>NC_132941.1:3491666-4725833 GCF_034638445.1 Ciconia boyciana | reverse complement strand
ATTTTTTCAGTACTAGCAATTTAGTCTTTAAAGAAGTTTATGATCTTTCTGATTTTCTTAGCACCTTAGTTTATATTACAGGAAAGTAAGTGCAAATAATGTATCCAGACATAGTGTTTTAGTTATGTCCCAACACACGTCATTATATAAATGAAAAAGGAGTTCCAGGATGCATCATCCAGATTCCACAGTACTAAAACAAGCAAAGTAACATCCCCTATTTTGGCAAATATTTCTAACTCCACTTCATGAGACAGGAAGTTGAATCTTTTTAATTTTGCAAAAATAAGATGCTGTTCAGTAAGATGAGATGTGAAATATTAACGGGTAAAAGTTTTTGCTACATTTGCACTAGTAGTTTATCTGTGAGTGAGCTGTGACCCGGATGAGCCAGAGATCTGCTGAAGTGTTTTAAGTTCAAAAGGAGGAAATAAATCTCTAATATAATGACACACCTTCTTTTTTCTTTATTTTTAGACTCAAATTCAAAACATTCAAAAGGAACTTTTAAAATAACGGGTAACATCAAAGACTGTCAATTGACCTTGTTCAGTAGTTCTTAATAGTGACTCACTGGTGAACATTTGGAGATAATTTGCTGTCTGTGGATATGAAACTGAATCATAAATCCTAGAGTTCAGAGGAAAAGCAGCACAGTATAAATGTAAATGTTTAATCCTTCCTCTGAAGAATCAGAAGGCTTCAGAGTGGTCAAGATGTGATGAAATATACTGAAGTTAAGGCATAATTGTAGCATTATTTTTGCTAGCTGCACGTGTTGGTTAATGGGGTTTTTTGTGTGTGTTCTTACATCCAACTTCACTTTACTAGTTAATGACTGAGTAAGGACGTTAAATAACAATGAAAGATACTGTAGAAATATCTACAAGTGATATTCAAGCAAGAATTGTCAAACAATTTTTTTTCAATTTGGGAGTTGAGTTGAGAAGCAGACATTTTATTCATCTCCTGACAGAATGGGGGTTTTTTCTCTTTTTTATTAGACATGTCCATGTTAGAAGAAATATGTTTGGAACACATTGCTTAATGCTTTTTAAAGTGTGATTTACTTTATTTATTTCATATGGTGGTTGACATCTACTATGCCAAGGAATCCATTCTTCCTCATCTAAGTGTGTCCTTTGTAGCTGCCAGTAGAGCCTCTTGTTAAGTGTAATGGAAATCTGCATTTTCCTGTTCATAGATTGATAGGTGTAAGATTTATTCCAGCAGTAGCACAGTACTTTCACAGCACTGCTGGATAGTTTTGTATGTAGTTTTTTGTCCTGTACATTCTTTTAAGTTTGCGGGCACATGTGTCTTAAGGAAAAAAAAAAGTGTAACACTATTAATCAGTTTTACAAAATACAATAAAAATACCTGATGCCACTCTCTTTCACAACTGGTACATAAACAAGCAGATGGGTAAACAATAATGAATTAGTCATTTGTTCTGCAGAATACGCTTAATTCTTGGATATGGCAGTACTTTTAAAAAATTATTATTTTTCAGCTGTTGAATATTCCAGTTTATATTCAAAGAAACAAGACTGCGTGGATCTGAGCCTTTGCGCCTTCCTAATAAATTTATTTAAAAACAAACAAAAACCAAATTGTGTGTGTAAGTTGAACTGGAAACTGCATCCTGGACAGCCCTGTTATTGTCAGGGTAGCTTTTATGCTGCCCTAATAAATGGTCTTAGGAATTCTGTTCTTGAGTGGCAGATGGAACTACTGATCATTTTATATCAATGTACTTACAACATAAATTATCCTTTGATAGAAATTACCGTTAGCAAATGCTCCAATGCCTGAAAACAAATTCCATTGCAAGCAGAAATTTGAATCTGATGATATTGCAAAAATAAAAATGATTTATGTAATAAAGAACAAATATAATTAAAATAGGCCATAAATTATCAAGTGTACTGGCAGTACAGAGGATGTTATGACAGCAAATATTCAGTGTTATATCACTTTATTGAGGGTTTATGTGCACTTTTTGTTTAGAAAATGGGTCTAGTAATTATCAGTGCACAGTAAACAAAGGTCTTATTCTACCTCAGTATATGCTGCTTTTGTGTCCTTGCCCTCACAGTATGGTTAAAAGAGCATCAGTGCAGACACACAAGAGCTTTTGTTCCATCTTCAGCCATGTGGAATGCATATGCCAGGGCCCTGAGGTTAAAAAAAAAAAGGGGGGGGGGGGCAGGGGAAGAAAAAAAAATTAGAATTGGGGTTTGTTCAGGACTCATGGCATTTGGTCATTTCTGGGAGAAAGGTCTTTGATCTGGGAGCCTGGAAGGAGGAAAGTGGAAATGTTTTAGAGGCAGTACAGTGCTTGCAAAAGCCACATGAAAACCTTCTTTGTAGCTTTAGCCTTTTCATAGATGGACAGCTTCCTTATTTTACAAAGTTCTTCAGAAGCGTGTTTTTTAGAGAACTTTTAACAATATTTGTTGACTGATATAAGACATAAAAATTAATGTGGATGGGATACAAAGAGCTTTTTAAAATGATGATTTATTTAAATTTAAACTTTATGGGTAGTGTTTGAAACTGGAAAAAAATCTTTTGGGGACTAGAAGATGCTTGGTTATTTAATGCAAAGAAACTATATCAAAGGAACATTTATAGTTACAGGCTATTTGGCTTTGGGAATTGAATTTTTCCTACTGAGATATTTTGTCTAACATCCAAAAATTTGCTTTAATTACCTAGGAAATGCAGTCAACTCAGAACTTAGAATCTAAACATAGCATAAGATAAAGACAGAGGGAAGAGATGAGATGCAGCCTAACTCCCCCCTCGATGCATATGAAAAGAACAGCTTTAGGGCTTTTTTTGACTTGCCTGATTTTCAGCCTATTTGCATACATCTGTGTAGAAATGAGCAAGAAGAGCCTCTTTTAAAAATTTTTTTCCATTCTCTAAATTAATAAGTTAAACAGTAGCACATTCAAGCTACCCCAGCAACCCATAGTTTTCTGCTCTTCTCAGTATAATTGGCTTCTGCAACATGAGGCCATATTCTCTCAGCGTTAGGTGTGCCATGCATATGCTATCTGCTTTAAATTTTATTGGCTGATTCTTTTTCAGCCTTACAATATTTTATGGTGTTATAGTGCCTCAGTATTGCAATATTTTTATTCATTGTAGGATAACAATGTTTTTGTTTCATCTAAAAATATCCCAGAACTTTACTAAACTATTTTCAGCCCTGCAATACTGAGCCAAAATAAATCATCTTTTTGAGGTGTTAGCTCATAATGATGCACAGCAGCATCTCACAGCAGTGCCCATCAGTCAGCAGAGATATTTGTACTTGCTTCTTGGGGCAGGACAGTTGATGGATGCAGCAGATAGCTCTGCAAACTAGAATGTCTTTGGGACAGGGTCAAAGAAGCATGTGATGGTTGAACATGTCCCCTGATGTCCAGTGACTCCGGTTTGAACAAAGCCCAGATTATGGTCCCTGAAACCTCCATAGACTGTTGCAGGGCAAGGGCCTGTATTAAAAGAAAAAAACCAAAAGTCAGTTTTTCTGTGTTAACACTTTATTTCAGAAAAGGAATCTACTTGTTTTCTGTTGGTATCATCACTTGTTCTTTATATCAAAGATTTGATAACGTGACACTCTGAAGCTCCTTCTCAGCATGAGCTTTTAAGGTTTCTGGTGCTTACAGCTGCCATTCAAGTGGGTGACAGCTGAAGACATTCAGTATATTTTAAGATGGCCAAATGTTTGGGGGGGATCACTCAAAATATTGTTTGCTTTATCTGTACTAATTGGTGTCGAGAGGTCTTTTGTACAATAGAACTATTCAATAATAAAGAAGGGATTGTATTACCTATTGTCATAGTAGGGAATAGGAGATCATTACTCCAAATAGAATTTCTGAATAGAAATATCATGGAAATTGTTTTAATTTTTATTCTGTTCTTGGCCACGATTACGAAAGGGACAGAAGCTATGCTAATTTCTCTGGTTATCCTTTATGCTGACCAAGGTAATTGACAGTTGATAAAGATGGGAAGTCAGAATTAGTCAATATCGGTATCATCTTGCAATGTGGCTGATTCAGCCAAATGCTTGTTTATCTTGCTTAGTTTCTACAACATACTCATAAAAGTTTAAGAAGTTGAGAGGCATACAGACTTTTTTGTATTATTTTTTCATAATGCAATTCGTCTGGGTTGCAGCTATCCCCTCCCAGGCAGAGAGGCTTTCAAACATTGTTCGCTTGGTTTGTGCTTTGTATTAAATGCATATGTCTTTTCCTAACCCAGTATCTCGAACAGCATAGGAACTGCAGATGAAATGGGCTGCCCAGATGATCTTACCTGTCAGCTTTCTTGCCAGTTCAAAACTCTTTTAGACCATTCTTTTTAGTTCACTGTTTGGTTTGTCTTTTTAAATGTCTCACATAAGCATGTTTTTAACTTCTTTTGATAGCAGACAGTTTTACCACTGACTAGATCTTGCTGATGAGCAAAATTCTTGTTTCTGACAATTCTTTCTAGAAGCCTGGATTTTCCCTTTTAATTTTGCTCCATTTTCCCACGTCAATTTTCTAAACAAAATAAAATTATACGATACCTATCTGCTCCTATCTGGAGGTATATTAATATATTTCTAGTCTGTGAAGGTATTCCTTAAACATGCTGCACTTGCTTCTTTTGACTGCCAGCCATTAATATTTTAACAGAAATAATGTAAGAAGCACACCTTCAGATGTATTGATCATTTACTTGTAGCCGCAGCTTTTGTTGTATAATATTCTGTAGTTTAATGCTTGTATATCTTCTTGTGTTCTGTAATTTACTGCAACACACAAAGTCGTTTCTAAATTATTACTAGTTGTATTTGGTTATGGCTAATGTAATCAAACAAGTATCTCTTCTTGGAGAAAAGAAAGAGTGGGACAGACCACATTCTTGTTTGTCTTTACCACTTTACCAAAGGTAGTGAAGCTGTGATTTCAGTGACATGAGGCCAGTTAATGAAAGCAGGTTTGACCTTATGAACTTGAAGTATGCACTGTAGATTTGAAATCAATTGTCCCTTTGCTTCTTCAAACTGACTTTGGAGTTTGTCAATGTTAAATTTTAATTATTTATAATGGGATTTTCAGGGCTACTGAAAAGGGGTTTTGTTTTGTTTTAGTAATTTTAAATGCTATTTTCTAAACAGCTTTTCACCTCATCCATAATAAAATCATTGGCTGAAGTTTTACAACTGAGAAGTACTAATGTATGTTTGCTTACATTGAGTCTGATTAGTTTATTTATAATTAAAGAGAATTGCTTTGCTTATAATTGTCACTATGTCATCCCTTCTCCTTCTGACTTCTTGTTTTCTAAACCCAGATTTAGGTCGTTCTCGGGAGCTGCAATATGTTTATGTGGATAACAATATTCATCTGAAAGGCCTCCCATCTTATCTGTATAATAAAGTCATTGGTTGCAGTGGGTAGGTATGAATTAATTCAGATGTCTTGCATACCTGTAAATATCTTCCTGTATGATACAACTGATTTTTTTTTTGGTGTGTGATTGATTCAGAACTGATGTTACTTTGAGGGGATTACGGCATTTCCCAGTTCTGTTTTATTTTTGTAATCTTCTGTGTTAATTGCCAACTTTCAATATTTTAGTATTAAGCCGTAACAGACAGTGCAGTTATTCTGAAGGAATTTGTAATGATAATGTAAGGCCTAAAGCTGAATCCTAGCTGCATTTAAAGGTTGGCCAAAAATGTAGGCTTCACAGAATTTCCAGAACTAAAGAATGAACACAATTTTTTTTTTAATGTGTTGCAGCATCTATCTAGTTCTTAAGTTCTCACATTTCTGTAAGTTATGGGCCATATATTGGAATGTCACATGCAGCTCCTTCACTCATTTTACATCCCACTATCAGTTTCTTGTAGGTCTTGGTACCTGCTAAGTAAAATAAGTAACTTTTTTTAGGAATTATGGATTGACAGGTATATTTTTACATGTGCATTTTAAAAATATCCTAGGCTGTCTCATGTTTGTGGTTAGGATGTGAGAAAAAAGTGGTCTGTCTAGGACACTAGCTTAATTCTTTCTGCACTGACACTAGCATAAATTAGGATCAGCACCACTGATGAATGGAGCCTTACTGGTGTAAAACTGATCAGAAGAGGATTGTCCCCATTACCATCTAATTATAAATTTCTGGTATGCTCGCTCTCAGCAAATCTTGCATTAAATATAAATTCCCTCTCTACAGCCTGCACTCTACTGCAATGTGCGAGATGCTGAGTCTTGGCATTTTAAGGTTTTTCTAATATTCCCGTGTCAGCTGGTTGTGTGATATTTAAATACTTGCAGTTGGATTATAATTCTGCTGAACTGTGTGCAGTCTCAAGTTTCTACTAATTTTGTTTTTCAGGAAAAATAATTTCTAGCTTTTGTTCTTTCAGAACTGATTGTAAATTGTAAGACAGACATTAAATTGACCCTAAAGGTAATAGAACTGTATTGATTGTGACCATTGATTGTGACCAAAACCACTAGTGACAATGCAGGAAATGTTCCAACAAGTTTGGTCCAACTGTCCTGCCTATTTCAGGTGATTTTAAACAAACATGTCTTTTTTTTTTTTAAACGTTTTAAGTCCTTATTTATACTCAGTCAAAATAATTTTATCTTTGCACTGACCTTTTGTGAAGCTATTACCAGTTCTGTCTGCTGTCATTACATGTACATTGCTGGTCAGGCTAGCTGCTAGTATCTCTGATAGAGAATATTATGAATCTAGTATAGAAGAGACCAAAAAAGTTGCAAGTGTTGCAATGATATTAATTCTTGTAATGCTTCTGTGGAATAAAAAAATGATAATTTTTTCCTTAATAATAAAGAATTAAAAACAATATTTTTAGTAAGCAAAATAATATTTGTATTTGTGTACCAAACAGGTATTTGTCTTTATGTTGTGAAACCATCTTGAAACATCATAGTTTATTTTTAAGGAACACTTTCAACATAGGAAGAGCACTTATATATACTATTAAGAAACCAAAGGTTTTATTTCATAATCTGCTGAGTGATGTTAAAATAGTGTAATAACGGTCATGTGAAAAATTTCTGTGTTCTTTCCAAGAACGCATTAGTAACCAGTGCAAGGCTTTCATGGGTCAGGCGAGAGTTGAAGATCCAGGCTTTAGTGCTCTGTCTGGTCATCCACCAGAGAATAAAATCTGACATGCTGCTGTTACTAACATAAAGCTAGATTTCTGAAAATAGAATATAAATTGCATTGTGTAAGTAATGAATCTCTGTCTGGGAATCCTGCAGTCAGACTGACTGAGAAAGTCTTTTATGTAAGAGGTGATGATCTCAGCACTCAAAATAAATTTTGATCTTATTTTTTGCAGATTGGATTTCATAGTCTCCAGCTAGGTATCTGTCAGTCTTGTTGAAGGCATCCAATAGGTGGTCACAGCTTTTTTTTTTCCCCAGTTATTTATTCACCAGGGTTCTTCTGCAGCTCCATTTTTTCCAGCTAGTTAGACCATCCTCTCTTCCACTTTTTAACCTCCATGGATTTTGTGTGGGTTTTTTTTTAATTCTTTGTTCTTGCACCCAGTATTACTTGTAGGTTGAGATTCATTCCCCAATCTATCCTGATTTAAGGGTGTATGTCTCTTAGATTATTCCTCTGATTGTCTGGTTTGCTCGTTTACCTCGTTATTCAGTGTTGTGGTCAGGCATTAATAGCCTCACCCTTTATGTAAAGTAGACCAAATGGCCCAGCTCTGAACTGCAAACTGTAGTGAGTTTATGGGTGTGTCTTCTAGCTAGCTTGGTAAGGGGTTAATCAGCTTGAAAATACAACATTACAGACTTATTTGTTGTGATAGCTAAGTCATTGGGTATGGATTGCTGGGGAATGGATTGTTGGAATATTGGATCTCTGAATTCCCAATTATATTTTAACCCCATTAATGGTCTGTGGGAAAGCATTAAATATTTAACAAGAGGTTTATTGACTTGCTGTTTGATGCTGCTCTTTTTTGCTTGTTTCTCTGGGCTGTTTTTCCTTTAATCAGAGGAGATGAGATTCTTTGTTATCAGAGAAGTACTATGAGGTTTCTTTCACATCTGATAAGGTTGAGTGTAGTTACCTCAGTTTTAGGTCCAATATCTGGGAAGGCTGACAAATTTGTTTCTGTTCCGTTTGTTAGGACTGGCCCTAACAAGTTGCTCTTGGCTTCAAATTTAAGTTGTCATAAACAATTCCGATTCCCCTCTTGACTTTCCCAACCTCTTAGTAGAATTTTCCTATGCGTGTCTCTTTGGTATGATAGCTTGCAACAGGGATCATGTAAAGAGTTGTTATTTTTACTACAAACTAAGTTTCTCTCCTTGGATCCAAATAACTTTCCTTTTCCTTACATGATTTGGGAAGAACAAGGCTAGTAGACTTACTAAGGTATCTTCCCACTGTAGCTTAGGCTATTCTTTTCATTTTTCCTTCACTCACCCCACACACACGCTACAAGGGAGCTCTGTGGATGGGGAAAGGTATAGTACAGAATCACCCAGTGGCACTTAAATGATATTTTTGGGTAGTTGTAGTTTGCCTCACATATTATAGTTGAGAAATCCATTACCATTCTCAACTCGTTGATCCAAGATACAGGAAGCCAACTGTTAGGTATGAAACTGCTCCCCTATGTAAAATATTTAGTAATAATGGCATTCAGAGGCTAAAAGAGATTAGCGTGTTGGTAAAGTAAGGGACACATAGTGCACTTGGTTCACCTCCCTGGGATTGTGTTCTCATTTCTCCAGCTTTTGAATGTTATTTGATAAGTAAAGACCTCCAGATGTCCCATGACTAGCACATCACAGAAGGTGGGAATCTATAGAAAGTGTGTGTCAACATGTATTGCACTCTGCAAGGAATCCTTGAAGGGTGCTGCACTGAAGAACAGTATTAGGCATCTAATACTGGTGGGCATCTAATACTGGTGGGCATCTAATGTATTAGACACCTAATACTGGTGTCTAATACATTAGTGGTGTCTAATACACCTAATACTGGTGTCTAATACATCACCAGTATTAGGCATCTAATACTGGTGGGCATTAGGCATCTAATACTGGTGGGCATACTGGAACAGTATTAGGCATCTAATGCTGCTGGGCATCAAGCATATTGGGTTGGTCATCTGGGTTTCCCCATAAAGTTACTTTTTTTTTCCTAACCACTTTCTAAATGTCTTCTGTCCTTCTAGTTGTGGTTCTCCAATTCAAGTTTCAGAGGTGAAACTGCTCTCTTTTTCATCGGGCCAGTTAACTGTGTTCCTGCCAGCAGAGGTGAAATCTATAGGGACAGAAACAGATCATGTGCTCCCTTTGCAAGAACTGGCCATGAGGACCCTCTATAACACCTACTACAGATTTTTAAAAGGTATGAAATTGCTGCATTCTTCAGATTACAGAAAGAATGGAAGTGCTTTTCTGGCAGTGATAGGAACATTTCAAAGAGCTGTGCAAGGATTAATATTTTAAAAGATTTATTTAATCAAATTATGTTTGAAATACTGTATTAGAACAAAAATGTCCAATATCAAAAAACAGAGATCCAAAGACTATTTCTAAGGTTGAGTGGTGCTTACAAATGGTTTCTTTCTTGAGGGCTGCATAAAGAAGGACGCTTTTTGCAGGAGAAACTCTTTAATGGAAATAGGAGATGAGAAGTACAGTTCCTGAGGCAAGATTAGATGCATCAGCCAACAATGCAACTTCTTGCCAGGCAGCACACTCCTAAACTGGCAGACTTGTTATACATAAGGCAAAAGAAATGCGAGCAGCCCTTGGCCATTTCAGTACAGTGTGACAGCTGAGCTGTTTTAGTTCTGCCCCAATTCAGACTCTTTGCTGTGAAGTGGCCCTTGGCTCATCTGGTTATGCATCATGCAATCACATGAGTTAGCAATATCTGATGATAACCTGCAGATTCAGATTTTGTTAGACTTAGCTGTATTGTGAATCCCCCTTTTCGTGGCATCTTGGGAATTCATCAGCTTTAGAGGTGAAAGTAGAAAGCAGAAGGGTAGAGAGTTACAATGGAAAGATTGGAGGGTTTATGATAAGGGGTCACTTGTACCATGGCCACTGGAGTAAATCGTAACTGCTGAACTATTGCTTTGCCAGGAAAAGTATACAAGGAGGTCTGCAGTAAATACGCTGTAGGGAAGACGCTTCATGTTGAGGGGTGGGATAACCATACAAGCCTGTGTTCACAGGATACGGCACTGCGTTGTGGAGAATGTATTTACTGACATAGAGAACATATATTAATTGATCAGTTTTCAGTTGTGTATTTTTTATATTTCTGCATATGGAAGGGAGGTTTTTAGTTGTTTGATATCAGCTGCACCAAAATTACACAATAACGAATGCTGCTTCATTTTGATTTGCAAAATTCTAGTCTTTGTAAAGGAGTTTGAAAACATCAGGTGTAAGATCTTTTGAATCAACAGTAACTACTTGTCTCACCCAGTTGTGACTTGCACAATAATTTCTGGAATATGACCGTGTGAATGTGGTTCCTGAAGATGCTGGTGAAGTTTGGTTTGGGAATAGCAAGACAGCGTTGCAAAATCAATTTAAGAAATGGTTTGTAGATGGCTTACACAAGGCTGTGAGGATTATATCTAGTTGCAGCCAAGGTGCAGAACCTGAAAAAGACAGTGAAACATCTTTTTAAACTATCTTGCCTACTTCTAGTTTGCTACACTGTACTATGTAGTCTTTTTATATATTTATATATACATACACATATATATCTTATTCTGAGTGACCTTATTAAAGACTATGTGCGTTACCACTGGTGACACCCACATTTCAGTGAGGCAGGAGTAATGCATACTTCAGACAGGTGTAAGATAATAGTGTGCTGGGGAAGCAGGTGGCACATATGATTAAAGTAGCAGATTTGATCTATCACTGCCTAAATTTGCAGTTTCAAGGGTGCTGTTAAATACTTGGTGGCTGCTAGGTGAGCATGACAAAAGTGACTGGACTACTTTTCCTCAGTCTTTGCTTGGCTACAGAATGTGACCTTTTCCTTCTGATGCAAATGTACTATTCGTCATGCTTGTCATCTCAATTGAGGCTGTTGTGGTACATTGTGTATGGGGTTAAACCTTACAGTGTTTGAAAGCTGGAACTAGTGTGATATCACAAAACTGATTTATCAGATACTGCATCTTGTCTTGATTACTCAGCACCTAAACTCATTCACCTGTCTTGGCTGTGTCTCAGTTTTTAGATGGAGATTAGCATGTTGGTTTTAAATTATAAAACACTATGTGGCTTGGGCCAAGCCTGAGAAAATGATTGCTCTTTCCCATGAAAAGACCCTGGAGTCCCTTTTGGTGAAAATGATGGCATCTTGTAAACTGTGGGGGCACACTTAAGAGATTATGAATGTATTGATCTTTTTAGAGTGGTCTCTTTGGTTGGACCTGTGAGAATTACACTGGGCTGGACTGTATTTCAAGTAATTCTAAGTATTTCAGATACCTTTTTGCTGATGGTGGGGTTTGGGCTTTTTAGTGAGCTTAGTTATCCTGCTGGATCAGTTGCTGAAATGTTTTGGTAAAATACTACTGATGTCCTTTTCAGAATTTTGTGTTGTTATTAATTACTAAACACCTGTCTAGATGATCTTTGTGTCTAAAAATGCTTTATGATATATTACTGGTTTTTATTATTTGCTTGAGCTATAATATTTTCACCTGGGTATTTGGGCCCAGTTAATCTTATGCCCACAGATGCTAAACTTACACTTTTAACTTTTTGAACTTATACATGGAAAGCACCATGTGCTTCACCCTAATTGTGGTAATTTGTGTTACCTTGCTGTTCTTTTGACAAAGTCTTAAGAATGTGAGACAGCTGACTTTCTGAATTGTTCATGGATCATGCTTGTTGGTTTGACTTTATCATGCAATTGTTTTGTTACAAGCCTTTTCTGTTTCTTTTCCTCTCTAGATTTGAACTTTCTGACTCCAATCTCACTACCCAAAAGCCTCTTGGAATTGCTGCACTGTCCATTGGGACACTGCCACCGCTGCAGCCAGCCTATGTTTACCATTGTCTACCCAAAGCTCTTTCCCTTGAGGGAAACTCCAATGGCAGGATTGCATCAAGGGTAATTATACAGGAAATTACACTGGGGTTTCATTCAGGAAGGAAAAACACCTTATGGAACAAAGCATATTCTTATGGATTTTTTTTTTAACTTAGCAGCCTTTCAGCTCTCAAGCCCCTGTCCTATGATTGCATGTAGAAGTTGACAAATCTTTTATTTGCAAGACAACCAGAATACTGCTGTTAGACTGTTTAACAAAGGCTACCACACTTGCCTGTTTTGAACTGCTGTTAAGATAGCAAAGGGTTTTGATACGATGGGATTGACTTTTTTGTGGTAGTGCAGCACATGCATGGCACTTCTGTGCCTTGGGAAGGAAATACTACCTAACACCAATACCTCCCCTGATGGTCTAAATCCTGACTTCAGGAGAATACCACCACCGAATAAAAGTGCTGTAGGATTAAAGATGGAAAAAAGCTCTAAAGCCAGAGCTTGCTTAAACTGTTCTGTGGCAAAATACTCTTGTTTTTATTTCCACGCTAATTAACTTGAGATATGTTGTGGAAGCATTCTGCATTGTAACATACATTTCGTAGCAATACATCTTTTTAAAAATATTTCAGTTTTTATGGTTGTAGCAGTTGTGAATCTGTCTGCGGGACTCACAAGTCAAGTAGACAAGCCTATACAGACTTCCTGACCTGCTGGACAGTACAGTCATAGAAAGGACTCAAAACTGAGATATGGTTCAGGGAATATTGCCTTCATGTAGATAAAGATTTAAAATATCTTTAAGGTGAGCACTGATTGCTTTGCAGTGATTCTTTTCCTAACCCCTGTTAGTCTGAGTTGGTACTGTAGCCTACCATGAGCCATAATATCAATGAATCCACTTTCTGCAATGGAAGAGCATCATCAGAGAAATTTCAACTGGTCTACTTGGACAAAAGTACAGGACTGTTTGAAACCTAATAAAGAAGGTTTAAAGAAAAGTCACTTGGAGTTAAACAAGCAGATGTGATGTTCAGGTTCTTTTTAGAGAATTCAAGTCAAGCCATTTGTTACAAAGCATATGCCTAAAGCTGAGGAGCAGAAGAGAAAGGTGCTTTAAAAAGGAATGTTTCTGAAATTACTTGTTGGTATGTATAATGCACAAGAATGCCACTTAGTTCTTGTCCTGCTCAAATCCATTGATTTGATAGTTATCTTCCATAAAAATAAAACTGCTTTTCAATAGGAAGATCTTTAAGAAAAAAGAAGATTCTAACTGCTGATTCAGGTTGATGGTACCTATTTTCCACAGCTGTATCACAGGTTATTTTGCTGTGAACTTGTGGCATAAGAGGTATCTGATTTGTAAGCAATTCAGCTTTATGAAATCAAAACAACTTAGGTATGCCAAATCTGGACAGCAGCCAGAAGTCTGCATAAATGCTATTTTGGAAAAGTCATCTTTCTTAGAAAGATCTGATTGTAGAGATTGCATACTCCAGCTTGCCATTCTGTTACACTTCAGTCATATGTTGAAATTCAGTGGATTTCATGTTGAGTAAAATAAACTGCTTCCACATTGCAGTCTTAATATTGAGTGGCATAAGATGTTATAATCATGCTATAAAGAATTTCTTTTGAGCATTGAACTGTATAATTTTATAAGAAAGTGATGGAAAACTACTTGCTGGTCACTAATTCCTTATATTATCTGAAGTAATCCAACAATGAGAGAGTTTGGACTAGAGAGCTCTACTTTCTAATTAATTGCTAAGTGTTGCTCATTGTAGAACTTAAAGTTATGAGATGATAGACATATCAGTAGACACCTTTAGGAATTATTAAAGTTACAACTCAACAAAAACATACTTTAGAGCTATTTTGGAAGAACACTACATTCACATTCTAAAATATATTAATTGAAAATACATATTTCTGCATGGTTTTCACTTGCTTAAACAATGGTATCATTCCTTCCCTTAGACAAGAATGTACTGTGTTCTGCAAAATGCCTTAATGAATACAGTCTTAAGTAGCTGACATTTGATGCAAATCCACAGAAAATGAGATCTAAACAGGGTAGCCTGTCATCCTTATCTCTGTAGCTCGTGCACTTGACATGGTAAGATTATGTGGAATTGCAGAAGTGTGATAGCTGGTTTAGAAAGATGTGAAGGACAGGGTTTCTGTTCTAAAGAGCTTACAGTGGCCATGAAAACACACAGGGTAGGGATCCTGAACGTTTGAACAGCACTGATTAGCACATGCCACATCCATGCCAGTAACTTCTGTCTGGATTTCTGTATCGCATTCTGTATCCTCTTATAGGAGAGGATAGTTAAGCGTTGAACTGGATTTCTGTATCTGAAAAAGCACAGATGACAGGAGTACTGGGCAAAGTGTGATTTCTGGGTTAGTGAAAAACAGATCTTAACATTTTTAAAGCAGATATCTAGGTCCCTGCCAGGATGGGGGCAGGAGGAGGGTCACAGTGAGGCTAGCATCACGCTTTCATGTTGCCACCCCTGCTGTAGTACCTGGCACAATGTGACAGCACTACCTGTCAGTCGTCCTTTCTGAAGATCTGGGCCCAGTTCGTTCACTCGGCTGAACCAAAGGAGGACACTGGACTTCAGTTATTTCATGCCTACAAGCAGTAACTTAAACACACGAGCAAAGCTGAAGCAAAGAATTACCCAGCTATTTTCCTTTTAGCTGTTAAACCTACTGGCTATAACACCCAGCCACACCCTCCACAGAAAGAAAAACCACATGCTGCTGCTTTAAACTAAATACATAAGAAACTAGGAAGGTTTTTGAGAACCCTTGCAGTGTTTCCCTGACTTTGTATCAGGCACTCATATATAGCAAATGAACCTTCCTTTTCAGGCACTCATATAGAGCAAATGAACCTTCTTTTCTGAAGTGTTGGGATCGCCTAATCCTGTATTTTACAAATCAGCATATTGTCTGCTGTTGAACGAGGCCTGGAGCTTTAATCTTTACTGACAACTGTTCTCCCCCCCCCCCCTTTTTTTTTTCTAGGAGGACAACTGTTAGTTTTGTGGCATACTGCTGCTCCACCCAGTGTCTGCAGACTTTTGACCTACTGAGTTGATAAACATTTAAAACTACTCAGGAGTGCTGCCAGTTTAAAGCTGCATTAGACGTCGTATCCCATTGGTACTGGAATACTGTGTGTGTGCGCGTGTGCCAAAGCAGCAGAAGTGCCCAGTCGGGAACACTAAGAGGCACTTAAATCCTGCCCTATCAAATTTGGATGAACTGCAGAAACTTTTCGGAAGTGTAAATACCAAGCTTTTAAAAGTATTAACTTCTGTCTCCTCGCAGACATCATACAAACCAAACAAATTCACAAGCTCTGACTTCAGGATTTCCAGTATTTTTCAAATGCGGCTGTCTTCAGGTTGATCCGTTGCATCATTTGAGGCAGTTTTCATTCCTCAAACTGGGCGGGGCGGGGGGAGAAGCTCAGTTATGACAAACGAGTTTTCACTTACTCCCCCCCATCCTCTTCACCCCTACAGCTGGATTCAGGTGTATAGATCTAAGCCTACAGAAACCTTTGATGGATCCCAGTGACTTTCCCATAGAACTTAGCTTTATTTTCTCCTCGTCTTAATATTTTCCCCAACAGAGTTATCCCAGTTGTATACCAAGTCTTTGACAGTTAACTGTGGTATTTAAATCCACATATTAAAAGCAGATCTTTCTTTCTGGTATCATTAGAAGCCACACTGATTTAATTAGAGTAACTAGGATATGTCTGGAGACTAAAGATTCTGTTTCAGTAAAGAAGGCTGGTACTGATGCCTACACTAAGTGGTCTTGCTCCAGCATGTTTGAGGGTGTGTTTTCTTTATTTTCATTGCTCGAGTTTTTTATTTTTAAAAACACTTCCCCTTTTGCTTCCTTGAGTTCTTCAGGAAGAAGACAACTTTAAATATCAGTTTCACTTGGAAAAAAACTAGTAATACGATAGTAAATATTTATCTATATTTATTATATTTTTACAGTTGCAGACTGTAGATCTGCAAAGAGTTGGTCTTAATCTTTTTCTAGATTCAGCATTTGGCTGATTTGTGAAAGTGTGTCAGTGGAGTGTGTGCCTCGGAGAAGGCTGGAAATCCAGGGGGAAGTTTGTGTATCTCCATGCATAGGTATATATGCATACATAGATACCTTCACAGAAGGGCTGTAACATTTGTTTTCATATATTAATGGCGGATTTAGCGCAAATTTCCACTTGCTATCATATTTGTGGGAATCCTTTTTTGTTAGATCTTGTTCATTTTAAATAAAGGACAAAGGATAGAAAAAAGGCCCAAAATGCCTGTGTGACTTAAAATTTTAATTTTACACTGAAACAGTTTATACAAAATTAGACCCTCTTGACTTGTTTTGGAATATATTTTTTTTTAATATAATGTGTTCTTTTTTTACTATTTCTTAGGTATAAACTACTTGTTGATTTAGCACAGTGTGCTACTCTGTGCAGTAGGTAGTTACAAGCTGAAATAGATATGAATGAAACAGTTTGTTATAAAAATGGCAAGATAAAGAGACTTATTTGGTAGTATATTAGCATATGTTGTGGTGAGGTGTGCATACTTTGAAGGGAGGAGGCATTAAAATGTTTTCCTTTTGCCAAAGAAGCATTTGTTCCCGCTGCAGGATTCCTGGCATCTCTTCAATAAATAGAGTATCTTAAGAGCTTAAAAGAGTACCAAAAAGGCAGGTTTTGAGGGTGGAATTTTTAGGTTGTGCATGTTACTTGTAAAAGCTTTGCTGGTTTTATTGGGTTGGTTTTAGAGAGTTGAATTAGCATTAAGAAATGTAGAACTTAATCCTTCAGGAATGCAAGTATCATCTACTGTTTAAGAATTGTGAAACTTTCTAAAATAAATCCCATTTATTAAATCTGCTTTGCAGTAGGGGAAAGAGCCACATTCAAGCAGACTTTGTACTATTGGATTTCTGACTCTGTCATTTCACTAATTTGTTTCAATGTTGGTATCCCCAACAGGCCTTCCCACCCAGCAGGGTTTACCACTGAAGCAGCAAAATGAATCTTCAGCTTTTTTCTTTTTCTGCAGTACTACCCAGCTGAGATGTACATTGCCCATGTACAATGATACCTGTATCAGAAATGTGCAAGTGTAGTTCGGAATCCATTTTTTTGAACGGATTATAAGAGAAATATGGTAGTGTTACAAATATTAATTTTTGATACAATACTCTGATCAGGAATTTTCAGTATTATTTTTACTGTGGCTTCCTCTGTCTTTGAAGGAGATGTTTTGTTGGAAGTTCATTTGTCCTCTTTTTGTAGCAACTTACAGACTTTAAAACACAGTTTGTTTCTGAATTCAGTCTGTAAATATTATTTTGGAGTTAAAACTTTTGATCAGCTAAAAGGCATTGGCATTTGTTTTATTAGGAGTCAGATAGTAAGAGTGGCGCTTGATTTTTTTTTTTCAGTTATTTATTTTGCATTTTCTTTCTTCTTCCCATAATCTAATTAATTTTTATTGAGTTCATATCAGTCTCTTTATTATTGTCTACAGGTGCAGTTCAGAAGAAATTTAGTCAGTTCTATAAGCAGGATGAATCTTAACTAAAACTTTAATAGATGATATTTCAAGAATAGAATGTTCAATGAATAAATTACTTAAACACGCAATTGAAGCTGAAATGTCATACCCTATTTTTATAAAACAAGGAAGAGGAAAGCCAATATATAGACTGAAAATGCAGCTTAAATTCACGTTTATCTGATTTTTTTTTTGATACGAACAGTGTTTGTATTCATCTGTATCTTTGGGTGATATTGTTCTAGATTAAAATAACTCCATTCTCACTTGTCCAAATTTTTCTGAAGTTGTTCTACTGTAAGCATGTTTCATAACCAGCTAACATGAGAGCCAGCTATGCAAGTTGCAGAGGGGAGAGGGAGCTTGTTGCTGAACCATGCATCACTTGTTTTTCAATACAAGGTGTCACAATACTTGGACTTCTCTTTAATGCATTTATTTCTAGGTAACTTTTGATTGCTTGCTCTTGTTCATCAGGTTAGTTCACATTGAGATAAATTTTTCCTTGTACTGCAAAAAATCTGATTCCAGCAGTTGAAAAAAATTACCATCTTTAAAGGGTTTTTTGTCATAAAAATAGATCTTAACTCTTTGCTTAGTGTGGGAGCATGAGAAGTTTCTGGGTTGGTTTTTTTTTTTTCTAGGCTTTATAAAGAGAAAGGTGCAGGAGATAAATGAGAGAAATAAGTCTTTAACCCACTGATATTGCTATAAAATTTTTCTGAGTGAACATTAACTCCTAATGTGATTAGGGAGCACAGGCATAATTTTTGTTTATGTTGTGATAGCAGGCACCATGTTAATAAAATTGGGACCCTACTGCTTATAGAGATAACTTTTTGTTCTGCCACAAAAGAAACAGAGGAATCTCTGGCTTTGTTTAAAAATACCGCTTGAGCGGTTTTACCATGGACACTGTTACATTTGGAGCACTGTTCTTGGGAACCTTCCTGTTACTCCCCCGGAGGATCAGAAATTCAAATGTCCTTTCCTGTGCGAAGAACGAGGTCTAATATCAAGAAGTGCGTATTTTTCTGGTTTGGCCTGATGCTTCTCTTGGGCTCTTACTGAAGTTCATTACAAACCTTCTATTTACTTCGTTGCGGTGAGGTTAAGATCTTACACTGAGCAGAGCGGAGCTGTTTATTGCCAAGTTGGCTTCAATTCTTATATATCGAATTCTGCTGAATCCCTTTTTCTGGCCTGGAGGGAGGACGAGACTGTTGTAACACCCGTGTGGTAACAGCGTGTCAGGTTTTACTGACATCACAGCCAAGTTGAAGACTGGAGAGTGACAAACCTTTCACTAGAGAGGATGACTTTTTTTTTTGAAGGCCACTGCAGCCCCATCAGAGTACCACTGATAACAGAATAACTTTTGCCTTGATGTCAGTGGAGGATGGATCAAGTTTTAATTGATGAGAGAGAAGAATGTGTTTTACCATCTTTGTATTTCTTGCAAAAACTGGGACAATGACACTGAAGTCCATGCCTGCTACTAGACAGCCTCTCTATCTGTAGCTGAACTTGAACGTAATTCCAAGACTTAACTATCTTTGCCTCTTACCTCCCTCTTAATACTACTCAAGTTGTTGCAAAATGTTAGAGTTAACTTGTGATGGAAGAGGCTGAGTAAATTGAATCCAGAGTTTTTATTACTTTTTGTATTACAGACCTATTTTGTAAGAGACCAAAGGTCTGATGGAAAGAAATGGCAAGGTTCATGTGAAGTCTTCATTGCTTTTGCTTTTATGTGCCCTTCTTTGGATTACAACTTGAACTTGGATTGCAACTGAGTTCTTTTTGTGTCTGTTGAAAGCTCATGTGTATTGCTTTTTTGCTCTGTATTAACCAAATGTCACTTAGTGTGAAGGTGAGCTTGCTAGATGTTTTATTTAAAGTTAGTGGTGCAATTTATTGTATGTGCTTGTTAATAAACTATATTTTTGGATAGAATTACAGTCCATTAAAGCTAACTAAATTCTTGCTCCTGGGGCTATTAAGCTATGTTAGGATGTAGCTTTTAATTTACATTTCAGTTCATTTGCATAGTAATTACCTAATAAGTCTCTTGTCCCAAGGCTGAAGAGGTGGGGTGAAGACACTTCTTAAAACACTACTAAGCCCAAAACACCACTTCAATTCACTTAATCCCTTTGTCTCAGACAATGTAGTTCACCAGATCTTGCATAATAGGAACAAAACCCATATGGAAACATTACTTCAGACCCTTCTACAGATTGATCAAAAGAAAAATAACTTTCAATAGGGCTGTATTGAGTGCCACCCTCATAGTCCATAGATGTAGCTGTGGTTCATGTATTATTTACTAAGCAGCATTCAGCAGCTTTTTTCCCCTCATCTAACATATCATAGGAACAAGGTTGCCGAAAATAAGTAGAAATTAAGCATCTGTTTTTCCAGTTATTTCACTCCTTGCTGTGTAGTATTTTGCTTCAGTCAAAGCTGCTACTCCGTTCTGATGAGTTCTTCGAGTTGGATGCTGTCTGAATTATTGTATGTGTATTGGGTGAATACTAGCATACCCATTCTTAAATGAGACCTATGTTGGTCAAGGTGACTCCGAACATCGGCTATAATGGATGCCTTGAAAGGTTTAGATACCATTCAGACTTCCCTGATGCTTGTTTGCCAGTAAGTTTACAATGACTTGCCTTTTTAGTATTTTACAAATGACAACGTAAATTTTCCTACCCTTGCAATGTAGGTAACCTCTGTTTGTGAGGCAGCAGGAGGAGGATGCAAGTCCCTTAAGTGAGATGCGGGGGGAACAATGCTTAACCTATAACTTTTACCAACCACTGCTGTGTCCCTTATGAATTAGAAAGAAACAAATGGGAGAGCTTAACATCCTTTTCCTTTGCAATTAAAAGTACTTGGCATAAACGCAAGCTAAGTGGAAACTTCAGTGGCTGAATAATGCTATTGTATGCAGGAAATGAGAGGAGCTGAGATCTCACTTGGAAAGGCACTGGATGTTTTGTGACTTCTAAGCCAAGATTTAGGGCTATTCTGTGTGGTGACATTTTGGGAACTTGAGAGCCGAACTGAACCACTGCCTCTGCGTCTCCCAGCTTCAGTGATCACTTAATATTACAGTAGAGCCCTCTCTATCCTGCACTAAAGAATCCTGCCAGTATTCCCTGTAGCTGGCTCAGGAGCCTGGGAGTGGCCATTTATAACTATCAGATTTCTGTCCGCTACTTCAGCAAGAAAGACAGCAAGAGTTGACCAAATGCTTTCTTTATCTTTTGACATTTTAAATAATAAAACCCTCATAGCATGCTTTTTCAGCACCCATTGTGCCCTTCAGACATCTCCTGCTCCCAGGCAAAAGACCTTGACACATCTGTGAGAGATCTTGAGTCTCAAGAATGAAAGCAGTTCTGTTGTTGGAGGTGCTGAAGTGATTTGACTTTCTGATGATGCCTTCCAAGTGGCAATCAAGGGCTAATTTCTCAAGTACCCTGATGCTCTTTTGTATGTTCATGAGGAATGTAAATATTGACTGGCTCTTCCTGTCAAAGAAAGCTGTCAGTCATGGATGCTTGTTCTGTTGCTAAATATGACTACAACTGCGGTATGAGGACCAGTGCCTTGAAGGTTTTCTGCTGTCATTTTCTGTGAACCTCATGAAGTTACAAGGTTTAAATTTTTTTCTTCAGATCAATTGAGAAAGCTTTCTTGGAATGAAAAATGCAGTACTGAGTTTGCTTATTGATTGGTACTATGAGTGCTCTCTAAATGCACTATTATAACAGTAAATCAAGCTATTCTAGTAAGAAAGCAAAAAATGCATTGTTAAATTCCATTTTGGTGCAGGTAAGGTGGAAGGAAAGCTGGAAAGCTAACATTTTGTTTAAGAATGAGAAACAGCTAGGGCACATAATTCGTGATAAAATGGAGATATGCTCTGAAGATGCTGATGACATTGCCTAGATCTTACGAAAAAATAAGTTTAAAAAGATAACCAGTGTTCCTTTTAGAGGCAAGTATTAACTAATGGTGGTATCAAATATGCCCCATTCTGCTTTTGTTGATCTACCTTCTGACTCCTATAATTCTGTACTTGTAGCTATTATATCAATCTTACTAGGTTTCCTTTATACTTTAGAGTTCTAACCATTGATTTTTATTGTTAAAGCAATTAGAAGAATCAAGCTGAATATTCTTGGGTCAGTTTGTGATAACTGATTGCTTTGCTGGCACTGAAGTTTCAAAACAGTCTGAACATGGACTTGAATTTGGCTGCCTTTGCTTTTGTCTTGTCTCTGTTGGCTCTCTAATTTCATTTTGCAAAAAGCCACATCAATGTAGATGATACATGAAGAGAAGAATTACCAAGAAAAACAGCTTTAACTTTCGTCAGGAAGCCTAGCTTGGAATAGGGCTGGCAAGGTCTCCTATATGAATTCTAGGTAAGGGCTTATTTTAAAGTAGGACAAAGAACTGAGTTGTCCAGGCTGTAGAGACCCCCATGTCTAAAAGTACAAGGATTAATTATTCTGTATATTCACACCTTACTGTTCTATATCTTTGTTTCTATAAAAACTGAGTAACTGCCACAATAGGGAGTTAGTTTGTATCTTACATCTTTGTAGGATTAAGATTGATTTTATACTTGTGCTGATACACTCATTACTCGCTCAGTGTAATACCTCTTTTGTTTGTCTTCCTGTATAGTTGCAAATAACAGCCCTTCTTTCTTCTCTGTCCTCACTCCTGACTAGAAAATGATGCTCCATTCTCTAGTCAGTACACAAACTCTTGCTGTGGTCCTATTTTCACTAATATTAAAGCAGTGTGTTACCTGCACAGTGACACAGGTTTGTTCTTCGTCAGGCAAAAGCTCCTAATTCCATTTCTGTAAAATTATCTAGATCACAAATATGCATTCTGTTCTGGCTGCAGGTGAATAGAGGATATCTAACTTAAATTAATGGATTCATTTATATTAAATCAGTACTTCATATCAGATTTTTTAGATCTAGAGCAGTATCTAATCCTGGCTCTAAAGCCTCCATTATGAGACATGGTGGCTCGAATTTCTCCAGTAGCTCTATCTAAACTGTAGCCAAACTTATGTCTCATTCCTATAAGGATACTTGGGAGAAGGTTTGAATTGAAAACCTCTATTTAATTATCTCCTTTTTCCCTCCTCCCTCAAGGAAGCTCAAATGGTGCAGGAACTGATACCTACTAGCTAAAAATGTCTTTCCAGGTCAGTGCTGAGCCAGCTCCCCTCCCTGCCGTGTCGGGTGGCAGGCTGACATCCCTGCCCAGCTTGCTGCTCTCTGGCCCCAAGCTGCAAAGATGAAGAATATTGATTCCAGTCCATCTCATGGAAGTATTATCATGAGGTGTTCACAGACATGCTGGGACTAGTCTTTTACTTACAGGAACATTTATCCAGGGGGATCTAGTGTGTTACGTAGCAAGAAGCTGCAAGAGGGAGAATGAATTTACTGTTTTCATTTTCAGTCAGTAGCCTGAGACCTTACTGTGGCTTTAGCTATTCTTGATTAATTTCATATGTGGATGCTCCTATTCCAGAATAAAAGTGCCTTGTTATTAAAGAATTTAATTTCATTTGGGAATAAGTACTTCCACACACCTGGTATTTAAATCTGAGATAACTATTTCTTTATGAATTTACACCCTGCTCTGTTCTGGATCATATCTCGTGTAGCTAAATCCTTGTATTCATTTAACAAGACCTGATTTATTGTTTAAATTTTTTTCTTTTGGGAAGTACCTGGTTGGAAAATAAAAATGCCACTTGCAAGGATAAGATGGGGGGGGAGGGGGAATATAAACATTCTGAAAACAACTGGTTTGGAAGCACTGCATTGGAAAACATTGTTACACGTCAGATCTTATTCTACTGTTTTATTCTGAAACATCTGTCTTTTGACACTTCAAAAAAATGTATTTTGATCTAGTATTTCAAATTGAGAAATACAGCTTTGAAACATGGCTTGGGATATTTAAAGTTTTCTGCTGTGAAAATGTCTTTTATGTCTCCACCATCACATTTTCTGATGAAAACACAACTGGCAGGAGTGGTTTCGACTGACTTTGCTCTGCCCAGGTGTCAAGGTAAGAAGCTGCCCTCAGAAGTGACTCTTACGCAGCCCTCCTTGCTGGATGTGGTTTGAGTTCCCTAGACAGAACCCAAGGCTGCCGCAGGGTCCCGGTAATGGCTGTTAGCTCTCCGTCCCCTGTGAGGCTGGTAAGGGAGGAACCGACTAGATGTTTTCCTCTCTGACCTGTCTTCCTCCTCTGGCTCTGAAAAGCACAGTGTCCTTGGGCCTGTGGAGTAGCATGGTGTTCCCCCTTGTTGTCCGTTTCCCAATGTGACTTGCTGCTCTGGTGCAATGTTTTTGTTAAAGCTTACTGCTTTTTAGCTGCACGGATCTGGTTCAGCTGCCAGAGGGGTCTTGCTGTCGAAGGAAGGATGTGCACTTCCATAGTGCAGCATGTGCACCGTGAATGCATAAGCACAGGGGAGAGCTTTCCTGAAGATGTATTACTAAGCTCTTTAAGATTTAATACTCTCTTGAAGTTCAAACCAGTGTAAGGGAAGGCTTAAGCAGCTTAATGGGTTAAAATGATCCATGACTGTGTCCTTCAGACAGTTTAAAGACCCTGCAGCAACCCAAGCGGGCCACCTGTTCCTCTCCCAGACAAACAGGTTACCCTCCTGACCTTTATTCTGCCACCCTTCAGTTTTGCCTGGCCTGGCTCCATGCGTGGAGTGATTGTTCTGAAGTTTGTCATTGTTTAAAATGCCACTTGCCAGAGTTTAATGTGCACAGCTGCAACCTGAGCCCTGGCCGTGTGTTAATGAGACTAAAACCGTTGACTGACACCAAAAGATCTGCTTGCACTTGGCATGTCATAAATTAACATCATTCTTACCTGCCAGGGATGATTCACTGCTGGCTCAAAAGAATATTTAAACTTTAGAGGATGCCAACAAACTGGGCGGTGGTTTGACCTGCCACGTGGCCCGAGACTGCTGCTTTTCTCTCTGCCTCCGCCTTCCCTCTGTTGCAGCGTGTCGGGAAACAGAAGCTCTTTATGGCGTTATGAGAGCTTGTGTTTGTGTGCTGCCCTGGCCCTCCTGCCCCATCTGCCAAAGGGCTGGCCTGTTTGTGGGAAGATCCTCACTGGCTTTCAAATTCCTAGCTGGATTGTTACTGCTGTTTTTGGGAGTGGTCCTGGGGGTTAATGCTTGACTAGACCGTAGCCTGTCATTGCAGCAGCTTCAGAAGGCTTTCTTCCCACAAATCCTGCCTACCCTAGGCAGGCAGGGTTGTGAGGGCCCCTTAGCATCCCAGAAACTGCATATAAATTTCATGTTAGTGGAGTACACTTGACCAACTAACAGCTCACAGCAGGTGGGTTAAGCTGGTGCCCATGCTAGGCAGCGTAGGAGGCGGAAAGGGATGCCCCACGTGGAAACGATGGAGATCGTATTGCAGGGTTATATGCCAGAGGTTGAACGTGCTCCTCGGAGCCCAGAGTCTTGGGTTCCAGTGTCACAGCGGCTGCCCAGCAGTGGGGTGCTGGTCTGCCCCAAGGGACTTGCTGAGAGGGGGGCCAGTGCTGCTGCTCGCGCTTATTCACTTGCGTCCCTGCTGCATCCAGGGAACTGCGGGGTCAGAGACTGCAGTGCTGCCCTGGGAGTGGGAAAGGTCCCCCTGGGCTGTTGCAGGGCAGAGAGAAATAGGAGATAAGAAGGGATGGGAGACAGTTAAAGATGTTTTTGCCTTTCCTCATTGAAGTCTATGGATGGGGGGAGAAGGTGGGTATCTCTGGTGGACTGGGGAGGTATTCATACATCTCCTAATAGAGACCAGGCCTTTTTATAATGACTCAAGATTTGTCTCCTCACACTTTTCCCTCAAGGCTAATGTGTTCCTCATAAAATAATATGAAGGCATAATGTGCTCCTTCGGTTAAAACTGCTCCTTTGCTTTCCATGGTGTCTGCATTGTCTGTTTACCTTGGCTCATCCAAATCATTTGTTAAATACCAAGTTTGCATAAGCAGTCCGGTGTGGACTTTGGACCCTTGAAGTCTCGCTGTAGATATCAGGAGGGATGGAAACAGGCCCTGTATCTGAGATGTGTTTGAATCTGGAAATCCAAAGTGTTGCACGGAACAGGGTGTAACCATGATTTGGTTAGGGGTAATTATGGTAGGCAATGCCAACAGCAGGCTGCAGTCCTTCTCATGTTCCCCACCACAACTGCACACAGGCTGGCAATTTAACCCTGATGTAACTATTTCATTATAGTCATCACTGTATCCACTACCTTTTGTTTTTCTTTTCCAGCAGAAAATAAAAAACCAAAAACAATTACAAATGGTCCACTATATGTATAAGTAAGAAATGAGGAATCGGAAAGGGGGATCATCCTATTCAGCAGGACAGACAGGAGATTTGACCCTGCAGCTGTGGCTTACCTAATGACACAGTTCGGACTGCAGCGTGCTCACCTGCATCAGCACCGCTGAAGCACATTCAGAGCAGGAGCAGAGGTTAGACAGTGTCTACGACAAGGACCGCAGCTCTCCTCTGCTCAGCTTGCAGACACATGGTGATTGCTGCCTGAGCTGCATAAAGGCTTATCCTGTCTATATTTTATTTTGTGGGTAGTGCGGGTTGTTGGGTTTTATTATTTTCTCTTTATGCAAGGCTAACATGGAGCGTAGAGCTGGTTGCTGGGCAGTGGGGACTGCAGTTGGTAATAAAGGTCTGTTTTCTCACTTTCTCTATTTTTGTCTCTGGGCAGGATGAGGCACATCAGGGGAAAATCTGTCTCAAAACAGAAGCTCAATTTTAAGTTGGAGTTAGACAGTCCTGCCGAGAGAGGTTTGCTTACACCACAGCTGTCCGTCATCTCAGGGCACACTGCTGTGACTGGCAACCCCTGGGGTTCAGTGCCACTTCTCTCCTGGTCAATAGGGCTAAAATAGGGTACAGTATTACACCAAACCCTGATCCCCTCATTAGTGTGCAAAGGGGTGTTTTGATGCCTGGGGCAGGATGTCTGCCTGGTTGTCCCCCAGCTCCCACAGGTCTTGTGAACATACTGAAAAGGTGACATATAGCCTCCCATAATGAGGGAATGGTCTTTATCAGGCATTGGAGTCAGGACTCCTGGGTCTTACATCTTTTCTTCCTGTTTTGGGCACCTACAGAAATTCTATGTATCCTTTCAGCACAGAGATGTCTCTCTGTGTGTGAGACCCCTTATTAAGGGGGTGAGACCACGCTTATAAGGTGGTCTCTTGCTTGCAGAAGGATTTTTTGTTTGCAAGGAGAATTTTGCAATCACCAAGTGAGAACTGCTCTTTGGAAGAACTCCGGTTTAGGTACAAACCTCTGAATCTCTCCAGGTGAGTCTGCTTTCAAGAAGGTCACCAGATATCCTCACATCTGCTCAGATGAGGACATGAGTGAATGCAGCTGAACTGCATTTTGTCTGTGCCCTCTCTAAAATGAACTGCAGAGCTGATAAATTCTTTACCCCTTGCCCCTGCCAGCTCTGCGAATTGCAGCTTCTTTCAAAGCTCAAGTGAGAAGTGCAGGGGCCGGACTGCCACAGCACCATTGCAAGTGTCAGCTGAGAGACAGGCTGCAACAAGCCTAGACATGTACCGGAGCTGCTGCCCGGCCCGGGAGGGGGGATGCCAGCCATGCTGCTCCAAGGACAGCACTGGGATGTCTTTTTCTTGTCCCTTCAGTTTGAGGCAAGGGAAAATCGGTGCTCAGCACTGCTGGAGTTGCAAGGAAGGGCTTGCTCCCTCTGAATTGCTGGTCAGTAGATGTTGCAGCAAGAGTCTGTAGCTGATATTACTGGATTTTGGTTTTTGCTGGTATAAAGAAGATCAGAATCTGGCCTAGGGTGAGAGTGTTTGTGCTTTGGCAGTGGGTGTGAAAGGAGAAACTCCAGAGGGTTGGGCGGCAACATGCTAGTTCTGTTCTCTTCCGTAGATGGCCTTCCGGAGGCACGCTGGGTGAGTGGAAAATGTAATGAAATTCCCAGAGCCTCCTGGTGCACTACCAAGGTATTCTTGCCAGCTTTCCAGCCCGAGATGTTGGTGCAGCTGTAGGGGCCAGCTCCACAGATAAAGCTGATTGCAGATTAACCCCCACCATAGCAGGAGGATTACTGAGAGAGATGTTTTCTTCACATGTGAAATAGCACGCCCTATAGTCACGGTTGCCTTTGGGGTAAAATTAGCTGAATAAAGGGCTCACAGTAGATCAAGTTCTTTTCAAATGGCCTCTTTTTTTTTTTTTGAAAGCTCATTTGTTTATTCTGGTTCACAAACTGAGCAGTACAAACAGCAGTAAAAATGTGATGCATCCCAAATTCTAGCTGTGAGGATGGGTTTCATGACCACTGCAGTCTGCACAAGGTCTTTTAGATCCAAACCATCTGTGGGGCTCAGAGTATGCAAACTATTCATGTTGTCTTAAAGATTTACCAGGGAGCAGGGCCTTAATGTGCCAGAATCTGTAAGAAAACAGAGACCTGCACCACTGGCAGTCCTGAGGGTCTTGTTTTAAGCTTCTATTGAATAGATTGATCATTGTCCTGCAGCGTTTAGTGGTGGAGAAAAAAGCAGGAACGGGATTTAACAAGTGTCTCATATGGTTTGTGTTGTCTCTGTTATGCTGAACCTTTCTTTCTACTCACACAGCAGGGTTTTTCTTTGCCTCGGTTTCCTTTGTGCAGATGGTAGCAATAGGTTTCGTTCCCCCCCCAGCTGTCAAATTAACAGCCTTGGCGAGCTTTCATTTGCTGGCTAGTTTTGGGTGGTGCTGGAGGATTGCTCCACTCAGTACATTTCCAAGACTAGCTTTTTAACCCAAGCTCTATAAAAATAAGCTTTTTTTTTGTTTATTTGTTTGAGAGAAGGGACCTTGGGAAAGCAGATACAAAATTTGCTCTGACTGTATTTTGTCCGCTGAAGGAGTTGTCTTTGAGTTGCATTAGGATACCAGATTGGCTTCTTACACAAATCTCCCACGAGCAATGGGCTGAACTGGGAAGAGATGGTGGGCAGGGGTACTGGAAACAATCTTCTGCTGTTTTAAAGCATCTGCAGGAGAGACTACTGAAAACTCTGGCCTCATATCTCCAAACTCCACAGCAAAGCTTTCCAATCCATCCAGTTGCACAGATCAGCTTCAGAATACGATTTCCTAAGCTTGTGAATTTGCAACGTGATTTTATCTCCTTTCCCCCAGTCACAGTAATCCAATATGATACCAAAGAGCAATTATAGAATGGCAACCCCTCACCATTCTCCAGCAGCGCTAGTAGCAATATTTAGCTTCCAGAGAAATTAGTGGTCTGAACTGCTCCATTGATACAGATGCTGGTGCAAGTGGATTCTAACCAGAAACAGGTGGAGAATTACCATTTTTGTTTTATAAATGTAACAACTCAACCCAAAGGAAGAGATGGGCACTAGGTTTCCTAAACCTTTACAGAAAGCCTATGGGAGGGACATAAACTGAGCCAAGTGCTCCTGAGTCCAGGTCCTTGTGCCTTTACTATTCTATGTTTATATATATATATTTTAATATATATAAATACATATATATATAGTGTGTGTATATATGTATAGTGTATACAGTTTCTATGCTAAGGGAACTTAGCACAAATTTAAAGTTCTTTCACTGCCTGCCTGCATGCCTTTCTAACTCAAAAAGCTCTGCTCTTGGCAACTTGCTGTAGTACAGCAGCATGTGTGGGCACATCTAGACTGGCAGCTTTGTGCGTACTTGGTGCACCTTCACCTTTTGGGGTTTACTTTGTGGCAGAGACCTGTAACATGCTTGAGACTGTAGGACCCAGGCTTTTGGCTATCATCTCCTCTATCTTGAGGATGTAGTTTGAAATACTTGCTCATCAGGTGTTTCATTTAAACTTGGTTCTACTTGAAAAAGAACCTGTATATCCAACATACTGCTATGCCAGGAACAACAAAAGATACAGAGTCACTGCTCAGCCTTGCATTTGTTTCTCATGTGTGTTCCAGGACTGCTCTCCTCAAACCTCCTCACTGGTTGTTTTCATCTGTTGCTAGAGCCGTATGTCTCCGAAGGAAGGACCAGCTCTTCCATTTGAACAATCCTCCTCCATCTGCTGCTACTGCTCCTGTTACTGTAGCTGTGTGTGAAGTGGCAACTCAGCGACGCCAGGCTTGCAGACACCTCATCAGTCTATCTGTCATTGCTTGTGTGTTTCCAATAACCCGTGCTAGGTGAGGTCATCACAAACTGCATTTTAGTGCTGGGCTTCAATGGTTTGAGTTTGTTAGGAATAAGACCACTGCCGTTGGCAATTAGGCTAGCTAGGATAAAAATTCACTGGGCATTTGGACCCACTATTCTTGGGGAAACAGCAAACTGCTGTTGCTGTGAGTTAGCTCCCAAATGCGGTCTTTACAAGCCTGCCCTCGTCATGAGGGATAACACCATGGACAAGAACTAGTCACATCGAGTCCATAGTTTCAGTTCTCTGTAGGCTAAACTTATGCTCTAGTTTTAATTCCCACCTCCAGCTAGACTTTTATTTCAGTGGAAGCTGTAGGGTGCACAGCTGGCCCCAGATTTCCTGGGGGGTAAGCAAAAAGGAGTCAGAGACGCTTCTAAAGTTTTCTATCCTTATCAATGTGCAATACCAAGGGTAAAACCAGGCCTCTCGTAGAGCATTGGAGAGGCCAGAAGGTCTCCTTTGCTCTGTGTGGGGTTTTATTGAGATGGATGTGGACTGCACAGCCTAGAACACAAGTTGTTTGTTTTAATTTACAAATTAAAAATAAAACCATGTTTATTTGCATCAGTTGAGGGGTCTTTTTCTCACAGCTGCTTGAAAAGTGAGCTCTAGCTGCCAAGTAAAATAAGGTTTAATGTTACAGTGTACTCTGGGAAGGGCAGAGCTGGTAATTACGCTGCAGGCAGCAAGACACTAGTAGGTACAATATATAGAGATCCATGCGAAGCACGGAACTCGGCTGTGGCTTGTGGCAGATGTGGCACTGAGCTGCAGGAAAGTGTTGCAAAGTGGCAGCCACCTACAAGGAGTAACCCCTGTGACTGCGTAGGTGAGGAAGCCGTGCGCTCAGGGAGGCTCTTGGGAGCCGCTCTCCCTTGCCACACGCTAGCTGCCAGCCCACGTCTGGCATTCCTGTTATGGAAAGCGAGTTGGGAGGTGGCTAGAATCCCTGGTTTCCTTTTAGTCCTCTCTTGTCAAGCTTTGTGCTCTGGTGAACGCTGGAAAACATGCTTGTTATGTTGGGCAGTGGTTTGCTCCTGAAAACTGATGAGGAGAAAGCTCATCTTCCCAGGTCTGCTTTCTCCCTTTTGCTGTGTGGACGTGTACAGTCTCTGTGAGGTCTGCGTGGGCTCGGTGTTGGGGACCGCTCTTTGCCTGTGAGATACCCACAAGCCTGCAGGGAGGGCAGTTGTCAGGCGGGCATCTGTTTTTTTTCATCTCTGTTCGAGGCCAACGAAGCAGTTTGCGGGGCAGTGATGGCTGGTGTGGTCTCAGCTGTGTTTCATCTGACTCATCTGGTACAGTGGAATAAATGACCAGGATCTAAATGTTGTTTTACTGTGGCTGAATCTTAAAGCCCGAATATCAGTACAAACAGTGTGGTGCTAGGTACCGTATTTATTTACAGACAGAGACTTCCCCTGCCTTTAGGGGATGAATGCAGGAAAAAGAGAGTAGGCAAGGCAGAGGAGGCTCAGAGAGGCTGGACTGTTTGACAGCTACACGCAAGGGGCAGAAATTCAAGTCAGATCTTTCGATGCCTACCAGAAAGACTGTCTTTCCTCTTGTTAATGCCAAGGAAACATGGAGGAGTCTGACTGATAGCCCAGATCACGTGGAGACAGCGTCGTCTCAAACTGCCGGAGGCTCTCAGGCTGGTTGTATTGACTGGACTGAATGAGAAAGGTTGTCTGCGGAGCAGCTTGCAGTTATTACCTGCATCTTGTAGCATGACAAGGCATACGCCTGTTCTGTGTTGGTGCAGCCAGAAGCTGGCTCTGGATTGCTTTGTGACCAGAATTTAACGAAGCAGTTTACAATGGCTTTGACACCATTTGGGTAGATGAAGCTGGCTCCCAAAGCATCCACCCACATGCTAAACAATGCCTCAGGCTCTGAACGCATCGAACTGTTGCTCTGCTCTGCTGCCTACATGCAGCTTTCCAGGTGGAGTTTGGTTTTGATATTATCCATCCCCCTTGATGGCTTGTGAGCTGGCTAACTCTGACTCCACCTCCCATCTCTCCTGTCTATAATTTGTATTATAATTTTTGGGAGCCTGCGTGTTACAAAGTCTTGCACAGACAAAGAAGGGTCTTCGTTTCAGAAAGTGTCTCTGCCCTTTCAGTTGGTCAGTGAGCAAAAAACCAGGAGCGAGACTTTAATGAAAAACCAAAGGACGCTGTACATATTTGTTGAAAAACTCTGAGTCCAGTTAAGCGCTCATCTCACAGGGATGCTAAGACGGTCAGGTTTATTGCAAATTCTATTCCTGTTTTGTTTAAGAATTGGTGATTTGGTGCTGGATTTGACTTATTGGATTTGCAGAGACATGAAATTTTGGAGAAACCTTGTTTTAAGTTCAGTTTAATGTGCTGGAGATTCCAATTCAGAGTCAAGCTTTTAAAAAAACCCAACAATCATCCCACCAACAACTACTTTCTTTTTTTAACCAGAAGCATATAATCTTCCTTGGAACTCTTCTTAAGTGCCAGAAGGGCAAAGAGGTGGATATTGTGAGCTAGCACAATTGGTGGCAAGGATCGTGCTTTTTTAGACTTCACTAACGCAGATCAACGTGTATATATGTTGAAACTTACAGTGAGTAAAGAACCAACAGCTGTCTGCCATACTGCCACAGTTGGCTGGGAAATGGCCCAAACACAGAAAAGTTTTTTTTAAAAAAAGGGAAAAAAAAAAAAAAAGAGAGAGAGAGAAAAAAAAGTAGCTGTCTTCAAGTATGTTTGAAATAATGAAAAGAACTGATGTGCAAAGCGATTAAGAGATCTTTGAGGATCAAAAGCCTTGATTCAGTTTTGCCAATGGAACAAAACTTTTCATCTGTTCTTATGTGGACCTTAAAGTAGGGCAGAAGGGTGTAGTTTTTAAATGATTTCATTTCAAAATTTACTTTGGGCAGGGGGAAAGGGTTCTTTCTGTTTGTTCTTGCTCTTGTTATTCAGTGTCCTTAACACAAAAGGCCAGCCTGGCTCTGAAATGAAGAGCAGGGTCGTTCTATGAACTGGTGGTTCATTAGTCTCCTTTTGATATGTCAGAACAGTAAGGGACCCTTTTATTTTTTTTCCCTTTCTAGTAATGTCTGTGTTCTTAAATCAAGACATCTTCCCTCATCATGCTGCAGTGGCTGAATCTTTTTCAGAGATTTCCTAAGTGGGTTGTACCAATAACGCTAATCTTGTGCAGACAGAGCATACAGTCAAAAGTTAGATGCATAAGGAAGCCAAAACCAAAGATTTTCAGTGTTCCATGTCCCAGCTTTGTGTTTATTTGGAGCTGGATGCCCCCCAGCAGGGTACATCTGTGTTTGTTTTCCCTGGTAGCTTCTTGCCAGCAGGACCATAGAGCAAGTGTAGCCTTGGGAAGGTGTGATCAGGGAGGCTCAGAAGCGCAAAATGCTGGATTCCAGCACTGCTAGCTCATGAGCAATGCGCCCTTTCTTGGGGAAGGGCTGATGGAAGTAGCAACAGAAGAAGGTGAAGGGATTGAGAGCAAAGACAAGAGATTGGGAAGGAGAGGACAAAACTCAGGAATGCCCTTGTCTTTGGGTTTCTGCAGGGGACAGTGGAAGAGCTCCCTCTTCCTGTGTCAGCCTGCTCTAACCACTGCAGAAAAAGCCTTCCTTGCAGGCTGGAGTGTCTCGGTGGTCCCAGCATCCACAAGGCAGTATATTTCTTTCAGCGTGGATTTGCATACTGGAGGATCCAAAGGACAGCATGGATTTGCTCTAGAGGTTCCCCAGACCAGCTCTGCTGCATCATACACCGCCACTAAAGGGTTAGTCTTCAGAGCATTCATGGCCGAGTTGCAGGATTGTTGGGTTTAATGATAGAAATCGCCTCGATGGTGGAAGTTGTGTGTTGGTCCTGTCTCATTGCAAAAGAAGTGGTGGCAGCAGAGAGGTTATGTGTTTCTGTTGCCATTGCAGATACTTTATTGGGTAGGCATCTGGTGCCACAGCAGCACAGGTCCTTCCTGTGGCCTGGAGCTAATGTACTTCTGGTGTGTGGTCTCCTGATCTGTCCTAACTCAGGTCAGATGGTAGGTGTGCTCTAACCTATTCAGTAGGGCATTAAACACTGGTTTAAAGCCTGTTCTCTCCTCTGAAACTTAATTAGTACAAGTCATATTTTGTCACCACGTGTGCGGCAGAGATGGCAACTCCCATTTATGCTGTTAGGGGAACCACATCCGTATGCTACACAAACTCTGTCATGCTCTAGCAACATACCAATAGCAATAGTGGAAACCTGAAAACAACATCAGCAAAAGCTGAAAACGGTATGTTCTCATGACAGAGCAACGTTATCAGTTGCAGGCTGGAAAAGTTTTGCTGGTGAAAATTTCTAGCAAGGGGTGGACTGCAAAGTGAATTAATCTGCTTTCTACTTTGCCCTGTTTCTAGATTAGCTTTCTGTCTGTTCCTAGCACTCCTATGTCCATATCGGTGGCAGGAGTGAAATGTCACCATTGATACAAGCCTAGTGTAAAAGTTTGTAATCACAAGCCATTTTGTGAGCAATATGATGGGTGGAAAAATTACCTCCTATGGGCTGGTGATCTCCACCCTCTTGGACTTGAAAGCAGGCATACATTAATTTACTGCATAATTTTTATACTGCTCTAACATCATCGTAAGCATGTGTCATTTCAGCATATTATCAATTCTAATACAGTTGTGAGCAACAAAAAAGAGTGAAGAAGACAGTCCTCGTGCCTGCCTTTGGGACTGAGGGGTGGAGATCAGATTGTCCATGTATTATGTTTTGACAGTAGCGTCTCTCCTGGTGTTCACGTAAAAAGTTATTTTTAGGAAGATCATATATTTCCCAGTAATTGTTTTAAATGCATCAAAGAGCTCACTGATATAAAGCCTGTGATTTATGGGTTCCCGCTACTTTTTAATAGCTGAACTTAAATCCTGGATTCACTGAAGCCATTTGGAAAATTGGGATTATTCCAAGCTGGAGCAAAGGGAGGGAGACTGGTATTTTGCCAAGATCAGCAGTGATTCATTCCCACATTCATGCTTAGCATCCAGTGAAGGGCAGAAGCTGGGAATGCTGTAAGGAGAGCTAGCAAGAGATTATCATGCTGAAGGTGAATCTGCCCTACTCACTCCCTCTGCTGCTAGATAAGGTCTTTTGAATGAGAGGACCAAATTCTGTCATGTTTTTCTTTCATCCCCTCTAAAAGCTGATTTATTCATAGAAGGCCCAAGCCAACTAAACTCGCCTCCTGTCTGCATAGAGAGAACTGAATATTGGCTGTCCCGAAGAATGTCCCCGTAGGGGTGAAGGACTGGAGAACACCTCAGGATAAATATACTTTGGAAATCCCTTACAAAGAGATGTTTTAGTGACTGCTTGGAATGAAGCAATGTCCGTATCAGGTTAGCCCAGCAGTCTCTGGCAGTGTGAGTAGGAGCCCTGAGGGACCTGTAAAGGGACAGGGTGGACCCAGGACTCATTGCTGGCACATTCTGTCACGCTCCAGTGGTATTTGGCCCCTGGACACCCTGAGTGAGAGGTGATTGCAGAATAAATTAGATTTGTGATAGTATAATTTAGATTAGGTGATAAATCCTGAAGTAATATAAAAAGTGAAAACTTGCTCTGGCCTAAGATTTCCTTGGTTTTGTTTAGCCTGAGGACATTTATGCTTTTGGTGCCTGCACCAGGGTTCAGACTTCATCTCCTAGGACAACCAGTTAAACGAATAGTCACTAATACATGGGCGTGAGGAATGAAAGGGGCTGTCTGTCCATCCAGGAGCCCGTCCTCGCTCTGTCCGTCCCTTGTCTGTGGAGCTCGCAGGCTGTGCTCCAGCTGCACGTCCAGTAGCTGTGGCCATGCTTATGGGGAGAGCGACGCTTTTACAGCAGGGCAGCTGAAATACTTCTTAGTTGTGAGCCCCTTGGGAACTGCCTTTCCTCAGAGAGATCTGTCCTCCTTGTCCTCGGGCCAGCTGACAGCGGAGTAACATTTCTCATCGTGTTTCAGTTCTCCCAGCCCTGGGAGAGAAGCGCAGGGAGATGGTAAAGTAAATGGAGCCAAGTATCCCAGCATGGTTCACTCCCAGCAGAAAGAAAAGGACTTTTTTTTTCTCCTCTTTTGCAAAGCAGGGGCACAGCCAAAACAGTGTTTTCTTCTTTTCCTGATGTGATCATCCCTGTTGCATATGTTTGAAATACAATAATTCTGAGAGCACTGCTGTTGTGATCAGGAGGCAGAAATAAGCAAATTTATATTTGCGTATAAGGAGCAGTAATAAACCCCTGAATTTCCAAACACATAGAGGAGCATTGACTTCTAAATACCAGAAATTCTAAGCCCTTACCTTGCTAATTCATGTGGCATTTGGAGGGGCTGTGGACTTTTATTTCATCCTGGTATTTGTGGTATTTCCTGCCATTAGTATAGGAAAACCCTTGTGTGGTAAATGCTGGCTTTTTCCTCCGTTGGTGGCAGCCACTGAGACTTGGGTTCATGAAAGGCAAACCATCCGTTTCAGTACTGAAGGATCTCAGAGGTACCCGGGAAGGAAAATCTCATCGGGGTTGAATAAGGATTTTGGTACTGTGATTGAGTGCCAGCTGAATGGCTCTGTGCAGAATAAATCTGGTCTTGAGATCCAAGAGTCTGAGGCTTAGAATTCCTTGGGTGGTTTCAAAAGCTGTAGCTTGGAAAGACTATTGATAGTAATTTTATCACAACCTCTTAAAAGTAATCTGCGTATAAAGGTTTCAGGTACAAGTGTTGGCCCCGAGTCAGTAACCCAGCCTTCAGAAATTGGTGTTTTTATTGCAGATTAAACTGTAGATTGGGCCATTTAGATTTGTAATGGAAAAATATTAGCCAACGTACTTTCTTCCCCTCCACCCTCTATCATGAGGGCATATATCAAATTGCACTATCTGGCAGGGAGTTCCAAATGTTATTTGAGAAGAGAGAGGAATGCAAGCGATGTCAGCAGAAAACAGCTGAGTAGCGGTTAAATTTCTTTGGCCTGAACCTGCTCCACAGGGAAAAAGAAATGCAACAACTGGACTTGTTTCATTTCACCCCAGCACAAACCATCCTTTGGAAACAGATGATGTTTGTGAGCAACTTCTCTACAGAAGCCGGGGTTTTGGGATGCTGCGAGGTGGACAAATCCTGCTCTGCTGTGGACGTGGCAGGTGGAGCTCAGGGAAAGCACTGGACCTCGCGGGGCACTGGCTATTACTGTTCCCTTGTGCAGCTGGAGCCTGTTACTTTAGAGGGGCAGCTTTAGGTTGCATCTCCATGGCCTGTTAAACTTTTTATCTACCTTGGCTTTAAAGATAAAAGCCTTAAGAGCTGGCTCAAGTGAACTTGCCCAGTGCTGCGAAAGAGCAGTGGAGGTGCGTGCAAGGATACTGTCAGCTGAGAAGCTGGACTGAGTTAAATGGTACCCTTAATCCCCTTGATACTGGCAGAGTCAAGTTAAAAGGTCTTCCCCACTTGGGGTGAAGGCTTTGCACGTGTAGATGCTGGTTCACTTAAGGGCAACCCTGTCTCTGCAGTGAAAGAGCCCTCTTCTCTGCTGGCATTTGCTTTATTGCTGAGGGAAGAAGTCACTTGTGCAGTGTCTCAGTCACAAGCTGGGGACGTGTGTTGAATTTTTGGTCCATGGAGGCTTTTAAAATAAACAACAATGGAGCCAGCAAACGGCTAGAAACAGAATGGCTGAACAGGAGAAGAAAACTAAAGCAAATATAGTCCTTGTTTTCCTTCTGCCAGTCAGTCTACAGCATCATCTGACTTCTCTGCTTTGCAGTCCCCATTTTAGCTGGATTTTGCCTGGTTAATTCACATAGCAGAGATCCACATTTCTCTTCTCATTCTCACAGCTGTTGCAAGCAACAGGAGATTGCAGTCCCCTGACATGATCCTTCTTGGGATCTTTCTTGTCTGACTGGGGTTTAGGGTCCCTTCCCTTGCTGTCGTCTTTCGTTTTCCCCATTTCCTGCCTCTGGACCACTCTGATGGGACAGCTTGGTCTCCTCTAGGATGAAAACTCAAGTGACAAGGGAACAGGAGCCAGCTTTTCTCTGATCCCCTCCCCAGCTTTGTTACGGCTCCCAGAGGGAGATTTTCAGCAACAGCTACACAACAGTCCTACTTAGGAACCTGAGTTAGATTTTTTCCTAGCCCCTGATCCTTAGGGTTGTCTCTAGCCTAAACCAGTGTCCGTGCTTCACAAGTATTTCGTATTGAAATATTTTCCAGGTGTAGTGCCCAAAATGCATCAGGTACCTGGGCCTAATTCCCATTGACTTCAGTAGGAGTTAACACCTGTCCACACTTTCTGCAATGATAGTTGCATAAGGTCAATTTTGGGAGATTTTGTAATTGGATGTAAGAGGAGCAAAATAGTCCTAAGGAAGAGATGGCTTCTGCAATCCTACTTCTATTACAGTCAAAGCAAGGTCCCCCACTAATTTCAATAAAAGGAGAAATAAAGTCTAAATCAGGAAATCAGAGGAAAATCAGAGAATTTCCCCATGAGTTTATTTTTTTGAGGGGTATGGAATGATTTCATAAACTGAGGAAATACTGCTCATAGTAGACCTCTTCATTCTACGCTAGAAATAGTGTGGCTGAATATTTTTGTATGTAAAATTAAATTCTTCACAAAATTGTATGAATAGTTTTTCACAAGTGACTGCAGGAATGACACCAACGTATTGAAACCAACATATACTCATGATCCTAAACAAAATCCTATTTAGTGCTCTGAATCTTTTGTCTTTGCATGTATTTCCTCTCTTCCTCAACCCAGTTGTTGGTGCGCTAGTTTGCACTACATTGCCTAGTACAGCCTTCTAAAACAGATACATTTTTATTTGCATGCAAATTGGTAGGAGGCAGCTTGCCTGTAAATACTGTGCTAATCATTACAGGTTCCATGGTTCATCAGGACTCTGATGCCTAATTGGCTGCGGGATTGCCTATAACTCTCAATAGCCTGATTCAGAGCAATAGGAATTGTTGAATCTACATAATAAAGCGAGTGTGATGAAAGGTGAGTGCACACCTACTTTATATGTGTGTTATCATTCTCATCAAGGTCAAAGTATTTTTTTTTTCCTTCCAGATATACATATTCATAGAGCCTGTGCACAACTAATGAGTCGGAAGATTAAATGGTTGTGGATTAAGAACAAACCCTACTGTTCTCCTAATTAGATTGAAAGTTACTTAGTTCATCTCATTAGAATTCTGAATTCAAACCAGCTAACGCATCGGCACAGCGCTCCTCAGCTACTTGCAAAATCTGAGCGTAAGAGTCACTGGAACAGATTAACAGTCCGTTTCATCCAGTCCCCCCAAATCTCAGAGAGGCCAGTGCCGAAAGATGAGTGGAATCCCCCTCGAATTTCCACAGCGGGAGACTGACCCAGGGCAGAGGGGCTGTGCTGCCAGGGTTAGCCAGCACACAAGATCTCAGGCTAGGATCAGATTTCTTTAATATTCTAACAGGGACATTACTTCTTCTAGTCCCTGGTAATAGGCATATTACCTGAGGTACTGAGGTAAGTCCTTGCTCTTGCAACTGCCATGCATTAAAATGTCTGTCTTTTCAACGCATACTGACGTATATAATTAGCAGCCATGAGTCAAGGGAGTCCTTGCCCTAAGCCCCAAGTGTCACTGCTCTTCCCCTAAGCTTGGAAGCAGTTGTCCCAGGGCTTGGAAAGGGCTGCAGCAGCATCAGGCTTAGAAACACTTGGGAGACAAATGGCCAGGTCTAACAATAGGCGTGAGTCAGTCGCTTTGCAGTTAGGTGATTTGATTTCCTGTTGCTCTGCTGTCTGGGCTGCTTGTTTTGGGGAACAAATCCTTATTAATGCTTTATCTATAACATCCTCGCTTCCATCGAAAGGATCCCTCTGTGCGTTATTTTCCTGACTTGTGCTGTGTATCACTTCCTCCCGCTCCCCAGCCGCGCAGCTGCTCCTGCTACAGCTGCCTGCGCGAGGAGTTTTGGCAGAGCTCCTTAATGAGCGCTGCTCCAAGATGCTTGGCTTAACTTCATGGCACCCATGAACATTTGTCCTTTCCCTCTAATCTGCTGAATTGCAGGAGTGTTCAGTATTTGGGCTTTAGATCCTTCCTGGTTTTATTCAGGTGTAGAAAAGGGGAGAAGGGAGAGTGATGGAGGGTCTGTTTAAATATGAACAAAAAAGGTAATGGTTTGGGGCTACGTTGCCCTAGTTTTTGGGTTTTTTCCTTTTTTTTTCTTTGTGTACATGCATTTATTTTAACTTTTCTGTTTGAAGGGGGGGAAAGGGACCGCAGAGTCTGACCTGTGTATTTAACAAAAAGAGAACACTGAATGAGAGAATTTCAAGACGTTTTCACAGGTGTATTAAAATAGCATGAGATTCCTGTTTCCTTAATGAAAATGGGAGCAATGTGTATCTTTCCACAACAGATATGAAACAAAGAGAACTAAGAAATGTGTTGGCATTCAAAAGAGCAGGAAAGTAACACTGTTCCTGTCACTGTTAGAAGGTTAAAATCCTGCCTGGCAGCCTATAAACTATTTAAACGATCCTACAGAAATTCCACTTACTGAATCATCTTTGGGATTTATAGCTAAATCCTTCACCCCAATTGAAGACCCAATGTACTCACAGCCCTGACGGAAAATACACCTTAATGAGGGGAAATTGTAAAACTGTACTGAAAAAAAAAAAAGCCCTCTTCAGCAAAGAGAGGTCCTTGCTGCAGTCCTTGCTTCACATGGCCATTGAGATTATGGCAGCTGTGCTGCTGTGATCATATGTGACCTAGATTTTCCTCACAGTAGTCCTGTGCTCTCCCTGATCTTGTGTAGGCCTGAGTGAATTGAATAGAAACATTTCTGGATGCTTTCAGAGAGCAATGATAGCTTTTTCTTTTTCTCTCTCTCTTTTTCTTCAAATCACAGCATCTGTTCCCCTTGTGGTTTTCTCCCTTTGCTCTCACACAGTGGTTGTGAAAGAGGACAAGGCTGGCGTAGCTTTAATTTGGGTAATGGTGGATGGGGAAATCAGGGCAGGTGTGATTCCTCCTCGGTGTACTGCAACACAGCAGAGTGTAAAACTAGAGCCCGTGGATTTTAGCGACGAATGCGTACAAAGGAGGATAGGAGGGCTGTTGGGAAGATCGAGGGGTGAGACTTACAGCGTCAGGAAGCCCTGAGTTTCTGCACTGCCCATGGGTCTGAGCCTGGTTATCAAGAATGCTTTCAGGTATCATTCACATTAAGCTCTCCTGCCTGAGCTCAGAAATCACCCTAGTGCAAGCTCGTGATTCTCTGTGGGAGAAAAGTTGGAGAGGCTCAGCTCCTCGGTGCATGCCCGAGCTCTTGTTAATGCTGTTTGGCTGGATTAGGTGTGGGCAGGAATCGGCTCGATACATTACAGCACCCAGCAGAAAGTCTGAGACCATCCCGGGCTGCTGGTACGGAGGCTGCCGGTGCTCGGACCCACTCTGCTCCTGAACGTAGCTTTTGACTTCTCACTTCCCAGCTCTGACACCAATACTATCTGTGCACGTGAACAAAAATCACTCCATTTGGAGACTCTTGGTTTAAGGTACTTGGAGGAAACTAGACAGATCTGGTCTGATTTCCCTAGGGGGGACAGCAAGGCCTTGCAGCAAAAAAGGCTGAAGCAATCTGTAGGGCAGACTGCTAGTATTTCCTTCCTTTCTTCCTTCCATGCAGATCTTGCTGAGTCTGTTGAAAAGTCAAGTTTCTAGGATCAGATGCAAATTTTTTTAAACTTAAACCAAGCAACTAGCACTTAGAGTCCAGAGGAGACTTTTAGATACTGTTCTGATAGGAACAAAAATAAACACTTATTCTCTGCCTCAGTTCACATGTAAAATAAATTGTAACGATCCCATCATCTGCTTTGCAGAAAGCTGTGAGGACGACTTCTCTTTAGTGCTGTCTTCAGTTACAGAGCTGTTCTGACAGTGGCGAGTGAGTGTTACAGGTGGTGGGTGGGGGTTCCTTCCGAAATTTTATATAACTCCAATATTATCTGTTCCTGTGATTGACTTGACACATGAATTCAAAACAGTTGGAGCTTCTCTCCCACTCTGGTGTAGCAAACTGGATGTGAAAATGACACTTCCCCCGGGAGCTGATAGTTTGCTGTTCGGTGCATGGTGTTGGGTTCCTTTGTTCGCTGAGCATGGCACTTGGCAAGTGGTTTTTGCCACTTCAGGGTTGTCAGTTCTGTCTGCTAAAGGCCAAGATAAAGCTTCACAAAAAGCCTTTCGCTCCAAACAAATCTTCTCTGTAATGTACTGACTCGATGACAAAGGAACCAGGAGCTTAGAGGTGGTTTGGATTTTTTTCCACCCCAAAGTGTGCACTCTTCCCTTGTCATGCTTTTATTTTAATGTGGTATTTCCTACCCTGCTGTAAACACCAGGGTGGTTTTTGTCTTGTGACTCGGCAGCGCTTTGCCATGACATTCCTTTCATAACGCGTTGCTGATAGCACTAGATGTGCTGCTGGCTGCTTCCAAGGCTTATCAGAGGGTTTGTACCAAGAGCACTTAGATAATCCCATGAGGGGATGCATTAGCAATAAGAAACCTGTATGAAGCACTGTTGTGATACATTTGCGACAAAGCAGTATAAGATACATGGGATCAAATCTGTGGTCCTCTAGAAAGTTGTGATTTTCAATACAGCATGGTGAAGCAACGGGTATAGAATGTCCTGGTCCATTATGGCATTGTCTCATCTGTAAAGTGTCCTCAGTTACTTATCGACAGGATAGGACCAAGGGTGCAAAGCTGGGCAGCAGCATCTGTCCTTCTGAAGCCCAGTGTGAAATGCACATGGGTCATTATAAATGTAAGTAACAGAAATGTGAGAAGTATTTATACCAATGAAACTTGCTTGGCTCTTGTTTGTAGTTGAAGAAAACAGACTGAATTTGTCATAGAGTTCACGAAGGTGTCTGCATACTGAAGAGGTCCTCAACAGCCATGACTTGATCCATCTTAGTGGAATTTGTGGCTTTGTCTGTTGAGGTGAAGCTTCCCCATTTTTCATTGAGTTTTATTCTGTTGTATTATTCCTTACACACCAACAGACATGAATCAGACATCAGACATGAATTCAGAATTACTGTGCTTTCAAATTATATGCAAATGGTCTGACCGAAGTCATAAATTGATATTTTGCCTTGTTTTTACTAGCTCCTATAACATAGAATACAAATCACAAGCCACCCAAAGACACTGGGTCCTATTCTGTGCACCATGCTTTTTCCCTGCAATTTGGCAGTTGTCTGAATGCTCAGCTCCTAATGGGGGAGGAAGGATGATGCTACATATGGGACAAGGCAAAAGCCATAATTCATGTACAAACAGGAATGAAAGGAAGTTTTTGTATTGAAGGGACCTCTCCTGTGTATTGTGTCAGGACTGTTACAACCTCCAGCTGCCAGAACAACCTCTAAGGCAGTGGGATAAATATCTAAATGGAGGAAGACAGCCGTGGTAGGCAATGAATCTGCAAAATTGGAGATAAAATACATGCAGTCCAACTGCAGGTCCCATTATAATCAATATAGGTTGTTTTAGGGGCTTAGCAGAAACCAGGATTTGACTTCACAAGATGAAATGAGAAATTTAACAGGGATGAAGAAAGGCGTTACCACGCTATTCATAACACTCCTTGTTAGAAGCTGCCAGCTTCTTCCTGCATAAAATGAAGGAAGCTACAGGTGATGGAAAAATAAATTGGTCCCTGTGGGCACAGTGATTTTAACTATACCTGTGTATTAGAGATGAGGTCAACGTACTGTGAACTGCAGGTGAAATGGTAACAGTGGTACATGGACACCTGGTATGTGTCAGTGATGCTGGAGAGCTGCTCAGAAATGGTCAGGGCGTAATGCCACATTTTATTCAGGCTGAGGCTAAAATAAACCCTTCCAAGAACACAGAAGTTGCTTGTTGGAAGAGTAAATGGCAGATTGTGTGAATGCTTCTGAATTTTCTGCCCCTTCTCACAGTTGTACCTTGCAATGTGGGGCTTGCCGAAGCTATAGGAGAACATTGTGGTACAATGAGGAATTGGATGTAGTTGCCTACAGGCCAAGCCAGCTCCTCATCGCTGGCTCATCTCCTTGTATGCACTTTTGAAGCACTGAGTTGTACATGGTACTGAAAAATGTCTGCAGCTTTTATAACCCCCCATACAGCTTTGGCTTCAGTCTGAAGCACAGTTACGTGGGCAGGGAGAAAATGTTCTCTGAATGAATCCATCATAAACATAGCGCCTGTCCTGTAATAGCTGGGATTGGAGAATAACAAACGAATAAACCAAAGTCTTTTACTTCTTCCCTTCTTGTAGATCCCATGCTGAAGGCTTCTGAAAAGTGCCTCTGATAGCCACAAGCTAGTAGCAGAGACGACCTTACAGCTTGCATTAGTCAGATGTGCTGAAGAAGAAATATTTTCTGGGTTTGCCTGGAAGCTCACAGCTGGGGTAGGTTTTAAATCTAATTGGGTAGGGCCAAAGTTTTTCAGTAGCTTTGTCTTGTCTAGAATAGGACTGTCTAGACCAGGATGCCTCTGACCACCCCACTGAGGCTCTCTAGTCTCATGAAGGCTTTCTGGTCTGTAGTTATCCCTGCCTATCTAGCACCATGTAACATCCCAGAGCTACCACCATGCCCGTGTGGCCACAGAGAGCAGCTGTGACTGGGCTATGGGTACCGTACTGGCATGGTTTTGTCTGGACTTGTATGAGGTGAGTGAATGGTGACGGCCAGAGAGGGAGCAGGCTTGTCTGGAGGACCTGGGTTTGCTTTCCAAGATGTGGAAGTCCAAGCAAAATCTGAGAGATCTGAAAGCTGCTTTCATCTCTGGCTCTGCTGCCCAGAAGGAACTAAGCATGGGCAGATCTCGTTCACACTGCAAGTTTCCCAGCAAGCTCAAGGTGAAAGATAGCTTTCCTCAGTCCCGTCCCACAAGGAGTGTGTACGATGAGCCCAGTCCTGGAAAACACCAATGCTTGTTGATTCAATATGTATATCTAAATAGAAGGTGGTCTTGCTAAGAGAACTTAGAACCTCTGTTGTCCACCCTTTCAGATGGTGTCTTTTTCATCTTTCCTATGACCAGTTTTGAGTTGACAGTTTTACATCCAAGAGGTTTTTTGTGGTCCATGGAGAGTTTTGTGAAGCTTCTCTCAGCTCTATTACAAACATGAAGGTTCTCTCTTATGATTCAGGTACACAAAGCTAATGACTAAATGGCAGAGGAGAATCGGCCTTAGGGGGTTAATTTAGTGCCTTCTTTCGAGCTACAGCACGTGATGCTGCTCTTTAGTAACAGGACTCTAAGCTCACCTAGTGTAGTCTGTGCTCCTTCTGATGACAGTCAGTAGGCTCAAACCAGTTTAAGGAGTAAAATGTCCCCTTCCAAGGGAGCTCAACATATATTCATGGTGCTAGAAATCACCTGGATGCTAAAGCAGTGCTTTATATTATAAATATGTTGTATTTAATTATAACAAGAAAGACTAGAAATTTTGATCTGGGTATTCAGGTTCGTATCAAAATCAAACAGGCCCCATTTCAACTATGGAAAAGATGACTTTCCATGGCAGCCTGAAGGCCAATGAAATCACAGGAATTGCTATCCTTTTCTCCAGGCTGATTTGGTTTTTTGTTTATTGTATTAATCATGTGGTCTACACCCCTAAATTAATGCCAAATTGACTATGCAATGAATTGCTGTTCCATTCATGATATCCATGGTTGTGACACATTTTGGCAGTACCAGTCTCGTCTTCCATGGCCTCTGAACTCTGGCGTGGCTTTCCCCAGTCTTTATAAAATCATCCACTTGTCCTGCTAGCCATATCCAACAGCTTGTCTGATCCCTAAGATGCTGATACGTTCCCTTCAAGTTACACAGCTCTCCCATCTCTGTCTATTCTCCTTTTCTTTTCCTCCTCACCAGCTTTGCTCTGCACAAATTATACCCAGAATTGAGCAGTAGGTTTTGCATAGAGGAGAGATCACACAGGGCATATCTACCAAGTTGTTGCTTCTCCCACAAGTTGCTTCTTTCATCGTCACTTTTCTCCCCACACTCTGTAGCCCAAACTCTCCCTGGCCTCCATAGACTGAGGACAGAGATAGCAGGAAAATGCTGCCTCAGATCAGTTTTTCTCTCCAGTCCTTTTCCTGTATCTCCACATTTTCTCTGTCTGGTTTATTGCATTTGGGGACAAAGATTTTTTTTTTTCATACTGTGCAGATAACACGATGGTGAAATACAACATTTGGTAAGTGGACCACCTGTAATCTTGTCTTCACAGCTCTTTTTCTTATGCTTACATCTTGAATGTGAGATTTGGATTTGCACATTTTCCTTCCTCTGCAGTACAGCCACCCTGGTACAAAGCACTGGCTTTATTGTATGTAGCAGGTCCTAGAAAGTTGCTTAAATCTTTGTTTCTGAGCTTGGCACAAATAATGTGGCATGAGCATTTTCAATGCTGTTCTCATTATGAAGGTAGAACTTTTCCCTGGGACTCTACAATCATTTTTAGAAAAGAATTGGGAGCAGTAAGAGTGAGTGACAGCTCACCCCTCAAACCTTTTCTATTAACTGACAAGAAAGGATGCCATTTGCTTCCTTTGCAAATAAAATGTATAGAATAGTACTAGTGATACTGAAAATACCATGTAAAAAGTGGTAGTAAAAGGCAGCCCTGGAATCTGTTGAGAATGGATGTTGTTCTTATTCAGCCTCAGTCATGATGAGAAACTTACCTTCTAGACCTGACTACATGGCAGGCTATTTTGAGGAGATAGTCTCTTTACATTGCTTGACCGTACAAGGCTTTTAAAAATATATATATTAAAAGTAGGCAAAAGGATTACATTACCAAAAATTGTGCATGCAAATGAAAGCTCCTCCAATCTTTGAAAAATCTTCCTTAATATTATATAATAAGAAATACATAACTGTGCCTATTTTTACCATAATTTGCTTTCATTTGATGACATTCAATAGTAAGATTTATTATTACCCGCATGGAAAATATCCTGCCTGGAGGTGGTTGAAATAGATCCTGCAGACAAGTCATCAATCAGCTCATGTTTATCTCTTCAGAGATCAGTGATATCAGTGGCAGGAACCATTTTGACCAATCCAAGAGTATTTACGGATAATAAAAGGAAATGTTCATGTGGATTTATACTGCATCTCTCACCAGAGGTCAGACAACTTTTTTGCAGGAGGGCTGATTTATTGAGCCTCATTTAAAGACGGGGCGTGGAGGGCTCGGAGGTGTCCGAGCTCCCTGCTCAGCCGGGGCAGTAGCCTTTAGCCCGACACATGTGCTGGCCATTGCTCTCTTTCTGGGAGAGGGTCTAACTTTCTTCATAGAGGGTGGCATGCAGAGGGCTTTAAGATAATACTGCTCTCCCTGTCCCCACTGCTAATGAGTTCAGCTAAAAGGATTTCAGACGAATGCAGACAAAAAGATCTTTTACCTCAGATGAATAGCATGCAAAATGATTGTCTTACGTTTCTAAGAAATGAATTGTAGCTTCTAACTTAACTCGGCTATAATTTTAAAGCAGAAGGTCTTGCATTTGTGTCCCTGATAGAGGAGTTTTTCAAAATTTTATGACAACATGCAGATTATTTATAGGTATTGACTGCAGGGTTCAGGACAAAGATCTGTTGTCCTTGAGGCAAAATAACAGCCCTGACTTTACCTAGTATTTGCCTCTCAGTGTAATCAGTCTGGAACTAAGACTGCAATTGTTATTTAACCCATGTATGACAGAAGTTTTCTTTCTCTCACTTTTGCTTTTTTTTCTTTGTAAAATTCAGTATTTATACTTACTGAAACAAAGAGCACTTTGAATCACAACATGAAGTGTATGTTTTTAAAAAAGTTATAAAGGGCTCTTTTTTTGTTTGATTTTTATGTTTTTGTCTAAGGAAATTTACTGGAACATTCATTTCTCTTTGAGAGGAAACTTGCTCTATGTGGACAATAAAGATGTTAAGATCAGGATGAATGTCTATGGGAGATAATAATAGTGAATAAAAAAATGCACCAGTCCAGTACTCATATTTTCCAGGAACTGCAAGAACTCAGTTCTGGGTTGTGTTTTAAATCTAAGCCCCATTGTTCCTGACTGGGTTCTGAGTCTGTCAGAAAGACAACTTCTTTGTTCCTTTGAGCAGCTTCAATCTGAAGCATTTGGACCGGTTTCATATTTTAAGCAAAACTTTTAAGATGCACATGTATTTTCTTTCTTCCAGCTTTAGAATCTAAAGCAAAGCATCTTTTTACGATTTCCTGTTGAACATGAGCAGAGTACGTTGACACCAGCAAAAGTAATTTGACCTACGATGAGCCTGTGTGTGGGATGGCCAGCAGTTATCAATGGTACGTGATGTGTGCCATTAATATATTGCTCCTCTTATGCCAGGGAACATGCCTTGTGAGGCAACACAGCGCTAGCGAGAGCTTCACCTCAGGCATCCTGAGAGCCTGGCGTATGTGTTGTGGCGATGCTGACTGTACAGGCTGACATGATTTGTTCTCCTGAGAGATACAAGGTGGGTGAGAACACTTTTTTTTCCTGTTGACGCTGTTGCACTTGGTAGCAATAATCATACACTTGCAGTGTCAGGACCAGGATTTAGTTGTGCCCTTTTACAGGTTAATACCCTAGGCTGGCTGTACAGGTTATTTTTCTTCCCTTCTTTTCTTCCTCAGTCAATATGGGGTTTTTTACAAAGCAAATGGTACTTCAGCTGTGAAGCTTTGAGGGTGACCCACCCTCTGATGCTTTGGCATTCACCCTGGCCATGTGCCGGAGCTTGGAAAGCTGCTTCCTGTTCACAGTCGGGATTTGTTAGTCGGTAAAGTTTCTCTCCTTGTAAGAAAAGTTATTTGGAAATGCTGCCGCTCACCCTTCTAACGCCCACCAGTTAAACTTCTTCCCTTTCAAAATGTCCTCATAAGGTTTCCTGGCCCAGCCCAGCACCCACGTTTTGCCTCTGTGGCTGTGCTTGTTCTCCAGTGTCACATCATGTGTGAAACAGTCTTTCATACCAAGAACTACAAGAGTCCTAGATTCCTGTGTCACACTGCATTTGTAAGCCTAACTCTGCTATTGACAGATTGCTGGTCTGTGAGACGGCTGTGACAATACAACCTGGCAAATATTAGCCTGGAAAATACTCAGGAGCTTGTTGCCATCAGCAAACCTGGGGTCCGTGAGAGGTCGTTGTCAGCAGCGTGCGGGGTGAAGCCATCCAGTACGATCATGTTAGTGCTAGCACAGAGCATGAACTCCCGAAAGGGGACTTGGCACTGGCTTATGCTCAAGGGCAACTGTTGGAGCAGCTTGTGAACAGGCAGCTTGCCAGCTAGACGGGCATAGCTGTGGACAGCTAATAGACTGTGTGTGTGTGTGCAGGGAAGGCAAGATGCACAGCTGGGAAATGGGAAAGAGATTTCTATAAACTTCTGCTCTGAGGGGTAAGAGTACATTCAGGCGATGCCAATCCATGGAGGAGTAAAGAAATTATTTCTGGCAGCTAAGACAGGTTCTTGGTTGGGCTGAATCTGACAGAGTGCTGTGGGGGAGAACTGGAGATGTCATGGTTAATGAGTATGGAAATTATATCAGTAGCTTGGCCATCTAGGTTTTAATGTTGTCAATATATAACATGCAATACTTCAGCCTAACATTTTCTGGCTGCCTAGTTTAAGGCATAAAAGCAGGCAGCCTCTCTGTAATGAGTCAGTATCTATAGACACCAAGCTGTTGATCGCAAAGCAGAAATCTTGGCTTCTCATCTCAACAAGTTAAGTTTAAATTAATCAAAAAAGATGGTGGGCAGGAGAGGAAGAGGGGTTGTTTTCTTTTGTTTTCACATCTTTGACTCACCTGACAAACTGAATTCCCCTGAGTTTTCTGTCTCCCTGCTAGGCTTGCAGGACCATTGTCTTAATTCCTCTCTTCTCAGCTGTGTGCACTCCAGCTCACGAGATACGCAGTGACCTCTTGCCCAGCTCATCTTTGCATCCTGGAGTGTATTTAGAATCCGCACCACGAATGCTGGGATAAAGCAAAACCTATTTACTGTAAACACATTGCCACCCAGCATTTCAGTCCAGCAAGGGATAATTACCAAAACTCCAAGACAAAGGTGTTGTGTATCTTTTAACTGGTGTATGGAAAGGATCCTCTTCAAGTCTAATGAGTCTGTGGCTGTTGCAGACATCCAAGTGGGCCTTGCTGTCTCCAGAAGAGACAGAAAGTGACTCTGGGAAGGCAGAGTGTGGAATCTGACACTACTGTGTAATTGAGGAAAAAGAGGCTATATGCATTATTTATAAGCAGAAGGCTGGGCTTAATGTTAACAAGTGGGAAGAAAGTGGCTTCAAAACACTGGCTTTATGCTCTTCCCTGTAAGAAAGGCTTCTGTTTTAAATTGCTTGCACTTTATAGCAAGAGGGAGACAGAGTATTTATACTGTGCCTTATTTCGTGTGCGTGGTGTTGTACAAGATTGAGGGAGAGGCAGGGATTGCCCCAAGGAGTGCACTCTGTTCAATCAAGCTCTGGCAAAGGTGTGTCACGTATGCTGCCCTTTAACTAGCTAATCCCAATCCGCTCCAGGCAAAAGATTTCACTGCAAGAGAGAAGCAAGCAGAATTGCTACCCTTTTGGCATTTCCATTGGGCAGGGACAGTTTTAAAAAGCTGAGGAATTTTGTCTGAATCGCTCTATCCACCAGATGCCCTCTCCTTGCAGCCACTGTTCAGCTTTGGGGTTGGGTGAGCTGATCTTGTGGCTTTTGTCCCCTTATGGATCCCCCACCAGCAGGGTCTGTCCTGTCTGGTGTTGGGGTACGCACTGGAACTGGCACGAGCAGTCCAGCTCAGGCTGTCACAAAGTCTCACTGCAAAGTCGCACAAATGTGCTGGGGTTTTGTTTTTTAGCCGTTTTCTGATGATTTTTCTAAAGAAACCAGGCCTGGCTGGCTAATGTCAAATTTTGCTCTTAATGATGGCAACGTGTGATTATTGCCAGCAAAAGATACTATGTTCTGAAAAGCACGGGATGCTGAGCTGCCTCTTTTCCTGGGAAAACACAGCGTGGGCTGAGGCAGGGCAAGTCCCTCCCTGTGGAGAGATCACTTTTGTTGCTGAGCAAGGGTTGCCGTTACTGTCTGCATGGCAGTCACACCTAGATGCCCCAAGCAGAGCTTGAACTCTCGCTGGACCTCTTTCCAGATAAGCACATCCATTAAAGACCCCACCACAAAGGGGTAAGGGCTCTTCCTCCCACTCCACCCAGCAGATGTAAATGACACGTGGCTGCTGGTGGCTGCTAACTGTAGCCCTGCTTGGGTTGGAGTCCGTGGTTGGCATGTTTGTGTTGCAAATCTGGCACCCAGCACTAATCCACTAACTTCTATTTCCAAAAGTTGTATCCTATTATCTTCTGCAGGTCCCAAAATGTAAAAAAGCCCCCCTACTTTATTCCCTTTGTAAAGGCCACTAGCTTCTCCTGTCACCATTTCTGCATTACAGCCGGCTGTCCCTCCTATGGCATAAAATCCAGGCGCTTTTTTGCTTCCTGACTGCTTCTTGGTGTGATCCTGAGCAGCCAGTACTTTGTTTCTGGGAAGAAAATCAGCCCAGTGGGGTAAGATGAGAATATCAGGCCTCTGTAAAAGTCAGGAAGCAAAAAGTGAACACCATTGCACTAGAACTGATGGGGGGAAAAGTACTTGATTTCTAACACTGGCTCATTGATTCTTCTCTTGGTTCAATCAGCAGTTACAGCTTCTCCTTAATCCAGGTTCATAACTACTTAGTGGAGTGGGTTTGTAACAGAAATACCCCTGAGAAATCCTGACAACGGGGTGGGAGGCAGCTGAAGAACACTGGGAATCTTACCTGTGGCCCAGAACAAATGTATGAAGAGCAGGGAATTGCTGTTTCTAATAGGCCTCACTTGGAAAGTCACTTTGCAGACAGGTCTGTGGCTGCACAGCTTGTGTCCGTGTCCAGAGGGGCCAGGAGGCATATACCTGAGTGGTGAAAACGAACAGCACTTTTTTCTAATATGAAAACAGGAGTACTGTTAAGTTTTCCCTGTCCCCAAGCTTATTATAGCAAAGAGGGTAATGTCAGGAAGGACTAAGGAATAAGGATGATTTTTGTAAAGGTGGGATTGGAACAGGGGAGGCTGGAGGTGAGGCAGAGCGATGGGGGAGGGAGGCAGCCCGTGTGGGGACTGGTGAGTCATTTATCCTCCAGCAAGAAGCACTGACTCATTGGGAAGATGATCGCTTTGCTGTTCCCTTTCTGCTAAGACTGAGGAATAGTCAACCGACACTCAACTTTACTCTGCAAGCTCCCTGGTTAGAGAGTGAGATGTAAAAGGGAAGAAGCTGGAGACCATGGAAAACTGAAGTGAGAGGCAAAGGTTGAACCCTGGCAAGCGCAGCCCGAGTGTCTGGTGTTTCTGCAGAGGATCCCTGCAGCAGCCGGAGGGGAGAACCCCCTGGTGCATGGGCTGGGTGTGGAGCAGTGGTTCAGCTCCTACAGCCAGGCTATGCACTGGAGTCTTCAATACCTGTTCATGTTCCCTCCGCCACAGGGTCAAGGCTCTGGTCCTCTCAGCACTGCTGCTCCCAACAAGGCACAGAAACTCCTTGGGGCCAGACTCAGTAGCATGCCAGCTGGGAGAGGTGCCACCCACCTCCAGTGTGGATTAAAGTTAAGTACAATCAATGGGGGTGTGGTTCTGATGCTTGTTATCTCCTGTCCAGGTCTGGACATCTTAACAGATGAGGAGAGCCATCACTTAATCTGCAGTATCTGCAGATTTCTAAAATAAAATATATATTTTTATTACTTGTGCACACAGGAGAGTAATTCTGCATGGCTGTGGAAAGGGACCAGAGGGCCACGTGGTTTCTTCCTCCTCTGAGAAAGGAGGAAAGAAAATGTCTAAAAAGAATCCAAAATGACCCTAAAAGCTGAGTCGCACTCGGATTGTTCCAGATTGAAAGAGGTTTCTTACGAGCGAAGTGTAAAGAGCCCTAATACACAATGTGGTGGTGTAATTATTTTCAAAGCAGCGAATGACTGAGTGTGTTTGTGCAGCGAGCGTTGAGGGCAGGGGCTGTAACTGCAGAGTACAGCCAGTCCCCGACTCTGGGATCAGAAAATGTGATAGCAATTGCAAGTCACTGCTGCAATTTTCTTTTGCTTTACAAGTTTTATGTTGGTAATGTGAAGTAATTAATGAACCAGAGCAGTGCTGCAGAGGGGGAATAATTTTAATGCTCTTTTTAAAGACGCTACTAAATCAATGGGGCAGTTTAAACAGGAATGATAGCCTGGAGATTAGGAAACTTAATACGAGAAATTAGGCAGGGTTTTGAGAGTGATCGAATCTCAAGTAGGCAGGTACTTCGTGGTCTGCTGTGTGGGCATTTGTATATTTGGCATACACTGGCAAAGGCAGAACTTGCTGACTTTTAGGCCTAACTAGTCAGACTCTGCAATCTTGGTCAGAACGAAAGATCCCCAGAACTTGGAAAAGGCACTGAGAGATTGTAAAGCACAAGCTATGCTCCTGCTTTCCACTGTGCAGGAGCAGTATTTTTCCACTCCTGTCATAGGTCTTCTGACTACCAGCTACATCTACATGGTCTTTTGAAGGCAGATATGAGCTTACTCTGGCTGCTGTCCAAGAGAACCAGAAGCCATGTAGCTGCAGCTAATGTGCTACATGCCCAAATTACTGTGGCCTGCTGAGAGGCAGGATATTAGCTTGGGCTCAGGGCTCTGGCCAGCTCAGACCATGAGTAAAGCAAGTTTTCGTCTGCATGCAGGAAAACATGTAGACAAGGATAGCCACCTTGCATAGGATTTGGAAAACCATTTTTATTATCAGTTAGGGCAGGTTAGCTGACCCCATGAAGATCAGGCAGACACAATTTACTGTGCATCCCGCCCCAAGCACAAAGAGCAACACCACGTGGTTGGCCTCAGAGCCAGCCAGCTTCTCAGTGGCCAAAGAAAACTGCTTTGTGGGCTTGATCCAAATTCTGTGGGCCTCCAGTTGGCTATCCCTGTTGTAGGCATACCCAGAGTTTCTCTTCTGTTTTGGATGGCAGTGACTCGTTATGGACAGGGAGGGTTTGAATTCAGTCTTCACTGGCTCTGAGTTTCTGCAGGAGCTGTATAATGTGACACCTGATTGTCCGCATGGAATTCTGAGCTGTGAAGGTGTACATGCACATATAATGTCTTCTTAACTAAGAAGAAAGGCTGTCTCCATTTTGGATGGATATCTTTGCTGTTTTTTTCTTCCTAAAATTTTTTATTGTCTTAATTTTGAAGACTGCTTCACTTAAGAAATTTCACCATGTATTATTATTTACTGTTAATGAAGGAAGCACTCTGTGTGTGTGTGTACATATATATGTGTGTATGTACACATGCTATGTATAATACAAGAAAGCAGGTATGTTTGTAGGTAAGTACATACACAAAATTAAGTCTCACTTATCTTAGAATGATACAAAAAGATATTAAGGATCCTCAGCAAAAACTAAGAATAATGCAGTATACTGCGTACTAGGCAGCATCACGGTGCAATGAATCAGGGACCTCTTTTACCTTTCACTCAAAACATGTAGCCCCCCTCTCCTGCTTTTATGTTCCCCCACCTGCAACATTTCTGGAACATTGAAGCATTTTAAAAGCAGGAATTTGAGTAACTGTCTCAGTTACTGAGGATAGAACTACAATTTGAACAGGAAGAAGCTTTAATTAAAACAGACCCATCAGGTGAAGTCCTGGCCCTATTAGGGTCAACGGCACAACTCTCACTGACCCTCCATGGAGCCAGGATTTTGCTCGTATCTTGTAACACTTGCCTTTTCTGATTTGAGGCATTAGTCCTATAACAGAATAGATAAGCTAAAAATAGAAAACAGTCTGACCTAAAATAGTTTGACATCCATATCATAGTGCTTATTGTCTGAGAATACATCTAAATGACAAGTTGATTAATCCTGAACTGAGGGAAATGTGATTCATTGGAAAGAACTGGGATTTTACCAATAATTCAGTACCAGAAGCTACACAGACATCGACTCAGTGTGCAATGTTTCCCGTAAAACTTTATTTGCAAGCTGTCAGATTCATCTGCCATTTTCCTAGCTACTTTGGTTCACTTCTGAGTGGCCTGGATGAAATATTCCGATGCACTTCATGTGGGCTATCAGCTACTTGACTAAAGCAACTTTTTTGCCTGCCTTTTACTGAAAACAAAAGTCACATCAAGTCAGGTTGCTGTGAGCGGCTTTTAAGAGAGATGTCGGTTGCACTTAGTGCACAGCTGGGGCCAAAGTGAAGCTGTGTAAGTGCCTGAGCTATTCAGCTGGAAATTACATCTTGTGCAGGAACCTAAATGTCAAGTTCCCCAGTCCCCCTCACAGCCAGAACTCCAACAACTCCCATTTTCCCATGCCTCTTCTTCACTTTGCTACAGATGTAACTGTGCTTTCCTTCAGATACAATAAATCATACATGGGAATGCCACAATCTAAAGCAAAGCGAGCTGTCACCCAGGACTTCAGATGACACTTAGCCACACTAACGAGTAAACAGAGCCCACAGGAAAGATGCCTTTTGAAATGCACTGTTTGTGTCAGCAGTGCTAAAACTAATGAACCAAAACAATGAGGGGGAAAAAAGGGAATCATCACATGCACCTAAAGCTATAAGCTATAAAGTCAGATCGGTTGAGAAAAGCTCAAATACGAGCAAATCTTTGGGACAGTACATAAATTATATTTTCCATAAGCAATAAGACAGCATATACTCCCAGCCTTGTGATGAGAGGAAAGCACTAAAAGAAAGACTAAATGTAACCATGTGAAGAGAAGGGAGCAGGAGTGAATGTGTTTCTTATTTTGGAACCTTCTCATGGCAAACAAGCAAGACTCGAGCCAAAATCTTCAGGACACAGAAGGAAGTTGTAACCGTTACACCGCCACATGGCTCACAAGCAAGCTGGCATGAAGAAAGGGATCAGCTATACATTGTTTAGAAGGAGCCACACAGAGCATGCAGTATAACATGCATCCCCAGGGCATTTGGAGGCAATGACTATCAACAGTCAGTGGAGCTGGTCCAAATTTGCAGCAATGTAACTGAATGATAATTTCACTCTTGATGGAGGAGGAGCAAAAATGTGCACCAGAAAAAAAGAAACCACTGGTGGTAGGGTATAGAAATGGTGCTGGGGAAATGGCTTTGCTTTACTTGCTATTGCTAGTTCCCTCAGTTCTGACTCTTGTAGTACACTTTCTAAAACTAGTTACTCTTCCATTGAACCACTTCTTAAATAATAATCTTCTGAAGGAACCTTTCAGATCACTAACATGATGAGAGGAAAACAGTATTAGCTACAGTGCTTATATTCGTGGTTACTTCATGTTGATACAAACAAAAGTGCTTGGTCTTGAATTAACAATAGCTGTGGTTTAGGTTTTCTTCCTTCAGTGATCCCCAAATTATGCTTGCATGCATAATTTGGTACTAGAGGCAGAATAAACATCAACTGTAATAGCTGAATTTTTAAGGTTAATATTAAGGCTAAGTACATAACATTTATTTTCTTCTGAAGAAAGCATGTATACTCTGGTTGAGGGGGAAAATGAAAACCATGTCTGTGAGAGCAATGGCTGATGGCTTAGTTCTGCATGATAAAATAAATAACTTCGATTAACTTCAAGCTCCAGTACCTCAGATGTTTGTTGTCACAGAGCAGCAGCTTGGCTGATTGGCAGCTCTGGTTTAGTCGACATGTGTTAACAGAAATTGCTCAATTTACATGGAGTACTTCAATCTGCTGTTTTAGAAGTTTCTGTCCCACATAGACTAGCATTTCAGCTTTTGAATAAATGGAGGACTTGTAAGGGTCATTAAAGAAATTGCTAAAGCTTCTGGAAATGCTATAGGCCAGATTGCTGACTGAGATGCATAGCATGCACGTGTCACTGCAGATACTTCCCAGATAATGGTACTGATTGAGATTTTAATCTGGACAAAGTGCTGGAGGCAACTTTCTTTCCAACACTCAATTATCCTGATAATAATATGCTTTTTTTTTTCCTGTGTTCAAAATGTGTGGTCTTCTGCAACTGTGCAGTGTGCATACAGTGCTGTTTGGAGTGAGCAGGGAAAAAAAACAGTGAACAGAATTCATGCCACGGCAAAGGGCACTTACAGCAGAAGTCCCATAGCATGGAGCACAACGTATTTTTACCTTGGATGGATGAGCCAAGTAACCACCATGAGAAAGGGCTGTATTTCTTCCCACAGGCTGCAGGACGACTCCTTACTGGTTCTCAACAGCCACATAGGAATAAATTTGAAGGACAGCCTGCTGCTGGGACTACGTAGTATGTTGTAGGGGCAAGACTATCATTTTATTGTGCATATGCATCTTGTATCCTCCCTAGCGGGACGCTGATCCATAAGTCTTCTAAAATCTCACACAACACAAAGAATTCAGACTAGTTTCCCACGGACATTCTCCATAAAAGAATTTCTTAGAAGAGATAGCTCAGTCAGGAAATGGGAACTAGGGGGCCAAATTCCTTCATTCAAGTCAGTCTCCCATTGGTAAAGGATTTAAAAAATTGTCCCTATATGACTAATCCCAACTATGCTTCCCTAATTTCAGTAACAGTTTCTAGAGATGAAGGGTGAAGCCATTTGAGAAAATCAAGCTTTATTTGCTTTTTATTCATTAGGGATTTTTCTGCTAGATTTAATTACTAATAACACTTCATTTATTAAAATTTATGAAACCTAGATTTACTTTTCAGTATCTTTATCATCTTCTGATCCTTAATACTTTTCATCGAGCTCAAGAAAACAAACTCAGCTGTTTCATGTTTGTTCACGATCGGCTTTCACCAGGATCATGTTAGCATTGTTACATACTTGTTATTAAATGATGGCAGAGTGCACATTTATGAGACAACGCAGAATACCCATTCTTACCTTCAGCAGTTTACAACTGAAAATGATGGAGTGTACCAAACCTGCTAGGAGAGCCAGAGAAGGTATTGCTGCTTTCACAGCTACCTCTCCCTCTCTCTACGTTGTCTGCAGAGGTAGCTGTGAATTTGGCTCACTTTCTTTGTTTATATGTCCAATTGTATTTGTTGCTTGAAGTGAATGCACATGCCCTAGGCAATGCTTATAAGATTTTTGGCTTTTTATGGCTAGTTGAAAGTCTTTCCATTTATGTTAGATTAAGCTGTATTGGATTTAGTTAAGCTAGTGCTGGGTAGCCACTTTTATTCTGGACTAAGAGTGATTTGTGTCGATTTACCTTAAATCCATTCCTAATTGACTTGCACTGAACTGAACTAACACCTGATTTATGCCCTCAATTATCCCATTTTAACCAACAGCTCAGGCATGCTGTCCGGTTCCAGCAACTTAATGAGTTACCGTACATCAGTTGAGGCATGGTAACTGCAGCGTGCCTTCCTTTAGCCTGCAGCAAATGTGAGGTTCAATGTGTCAGCTTAACCTCAGGGCCAAGAAAAAGAAAAATCTAAACTGGTTTCTTCCATCTGAGATCGCCACAGGCTAAGAGCAAACACACATGGTCAATTACCGCAGCTCAGTTGATGCATGGTAAGTTGTCAAGCATGTCAGTACGTGAATGAGATCACTCATTCATGTATTCAGACCCTGAAAGTATCATTTTAAACTGCTGTTACATTAAAAAAGTGTAACTATGGATATGGACACATGGACAAATTAGTGTGGGGATAACAAGTCTTTATGTGTCAGCTTTTTCCATATGCATACCTGCATGAAATGCTAGGTGATTTCAGGTAGCCTCATCCTCTTTTACCCAGGGGGAAGGTATAGCTAAGTCATGGTAAATTCAGCGCCTGGCTTCCACTGCAGTAATGGTTTTAACCTAATTTAGAACAGTTCACCTTGGCTAAAGTGTAATAAAATAGATCTAAACCACTTCTGCACCAGTTAAACTATACCTATTGCATATTTTACTCTTTGCTCAGGTGGTGCAGTTTTGCAGGTCAAATCTTTGAATAAATAAGAGATCTTCCATCGACTTTATAGAGCAGTATTTTACAGAGAAGTTTGAAGACCTTCATTTTAGACTCTAATTTAAAGATGAACTTGCATCTTTCTTAAAAACCATTGAAAAAACAAACCCCAAGATGAACAATAAAAGAAACCCAACAATCCCAAACTTTCAGCTTTCCTCCCAGATAACATTAGTTTTCTTACTCCACCCTGTGGGAGAGCTAAGAAGAAATTTGCTTCTTTCCAATGAGGCACATAACAGGATTTGCTAAACTGAAATTAAAGATACAAAAGTTCCAAACCCAGGATGAGTCTGGACCCTTTCAAACTATGACTGACGCTAATGAAACGCAGGATCGAACACCAAAACTTTGGATGCTTTTCCTTTTTATTCAGTAACTTGAACTCAATCTCAGTTAATCTTTCTCTATTTCCGTATAATGAAAGGAAAGACATTTGATTGATCATGCGGATTGATTCAACACATGGCTGCAGGGCCAGGCATTATTATCTTGGCTAACATGGACCCATTTTGAACATTGCTTCTCACTCTGCTATCAGCCACCGCCACCTCTGCAGTAATGTGACAGCAAGAGAAAAAGGATGGGAAGGCGATAAAGTTTGCCCACGCAAGTAGAAAAGAACTTTCTGTCCAAAGCCAGCTGGCTTGGGTTGGAAATGAAATGGCATTTTAGCGCGAGGTGACCTGTTTACATGTGTATCAGAGCTTTGTCTCGAAACACTTGTCCTAGATGCAACAGCAAGGTCTGTGAAGTAGTTTATCAAGTAACCACAGAAAACAGGTGAGCTGTCTCAGTGCCAGTTTGTCTTCTAAACTGTTTGACAGATAAAAAACCATCCTCAGAGACTGCAACAAATGTGCTGCCGCATTTCATGGTTAGAACTGAGCATATTTTTAGTAAAGGGTTGAGAAAGTATGCAATAATCCTAAATCACAGCCAAGAAAACCATAAACCCCTTAACAAATGCCTGTTCAGATACAGAACTCGGAAATGCGCACCAGTTGATCCACACTAACGCTCTGGTTAAATTTTTAAGGCTTGTTTTCCAAACTAAAGCAAATCTCCAACAGAGGATCAATGGCATTTTTGCCTTTACCTGAAAAGGCCAGAGGGAGCACGGAAGCTGATGTCTGTTATTTATCCTGTGGGACACAGATCAATCATCTTACGTGTACCCCCAAGAAAATCAATGGGAAATACACCAACAACACATTTGTACTGAGTCTGGACACCATTATAAAAGACCCAAAATACACCTTGTAAACTGCCTAAGTTTAAGAACCAAACTTTATTTCATAAGTTAACTGCTTTAAAAGTTTCTTTGTTATGCCTTGTACGTTATAACAGTTCATGCAGAGCCATTGTGGGCTCTGTAGATGAAGCCTACAAGAACAGGGCAATAAAATGTGCCTTTTTGTATGTGCAATTTGGTCAGTGGAGTTTACAGTGAAGAAGATAAAATGCACGAAAAATAATGCCTAAACTTACATTTTAAGAGCAGTGCTAGCTGATTGCAGTGGCAGCTGAGGGTGCTCTGCACAAGTCAGGAGCAACTTATCTGGCTTTTAAGAGTTCCACAAGTCTTTTGTCACTTGAAGAGGCCCCATCAACTTCAAATCTACTTTAAAAAGTAGTTCAAAGACTTTTCAGGTATTATGGTCTCCTATATCTATTTCTGTCCCTTTTGTTTCGTAACAGCACAGGATACTGACCACACATACTGCTGTCAAATATAGAAATTAAACTTACAGAAAAAAGGAGACATTTTCTCTTTAATCTCTTGGAAAATTTTCCAGACGAAAGCATAGTTCTTAAATTGATAATATCCCTTTAAGAATTTATTTGCCAGGTAATGTTAGAAGAAAAAAGACTTTAAGGTCAGTTTGAACATTAAAAAGACCCCCTTTTAAATCAATTTCAAATCTATATTAGAGATAATGGCAAGCAGTGTTTGAACAGGTCTCCAAATGATAAAATATATTCTACACCTTAAAAATGCAAATAACTTTAAAATCCTTTTAAGTGATTTCTAGCTCCTTGGAAAAAGGGCAAGATCTATCCTAAGAAATACTTTGTTGCATAAAATAATAAAAATACTTTAGTGTTGCAATATCAGAGAGTCATAATATGTATAAAGCTACAAAATTATTAACAGATGAAGGCCTGCAGTTTTTGAATAATGTGGTAAATATGATTGTTTTTTTAGAGGGGTGAAATAATACAATACCCTCAGAAGAGAAAAGTACATTTTAATAATGAAAATATTGAACATAACTATTTCTCTTTAGATCTGCTAAGCAATCTGTGTGTTCTCTATAAGATGTCAAACTATACTGTGCATATGTACACTTTGCTCTCTCTATAAATATACATGTGCATGACACATTTCTAAAAGCAGTAAATGAGCACTGGGGAAATACAGAAACAATGAAGTTCCTAAGAGAGGCTTATTTTTTCAAGTTATTAAAAGAAGGTGGCAAGCATTCATGAGGATATGAAAATTTAAAGCCGTCTGCAGGAAACTCTGAAAACCTCTGGTTAAGGCTGCTGCCAAAAAATCTCAGCTATGTTATGTCAGAATGTTTAATTGCAAGCTGCAATTTTAATGAATGGAAAGATATGGCAAAAGCAGGAAGTTTCTGAAGCAACATAGACCAACCATGAAAATAAAATACCAAAGGTTGTAATCTTGAATGCTGTTGGAAGCAGGAATTTCCATCCACGCTCTGACTCCTTTTCCTACTGTGCAGAATTTGCCAGCTGCCTGGCTAAGGGAAGGTAGGCTGTTCTGGATATCATCTCCTGGGCTCAAGGCAGCACTTGTTATGTCTATGCGAAGAAGTCAACTTCTTTGCATTTGTCATTATGGATGTTTACAGAAATGCAGCTTAGGAATAAGGGGAGGAAAGGCAAATGTCAGAGTGCATTAAATAACATATTTTCTTTACTTTCCAAGAAGCTTGCTCGCAGCATGATGTTACTATTTATATCAGATCTCTTAAACCCAGCTGTTGGTTCATGTTAACATGCAGAATGGTGAGAAAATCCCAGCAGAAGAGCGTGAATCCCAGAGAGACTTGTGTTCTGCCATTGTGAGGACCTAAAAAATATCACAAGTTTTGCTGAGGTATGGATCAGGCATGCAGTCAGTGAGGCATGCAATACAAATACTTCCCGTGTTGATCCTCCAGTATTAGAAGGCCAACAGCAAAGCAAAACGAAAAGTGCCAAATGCTGCAACAGACAACTTCAGATAACTGAGCTCGAACCCCTGGCTGGAAAAGTTTGAAAGAGAACTTCTACCTGTAACTCAAAACTAGCAAATATACTGTACAGCCACATTACAGCATTCTTAGACAAGCTGTGTCTGATCTAATCTTATGTACCTTGGCCACAAGTTCTGGAAAAACAAATATTCCCAAGGCAATCAGATTACTGAATGTACCATATAACGATGTGGAAATATTAGTGGTTTACAGAGGGCAGTTTATGAAATGGATTGAGTGAATTTAATTCATGCATTGTCCAGCAATTTGGACTTAACTAAAATAAGGAAATCTTTACTTGATTATATCTGTCTTTAGTGGAACACCAGAGCCAAATAGTAGTGTAACAGCAATACTCCCAACCACAGCCAGGGAGGTCAGGGGAATTTGTTCCAAGCCAGCTTTCTGAGGGCGAAAGTCTGCGTCTGTACCGAAGCGGTCATTATGGGGTTAACAGGGTTACCCAAAGTGTTAATGGAAAGGAACCATTATCTGCTGCTCTCTGATTTCCTGCTCCCTAGGTGGGAGTCCCCCCTGCTCCTATCCTTTGTTTCTAATGCAAGTTCCCATCCTGAAATGCTGCGAGTACAATTTGGTTTTGTTGCAATAAGTAGTCCTTTACAAAATCTTCATTCATAGGGTATTTCCACCATTGTAAGTGAAACAATGTTAGGAATTAATCTGGCCCGCGATTTTAAGAAACCTTGTTCTTAAAAGTTTGTTCTTAGACCCTCCTTCCCTATGAAGGATAACTTAATTGTTTGGCAATTATGCAAAAGCTCCATGACATCCCCTACTCCTCTTATCTATAATTTTAAAAGTCCTGCATTTTGTTTTTATACAAAGTTCACCTTTGGAAGCATGAGACTAAGAATTTTTCTCCAGGACACAAGATGAAAAAGCTGATTTCTGGAATGTGAGGAACATTTGAAAGGAGGTCTGAGGAACAGCCATGGTACATCTCCGGAGTGTTTTGTAAGAAGGTCCTAAAATGTAAGTTAAAAGTTAGCGGAGATATTATTTTGGTGCTAGTGCCTCCAAAATACCTTGAATGGGTGCATGGAAATGCACTGGAGTAGAGATGCAAGGGAAAGCTTTATTGCCATAACAACTGCTGGATGATTACTCTATTCAACTGTGAGGCTATTTAGTTAAAATTAAGAATACTGGTGTCTTTTTTTTCCCATATTTTTCTTTATATTTGCTATTTCTCTGGGTTTATTTCTCCTTGGATATCATGGAAATTACACTCCCTGCTATTTGGCCAAGGGAAGAGATTTCAGGTGGTTCTTTTTAGTCTCTGGGTTGTACATAAGATGGGCAGAAATGCGTTCAGCGGTTGTTCTCTTATATCTCACAAGTGATCCTAGCAGATGCTTGTGATAATTTTTTGCTTGTCATATTGACACTCAAGTGTGATGTTCTCTGGGGCTTTCTTATGTTGCTGCTTCTACGGTCTTATAAAGATTGTAATTTTTTTCTCTGTAGTGTGGATTTTTCTTAATCACCTACAGCTTTGCATCCTTTGGATTATCCAGGCGCATTTGGCCTTTGCAGTCGTCCTGGAAATGAAACCTAATGCAGAACGTGGCCATCAAGTCACGTAGTGATTTTAGTCATTTTGATATGTAAATTCTTCTATGATTTCATTCGTGTCACCCTAAGGGGTGATATTTTTCATTTATGCTGTTGTGACATGTGAGAACATCTGTGACCTCCCCACCACCCATTCTTTTTCACTAGCAGTCCCAAGAGGGGTCTGCAGAAGCAGATGTAGCAGCACATCATCGCGTATGAAAAACAACATCTGTAATTTCCATTGGATGCCATATTTTGCACTTCCTTTTCTCAATTGTTACATAGGGCAGTGTTTCAATTGAGGGAGGAATGCATTTCAGTGGGAACGACGCTGCTCTATACCCCTTAACTATTGTTTGCAAGGCATATATAGAAATCCCTTGAGCAACACATGCTATGCTTATTCTTGTAGTGCCACTGAAAAGGACAGATTAGAACCAATTATTTATCTCTTTGGCTTCCTGCTCTATTTTTGCCAGCTTAGAATAATATGATTACATACTGAAAATAATTAATGAGTATATCCAGAAGTCCTTGCTCAGGCCTTGCTTCCGTGTCTTACCCACAGTCCCACTGACTTTTATAACTTAAATAAAGGATTCAGGATTTTATCTAACATCTTTTCAGCATGTTGCTGTCGCGAGAGGATTTCATGGTATTAATCATTAGATTCTGGTAACAGACCTTACAGATATTATGGATGATAGGTATAGTGACGAAGAAAAGAATAAACCATATTCATATAAAAATCAATGCCATTTCGACTGTTCATGTTGAGAATTGTAGGAAAACTGTATGTATTTAAATCTCTTCCCGATTATTATAGGTCAGTAACAATCAGCTTGGAAATAAGATAGTAGATGGCAATTATTTGTATTTTGTTACTTCTTTGTCTTTCACATCTCTTACTAGCTTTTTCCTAGATCCACAGTAAGAAGTGCATACTCTTGCACTTCTGTTTTGAATGAAAGGTGGAAGTTTCAGAAGTTCAACTTATTTACTGGCCGTATATTTAAATCCCAAGTAAACTGTACATTATAAATCCTGAACTTCAAAATTTCTGTGAGCTGTGAATTACTGCTTCCATTTGAGCTAAATGCTTGGAAACAGACAACAGAAATTTGCATTCACTTTTTGGGAATGATCTTGGAAGATCTACGTTTTTTCTTCCAATGGTGTGGTTATCGCACTGCGAGTTGCGTGTTTCTGTCATAATTTCTTGCATCCTGTTTTCTAACAATTTGCAGAGCTACTTTTTTGTGCTCAATTAATGATACAGTCTTCCAAATATCAAGAACACTCTCTGATTTCCGTTTTCCAGAGAAAGCACCTTTGATTCTCGTGTCCTGAAGCAGAGATGTGCACTCTCCATCAGTGATTTAGTGCTTTGAAATGGCTCCCATCGTTTCACTCTGAGGCTGCGGGTATCTTGCAGGATAAATCTGGAGAAGCTGTAGAGCGCAGATGATTTTTGGCAAGTATCATTTTATCATCAAAATTTTATTTTTGGGTCATTCTTCAGCTGCTGCCTTCTGTGAAGGAGAAAGATGCCAATTTTATGTCTTTTATTATGTATTCCCAAGTAGTCTTTTCTACTTAAAGCAAAATTAATGGGAACTCTGACAGAGATAATATGAGGTGGAGACAGATGGAGGAGGAACCAAGGTGGACTGTCACCCTTGCCTGAAAGTGAAGACAGAGCTCATGTCCTCATAGAGCAGTGTTTTTCACAGAAAGCCAGTCAGGGGAAAAAAAAAAATATATATAGCAGGGAAGTGGTGGTGGTTTCTGTGAGGGTGAGAGAGGTAGCTGGGCTGTTTGCAGGTGGTGACTGCTGTTGCTCTCCTGCTGCATCCTCCAGTGATCAGGTCTTGCAAGAGGATGCGGGACCACTTATTGAGCCTTGTTTTAATTAATTCAAGAACATGGGTTTGGACCCTAAGAGCAAAGCTTTGCCCTGCTGGAGAGGTGAGAGCGGGGGGAAGCAGCTCTGCTGGCTGCACGGCAGAAGCGGGGCTCCCCCCCTCCGGTTTCTCCTCCTGAGGAGGCCGGCGGGCTGTGGCTGGGCGCTGCGGGGCCCTGAGATGGCGGCCGGGTGCAGGAAGGGTAGCGACCGGCTGGCACCGCGGTGGACAGGCAGGCAGGGACGGAAGGCGGGAGGGAGGCCGCGGGCGGGGGCGCGGAGCCACGGCTCGCCCGCAGGCCCCGCCGCAGCCGTTGCCCCCGGCAACCCCTCGGCACGTCGCCGCTGGGCCGGGGCGCGCGCGGCCCTGCCCTGCCGGGGCAGGAGCGTTGGCGCATGCGCCGCTTCCTGGTGAGGCGGGCCTGGCTACGTGCGTCACTGGCGGCGATGCGAGGGACGGGGAGCCCGGAGAGCGACGGAGCCTTTGTACGCATGCGCCGCCGCCAAGGTTGGGGAGGAGGGGGGCACGGCCAAGGGCTTCCTTCGCAGTAGTCCCGCAGACGCTCGGCTTTGATTGGCTGCCGCTTCCCTCGCCGTCTCTCTGATTGAGCGTCTTCCTGTCACTCAAGGCCTCCACGTTTCATTACGCCCCGCCCACCAACTGCTCTCTGGTTGGCCGCGCCTCTGTTTCTTGCGGGCGCTGTGATTGGCGCTGCCGCCCCTTCACTCCGGCGTGCTGCCCTATCGGCTCGCGACGCCGCAGGATTGGGTCGGCGGTGAAGAATGTAGACCCGGCCGCTCCCCATGGTAAAACAAAATAATCCGGCGATGCTGGATGTTCAAACCGGGGCGCTCCCAGCCCCGCCGCCGGCCGCAGGTTCACCTCGCCTTTCCCCACGCTTCCCCCCTCGTCCCGCCCCTGCCTGCCTCGTGTGAGCGGCTTCAGCGACGTCCGACCTGCCAGGAGAAAAGAGCGGAAGGATATTCTTGGGTGACGGATACGCCGCCTGAGGAGAGAGTGTGACAGAGGAAGTAGTTCCGGCCCCGATTGGGCCTTGTTTCCCAAAAATAGCGCCCAGCGGGTATCCGTGCGCCGGTGTCAGTGTCTCCTGAGGAGCCTCAGCGGGGAGGAGGCAGGAGCGGCGGCGGTGGGGAGCGAGGGGACGCGGGCGGGTGAGTGAGCGAGCGAGCGGGGGGGGTCCCTGCTTTTGGGGCGGGCGGGAGGGTGGGGGAGCGTTTCCTGAGCCCGGCGGCTCAGGACGGTGGCGAGGGTCGGAGGCGAGGAGCGGGGGGAGGCGAGCCAGCGGGGTCGGAGGCAGGGGCAGCGGGTGACGGGCGGGGGCAGTCGCCGAGGGGGGCGGCTCGAGGGGGGGGAAAGGAGGGAGAAGGAGGGTTCCTCCCGCCATCCCCTTCCCGTTCTTCCGTACCGACCGTGGCGGAGCGGAGCGGGGGCTGCCGGCGGGGAAGTTGGTGCGGGGGGCGGGCGGGGGAGGGGCGCGGGCCGGGGCGGCGCGGGGGCGGCGGGCGCGGGGTCCCGCGGGTGGGCAAGTTCCCCGCGCCCGGGGCCTCTCCAGAATTTCCTGCACCGCTCGCTGGAGGAGAGGATGGACATTTATGGACCAGGCCAGCGGAGTCTGCCCGAGGGCTGGTGCACCAGGGAGAGAGGGTGGGGTACGAGGCCCTGGCGTTCGGGGAACACTGAGGTAAGATCGTCTTCGCCTGGGTGGCCAACTTCTCTGCTCGGGCTGTGCGTGTCTGGAAAGGCGGGGAGGAAAAGTACCTTTTGTCCTGCTTCTCGGCAGCCACGTTGGGTAAGCAACATCACGTTTAAAAACAAACACCACCATCCCCCCCTCCTCCTCCCCCAGGAGTCTCTCCGTGGTATAACGCTAGCGAAAATGATTGGGGGTCGGGCAGGCAGGTGGTGAAGGTAAAAATTGTTGAAGTAGTTGTACACCGCATAAAGGTGTGTTGTGAAGGGGAGGAGAAACTGTTCGCTAATGTGTAAACTGGAGGATGTTTTGTCCAGAGAAGGAAAAGATTGAAGGTACAGCTGTGTTGTACTGCAAGTAGGATTTTGTGTTCAGCAGCTCTGTGCACGAGGATAAGAAAAGAGACTGTTCTATTTCGGACTGGAAAGACAGTAAATTCTTTGAGTTTATGGAGCTATATTCTCCAATAAATTTTTACCTGCTTTTGAGATGCTAGGTGGCGAAGAGAATGGAATTGATTAGAAAAACTAAGCCATAGTGACTTGTTTGACAGGTAATTAATTTCAGAGTTGAGAAACCGGAGTTTTATAGAGGAAAAAAGACAATTTAAGAAGAGGGATTTTTTTTAGTGCTAAGTGTAGCACTATTGTGTCCCATAGTCATAAAAGACTACATTTATTATGAACAGTGGGAGAAAGGGGTTCTGGGAAGTACAAAGGAGCAATAGAAAGGAATAATTTGTAGACAGTAATAAAGGGAAAAAATGTGGTTTGGTATGGAATTGGTAATACAGACAGTATTTATTTTAAGCCTTTTTCACAGTCTGGTAAATTTTTATGTAGTATAAGGAAAGGTATAAGGTCAGAAACTTAATTATGTTAACTGTCTACACATAATTGTTCCTTATACAAGTCTTTTTTTTCTTTTTTAGGAACTAGGTATCTATATTTTGATATTTCTATTGTCTTGTTATTGCTAGCTAGTGTTTAAACAATCTGCACAAAAGGTGTCAGAACAACATTTCTATAATCTATCCTGTCTGTTTTTAAAATTATTTAAAATGTTTATCTCTACCTCTTGCATGTAAGAATGTAATCTTTTTTTTTTTTCCTCCTCTCTAGCAAGTGATTTGCATTTGGGGGAGAAGTGTGAGGTTCCTCTTTTAAACTATTTTTTTCATTTAGGTGCCCAAATCTGTGCAAAATGACACGTCTTTCAATTACATAATTTAAAATTACATCCTTTATTACAATTCTAACGCTTTTGGTCACTAAAGGGCATAATTACAAAATGATGCATTAACATTCTGTACTTGTTTAGCGAGCAAAACAAAAATGAGAGAATGGAACAATTTGTCTTGGTGTTAAGGGATTATAATAGTGCTGGCCAGTTGGAGATGAGCCTTGTTTGATTGAGGGCATTCAGTTTGGAATTTAGGAAGGAAAATAACCCAGTGCCCTGGTTAGTTATTTTTCTCCTCCATAATTCTTTTCTAAATCTGTAGTTGACGTAGTCCACCAGTAGTAGTAGAGGAGTATCATCAGTAAACGAGAAGGATCCTTCAATGAGAGGGACGGGAACTACTTCAGAACAATTTTAACGTAGATGACAGTCTCTTTCTGCCAGTGCAACTCATCTAAACCAGTTTTAATAACCTGGCATTTCTAATGATTTATTTGTGAGAAGGCATTTAGAGATTGTAAGCTATGCTAGAAATATATTAGCCTTTAGCTTGTATGTATGCTTGTTTTGCTTAATTTTTTAAGTGTGGATTTAAACCAATGTGGTTACACACCTCACCTCTATAAATGAGTGGGCCCATAGAATGCTTTGCATATGTCTAAATATCTGGATTTAGGTTCCTATAATTTCACATAACATTCGTTTCTTTCTCTGCAAAACAAGGGATGAGGAAATAAGTGAACATTGAATTTTATGAAGATAGATAAATTGATCTACAGAATTGAGTCATGTTGAACTAGTAAGATGAGAAGGACATGACTGAATTAAAACTCGAAATAATTCCAGAGAAAAAAGGGCTTATTATGGCAGAAGACCTATCTTGTTTAGAAACCTTATTTGAGCTGAAGTGCATGCAGTTTACCTTAAACTGGTTAAAGTGGGCAGCAAAGCTTTTACAGGGTTTATTTTAGAATGTTAGCCAAGTTTCTCAGATAACTTGTTGATGTCATTCTGTGTATTCTGTGCCCAAGTGCTGCTTCAGAGAGACCAGAAGCACCATGCAAGTCTGTGAACAATGCCGTGCCTACCTTGCCTGCTCTCATCATGCCGTGCATAACAAAACACAGCTGATTAATTCTCTAACAGTAGTAAAAGTAGTGTCGTATAATGCTATGTAATGTGCAAATCTGTATTAGTTTGGGAACTGAGTTTTTTGCCTAAATAAGAAATACGTTGAATTTGTAATTACTGTAGTTTGTTATGCCTTGCATGAGAGATGTCTGTGTTTCAGGTCAATTTTTAAAAAATATGTCTTTCTAAAAATTAACATTAGTACACTTTATTCACCTTACCAAATTCTTAATTTTTATTTTTAAAGGCCACAGGATTAAATACTGTGTGTAAAACTTAGGCTTTGGGCCTATTCAGTTATGACAGCAGCTTGATAATGTGTGCAAAAAACTGGGAAATACCTTTCTTTCTCATTGAAACAAAACTCGCTTTGAATTAATTTGAATATTATGTGGCAACGTATATGCTGCGTAACTTCTTAATGCACAAAGTGGCTTTATTTAAGTTTTCACATTTCTTGTATTTGAAATATATTATTTCATATGTGTAATAATGTGTTCTTCAGTTGATGAAATGGAACAAAAGTAAAAATCTCTGTCCATGATTAATATGGGTGAATTTTGGTGCCTGTTGTCTTGTGTTCGGATTTGATTCCTTCAGCTCTGGTAAAACAAGCAGGGAAAATGAATGCACCATTCCTCTTTTTCTTGTATGCTTTACTGCTAGTGTTGAAAGGCTAATGCAATAATTATTTGAATGGAATAGCCAATGTCTTACTGAAGTGATGCTGAACATGGGTTTAGTTTAACTCTTTCTCCTGTCATGTGAAATGAATAGTCTCCAAAGGTGCAGTCAGATCCTGAAATAACTAAGTACAACTGACTTTTTCCCTGAATGTTTACAAGGTGGTTTTGGTGTCTTATGAAGTCTGTAAGAATACAGCAAGATATTATTTTTGATTTTTTTTTTTACCCTTTCCCCCCCCCCCTCCCCCCCCCAAGTTAATTTTGTTGACCTTCCAGTAAAAAGACTTCAGGAACTTTTTTGGGCAGCTAATCAAAATACATTTTAGGTCATTGATACAGTATCTAATGAATAAGCACAGTAATATTACTAAGAGTTAAAAGCAGACTTCGACTGTGTAACATGACAATTACCCTCCCCTCCCCCAGCATGTGTTCTGTGGTAGAATACCAGCTAATAAATAATGCCATGGAGGGTTAAGTTTGTAGCCCACAATAGTGTAGTTTGCTTTGTTTATTTTAACGTAAGCATCTGATCTCGATTTCTACCCCTTACCATCCCCCTCATATGGTGCATTCTTATTTTAACACTTTATCTTTCAAGTTATTGCTTATGGAAGGGAGGGATACTTGAAAGGAAGGGATTTTTTTTCTTTCATATTAAGGGACTTCTTATTTTTGTTTATCAACTGTATTGTTTAGACTTATGTTTAACAGTTCTGTGAGAATTTTTCTAGATATCTTTATCCTTAACTCAAATATGTTTTTCTTAGGAACATAAACCCTTGTACTGTATACTCTCATTTCCATTTGACACTAAAGAGGAATTAGTATCTTGCAAGACAACTCTGTTCCTGAGATTTGAATTCCCCCCCCTGCCAAAACAGTCACTGAGTTGGAATATTTTAAATGGTATATATGGTAATCTTCCTTTCTCCTTTGCTCCTTAATCTGAGGCTGCAGTGAAGAATTAGACAGGAATGACTGTCAGGTAAAGACAGCTAAATTTTGTGGTCAGTCTCTTTTCAGAATTTTGATGCAGGGGAATGTAGAACCTTTTCTACAGAAAGCACTATGCTTTTTGTTCCCCATGCATTGTAACAGTACAAGCGTGCCCATATGATGAGAAGAAAGTACATCCTTCTTAATAAGAGTGTGATTAATTGAATTATTTTTCAGGGAATTAACTACTTTATATTCAAAATGTTAGTGATGCTTAATTAGGTAGGTCTCCCAGTTATATTTGTCTCTGTCCCTGAAGAGCTTTTGAATTCTGCTGAGGTCCTTATGGGCCAACCTAGAGACTTAGAAGTGCATTCTGTATTTCTTTGTGCTCAGCTGGATTTCACTAGTAGTTACTAAGGATTGTTGCATGCCTATTTTAAGTGTACTAAGATTAAAAAGTGTTAGAATTATCAGCCAAGCATAATTGTGGAAAGGTGCTTGCTTTGAGTTAAGTATCTGGGTAGCAGGCATTGATGACGAAGCATCTTTTACTGTGGGTTTTTCCTTTTTTTTTTCCTCTTCCCCCACCCCCCCTTCCCACCCCCCTTCCCTAATAAAGAGCTAAATACCTGGGAGAAAAATGTGTTTGCCTTCACTGTGGTGGTCGGAGATCACCTAAAAGGGTGGGGTGTAGGATGGATGGGTTTGTGCTCGTGATACTTTTATGATGATAATTAGGAGGGAAGAAGGATTTTTTCCATTTACTTTAAATCCTTTCAAGTGTTTTTGAAACTCAGCTTCATTTGAAAACCAGATTGCTTCCAACACTGTAATTTAGGATTGCATGGATTGGACTAATGTTATTTTTATTGTTTGAAAGCTAACCATAGACCTGTGAGAATATGTAAAGCGGATATGTCATCTTGATACCTGCAGTAACATTTGCAAGCTGTGGTCAGTATCAGTATTGAGTGCTGTACCAATATACACAGGCCTGATCTTGTAATTTTCTGTGATCGCTTATAATGTTTGGAAGTCAAGGGGGATAAATTATTAAACTTTTAGCTATAGAATTATGTAAGCACATCTGTAAGTGAGCTGTGCTGTGGCTATGCTGTTAAAACATTTCTTTCTTGAAGGTACTGGCATATGGAGTTGAGAGAAAGAATTCAGAGGAAATCATTTTGGTATCCCTGATGATGCGTAGGAAGGCATTGTAAGTGTAAAAAGATGGGATATGGAAGAATTACAAACAGTTGTAAGAAGACAGTAAGCAAGTAGCATGACCCCCTTGAGGGGTCATGAAAGGCAGATCAGACCTGCCTTGGCCATGTCCATTAAAGAAACCGTTGAAAAGTGTCAGGATAAGGTGACACTCCCTCCCCGTATCACACACAATCTGCAATACTCGAGTACGGGAGGCTGAGGAAGAAATTATAATGGTTTTTTTCCTCAGATATGAAAAAAAGTGACAGTGTTTTTAAGCGGGCATCTTTCTCCAGATGTTTTGAATTGTATTTAATTGACCATCTTACTGTTGTGGAAAACTTGTATAGTACAGCTCAGAAACAGTGTGTGAGGTTATCAACATTAAGGACATCTTGTTTTTGGTATCATTCTTTCACAGCAACTGCCCTCTTCCTGATATGACTGCGTGCATCCTGTTTTAAAAACTGTAAGCTGACAAGAATGACTGCTAATAAGTTGGTGTATATAGCAATTAAAAAATGTTGCTTTTTTCAGTGTGAGCTTTCAAAGCACTGAGTCTTCTGAGAATATTGGAGAAAATGGGATGTTCCATCATCATTGTGCTTGTATTATGTTGTTATGCAGTGAGGATAATAAACTAAATTTTTCAGTGACTAAATATTTTTGTTTTTCCTTGAAGCTGTTAAAATTATTGTGTAATGATATGAGGTTTTAATTGCAATTCAGGTGTCTTAAATTTATGCTCAGAAGCCCGTTGGTTTCAGGGTAAAAGAGGGGAAAGTAAAAGGTATGGCAAGAGATACACTGTTTCACTTGATGTGTGCAGAAAGGGAAAGATTTTAGCAGACTTTCTGCTAAAATTTTTGAGTCTATAGGCTGTCAAATTAAGTTTGTTAGTCTGAGTTTGATAAAACACATATTAACTTGGCTAGCTGGCTTTTGGGATTAGAAGCTTTTGAGTGCAGAAGAAGGATTTCCTCTGAGAGACTTCCTTAATATCCTCCTGTGTGTCTTTTGGAGCGTTAAGGTTTTGTGGCTTGTATGTTGTTGGGTTTTTTGTTTTGTCCTCTTGTTGTTCTCCTTATCTTTGTTCATAGCATTCCAAATGGTGGTGTCTTAACTTTTTGTCACTGAAACATATATGAAGATCTTTGCTTTGAGAGATGTTGGGCTTGACTATGAAAAAAGTGCCATCAGTAAAAGTATTAATGGTTTCCATTAGGAAGCACTAAATTAAAAGAACTCCTTCAGGGGAGGGAGGCAAAATCCTGCATGGCTGAAGAGAGATGTGATCAGTAGGTGGTGGCAGGTATTCACTGGATATTGGAGATGTGCAATATGGGTATATTTGCAGAAGTTTTAGTTATTAACACAAATACTCTAAAAATTCACAGGGAGTACGTAGAACATGTAATAACATTATTGAATATCAAAGAATAATTTTCACTTTTAAATAGCTGCTTGTTTTCTTTGTCCCAGATATGAAAACTGCTAACCTGAATAGCCATCAAAAACGTAATAGGAAACTTATCAATTGAATTAACTGAAATTTAAAAAATATTTTATTTTACCAAATCTATATTACAAAATCAGATAGAATACAGAACACTTGTTCTCAGTGAAGGACACAGAAATTCAAAGTCCCCCAGACTTTGTAATGGGTTTAATATGAGTTGAAATTTGAGGGGAGGAGGGAAACAACAAGAGTTATTGCAAGATAATTGTCAAATGTTTTTTTTTTTTCCTTAAAAAAAAAAAAAAGCTATTGGTCAATGTTTGTATTTATCACTGTTAATTCAGTAGCTTCAAGGAACTAGTAAAATGTGGTGTTCAAATGATTGAAAGTTCTGGATTTTAAAACATAAGTGATTAATGTTCCCGAATACTGGAGTCATCTGGATGCTTCCTGCAGAATAGGAGGAAAGTACTTTAAAAGACTAATGATTTGTTCAGGAGATGAAATAGGGTTATGGGAGAGTTGAAAATTTCAACTACTATTACTGTCTTAGCATTCTGAAGGATCCTCCTAGTGACTCCTAGTTGAATTTTTTTTTACAGGCCTTATCTATATAGGAGGCTTGGATTCACGGTAAGATGAAATGTAACCTGATAGTCCACAGTTATCCCACGAACTGCTTTTCAGTAAATCTTCCTGCAGATACTTTTAGCATGCCCTATATACAAGACTTCTAGTTCAGTGGGTTGCAGTGGTTTTTTCACTGTTTGTAGATTCCCCATATGTTTTTGCCGAGGAGATGGACTCCTGTACTGTCAAGTTAAGCCTGGTGGTGACATGCTAGTTTTTATAGTTATCTTTTTGAGGATGCCCTAGAATTAGTCCCTGAACCCTGTTGTTGTCAAGTACATTCATGTTTACAATGAATAGTGTGTTAGCACAAGGTGCTTACATAAAACTTGCACCAGATTCTCTCAGAAAATAACAATCACTCACTTCACAAGAGGTGATTGGAGAGGGGATCGAAATGTTATGACTACTGAGACCCAAGTAAAAACCTCTCTTTTTTTTTTTTTTATTTAAAAAAAAAAAAGCTGAGAAGAGGACTTGCCCCATGTTAGAAGGTTATGATCCAAGCCCAAATCTACTGTGTGGTCATGTTATGAGCCCCTGCAGCACCCTCTGGTGATCCAGACATGCTTGTGCAGCAGTTGGGGTCCCGGCTGAGCTTCTGAATGAGCGTAACCATCGGGTCTTGCTACAGGACTGAATAAATACTTTAGAACAAACCTCGGTTACAACCAACTTGATGTTACTGATGGGTGCTGTTGGGTTTTGCTGCCATTTTTTGTTCTAAGAGGAGATGGAAGTCATTAAAGGATCTGTAGACTGTCCTGTTAATGTTGGCTCTAGGCAAGCATAACCAGTGGGATCGCATGAGATAAAAGGATTCCAGCTTTATGGCTGGGTTGCTGAGGAGAAAATGAAGCAAGGTATGGGGAAGAGGGAATAACAAAGACAATGTGTATATGAAAATTTTTATTCTGTGTACTGTAGCGCATTTTATTTATGATATTAAAATATGGCTTGGAGAAATGGTGGAAGTAAATTTTAAAATAGTCTGAACGGTAATAGTAAAGTATTGGTTTTGCAAGTCATAAAACTTATGGAACTTCCATTTCCCTTATTTTTCAACTCTTCTGTTATTCCCTGATCTTTCCGAGTATCCCCTTTATACAGTGTATTTCTCTTAAGTTCTTTAAATATCTTAGATGGCCTGCTAGCTGTGGCTAGTCTGAGTACAGGTGCCTGCTGCCTGCCTGAGTGATCCAACAGAACCTGCTGCCTCTCTGGTCACTGCAGGTCAGGTGCTTTGCCCCGGGGGCTGTGTGCAACTGCCAGGTCAAAAATTCTACAGCACTTTATAAAGTCTTAAAAATAATTGATACTTTTACAGTTGCACTTGGTTGAAACTGCCCAATTAAATCAGAAGCTGTTAATGAGGGAGAATAGACTGTGATCACGTAAACCTCATTTTATTAGAAAAGCAGGTTTAGAAAGCTGTGGGTAATAGTTCCGTCTTCAAGATTTTAGTGCCGTTGTTGATAATGCCCTAATCTTATATCAGTAAACAGTGTTATTTTCTTAAGTGTTTTTATTTAATTTTATGAAAATAAACTCTTAAAGGTAGGATGATTTAAAAGTGCATTAAGTTTCTTAATTTGCTTTGCTTTTAATGTATTTGATTTGATCTAAATGTCATATTAGGCTGTGATTCATTCGTTCAGCAGAATAAAGTTAAATCTTAAATAGATCTTCATTTTGATGATGCCTGTTTCTAAGTACATGGGAAGATAGTTGTGTAGAACATTGGTGATTTCTTCCTACCCAAAGAGTCTGGTCAGGATGCTGTTTGCAAAATTCTGTAGTAGTTTGGGGATTTTGTGTAGGGAATTGACTGTGCAGCATTTGTACTCGGGATTTGATTCTTGTGATCTAAAATACAAGCTCAATGGCTTGTGATTGCAACTGCCTGTCCTCTGCTTTTCCCTTGCCAGACTTTGGACCGTAATTGTATATAGTTTCGGACAGCAGTTTGCTTCTCTTACGCATATGTTCTGGAGGTGGGGGGCAGGAGCTTATTTTCATCAAAGAAAGTCAGAAGACCTGTTTGTCTAGAAACCATTTAGATTTTTCTGTTTTAACACCTTGTGTCTAATCTCCCCTGCACCCCCACCCTGAAAAGGGAACAGAAGAGTGGAGGGAATATCTTGTTTTGTTCTTAAGAGATACTAACAAATTTCTGTACGCCCCCCCCCTCCCCCCCCCGTGAGGCTCCTATCTGTGTCTTATTGAGGACTTTCTGGATCCTGTTTTTTTTACACATGGTATTTTTAAGGCTGAGTTGTTCAGTAATAAAACCTACCACAATATTCCTGAAGATACTGGCTGACTAGTTCTCAAAAGAGGTTTCAACCTGCTTTTCCATCATGCATTCCTTTAATGAAATGTTAATGAGAAGATGATCTGATAAACTTCTTGAAAACTTTCTGTGCAACAAACTCGCTTATAATCTGAGGGTTTTTCTTCAGATGTATTTCTTTTAAGGCATCTATGTTTGTTTCTGTAGCTGTCTGTCTTGCATGCATGTAGATAATGCCTGCAAGCAAGCCACAAAGATTTTTGGTGTGTTCTTCTAAAGGCTCAAATGACTAATTTTCTGAAGGTGTAAGGAACAACAGCCCTTCATGTGAAGTTTCTTTTGTGCTTGTTACAACTGTTAGAAGCAGGAGAAATTAAGTACAGACTAAAATTCGGAGTTGCAATCTGACGAGGAATCCTCCAGGCTTCTTATCTTGAATAGTTGAGATCACAATTCTTGCTTCTGTCTTATCTGTACTTCACTGCTTTTAATTCTTTGTGGTCTCTTCTGCTTAATCTTAATGGCTTATAAGATACTTCACTGGCATAATTAGCTTATCTTAAAATAGTCTGATCTGTTAGCAATATTGGAACAGTAAAGGGACAGCCAGCCCAACAATCGTTGGGTTTCATGTAGTGCAGCCACAGAGATGTGTCAGTGTTCGGGCCACAGGGGAGGAAGGAAGGAGTAGGTGAGAATTTTTCGAAGATAGGACTGGATCTTGAACATTAATGCTTCAGTCCACCTGCGTTAGGATTTACAGATGTATTCCTTCAGGAGTTTGACAACAGCCGATTAAAGTAACTAGAAAGCAGGTGTTTGGGTTTTTTGTTTTAGTTTTTTTTTTTTAACCAAGATACAAGTAAGGTAGAATGAAGATACAAAATTCAGTTCCATGGGTGTTCCTTTGCCTAGGTAGTTTTTTTTATATTTGTAGCGTGAGTGTGTCTGGCTTGATTTATCAATTTTTATGCTTGAGAGAGAGTGAGCCCATCTCATTTTACCTCAAACTCCTCCTTGTTTCAAACTTACAAGTATTTCTGGTCTCAGACCTTTAAGCTTTGAAGTGTCCTACCGTTAATGTATCTACTTACTCGAGACTGTGTATCTAGGTTTGACTACTTTCTATAATTGTCTTGTATTCCTTTTCCATTTCCATCTCCTTAGACACAAATACAAATTTGGGCAAGGAAACAATTGCATATATTAATGAAAAAGATTGTTGTAGGTGTGTTAATTCTGAAGGGTAAGCTCCGCGTTTAAAAATGCGTATTTTTGGAAGAGCTTGTGCTGCAGTTGTTATTGTACAATATTCAAGGGATTAGAATACTTTTTGTTTCCTATTACTATGCAGGAGAAGGAACTGCATATGCAATACATTCAGGATGCTGTTTGTGACGTGATTTACTCCATATTTTCTGGAAGACAGCTTTTTGTTTGATTTCTGTAGAAGAGTACCTCTTTTTCTGAAGTTCAGAGAAAATAAAATTGTATGCCAACTTGCCATGCTTTTTTTTGATTAAAAATTGCTTTCAGCGTTTATTGTGATATACTAGCCATTTGGTCAAATGTTCAGATCCTCAGTAGCTGATGCTGGGTATACAACTACTGGCTGCTCTTGACTAAGCAGAAAATGTAGTTTTTTTATTTCAACGTGTAAAATGCTTTTTAGGGAAAATTTGTTCTATTTTTTGATTGATAACTTTGTTCATTCTGGAGTCTAAAAAACCTTCTACATTGACATTTTTAGGTCCTGTTTTTTGATCTCTCAAATCCTGCAAAAAAACCTTATAAGAAATACCTTTATTATGTAGTGTTTGAGTTTGCAGACCATCACTGAAAGACTAACTTGGACTCTCTAAGATGTAGTTAAAAACAAATTCTCCTGATAATGTTTGAGTTGTACTTCCAGGTGGATTTTATATACTACCTCCATGCAGGAAGTAAGAAAAGTAGTTTTAACTGTACGTTAATGTCTTGTGTATGCTGCAAGATTTAATGGGTTTTTCCTGCAAATGGCAGTAACTTGGCAAGTCCTATGTGTAGTTTAATGTTTAAACTAACTCTAGTTTTATTTTGCTGGTATTGCTGGTGCTCTTACATACACAGATAGAGTTGCAATATAACTCAAGATCGGGAGGTGGAACTTGCTTCTCTTCCTGTTAGAGCTACGCATCCCAAAAGCTTGGTATAGGCATCATTTTAGTATGGTTCAGTTTGTTACAACAAAATTTTTCTGGTGAAACTTCTAGACCAGATTAGGTGAAGTCAGCTTTCAATTGAATTTGGTACATTCCTTGTAATGCTTGGTTTTTTGTGTTGTGGGGGTTTCTTTTTTTTCTTCTTCTTCCCTTGTTTCTCCCACATTCTTTAACTGTGCTTACAATGAGTTTTCAGTGAATTAGTGTCAATGTTCCAGCTAATCCTTGGCTGTAGTGATGGTGTAAGTGGTGGAGATCTTATTCTGGTATTATTTCTACCATGTTTCCTTGTGTCTGTTAGACCTATTTAGATGAAAATGCTGTGAGCTGACAACATTGCCTGTGTGCTTGTTCCCTGTTATAGTATTGATGTTTATGTCTTAGAAATATTAGGAGAGGAAGTCTAGCACAGAAAAGCTTCCTGTAGACTACTTGAAATAGCGGTGAATTCGAACGGGGTTCCCATGGTAGTGAATGTGTTTTCTTTAATACACATTAGTCAGCTCTTGCTATTGTCTTCTTTCTAATACAGCATGTTGGCTGTATTATAGTCAATACACAAGTTGCCTTAGCAAAACTTTCTAAAACACTATTAAAAAAATATACATAAAACCATGTTTGGCAAAAAATGCTAAAGGGTTCTAATGGTTCCTGAGTGTATAGGGAACCGTCTTTTTTGCTTTTTGGCGTTCACATAAGCTTTTTAATCCAAGTCTTTGTCTCTTTCTCCTCTGCTGTATTCCCATACTCAATTAAATTATTTAAGTTTTATTTGAGCAATAGGAGACAATTTCAGCACAATTAAAGTAATGTATCTGTCTAAATGAGTGGTACCTAATTGGATTATCATTGTTTAGAGAACAAGTCTGCAATCATTCATTGCGAAACTGTATGTTTCTGTTTGAGAGCTACAATAAATATTGAAGTCTCAGTGTTCAATGTAATGAATGTAGCTCTCGATCTGCACTTTCATTGCCACTCTTAATTCCCAGAATGCACCAGTGGGTTGAGATGCTGTTCTGGAATTCCAGGACTTTGGTGAAAGTGAAGGGAGCTCTGGCTGTAGTTTAGTGGCAGAGAAGGGCACACACCGTTTGCCCGCCCAGCCCAGTCAGCATGTGGCCAGCCCTTCTCTCCTGCTTTGTCTGCTGTGCCTGTTACAGGAGGTTTCAGCCCTCTTACTGCCCAGGGTTCATACTCTGTCCATGGGAAGATGCGTTGGATGTAGAGAAGCTCGGAGGCATTTGGATAACGAGGGAAGGTAACGTCCGTATTGTTTTCATAATTTTTCTTGAAAAGGCGTTTCTGGGTTGAAGTGCTGTTTTGCTGGTCTCAGGCAATTAATGTAAGAAATCTCCTAAACCCAGAATGTTCTTCTCCCAGACCTTAGACCTGTGCATTCAATAGGTCTGTGCAGTACGCTTAGACATATTACAAGCTTTTAGGTGTTACCTGTATTTCCTATACAGCAACTTTCTTGGCTTATCTTAATGCTCACGTTGGAAAGACTTGCTGAGGTACCATACTAAACAACATATGATGGGAAAAATATTACTAATTAGATCTGTCTTTCAGATTAGAGACCAAATTCAGGAAAACAGTCTTTTAGTCTGTTTAGCTGGAATTCCTCAGATCCCCTCTTAGATCAAAGGTAAAGCTGTATTGTGATAGGTGTCAATGGACAGGTGTATGCAGGCTACCTTTAAACTAGTTTAATGTAGCTGTGTCAGTCAATGGCATGTTAGGATACCCACTCAGAGAAAGCATTTATTTTTTATCCCTACCACTTGAAAATCCATGGTGTCACAAAATGCTCTTTAATTGTAGGACCTAAATGGGGAAAACTTGTTTCTTAATGGAGAACATGTCTTAAGAGTCTTATTTGTCATCTGTTAAGTCTTTGAGAAATGGAGTTAATATGTTCAGTTATAACTATTCACTAGTGAAATGTGGATGGCAATGCACCTGCATTTTGAGGTGGATACGTCTTACCATGTGGTCTCGTGTGGTTTGTAGCTGTGAATTCCTGTTTCAGCTTTTCTTCATATCTTTAGCAGAAGAGTACTGAAACTATTTGATATGTTCCAGTAAAACAAATGACAGTCAGCACCCACCAACTTTCATTCTTTTTCCACTTGTTTCTTTATTAAATGTGGTTTGGTCATTTTTTTATGTATTGTGAGAACGTATTAAAATTCTTTGATTTAGCAAGCCTTGCTGCATGAAATGCCTTCAAAAGTAGACTTGAAATTCTTCATAATTATTGTGTGACAAATTTAAGTCAGTCATTCTAAAAAAAAAAAAATCTTATTTTTGTTTACATATTTAATTTAGGTGATTAGCCTACAATGAAGTTTGTGGCTTTCAATGAAACTTGTAGTTCTAAAATTTGTCTGTGGTCTAGATTTGATGCCTCTGTTCTAAGAAGAAAGTTTTGGCTCAGATGGCCATTAACAAATCAGGAAAACTAGGGAGGTAAAAAAAAAACTTAGTTTCATTTTGATCTGTATGTATGACAGAGGCTTCTGAACTGTCCAGCGTACAGATCTTGTAATGTTGATAATGGCTAGATGATGATGGTGGTAGTTTCTACTCTGTTGTAATTTGACCTCACCAAATGGATGCCTGACTCTGAGAAACCTTAGCTTTAACTAAGGACTTTATTCTGCCAACTATAACTTCCATCAGCTCTTGCTATTTACAAATATGGCAGATTAAAAATTAGAAATAATTTTCTAGTGAGTGCGCTGCATTTTTGCATTTGTTTACAGTTCTCCAGTGGATATCTGTGGGTTAAATTAAAAGTTTAAATTGTGATCTGGAGGACTTCTGTGCCTCAAAGCTTGTTTGGTAATCTGTTGCTTTAGCTGCAAATGTTACTTTTGTTGGCAAACCTTGCCTTGTTTTGAGTGTTTTGCCGTTGAGGAAATTTAAGATTGGTGCCTTGCCTTTGAAGTTGGTTGATTGCTTTCTGACCCTGGTGCAAATGCCTTAATCCTCGTCTCCCTGCCTAGGTGCAATTTAACAGTCTCTTGTCCTGTTCTTTGTCAGTGTGACAGGGCAGAACAGTATTTTGAAGAGGAGGTATGGCATGCCACTGTGACTTGGCTAAAATGAAGTGATGTAAATTATTGAAGCTATGTTGCATATGATTTTTGGTGTGAGAATCTGGAAGAGTGAATATGTCAGACTTCAGCTGTGTGGTTTTTTTGTTTGTGGGGTGTTTTTTGTTTTGTTTTTGAGAGGTTGTTGCAAGTAAACCAGAAGTATTTCTGCCCCCCCTTCTGTCTTTGCTATTTTTTGGAGCTCTTGTTCATTTAACTTCCCAGTGGGTAGATGAGTTTTCTGTCATATTTATGTATTAAAGTGCTAGTGTGTTTCTCCTGAGGAAGAAAGAGACAGTCTTGTGAATTCTACTCTCAGTAAGTATCTCGTTTTTACTTATCTTAATATCATACCTTCCATTTTTGGTTTGTCTTCTAATGCTCTCATGAATAAAATTCCAGATCAGTCAGCTGGGTTTGCATAGTTTTACATCATGCACGCTATGCTTTTATTGATGATCATGTTAGGTAGGTTTTGATTTCTGTTGGGTATTTGTTTTGCTTCTGAAATAAAAGTAACCTGTAACGCATCAAACAGTTGCAGATAATTTAATTCCAAGTCCTCCACCAAGGTCCACGTTTTTTTAAATGCTTTGTATAATATTCAGCATTTATTGTTCTTAGTGAAAACATGTTTTGTATGATCTGTAAGACTGTAACTTTTCTCTGTAGGACCCTAATATTATTTGCTTGTAGTAGAAACACCGTTTTTTTGTTTTGGGTTTTTTGTTTTGTTTTTACCACAGTGGTGAAACTTGGAAGCTACATTTTTAATGGTGCAGTCAGAAACATGTTAATTATAAGGATGAAAACCATGTTTTTTTGTAGACAAGTTGTATTTGTTGATCCCATTTTCTAGTTTTGTCTTCATATTGAAGTTTACTGGTTCAGTTATTTCGTTACTTTTCTGTGGTTTTTTATCATTGTAGCTCTTGTTTTTAGGTATGTGGGGTTTTTTTCTTTGTGAAAGGTATCCAGTATAACACTGCTCTTAATGTGTTAACTGTTGTATACTTCTAATGTGTTGGTACTTTTTTTTTATGTTGTTCTTCAATGCTGTGACTTTGCTAATAGCAGGTGAGAATGGTATGTAACTCTTAAGTCATCAAGATGGAAAAAAATTTTCAAATAAGATGGAATGAAAAAATGGGTTCAAGTCCGATGCAGATAAGGAAGTGACGGCTTAAATATTTGAGCAGTAACAAGTCAAATGCAAAGTTTAGCAGAAGTAAACAATTGGAACATTATAATTCAGCTAGGCTCATGTTTTTGACAGGCAGAGGTGAAGCGTGATTCTTGAGGAGGGTTTTTTTTTTTCTCTTTGCAGCGACAGCTTCTGTGCTCCCATGGGTTGGGGGGTGGGGAATTCCTACCAGCAGCTGCACAGAAAGCTGTAAGTGCAAAGATGGCCCAGATTTGGTGTTAAAGCCATCAGGCAGAGTACTGCTGCGTATTAGCACTTAATCAGTATGATGCTATGTGACCAGATAAAGTATCTCAATCGTGCTTATGTGTGACACTGTATGAACACATATTCTGCGTGTAGCTAATATAAGTGTTCCTCCTGGTTTGTTAAACAAATCTCTCCTATATTAGAGCTGATTTGGTGCCTCCAACATGGTCCCTTAGTTCAGAAGTTCTAACGTCAAAATGAAACCTGGTCAGTATATCAGGACCATGCTGTAGATTTCAGATAGTTTTGTGCTTAACCTTTGAGTGACTAAAATTGCAAGTGTTTTAATACTTGTCTTCTGTAAAAATGTGGTATTCTGTATCTTTCTGTCAGTGTATTATTTGATAAATGCTAGTGTTCTCTGCAGACTAATTAAGGAATGACTCTGAATAATGAGCTAGTTTAAAGTATCATCTACTCAAAATCCAACCGTTTATTACAGTATACCTGTACCTTTGCCTTTCTTTGTTCTCTTGATATGCCCATAGCATATCTTTTTTGCAGATAACTGTTACCTGTTGATAGTTTTATCCGGTTTCCAGGTGTCCCCCATCCAGTGGAAAGGGAGGACCAGTGATGTATGAGCAATCTCACAAAGTTTCTACTTAAGGGGAACAGTGTCACGATGTGCTTATAGTATGCAGCAAACATGCAATTGCAGCTTAAGTAGGTATATGAGATAACGTTAAACTAGCCACTGTGGATATGGTTTCACTAGAGTAGCAACAGTCTGAGATTTTTATGTGTGCTAGCTGCCTAAATATTTATCAAAGGTCTGTATGTTCCCCCTGCCTCCAGCTTCAGTGCTGAAGCTTACTGTGATTGCCTTCTTACTGATACGTATTTTGTGTTTGACTTAGGCTTTCCTCTGTGCTTATGAAAAGAAAAGGATTAATGTGTATTCCTCTCACAGAATACAGATACTTCTCTAATCTCTCTTGACCTCTGTGATCAAGTCTATTCCCCTTTTGTTTTAGCGTTCTCCAAGGCAGCAGTCTGAAGCCATGAAACACGTTATCTGAAATGTCCCCCTGCATTAGTCTATAGGCAGCTTTTAGAAGAGGTTGCCTTCCTTTCCCCATTAGGCTGGCATTCTCTGTAGTGGTATCCTCTTTTGTAGTATGACATACGAAAGCATTGTGTCAGAGTTTGATAAATATTTCTAGTGTGTGCTCCATTAATTTTGACAACTCAGATTTGTTGTACTTTTTATATGCCAGTGTGTGTGTATTTCTAGATATGTCAATATATGTAGAGACAATGTGTGGGTTTTTTTATATGTTAGGATCTTTTATGGAGAACATCTGCTATGAACAGTAGCAGAACAGTATGCAATGACACTTATTTAAAATGTGTTCTAGTAGTTAGTGTGTACCCAGTTGGTTTAATAAACGAGTAAAACATTTCAAATGTAGTTGAATATCCTATCCAGTTAATAACATGTACTGTTTTGAATTTCATCAGTCTTACATGTCACATTATAATCTTGTGACCTTTTCCTTAAATTTTCATTGGTAAGACAAACCAATTAGCTTTGGAGTTTTCAATCTTAAAAATTCATAATATAGATAACATAAATGCAAGGCTTACATGTGTGTTTTAAAATAGTAAATGGGTTAAAGTAGCACTGGCATACTTAGTACTCTGTTGGCATAGTGTTTCCCTTCAGATGGTTGTTTGGAATGTGAGGCCTCTTCCTATATTTGCTGTAGCAGAGCTAAACTCTAATGTCACTTACAGGAGAAATTTAATACAAGCAGCTTGTACAGAGCTGACCTGCTGCCATGATAGCATGTAATATATTTAGCATGCATGTGTCTAGTAACCATGTGATCTTATGCAAGTGAATAAAACAGTGAAACTCTCAAAAGTTATGATTTCTCTGAATGTTTTCAGAGTTCTGTTAATTAAATAAAATATTATTGAACTATTTGAAGAGACTCAGTTTGTAACTGAGATGTAACCAACTGCAGAATTTGGAATGCTGTGGCATTGTGTCTGCGTATCAGTGGAAGAGAGGACTGAGAATTCAAAAGTAGTTGGATTGTTTAATCCACCATAATTTTTGGAGTAATTTGTTTGATTTTTAGGCTGTTATGATTTGGTTTTGTGCTGCCATGGTGACTAAAGATTAATTTTTAAATGAAATCTGAAAATAGCAATCTGATCCTCAGATACTTAATCTTTAAGAAAAGCTACAAATGTAAATTTTGGCGATGCTGTGATATTATCAGAATTTCTTGGTCTCATCTGTGCTTAAAAGCTACTGTGTCAGTTACCTGCCTTCTGCAGATTTAACAGGTCACCATTTGGGAGATGATATGCAGGGAAGAGTGGCATATGTAAGTCCTTTATCAAGGCAGTGTTACAAGGTGGATAATCTCTTCAATGGAATATAATCTCTCATATGCAAAATCCTAATGAAGTTTAATGCCACTTTCTCTGCTGGTTTGGTGCTGAAAGTATGATGTTGATGTTGCTTTACTGTTTAAGGTTTTTTGATGTCTTGTCCTGAGCGGAAAGAGTGAGATGGCTTGCTCATCATCTCCTGTTTGATGAATGATACCATTTAGCATGTGGTAGCAGGATTCTTCTTGCACTGCAGCTATGGACCCAGATGAATAAAAATGTCCTAGGTTGGATCTAAGCACCAGAGTGCAGCTTTAATACTGAATATGGGACAAGGTATTTCTAACAACCCATTGCTAAGGGATTTACTTAGTCTCAGACTTGCATGATTGCATTCCTTCAGCTTGAAGATTCAAGTGGGTTCTGAATGTTTTGGGAGTTCCTTTCTTCTTCATTCTTCTTCAGGTCCAGTGATCACACGTCATGCCAGTGAGGCTTGGCTAAAAGCAGGGGAACAAAGGGTTCCACCTCCCCTAGCTGTGATTTAACTTGTACATCTTCCAGGTGGTAACTTTTTCCACCTCTTCCTGTTGAGAAGACTATGTAGGCACTTTCTTCTAGATAATGGGGTTTTGGATTTTGTTTTTTGATGGTATTTCTCTAGATGCACTGTCATTATGGACTAGTAAGCTCCTTCAAAGTTTGAAGATATTTTCTGTCGAATTCTCTAGTTTTGGTACATACTGCTTTTGCAGAAAAATTACAAGGAAGCCCAGTGGATTTTCTTTTGAGTACTTTAAGGACACACATAGTAAAGCAGCATTAAATTGTCTTAAACATAATAGAGAACTGAAATTACTCCATAAAGCATAACGATATTGTGCTTTCAGAGTTACATACCTTAGCACGCATGCTGTTTCCTAGCCCTGCAGAATATGATTGTGTTGGAAGCTATGGCTGGTCTTTGTGTTTCAAAATATCAATAATCCTCTCGCCCAAGCTCCTGAATTAATAGCATATGAAAAGAGCAAGGTCCCTTTAGAGTTCCCATTTTGGTTTTCCATAGCAGCCTGGATCTGAGACACTGCAGAACCACCAGTGAAAACTCAGATCTCTAGCAAAAGCTACCACTTGTTTGTAGTGGGTTTGTCAGTGCTATTGACAAATACTTGTTAATTTCAGTTTCATGACTTATCTTGCTTTTTCTCACAGCTCTTCTAAAGAAATTTTCATTACAAGAACTGAGTCTTGTGCTTAACATATTTTGCTTTCAGAAGGCCAAAGAATACCATGTTGTCATGGTTTAACCCCAGCTGGCAACTAAACACCACACAGCCACTCGTTCACTCCCCCACAGTGGGGTGGGGGAGAGAATCAGAAGGGTAAAAGTGAGAAAACTCGTGGGTTGAGATAAAGACAGTTTAATAGGGAAAGCAAAAGCCATGTGTGCAGGCAAAGCAAAACAAGGAATTCATTCACCCCTTCCCATGGGCAGGCAGGTGGTCAGCCATCTCCAGGAAAGCAGGGCTCTATCACGTGTAATGGTTACTTGGGAAGACAAACGCCATCACTCTGAATGACTCCCCCTTCCTTCTTCCTCCCCAGCTTTATATACTGAGGATGATGTCATATGGTATGGAATAGCCCTTTGTCAGTTGGGGTCAGCTGTCCCAGCCATGTCCCCTCCCAACTTCTTCTGCACCTTGCAGAGCATGGGAAGCTGAAAAGTCCTTGATTTAGTATAAGCACTACTTTGCAACAACTAAAATATCTGTGTTATGAACACTGTTTTCAGCACAAATCCAAAACATAGCCTCATACTAGCTACTATAAAGAAAATTAACTCTATCCCAGCCAAAACCAGCACATTTTCTGAAACCAGGACACACGTGCATCCTTGAAAGACCTTCCCTTAAGGTGAAATCCTTAAAAGTGAATGAGAACCAGTTTCTTATTAATGTCTGTTTGAGTCTACTAAATGTAAAAAGCCATGTCTGTGTCTTTGTTCTATGCTTCATGGCATCAAATTGGATAAAATGCCACAGATAAAACTCCCTACAGATAAACTTACTGTTAACTCTTTCTGCTGCTGTCCTCCATCTCGCTTTTTCCTTTGCTTTTGGGGACTTCCCCTTCTCTTTAATGCCTTTCTTCCAACTGTATGGGGTGAGCATCTTCACTGAAGCAAACTTGGACTTATTCTAAAAAAGAACAAACAGTGAGGCTTGAGAGCCATCTCACCTCTGTATGGGAAGACTATAGGGAATACTACCATCCTGTTCAGGAATATTTTGGCTTCCGTTCCACCTACTGAAAGAATTAGGCAAGGGCACCCATTTGAATAAAATGAGATTTTGAGTCTGAGGATTCAGTAGATTGTTGCCATGAAAAGCCAAAATCAGGATTCAATAGTCAGGATGACTATTAAGCAGGTATTCTTTATTGCAGCACTGGGGATCGCTCTGCCAGGTTAGCACACCACATCAGTTCATATACAGAAAAATCATACATATTCATCAGATTTCCTGAAAAGGGCAGTTTTATGGTGATGAGTTCCCAGAATTCATTTACATAGTCCAAGCATATGCAGTAAAATTAGGGTTAGGGTCTTTTCGCCCTCCTGGTGGTCTTCCATAGTCTTCCTCACGTTGTCCGTTAGTTGAACTTTGGGCTTCCTTTGTCCGTATATAGGCATTGAATTAGCTCATCAGTCCTTTGGCCTCGGAATGTTACAAGGGGGTCGATTTAAACTAGTTATTCGGTGCTTATCTTTGGCACAAATGTCCTGAGTTCCTGTTATCAGTGATTTAATTAGGAAGCCTAAGGAGCTTGCTCAAGGCCTGTTTAGTCCTATCGGGTAAGAAGTTACAGGAAATGTCCTATCATCAACTCTGCTCAGCAGGTAACTAAAACTATCTTTGCAGGGGAAGAAAACAAAAGAGAACAAGGATGCAAGTGAAACTCACAGTAAGGTCTTAGTCAGGGATTGTCAGGGATTTAACCATTTCGAGATAGACTAAGTACTTCTTCCTTACCATGCCTAAACTGACATCTTGCAAATAATGCAAGTGGGCTGATTTGACAGCATGTATGAGCAGAAATCTTAGTTTACTCTGTTTAAAGCAAAGCTCAGTGCATTGCTGCTTTCTAGATGCTGTACACCTAGACAATAGACCTGGCTCATGCATGCTTGTCTGTTACTGAACTGTGCATTTATGGTAGTCTTAAGATTTAATGTGGTACTTTTTCTGATGCAGAGTACTAAAGGGTTTGCGGTTTTTTGAGTAAGTGATATAAAGCAGAGTGTCTGCCATCTATAAAGGCTGGCTAATGTTGTTAATCGGATATTACTGTCAAATATATTCAGCAGTAGACAAAGAGGAAGGAAAATCTACAAGAAGTTAGAAGGAAGAATCTCCACAAGTATTGGTTTATGTACCATGTTAAGAGTAGTGCCTGCTAGAAGTACAGGGCAAGCTTGTTTTGATTCATATCTTCCTTTTGAAAACCGGCAAATGTTTATAGTGTGGAGGATGTCTCCACCTCTCTCCCCAGTGAAGCTGTGTGCTGGAGAAAATGATGACACTGTATGTTGGTGAATTCTTACAAATCTAAACATAGACCATAACCATAGGTGTGTCTGTGCAGGGCTAAAAATCTGTTTGCTTCAGATGAAAACATAAAGTGAAGTTTTGAGAAATAGGTCCGACTCAGTGGTCAACATTTTGGGTTATACTGAGAAGTCTTTATTTCAAATCTAAGTTTAAAAATCTGTTTAGCTTGGCAGAAGGTTGAAATCTGCTAAACAGCAACTATCAATCTGCCGTTTGTCTGAAGTGCAGAGTGAATTGCTGGAAAGATACCTTTCTTCCAGTGGGAAGACAGAATTTTGTAGTCTTTGTGTCTTGTTTTTTATTTTCGTTCCCTTAAGCAAGTCTATGCATTTCCTTACAGCTTCTGTAATCCTGCCACAAAGTAGAGGATATGAGGTCAGAACCAAGAAAAGTAGAACTCAGTCACCAGTACAATTTCTTGATTAAAATCCACTTTACTAATTCTTTCTTCCATTTCTTATGTGCTGTCAGGAGTATCTCGTATTTTGGCATAGAGCTTTTCCCTGTGTTTGCTGTAAGTCGACTGTGTAGTTTTTGTTAAGCAATGTGTGGCCTCGTATGTAAAACTTGCAAAGCATCAGTTGAGGGAGAAGGAGCCGAGCTATATAAGAGCATGAAAGGATGGAACTGGATGCTGGAAGTTTCTTGCACTGCGATTTGAGTTAGAGCTTTGTAACTATATATCTGTATGTTGCAATGAGATTTAATAGATGATTGAAGTTTTCAGGGTGGTATAGGAAAGCAGGTATGTTCAAAGGTATACCAGTCTTATTGAGGGGAAGATAGGCTTTTAATACAGGCAAAAGCAGCAGTAATACAGATGAACATATTAGGCCCCAGTTATGCTGTCCCTTCTAGGCTCTGTCTTTGCTGATGCAGGTGAAATTGGAGACTACGAGCACTGGTATCTCTGCTGTTTGCTAGCTAGCTGTCAATATTTATTGCTTCAGCTGCTGCAAGGCTTCCAGTCAGCATGTAAAAAGAAAGATGGTTTTAATGTCCTGAAGGCCCGGAGTACTCAACAATAACTTTTTTTAAGAGGAGTTAAGATTTCTTGCAGGTGCAAGAATGCTTCTAAGCAAGTTTTTGAAAGTTGTGTATAAACTGCATGCCAGTTCACTGTGGTTCTTTTTTTTGTTCATATAACTCTGTATAAGCATGTTCACCGATTATTTGCTTCAAATGAATAAAATGAGATGCTGTAAAATAATTAAACTAGCATCTGATTCTAGTATACAGAATCCACTTTCATGAATACATTTAATATGTGAGGTGTTTTGTGTTGGATTTTTTTTTGCTTAGGGAAATAGGGTTTTGCATGATGACAAAATGCTTTATTGTCATACCGAAAGGAATGGAAAAGATTGCAGATTCTTCCTTGTGCACTGTAGTGATACTGTTAGAATAAAAAACTTTATTTCTATGTCTAAATAAGTCTATCACTTCACATGCAGGAATTTAACATGAGGTTTAACCTCTCATTTCTCCAAGCTCAAAGATTGACTGAGGTGTCTAAACTTGCACATTGCACACTTTCATCTACCAGGGCTACAGGCAGTATCAAAGTTTTATAGTGGGATGCAACTGCTCTTACCAAAATAAATACTGGTGTTAAGGTGAAGTGCAGCATTAGAACTAATACCTTCAAGGAGAAGTCATTCACATCTGACTGCTACGTATTTGCTTTACAACTGAAATAGGGTTCCTAGTCTCTTAGCTAGGTTTTTGTCAGAGATGAACAAGAAGACAGCATGGATGGAAGGGATCCAGCAGTGTGTGTGAAATGGGCACTGTTTTGTGTAATTTTCCTAGCAGGTTTAAATCATTGATGCAATAATTAAATGCTGAGAGACTGAGGCTGATCATGCAGTCTTCCCTTTTGAAGTGGTTTCAGGACTGCTTCTTGGCATTTCTGGCAGTTTCTTTGATAGTGAGGATAATTATTTTTTCCTTTTCCAAAATCAGGATAGTAAGCTGTGTGTGACTGTGCATATGTGTGTGTGTATATATATTTTTTAAAAAAAAAATTTTAATGCATAATTGCAGGGCTGGGTGGCCAGCTATATTTATAGTCTCTGATTCCTGACTGATCCTGGTTATTGTCAGGTCTAGGCAATCATTGTATCAGTACCTGGCTGACTAAGTAGTAAAGATGGAGATGTCTACCTTACAGTTTCAAAAAGCTTGCATTTGCATCTAATGTTTCATGTCAAAGTTAAAGGAATATACTTGTTTAAATGGAAGAGGTTTTCAGTAAGGGAAGTCTACAATAATCTGAGCCTGTCTGGGCTTCTGCTTCAGATTCCTGGCTACTTAATGTAATTGAAAATAGGCCAGCTGCCTTTCAAATACATTAAGATCCAGCTTTTGCAATATCTTGCTTTTCTCAATATTCCTTGCTCTTGTTTAACTCTTCAGTGATGTAGTAGTTTATCAGAAGGGCTTTGTATATTTATGTATGGATCACTTAACTGAGTCTTGCTTGGGACCTTGATTACATTTTTCTGGGCCTTCACTTAAACTTCTGTCAGCTGTATCTTCGCATTCAGACCTTTTTAATGGCTCTATTCATGTAAGATGTTTGTCAGGGTTTGTTAACAGGAAGAGAAATTGAGATATTTTTGAAGTTTTGAGGATTTCTGGTTTTAATACAATAATGGGAACAAATGGGTCAAACTGCTCTCTCTTATTTATAGTCATTGAATATTTAATTCCAGAAGCTATTGAAACAGATATTTTAATACATCTTGCTATCCATCACTTGAATCATGTAGCTTTGCTTTGAAGCAGTAACGTTAGTTAGGGTCAAATGACTTAAATTTTCTGCATTTGCTGCAATCTGCAAGAAAGGTGAAATAATTAGATTTTTATCATTTGCTCTGCCTTGCAGGTAGCATCCTGAATTTCTGCTTATCAACTAAACCATATTAACTGACTGTGTATGCTGGTTTGTTGCCATTGCTAAGGAAAAAATAGTTTCAAAGTCAGTTAATTTTAGAATTAGGTTTCTATTCAGAGAACAGTTTATATTCAGAGAACAGTTCTTATCTGAAGATTGAGTGTACTATAATCAGTGTAGTTTAGGTAACATTTTTGCAAGTGAATCAAAGTGGCTAGGTTAATGTTAATGACATATGATGAATGCCCAGACTACTAGACATCACCTGTCAATAAAAGGAAACCTTTTTATGCAGGAGCAGAAAATATTCTGAATAATATTATTTTTTTTAGTAGAAACTGAGTTTACTACAGTATGTTTAGGTATTGGGTTATGTATCTTAATGTATTTAACTTTTGTTTTTAATGGCCTGCCCTGTACTTGATTTGGACAGTCTTAGCTTGTGATTGCTTTTAAGAATATAAACATCCAAATGGAGGGCAGTAACACCAGCCTTGGGGTGTGGGGGGGAGAGGGGAGAGAAAAAGGGTTATAAAGTACTTGGATCAATAAAATGTTTTAGGTTGTAAGGAATTTCGTTCTAGGCTGCTTTTAAAAGTGGCTGCTGAAATTAGAGTTTGTGGGAATCGGACTGTTTCTTGACCGTGGGTGCCTAGCACCATCTTCCCGAGTTCATTGATGTTGCCTATATTCTGCCTGTATTTAATCTTTTTCCAATATATCACTCCTGAGATGTAGCTGAGTGGATTCATCTCACTTGTATGTTATTTTCTTTGCCACCTGTCTGCCTCAGATTGTGAAACCTTTAGATTATAAAGAAACAGTCTCCATGCATGTTTGGGAAGGACCTGCCCTACGATCTGCTGTAGGCCCCCCCCCCCCCCTCCAACAGTAATGGTGTTTTACTTTACTTAAATGTAAAATGACTATTTGCTTAAAAGGATGCAGGGAAGGGAATAATTCACTGAAATTTGGTTTCAGTCTCTCTGAAAGTACAATGTAACTTTTTTAAAAAAATGTATTTAGAAGTTTGAACTGGTGGTATATCTGAATTTTAAAAGAAGAGATTGAGTTTTGAACAAAGGCTATGGCAGCCACAGAAAAAGAATCCTACCACTGATCTTTGTTAAAAACATGTGGGCGTCTTTATGGTTTACTGAATGTCTTATTGAGGCATGCAGGCTGTTTGAAGCATTATGTTGTCGTGTCTGTCTGGTTTATAATTGTTGCACTTCAACAATATGACTGCATGCTGTCATTTAATCAGACATCGAATAATTTATCAAGAAAGCTTTCTGGATAACTGTTCGGTGATTTAAAGCTTCTTATAGATTCTTTCATGCGTGATATCTGTTCTATTTGTTCTCAGTTTTCCTGTCCTGTTCCCTTTAAAATGGGGGGTGCCTGTTTCATGTGGAATCCTCTGGAAGACTGGAAATATGTATTTGTTAAGAGAGTATGCTCAGGACGGAAATGGTTGTGGAGACGACCTGTCATAGCAGGTTTAAAAAAAAAGGGGGGGGGGAGGTGTCAGGCAAGAAGCTTGGAGCCTGCAGCTTGTGCAGAACATGAAGAAAAGCTGATATATAGGATCAGGAAGCAGCAGATAGTTAAGAATGAGCTAAACCTTGGGAAGAAGTTTTCCAAGTACAAAATGAGAGCATACAGTGCTCTGTGTCACAAAGCCACTGTTGACTGAAGCCAAACTTGGAAACGAAGACCCATCTTGCAAGGGCACAATGTGCAAGGAAGAATCTTGTTTATAATCCTTCTATATTTCCATTCTCTCATCTGCTCACGTTTGTCCCATGGTAAGAACTTCAATAAAATCTGGCATTTTTTAGTTTGAAGTGTGGTTTGAGGAAGCTCTCTGTAGGAGAAGGTATAAGCAGAGCCATGTGAAAGCTATGGCTGCCTTTGTATCCCATTACATTCCTGAAGTCAGCTGTAAATGTTTTTGATTGCTGTAATGTTTGTTCAGTAACATATGTTGAAGTTGTCATGTGGCTGTTGCATTACCTCAACAGTTTGTACTTTGTAGGCAGAGTGGGCAGTTTTCCTCTTTGTAAAAAGTAAAAATGAATTACTAGGAGTTTAGTCACTGATAAGTGTTCAGAACTTCACTGAGTTTTAGAAGTCTTGCTGCAAATCACAAAACCAGTTTGCTGAAGTACCAAGCTAGTACAGTTTTCTGTATCAGGTAAAACCAGTGTTAAATAAGATTACCTCATAATTTATCTTCTTTTTTTTTTCCAGTAGAAGAAACTAAAAACCAGAGGCAATCAAATGCCTTTTATATATATACTTCCTAAGGAAAAGTCTGCTATGGTTTCTACTCTTGCCTTGGGAAACTGTGCCAGTTATACACCCGTCAGTTTTAATATACTGAGAACAGGCACTGTTACACTTAACTGCAGAACTGCTTATTTGGCATTTGCTACATGGAAACTGAAGTGCAGCCTGCAAAATTTGAATACAATTTTAAAGAGAGTATTTGAAGGATAAGAGTAATAAATCTTCATAACATTGCCCTACAGTACGTGCTAATGTTCTGAATATTTTTTCTGCATGTCTTCATTTCTAGAAATTTTAAATCTTAGGTCAGGATGCTGTTTGAGTTAGCTCAGTTGGCACCTTGTTTAATTTTGAACTGTGTGTAAAAGTAGTAAGTTCTATTTGTATTTTTGTGATGTTGCTTTCAGGTGGGGTTTTTTTGCCATATAATCTAGCTGTGAGATGTGGTTATGATACATCAGAGCTTCTGTAGAGGGATGTTTTTGTCTAGTTTTTGGTTTATGAATGTATGAACGTTCAGTTCTTTATATGTAGGTTATTTGTTGAGGTTCTAAATGATTGTAAAATTAGAAGGAAAAAAAAAGTGCTCACTAAAAATCGCAGTACTCCTCAGAAAAGATAATCTACTTAAATCATGTAGTTCTCAGGGGCAAAAAGGAGAACAATACTCCTTATGGATAAGGATGTCCAAATAGAAATGCCAGGAACGTGAATTTTTAAGGTTACTTCGACATGTTGCTTATGTTTAAAGTGCTGCTCCCACTGAATTCAGCCTGGCATGGCCATGTTAAAAAGTCAGAGCAAAGCTTTCAGTGTAATTATCTATAAAATGATGAAAACAATGAGTGACCACGTATAAAAAAAACAACCAAAAAACAGGTGATGCAGCTTGTGTAGAATTTCACAGAAATCTGACCAAATCAATTTAGTACTTTAGAAGAGTATTCAGCTGCTCTAACTGTGAAACCATCTTCTGTCCACTTGCAGTCCTCAGACTTATTCACTGTACGTACTCCAATTTGCTCTACCGATTTCTGTAGAGATAAATATAGATGTGACAAGTTGGGCAGAGGTATTGTGAGAACTTTGAGACAGTGAGCTGTACCTTTGCCAAATAAAGTTATCAATAGATTAGACAAATACAGATAAACTTAAGTTGAGATGGGAAAAGTGATGAGCCAAGATAGCAGTAATTAAAGCTTGAGTGTCACTGCGGTAACTGATGAAATATGAAGACTTCTGGAAATAGATTTCCCAATGATAATACTTTTTCTTAAAGCCGTCAGTTAATTTAGCTGTATGTAACATGTTTTAAGTGTTATCTAAAGATGCATCGATGAGCCTAAAGAAGATTGATGAAGTGTTAAGATGTTGCAAAACCAGAATAAAGCTCCATTCTGGTTGGCAGATATATGACTTGGAAACCGAACAGTCCTCTATATGTATTTTCTCTCTTATTGTAAGATGAAGAAAAACATAAAAATGAACCTTTTAATTGTCCACTGTTAAGTGTTTGTTATTTAGTTAATTACCAGTGCTTGTGAAGGTGTCTCTTCAGCTGATTCTTACGGAATCATTAGGATAGCTTTAAAGAAAGGAAATTATTTTCCCTGCTGAGAATAGCAGCATGGTTTCAGTGATTCCACCCCCCCCCCCCCGATGAATGTAGAAAGTTCATTTCACAAGGTTCTGTTTTGTCTTCTGTAACAGAGAGCGCTCTTTTGTAGCAGCTTTTTGTTGTGGGTGAAATGGTGTCTAATTTAAAGCCATCTCTAGTAGATATGTTCTTATCAGCAATTTCGGAAGGTAGATCCTGGTGGTTCCCTTCTTTTAAGGCAGAAAGGAGTATTGATAAGACATGTGGCTCTGTGCCATTTTTTTTTTTTTTGCCTTAACTACATGGTAGTTAAGTTCCACAGCCATTACAGATCCATAATAACTTTGAGGAAGATGTTTTTGATCTTGAAAAACATTCAATATATTTTATATGTATTTTTTACTTCAGGAAAGAAACCTTCTGTGGCTCATGTTGCACAGAGGTCTATGGGTTTAAAACCTGTGTTTAAATGCTTTTAGTTGCACTTTGAGCTTGTCATTGTGAAAGTTATGAAATGTGTAGTGAGTTTTAAACTAATTAAATACCTGCAGATGCTCTTCTATTTTGTTATGGAGCATTTGTATCTAAACTTAAGTTTAGATTTCTGCATCTAGTTCATTAATTTTCCAAGAGCTGTAAATGGAAAAAAAGGGAGGATTATCTGGTCAAAAGACTTAAAATTGTGATCAAACTGACGTGTTTGTTCTAAAAGCTATGGTTCGTTCACTAGGAAATCAGTTTTTCTGGCAATAGCTTTTAAATATTGGGTTTTGTTTTGTTAAGTGTCCAGAATCATCTTTCTTTGTGGCTATTTTTGTATACCATGGAAAAGTCGCATCTTTTGACAAATTATATGATAAATTAGGAACAAGTTTCTTGAGAAACTCTCTGGAGCATATTTTTCAGACTGCTATTCAGTCTTGCAGTTATTTTCTTAATCTGTCTGTAGAAGTCTGGCAACAGAATTCTTGTGATTACTTAAAATATTAAGTTCTGCTTCTATCTAAAATTGGATTTTAATCCAATATTGAAAGTTTAGTTCTTTTTCTGTGGTCTTCTTTCCCCACTGTTAGCTCATCAGTTTCCAGGTCCTATTTTCCAACTGCATTCTAACATGTTTTTGAGAATGCGAAGATAAATTATTTTAGAAAATATCAAGACCAAATTTATGGATGGGAACAATAAAATAAAATTTATTGTCACTTGAAAATATGTGGTAAAGATGTATGCTTTTACAGATAGCTTGATAATGGCTGTTTTGCTTCTAGAGAGTATAAATGCTCAGAATAGGATGATACATACTTTTTGGACTTAAGCAGTAGGCCAAGAAAAAAAGTTTATAGCAATGTAACAGTGTGAAAAATATTTGCGTATTGAGTTTGAACTGTGAACCCATTTAATTTTAAATAACTAACTAGAGCAGAATTCCTGACTGTCCCTGCTCCTGGACAAGGCCACATTTGTCATATTATCTAGGAGTGCATGTACTGTCACAGGTGATGCTGGTAGTTCTTGAAAACTGTTTGGTCTGTCAGCTCAGGAAAATCTATCTTTAAAAAAAATGTTCATTCTAAGAGTAGTAAAACTTGTTTTAAAACCAGGCATCTAAATCTTAGTTCATTTTTCACACAGCTTAGATTTCTGTAGTTCTGTTTGCAAGAAAATATAGTTATTCAACTTCATCTTAGGACTTAATGCATGAAAAAGAATGGCAGAGAAGGCCATTTTGAGCAACAGTATATTTAAATAGCATTCGGAAGTTGCAGTACTTTAGTAAGACCATATTTTTTGAAAGTACTTTGAGATCTTTTCTAATACGCCTTCAAAACTTAATTTGAAAAGCTGTGTAACTTACAAATCAGAAGCTCAAAAATAGATTTGGTTTTAAGGTGGAAACTGAGGACTGTGTTCAGTTGCAAAACTCCACAAATCCACTCTTAGAAGTACAGTTTACTTAAATGGTCTAGTATCAAAGATGTGCGTTGTTCTTCCCAGCTGAAAGAAACAAGTGTTTTATGATGCATAAAAAAGAATATCAATAAAGAATTGTTTATGGCTTCCTGTTTTTTATGTTGTCCCACTTTTTTAAAAAAAAGTTATTTTGGCTAAGGGTTGTATTATTGTTTTATAACAATGCTTGTGTATCACTTGCTAGCTGAGGACCTTGGAGCTCTGAGGCCGGTCTCATTTGCTGTAAGGCTCTACTTGGATGTAGAAGAATGGCTTCTAAAATGAGGATGGAAAAAAAGATTTATTTCCTAATATTGTGGTACAGCAAGAAGTGAGATAAATGACAACGTGTAGTCTTGTTTTGAAGAGGTAGGCCGTGCTATTGTTTTACACTTATAATTTACATTGCTTACAGCAATGTGTGATGACAGGGCTATGGAAATGTGGCTGTAGGAAACATTTTTCTTACTGTTTTTGCACACCTCTGCAAAAACCCCAGCAAGAAATTGAGCGTCATCTCTGTTAAGTGCAAACATATAGGTAGATGGAGTCCCTTTGCTTGAAATCTTAATTTTAAAATCGAGCTTCAAAGTGGCAGCAATTAATTTTGGAGCAGGGCTGGTAGAATGTCTAGAGCACAGTAATAACATCCCATGGCTCTCAACATGTTTCAGTGCAGATCCAAATCTGAGTAAATATATTTTGTATATTTAGTTTGGGATTTAGAAGAAAGGTGTCTAGAGTTGTATACTTAACTTCATATGGGTTTGCATTCTCTTTGAGGTTATGAAGAAGAAAATGTTCTTATCTCTTACTTCAGGACAGTGAAATGGAATCTGAGAACCTTTTGATTAACCTTTTGATTAATTATTTTGGTGAAGACATTATTTGACTCGTAATTTTTTCTAGCTGTTTCCACTTACGAGTTTTTGGGCGGGGCAGGGAGGACACTTACATGTTTACAGGTGCTATGGAAAAATGAGATACTGTGTTATCTGCCTTGTTAATGTAAAACAGTCAACACCTGGTGATGGGCCTCGTCTCCATCTTGATATGTATGGGCATATTTATATTCTGGTCACATCCTTGGTAAGCATGCAAAGTGTTAGTTAGAATTAGCAGTGAATGTGCAGTTCAGCCATGATTTGGTTGTGCAGTCTATGCCCATCAGTTCATGCTTAGGGGCCAAATCTACAAAAATATCTGCACAAGCTCTTCTAAGACTAGAAAAAGAGCTAATAACCTCAATTTAGTCAAAATTGTCTGCTATTTAGTAAGCCTTACCTAAGGCTTACCAGTGTAAGATGCATCTATGTAGATCTGTGTTTTCATGCAGCTGTGGCTTTTGAGAGTTATCATGCAAATTATCTGACGTCATGACACTCATTTCTTTGTGTGCGTTGCAGTAAATGAGCTGTGATGAGATGGTTACTGTCAAATGTAAACCTGTAACCATGATGATGAAATGAAGGTTCCAAGAAAACAAAGAGAGGCAGAGGGAAGTAAAAGGAAAATAAGTGGAAGGAATATAGTTCTGACGCAGTTTTTCCTAACCTGTTCTGCCAGAAGGCTTCAAGGCCTTGTGGAGTTCTACACAGATATAATTTGTTTCCACTGAACCCTTGAATTAATCTTTTTAAATAGGCCAAATATAGTTTGCTTGCTTTAAAGTTGTATATCTCTCGCTATTTATGAAACCGTAAGCAACTTTGACAAAAAATGAACTGATCTGAGTTGCTGAAAATATGCAGTCATGAGGGCATATTTTTGCATATGGTTCTGTTGTGTTTCTGTATTTAGTGTGGTGTTTTCACATGTGTTGGGGAAGGGAATAAATCCAGAAAATTTGGAATAAAGTTTACTTTTATACAGTAATAGAGGCTTTTACTTGGACAGCTACAAATACAATTTTTCTTGCTATTATTGCAAGCTGACATTATTTTCTGTTTGAAGCTCATCATGAAGCACATAGGGTTTTTTCCTTTTTCTCTGCTTATTCTTATTGTTTTATTTAATACATGCCTGAAATTCTTTTAAAAAAAAAAAAAAGGAAAAAAAATTTGCTTCTGTGTGCCCATCCAAGTAATGTAAAGCAGTTTTAGTGGCTGTCATTTGATTATGTCACTTAAGGAAGTAGAACTTTACCTTCATCAAGGTTACTTCACATAAGTTTCACGTTTACTTTCAGAAATAAGTGTGCATTGATCTTCATAAATGTCTGCTAATTTTCCTTTATTTGGGCAAAAGTTTGTTGATGATCTAGATGAAATGGCTTTATGACTTAAGAATTTTACCGAAGTATGTTTGCAATGCCACTATGATTTAGCAAAATTAAAACTTTGCTAATTACATTTTTGATGTAACCATATAGTGAGCACAGTCTTTTATCTTGTATGGTGTTGTTGCCAGTCAGGATGGAAAATAAAACTGCAACTCTGACGTGATTAGAAAGGAATTAGATTAGAAAGGATTAGAAAAAGGAAAAGTCATTGCTCCCATGAGAAATGTAACGTGCGTTTGTCATTGGTGGTAACTTCCTATTTGGATGTTCTGAGCACACATGAAAAGTGGCTTTTTACTGCACAATTTACTCTGATTTTGCAGTTAGTGTCAAGATCCTTTCTACCCTAAGCTCATGCCAAACTTAATGTTTCAATTCTTAGCTTTGAAAATCATCTTGTAGGTGACTTCAAAATGAAAGGGATGCGGTATTTCAGAGCTGGGTTGCCTTTGGTAAATGTGTTTCAAAGCCAGGTTTCTGGTGTCCATAGCAACCTGGGGAGGCTGGACCCAAATGGGAACTGACATGCAAACAGGAATTTGGAATTTGCTACGTGAGGAAAGCACTTGAGGTTGAAGAAAGTAGCAGACCTGAGATGAGAGGCAACAGTGGACTGATTAAAGAAGGTGAAGCAGAGGTCATAAATGGGAAATGGGTTGATGCATTTATGCCTAATAGAGCATACGAATTTTAAAAGACCTGAAATAACACCCCAAAGCTATAACAAAATGTTGGTGAAAATTGCTGTCAGTTTTCCCTTTTTGCAATGGTACGTGGAGCAGATAATAGTGTTTCCCTGCTGTTGTTTCTTCCATTAGCTCATGGAAAACATTTGTGCATCTCTTATTTTCTGTCCTTAAGTATATATATTGCATAATCTCACGTTGTATTTCCCTTCCTCTCTACCCTGTTCTGCCATGAGCTCCTTATTGTGTTCACTGCATAGACTTGCTTTTGAATATCTGTTGCAGAAGGCGGAAGAGCTGAGTGAATGAGATAGGATTGTATGAAGAAAGCGTGTGGTCCCACATAGGGGTTTTAAAATTGTGTTCTGGAGCATAGGTCTGTTTCCTTAGGAAAATTTTGAGAACTAGTAAATTTTCCTAGGTGTATGTCTGTGTATGCAGTATGATGCAGTAGAACATAAAATTTTGTTATGCCTTTGTATAAATTTATGGTAGATTATCATAAAATTTTATCTACCTTCTAGCTTGTATACTGTACATACCGTGTGTCCTTCTGTTTTGGAAAGAACAGTGCCTAACTGGGAAGGTTAGAGAGGAGGACAGGATGGCTGGCCAGAGAATGGGTTTTGTGTAAGAAGTGGTTGGAGTAGGATTCTTTAGTTTTGAGTAAAAGTAGCTGAAGGAAGATGCAATATAGGCTTCAAAATCAGGACTAACATGAAAGGTAAAGATGGCTGTTTGTTTACGGCCTCGTATAATTAAAAATATGTGGATACAAAATATAATTATTAGCAGGATCAGGCTTAAATGAAAGGATATATCTTCTACTCTGATGAATAACTAAGCTGTGGAACTCCTTGCTTGTAGGTGCTAAAAATTTACAAAGATTCAAAAGTAATATTCATGGAAGAGTATTTGATGAACAGCTTTAAACCTAAGATTCCATATATGACTTCAGAAATTCCTGATTCAAAAATCACTGAATATCTGGAGAAAATGCTTTATAAATATTGCTTTGAAGTGATATATGCTTATTCTATTCCTATGTCCCTCCTTTACCATCCTAGTGATATTTGCTAATAGCCACAGATAAAATGCTGGACCAGATGGAGCTTTGGTCTCACATGTGGTGGCTATTTGTATGTACTTGTTAGGATGGTGAGTGCTTTTAAAAAGCAGAGGAAGGAATCTGGTAATTCTGTATTCAGAGAACTGTTTCAATAATGTATGGTATATTTAAAAAATGAAGCCACACATGAAGGAGAAAACAAATTTTAAGAGCTGCTTATAGAGACCCTTTTACTAGGTATGTTCAAGGAATGCAACCAGATTTTTGCAGAACTAAATTTAATGTGTGATCATAGCATGAGCTGAGGGGTTTTTTTTGTTTGTTTGGTTTTGTTTTTTTAAGAGAGTGAGGCAGCCAACTTAAGACTGAATGTTTTAGGAATTGAACCTTGGAGTCCAGTGGATATTCTTGGTGTTTTGTTTTTTTTTTTTTAACAAAAAAGGTATAAATTTATATGCCAGCTGTTGCTTTCCATGTAGAATATTTGCTGTGTGCTATTGGTTGTGGAGAGGCCTTTTCATCTGGCCTTACCTAGCTATTAATACCTTTTTAGCAGCACCTTGGAAGAAATTTATTTCTTGAAGAAAATAAAAGGAATGCAATGCTGATGCATCCTTTTAAGTGTTTTGATGTATAAACAATGTCTAGTGCATATCCTTTTGGCCAATGGACATCACCTAATCTTAGTGATAATTTGATCTTAAATTCCATGGAATAGTATTTCTAAATACTGTTGGCCACTTTATGACGTTTTACCAAAGCAGTCCTTTGTTGATATCAGGTAAATATAAAATGACATCCTTTCATTTTGTGATGTTCCTCCACCTCTTTTTTTTCTCCCAAGCTGCATCAGAATGTCATGGTTGTTTCCTCAGTGTAAATTGAATGTATTGTGAAGTGTAGCCTGTGACTAATTGCCTCTTGCTGTCTCTACTTATTAGCTGTCTGATGGTGATGCGGTTGCAGCACTTTCTACACATGGCCCCAAGGATATGGCATTGTGACACCCATATTAAAATATGCAAGGCTTGATTTCAAAAGACGTTTTGGGTTGGAAAGTTAGGTTATAAGCTAATATTGTGGCTGTCTTTACCCCTTTTGTTTTAATGCATATTAGGTGGAATTAGAATAAGGTGTACCTATTTCATGTTTATACATTCTAGGATACAGTTGATGTTCTAGAGGCTATTTCTTTTTAATTGTTCTCCAGTTTTGTGTTCTCCAATTCTTAGCAATTTTTTTTACCGAAAATGCATTTAAAGTTTGTCAAATATCAGTGTTTTACAAGTCAGTTTGGTGCATTAGTACCAGATTAAAATATTATGATGACACGCTGGCTTTTCAAGTTGCATACACCTTTACCTTTCTTAAACAATTTACCAAAATGAAACAAGTGCTGGACTGGTAATTGGTTATTGGCAAATGTGCAACTTACAGGTTATTGTAGAGAGAGTAGCTGTGTGAATGTCTTAATTATTTATTGGTGTCTTGGTAGCTGCGAAATAGTTCTGTTGCGAAAATATTTTCTGTGGTCTTTATCCTTTTTAAGTAAAGATATTCCCTCTTTCCTTCTCCCTCCTGCTTCCCAATGAAACTCCAAATACTGTCTTATGAAATGAGGTGTAATTTAGTTCAGTAACAGAAACTTGATCTTCTCATGGCTTTGTTTCATTATCGTGATGATAATTTTACAAGACAAACAGGAAATGCAAAGCAGTTTCTCTATAAGGTTTCCTAAAATAATGAATGGAGTTTACCAAAACTTTGTGGGTAAATTTTTGAAACCTCAGATCACTCAAGGCCTAAAGCTTAGAGTGGTGAGCACCACCCCCTTTGACAACTGTAAATTTTTAAGACATCCACTTGAAAGTGTATGAAATTATTGGTCATTTTACCTACAAACTACAGATTTAGAATCTAGCAAACTAGTTGGAGTTTGTTTAATTGGAACAAAGTACGTAGTGTAATATTTATTAGTGAAAATACTTGGTTCCTATTTTATGCATGCACATGTTTTACGGCTATACACGTGTTGAATGATGCGTCCTCTTTATTAATTTGTAAATTAATTTTTTTCAAAATTTTATTTTTTAGGGGTTTATAAGAAGAAATAGGAACCTTTTCTCAAGCTGAAGACAAAGTAAAAGAAAACTGTATCATGTGTTAGAATACTGAAGAGTGAAATTTCTTGGATTAGTATATTTCTGGATTGCAAAGCAAAAGAAAGAGGAGGCTGAAAATGGGGAGGAAGAAAATACAGATCACAAGAATAATGGATGAACGGAACAGACAGGTGAGAAACAAGGAGTCTGCATGAATGAGTTCTCTGTTCACAAAAAACAAGGAGTCTGCATGAACGAGATACTCTAGCAGAGGATCGTGTTGAAACAGACACCTTACTTGATCTGATAGGTACTAGGAACACTTAGTAATAAAGATGGAGAAAGGATGAGAAATTCAGAAAGGATTTAGTAGAAGTATTTGCTGCAGCCTCTTTGACAGAGGAGTTTGACATAGCTGTGGACAATGATCTACAGTGGTTTGGATACAGTAATGAATTTTGTTAACATGATTCTATTTAAAAGCATTGATTTATATTCCTTGTAAGTGCTGTTTATTACAAGAGTCTTAAAAAATTGTCAGTCAAAAGGGAAGAGTACTCAAAAGTGCAGTGTTTTAGGGAAAGCTGCTTACTTCGTTGCTCTTGCCCTAATAAAGAGGTGTCCTGTGAACTTGAAAAGTACCAAAGGCTGATGACTCTGTGCAGAAGTAGTGTTTCCTCTTAACTTCTAAATTGCTACATGAGATGTGAAATAAAATTTTAATTGGATATTGAAATGTAGAGTGGGCTATCTGGAAGCCATCATTTTTGAGGAAAAATATTGTAGGAATGACTTAGGATCTTTAAGAATAGTCATAGTGGGTCAGACCAAAGATGCCACTAGGCCAGTATCTTTTGTCCAATGATGGTCATAAGCAAGTAAGTGTAGGATAGAGGTGCACATGTTACACTACTCTGTAATCCTCTTCCAGCTTCTAACTATTCTTAGCTCAGGGATTTCCTGAGCTGGATGTGGTTTCCGTATATTTAGTAACCATTAATGGATTTTTTTGTTTGTTTGTTTGTTTTCCCTGCCCCCTGCCAGTGAACTTGTTCAGTTATCCTTTGAGACCTTATAAAGTTGCAGCATTTACAACATATTTTGGCTAGGATTTCCTGTAGGTAGGTCTATTACGTGTTGTTTCAAGAAACACCTTTTCACTTATGCTTATTCATGGTTCTGCTAGTTATTTAGCTCTTGTATGAAAGAGACAGCAGTCACTCCCTATCTAGTCTCTCCATCTTGCTTGTTCATTCTGTGGACCTCTGCCATGTTTTCTTATTTTCTCTTAAAGTAACTTTTTCAGGCTGAAGCACCCTAGCTTAGTTGGTTGTTTTAATACAGAATTTATTCCACACCTTTGGCCATTGTTACTACTTTTCCCTAAACCTTCTTGAGTATTGCTACGTTATTTTTGGTGGCAAAGGGACCCAGAACTGCAGTGTTCAAGATGGATGCAAAACATGGACTTATATAGTGGTGTACTGGTGTTTGTTCTCTGTTCCCTTCCTAGTATTTGATTTGCTTTTCTAACTTCTCCTGAGCACCAGCTTGATATTGGGGTAGTGTCAGAATTCCATGAAACTGTCTTGCTGCTGACACATCAGCTCAGAGCACATTGTTTTGTTTGTGAAATCAGGCTTGTTTTTCTCCCTGTATCACTTTAAAGCAATGTAAACTCTGAGAAGACTATATATAGCAAGAAAAGTATTATTGGAGTTTGGGAGAAAGCCAAGTATTGTGTTTGAACAGCTTTAATCGCACAGTGACTGTATGTTTGATGTAGATAAATGTCTTAAGTACACGTAGTAAAAGTAGATGAATTAATAACTTCAGTTCTTTCAGATCTTGCTCTAGAAATTCAGGCACATTGCAGAGGTGGAAATTGATCCCCCTCCCCCCTTTTTTAAACTTATTTGGAGTAACTTGGACAACCATGTTTTTGTTCTGCTTGAAATACAAATGGTGTTATACTATACCCTGACTTTCGTGTGGTGGTTTTTTTTCAGGGGGATTTGGGTTTTTTTTGGATCTCCATCTCATTGTTCAGATTGGAACAATGGAGGAGAATTAGTGCATTTGTATCACATTTCAGCCGACTTGTACCATTGCTGTGACTGAAGCAAAATATGGGGATTAAATTCAAAGTTTTCTTTCTGGCTGGTTTTTGGCTACCACTTTTTTTGGCTTTTTAGTGATTAGGAAGAGGCTTTAAGCTCTAACTTAAAAGTGAAATTAGGCTTGCCTTATCCTTTTTCTGTGGAAGCTCAGAGATGATAACACACTGCATCTTGTTTTTAAAAGGTTTTAAAGAGATTAGATAGCTTTTGTCAGTGGAGCCAACTTTTTAATGTGTAGAGGTGTTGATGGTGTTCTCTAACTCCAGACGTCCTGTGGTTTTGGTAGCTAGTATATAGAGTTTTAATATACTAAAATGCCCTGATGCACAGGATATTTATTAAGTATTAATTTACTTTTGAGAATTTTTTTCATTGACCTAGATAAGGAGGGCATTTAGGGGTGGTTTTGACAAATGGAAAGTATAGTTCAGTTGCGTTCTGTCAGTTTTCCTATGGCATACATAGCTGGTTAGTAGGTCACTCATGGACATACATATGATGTCCTGTTTAGATGTTTAGTGTGATGTTTAGGTGTTTTTTGTTTGAAAGTACGAGTAGAATGGCATAGAGCTTTGCCTGTAGAGCAAGTTCATATAACTTATGTGGGAAGAAAAGCTATTGTTTTATCAGAAGCATCTTATTTCTGATGGGATTGTATGTGAGCTCAAAACAGAATATATAGACCATTACTCTAGGGGATTACAATTGTCATGAGACTGTCATTGTATTATTAATTAAGCAGTCTTACCTGCTTGAATGAGCTGTAGGACATTTATCTTCATTAAGCTGAAGAGAATAAAGTACAGTAAATTAGATATCAGAGGAGCTCGACCTTACTGCCTTTGCTCTCTCCTTCTTGCCCTTTTTTGCTAAGCAATATTGGAATAGTGCTGAGGAAGCCATTGGCCTGCAATAAAGATACATAATTTTTTTTTTAGTGTGGTCCTAAATGGTATGCTAAATGGCAAGGAAAAAAAAAAAGGTAAATTTGCAGAACTAATATTCTGCTTTCTGAGTTCTTAAAGGAAAACTTGAGTTTATAATAGTCTATGTGCATTAAAGTAAGGCTTGGACTCCAGTGGTAGTGGGGTTTGTGCAAGCACTGTCCAAACAAAGTGAGAAATCGATGCTTGCTGAGAATCTCACAAGTGAAAAATCTCACAAGTAGAATAGCCTTACAAGAGGTGAGAAAAATAACATTTCAGTAGAGAAGTTAAGATCCCTTGCCCAGGATCATATGGGTCCTCAGTGAAACTAAGCCTTCAGACTCTTCATTTAATGACTTCTCAAAGTAATATAGCACACACACATCGTGTTTATGATGCCTTTTTCCTGACAAAAACTAAACAGTAGTATCTGTCTATACCTGCTTATACTTGGGTAATAATCTCTTAAGTGTCTTGTAACTGAAGTATCTAGAAGAACAACAACAACTATTTGAAAAAACCCCACAGTTTCCCCAAATCCCCAGAGGAATCCAGACAAAGTAATTCTTAATGTCCTATCCAAGACAGGATAAATAAATCCCAAGTGTTCTGAAAGAAGGCATGTGTAAAGTGACAGAACTGCTAGGAGACTTACACAAGATCTCTTCTTAGAAAGCAGCTGTATTGCATTATATGTGGATAGTAAAATTTCCACCTGCATTTGGGAAGAGTACAGCCCAGTAAAAGCTACATTTGTACTTGGTCAGCTTGTTGAATTGATAACTGAAAACAAAATACTAACAGAAGATGCATTAAGGTAAAGTCTGTCAGATTTTTTGGCATCTTGTCTCACTAATGTATTGTAATTACACTAGTGTTAAACAATAAGTAGGTAAAAAGATCTGCTTGCCCTAGTTGAACCTTGAATGTGTTACAGCACTCTTATATAAAATTGTTTCAGAGATAGTGCTGTATCTTAATGGAGCTTCTCACCAAACCTGCTTTAAAAGGGTTGAATAAAAAAGTTATGGTAAGTACTCACTCTTCATCTGAACACGGATTGTTCAGGCCTCACAAAAGGCTTGGTGATTAGTGGTCTTTAAAACCGAAGAAGTTTCTAAGTTAGAAACACTGCACAGGCACTTAAGTGGAACTATGGTTATCATAATATGCTCGACATTCCATATTCTCATCTTTCTAGGTCTTCTGTTTTTTACCTCTATTCCTGCTGTGCCGAAGTGTTAACAATCCAGCTTTTCAAAAATCATAGGCACAGTGCATTTTGGGGGGAAGGGGGCACATGTTGAAATGGATTTGGTTTTTTGGTTTGTTTGTTTGTTTGTTTTTTAAATGGACATGGATACTGTTTTGTACCTGGAGAGGAATCTCAGGTCCACAGTACCTTTGCAAACATGTGGTGGAAGAGCAAAGTATGCATATACTGTTTTAATATTACAGTTATTGTCAGCATGCTGTGTACATAATGTTGCTAGTATTTCTGTCTGCATCTCTCTGAGACTATTTATGTAGTGGGAAGGATAGTATATATTTTGTATTGTGGATATTATAAAAAGTAATATGCATGAGATACTTATCTCTGGAAAAAACGCCTTGAGGTGTGTATACACAGAATTTTCCCATCCATCTTCCAAAAACTTGATGTACACCTAGGTAATTAACATGTTAAACTGTAGAAACCCATAAACCAGGTTTGATTGTTTCTTGTGTTTTACTTCATTCCATATCTTGCAAAAGTATTCTCACTATTATCTGTTAAATATGTAGGGCATGTAGGTCACTCACCTGTCCCAGAGGCATATACTTTGAATTGTAATATGGGGTGTGAATATGGCCACAGACAGAGGTGTTCCCTTCAATGCCAAAGCTCAAATTGAAAGGCCAGATCCAAAAATAGCATCTTTATTTAAAAGGTCTCAGAACATTAACCTCATACTAGTAGATTAAGTGCCTTTTTGAGACACTTAAGAGGATGTTTAGTAAAAAGACTGTCCTTGAAGAAAAGCTGGCCTTGGCATCAGACCTGTGTTTGATTCAACTTGATGTCAAATATATCGATGCTCTTATACCCTTAACTAACTGAACTCTTGTGAAAGGAATAATTTTTAAAAACTTATTTTTTTCATAATTGATGGTGATTTTTCTAACTGTCTTTCTCCCTTCCCCAATGGACAAATGCTCCTTTGTCATGGTATGTAATGGATTTATTTCCCCACAGCAGTTCTAATTGGACAGAGTGATTTTTTCATGATGTTCCCAAGTGGCAGAAAACAGCTTAAAAGTATAAGTGAATCTGATTAGATGGTTTAATAGCAACAAAATAAGCATATTTCTTAGCTTTGCATAATTAGAAATCATAGAATCATAGTGACAGTGTTGCTTCCATTGATATTGCTGTTTTCTTCAACTTTACTGGAATTAAGGTTCTGAGTAACCTGTAAACTAGTGACAGAATAAGTGTTCATCACAGAAGAAGATATTGTGATACCTGGAAAGTCAATATTGGTTGAAGAGAAGGAAATATACGGTTAGAGGATCCTAGAAACTTTAACTCTCCTTGGTAGTTACATACCAGTGGAAGAGTTGGGGGGGTGTAATTGTTTAGTTTAGTCTAACATAGAGCATTGGCCCTAAAAGTGACACCCAAATATGATAGGCAGTTCTTCTTTTAAGCTTGTACACATGTTCAGTTACATCGCTTGTTAGTAGGAATAAATAGTGTAGGCTCAATTGGTGTGTTCCTTGAATGCTTGATTATAGTCCTTCAAACCCTTGTCATGTGTTAAAGAATAATGATTTTTTTTTTTTCTTCTCTAGGTCACCTTTACAAAGAGGAAGTTTGGATTAATGAAGAAGGCATATGAGTTGAGTGTACTCTGTGACTGTGAAATAGCACTCATCATTTTTAACAGCTCTAACAAACTCTTTCAGTATGCTAGCACTGATATGGACAAAGTTCTACTTAAATACACAGAATACAACGAGCCCCATGAAAGCAGAACCAACTCAGATATCGTTGAGGTAACAATTTGAAAAGACACATCAGTTTTCTTATCTGCTTAATACTTCAAATATAGAGCAATGTAGAGTATTTTAAGATATTTTAACCAAATGCATTTAATAACTTGAAGACCTTGTCATAAAATGTAAACTACTGCTTTTAGTCTGGTTTCTCTAAGGCAGTAAGTAATCTTTAGAGCCATGTTGTTTTCCCATCTGCCCTCCACCCCCTGCTAGTTTCTGGCAAACATGTTTGATTTCAACTACATTTGGCAATGGAAATAGAGGTGTGAAAGATGGTTGCTTTTCTGGGGGAGGGAGAGGGGCAAGTGTTCAAGGTTTTCAGGGAAAAAAATCAGTTGGATGGAGAATAAGGTCCAAAGAATGCCCTCAGCCTAAAAGACAATTATGGTTGGCCCCTTTTCTCTTCTGAGGTAGTAGCCGCTTTACCAGTCAAATGTTGCATATGGATCAAATCAGCCACAGCCTGTGCTACCACTTGTTCAGCCAAAAAAAACAAAACAAAAAAAGTCTATGGAGCAAATGAACTTAATTAAATTTGTTGTCCAGTCACTGTGTACATTAGTTAAAACATAGCAGTAGAACGATTGGAGTTTCTGCAGTAATAGAATAGCATTAATATATTTCTCAAAGGTATTGGTTTTGTCTACTTGTATTATGCTTGTGCTTTAAATATAAACTCTTTCCAGTACATAATTTCTAAATTAGGTGCAGTAGAAATCAAGGATTTTCTTGGCAGTTGGAGCCTTTATGTACTGTAACTGCATTTCAGATAAGTCATGTCTCCAGTAGTCCTGTAAATAGACCAAAACAGGTGGCTGACTTAAGTGTTTCATTTAAATTCTGAAGTTGTCTTCCGAACAAATGCCTTGCTTTTTAGGAATGATTTAGGAATAATGATTAGCCTTGTGTAGCTGAAGAGTCTATTGCCAAGGGGATCACAGAGTACAGGGAGGATACTAGCTGATCTTGAAAATAAGTTTTCAACAAAAAACAGATTGGCAAAATTGAGAAATAAACAAATGCCTTATATTGCTTTCTGAGAAGACTCTCTGCTAATTTGTCAACCGACTTTTATGATCAGAAAGAAAACCTCCCCAACTTCTGTCTTCAGTGTGGAGTACTAATGAGAGGGATAATACAAGCTTTGAAGAGTTGGAGGAGTGTTACTTAGTCACTGGATTAGTATAAATAAGGGATAGCCACTGTAGAGGAAGGGAAAACCTAATTCTTTCAAGATGAGCTTTTGACTGTGACAGATGTGAATTTGAAATAGGGATGCAAGCAAGTCAGCCAGGCTGACTTTTGTCCTGCATCTAAGGCCTCTTTGTGTTGTGATTTGTGGTAATAGTGCTTCTTCACATCATGAGGACTAAGAACATCTTCCAAAATAATTTCTACACAAGGCTGCCTGTAGTTTTTTGGGGTTTTTTTGTTGTTGGGTTTTTTTACCAGTGTCAAGCATTTGAACCCTGGCAACTACATTAAAAAGTGCAGTCAGTACCCAAGTACGTATATGGTTTCTATTCTGGGGGAACATGCAACAGCTCATCTGCAGATTCTTTCTAATTTTCCTCTGTAGGTTTACTGTATTATACTAGTGTGGGATTTGGGAGTTTACTCTCATCTTTCAAGCATAGTATAATTTAGGAGTTCATCTCCCAGTCTCTTCAGATTAGCCCTGTGCGTTCTTTAGTCTGCTTGAAATTTTTTTGTTTTGTTTTTTGTTTGTTTGGTTTGGTTTTGGTTTTTTTATTTCTTAGTAAAAAGTTAATTTAGCCAGCAAGGGGAGTGTGTACCTTTTTGCAGGGAAAATATGTTCTTTAAGTTTCTGGCTGTGTTCTGGAAGGGAAAGTTAAGTCAGTAGGATGAAATATTTACAAGCTCAATATATGTAAGGTAGAGTGATGTTTTCTCTCTGTTGGATTCCAGGAAAAAAATTATGTGTACAGTATTTCAGAGGGATACTCTGCAGTTTCATTTTTTGCAACTGATTGCATTTCAGATTTGCTCTGCCTGTGTGGTAACTTTGTAGTCTATTAGCTATCGTTCTTTAGGCAATTAAGAGAGATCATTCATGGTTGCTTTCGGATGGTTTGCTTCCCCCTGTATAGGGTCTTTAATTTAGAAAAACATTCCTTTTCAGGGGAAAATTCAGTGGGAAATTATCTACTTTTTTGCTTTACAACAGAGCTGAATTAGTTCAATGGAGAATATGATGTGCTTTGGAGCAGATGCAATGACAGGTACAGCATAGGTAGGGAGGAGCATGGGAGAAGAGATGAGATGCGGGAAGAGTAAGACTCCTGTATTTAAGCAGTAGATAGTTGCCAAAAGCTCACTGCTTCACGTAATTTCACCATTGTCAGATGCTTGTGGCATGATAGAGGTGAAGTTACAGCACCAGCATTTTGGAAACATTCTGAAAGAACAATGTAAAATGGCTTTTCTTTATTGTGCCTATGTAGAAATACTGTTTTAACAAATAAAAATTACAAAAAAAGCCCTAAAAATCTGTTGAATATATACTAAACCGATTTAGAATAAGTAATTCCATTTTATGGAGTTATAGCTGATGTATATATCTTAGTTAAAATTTTAGTAATTCACTTGCCTCCTTGAATATGACAGATGGTATTTATTGTGATGTAGGCTCACTGTGAAACTAGTCTTGACCCACTGTGTTCCTGATATGCATGACAGGAGGGTTTTTTTGCTGTGCTAGAAGGAAAGCTAATTCTACACAGCTCAGAAGCTGTGTAAGGGGAGAAACAAATCTACTGTTACTTATTTTCAGTACTGGGTAGATGGTAATGTTGTAAATTATTAAGTGAAATTGATGATACATCTTCCCCTTATAGTTGCCTCCTGTTCAATTTTGGCATAGGAATTGCTTTTATATGCCCAGAGCTTGGTATCTTCTGTTGCTGCTGGAACGTTTGTGTGAAAACATAGTAGGAGGGAGAGCACTGTCATCTTAAATGAATGCTAGGATTTTTTTTTATACATGCCCTTATGTCTTTCACTGTACATGTTATTGTAGATGTGAATGCTCTGTTGCTGTGCTGTACCTATTATTTTCTATTTTTTGTCCCTTTTATGTGTTTTTGTTGGTCCCATTTTTCCTTTTAATTTCTGTTAATATTTCCTTGTCGTCGTCGTCCCCCCCCCTTTTTTTCATTCAATTTCTAAACAGTCTACCTATCAATAAATTGTTGGCTTCTTTACCTATTTCTTACTATGGGTTTTTGTCATAATTTTTTTTCTTTTGTAGCTACTTGGTAACTAGTAACTGATGTGAGTGTAAGGAATATGGTTTCTGTGCCATCTTGGCAGAATCACAGACTTTTGAATAGCTGGAATTGGAAGTTACAGAATTTCGTTTTAATGTAAGCTTAGTTTTCTCACTATCAGTAGTATACTTGGGGATGGTCTCTTCCCTACCATTTGGTACTTTTTAAAAATTAAGGGAGAAGATCTTCTAAAACATGGCTTGTAACCAGTTTTAAAGGATAATTTGTGTGGCATTTTTGAGCTGGGACTCAGCCTCTGTGATCTTCAACTCTTTTACTGTTTGAATCTGTTTTACAGTATTAGAAAAAAGAGGTGAATAGGGAAAACAGGGTTGCTTGAAACACTCAATCTTCAGAACATACACAGGTCTGTGAAAAAACTTCCTTGCTTATCAGGATCAGGTACAATTTATCTAATGGGTTTTTTAGATTAATCTCTGCATCCCTCTGAAATATGGAAGATGAACACAGCTGATGTTGGTGAGGACAGTGAAACTTTGCTTATGATTGCTGATGTCCTGACCTTTTAGTAAAAGGCATTTACTCAAGAGGTGGTGAGTGTAATGTTTCCTTTAAGCCTCATGAAAGGAAAAAATGTATCTTCTGTTGAAATTCCAAAATAACTTTTTCATACGATTTCAGAAATATAAATTATCATTCAAAAAAATTCTTTGATGTTTCTTGCTCTTGGAGAATATGGTCCTTTTCACATCAGAGGAGAGAGGTTTTGTTCTGTTGTACAATAAGGTTTCATTCATCTTATTTTTTCATAGTTATTTGAGTGAAAGCTAGTGCTCTTGCACAGGTTAGATGGACCATATAGGGATATTGAAAAAAAGTGAAATTTTCATTCAGTGTGTGTGCTTTGAATTCTTGAAATATTAGGATCATGTATGAAGTTTTACAAAACTGTAATGGTACAGTTGAAGATTGTTACACCGAAGTACTGTCTATGATTTGAAGGACTTGCCGTAGGTGTTACAGCATTTGATGCTTTAATGTTCATGGACTTTTTTTCTGTAACACATTACTTCTTTCTTCAGGAAAAATAATTACTTGCCAAGAATAGAGTACTTCTGCAGAGTAAAATGGGAAGAATTTCAGGTTTATCAGGATTCTGTAACCATATGGTCGACAGAATGTTTCAATGTATGAAAGGCAATTTGAGACCTTGAGCGTTCATCCTTTTTTGATCCAAAGGAAAAGAGGGAAATGAATAGGCACTCATACTTGATCTTCTTTAGCGTACGGAGTGTTAAGATTATTACAGATTCTCTGCAAGGTAACACTTCCATGTTGGGTCCTTCTGTCCCTCAAGAGGGCCTCAGAAAGCAGCAGTCATTCAGTTGTTCCCTCTCTTCCAGTGTTGCTTTTTCTGGGAGTCAAGGGCTGAAGGCAGGCTCTTCTTGTCTGTTTAGCATGCCTTTTTATCTCTTTTCCACTCTTTGTTCCTTGAGTGATACAGTGATACTTGAGGAAAACAGGGTTTATTTAACCTACAGTTGGCCGTGAGTGGGTGGGTTGTGCATTTTCCATCATATCACCTCATCAAATTGAGGTGATTTGATTTTTAGGAGCCTGTCTAAAAGGTGACCTACTTTACCAGTTGGCATCTGCGCCCATGAGAATTTCGGATAGGTGTCAGTTAATGAGCCTCTTCTGTGCTGTATAGTTTAATGCTCTTTTCAGTATAGTATAATGTGCTGTATAAGGCTTAGGTTATACCCCAAATATTGACAGCTGTCCTTGAAATATGCAGTAATCAGTAATAAAAATCATAACTAAAAAGTATTAAAAAATCTATCCTAAATAATACCATGTAATTACTGTGAACATACTCATTCTTGTGAAAAGACTGCTGTATTGGAATAATCATAATTGTTTCTTGGTTTAAGTTACAGCAGGTGATTTGGATGTTTGTATTAAATCTCTTAATGTGGGAAATGCTGACTCTAATAGGAAGTAATGTTTGTGATGGCTTGGTGTGATAGTGATCATGTCATAGTTTTGACAGAAACAAGACAGAAAGCAGGTAAATGTACCTGCTGCTACTTACAGTAGTGCAAGTAAGCCAGTTTAATCTTACAAAAGCTGTATTCAGTGCATCATCTTGCATTAACATGCACTCTATTTCTCTGCCTTTTCACAAAATTGTAATGAAGAGCCGTTATAGGAGCAATACGTGTTCTTTAGTCATAGATGTATTTAGTAACAGAGATGCGATTGTCAGATCGTAGCTGTGAGTAAGCATGTAGAGCTCATCTGCACATGTAGAGCCTGCAGCATAAAGCAGCAGATGCATCTCCACAGCCAGATGGAGCATATGCCAAGAGACAAGTGTAACAGTGTGGGGAGCATAAACAGAAAAGTTGGTGTTGAAACACTATGTTTATAAACCAAAAGCTTTTTGGTTTTGTTTTTTATCCAGTTTTCTCTACCTCCCCAGCATTGCTTCTTTTCCAGGCTATGGATTACCAACATGTGTTTTGAACTGTTATTGATGTGTCATACAGTATAGTAGTTTAACCGTGGGATGTTATGGTATTTTGGTAGTACTTGAATTGGTTCATAGCTGCTTTTTAAAAATTTGGATGAACTTCATATGAAATTGAAGATCTAGGAATTGTACCTCAATATACATGGATGCACACATACAAAATTAGATGAGAAAGGTGTTCAGCTAATTGATCCTATTTCCTTCTTTGGTGGATACCTGATGTATCTAATCTAGACATGCATTTGGGAAGCAATTTGGGCTTCCATATTTTGCTATTCAAAGCTAAAAAGTAAGGTGGTGGAAATTGGATCACATCCTTCAAAAATCTATTTCTTTGGAGTGTTTCATAAGAGAAGTTACATGGTAAGTTTTTAAACACATTTTTAAAAAGAAAGAGAATAGTCTACATCCAGCTTCAGTTGAAAATGAAAACTGATGCTTAATGTAGGTGACTAAAATCTCCAAATTTACATGAAATATGAACACAGCTTTATAGAACTGAGCTAGTGCTGAGAGGCGATACTGTGAATGTTGATGGTTACACACACAATAGAGATTGTAGGAAGGTTGACAGTGCTGATCAGTTAACGCTGTTTTGCACTCCTTCATATTTGATAGATGGAGAATTGCCAGAAGTGGGCTAGATTTAGGGAGGAAAAAAGAAAGAAAAAAGCAAAAAGCTTTGGGCTGATGGAAGAATACGTACAAGTACTATGAACAGTATTATCATGTGTTTTTGTTGTTTGGACCTCTTGCTTTGGTCTCCAAATAGGATGGACCACACTGTGGAAATAAGTGGTATACATTTAAAAGAACGAATAAGCTTAAAAATGGTTTCAGTGAAGTAAGGAAATGACTTTGTAATCTGCTCATGATCCTGAGAAAATGTAGGCATTATTGAACTTGATTTGCTAAATGATTATGTAAATGTAATTATACTGCATATAACATTTCAAATAATTTGAGACGGCACACAAATGCCTTTGAGACATTTTAAGGATGTGATTGAGGAGGGTTTATGTATGGTTAAGGACTAAAATCTCACTTTTAGCTTACCTTAAGAGAGAAAACGCATAAACCTGAAGTGATCTGGAATATGATTCATCAAAAACTTATATATATATGTATAGTAGCTTTAATCTGTTTTTTTCTAGTAGAAGTGTTTACTATAAACCTGGGTTGTAAACAGGTTATGCTTTGGGGTTTTATTTCCCACTCAGTGTTGATGAAGAAGCAGCTTCCTTGAAAAGTTTAAAATGTGGTCAAGGTAGCAAATATTTGAGTACAGTGACAGAAGACACCTGTTTATTTTGTGCTGAGCTGAACAGTTACCACTTATAATGGTGTCTGTCTGTTTCTTTTTTTAATTTGGGAGATTAAGTTCAACAGTTAATCCCCAAAGTCATTTTATTTGAGCTGTTTATTGTTATCGTTAATTTGTCCATTCTTGCATTTGGTAATATTGTTCTACTTCAGAATATTCTTTTAATTCTTTGGCTATGCTGAAATTGCTATGGGCTTACTAGTGACTAATGCTGACATGCCCTTTTTTTTTTTTATTACAGATTGTTGGTGACTTTAAGAAAGCTGACAGTGTTAGTTTTTGTTCCTAGTTAATGTTATTTTGCGTTCCTTCATTTCTGATATATAAAGAATTGCCAGAAGTAGGATAGACTTTTTTTTTTAAACAGCTTTGGCTTGCCTGCAAATAATCTAAAGCTACACTTTTCTTACTTATAAACCAGTGATTAAATTTAGTGTTTTAGGGTTAAGAATACTAGATATCTTCTACCTTTTAAAACCGTGCTGTTGTTTTAAACTTACTATGCTGTACTGGTATTCTGAATTTTGATGAATTCCAGCTTTAGTCACTAATTAAAGCATATATATATGAAGTTTGTCTAGAATGCATTTTTATATATTGTTTCTGAAGTCTCTTGCTAATAATGGTTGTGCTTAGCTGTTGTATTACCAGTAGTAATTTTATGTAGTTCCAGTTCAGATTGCTCTCTGTCCTACAACAGTCCTGTGACAGTTATACTAGTGAGATTATCTTAAAGCTATGAAATGAAATTTGCTGTCATGTTCTCCTTATTTTTTTGATAAACTAACAGAAAAAGCTAATCACTTAATTGATGAATGACAGCTTACTTGGCTGTACATCAGTAGAATCTCAAATCAAATCAGATGGCTCTTCAGGAAGCTGTGCTCCTGTGAGGACCAGAATCTTAAATCTATGTCAAATACTAGTAAAGGACCTTTGTATGGTACGTGTCTACTGAAAACTCTGCAGAAGCAACCCTGCTGATAGGTGATGTGGATGTATTTTAAGAACCAAGATAACTTTGTATTTCATCTAGGAGACACACCAAGAGTTTGAGTTGATCATAATAGCGTGTTTTTCTCTGAGAATTTCTTTTCCCCATTTATGTTTATCTCTCTTTAAAGGGGAATAGATTATATTATAGGTCCAAATATCATTAGTAAAAAGAAAATACCTGAAGCTTTCCTTTCCTCATTACAACCTATCAGTGTTTTGACCTGGTTGTCTTAATGGAATGGTTAATTGACCTGTGAGCTAGATGCTTGGCCAGTGTATTAAATTCTGTTCATGGAGCAGAGATAATTTCTTTGCTTCTTCCTTTTCCACCACCTTCTTACAGTTATCTGATGAGAAAATGTAACTAATACATTAAACTTTCTCCCTTCTTCTCCTTCCTGCCTCCCTCAAACGCTGTTAACTTTTTTCCTGAATTTGACATGAAACCCAAAATAACAATAAATAGATGTAGCTTAATAGGTATGGTAAATGAATTGTTAACATAGTCTGGAAGATGCAAGTTTAAGCAGAGCTGGAGTAGCACTAGTTGAGGCACTTCAGTAGCAATTTTTCTGAGCACAGGTAACTGTTTTCTGTAGAACACTTTAAAGCATGGCTTGATTTGGTTCCCATCACTACCTGCATATGTAGCTACAAGCTACTCGTAATCAGTAAAGTTCCCAGAGATGTGCTCTAGTTCTTAGAACAGTTGTGAATGTGGCAGACATGACTATGGGCATGGCTGTTCACTGTCCTGTCCTGCCAGTCAGTGATATAAGCCTGTCATTGTAATCCTAAAGTGTAGACTATATCTAAACAGAAAGTAGTACTATTTAAAGGTTCTTTCCTCAGTTTCTAGTGGTAACATGAGTTGTTAATATTTCAGTTTGGATGACATAAGAATTTTATAAGTGTCTCATTGAACTCCAGACATATTAACCATTAAAGACAGAAATAGCTAACAATGCTAATGAATATAATGGATAATTTGGATTCTAATTACATAGCGTTAACTACTTTTAGTTTGTGTGATTTTTGTGCTTTCCTTTGCAGTGTGCAGTATCTAGATGTAATTGGAATAAATCAAAATATTCAACAGCCCAAAGCAGTAAGAGCAAAACTTGTTTTCACTGTACCTGTGTGACTTACTAGGATGAGGTTTGAATAAAGAAAACTTTTGCTTTTGCTTATTTTACTGTAGAAAACTTAGGCTGTCGTGCTTTTGAATGAGGCCTTACAATGTAAAACTTGTCATTAGGTGGAATCTGTGTCATTTTTTTAGGTTATGGCTATTGTAAGTATTTCTCATGTGTTTCCTATGAAAATTACCCTTGACTTTGGTTTATATTGCAAATTAGCAGGTGGTGGTACCATATTTACTCTACCTTTCCTCACAAATCTTTACTAAACTATAAACTTTGAACTGTAGAGGCTAAAATGTGTCAAATGTTCTAGACATTTGTAAAATAAAGATGCACTTTCAAGTGGAGTAACTAAGTGTTTTGAGAGATTCTTTAAGGATCCATCTTGCATCTGGGATTCTTTGGCCCATGAGGGTTTGTTGGAGTGATTCCTACATCCTATACGTCTTACTTACCATCCTCCTTTAGAAGCAAAGGATGATTAAAGCTCCATGTGTATATATTTGTAGTACAGACTTGGATAGCACATTCCAAAGAATCAAAACTTAATGAAAGCAGCTATTTTTTTAGATATTGCATATAGCTTCTATTCTTGGTGAATAACACATACCTCTCATTTTCGCTGCAGACTGTTTTTAGTATTAATTTAATAGGTGCTGCCGGTCAGCTACATAAAAACAGTGATTCTCCTCTGTTACTAAGTCCTGTATTTATTTCCCAGCTGTGCAAGTGATGTTTTTCCAACTGATTCTGCAGTGTGTTTGGAGAAATGTTTTTATTTTTGAAATTTATAGGGCAGACACACAAAGTCCAGTTCTCACACCCACTGCTCGGGAAACACATATCAAAGATCCAGTTCTGGATTTAGCTGTTCTGGAGACGTTGTGTTAAGTAGGATTGAAAATTGACTCCAAGAAAATCTGTAACAGCTCACTGCCTGTTAATGCTGGAGTTCATGCAGGCAGTCACACAAAGTCGTAATTATTTACTTGTATTAACAAGTTCTTCAAGCTGTGCTGGTCTCATATATTCTGCAGCCCTTGTGTTGCTGCAGAAATCGGTGCTTTTGAAATTCTGTATTGACAGAAGAGTATATTTTTACTTTGCAATTTCTAAGTGAAGACCATGGCGTCTGTTAATCAAGAGTGAGTGACTTTACACAAGCTGTGCATGGAAAGAATAGACTCCAGAACAATGCATCTCCTGGAATTACAGCAAGATAAATAGCTGTTCTTTCTGATGGTATTCTTGATTGCAGTGGAGAGTTAATGTAATCCCAGCTTTTGACTTTCAAGCTCATGGGTTTGGTAGTGTCTTCAGCCGTCAACCCTGCCAATCTGTCAGGGATTAACCACCTTGCAGAAGGGACAGCAGAAGTGCTAGCTTCTTGATCATTGCTGTTCGTCAACCAGTGTTAGCATAAACTGTCAAAAAGGAGGGAGAGTGTCATCTGTAAGATGCTTCACTCCTAGTTGCCTTTTGGACCTCGGCATGTTTACGTGCTGTGTTTCTGTTGAGAAGTTTCTAATACTTTGCTTTTGAATAATCTTAATGTTTGGGCCTTAAACTGATGGTGCTTCTGCAGAAGAGGGCTGGGGGAGTCTCTAGCCTCCAAGAAAAAATGGCCTAGATCTTCATACTGTCATAAAACCTCCCAGTCACGTAACCGACATGTGGGTGTGATGAGATACTTCTGATCATATGATGGAGATTGTGGTTTGTTCATTGCCAGTGTTTTACTGCAAGTAGCGCGGCCCATCTAGGCTGTAACATTCTTAACACTCATCTGAACAAAGGACTTCATGTTGATCCTTTCACCTGGTATGTTTTGTGTAGTAGCTGTATTCACCTGAATAAAGGAAGTATTTGTGGTGGTAGTTCTTGTGGTACAGACCTATGAATCTCCTAACAGCCCTTATTATATCATATCATTCTTGTTCTTCATAATACTTAAATCAATACACATACAGTGTTAATGTATTTTTGTGACTTACCGGTGATAGTTATTACATATTGTTAATGTCATATCAGTGATGTAATATTTCATGTGGGAGCTTACACATGTCTGTAATTTATAGCATAGACTATGGAATGCTAGTTTAGTTAGTTAAATTGGCAGTAGTGTGAATTTTAACATTTAAATGTTGTTTTACTGGAATTATTTATCAGTTACTTCCAATAGGAATTGAATAATATATTTTTAATTAAAAACTCCCAAATTCCTTGGGAATATTGTGAAGATTTTTTTAGATGAAAGCTCTTACACATTGTCCCACGAAAGCTCTTCTAACTGTAACAAACCGATGCCATTTAAAGCCCTGCTCTTTTTTGCATTAACTTACAATTCAGTACTCGCTGATCATAGTGATTTGTTAAAAAGAAAAAAAGTCAAGCATGCCAGAGCCAGTCTTTATCCAATATTGACATGAATTAATCATTATAGAGTAAAGCTTACTCATGTTGCACTGTCCCTGATTCCTGTACAGTCTCTTCTCTCTACCTCTCTAGGTCCCACATTTGATTTCCCACCCCCTTTTCAGGTTAGGTAAGGACAGTATTCAAAGAGGTACTTTGGCTTTTGAATAATTCACTCTAAGTGAAGGTTATGCAAGGAAAAACATATTAAGTGTATTCCTTTGACACATAACTGAGAAGTTCAGTATTCAAAACATGAGTTACGACATACTTACCACAGCTTTATGTCTTGAAGTCCTACATTCTAATTGTTTTAATTCAGTAAAAATAGAGATGTATCTGCTTGTACCCTACTTTATTTCTGGAGAGGCTCACTGTTGTACATACTTATCTCGGCTGGTGTTTTCAAGTACCTGCTTTCAGTTGTCTTATTCAACTTACTTATTTTGGGTTTTTTTTGGTAAATATTCTGCAGTAATGTTATGAACTGGGATAATGCTTGTATGCGTGTGCGCGCACACATCACACCTATTTAGAGCACACACATGTGCCCGCACATACTTTTAGCTATTTGTCTATACAGTTGGACACCTTTTTAGGTGAAACAAAATGGCAGTTCCATACCAATATCAAAGGTAATTGAAACTTGTTCTGGTAGACGTTAGTGTAGCCAGTTCCCATAATCTTACATGTGAATGGTATTTTAGCAATTGTATAAATCCTTAGAATCCACTAAACATTTTCTTTGGGAGTAGTTGCTATTTGTGTTGTAATTACTATTTTGATAATACTAAGTTATCTTGAGTACCAAGACTTTGAAATAGTTTCTGTTATCCTTTCCAATTTTCAAGCAGTAAGGAGAAATTCAGGACAAGAAATGTTTGAAAAAGCAATACTGCATAGGCAGGTACACCAAAAGAAACCCGTTCTTTTTATGTCATTGAATTGTAATCGGAGTTTAGAAAATGTTTCTTGGCAAACTATGAGTAGGAGATAATATTTTTACTAAAGAACTTCTAAAAGATTATGAAGGATATTATGCAGATGGGTTGCTACACTTGGAAACTTTTCATGTTCCATATGGCTTATCTGCAATATACTGTTGCTGAAAGGAGGCATTCAGTCAGCTACTGCTGTTGCTGATTTATATTTTAACCATTGCAAGTATGTGAAGAGGTATATATAGGAGGATGTGTATGTACATATATATGTTGTCACTTGAGTAAGGACTGAAAAAAGCATTTATGTACCATAAAATATGTCTGTGAACATTCTGACATAGAACTGTGTTTTGCTTGGTTTTACCATTAATTTTGTTTGTTGCAGACTGCATTCCCTGAAAGGACTATAAAATATATTTGATTTATATGCTAAGGAATAGTTTGTGCTTCCTGAAGATGAACATCGATCTACTTTGTCTTTTGTTTTTAATAAAAAGATTGAATAAGATTGACTTAGGCTGGCAATTTAGTATACTCTGATGGAAAAATCTAGTTGATGGTACTTTCTATAAAACAGGTAAAATGAAAACCTGCTCAGCGATATAAAATTTAATAATCTATTAAGTTCTGTAGAAAGTGAAACAAAGACAAATGCATCAAATATAAGACTTTGAGACCTTGGCTTAGTTTTCACTGTGGAAACAGTATTATCAGTGCTAATGGATTACTAATAATTTTAAGTCTCAAGAAGTTCATTTAGGGGTGAGTAGGTCAGCAACTGCATTATAAAGTCCACAGTTTACAGATAGTATTTCTCTAAAATCACAAATACCAAGTAAGCAGCTTCCCTTCCTATACCTTCTAGTCTAGTGCATTGTGTGATATTCTGGGGGTGAAGAGTGGATTTTATAGCCCGTGAAATTGTTATTCTTTAGTAATTGCTTGTGGTTTATCTATTTAAAATAATGGTTCACAGCAAAGATGCTTCAAGCTAGAATCTAGGCTTCTTACTGTATCATGTCTAAAAACCTTTTGTACGTGTTATTTTATATAAATGAGGGTTTGAATCCTGAGTGCCATCTTTATCATATCTTGGAGGAATTTGACAGCTAGCTTTCACGTTTGGCAAGCCAGGGATACATGTTAAAATTTGCCAGATATTGGAAGTGCTCCAACATTTGAAACAAGACCGTGTCTTTTCTTAGAGTGGTATATAACAGGGACACTGATAAAATTTCAAATCGTGAACATTTTTCATTTGTAAATGATGAATACCTTTGCCTAAAACTGAACATAGCAGAGCATTGCTTAAAGGGCTCTTCCTTGTATTTTATGGCCTATTGCTAGGCAGGCTTATAATTTTTTTGTTTGTAAAACCCTGGAATAAGTAATTAATCCTAAACCTCCTTTTTTTTTTTTTTTCTAACATCCTATAATATTTGGCCAAGAAATACAATCATTGTAGCAAACTTTGTTAAAGTACTATACTCAGAATTTTTGATGTCTAGATATTTTTGCATAATATCGATTATTTACTTTTGAAATACCACTACTAATTGAGCACAAGTATGGAAAATATTATTTAAGTAAGCTAAAAGTAGAGTATGTCAATTTTTCAGATTTTACTTAGTATACATTATTTTGGTTGGGGAGCCTACCAGAAAGATTGATGAGGCCTTGTTCTTTAAGAAGTTAAGCTCTCCAAGTTGCTTAACTTGTGGAAATGTCTGTCATAATCTAATTTGACCTCCTATGCATTTCACTGAAGTTTTGAAAGCTGGGCACCACTCTGCTTTACTGTGCTGTTTTGGGATGTATGTATTTGTGGCTATAATTAGAATGTGAAATTCTAACTGGTAGCATAGCAAAATGTAACTGAAAATGTGGCGGGGGTACTGAAAGGAATGGTATTAGGGCTAAACTTAAGTAGCCTCCTCACTCAAAGGAAAGGAAAACAGCTTCATAATGAAATTTGCAGATGCTTCAGTCGTTGACGTTGAGAATATTAATAGAGCCTGAGGAAAATTTACAATATTTCTAAGCATTACATAAAATAATCCAGTACATCTAACTATGAAAAAAGAAATTGAAGCCTACAGAAATAACGTTGATGAGCTTCAAACACAAAACACCATTACTGAGTTGAATTATATGGTTTTTCTCTGGCTGTTCACTTTTGATGTATACGCTGCACTTAGGGTGTAATTCACTCCTGCTTGTATTTTAGACAGTGGTAAAGTTTCGTATACCCAGCACTGCAGGGTCAAGCTCCGACTTTGCAGAACCATATTGTTACTTTAGAGAAAAGAAACAGAAGTGATGATACTTCTGAAGCCAAACTGGCCTGCAGGAAGTTTAAAACTATAAATAGCTTTCAGTAACTAAGAACGCTCCTTGGATACTTGAATATGTTTTATACATAATAGGGGAGAAATGACTATATGTAAAGGATGATACACCATAGTATTGTTCAGGGTAATGAAAATAAAATATTTTGTGTTCTAAAAGAAGAAAAATCCAGCCTGGTTTTAGGCTTAACTTCTTGGCAATAGTATGTAACAGGAAGCAAATAATAAAGCAATTGTCATGCTTTCAGCATGACTTTTTGCTATATGTGAAGTCTGTAGTGATACGTGTAGTTCTTGCCAGCTGAAGTCTCTCTCCACTGTGGGAAGGGAGCTGAACTGCATTAAAGGAATATGCCCTGTTTTCTCTCATTGATGTTTCACGTAATAAGAGTGAAAACTGGGTGGGGGTCTGGTGCTGTGACTATTGTATTCGTCCTTCGTTTTGTGAATATCTCAGAAAAAAGGAGCGGCTTTTTAAGTAGGATGTGATTATCAGTGGTGGCTGAGGCAATGGCTTGCTGCTGCCAGAAACGACAGGCCATTCCTTCTGCCTACTTTGTATCTGTGGTGCTCAGCCCATATGTTGGAAAACCACCTTATTTCTGCTACAATTTAAAACAAACCCAGCAAAAATAAGTTAAAGAATGGCCAAGGAGAATTTTCTGTCATTTTAGTGAAGAAAATAAATGACTTATTGCAGGCTTGAGCAAACATCAGAGTTGGTGTAAGGGTGGTCTCTAGGATCCTGCACTTTCTGTGGCAGCAAGTTGTTACTGTCAGTCAGCTTGCCAAACTGCTCCCACAGAGATTTCAGCAGTTCCCTTAAAGCATGGGGAAATAACCTTAAAGCATGGATCTCTATAATCATCTGCACAGATGGAATGTGAGACTGATCCTGAAGGCTACAGTATGGCTTAATAGCTCTCGGTTATCCTTGGATCTCTCTTTTAGGAATTATTTTTCTTGTTTCCTGAACATTTATAGGAAAGGCACTATCGCAACCTGGGCTAATGGTACTGGCTTTTGCACTATTGATGTGACTGCAACTTCACAATCTTTTGCCTCAGTGATCTTATCGTTATTCCCATCACAGATGACAGTGATGCTCAGTCCCGTCCTTCCTGCATAGAGCTGTGTGAGTGCTTGGTGACTGCATTTGTGGGTGAGGAGCCTTTGGAATTTGGTGCAAGTGGCAGCAGTGTCCTCTCCCTCTCCAGTCTTGCATGGCAGCTCTCTAGAGCACCAGGAAACTGTTTAATTGGTTATCCTTTTGATAACCATGGTGTATGTGCCTACTGGAGCAGCAGTAATATTTGGCGGTACTACTGGAGTCTTTCCATTACTTCAGGCCTGAGGAATACTTACGCTTTTTTAAATTACAATTTTTTGAAAAGTATTTACTGCAAATTTGTGCTCCGTCACAGCTTTTCCGTGCTCTGACTGCAACAGCAGAAACAGAACTAGCCACAGGTTTTAAGTGAAAGGTTTGACTTTTCCAAGGGAAATCACTTTTCATTTCAATCTTAGTCAAATTTTGGAAATGTTTTTCCTCATGATTTGGGATGAAACACAAACAAAAATCCTGTTTGGGCAGCTACAATAGTAAGTGCAAAAATAGAGCTGTTAACGTGATACATAGTAGCATTGATAGCAACAACCATTTCCTTTTTGTGTAATATTACAAGAAACCCGACACTGAAAATGTCTTGAATGAACTGACACTTTTTTTGCACTTCATAACACTTTTTACATATGAGTTCAGCCTACTTTTTTGCTTTGAGGCAGAAAAATCTTATTTCCTGAGGTGACAATGAACGTAATCAAGTTCTCTACAGTTTTGCCAGAGCTGGTAAGGAGCCCAGATCACTAATAACGGAAGTCTTGGCTTTTTAACCACACTCACTGAATTGGAGCACAAAACATGCTGATTGTGCTCTTTTAACCATTAGCAACGTGTCTTTTCAGAGTCAGATATAAAAAACCCAGGATCTTCCACGGGGAGGAAGACAGTTGGGGGTTGTCACTTAACTTCATCTCTGGTAGCAGTAATCTGTGTTTATTAGTTCAGAGTTTCTGGTTTCCAGAACTGCTGATGACCAGTATATTGAGCCAGTGTAAGTTTGTGTGAGAGAAGCTGCATGCAGCTGGGCTGGAACAAGCCGTGGAGAAGGTGGTGACTTGATTTCACGCTGTGGAGACTCAGCGGGCTTAAAGTTCCTGCATTTCATGTTTCTCTGTTGGATTTTGTGGAAGGAAACTTTTGCTAAGATAATTACACTGTGATGGTTGAATATCATCTTTATTTCCTCATGGATCATACAATAAATAACTTAATTGTATTTTTGTACTCTTTGGTATCTGTATTACTGATTTCAGTAAAATTTATGTTGAATTGTAGAGAGAAGCTAATTGTTATTGTTGTTGTTTTGCAAGAAGCCCTTCTTCTGTTCCTTAGATGCTTCTTGCTGAGGCATGATTCTTAAATTAGCAAAATGTAGTGCAATTAAAAGTTGCTTTGCACATGTGTGGGGAAGTTCAGGAAAACATTGGGGCTCTTGTACCATGTGCTTGAATGTAATATTTAAACCTGCCATAGCTAGTCCAGCTGTTCTCATACAATGTTTTCTAAGCTCTGCCATTCAAAAAAAAAATTAAAGTAAATTAATATTAAACTAATAGTTATAATATTTGCATATTTCAGTTTTACACAGTGGAACAAAAGCAGTTTAAACCTTCGGGGTCATTCTGCAATATCAAGATGGCCACAGCTGTCTGGAACACTTGTATAGCAACTTTGTATGTCACACAACTATATCATTGTGTTTGCTTGATTCTTTTAAAAAAAAAAAAATCATACCTGCCTTGGTTCCTTATAAATACTTCGCATTATTTTCTGACAAAAATCAGTACTTTTTCTCTCATCAGTTAGTTAATCCAGTCTAATATCAAAGCTGCACAATCTCGGTTACTGGAGGCACAATACAGTGTGTTGGCAAACATGTTGGAACAATTTCCAGTAATTTGGCTAAGTCTTAGAGGAAGTGGAAAGTAATACAGATTAACTCAAAAGGATACACATTCCCTTAGATGATCTGGAAAATAAGACTTAACACCAGAAGGTAATTGCAGTGAGCATCCAATAGCAAAACTTGAAATTTAATGTTCTTTTTCCCTCTTGTTGTAGTAAGAAAATGTATGTTCTGTATTTATTAGCCTCAACTGCAAAAACTCTGATTTTATTCTAAACAAGCTCGTGTATCACAGCAGGGAAATAAAACTGTCTTCATGTTGCACAAATATTATTTGGTCTCACTAATTGGTATCCACACACACACACCCACCCCATCTTCAGAGTGAATAAAATTTCACTTTCCATGATAATATCTTGGAAATAGCTCAGGGAGGGCGAGTTATTTACATTAATCGGAGAAATAACAAATTTTAGCTATGGAGAATCTCGAGGGTGGAGTCAGCACTTGTTTATGGAGTTTGGCTTTCCTGTGTCCCCACAGAGTGATTCCCAGTAGTCATAGCCTTCCTTGTTTTCCCTTGAGCAAGGGCCTGTTATCATGTCTCACTCTGTAGCCTGTGAGAAAGCTGAGGCTGGGCTGTCTTGCGTAGGCTTCGCCTGGCCGTGTGAACAGATTACAGCATTCCACTTGTTAGTATGAGCCGTGGAGCAGAAATGTTTTACTATTATGTTACTGGGCAATGATAAAGTTGGCAGACTTTTTATGGTTAGGTCCTCAAAGTGGCATTTCGTGTTTTAGTGATAAGGAGACAGAGCTTTGGATATCAGACCCAGACTTATTATCTGTAACAGTGAACCATGGCTTAAATCCTTCCACAATGACAGGAACCCCATCTGGAGTGAAGGTTTCCAGAATCTTAAATGGGAGATACTGAGGCATTTTCCTTCCTCATGAGTCAAAGCAGAGTTAACCCCATTGTTACCAAAAATAAAAATAACTGGTCTCCAGGAGGAAGGATGCTTTTTTATATTTAACTAAATCTCTTCCTTTGTATTAGAACTTTGAGTATAATTTTCAGACAGATCTGGGAGGATGAATTGGCAGCATTACGCTTAAAAGCTTTCACTTGATTGTTTTAGAGTATTGAAAGGAGCACTAATGAAACTCCCATGCTGCAATACTTAAAATTGCTCTTTAAATTGTTTTTCTCAAAGGAGGGGACCCAGACAGTATGTGTATTTCTTGCACGATCTTTATGGTATCTGAATACAGCTTCTAGTCGTGTCTCGGGCGCTGCGGATGCGTGTTGACGCTGAGCACCACATAAAGACATATTTGGGTTCTATTTGGAGAATTCTGTGGGTTGCAGGGGTTAAGTGTAATCCGGCTTATACAGTGTTAACATTTTCGCTACTGATATCAAAGTGTAGAAGACTGGCAGGCTGACTTGTTAGGAAGGGCTGGAAGAGGGATAACAGGCTCCGACCTTGAGAGGCCGAACAGCCGGCCCTTGTATGGCCAAGTCCATATACGTGTCCAGCTGATTGGTTAGAGGAGCAGGATCAGTGCTGTGACAGGTGTTGGAGGAAGCTACACCTGTTTTCCCCATATGCTGATTTAGTGATTACATTTTTGTGGGAGTTCCAGATACTGTGTGGGATATGCAGAACAAGCCAAGAAACTTGAGAAGGAATTATAGTTTATGGTGACCTGCGATATTAAAGAATTTCAGACTGCATAATTGAATTTTCAAGTACTGCTTTAACACTGAAGTAGAAATAGTCAGTATTTTGCATGTATATGAATAGTGAGAAAATCTTGTGTACTTTTTATTGTACTAAAAATTAGCAGTGATGTAGAAAAATTAGTAGAGATTAGTAGAAAAAATGCTGATGAATACTACAGACTAAACTAAAACTTTGGGTTTTTTAATCAGAAATTCAGTGTGTTATGGAAACTTATAGCTTCTATAGGAAAACAAATACAATTTATTTATGGTGCTGGGAACATCAGCATGCAGATTTCAAATCTTTAGGGGTTTTAGTGTAAAATTCATAGAATATAAATAATTTTTCAAAAAGGAAACTCACAACTCCCCTTATGCTTGTATAATCCTACTGTTGTCTTATGTACTGCTAATGTGTACCTGTTTAAAAATTTATATTGCTTTCCTTTTGAAACTTTTTTAAAACATTAAAGATTTTTCCATAGGTAGCATTTTAAATCTTGGCTTGTTGTAAATGAGAACTTGCAAAGAAAGATTTCTGATTGTGTAATAGGGTAAAAAAGAAAACCAACAAGGAACACAAACATCTTTTAAAATTTGGTCACGAGACCTGTAGTTTCACATCCTTTCTTTCAGTAGCTTATTTGTAATGCCTAGATTGTAGACAGGTTTTGTTTTTTTCCCGGGGATGTTGCTGTGAGTTCTCCATCAGAAAACAGGAAGTAGCCCAATAAAGCAGTTGCATCAAGTTAGTCTAAAGGAGTCTGAAAAAACTTACATTTAGCAAACTAAGTAATTTTAGAGAGGGATTATGTAATTTCTTTTTATAATTTTTTGCAGTTCTTGTTCTCATGCAGGATGACAGAACTGCAGGAAATTCCTTCCTTTGTAAACTACTGAGACCAAGTGTTACATATATTAATGTACTACAGTTGTTGAATTAGATTGAAAATTTTAGCCACCGTGTTTCTCAGAGTTTAACTGTATGCTCTTTAAAATGTGAATATTAAAATTGGGATGCTAAAATCAATTTATTTAAGATCCAGTAAACTGGCTTTTAATTACCAGTGATGACATTAACTCCTTTGCCATAGGCTTGAATGTTCCTTGTATGTCAGGCAACTTTACTCTATCAGCCAGTATCTCAAAACGGTTTTGCATGGAACACTGGAGAGATAAAGTGGGTGTAGGTTAAAGTTACCCATGAGATGGCACCTGGGAGAGTCTGTGCCTCTGAATAAACCTCTTCTGTTTGTGTACTATGCCACTATTTTGAAAGACTAAGCCTGTTTGTTGAACACTGAGTTTTGTCTGTGAAAGTTTCATGTAGTTTCAGTGGCTCTGAATGATTCAGTAGTATACAAAACTTCTTGGCAAGTTAGTATGATTTGTATGTGAATTTTCCAATTGTATTTCAGACCTTAAGAAAGAAAGGCCTTAATGGTTGTGAGAGCCCTGATGCTGACGATTACTTTGAGCACAGTCCACTATCGGAGGACAGATTCAGCAAACTAAATGAAGATAGTGATTTTATTTTCAAGCGAGGCCCTGTAAGTACTTTTATTTTATCTCTACTTTTTATTTGTTGATCCTTTTTATTAACTTCATTATTTAGGCTCTGAACAAGAAGGAACACAGAGGGTGCGACAGCCCGGACCCTGACACTTCATATGTGCTCACGCCACATACAGAAGAAAAATATAAAAAAATTAATGAAGAGTTTGATAATATGATGCGGAATCATAAAATCGCAGTGAGTACTAAAGTATGGTTTGTGCTTCTATTACATGCATGAGAATTTTCAGTGTTTGCTTACCACTGAATACCACTGCAAAGACAACAGGATGTAATGGTTTGAGAAGGGAATATATATTTTTGAGGAAAAATGAGATGCTGATACTTCATCTTGTCCAAATACATGTTACCTTGAAGAAGATGATTTATCTCTAGCTTCTCTTTTGCTAGTTTTTCATACCTTGTGAACATGAGGTAACATTTCTAAATTTCAGGAGCCTCGCTGTATTGCCTAATCCTACCTAAAGGGTTTTTATAAAGATAGATTTTGTTGTGGGATGTAGGATAGTTTATTTACATCTTGTAGCTCTTTATCTGTCTGTTGATCAAGATTTTACAATATGTTACAGGCAGGCAAATAGAATTGGATTAATTTTGTCATGAAATCAATGGAATTTATTTTGCTGAAGACTGGATGTAGAAAGTTATTTAGATGTTTAAAGATAAAGACTGGTGCACAATGGGAGCCTCAAAAGATTGGTGTCTTACTCCTTTTGAAATTCTAACAGATACTTCCTTGGACACTGAAAGGTCTTTGAAAATTTTGTCTTAAGTGCCTAACCTATTTGCAGCCATAAGTCACTTAGTTGCTTTAGAATGATATGATCTGCCCCATAGTGTGATCAGAGGATCGTTTTTCATTTTAGTGTTATCTAATTCAAAAATTAAATTGTCATTGTCTGAACCCCATATATTTGCTGGGCAGATTATTCATGTTCTCCTCAGTTTCATATATCCACTTCAATTTTGGGGTCTAAGGCAAAAAGAAGATTTAGTGGAGAAGGACTCTTGGAAGAGAATTATTAGGCTCCAGAACTCAAGAAGTCTGGGGATAACAGTAGTGTAAATTTTGCATGTTTTTCATGGAGGTGTGCATGATGACATTTAATTGCCATCTACAAAAACAAATTAGTGTTGAATATTACAGGGGAAGTATTTTCTAAGAAAACTAATACAGGGCTCTGTCACAGCCTTTGAATTTTTTAACATTGCAAATCTTGTAGCAATTAAAGTAAATGGACTGGCTAGGTTAATCAGCACAGACCCTAGGGTAATTGAGTAGTGTGTCCCCAAATGGCTTGCTGATACTAGAAATTATTTCATTGTCCAGAGCAATGAGGCCATTTCTGGGCACTTAACAGCAAACTGACAGTCATGATACCCAACATCACTTCTTTTAGCAAGTTCTTTATACTTGAATGAAGCCAATATCTTTTTTTTCCTGCTTTGTTTTGAAGCTTTTGATATCTAACATTTCTGTGTGGAGACATCTTCTTCAGGCCTCATCTCTCAGTATAACAGAGCTAAATTGCTCTCTCTTGATTTTCTGTGGTCTTTATGAACAGCCTGAATTGTCTGTGTGGACATCAGCATAAATAAAAAAGGCAACATTATTTTTTAGCTCTATAGTTCTGTATTTATAGCTTAAATTGGACCTGTTATGGTTCTATTTCCAGTACTTATGGGTCTGTATAAGAACATAGTTTCTTTTGTTCTAGTGCACTCGTTACTGTCAAAGGGTAGGAATGAGGCAAAGTGTGAAGAATTCAGTCATAACCAAATGAGTACCATAGATGGGCAGAGGCAGCCTTTATTGTAAGGTGTGGGGGGAAGTTGTCATGTATTAGTTCTATATCGAGAAACCTACAGAAAAAATGTTCCAACTGCTTCTAGCTTCTAGCATTGTTTTAAGCATACTTCAGGTATTTCGAGTTTAGTTTGAGTTACTTGACAGCATGCTGTTTAAAAACAACATTTTTTTGGTAGGTATTAAATAGTTTCTTGTAGTAGTTTCCCGTGAAAACAAGTACCAGTGCAGCTTGTCATTAGTTAGATACTGTGAATGATTTGCTAGCATTACATCGCTATGCTTCATTACTTTTTCCTTCCCTCTGTGCCAAAAATTGATAATTATTCTTAGGAATGCTTCAGTAGGGACACTCACTGGCTTTTGCTAGTAAGAGATTTTGTTTCTTGTAGAAAATGTATTATGCTCTTTTAATTAGTGTAGTTATTGTTATATTTCTAATATTATCAAAATTGTCATACAGAAGTATCATTCTAACTAAATTTTAAGCTGCACGTGACAAAAGTGCATCTTCTTAAGGATACTTGCTAGGTCATGAATGTTTGTCATCCGCAGTTGACCTCTAAATCAAAACTATTATCTCTCTATTCTGTCAATAAATACTACTGAATTTTTACCTTTAAATTGTACCTGTCATGGTTTTGTTTCCAGTAATTATGAGACTTGTGAAAGAAAATAGTCCCTTTTGTTTCAGAAACTCATCACTGTCAAAGGATAGGAATGAGACAAAGGCCAAAGAAGTTAGTCATAACCAAATGAGTACCATAGATGGGCAGGCATCTAAGCTTTTGATTCAAACAGTTGTTGAATAACAAACATATATACTTCAGAAAAATAGTTGCCTTTTAAATAATGCTGTAAAAATAAGAATTTAAAAAAATGAGATTTGCAAAAAAGCAAGATGGAGTGGTTATTCAAGCGGGGTCTTGTGGAACACAGCTCAGAATAATGACAATTGAAATGTTTAAATTCAAATTACTGAACTTAGTGAATTTCTAAAGGTCTGTTTACTTTTTATAGTCTGAAAATTAAAACATTTTAGAGATTAGTAGCAATAGTTTGGCAAGGTTATTAATAGAAAATGTTATTACTAACTTTTTCTTTTTTTGTGTAATAACTGACTTTATTTTGTAATGTGCATGTTTATGCTTACATTTTGAAGGTGCAACAGTTCATTGATTTGTAGACATGTTTAGCTTGTCATTGCTTTGTAATAATCCAAATTAACTGATAATTTTGTTGTATTTCCAAGCTTGCTAATTCATATGAATATCTTCAGGTTTTTGTACTTGAACTTTCAGTATTTTAGAAACTTATGAGTAATTCTTCTGGAACTGTATTTATATGATGTATAAGAGTTTAACACCATACTCTACAACAAATTGATGTTTAAAACTTGTATGCTTAATAGAGTTTAAAAACTAACATAATTAACTTTTTTTTTTAAAACCTGAGTAATTCTTGGCAAACTTTAATGTGTATTTTTATAATGTACTATTTCTGCAAACATAGTTAATGCTAATGTTGTTGTCTTGTGTGTATTCCTTGTCTTTCCTCCAGCCTGGCTTGCCTGCTCAGAACTTCTCCATGTCGGTTACAGTTCCAGTGTCCAATCCCAACACTTTAACCTACAGTAACCCAGGGAGTTCCCTGGTATCCCCATCACTGGCAGCCAGTTCATCGTTAACGGACACGACCATGCTCTCCCCACCTCAGACGACCCTGCATCGGAACGTATCACCTGGGGCCCCTCAGAGACCACCGAGTACTGGCAATGCAGGTAAGATTTCAGTAATGTTGTGTTTTCCTTTTATACCCTCTTTTTATTTATTTATTTATTTAAACACCCCACCCCCCAAACAAAAATAAAAAGTAACAAGTTCTTAATGGTATCTGTGCATTTTCTTTTTTTAACTGCTTAAGTTTTGAAGTGCAAAATGGTATGATACTGTAATGCGAGTAAGTTAGTTTAATGCTCTGGCTTATTTTTATTAGGTGGAATGCTGGGGACAACTGACCTCACAGTGCCAAATGGAGCTGGTACCAGTCCAGTTGGTAAGTGCAGTATCATGTCTTTGTTGAAAAATAGTATTGTGGTTTTAGTTTCACAGTTACTCAAAAGCAATTTTTATTTTTACTCTTTTGAAAAAGTGGTTGTGGAAGAACAAAGGTCATAATTTTCTTAGTTGCCTTGTAATTGGCAAGTCTTGGAAATTCTTATCAGGCATTTAACTTCTTACTGCCATGCCCTTTCCACTTCAGTTGTATTTGCATTTTTTATTTTAGTGGTTTTCAGTAGTAGCATGCTGCTCTTGCTTTTGTGTTTCTTCAAAGGTGTAATTACAGCACTCTGAAGAGATCTTATGTCCGCCAAATTTCTTAGTTTGTATGAAATTTCCTGTGCTTACTAAACTATTACACTAAAGACAACTCGTCTGTGTTCTCAACTTTAGTATTCACGAGACCTGGATGTTTGATACTGGTTGTGGTGCCAATCAAAATGAAGAAAATACAGACTGTATTGTTTGTATTGCCATGTGTATCTTGCTAATTATTTTCTAGCAGTTATACAAAGGCGGCAATAAATCTTGGAAGCTGATAGCTAGGTTCTGTCTTAATTTTGGAAGATGATCAGAATTTCTTTCAAAAACAAATTAGAGATCTTGCCAAAAATCAAATTCACAGTATTTTTTGGTCTTTGGTAAAAAGATATGATAGCACTTTTTCATTTAAATAATATTTTGTTTCCTCTAAACCAAGTTTACTACTCCGATAGAGGGCAGGCAGCCATTGAAATTTATCACGCCACAGAAAGACAAAATAAATGACAGTTCACCCACTTCCTTCATGTTCCTTCCATTCCTTGAGATATCTTGGTAACTGAAGGTCAATTTTGGAAGTACACATAACTCTCCTTGGTATGCATTCATAGCAAGGAATTAGAGAAGCAACTGTTGGCCTTAAAGTATTTGCCCACTGGCTACTTAGTGTGGCGACTGGGAAAAAGCTCTTTTGAAGATAAAGTCAGGCAATTGAATTTATGAATAAAAAATGCTGCCACTACAAGGCTGAAAGCACAGGATTGACTTTCCACTCTTCATCCATTCTTTGGCTATGTACAGCAAAGATATGAAATATTAAAGTGTGGTTTCCATCAGGTAAGCAAGATTTTAAATGGAGGAAGCTTCCTCAGTTGGAAAGATGTCTATTTTTAGAAACTGTGGAGGTCAGATGTTGATTTCCATAGCATTTCTCAAGTCAGACTAAATAAGTTTACTATCAAGGCGTTTCAGGCCTCTTTTCCGAAATCAGGCTTTAGTAACAGCAGCCTCAGATTTAAGACTACTTCTTTCAATAAGCAAATAAAAGTTGTTTACAGCAGTTGCTATAGAATATCAAACTGTAGAAATACCCAGTTACAGCAGCTTGGTGAACATATTTAATGCAGTAAAATGTTTTCCTTCTTGCATTTATTAATAGTTTATGTGAAAAGTAAAAATGCATCGCTTATCTCTTACTTTCCAGAACATCGCACCCAAAATGTTGTACATATACACACTCATTTCTAGAAAGATTTTTTTCATACAAGTAAGAGTTGTGGCTATACAAGAACAGTGGAACATCTATAAGTAGTACCTCTAGCAAAACTCAAATACCTAGTTAAGACCAGAATGCTAAGCCACAGACTATCGTAAGTTGTCAGAGCTCCACTTTCTACTAGGGTATGGCATGGCTTCCTTTAAATACTGTCAGATGCACAGTAACCTTCTCAATTGCAACCAAAATCAAGAAACCGTACATAACCAGATTGAGTAAATCTGCTAACTTGTCAATTTGAGCTTGACAGCTGCTGTTGGAAGTGTGTATATCAAGTTAATTATGTCTGCAGAGAACAATGGTCTTAGTTTCTTGCTACGTTTATTGTAGAATTCACTTAAAAAATATATTTTCTTCTTTTAGCGTTCAATCTTTTCTTTTAAACTTCTCAGGAATGGAGAATTCTCCTATAAATATAGTAGTGAAAGGTCATGTGTCAAATTTGCAGCTCACAATTTATAGGCGAGATGTCAAAGATAAAGATGGAATACTGGCATACCCATATTCCCTGATATTCTCTTATAGACAAAGGAAAACCCCAAGTCTTACTCGATATTAGGAAGTTTTGAGCATTTGAGATTTTGTTCTTATTTCATTGAAATACACTTATACACCTTTATCTCTGAGAAAAAAGCAAGCAAAGGTTCTCTCGCATAGTTGGGACCCAGTTCAAAAAAAGATGTTGCATAAAATGGTTCATATTTAGTTCACGAATCTTTTTCTCAAGTCCTGTCTAACTTGATTGGAATAGATATGATTTGCTTTAGCAATCTGCCAACTTAACAGTTTTTCTGTGGAAAATAACTTTGAGTAAAAATATCTGTGTGTTGTAGCAAAGATTGGTAGGTGGGTTTTTTTATGCCTAGAACAGAAAATTTGGTGATCATTTTATAATACTGAGAGCTTATTTCACATGCAGCTGTCATAACTCTGAAAAAGCATTTTTATTTTGTAATATTTTTAAAATTTTACCCACTACATAAAAAACATTTGTTGAAAATTTTTAGTTGGCAAGTATCTCAGTTTTGAGAGGGGAAAAATGTCTGGCATTATAGCAGTGTTTGCTTTTGAGCTAATTTATTTTTTGTGTTAATTAGGTCAAATGTTTCGGAGCTAGATTTTTCATGATGCTATTGCCCATGGTCAGTGTTAAACCCTGTTCAGTTTGTGATGGGCATCTAATATGCTTCAAGGATCTCGTATCACCAGGATGTGTACAACTTGCTATTTGTTGTCAACATCATCATGGCTTGAACACATGATGCGTGTCTATATTACTCCTTTCAAAAGGCTCTGGAATGTAATTAGGCAAAATATAGCCTCACTTGCTCTGAGTACCCAAATACAGGGGAGAGTTTCTTCGACTTTGAACTGAAAGGACTTGATGGATGGATCACCTTCAAATTTGTCATGAGGTCTGCTTCACTATGTTCCAGTAGATTTGGTATTATACCTTGAATCATCCAGAGGTTGCCAATGAAGTGCACTTCCAGTGAAGCTGTCCCATCCTTAAGGACTCTGAGAATCAGAAAGGCTCAAAAGAAGTACCACTGTTACCCAATCTCTACTTTTTCTTCCATACCTTTCACGTATGGCATTGAGCTAGAACCATGCAAAGGGCCTGAGCTGTTTTTCATTGCCAATGCTGCATGAAAACCATAAACCCTGAGACCTTTGAACTAAGATGAGTTCCCTAAGTTCTTCCCAGTCCTAGGTGATTTTGAAGGAGTTGTTGGAAGTGGAGGCTCTTTATGATCTCACAAGGACACAATATTACCTGTCTGTACATTTTTTTTGTCAGTGAAGTAGCCCTTCTGGTCAGTAATGCAGATTATGGACCCAGTTAATCTCCTGGGAAGTTATCTTTCCTCTTACAATTTTATCATCAGGAGAATGGATAAGAAAGATCTAGTCTTCTTGAGTACTGAATTTCTCCTCTTTATTCCAGAGCTGTGTCTTCTCTAATGTCCTCACTAATCTTCAGATTCTAAGAATATGAAGTAAATTTAGGAATCCAGAATTTCTTTGGAAGAGAGCTGAAGGATATATCTGCTTGAAAAACTGTCTTGTGAGGTATTGGATCTCTATTAAGAGCCAATCTAGGTCATGTGTAATCTTTTATCCTGGCCTTGGGAAGGATTATGCAGAGGTGCAATAGACAACTTGCACACACCTGTAAACTCCCTGTGTATTGCCAGAAAGGGATCAAGACAGAGAACTGTGAAAGGCCACACCTGTAAATGGTTCCCTTTGTCTTGAGGGCTTGGCTGATTGGGAGAGCTTTTTCTGCATGTCTGAGGACAAAATAATCTTTCAGCTTGGTCTTTCACAAGTCTGAGTCAGGTGGCTAATATGCTGCAGTTCTTAAGAGTACACCAGAAGGCTTCAATAACAAAACAGCTTTCTGTGCATACCTTTCTATTCATGTTGTTTTGTTTATTAAATGAGACACACCCCAATGAGAAGTATCCAACTAACTCTGGAAAAAACATACCTCTTGCAGGAATTTTGCTTGAAACTGGATTGATGCTATCAGCCTCTTCCTTAAGAAAACAGACTTTCTTCTCCCTCCACCCCCACTCTCAGAGTCACCAGTTTGTATCATCTGCATCAGCTAAAAAGCTTGGTACGGTTGTTGTAGAGGACCACTTTAGGAAAGCAGCTGTAAACCTTGAGCATATTCTTACTTAAGGTTATGTGTTACTGGTGGTATTTCTAATCTGCTGTACTTTCTCTTCGGTGTGACAGGCAGTATCTGTCAAAGGTAGTCTTTCACTAGACAGAGCTCCTCACTTCCCAGCTTGTATTGAAAGGGGTTTGACTTAAGAATGTATGTTGAACTGATGCTAAATGCAGTGGATAAAGGTTCTTGCTCTGTAATGTCAGTAGTGTTGGTATAATGTTTTGCCTTGCTCTGATCTTTAAGATTATGCAGGTAAATACAACAGTCAGTGTTTCACCCTTCTCCAAGAAAGAAATTGAAGGATCCCTCAAGAATACTGAGAGCAGCTTATTTACTCTTACAGCTTCTAAGCGCTCTCTTTAAGGAAAAGCAGTACTGAAAGTGGACTGCAGACCAGCTGTTTCACAGGGTGCAAGCTGAACCTTTTTCCCGTGCTAGACGTTGTCAGCACGTGACAAAGTTTGATCCATCCATCATCCTCTGATTAAATCAGCCGACAAGAAATGACTGGCTGAAATCAGCATTAAAAACATGCTGTTAGAAGAAAGCATTTTGAGATGTTTTTGTTTGTTTGGGGGTGGTTTTGTTGTTGGGTTTTTTCTTTTTTTTTTGGTGGTGGTGGTTGTGTTTTGTTTTTGTTTTTTTCCAAATTGTAGCAATCTGTCCTTGGAAACCACCCATCCACATGTGATCAGTTCAGCCCCTGAACTACCCTTAGATTTTAGTTGAAATTTCGTGTATTGTTGTGTTCATTATCTTACCATAATTTCTCATTTACTAAGAGGTACAAGACAATTCTGGTTAGAATTTGCCACATGTATAACAGATTATTAATCTCCCAGCTGGATTAAAGTATTGCAGCATATCTGTTTGTGTGAAGTCTCAACATTTACATAACCTTGCCCAGGATACAGCACCACACATCCTCAGATGTTCTAAACATATCACTTTTGTTGTCCATTCTTTACATTGGCTTTGTATAGATACATAGAAATCAACAAGTTCAGAAAGTAGAACTCTGATTTCATTAACTGTTAGTTGACAGAAGACCTAAAGGGCATCCAATTGCCACTGCTAATGTTTCACACAAAGTTGAATAACATTTAGATACAAAAGCTATATGCCTTTGTTTTAGGTTTGCTGCTGCATACTGAATAATAACCCTGGTCTTGAAGAAGGCCCATTTAAATTCTAAATAGCCTTGAAAATTGTCTCTGCTTTTATGTAGCTTTAGGCAAAAAAAATTTTCCAGCAACCTGGGAAAAGAGGGGCTTTTTTAGTTTTGTAACACGAGTGAGCATTCCCTTGACACTTAGTCATGTTTATTTCTTTTTGCTGCATTTTAATATCTAAAGTACTGCCTTAGAAGTATAACTCTTATGTTAGACATGTTTCAAAATCTTATATTACTGTCAAAGGTATATTTTAATTCTCATCATAGTATTATCTGAAGTATTGATTTGTAAAGATCAGTGGAAATACATTTATTTCGATTCCCTTGAGATGTTATAGTAAATTATTTCCAAAGCTAGCAGAGAACTTAGGCTTTGTGAGATGATGGTAGAACCAGCAGTGATTTCTGTGCAAAGCTGAAAAAGGTATGAACAGCATATGCTGGGTGGTGGTGGTGGTGTTGTTTGGGTTTTTTTTAAATCTTATTTCCACTTGAAGCTGTCATACTAAAAAAAAAAAAAGTAAATAAATAGAGCAACTCATGCACATAGAAATGCTATTGTTGTATTTACTTGCAATGTGTCTGTGTTGTGTGTTGTTGTTCCTCCTCCCCCCCAGTCCTACATGTAAATGTTTTTCGTTAGTAGATTTTATCTAGTCTTCTAGATGCATAGTGAATCGATGGCTTATTGCAAACACAATTTTCAGTTTACTTCTAATTATGTGACATTTGTTGGGTTGTATGATGTCATTTGAGGCATAAATATTTATTTACTACCACTCTTATTTTTGCTTAATCTTGTATTGCTTTGCTTGCCCACAATTATTTTCCAAAACTGTGTGTGACTGTTCAGTTTCTCCAAAGGTGAACCACAAAAAAAGATTAATGGCATCAATGACTATAATTTATTCCTTGAGTAGTAATAAGTACATGGAGTACTTTCCAGCCACGTGTGTTCATTGTTTCAGCTGATGTGATTTATATAGTGAAATATGAGTCTGGCTCATGTAATTGAATGCTACGTCTTGGGCTGCAGGACAATAAATGAGATTAAGCTGTATTACATTTCTGAAGGCAGAATATACAGTTGTTTAAAATGGGTGGGTTTTAACATTTAGCTTCAGAAAAGAAGTTACTTCAAAAGTAAGCATTTTCTGACTAAACAAGAAGTAGGCTAATGTTGTGCATTGGCAATGTTTGTTATCATAAAATCTAATTAAATTATGATTTATATAATTGAGAGCTTCTCATCTTTGCATTGCTGTCTGTATTCCAAAGAAGTGTTTCGAACATGCTTTCATAGTCTGTTTTAAAGAATTAGAGTTAAATAAAACTCTTCCAACTGAAGTAAAAACAGTAGTCTTATTTTGCATTTACGTAGGATTTTATATTCTGTTTCCATTTTTCAGTTTGATAGTGTTTTGAAACATAAAGTAATTGTCTTCAGGGAAGATCTATAGTGGGTGGGGTAGATACAATTTCTGTATTATACAAAATAGTAAGTAGAATTTATGGGGTTATTAAAGCCTCAGTTTGGCAAACTGCCGTATAGTTGCATCATCCTGTAATCATTATCTTTTTCTGGCTCCTGACCTTACTCTAAGAAAACCCATGCTTTTAGTTATCCTTTCACTCTTAACTTGTAATTTGATTTTCTTATTAGATTATTAACAGGAAAAAAGGTTTTAAGTTTCATATTAAAAATGAATATTCTACAGTCTTATTGCAGCCCCAGCATATGATTCTTCAAATAATCAATATAGATACTCCAGCATTTGCTAAATGTTCAATGCTTGCTATTTATAACAAAGGGCTGCTAGTGGATTAATACCCATAGTATTGCACACTTAACGACTTTTTTTGTTTCTCCCGTTCTTAATATATTTTTTTCTAAACACCCTCAGCCTTTTGTCAGAACAAATGCTTTGACTCTGCCCTGCAGCTGAATGATATTGTGCAGAGAAGGCAATGGCAAGGAGTTTGTTGTTTTTGACAGCACCACTAAAAGCATGAAATGTTTCTGAAGGACTGGCAGAGCCTTGTAATAAGGCCTGCAGGAAATGACTGTATTGGGTGTGGAAGAAGGACACTGTCCAGATTTAACACACGAGCTACCGAAATACTTGAAAACAGAGGACAGGAAATGGTATCATAGGATAGCCTTAAATGCTATACAGAACTCCATTGTTTATACAAAGTATTATTGTTCTGAAGTTTAAATTCAACTTGGAACACTGCAGCTTTGGCATATAAAAGGTAACACTGACAGCCTAGTGAGTAATAAAATGCTATTTATTATTAAAGCCCAGACTAGTTTTTTATAACAGTAAGTTCTTTAAACATTCTGGCATTTTTGCTGAAAATGGAAGATACTGTAACAATTTTTTATATTTTGTATATTTATAGTTATTATTAATTTTTATTTTATATTATTAGTTGGTGAAAAATATGCTATTTTCTAATACTTTTTCCTCCCTCACATCCATTTCCAAATCCATTTAATTTTGAATCTGTCCATTGTGCAAGATTTCTCCTGCAATCTAATACTATGTAGGCTGTCTATAACTAATGTTTACACTCATTTATAATGGATAGGTATTGATGCATAACAGTATTTAACGAAGCCATGATTCTGTGAAAACTGTCTCTCAGTTTCAGGAACCTTAGGGGTAGCACAGAATTTAATTTTTCTTCTTTGGCTGGTTGGTTTTTCTGTGTGGCCTAGCTGTGGCTAGTTTTCTCCTAGCAGTCAAGAGTGTATTTAGCTCTAGTATGTATTCTCAGCTCCAAACCAACTTTTCAGCCACTTTAGCTAAATTTTATCACTAACCTAGAAGCATACCAATAAATTCTGCTGTTTTCTGCTGAGGAATGTAGATGCTTTAATCACGAAATGAGTTTTTGCTGTGGTTTTTAATACAGAAGGAGGAAGAATGCTGACATAAAAAGCTTTTTCTTCTTTCTGCTGTCTGTGTTTCGTCCTTCCCCCATAACTTCTGAGTTAAATGGTAGAATTCTCAGAAAACTTATTCCCATACCTCCCATACAAATGCCTCAGCAAAGTACTAGATTAGCATAACTCCTCCTTGCTCTGTTAACCTTGAAAAACTCAAGGGACGTATCAGATCATCCATGTGTGGTCAGGCTTTTGGCACAGTAGGAAATCCACAAAGTAAATCCAGAATTTGAAATCCTGGCTTTAAAGTTGTGAATTTACTGCTCATCCATATGTGAACAAGGATACTGTGGTTGCAAATTCCAGTAAGTTCTACCTACTTACAAGGTTTTTCTTTAAAAATATTTAGCAATAACTTTGTTTCCAAAAAGACCGTTATAAAACTCAGAATATCTTCAGGTCAGCACAAGAGCTTTGTTACAATTCTTAGATTAATATTTGCTTTTTCCATTTCTAAACTGATAAAACAATATGTAGGGTTCCATTTATGGTGGACAGGGCAAAGGTGAGCATTGCATTTGGCAGTTCCCCCGCCACGTAACAAGGATCAGCAGTAATGGAGGAGGCTCCCTCATTAGCATCCTGGTGAATTCATACCTGGGTTCTCAACGTACACCAGCTAAGTATCTTAGCAGTACCAGTCACCTACATGAAGTGTTGTGCTGTTACTGATACATGTTCAGTCCTGCTAAGCTTTTAAAGGCATTAAAAATTTTTCTAAAGAAGGTAGAATGTGACACTGACAACTTTCTTATTTTAATTGCTTTTAGATTAATATGTACTTAATGTAATAAAATTGGATTGGGCATAGGGGCCTATTCAAATTAGAATAATAATACAAAATTCATGCCAGTATGGCGCTACAGGCTATTAGAAGAGAATTTCCCACACAGTGAACTTCGTGTAATAGACTTTTCCCTGAATTGTGACTATAAAGGCTGCTTTCAGAACTGCAATGTTAGTATAAACATAATCTTACTATGAATTGTATTTATACACGCACATACACAAGTTCTGTAGTGTGAACTACAGGGTTCCCTGTTGCAAAATCCCCCTCGCTGAACAACATTTGTTTCATTTGCAGCTGAATAAAGTGCGTGTATTTTGGGAATTGTTGCTATAAATATGATAAAATCATTGGAATGTGCTTTTAAAATTTTTTCTGAGAAATATATTTTGGCTAACATGATTGGTGCTTTTGTCAGTACTGGAAAATGGAATACTAGGCACTTAACTGTTTTTACTGTCTTGTTACTTTTTTCTGATCTGTTTTGAGTGTAAGCTAAGGCCTGTATCTTGAGCGTATTCAGGTTTTGGAGATTTCAGTCCTGAAGCCAGAACCTGTAGGCTTTGGCTTGTCTAATTCTACTTAGAATGAGTATCAAGATTAAGGTAGAGAAAGACGTGTAAAATAAATCGATGAGTATAAACGACGTGTATATCTGTGTCCAGAGCTTGGAATGAATTTGAAGGGAAAGGATTTGTTTCCCTCATGGTTGCTAAACATAATAATCAGACAGTATATATTTTTGAGACTGAAATTAATTTTATTAGAGAATAGATACTGGAGTCCTGCAGATCTTGAATACATTTTAGAAATAGAGACTTTAAGAGCTGATTTTTTATTCTCACAGGCAACAACTCAGTATAGTTCATGTTCTGTGGGGGTGGGGATGAAGTGGGGTTGTGCAAAAGCACACACTTTTTTGCAAGCTCAGCGTGGAGGAACTTCAAAGGGCAAAATAAAAAAAACAGAACAGATGTTATTAGAAATAGTTCTTTGGCAATATGCTCTTTTCAGCGTTTAAGCTGCCACAGTGTGCCCTTGAGGTGATACTACCTTTACAGATTGATCTTCTGGTGAAAGTGGTTTTTGTTTGTTTGATTATTCAATGCTGCACTTCTTGTGAGGTTTGTTATTGGAAGTTTTACGAAAGAAATATTTCATAATTTGTACATGTGCACCAAAATTTTGTATTGCTACTTCTCTTCAGTCTTACAGTACATTTGTTTGTCCTCTTTCAGGAAATGGGTTTGTGAACTCTCGAGCTTCACCAAGTCTACTTGGAACTACTGGTGGTGGGAATGGCTTAGGCAAAGTCATGCCTACAAAGTCTCCACCTCCACCTGGAGGAGGCAATCTTGGAATGAACAATCGCAAACCCGACCTCCGTGTTGTCATCCCACCCTCCAGCAAGGGTATGATGCCACCATTGGTAAGTTAAAACATTTTTTCTATGGCTGGCTTTGTAAAAATGAAGTGTTCTGTCTACATGCACAGGGAGAAACGATCTCATCTGCTTACCATAGGTTACAGTAACAGAAAGGTTTTTGTATTCTGAAATTTCACTAATGAAGATCTAAGTTATAAGTTGCTACCTTGGGAGAAGTTAAATTTGTAAGGAATCTTTTTAAAAAGTGTAAAATAGCAGTCTGACCTAAATGCAAATAGAGTGCGATCCTAGAGACATAGATTGGGATTTTGTGGTTTTGGTATGACATCTCACTGACTTGATACCGAGAACTTTGTTGGTTTGGAGGATGTGGGTTTTAAAAAGGGTTATGCATTATTCTGTGGAGGAATGGCTGATCTTATTGGTGATGTGAACTGTATTAACATGCCCCAAAGCATACTTTGTACATGTTTTTCCTGGGTTTTAATGGTTGTGGGATGTAAAATGTAGCTTCAGTGGTAATGATGGTCTGAGAGAAATGCTTGTTTGATGTGGTGTGCTGGAATGCAACCTTGTGTGTCCTATGGTGGATGTCACGTCTTCAATGAAGGCATAAAAGAGTAATGAGGATCAGGCTCAGTCCCTATTTGTGTACTTTTCAATACTACTGTGCAGTTTGGCATGTTGGTAGTAATGTTTGTTCAGCCTAGATTTGGAATAGCACACAAGTTTCGTGTCAGGCATGAGGCAACCGCAGCATTGAGACCGGAACAGGTCTTTCAGGAAGAGTTACTCTATTTTTCCTTTAATTTGGTTGGCCAGATCCTTTGGTCTTAGTCTTTCACTGTCATGTAGAAATGTTAAATATCTATGTGTACATTTTCAGTTTTCTGTGTATGGAAGAATGAACCATAACCAAGAGGTGCAGGATATAAACAATACAAGTACTCTCTGTATAATTCTTATCTGTTTTTAAGATACCACAAGTGCTTACATTTGTTACTGGTGTTCATGATGAATAATACAAAATTAATCCATGTAACAAAAGCTATAATTATCCTCAGAGTAATGATTCTTGAAGTTTTAGGTTTTTCTAGGAATAATGAAGTGTAGAAGACATAGGAAATACATTGGCTGATTACTAAAGTGAAAATTACACTTTTAAATTAATTAGAAATAGATACAAGAAGAGGATCCTGTTAATGCAGTTGTTCTAATGTTAGCAGTATACAGTACCTATTTACTGTTGCGTTGTTAAGAACAACATAATATTCAATTTAGGTTTTGTCTGTCTTTTTGAGGAAATTGGAAAGAGATTTCAGAGTAGAGATACTGGGGTGGTTTGATGGTTGTATGTGAAAAATATTTTGGTACTGAGCTGGATGTTTATTGGATCAGTCCAGCCAGAAATTGCTGTGGTACATATCTACATGTGTCATCAATGTGTAGCTGTGTCCTTGTTTTTACTAAGCTCTTTCTGCGCTAATTTTTGCCAAAGTGTGTGTTCTTTCAGTACAGTATTTTTTAAATTGACCTGAATTACATAAAGTATTATACTTCCTCGTAGTATTATTTACAGAATCAGGTAGCAAATTCACATTATTAATTAAAATAAATAAAAATCCTGAAGCACAAACGTGACTTTTTCTTTCATTTTTGAAAGCAATGCTATTTTTAGTAACTGTATTATCCCTCTTGTTTGCTGAGTACAGTCGGAGGAGGATGAATTGGAGTTGGTGAGTTTGGGCTACTGTTTGATGAGAGCAAGATGCTGAAAATGTCTTTTACTACAGTTTTTTAACTGTAGTTTCATTACATATTTTAAATAATTCCAGTGTTCCCTTGGTAGCAGACAAAAATACATTTGTTTTATCAAACTCAAAACCTGACCAATTCAAGTTGAAAACACATCCAAAGTCTAGTGCTTTCCATTTGTAAATTTCTGGTTTTTTTCCTGAAAATATTTCTGTTTTTCTTGGAGGGAACATTGGAAAAGAGCCTTACAGAGTAACTGTCCATGTGTATAGGGTATTTACTGTCTTTTATGTAAAATATAAATAACCACTTATCACCCCCTAAATTACTGGAATATTTTTAGAAAGTGGCTTCACTCGTGAAGTTCTTCAGATTGTAACACAAGCCCTGTATTACTTCTCTTATTTTCAAGGAGATTACATCATTGCTGGTGAGGTCACCTGTTTGGAGTTTAGAATTATTTCATCCTGCATGACATTATCAAACCACAGGGGTGTTCCCTGTTTACCAAAAGGAATAGAGAATTGCAAATGAATAATTCTACCTTTTTCCAGTGGAAAGATAGTCTGCTTTTGAAAGGAAACTCTTGGGATTTGTGTTGCTCTATTTTTTCCAAAAGGTTTTAACATTTGGCATTCTGTCTGGAAAATAACCTAAGGCTAAAATAATTCGTAACTTATTTTTAGAGCAATTTGCAAATTGTTTAGCTGCTGTAGCACAAACCATGCAGAAGATGCTGTGTCAGAGTGCGATTGTAAAGATACACAAAGAAGTCTGCCTATTAAATACCTTGATTTGTTTTTGAACATGGACCTGTTGCTAATATGAGGCTCTAATTGCATGAAAGCATGGAAAATGTAGCGATTTAGATACATTTATTGATGAATGCATGGTGTGGGTTGATTTTTACCTTACACATGAGCAATAAATTTAGAAAAGTAAGGGGAGATGATTTTTGAAAGTCATTATTTCAAGTTTTTAAGGTTTATTGGAATGACTTAGTTATAAACAGCTGTCATGCATGTTCTTCTCACCTTTATAGAGGAGTGTCTGGTTTCCAGTGCAAGCAATAGAGCTTTAATTCAATGTAAAAACACGTAATCAAGATAGTATTGCTATTGGAATTATGCAAAAGCACTTGAGTTAAGGTATTCCTACCTGCTAAAAATTGCTATGCTCTTTGCAGCGTGCGGTAGTGCGACTTGCTGAAGGCGGGTTGGTTTATGGATACTGTATGGAGCGTGGGCCCTCTACTGGTGTTAAGAACTGGGCTCATCTGTGAGGGGAAGAAAGCTCACACAAAGGAAATGTAGTAGTGTCTTCCTCAAACGTGGTAAAGAAATATGAAGTACACCTGCAATGTTACATCTCTTATTATGCTAATTTCAGATGCTAATTCCAGCGCTAGAAGGCAGTTCCAAATCATGTCTGTGAACATTCATTCTATATGGTTGGAACTGAGCGCTGAATATGAAAAACAGATAGGAATGGTAGCATAGCATGAAGCAAGGAATCTGAATTCTTCCTGTTACTGCTATCATTTGCATCAATTTAAAAAAATAATTAAAAAAATTCCTGAAAGTTGTCATGAATCTTTGGCTGAATCTCCAAGTAAAACAAATATTAGACACATAATTCTTAGTGTCTTTGTGTGGCTGAGTGTTCAGGAATTATATTCAGAAATAAAATACCTTAGAAAACCACCTTTATTAGCCACTCGGGGGGGGGGGGGGGAATCCCATGGGGAAATCCTTTGGTCTGGATTGTTTCCCAGTATACTCCTCTAACTTTTCCATTATACAGTAATCCCAACTTTATAGGCTGCCATCCAAGAAAGCTTTGGAAAAAGGTCAATTTCTGACAGACACAAAAATCTGCTCTAATAACATATCTTTATGCCAGATAAACTTGGTCTAGTGGAGATTTTCAGAAGTACATAAGTGATTTAAAGGGATAAATTGCACAGAAAATCAGTGGGACTTTTTCTGTGACTTAGGGCTTTGAAATCTGGGAGCTCTGAAGCAGAGTGGGTACATCTGCTGAGCAAATGCCAAAGAGCCTCCAGATTCTTCTGAGGCTCAAAGGTGGGCTTTCAACAGCAGCCAGACAAAGCAGAGATCAGAAGCTGGTAGTCAGTGGAAGATTGTAGCTAATTTTAATATGGTAGCTGTGGTGTACATTTTTTCTTTAAATTGGAAAGATACAGGCCAAGCATTGATAGCCCTCAATTCATCTTCGCAAGTTTAAGCTTAAAATTGAGTAGAGCCATGTTTCTGTGCCTGCTCATTCCATTATTACAAAGGGAATCCTGCATTTTTAATACTGCTCGCGCTCTCAAGATCAGAGTGGAGAAAAAAATTAAGTGCTGCAGATACTGAAATACTTGTATACCTGTCCAAAATAAGGAAAAAGTTGTAGTAGCTTCAATCTTTTAAAGCTAGGAAGTGGAACTGTACCAAAGAGATGAAAACCTGCTACTTTTTGTAGCAACGATTTTTTCAGAGATAGAGGGAGGCTTGCTTTAAAAACATATTTTCAGTAGTTTGAAATACGGCTCCCTTAATCAGGAATGGTTCTGTAAGAATGTAGAAATACAGGGTGTAGAGACTTCTACTACTGCTAGTATTTCTGAGACTTCTGTAGGTAAAACTAAGTATCTGTTGTTTAAAATAAAAAATGTAGTATTTCCTGTTCTTGACAGTATCTGGCGTGGCTAAATGGTGTTGAACTACATATTTTGAAGAAAGATTTAAAGTTGCCTCCATGAAGAGTAGTACGTTCTGTGACAGAACAACTTTGCTGTCTGGTGGTAATCACCACAGTGTTTAATACAAGGTTTTCTAAACAGCAAATTTGGTTAAAGAGCTTAATTTGAGTGGTATGTTTGCTACAGATGTTCATTCTGGCACGTGGGAAAGAAAGGCTGTTATTAAAAAGCCACATCGTGCCTACAGTTGGAACAGATAATCTGAGACAATCTAGTTTAGCTATTTTTCCTGTCAAAAAGCACAGTTGCTCTGTGTGAACTCATATGTCATTTGCTTTGAAACATATCTGCATTATAACAAGTACTCTCTCAGTTTCTCAGGAACCATGGGAACAGCAAGATTATTTTATCACTGAGGTCTTACCAACACAAATTTAGAAGATCTCTGTGTTCCTTTCAGGACAGGTGTAGTCAGCACAGTGTCAAAACTGGCAGCTAAAATTTTGAAAATTGGATAAACAGCTGGGAAGTGGGAGACTCTTTTCTGGTAGAACTGCACCTCACCATCTGCACTAAAACCCCATTAAAAAATAAGACTAAAAACTCTTAAGTCACTTAAGAACTTCTGAGAATTGTTGTATATATCCCTAAGAAATTGCATTTATTTTTATGTCCTTCAACTCTAACACTATTGAAATATGCATGCACGGGAAGCAGACCAGTGAGTCTTAATTTTTCATTTCAGTTTGCTGAGATCATTTTGGTTGTCTTGAAATGTTTTGGCTTGTTTCGAAAATCTGTCCTGACAAAAAGGATGTAGTTGTAACTAAAAAAATAAAGCAAAGAAACGCATTTTAATTGAATACTATTTTTATGTTAGCACTTGATTTTCCATTGTTCTAACTGATATCACAAGACGTTGTTATTTTTAATCATTTATAGAATACCCAAAGGATAAGTAGTTCTCAGTCTACACAGCCTCTTGCTACCCCTGTGGTGTCTGTGACAACTCCAAGCTTGCCTCCGCAGGGATTGGTGTATTCGGCCATGCCTACTGCCTACAACACTGGTAAGCATTGTTTTTAATAAGTGGCTTGATTTGTCAGATGCACAAGGCTTTTGTGATTCATAAGCCCAGAAAATTTGCATTTCTGTGACACTTCACTTTATTTCCCTATTCAGTTCAAATGAAGGCTTTTATTCATCAAAAATGAGCCTTTAGCTTGTAAAATGTGTAAATGTTGAGACATCAGGAAGAAGCTTTCAGTCAGTCAGGTTGCACACAGCTGAATACAGAGAGAGACACAATAAAATGCATTGCTTTTAGCAGCAGCATTCAAGCTTTCCATCTGAGAACTGAAAGGCCTCACGTTTAAGCAATAGTTCATCCTTCAGAGCATACAGTCCCTTTAGTTCTGCTCTGTGCAGTTCCAGCAGCAGGAGGGAATCGGATTCTTCTGGGGCTTTCAATTTACAAAAAAGCACAGATGTACAAAGTCCAGATAGGGCCTTCTCCTCTTCAGTAGTTCTATCAAGAGCGAGGTGGGGACTGACGGGAAGGCTTTGTCAGCATTTCACCACTGCAAGTCTCTACTATCTGAAGGACCTTAAAACTACTTTTTATCCAAGATGAGTGTGATGCAAGGAATTTGGTAATATAAGTGATAATTGGTTTGCTGGTTTGGAAAGTAGTTCATGACGTGGTGCCTCCTACTTTGTGTCCGTACCAATAGAGATAACTTTGACTTCGATGTCAAGGTTCTCTATTTGTTGCAGACCCTGTATGTAATCAGTAAAGGAATTTTTGTAATAATTTCCTTGAAAGACTGCAGCCTTGATGGCGTCAGGTTGATTACCATTGATCTATGATGCATAGTTTAATTTTCAAATGCACCTGCAGAGAAACTACATTGCAGATAAGTGTCCATAAATTTTGTAAGTCAGAGTTAAAATAGCTATTAGTTAAAACTAAAAAGGAAAACAAAGGAAATAATGCCCCAGTTCACCATTCCTTTTAGATGAAGTCTAGTTAAGATGTTCAAATGTAACTGCTATAGCTTGTTAAAACAGGAATTTCTGAACTGGGGACCACTGTGTTGGCAATGTTTATGTCTTATTTGGTAGACTTTCAAACTCTGAAAAGATAAAAAATCTTGCTTCTCTCTTCTGCAATGATAGCTCTTAGGAACTGAGCTACACAAGAGAGCTTCCCTTCATAGCTGATCAGCTCTGGCTCTCTGGCTAGACAGAAGGGCTTGAGAGTATTATTGCCTTCTTTCTATGAATCTAGGAAGATCTACCTCTCCAGTAGAGAGGATTCCCCAGTAGCCTCTCTTCCCTCAACCTGTAGCGTCTTTGATGGCTGTACACAAGTAGCTGGCAGGCATGAGATGCTCAGGAAGCTGGGAGGCAGTGGAGGGCATACCAGGAAGGAATCAATCACTTTTCCTTAAGGAGCCACTGTATTGGGTTTACGTGGCAAGGCTTTGGTAGTAGCGGGAGGGAAGGGGGGCGAGAACATACATGTGCTGCAGGGGTGGCTTCTCTAAGAATAGATCAGGAGCTGCCCCAATGTCAGACAGGGCACATTTCAGCCGGCTCCAAAATGTACCTGCTGCTGCCCAAAGCTGAGCCCATCAGCAATGCTGGTGGCCCTTCTGTGATCATATATTTAAGAAAGGGTAAAAAGCGCTGTGCAGGTCTATTGTCAGTGACCCAATGTTCTTACTTTTGTGCAAAGGTCAGGAGAGATCCAAAAAAACCTTCAAGGTTTGTAGAAAATGGCTAAAACCTGAGTGAAATAGAGGTTTTGTAATTTTCTTCATTTTCTGCAGGAGGGGTGCCATCAGGAGCATGTAATGTTGGAAGATGGAATAGATAGAGTAGCTATCCATTCATAATTTTCCTAACAAAACCCATGCAATTTTATACATTTTTCTCCACTTTTTTTTAGCTTTGGAAGTCTTCTCTACAGTTCTTAGTTTAGACTTGTAGTCATCTTCCAGCCAAACAACTAGCATCTTTTCGTATTTGTGTCTTTTTGCATTAATGTGCTCATTAACTGACATTTACTACCCTTCAGCCACTTTCTGCATTGGTTTGCCTCAGAGGCACTGCCTGCAGGCAGTTATTGGCATGCATGAGGTTTGCATTTTGAGAGGGACAGCTTAGTCATCAGCAACAGTAAATATTTATACCACAGTAGCACCCAACTAAATTGTTGAACACTTATGCAAATAATCGCTACCCTGAGGGGGGTTAAAGTCTAAAGAAAGGAATGAAGGAGAAGGTGGGGTTGCAATAACAGTGTAATGAGCAGAGTGAGGAATTGGGCTTGGTGACTTGTTTTGGATTATAAGCTTAATGAATTTGCTGGACATAAAGATCTTGGTTTGATATTTGCCACAAAGATTGTTTATATATTGCATTTAATGTCTGTTTAAAGTAAACAAACAGTTCTGGTCCCTGCTTAGAAGATCCACATTGAGTTTTACCTGTCACCTAACAAATCCCTTCATTCTTTTGTACAGTCTGACAGTGTTTTGGGAAACAGTGTTATGCACCTCCTTCGTCCAGAATAACCTATAAGCTGATGGCTAAACCAGGCTTTTTGAGTGAGAGGGACTGTAGTCTGAATCTCAGGAAGCAGCAAAGACAATTGAAACTGGTGTCCTATGCAATGGACAAGTGCTGTTATCACTGGGATATGACTTTAAAAACCAGCCCATTTCTTTTGATAATGCAATAATTTGTGAAAAGCTTTTAGCCTCCAGTGTTTTTCAGACACTTTAAAATTCTTTCTATTAGATTGAGTCTTTCAGGGGATTTGCAAAAAGTAATCTGATGTTGAAACCAAATTGTCATCTGGGTATTCTCAGGGTAGTCCCCACTTACGTAGCAGTTTCAGTTTTGCAGTTCAAGGACTAAGATAAAATTTAGATACCTAAATTGTTTTGCTGGATTGATAGGGGTTTTTTCAAGGCTGGAAAGGATAGATTCAGCTCTTAAATCCTTAATGAAAACGTTGGATATCAGTTTTGCACAAATATGCTATTCTATGGAATTTGTTTTGCTGGAGGAAGGGCCAGAAGGAACAGAGTTACTTGTTCTAAAACAGTCTAGGCATTTTTAAAAAAATATTCAAAAACCCACAGAGATCAGTTAAATAGTAACTTACACTTGACAGAGCATATCTAGCCATAAATTATATTACTGGCTTTAGGTCAGTTATTTTGCTGAGGCACAAACTTCAAAGGTATCTTGTTGTTAGGATCACAGCAGTAATGGTTTCCGTCACGTAGAAGGCACTCTTTTGTCTGAATGACTTTTCCATCTTGCATCAAGCCACTCATGTATAGAAATAGGTGTCCGGCTTTTACTGCTAGCAGATACATGATTATTTAGGGAAATGATAATGCAGCTAATTGTGTAGTGGCATATGTATTCTTCGGAAAAGTATCTCCTCAAACCCCTGTCGTCAGACACGTTCTGTCCAAAGTACCAGAAGTTAATTGTCCATTATCATAAAAGCTGTAATTGCAAAGAAAAACCACATGGAAACTGAATTCCTATAAACATTTTCTTCGGGTCTGCTCTTACAGAAATTCCATTGGCACAGAATAGCATGTCCATCTCAAGTGTTTACATTTACTACACTTGCACGTTGCCGTAGGTCTGGCTGCTTTGAAGGTTGAGTGCATGTCCTAGTCGTTGAAGGGTTGGATATTTTTTTTTTTTTTTTAGTTTTTAGTTTAGTCTTGCAAAAGGGCTTTGGATTGATCAACTTGGAAAAAATCTTTCTGAATCTGCACAGAAATACTTGTGAGGGGTTTTCAGAGTTCCAATAAAAATGTCAACTGAGAAGAAATGAAACAAAAAGAAAAAGGCAGGTTAAGTAGCTTCCCTTGCTGGGGTACAGCTGGGCTTCCCAAGGCCTTCAGGAAGATTCTTGCAGTCATGCATACTAGAAGTTGTCCACAGCAAACAAGTTGGTGGGTGGGAATGGGGAAATTGTTCAGGGAAGCTTATCTCAAGAGAGAGAAATCATAATGGCGTTGTCATTTTAGGGCAATACTAAAAAAAAACCAAAGAACAAAACAAAAAAAAAACCCCAACAAACCAAAAAACCTAAAACCAAACACAAAACAAAACACAAACCCTACTTAAGAATTTTTGGTTCATCTGCTGGCAGTATAAAATAAGTTTGGCTGCTAGCATTTTGTCACATTCTCAAGAGACTAGAAATTATTTTAAGGAAGCTGTATTACAAAATAATTAAAAACAGATAAGTGTTTGCGTCTTTGTTTTAAAACCTGAAAGAAAAGCATGAGTGATAATGATAAAGTGAAAATAACTTCCTCTGTGTGAATGAAGTGAGAACTGTCTAAGCATTATAGCCTGGCCAAAACTAACAGCCAGTCACTGACTGTTGATTAGGAATATATTGTATTTTCTATTATCCATTTAAGTTGTATTTCTAAATAATTACCAGTTTTTGTTCTAAATAAAGAAGTTTATTTTGTTTATTTGATACAGAGAAGACAGTTTAATCAGACATAAAGTAACGAGTGAAGCTCTTGCGGGGAGAGGGAGAATGAGGCACGTTACAGTAGGACTGCGCAAATGGAGTGACAGAGGGGTCACTAAGGCTCCCAGCTGCCGTGACTTTGGTCACACCATCCCTTAGGCATCCAGCCCCAGCCCTTGCCTGTGCCTCCCCACCCTGACGGCAGCTGCCCGTGTACCAGTCCCTGCCTTTCCAGAGTCCCTCTGTCTGCCCTGGCAGCCAGGCCAATAGCAGCCAGCGCCGTGCCACTGGCTGGTTTGGGTACAGGTTGTAGGGCTACCAACTGCTTTGATGGGAGCCAGCCAAATGGTCTCTGCGTCTTATCTGACTTAACTGCTGCCTCCCATCTGGGAACTGAACCAGAGTCGGGATTTCTTTAGTAAGTTCAGTGCAAGAAACCCTGTTCCTTTCTAGTGACTTGTATTAATTCTTCCCTTTTTGTTTCATTTTGGAATTTCCATACAGACGAAAATCTTCAAAAATACAAATACTTTTCTTACTGTAAGATGCACATATATATATAAAAAGATATTAAAAAATACATGAATATGTTGTACCTGTGGGTTTAGAAGAAGCTATATGAGACAGCAACATGTAGGAATTGAAAGCAGAATGCAAAAAAATTGTCATTTGGAGGCTTATGTCCTGTTAAGCTCCTTGCGAAGTTAGGAGGACTGCTCTCAGACTTCAAAGTTCTCATGTTTGGACTCCTTTGGATCACTTGTCTGTTTTTGGCAGAAAGCCTTTATATTTGTGTGTGTGCCTGTGAGATACACACATTCTCACATTTATTTTTTTAATATATATATATATGTATGTATGTATAGATATAAAATAAACCTATAAACTACTTACTTGTTTATTTGTTTTTCCCTCTTAGATTACTCCTTGACTAGTGCAGACCTGTCTGCCTTGCAGGGATTTAACTCCCCAGGAATGCTGTCTTTAGGGCAGGTATCTGCCTGGCAACAGCACCATCTCGGTCCAGCAGCCCTCAGCTCTCTCGTGTAAGTACATCTGGTAACGTTACAGTGCTGCACCCAGTCGGGAACTTCTGCCACTTCAAGATGAATAATCCGCACTGGGGAATATTTAGCACAAGACCGTTTTAATTTCTTGTCTGCCTGGTGATGGCGCATTGCCTTTCAAGTGTGCTCCTTGGCTGCAAAAGCGTTCGTATTTCATGCTGTTTGTCCCTTTTTTCTGGTTAGTTCAGTGCTCAAGCTGACAAACTGTGTCCCTGCAGGCCCAGCCTCTTACAAGGGAGTCACCTGCATGATGAACTTAAATGTCTGGCAAGATTTCTGTTTGTTTTTAATGTCTATAAATGCATTCAGACCTTTTATTAATGCTTTTTCCAACTTTGTTTCTTCACTGCAGTAAGTTGCATTTATTGACATACTCATTGTGAGGGTGTTGAACCACAAGACCACACCATCAGACAGACACATGAATTGTCGCTTTCATTTTCTTTTTCGTGTTTTCTTATTTCTGCCTTTTGGTTTTCTTTTTCCCAGTACTGGCAGCCAGCTATCTCAGGGTTCAAATTTATCCATTAATACCAACCAAAACATCAACATAAAATCTGAACCAATTTCACCTCCCCGGGACCGTGTAACTCCCTCTGGGTTCCCGCAGCAGCAGCCACAACCGCAGCAGCAGCAACAGCAGCAGCAGCAGCAGCAGTCACGGCAGGAAATGGGTCGCTCCCCTGTCGACAGTCTCAGCAGCTCCAGCAGCTCCTACGATGGCAGCGATCGGGAAGACCCGAGAAGTGATTTCCATTCGCCTGTCGTGCTGGGAAGGCCACCGAATTCCGAAGATAGAGAGAGTCCATCAGTAAAACGAATGAGGATGGACACATGGGTGACATAAACTTGCAGTGTTGCCTCTTCAGTTTTGTGTTCTCAAAATGAACTGTCCTGACATATCTAAATTTATAAATAAGGACATGAAATACATATATTTATATGTATATACATACATGCATATATATATCTTCACATGCATATATATGTGCTAGTGTGTGTAGCATACAGAAAACCATCAGGCACTTATGACAAACTTCTTGTATAGCTGCAGATGTCCCATGGTAAAAAGTAACAGAACAATCCTATAGGTATTGATCTAGTCTGGCACTTACCTGGACTTGTTGTTTTAATAATATAACCTGTTTTGCAAAGAACCGTTGTACCCGCATTATAATCCTACCACACTAGATTGCAGAAACTGAGAGGGCTCGCCTGTAGTAATGTCCCTGTGTGTTTTATTCAAGCTGTATGGTTACTTGTAGTTAAGAAATAATGCTTTGTAGCAGCAGAGCAGTAGAAAAGCAGGAAGAAGAAAGCAATACTGTACATAAAATGACCTTTATATTACCCAACCTGGCATGGGTCTCTATTGCAGAGGGTGCATGGAGAAGGGCTGATGCTATAAGAAATAAAAATAAAAATAATAATAATAAAAAAACACAAAAAACAAAAACCCTGTTTTGCACGTGCAAAAAAAATAGTGTATTGGGTCAAAGAAGTGATTTTTTTAATGAGTGAAAGAGAGACATAGAGAACTCGCATGAAATATTCAGAAAATATTAGCCTAGAAAATAGAACATTAACAAAATAAAATTAATATATTAAGTTATAATTGGAATATGTTTGACAAATTTGTTTTTACGTTCATACCTTTGAAAAATATAGAAACGGATTTTAGCTCATGTATATTTTATATTAAAGAAAACAATACCCTAATGAATTGAAGACTATATATAAAGTTATATACAGTACTTTTGAACACATTCTGCTATGAATTATTTATATAAGCCAAAGCTGTATGTTGTAGCTTTTTTGTAGAGTATAGTTTTATCTTATTTTGACTTTCTAGTTTTTGCTTTCAAAGATGAAAAGGAAAAACTTGCAGGCGGAACCTTGGGGGAAAAATAAGCCATGAACACTTATATGTAAATTTAAATTTGAGCCAAACTCTTTGTGTATATAGCATCCTAAATATATTATCACCTTTGGTGTAAGTACCTATGTATTGTACGTTCACCAGATTAAAAAGTATATTTTTGTGGATTGACGCCAACTTGAAAAAAGGCGAGGTCCTTATTAAGTAGAGTATTCACTGTTTAATATTTACTATTTTGTTAAATATACTGTACTTTCTTTGGATTTTAATTATTATTAATATTATTATCCAGATTTTTCAGAGGGTGTATAAAGGGGTTGTCCCCCTCACTGGTGGTGAATGTGTGCCGTTAAATTGTAATCTCTGTGCTGTATGGTTAAGCTTCATTATACATTTTATATATATGTATATAAATAGCAAAGTGGCAAAAAAAAAAAATCCGGTGTTAAGTTCATCCTGCATAAATATAAAAAATCTGTTACAACACATTTTAAGGCATCATTTTAAAACTGCCTCTTCTGAGGAGGAAAAAAAAAAACAGTGGAAAAACTTGACCTAATTTCTCATGATAGGGAAATAACACATATCAGATGAGCACAAAAGGTTTTTAAGTTGGTAAGTGGTTTGGGATAAAGCCTCAGAAATAAATTTGCTGTTCCTCTTTGCTGCTTCCATGAAATAGAGCGAGGAGTCCGGAGGCCCCTCGTGTCCCGACAGCTGGCTAGGGGAGGGGTTTGGGTTGTACTTGGATTTGGTAGCTTGATCTTATTTGCACAATCTGGCCCTGCTGTGACAAGGATGGCAAGGGCAGCATCGGCTCTCCTGGTGACTGCCTCAGACCAGTCCCTCCAAGGGCGTAAAAGCCGGGTTTGAGCAGCAACAAGTCTCAGGAGCCAAAACCTCGGTAATACCAGCTTGTACCAGCCTGGGTTGGTGGAGCCAATTTTGCATTTGGGGGCGTTCTTGCCCTGTCAAAATCTGGTCTCCTGTGCATCTCGCCCTCCTGCCATGGGCAGCGTTCCTTTGTATGGGGAACCAGATCAAGTAGATACAAATAAATTTCCTGCTGGTAGCTCTAGTTCTGGGGAAGAAGCTACAGTGCTGTTTTCTTACCCAAACTCCTTTAAAGTTATCCCTGATATTTATTAAATTTTTGCTTGGGCTTGAATTTTTTTTTTTTTTTTTGGTGATTAAAAAAATGGCTTATTGGATACTGTAACTAACAAGTGTGAGAAATGGAAATCCAGTGGGGCCAGCCATCTCCTCGGCCGCTTGCTTTCATGTGTGGTTGAAGAACAAAGTCAGTACATGCAGCTTCCAAAACTGCTCTCTTGTTGTCATGGTAATTTTAAGAAATGTGCAGGTTTCAAATTCGTTTCAGCCACTTACCTTTGGAAATCCCTCTGTGCTCAGCATAGTTAGTTACCGGTTTGCTGAAGCGTAGAGGAAAATGAGACTCTTTCTGATGGCAACTCTCTTTCCAAAGTGACTGAATTCACTTACCACTTCCGAGAACCTTTTAATGCTCTGAAGAGTTATGTGGTTTTTTCATTATTTATGCACATATATGAACTTTGCTGTACATCCGAGTGGGAGTTCTGCATTCACATTTACTGTCTATTTTCTTGTGTGCCTTATAAGATGGCTTTGCTGACTGTATCTCAATAGTCTTTATTTCTATGCAGGTTTTTAAACAGTACTATTACTGTTTTCTTAAAGAAAAAAGCTACATAAGGGTTAGAGTTTGTATTGAAATCGCACCAATTAATTAAAAACAAAAAATTGGTTCTTAAGAAGGAAGGGGACTGTTCGCATGTTGCCCCAGCCCTCCCCTAGGCTCAGCAGAACGAGTCTTTCACAGACCTCCCACAGCGGGGAGAATCTCATGCCGTTGAATAAATGGGAATCCTGATTTTTAATAACAAGTAACTAACTTTGGAACGTACTTTTTTAGGTATTGTAAAAATGTTTTATAAAAAAAAAGACATAGCACAGGTATTTCAACAGGTGAACAATACTTTTTTTTAATTACCTATACTGAACGAAGTTGCAAGTGGATCCGATCCTGGTCTGAACCCATTCAAGTCTGAATGATTTAAGATTTTTATCTGCTATCGTGACAAATCACCTCTCCATCTTCAAGCTCTCACTGTAGTGCTTAAAATACACGTTATCAGGGATTCGTCAGAGAAAAATGCTTTAGCCTTTCCTTTCACTTAAAGGACACTAATGCATCAGAAACTTGCGAATTACTGTGCGCACAAGAAATACATAGTAAATAAGGAACAAAACAACTCCTAACAATTGATCATGGGAAGAAGTTAAATTAGAATGTGAAAGAAAGACTTAACAAATGTAAACGTTTAAATCTTAGTAGAACCTTTCTTCACTTTGCTGTGCAAGAGAACACTGCTTTGCTATATTTAAAATGGCTTTTTTAAAAGAGATTTATGTATTTGGTAAATGTTTGTAGTCAACAGTTCACAAAGAAGCTGTTCACGGTTTAATGATGATAAGCCGTTTGGCGGCACAAGCTGGACTTTGTTGCCATCCTTGAGACGAATCTTTTAAGAAAAAAATAAGTTAATCTCAATTTTTTCCCTGAATGTGTTGTTTTTTCTTCAATATACAATAAATATTCTAGTGAACTTTTTATCAAATGGTTAAGAAAATGCTAGAGGTTGTTGTAAAATATTTGTATCCTGCATTCACTAAAGTAAAGATACTGGCTTTTACTGTGTACTCCAGCCTCTCTCGTATTTGCAGAGCATGTTTTTGTTTAGCGCATCTTTCCCCCTCCAGGTATGGGAAATGCTCTTCAGGTTCAGTTGTGAAGCATTGGTTTTAAACTGCAGCAATGATTCTTTTAATCAGTATGCATTTTGGGGGAGTCATCTACTTCTCATGACATTCAAATGAAGGACCGATGGGCTGTAAGAAACTTATTACAAAGTGCTTACGGAAACCCTTGGGCAGGGTCAGGGTGGTGACCCAAGGGCTCGCCCTTCCCTCCGGCCCCTTCACCTCTCCTTTTGCTGCTCTCGCTTCTTGCTGCAAGTGCTGCTCCGAGCCAGGCAGGTGGACGGGGGGCCGGCAAGCTGGTGTGGTGGCTGCAGGCAGAGTTGCAGCAGGCAGCACTGCCCTGTTCCCATCACTGCTCGCCTCGGTGGCCACAGTTCTGCATTTTGAAACCAGCAGTAAGGAAACGGCACTGTCGTGTCGTGTCCCCCCCCCCCCCCCCAAGCTCACTGCAGCGGTTTCATCAAAAAGGTGAAACAAACATCTTTTGCGTGAGAAGAACGCTGGCAGAGAAAGGCGTTCTGAACTCTTTCTAGCGGCAGGTGGAGATGCGGCAAGGCACTCAGCTGTCTGAGGGAAGTGCTGGGCTGTGCGACAGCATAGTCGAGTTGTGGTGACAAAAAAAAAAGCGCAAGCTGTCTGGGGTGGTTGGTGCCCCTTGTGCTTTTATTTCATTTTGCTTTATTTAAAAATGTAATAAGCCCCCCTAGAACAAAGAGAGATACATTTCCTTCACAGAAGAAAAATACTAGGTTGGTTTTTTTCATTATAAGATACTTTAGAGTCCTCGTTTACAAAATGAGGTTCCCCCAGGCTTTCCTGAGCACTTTTTTTGACAGTTGCAGGAAACACAGGTTATCGTTATGACACATCGTACAGTCTGCTCCTCCTCAGGCCAGGAAGAGATTGCACCTGTACAACATGGCCTGAACCGCAGCTCTCACCTGGCCGCACCTTTGCTGTAAGCAACAAAAAAACCCCAGAAACCCAACCAGCCCCTTGCAAGTCCCAGGGCAGCACTGATCTGGCCTCACTCATACCCAGCAGGTCTCTGCAGCAGCAGTGCCCGCTGGTGAAAGGCTCCCGCCAGGCCGCGGCCAACCCGCCAGCGGGGCAGGGCTGAACTCTGCACTGCCACGGCCTGCATGGCTGAAGGGGAACAGATCCTGGGGCAGGAGGGGCCAGCGCAGGGCAAGGCAGGGAGGACAAACAGCTGCTCTACCCCCCCTGCCCACCAGCTCTGCCCTCACCCTCAGGAATGACAGCAGCTGCCAGCTCAGCGGCTGGCGACAAGCCAAGCCCCCTGCAAGCGGCCCAGGAAAGCGCTGGGACCCTTAGAGCACGCCTTCAGCTGGCTGCTACTCACATCCTATGTTACCCCATCCCTGGCCAGGTTTCATGCAACTGTGCTGCAAAACACCTTCGTGTGTGGTTCTAGGAGAGAGTTTACCTCTGCTCCCAGTCCCTGAATTTGCTGAATTAACTTTTTGAGGCAAATTCTTCTCTGCGGCAAAGCTCCCCAAAGCCTCATTTTCTGCTCGCTCCCAGCATGTAGTGTTTACCCACTCGTCCTAAACAGCACAGACCTCAGGCTTACCCACATCTCGGGACACCACCAGCCTCCGACGCTTCACTGGTCTTTCCTACGCACTCAGAAGCTTTTCAATGCAAACGTCAGCAGTTCACAGAAACATCTGACATGCAGCAGCTTCACAGTCCCATCCTATAAAGGATTTACACTTCTTTCCATGACTGCCTAAGGTAACGCAAGGCTTCTTTCCTAGACCTTGCAAATTAAATGCAGCTTAGCAATACTCTCTCATGTGAAGACTACATACAAGGAAACTCAAATCAAGGAATGCAATGAGATGCACCATAATGGATTCCACCCCCTCCCCCCCCCAAAAAAAAGTAACACTGGCTAGACCTCCCCCAGCAAAGGAGCCTTTGAGAAGCGCGTACTACGTACCACAGGCCTAACGCTACTCTCACGTCCTCCTCCAATACTCTTTGGCCATCTGTGGTCATGCTGAAGTACTGGCTCTAGACAAGCAGTACCCTGGCAAAAAGCAGGGATTCTGCAATGAGCTCCGCCTGCAGAGACACTGGATTTCAAGAGAACTCTCTGAAGGATTTCATTGAGGAGAAGAGGTCTGTGCTCACCCTTCCCAGTGGTGGGCTTGAAGCATCCTAATAAATCCAGCTTAAACATTTGCTCAAAAGGATGGAAAAGCAAGGTGCTGTCAGCGTCCTTGTGCCATGGCACGCCTAGCTTAACACACTAGGAGTCACCATTTTAGGGTTAAGTATGCCAACACTGCCATGGTCTGCAAGAGAGAGAAATGACAGTTCAGAGAAAGAGTCCCCGGTTCTACTCTAAGCAAAAAGTGTTTTCTTAAAATGCAAACAACCCCCAAACTTTCCAATCACATCAATACTGCACTTTTTATCTCAGCAGCAAAGGATTAGCTTCTTAGACAAGGCATCAAGAAATACCTGAAGCAACCAAGATGAGTAAATCGCTACAAAATACTTTCCCTCAACAGAGTTCACGAATGTTAAGCCAGCTGCCTGATGATCTTTATCAGCAACAAAGCATCCTCATTCTTCCATAAAATCACATCACCTCACTTTCAGTCAAGTTCAGGATTACAATATCAGCTGCTTAAAAAAATAAAAATAATCTGTATTGTTATCCCCCTGAATGCACTCCAGTCAGAGTCGCTGGCGTACAGGCTTCAGTGCTGGGAGGAGAGGCCATGTTTGGCTGCCTCTCCCCCTTAGGATTTTTTTTCTACAACTGCACTTTGTGGTAATTTCCCTTCCAATCCATCTGCTGAAACATTTGAGGTTAGTGTTATGTTGGAGGTATGGGCCACCAGGCCTTGTGTTTTAAAATAGATTATATAAAATACTGGCAGGACAATTCCTATCAGGAGCATAATAAAAACTGCATTCCACCACTGGATTCCACAGTCCGCACCATTACTGGTCTCCTGCTTCCCTGACTGGGGCAGTGGCCTCTCCGGTGCTTCCATGCAATACTCTGTGTTTAGCTGGACCTCCGCCTGCACCACGTCCTGAATGCTCTTGTCAATCCCCTTGAAGTAGTCGCTCAGGTGTCTGCCGTCAGCAGAGCTGCTTGCACCATCATCAGGCTCCGGTATGTCCACGAGCATCAGGCCGGTCTGGGGGGGCGCAGTCAGGAGCGGCCTTAATTCTCTGCCTTTCTCCATTAACAGCCCATGGGTCTTCACAGGGATCTTGATGGACTTCAGCGCATATAAGTCCTGCTCCCGGATGAAGTTGTTGACGCGTTTGATATCCGCAACCTACAGAATCCAAAGAGGACAGGAATATTAGTGCAGGACAACCCAGCCTTTTACCAGTACTGAAGCAGGAAGCAGCTACAAAGCTAGTGTACAAGCAGCAGCCAGAAAATAAAAGCAAGCCCTGGCTGCAAGTGGCTTAGTGTTTTGCAGAGACTTCCCAGCTGTTCCAGGGATGCTCCCGGTCCTGCAGGACACAGACGGTCCCCTACTAAACCAGTCTATAACCTCCTCTAGTGCTCTTGTATCTCTCACAGGCTGTATTTTGCTTAATACTGATTTCCCTCCTTTTGCTTTCTTTGCCCTTCTCTCACTTACAAGTTAAGGCGAGAAGAGTCTTCGTAACAGATCCTTTTAAAAACAGTTTTCATACCTTAAACAATGCACAAGTGTTTAACATGAGAGGACAACATCAATATGAGCAGGGAAAATGCTCTCCCTGCTAGGAAAGCAATTTCAGAGTGAACAGAGCTCCATCTTTGGAGCATATGGCAGTTTCAAAAGCAAGACCCCAGCCTGGCAGAGAGCAGGCGAGCCTCTCTCCCACACAGGCATGAGCACCCTTTGCTCATGTTCCCAAGCACCACCCCTCTTGTGCACGACAGCAGCTCCATACAGCTCATTTCTCCACAGCTGGTAAACACTCCTGCTGAAGGTACGCTTCCAGCAATAATCTCCGTGTATCTATGATCATCTTTGGCTGTTCGTGTGTAGGGGCTCCATCTGGGACTGGTATTCCCACCCAGCTCGGTGATGCGAACAGCAGTAAGAAGAGCAAGAAAGAACAAACCATACCTACACGTAAGTCACAAGGACAGCCAGTATCAAAGAAAAGACAAAGGCAAGGCAGCGTTTCTTTATTTAACGTTAAATAAAGAGAAGACAGCTTAATACAGTGTGCATTGACAGCCACCTAATAAGTAAGTACATGAACTTCTCAGTTGCCCTAAATCCTGTCAAAGAAAAGAAACAGGACTGTCAGCGTGTGCAAGGAGCTCTCCAAAGCAGCCAAGGAGGCACAACAGAACCTCGAGGGAAAGGCTGGGGGCTGCGAAACAAAGAAAACAGCAAGACCCCAAACCAAAGAGAAAGGCAACATGAACAGGCTAACCACCTCCGATATATCGTACAGAAGAGACGCAATACGAGGACTGCACTTTCAGAGGAAGTTCAATGTGTTCTTTTAGAAATCTCATCAACTACCATACGAACTGCCTCCACAAGCTTGAGGCTACCAATGAAACTGGGGAACTAAAAACAAGAAAGTAATTTACTTCCTAAGCAAATGCGTAAGTGCCATCAGCACCAAAATCATTGATAGTTGAGGGCAAAGATCTCCTTTTAAAAGCCAATACACCAGAAGGGAGCCTGAACATCTCCTTTGCCATTGCAACAAATGTTCAGGGCTACTTGCAGGTGGTGCTGCTGCCAGCTGGCTGCCAGGAGCGGGCAGGTACCAGCCCCCAGCAGCACAGGAGGTGGGGAGGGGACGGCAGTCCTCCCTCCCCTGCAGGGAGCTCCCACAGGTTGGAGGACCGTGCTCTGGGCCACAGGAGAGAGGAGCTGCAGCGGCTCTGCCTGCAGAGCTGCCTCTCTCCATGGATCTCCCCTCCAGCCCGTACAGGTGGTCAGGGAACCACACACCAAGCTCATCTACCGTGCGGTCCCTGAAAGGTGGCAAGTCTGCTACATCACAGCCAGAAAGCAAGACTCTGCTGAAGGACAGAGATGAGGTGAATGCCCGAATCTCACATTTACTCTGTAAAGCTTGAGAAATCTGAAAATGCAATGTTTAATCTAGATCCTAATCTGGTGCCCCTGAGGAGAAGGGAATCCTCAGTTGCTGGTTCAGACTCCTCACAGCTTGCCCCAGCGTAACATCAAGACTTAAACCCTGCAAAATTATTTAGTTATGAAATAACAATCTCACCCAAAGCCTCCTAACTGAGGTGATGCTTCAATTTTTTGTTTTGTTCCAATGAAAGCAAATTATTGGGACAGTAAATATCCCCTGCGGTGTCTGCAATCAAACACTGCAATGTTGTGCTAAGGCTCTAGAAAGAGAAAGTGGAGCACCACTCACGTGGAAACAACAAACAAAGCTGATGGAAAGCATGCAAGAGCACTCGGCTCCACAAACCATTTAGGCTTATTTTCTGTACACATTTTTTTGGCTGCAGTGAGCTCCTCTTGTCCCAGCTAAGAACAATGCCAAAAGCAGGCCAGGACTATAAATGGTCAAGAGTAAAAATGAGAATTTTAAAGTGCTTTGCATCTCTGCCAAGTTATCCGTAGCGCACGCAAATCTATTTGTTGCACTGCCTCAATACCCCCACCCCAAGTAGGCCCTGATGATTCTGAAACCAATGACAAGTTCTCATTGATTTCAAAAAGCTCATCCTGGATTTTTTAAACACAGTCTCATGTATTTGTGGCTACAAATCTTCCTCACTGATGTCCTGGTAGCCTTTCAGGAGCTGCTTAATTGTGCAAGTAAAACAAAATACATCAAAATTGATCAGTGTCAGTCTGTAAACAGACAAATATACAGATCTCCAATAATAAGGATTTCTGCACCTCTTCAGTTTAACTGGAGCAAGTCAGAAGTGCCCTTTTGGGAAGGGAGGGAGGGAGTAAGACAGTTTGTTTCCTGTGGGAGGAGAACACTTGACTACCTCGTCCCTCCCCATCAGCTTGCCTTCCCTGCCGGACAAGCCCAGCAGCCTTCAGCAGGGCAGGAAGAGTAGGTTCCACCTGCACCTGCTGGGGCTGAAAGGCTGCGGGAGCATGGCAGCAGAGGAGGCAGATGAACAGTCATGGCAGGGACAGGACCGAGACCTCCCGAGTTACAGTACAGGAGGCACAGCAGGCTTTTTCATGCCATAAACCAAGAGAGTTGTTCAGAATCTTCCTTCTTTGAGTTCACTAAACTGCTGTGATGTGGCATAAGCGGCAATAACAACGCAGTCGCTACTGCTTAGAGACGAGCATGTAGTCGTGACTACAAAGTCAACTGCTGTAGCTCTGAGTTCTCATCCTCTACCGGTGCCAATCAAGGCCTATTCAAGTCCTACCAGACTCGCTTCTTGCATCAGGCTCATCAGCAGAGCCTAGAAGGCTTTCTTTTTTGTTTTGTTTTTGTTTCTAAGGGAATGGGAGGGGAGGAATTGTCGCAATTCCTCTAAGCCCTCTTGCTTCAGCTGCACCACACAGCTGTGTTGTTAAGCAAGACAGACTGCAATGGTATTGCAGCAGTTGAGCCAGTACTGTATCATTATCCCCATCCAGGTCACTGTCCAATTGTTTGCATCATGGAACTTTTTAATCACAGTCTAGCTTGCAGATAAAGGAGGCTCTAAAAATACAGCTTTAACTGATAAACAACAGGGTACTTCCAACGTTCAGATCAGGTAATTAAACTTTTCAACAGTTTTTCTATAAAGCTCTCTCCTTTGGAAGAAAGAAATGTATTTTGTAGCATGTTCCAACTCCAGAGAAAGCTCACCGTGCACACGTACTCCCTTCTGCCTGCAGACAGCTGAACTGCACGCACTTCTGGGTGCGACAGAAAACAGTCAAAACCCACATGCACGTACAGCACCTGGACTCTGTGACCTGGACGTTGGCATCCCTCCTTCTGCAAGTCCACCCCTGTTAGACTTAGACCTTCCTTGCAAAATGTAAGCTCATACCTTTCAAAAAATAAACAAAAAAAGACCCCATCGGAGCGGCGTTTCTTTGTACTGTTCAGTTTGCTTCAAAAACTGTGTGCTCCTTGAGAGCAGAGCTCTCACCCTCGTTTCTGTACTCAACTTCCTACTTTTTGCCCTCACTTAAATAACTAAGTACAAATCATGGCTGCTACACTGCACTTAGTCACCCAAATTAAAGAGGAAAGCAGGTCACGCAGGGTGTGAGGTTGACAACATCTTCCTAGGCTGTTAGCTGAAGAACTCTGTTTGTTTATTTTTGCCTTTCTCCAGCTCAGTTTTACCCAGATATTGACCATTCATGAAATACATAGTTTTGACCATTTTCAGTGTCAAAACTATTAGACAACAGCACGCCTTCCTGTAATTCTGGAAACTAAGTAATTAAAACCAAACAGAGATAGCTCTTACTTTACAACCATACTGCAGGGCTAGCTTGTTAAGATTATCATCCTCTGTAATCTCTCGTTCCAGAAGTATGACATCTCCAACTCTGTTCCGAGAAGTGCTGCATCGCTGCTGCTCCTTGCCCCTCGGTCGCAATTCCGTAACATTGAGTTCCTCCTCTGATGATTCTTCCGAATCAGATTGGCCATTGGGGAACACATACACCTGCCTGCCGGGGTAATTATGGATGGTGACGGGAGCCTGGAAGGATCTTGTCCGGCTCTCATTCAGCCTCATCTTTTATACCAGCACCTGGAACAAAACCCAGACATTTTTAATTTCCCTAATACCCGTGTTTATTTCTTAGCATGTAAGATATGGGAGAATGGACAAAAAGCAGAGTAGTTGCACACGAGCACACACACACACACACAAGGCTTTCCTTCTACCCAGAGCTTCTCAGGGGCAAACCCAAAAGATGCCACTCTAACAGTGCTGACAGAAATACTAGAAACCTTACGTACACAAACTTCAACAATGGGTAGATTATTTTCAAACCTTTTTTTTGGTCTACTTATGGACAAACCACTACATAACACTACTTTGCTACACATCTTAAATACGACTTTCTATAATTTCATAAAAAAGCAGCAGAGTCACTTGAGCCAAGTGTCTTTAATTATAGCAAAAAAAATCCATGGAACCACCACATCAGATCTCCTACCATTACACATTAAAAACTGACCAAAATTATCCTTTATGTCCCCTTTCCAGAAGCCCTTAGTTCTCTACACTTTAAGAATCCACATTTTAATTTCACGGAAGTGCATTTTTTTAAAATAAGGACAGCTCAAGCCACACTTAACTTCCATCTGAATGACGAGGTAATTTTGTTGGATAAAGACAAGAACCTGCCTGAGCACTTTAATTATTGCTAGGCCTACAGCAGCAAGTCATTAGGAAGCTACTTTTTTTTTTCCTTCAATTCTCAGCTCCACAATTTGTTGTCAGGGTCAGGTACAGGTAAGAAAACCTCACGTTCTCACAGAACTCCATTGACCTTAATATTCTCATCTACCCATAAGGGATGTCTATGGTGAAACCATTTTATGGCATGTCATTAGTATTGAGCATGGCACCCACAGGCTGCAGGCAGGGTCAGAGCTGTGCTGGAAGACCTGAAGGTCTAGGGCCGCTCCTGTAGGACACCTCTGCCTCCGGACAAGCTGTAAGCCAAGCGCCCTCCTCCGAGGGTGCTCTCCCGAGGCACTTCACCAATCGTTCCCCACCAGGGAGGGCCAAAACTCTTCTCCAGCCCGGCCCTGGCCGCCCCAACCCGCGCACCCCCGGGTCGGGCAGGCAGGGTGACGGCCTGGCTCCCGCCCGCGCCAACACAGGCGGCGAAGCGGGAGCCCGCCGCCCCGCGCCCCCCTCCCGTTTCGGCAGGGCAGAGGGGCACCCCCACCCCGGGACGGGCGCTCCGCTCCCGGCACTGCTCCCGGGGCCGACGGCGCAGGGCACAGCGAGGCGGCGACCCGCCCGGAGCCTCCCTCAGCCCCCGGGGGCTCGGCGCGTCGCTCGCCCCAGCCCCGCGCGAGGACCCCGCGCCGATCCCCTCAGCGCCTCAGGGGGGCCCGCTCCCCGCAGGGCCCCGCTCCTCTCAGCGCCGGAGGGACCCGGGCCTCTGGTCCGCGGCGGGCGGGCCCTGCCCCTCTCCCCTCAGCCCCGCGGGGCGGCCGGGCCCTGTCCCCCGTGGCGGGCCCCGTCCCGAGCCCCCGGCACTGACCCGCCGCTCGCCGGCCATCGGCCACACGCACCAACCTAGCTCCGACTCTCGCCCAGCTCTCCTCCCATTGGCTAGCAGGGCCGGAAGGCGGGAACCTCAGTGCCGCCTGGCCAATGGGCGGCGGGCAGGGGCGGTGGAGCGAGGTTGGTTGAGCGGTCAGCGCTGGAACGTGTCGGCGGGAGGGAGGGCTCCGCTTAAAGGGCCCGCGCCCCCGCCCCAGCCCGGGCGAGACCTGTGCCCGAAGCACTCGCAAGAGCGGGGAAACAATATACATCTGTACAGCCCTACGTATGGTATCACTGTAATAGTATACATTATCCTGACTATACATACAGTTATAATAAAGTTTCGTTATTAGATTGGCAATATATTGATCGTACACACACGCACGCACACACACACCCCATCTATAGTAAACTTGGCCTAATTTGGGGAACGGCAAGGCATTGCTGAGAGGGTGGAGTGCTCAGTCCGGGCCTTGGATTGCCTTCCCGTGCTCGGCGAGGCTGGCGAGGGCGTGACACCGATGCATTTACCCCCGTGGCACATCCCCGGCCGGCCAGCCAGGCTCGCATGCCAAGTTACCTCCAGATGTGTGGCGCCGGCGTTTTGTGATTTCCAAGAAGATCAGCCTTTTCCCTCTCATTTTGTGGCTAGCGCAAGGCACTGCCTCGGTGTACCCTGGGTATGGCCACAGCTCCCGGTGCCGAGTGCTCCTTCCAGCCGTGCCGCCCCACGGACTCACCACTCGTGTTTGGCTCCAGCCGCAGCAAAGCCAGTGCCTGCAGAGCTGTTGGCGGAGCTGATGAGGTGTATTCTGCACTGGTATGTTTTCCTTGGCCCATGCCGACTTGTGGCTTATGTTTAAAAAACAAGCTCAGGACAAATCTTTAACAAGTTCCACATGCAAAGCTTTTCTGGGGTGGCGGGGGGAAGAGAAATATTTCCTCATAGCTGGTTGCAGGAATTAACCAGGCACCACTCACCCCAAGGGCTAGCATGAAGACCTCTTGCAAGGGACAGCCTTGGGGCTTTGTTCAGAAGTGTGAAGGGCTGCTAGACGCTCTTTTTCCTAAAGGAGGTGGACAAACCTACTTTTAAGTAAAATTAAAGCTGAGCGCAGTTGCTGGCTATCCCTTTGCCTTCTCTCGTGCAATCCCAGTGCCGGTGGCAGGGAAGGCAAGAGGGGAGAGTATTTCCTCTCCAGCTCTTGCTACTGCTAGGTTACATGCAATGTCAGTTGACAAATGTCACATACTGGAGAGGAAGGAAGGCTCCCCAAGCATTGGCGTTATTTTTTTAAGCAACAGCCATTGCTTCCTCATGCTTCTCGCTTGCCCACACGTCTTTGTGGGGCTGAGTGATTTCGGCAGGGCTGGAAGGGCAGTGGGAGAGTGGCCAGGCAGGACTGTGACTGAGCCCAGCTCCTCCGAGCAGCCGGCCAGCACCCCATCTCCAAGCAGGTGTTATGATTTCCTTCCCTCCATCCCTGGGCCAGCTTGTCTCATGAGCAGATGATTTTGGGGCTCAGCCAGCTTACGTACTTTTCTGACCCAACAGACGATGGATTTAGTGTGCTGGAAAGGATTCTACAAGCGTGGGGACTAGATCAGACATGCCAAAATGCCTTCCCTGAGCCACTTATAATCTCTCTGTGACTATTGAGGTTCAAAAGTTACGAGTAATAGTCACGCTTTGTCAAACAAATACAGGTTACTCAGGGTAACCTGCTCAAACCTGGAAAATACAACTGCTAAGGTGATTTGGAAACGTGGCGGAAACAACCAGACTTTGCTGATAGAGCTAAGTCTGGGTTGGCTTACTTGTCCTTACCTGTCATTTACTGCTTATTATTTTTCTAACTTTTAAAATATCAGGAAGAATTATTCATTGATCTCATGGAAAGACACCAGGAAACGTAGATGGGAAATTGCTTCATCCTCCAGCTGAAAGATCCTTACAGAATCCTTATGAAAAGGTGGTTTTCTCCCAACTGTTGGGATGAAACAGCTGTTAAGAAAATCAAGCAAAAAAGCTTTTAATAGTCAGACTCAAAATCAATTCCCTTCTCGGATTTGTCTACACAAATCGTAAACATGGAAACACAGAAATACTTGACTGGCGTCAACTGATGGCAAATAATTCAAGCTCCTTTGTGCATTTGTACAGGCTGAGCTGGACATTTGCTTGCAGTCCTGTCCTGGAAGAAATGCATGCAGTGTCCAGACTACCATGTGCAAGCGTGCCCTATAACACACATAATGGGTAATCTGTCACCAAGATTTAAACATCCCTGCACAGACAAATCTGCAGGTTTCTCTACTGACTCTGATATATACTGACCTCTTTTCTGTCTGTCCAGAAAGTCTTATAGCAGTCTTAATGGAGAAAGAATTAAAGCCTTAGTACAAAACCTGCCAATTTAGAGCCTTTCAGGCCTTCATTATCAAGTGGAAAGGACAGAAGAAAGGCCCATTTCAGTTCTTTTTTTGCCTTCATAGGCACTTACACTGCCAATTTGCTTCCCACCTTTTATGGGAAATTACAACAGCTCAGGATTTTTTTCTGTCTGTCTATGGAAGATTCTGCAGGGACCAACTCTGCGCTAGTTCATGGAAAGGTCCTTCACCCCTCTTACTTCCAGGAACCTGACATACAACTCTAGTGGTACCTAAATAGGACCTGGATGGATCTTGACAAATTCACTTCAAGCAGGACATGGAGAAGCTCCCAGTCCATTTTCTGGTGTTTTCTAAACCTAAGGCATTACCCGGACATAAACCACCCCAGCACTGCAGCAGCACTGTTTGCCTGTAGCAGCAGGACCCCAGGTACCTGCTGCTGTTGTGGCCCTGTGATATGAGTCTGCTCTCCCTCCCAGCAGTCTGTCTGCAATAAATCTATTCTGCGAAAGGATCACAGTCCCCGTGAGAATTTACTACTTTAAATATGTAGCGGTTTTGAGCTATAGGGCTTTACAAGATTCCTTGTATCTTGGCCTAAAATTCAAACGGCAGATGTGATATGTTTTACCAGGCCTGAACAGGGAAATGACAGGGAATTAGTGTCCATTTGCTGAGTGCAGCCCTGCCCCTTCTGCCCTCTGGGACCTTCAAACCTTAAAATATTATAATTGTTCTCACTTCAGCAAGAAATCTGCCTCTAGCAGAGTGGGATAATTTAACTATTAGGCAGTTAATCCAACGAGGGTTTATGACACTGTTTATGACACTGAAAAAAGCACCACAAGAGGAGGTTTTTCAAAATGTTTTAGATACCTATCTGCTTTTTCCAGGCTTTTTCAGTGTGAGCATCCTCGACTGATCTTTCCATTTACAACAGCTGAAGTTCAGCCTTGTGTCATTTTCCAGCAGCTTTTGCTGCCTGCCTGGCCTTTCCTGAACCATTTCACTTCGCAGCAGAATAGCTTGACTCTGCACCTCAGAACAGCTTATCCCTCCTGGTCCTCCAAGCTCGACTGCTCCCCACTGCGTTTGTGTAAGCCAGGTTTGTTTGAACCAAAGTAGAGAGACGCGGTGGCATGTGAGCAATCAGCAGATACATCATTTCAGACCCGGTCCCCAAGTGAACTGAGGGATGCATCTGCTCAGCGGCTGTCACTGCAAATGTTGCTGCTTCCCAGTGGCCTCATCATGCTGAAGCTCAAATGATGCAAACTGTCGTCAGTACGAAGAATATGATAAATCTTAACAAGAAATAACTGTCCGTTTTGTAGGAGAGCTGCTGTTGGCTCTGGGCCAGTTGCATGGATAATGTCATCATTCCAAATAATTGGAATATTTTTGTTGTGAGCAGATAGATTGTGAGAGCTGCAAAGCCACAAACAAGTGAAGTCTGTCTGAGAGCTGAATGGTTCAGTCATTATACACATTCAACCAGCATAAGGGTCATACGTCCCCTGAATTTCAGGAAGAAATCCTCCTACCCCTGACATGTCAATGCAGAGGGCAACAGAACTGAGAAAGCCTGCTCATTTTTGCTTAATCCAAAGTAGCAATGTGTCCATGATGCTGGGCACCAGCCAGCATTCACATTGATGCAGGCTCCTTCCCGGGGAATGTCAGAGTTAATCACTTTGTGATAAAGAATCAAAACCTTAATGAAGGTCTTGGTTGGGGCTTTCCAAAGAGAAGACCATCTAGAATAGGGCTCTCCTCTTTTGTCCTTGAGATTCCTGTAAACTCTTGCTCAGGTCCAGAATTGTTGTTCTCTTCATCACTTTGGTTTTGTGAGCCTTTTTTCAGGCTCACTTCAGAAGTGTCCCAAGTGTCAGACACATACTCCTTGTGTCTTTCTTTGCTTTTCTTTAAGCAGCCTTCTAAGCTCTGCAATAAAATCTGTTATTTGGATTTCAGATCACACAGTGAGAGTCTGCTTTCCACCCTTGGGAAACTAATAACTTAATGTGCAACTCGCAAAAAGCAGCTCCAGTCTCTCTTGCACTGGTATTCAATTAACTCGCCTGCCCAGAGATGGGCCATTTCACACATCCATGCACATGTGGCTCATCGGTGCTAACTGATGCCCAGGTTACAGCTGCTCAGGCTGGCATCTGATGGTTTCCAACTGTCCAGGACTAGTAGGAGTAAAAATTGCAATTCATAAATCACCAGGGCCATCATTAATTGTGACTTGATCCATAATTTGGGATTAATAAAAGCAAGACAGAGTGAAATCATTCACCCGTTTCCTTTCCCATATGGGCTATTAACAATAAAAATGTAGAATGTACAGTCAATAAAAGATGAAGGAGGGGACCCTCACAAGCCCTGACACTACGTACAGCACAAGTTAAAGGAATACTTCTTGAGCATCTGCTTCTTTATATCAACCCATTATTCCTGTTTAGTTTAGCATACACAGGGGAAGGTTCCTATACAGCACTGTGAGGCAACAGGAATCTGCTGATATTTCTGATGTTGCTGAATTATTAAAAAAAAAAAAAAAAAAGAAAAAATATGAGCATTCCTTTCTATCTTTATTTTATTGTTTCCTAGTGCGAGACTGGGAAGGCAGCTGTAGCAAACCACATCCATGTTCAGGACATGGCATTATAGAAATTATGATGCGTCTATTGCAAATAATTTATAAACGCTGGGCTTTGCTCTGGTTTTGGACTAATGTAGCATAACTGATTTCAGTGAAGTTACCCCCTGCGTTAAGGCAGAAGTGTGAGCCAAATACAACAAAATAATACTCTCCCTGGTGTCTGGAGTGACTAAGCTTATGTGGGTACTCTATGTATATTTGATTGAATTATATACACAGCAATAAGTTTAAGAGGTTGATACAGTAGGCACACAACGCAGGGAAGAAAACCTCAGTTAAATTAAATTAATTATAGGTCTATACTTAATATAGTTAATTGAGCTATGGAGGTTACTCTGAGTGCATGTTTGGTAGCATCGGGTTACACCTTGCCTCTTTTAATGGTTTCTCCTGTTGGAATCGCTTGACTAGCTCAGCAGGTTCCAAACTTAGCCATGGGCAACTCCGCATAGGAGCGCTACTCCTGTCGTTGACTGCCCTGGAAGGGTCTTGAGCTGAAACTTAACACTCTCAGGAACAAGCTGACGGTTTAGGTGGTCGCATCTGGAAAGAAGCACAAAGCCTGTGTCCGTGCTGCTGTGCAGAAGCATCCCTGAGACCTGGCCGACAGCCAGCTTCACACCTTATCTGCAGGGGTATCCCTGGCTCAGGGGCAACCCAACCTGGATACAGCCTGCACCTTCCTTATTTAAGGGTATACCCAGCAGCAATGTGACACCCAGCCCAGCAGCCCCCACCTAGCCCATCCCTCCGAATGGCCGCAGCATGTGGCAGACACTGTGGCCTGTGGCCCTCCCCAGGTAGGACCCTGCTGTTGCCGGCAATGAGAAGAGGGATTTGTCATCCCTCTGAGTTGGGGTGTGAGGTGCTGGGTACCCTGTACCTCTGACTCCTTCCAGGGCAGAAGCACAGCTCTTGCCTCCACCCTCGCAAGCTTTTTCTCCAGTTTGTAACATAGCAGGTGTTATAATAAAGACCCAGCTTCATCATTCATTTCCAGCTCAGACATCAAATTACTCCCACCTACGAGGACTACATTTGCAACTCTCTCACATATGCTGTGACTCTTAGGAATGAGACTTTTATCTTGGGAACCAGAATGCAGATTTAAACAGCACTGCCGTCTCCTGGAGGAGAAAACGTGTCTTTGCTCAGAGACCTAGTTCTGTGCTTGCCTTCTATCACGCAGCACCATTTGGCAGGGGCTGCCTGGTTTATGTGATAGCAGACACTGAATTACTTCAGAAAAACAGAGACTTATTCTTTATATAAAAACAAATGACTAATTAAAAGTGGTTTTAATTTTGCAGTTCATATTTTCTTGGGATTGTGCCAAATTCTGGAGTCCATACTCCACACCCTGTCCTTCTGGAGGAATTTGGCTAGGGAAAGCACTGTAAGATTTGTTCTCTTTCCTCTCCCTTACTCTTAAAATCCCTCCTCCCCCTTCTCCCTTCCTGCAACTGGTAAATTGTGAAGAACAGGAATGTTCCTGGGAAGAAACCCAGGCAGAATCACATTCAGAACAAGTCAAAGATTTCTTGCATAGCTGAAGCATGTGTTTGCAATCCCCAATTGCCGGAGCACGTAGGCCCTGCCAGCGCATGTTGTTCCCTTCAGATGTTCTCAGAGAGCTCTAGGCAGTGTCCAGGGCGCTCTGTGGACAATGTTTAGCTGAGGCATTGCTCCTTGGCCCATCTCTTAATGGTGCCAGGGCCAAAAAGGCTCTTGGTGAAAGCACGGCAAAGAGCCAACCCTACCTTTCCAAGAAGCTGTGTTAGTGATCGTTAGAGCCGTTGGTCTGCATGACCCCCCTGAGCCACAAACTGGCTCCATTTGGGCCAGCGAGAGTTTGGCTGCTGCTACCAACCTATCACTCCAGGCTTCAGGCAGCTTCCAGGATTGATGAACTCCAGAACAATTAGTATGTGCAGCCCCAACAAAGTACTGCCCAACAGAGACGGACAAAACCATGAGATCCCTAATGGATGTCCAAAAGGTAAATTATAACTGTTGGCCAGCAGCAGGTAGATAGCCAGTAACTACAGCTTATTCTCCCGTCTGCCTGAGAGGTGCCACTGATCCTGAGGGAGCGTAACTCTTCCAAGAGGTGCCATTTAATGGTTCAGAACTGGAACCTGATAGGGCCAAGAAGAATGGGAGTTGGGGGCTGAGACACTGGTTGGAAAAACACAGCTTCAATGTATTTGTGAGGAAGCTTTTGTCCTTGGCACCATGCGGAGCACAGTATATTACAGGAGCACAAAGTGAGTCCTTGCTCAAGTTGGTGCTGATACTGGGGAAAGGCAGGTTGAAAAGCTTCACTTGTCTTTCCAATGACCTTATCATGTGAGCTCAGTCTGCCAAGAGCTGTCTCTCGCTTTGCGCTCCTCGTGGTCTGAGCCAACAAGCCTGAACACGCTGTGCTGATATCTGATATTGTTCGGCATTGCATGGCAGTCTCCGAGTGTTGCACATGCATCCTTTCAGAACGGGATGATGATGCCTCTGTGCTTTGCTGCTTATCGTGTCCCTCCGTGCTGTCTCCAGCTCGTCTCACTTTCAAACATGTCCAAACTGACACTGCAAGTTTTTGAATATAAGGTGCCCTAGGGAAGGCCCTGAGCTTGCGGGAGGAACAGAAGAGCCAGAAGGGTCTTCCAATGAAAGATCTTTGACCTCAGTAGCTGAGAGGCTGTGCTGTGCTTAACCTGGCTCTCCTTCACTCCCAAATAGGGTTCCCACATCTTGACTGGTGCGTGGCAACAATAATGAGCAAGTAACACATGGGGGCAGCAGCAGGCTTTCCTTTCTTGTCAATCTGGGAGTCTAGTTGTAGCATCCTTGCAAGGGTCTTGCAGAACTGAGGTGCTCCAAGATTTGAGGGTCACTGTGCTGGGCACAAGCCCAGAGTGACAGCTACAGCTGATCAAACTATGGGAAAAGCATGTCGTAGAAGAGAGGGGCTTTGTGGCCTCATGGGACAGGATGTCAGCACTGAAACCTGTGCTTTTGTCATTGCATCTGATCCTTCTCCAGTTCCTGCAGTCCCAGCCTAAGCAGTTCTGTGCTCATGTTACAAAGAACATTAAACTGGCAGACAGTTACAGCATTGTCTGCAATGGCAAATACGGCTGGAGTGAAAATCCCAGGTCTCAGTTCAGATTCCATTGCATCCCACCGGACAAGCCTTGCTGAGCTTGTTGCAGTACAGGCAGGATGGAGCCCAGCGTGTCCTTTTCAGTGAGGTGAAATGCAAAAAGATGCTCTTATCTGACTGCACCATGAAGAAAGAGGCAGGATTCATCTGATACCATTTATTCTCTTGGAGGCTCTGAATGTTCAGGTAATGGGGAAAAGCCTTGATCTTGGTTGCGAAGGTCTTAAAAGCCAAGTTTTCAGAGTAGGAACATTTCAGTCAGGGAAGTGGCCATAATTTACATAGCAAGACTCTGGGATTTTCTGGCAGGGCTATTTCCAGTACAGGGCATCTTTTTTCCTGCTCTGGGTGAACAGAACTTCAGGAGTTGCTTGTGCACCTGATATTTGCCTGGCTGCTCACATCAGTGCTCCCCATCGCGTGAGTAATATGGCGTTTGAGTAGTATTGGCCCAAGCTGATGCTGGAAATGGCGAGAAATAAAAAAACCCAGCAAAAGCCAGCCCAGTCACCAGAAGTGATGATGGATTAATTATAATAAGGGATGGGAAACAAAACAGCCCTGTGCTCCATGAATAATTAAAAAAAAAAATCAGATAAATGCCCAGATAGGAAAAGCATTTTCTGTAACTGAGGCTTCTCCTTTAATTGGAAAGTGCTGTTAACACAACTGCCTGACTGAGGCGAGTGCAATAGCACAGCAGGGCTGTTGCAGATCTGCAAGTAAACAGCCGAATTGCATCTCTCAGCTTCAATCTGCGAATTTCTGAAGCCAATAGAACAGTTTTAAATTTAAAACTTCTGTTGGAGCTCATGCTTCAGTTGGGCTCTGTGCCAGGACATGCAAAGACTTAGGGCATTAAGAGTCTCATGTAGATGAAAAGACAGCGGGGAGTCGTTTGAGTTGGCTAGTAACGTAGTAAGCTATAGCAGGATCTGCCTTCATTCCCTTTAAACCAGCTTGTGGGGAGGAAAATTGGGAAAACTGACATTTTATCACTTGTAATTGTTACAGCAAAAGCTAAGGCTAAGCATGGCCCTGATACAACTCCTGTGTCCTGCACACAGCCCAACAGAGGGGTCCCAGCCCCAGGCTGGCTCTGCCCTTTCAGTAACTGGGCTGTGAAGTAGCCCCTGAAAATGCCCCAAACCACTAACTGACCAGCATTAAGGACATCCAAGCTGCTCTGTTGGCTGTTGTTTTCTATTCACTTCAAACCAATATCTCAAGCAACTTTTAACCATGGAATAACAGGACAGTTTTGCACTTAATCTTGTTCTTCCAAGGAGCTCAAAGTGCTTTATAAAGCCGCAGCCAAGCAATGCTACCTCTGCTATTGCACAGTGGTTCCCTGAGTTACAGGGAAGTGAACTGATTCACCCAAGGCTGCACAACACGTTGGCATGTCAGCACAGCCCAGATCCCAGCTTTCTGGGAAGCTGGGGTGAGCATACATTAAGTGATGAAAGATGTGTCTGGCTGTCAATAAAGAATTAGAAAAGCTACAATTGCAAACTGTGAACAGTAGCAAAGTGACACAAACACTAGCAGCATGATCGCCAGGTACCAAACAAAGCACAAATAGCCAAATCAGTTTCTTGTAAGGAAAAGGAAGAAGAGCAGAACAATGGCTTTTACTATGTCCCTGCTGGTTAATGCTGCAGCTCCCTGCACAGGCAGGCCTTAGACGGACAGGCTGAGAATAATTACCAGGAGTCTATGCAATCCTTTGCTGGGACTCTTCACTGCCAAAAGCTGCTTTACAATATTCCCAGCCGTTTCCCTAAGTATCCAACAGATTGCACAAAATTAAAGAAACATGGGCCTTGGGTTTCAAGACCACTGGGAAGTCACTAATCAGGCGCCCAGCTGAACCAAATGCAAGGAAGAACATTGTTAGCAATAAACACAGACAAATCTTCTCTAACTGGAGCCATGGAATGGGTATGTGCTTCTGGGGAAACCTTCGCCTTCCCTCTGGACCACATTCACCACGAGGAGAGGGGTCCCAGTGGGCAGTGGGGGCTTTTATCGTAGTGCCAGAGACCTTCTCAGATGACAGGAGAGAAAAAAGTCACACCAAAAGCTTCATAAGCAGAAAAAACCCACCCATAGCCCTTGTTCTGGCATAGGGTTCTGGTCCAAAGGGGGAGGGCAGTGTTTCCACTTGTTTTGAGGCTAGTGCTAGGAAAGTCTCCTAAAAGCCAAGGGCCAAATGTTGATCTTTCTCTTCAAGGAACAGTCCCATGGAATGGGTCAAAGACAAAGCAGTTGCCAGCTGCAAGCACGGCTCACATCTCATGTATAACAGAAAGGTCTCATCCTGCAGCGATGCCTGCATACACCCCACTGCACAAGTGAGAAGCCCTCTGTACAGAGCTGAGCTGTATGCTGAGGGCCATCCCGCAGCCTATCTCCAGCCCAGGCACAGTGCCCAGGCAGCCAGGAGACCAGGACGAAGGGCTCGAGGGCAGAGTTGACCCTCTGTGGCTGCGGGAGCCCTCCCCCTTTCCATGCCCACACAGGTGGTGGGCAGGCAGCCTGGGGAGCTGCGGAGGTGGGACCCAGGCTCACAGGCCCACAGTCCAGTCTCACCATGTAGACACCAGCCTTGCAGGGAAGACTTTGTAGGTCCAAGGCCTGGATGCAAGAAGGGAGCTTCACCGTGGTCTCTTCCATGAGAAGTTGGCTCTGGGGTCATGCCCACATCAATGTCGTATGTTGGTGCATGGGAGCATGTTGGCCATGATGCTTGGCCTTTAAATCTGGCAGAATCTTGTGGAAGCTGTGCTGGGACCCTGTGCTGCCTCTCAGAGTGCTGAAATCAGAGCAGGTACAAGAGGAAAAAAAAAAAGAAGGGGGAAGAGGAACTATTATGAGAATTAAAGTGTCAAATGAGCAGATGAATGGTACAAAGCGTCATCTTTCTTTTGTGCTCCCAGGTGGGAGCAACAGAATGCAACATTCTGTTGCTCACCAGCAACAGAATGAATACCACAGAGAACCAGGGGGCAGTGGATCAGGTAACGCCTCCCCCCCCCATTCCTTAAAATTCAAAACACACAAATGCTGAGGTCTTGCTAAAAGCAAAGCACTGTCCCCTCATCTCATTGTTACATGTAATTCAGAGCCTGTGGATAGCAGCTACAGTGAATTAACATGAGCAAAAGTAGCTGGATTGAATTTGCTAACGGAGAAAAAAAATTACAGGCATGTTGTTAAGAAAGAATGAGCACTAATTCTCTCTGTTTATTCTGATTAATTTTGTTTGATTGTGCTTGCCCTAGGAAACATGAGAGCTGGTGGGGATCATATTAGCAAAGAAAATAGAAGAACAACAAGTTGATAGTTTAGAGTTCATGCAAGCATTGTGCCAGTCACTGAACCAGAAGAAAAAAGTTGCCTCAGAGGCAGTCACTAAGTTGAGAAAGGATCTATTGATAAGATAGTCTTGGGGAACAATCTCAGAATGATGTGAAAGATAGATGGGAAATGGTGCTGCAGAGCTAAGCTAAGCAATCAAGAGAGCGTACTGCATCATTTTGGGGTTTTTTTTCTTTGCTTTCCTCCCCATTCTTCCCCATTTATTACTAGAAGAAAGAGTATGTTTGCCTGTAAAAATCTTTGTGCCTAAAGAGGTAACACTGGGGTGCGCTCCTGCACCAGTGCTGAACTTCTGGGTAGCTTTCCTTCAACTTGCTGGAGAAAATCATAGTAAAACTATTGGCTATGGATCTCTATATGATCAACATTACCTCGACTTTAAGCATCTACACTTACAAACTCCTTGCTTGTGGGGAAAAAATATATCACAATGGTTTCAACTTACCAGAAAGCCGCTCCCACCAGCTACTCTTTGTGGAAATGTCAAAGGAATGAGACCAAGTCCCAGATGGCCAGAGAACACAAGCTATGGCTAGCCAGGAGGAGAAGATGCTGTCCAACATGTGGCATCTGGAGAGGTGAAGAAAGACAGGGCAGCTGGTTTGTCCAGGAGATAAACCTTCATGCCTTTTTTTATCGATCTGATGCATTTACAGATGTTCCCAGAAAGGGGCAGTAGAGACCAAACCCACACAATGAATAGAAAGATACATCCCGATTAGGGAGAAATACAAATAAAAAGCGAGAATTTGCAATGTTTTTTTTCCTTGGCATACAGAGTCTCCACCATGTGTCCATTCAAATAAAAACAACAAGACCTGTATAGGCCAAAATGGGGCTGCTGGGTATAACACAATAATCTCAACCCACTCTGGGATCGCTTCCTTCACCTACTTTTCAGAGGAGGGCACTAACCCTGCCCAAATGTGGATGCTGTGTGGGCTGCAAGAGCTGGCACAAGGACGTGTGGACATCAGGGAGCACTATATAATGCACTACTTAACACTTATGTCACTACAGCAGCATGGCAACCTTTGAGTTGGCTTATTAGCAGGGGGAACAATAATAAATTGGGAAAGGTTTAATATCAGGCTCATGAGTACCTATACCATGGCTCATCATTATCACAATTTGGCTTCCATCTAACCTTGAAAGAGAGGAGACAAGAGAAAAAGGGGTGCTTATAAAATCAAGATTCCCAACAGCTCCTGTTGGTGTGAAGGTGTGAAGCAGGGAAGCCCATCCCTGAACCATCTTTACAATCTCTTCAGGCTCTCTTGAACCACACAGAGTTAATACTAGAGCTACTTCAAGCTGCTGCCTGAAGGAAAAGGTGCAGTTATTTACCTGGAGCAAATCCCATATGTCTTACTTCACTTAAGCCACTTATCCCAGCCCTGTGCTATTGCTTTATGCCAATCTTTTGCACTGTCCATAATCCACAATGGAGGGGGTGATTTTGCTGGTGGGGATGTCCAGGAGCTCCAGTCATGGGCCAATACAACAGGCATAAACCATGCAGCCAGTCTCTTCCTCAAAGACTTTCTGGCCTAAGAATAAGATTTGAAAACATGAAAGCAAGCAGGGGACAATGTGAGGCCAGAAACCAGCTATCTGCAGCAGAGGAGCTGAGGCAGTAACAGCTTTATCAGGAAACCAAGAACCCTTTCTGGTCCTGCTCTCAGCATAGCTCAACACACCAGCAAATCTGGCTGCAGACTGAAATCCTGGCTTCCCCTCAAGCCAATGGCAAACATCCCACTGGCTTCAATGGGAGCGGGACTTCATGCCAGATCTCGTGCTTCCCATTCTTTTGCATAGCCATGAGAGCAAGCTTCCCTTCCAGGGCTGTGTCTGCAGCTAGGGCCTTCAGGAGCAGAAGAATGGCTCTCCTTGCAACCTGAGGAGTATCAATGGGAAATGAAAGACTTCTTTGTAACAGAAATGGCGACTGCCCCAGAGAACAACTTGCTTAGAGTTATGGGCCTCTCTGGAGGCCCATTTCTTTCTCCCTGAAATTTTTCCCTTAGGTTTTAGCTGCTCACAGGGTGCACAGCAGCTCAAGTACACAGCTTTTGGCTGTGATGAAATCACTAGTGGGAGAGATGATATGAGCTGGGTTATGCAGCTAGCAACACTCATCTCTCCTGGTCTTAACATCCCTCATTCCATACCTGCTCACATAGCAGTGCCTATACATAGTGTGACTTACAGCAGTCCTACAGCAAACAGGCAGGGGAAAACTAAGTTGGCCCATTTCTGCTTTTATCACAACAGAGTTGATGCCTGTTGGAGAAGGTGAAGAAAGGGATGCTGGAAGAGCTGTGTGCTGACTGCACAGGGCTCTACGTTTGCTCTGGCACGAGCATCTCTCTGCTGAGACGAGCATCTTGAGATCTCCAAGCTATTTGTGAGGTGGCAAGGTCACAGCTCTCATTCCCTGCAAATCTTTGCTTTCCTTGGCAAAAATCAAGAATTTTCTTAGGGAAATCTTGGTGGGTGTTTTGTGATCAGTCAAGCACAGCAGATTACATTACTGGAGGGTGTATACAGGACCTCCCGTCTTCTAGACATAGTGAAATGAGTCTGTTTGCTCCAGAAATTCAGGAGTCACCAGCATGGTGCTGACCACCTGTATTATTTCTTAGGTCACGCGGCATGTCTGCTGGACAGATTGATGTCTGTACAGCTGACTGTTTGCATATCAATTCTAGAGTCAAAGGAAATTCTTCAAATCCCAGAGCACAAATGTGCACTGCTACAGAAAAGCAGGTGGAGATGTGCCAAGTTACAGCTCCTCAGTTGCTACCCCTGTAATGAATGCCCTGCAAGGAAAACTGGAAAATATTTCATGAAAGAGCAAAGATAACACAAGACTATCTGGCAAAGGGTAGAATTTAATATTAATGGCTTTCCTTTAGTCACTGTATTTCCTGTTCCTAACTTAACCCTGTAAAATCAGCAATGGTCAGAGAAGGCTATAAACTTCTGCACATCTAAAAGGTCTTTCACTGAAAGATCTCAGAGCACTTTGCAAATATTAGGGACTGGTGAGGGATGGCTATCCCCTGAGGAGACTGCCCATGTAGCCAATGGGCAGATGCTCCTTTGGCTGCAGAGGCCAAACACTGAAATTTGGCTTCTGCCCCCCTCTGCAAGAACATCTTCCTTCTTTGTCTCCCAGTTCATCACAGGAACTCAGGAAACGAAAGGAACTGGGCTCCCCTTGATTCACGCTCCAGATTCAGTGTGAAAAACCCCTTCCCCGTGGACCGATGGGTAATAGATAACACAGCAATGACGTGACTGGTGTCATTTCAGCCCATCAGCCACTTTAGGATCTTGTCGCTGGAGGTCCGTGGATTTACATGGAGACTGCTCATGGTTGTGCATGGCTCAGCTGCTGGTGTATCTAAACAGCTCTGTTACACAACAACAGCACACTGAAGCTTGCTTTGAAAGTGAGCTGGATTAGGCCCCATCTCCCCACCCTACCCTGCCAACTGGTACTTGCCTGGAGGGGTCCAAATATTAGTCAATGCGGAAAAGAGATGCACAACAAGGCTCCTCTGAGTCCCGTGGTCCTTTGGTCAGAGGAGATCCTTCTGTGCCACCCACATCTTCCTTTAACCTGGCAAAGTACCTGAATTACTGAGCTGACTTGCCAAGAGAGATTTAGGCTGGAAACATCTCTAGAAAGATGGCTCTCATTAAGGGCTGAGGCCTGCAAAAGAGCACAATGCTGTCTGGGGCACAGAGCTGGGGAGAGAAGCATTAGTCATCGCTGCCTCATGTTCGGCCCTTCGGACAGTCTCCTCTCTTGGAAGATGCACTGTTTTGCCTGTATGACTGTTGGCAGAAACTAATGAGCAGAGCTGGTTGAAAATTTTCCATCAAAACAATATTTCTGTTTTGCCAGAAGATAGCTTAAAAATTAAGTGGAAAAATTAGAGAAAAGAGCTTGGGTTTTGGCTGACATTGTTGGTCAAAAAATCCTGAACTTGAGATTTTTTAGCCAAAAATGGAAGTATTTGGGGTAAGGCAGGGGAGGAAAGGGGAGGAGCCTGGCAGGTCTTAGCGATACCCTGAAAAACATCTAAGCAAATTTTGACAAATATGAGGATGTTTTTGTCAATTTTTTCCATAGTGAAAGATACTTCTGCTTTTAGAACCATTCTATGGGGAGGCTGGAAAACAAACAAGCAAATATGCTTTTTCTTTCTTATACATATGGCTAAAGATGCTCCATAGCTTATAGTATAAGCATAGGCAGCAATTCCTCTAGAGAGATACATAAGAAAGACGAGATCTCTCATAGGAGCTGCCCAAGAGCCTACTATCCAAAAACTATAATTCTCAGAAAGGGGGACACAGACAGATGATTCTGCTGTGAGTTTGTACAGCTGATGGAAAGCCTCGATAACCTCACAGTTGCCTTGCACACAAATAAACTGAGCCATGGGGACAGCCAGGGAAAAGGCACTGCTTGGGAAGGAAGGTACTGTGCACACAGCTGTTGCAAAACCATCCGTACTTAATAGTCAGCCAGCCACAGGCAATGTTGTTGCTAATAACGTTGCACAGAGAATGGCACATAAATACCTGGGAACCCGCAGAAAGCTGTTTTCCATCTTGCTTACACAATAATGTGGGTTTTGTTTTCCCCCTTTAAAATTGTTTCTTCAGCAAAACGTGTTTGGGAAAAAAAACGGCTGGAATCTTCCTTACCCTCTGGGAAATGTGACTGACAGCATTTTGTGGACTCAGTGTCACAGTCCCCTCCTCAAGGTATTGTTGGCCAGTGTTGCGAAATGATGGGGGGAAGAAGCCGCGAGCGAGAGCGGCTGGAGAGACCAGCAGTCTGGTAGTTCAGCAGGACCCTCCTTCCTCAACACAAACCTGGGCATAAAGCAGAGGTGACGGTGCTGAAGCCAGCGCAGCGCAAGTGGCACAGAAGGTGAATCAGCTCTGTGAGAAAACCAAGAGGTGACATGTTGTTATTAGGCAGTGGGGAGCAGGGGAGGTTCGATTTATAGTGATTTCCTAAGGAATTAGACCATGATTCTGGACAGGATTTATATTTTAAACAACACTTAATTTTTTTAAAGGACTAATTCAATCTAGATGTGGATTTCATACCTTTTCCTTAACGAGAACAGCACCGGGGGAAGCACGCTCAGAAGTACTGACGTGTCCTGGCAGGGGCTCCGACTGCTGCAACTTGCCTTGCTGACAGCCTGAGCTTGACTCTCGTCCCACGACAGCCCGGGGTTACAGTCCCGGCGACTTCCACCACAAGCAGCTCTGGCTCAGAGCCGCTGAAGTGATAAAAGACTTCTTGTGCGATCATCTCAGGAGGAAAGTTTGGTGCCAAACAAAGCTGCAGTCTGGTTGGGCCTTTTTGCCATTAGAGACAAAATCAAGGGGAAAAATACAGAGCTGGGGAAATAAATGGAAGCTGCAAAATGTTCAAATAATGTCTTTTCCAAGAAAATGAAAAAAAAAATCCCAAGAATGGCTTGTCTGGCTTTGCTGGCCAGGCCGTGGTTGCACTGATCTCTGTGCAACCTAAAGATCCTGTTAGAGGATAACCCTTTTTCACCGATTCATCGACAGTCTGAATAGTTTCACTGCCTGTCTCCAGGATGGCTGCACAATGATGTTGTAGATGCAGTGACCTTACGGAAAACTGTCAGTGATCTTTCAACAGCTGATGCTTTTTGGGGTAGCAGAGCCAGCCGTACAGACTGGCGTGCTACCAGTGCTCTCCTCCTGCTGAACAAATGAGCATTTCCCTCTCTGCCAGCCCACATTTTGAGCAGTATCCACGCTTGGGGCTGGATCTTGCAGCCCAGTTTCTGTAAGGGGCATCTCTGAAGTGATGTGAATTTTACTCTTTGCTACTTCCAATAACAAAAAATGTGTCTGAGGATATAAAACCAGTGGGGAGTATCCCTTTCCCTCCCCTGCCAGTGCGGTAACCGCAGCACAGGCTCACTCGCTCAATTCAGAAGTGGCTTATGCTCATCTCCATGCCTTTTCAGATTGCTGCTGCCAATAACCCCAGCTAGCTGCTTTGGGAATCTGCCTTTTCCCCAGGACCACCTGTGGTCTGCAAGCTCTTGAGAGAAGGACCATTTCTTTGCGCATGGCCTTCCAGCATCCCCGTGTCTTGTTGTAGGTTCTAAGTGCCTCTGCACAAAGAACACTGAATCATTATAAAAGACCTCAGAACAAAAACCATCCAGAAAGCAAGTGAGAGGAGACATAAGGCTACTACAGGAGTATGATAAGAAAAATAATACTTTTCTTCAGAGGGCTCAGGGAGGAGATTAAATGCACTTGAGCAGATGAGGGAAGGTATTTTGTATAGACTGCAAAGGTGGCAAAGTTTCTGGTGGGTGCAGAGGCAAGTTTGTGGGGGACAATGCAGCTCAAGCAGAGCAAGAGGGGAAAGAAACAATGATCATGGAGGAAGGGCAGGGCCATGAAGTGTGTCTGTAGGGAATAGAGGAGGATGCACAAGGAAAGCATCTCTGGAGTGACACTGAGACTGCTATAAGCCCCTGAGGCTCAGGAGGGGCTGGAGATGCTGAGGATGCAAAGGTTCACCTGGAGACTGAGTCATGCCAGGAGCTGGCCCCACACGCAGATGTCCTGTGGGCTCCGTCATGGCAAGCATGCAGAGTCGCTCTCTCCCGAGGCCGAGGAGGATGCCAAGGCCTGTGGCATGACCCAGACAAGTCACACTGGAGGCTCCAGCTCCACCCAGGCCACAGAGGGATGAAAGGATGAAACACCCAAACAGGAGTCTTTCACAGCCAAACAAGAGGAGCCGAGGGAAACCACAACTTTCAAGAAAGCCCAGCTGCTTCTCTCCAGCCCAGCGGCCGAGGCAGATACCTACCCCAGGCCATGTGGACCTGGCAAGCGTCTTGGCTGTGGTAATGCGCAGGGAACACATATGCAAGCCCCAGACATCAGCTGCAGGACTCTGCTAATTGGGAAAGTCTGTCTGAGTGTCTGGCCACTATTTGGCAGACACGGCAGCTCTGACAAAATAATAAATGTGGTACAGTGCAGCCTCCAGGCATTCTTCGTGGGGTCTGTCACATGAAAGTGGCATGAAAGGAGACGAGGCGATGCAAGACACATGGAGGTCAGCTTTGGAGACTTTCCGATTACCTTCTGGAGTAGTTACTGCTAAGGGGAGTTTGTGGTCCCTCTCTGCTTATATACTCTCTTGTTTAAACTCTCCTTTTATAAACAGACAATTCTTCCCATCCAAAGTGAAGATGCTTCAGTCCTGCTTGTCCAAGGCAGTTATGCTGTTGGAAAGTCTCTATCCAGGCAGACCAGGCCATTTCTAAAGAGTGTGAAGAGAAGCCAGAGACATGATAAAAGTACAAAAAAAACACACACAGAAAAGGTAACTGGTCTTTGTGCATTAGTAGCATTTGAGGAACTCCTGTCTTCCTACAGGAACTTCCTGTCTGCCTCCAAATCAAGATAAACAGAAGGATGCTGAAGTGCGAGTTGTATGGAGAAGGATTATCAAGCATGTTCAGCATAGGTCCAAGTACTTGAAGAAGAAATGCTGTTCAGTAGTTCCCACAGCCTGCCTGTTTCTGGGTGCACTGTATTCATACAGCAGCAGGACAACAAGTGAGGCAAGTAACTTGCCAGCAAGTAGGTTACCAGGGCTTCTTTTCTTACACCATCAGAAGTCTGAGTGCATTGAACGTGAGTGCATCTGGCACCATTCTTCTCGGCCTGGAACTCTACAGCATATTGGTGTTTGTGCCAACACTCTTCAATAAGAAGAAAAACGTACCTTTCCCAATGGACCATGTGGTGTTGGGGAAAGCACAAAGGAACATGTAGTTTTCGCTCTACCAACAGAGCAAGGTTCTCCAACAGTAGTACTCTGGGTGATGCATGGGGCTGATGCCGGGGTAAGGTGATCCATATTGAGCTTTTTGGAAAGAAATTTCCTTCCAGAGAAAGCAGGGTCCCACTAGCTTGCTACAAGGGACCAAGAGACAGCTAAGGCTGCTGTGTACACCAGGACTTGCAAGAGAGTGAAGGAAGCAGGTGGAGTTGGTGGAGGCAGAACTGAACTCCAAGAAGCTGAAGAGAGATGATACTTTCCTCCTGGTACTTTTATGCCAGAGCACCAGAGCCATCTGACCCCACCTGCCTTTAATGACTTTGGCTGAGGTGTCTTAAATAAAAAGACAACTGAGATCACAGGGAAGGACAATGGCTTCAGATCATCTGGTTTCTTGGTTAGAAGATTGAGATTAGGAATAAGAGAAAAACAGCGAACTGCTACATGCAAAATAGGCAAACTAAGTATATAAGCCTACCGGATTTATAGAAGAGATATTGGCACATACCAGGAAAATTTCAAGCCAAATGTATGACAGCATTCCTTACACCCCTCCCTCCCATTGCCATATCCCAGCTTAATGTAAAGCCTTTTGGCTTCCAAAGGCTTATAGCTATTTTTTATTGTTTAAACAGGTCAACAATTGCAATCATATGTTGACTCCAGGCAATACACAAACACGATGATGTGTTAATATACAGCAACACTTGGATGGAGTTTCTACAATTTTGCTGCTGTTAACAGTCATATGTATGATCGCAGCTGGGCTGGTATCTCCTAAGGCTACCTGTGAAAACTAGGAAGCCTATCAGTGTTGTGCCAATACCAAGGAGCTAGCGAAACATCAGTAAATGAGCTCTATTTTTAATATAAGTATAAACTCCATTTCTGGAAATAATTTTGGGAGGAGGACCCTCACACCAACTGTACCTTGGCTTGTTTTTAAGGCTGCTTTAGAAAGGTGCTGCTCCCATCTCCAGGAAGTGTCCTTTTACCAAGAATTGAGCTGGAATGGGATATGGATGATGGCATCTTTGTAAGACAGGATGGGAAAGGATCCTACAGGCATATCTGTGTGCAGCTGTCTGCAAAAAACATCTTCACCATGCTGAGGGGGAATTAAATAGTACAAAGATTCTGGCTATTGCCTACAATAAAGACATCCAAAACACTTGGCACTGAAGTAATTCTGTTTATTTCACACCAGGGAAGTGTGCAGCTAGGTTATGTAGATACCTTTCCAATGGATGGGATAATTTTGCTCCAATATAAATTTCCACATGCTCAGTAGCCTTCATTATCAGGTTGCGCCTGTGGAGCCGCTACCATTAAACATACAGCAAGCTGCCACTTCATCTCAGCTCCAACATACATTGAAAGCAACCTTTCTCAAAAGCACTTGCAAAATGTCCCTCCCCCCATGCATAAGCTTTAGCTTCCCCGCAGCTTGCTCAGGCATACACAGCAATACCCCAAGCGGAGCCTGGCTCACATTTTCCAGACAGGCGTTTTCTACTGTTGCGTCACTGACCACAGACCTTGCAAGGCATTAATCAGGTATTAACATTCCCTGTGCTGTATTTTGTAACCTGACAAGGACAAGACCCATCATTTCTTGATTTGTTAGCACACTGGGAACTCTGAGATGCCAGAATTTTAGTGACAAATGACCTTTTATACCTACTACAGCTATCAAACAGTTGGCCTAGACTTAACCGAATCCCAGTCTCAGTCCGGTATTAAACAGATGCATAATGTACTACTTACAGCTTCACTCTTTTCTGTTAATCTTCATGCTAGCTGTTTGGTTTGCTTTGTATTTTTTTCAAGTTCAGAAACCTTATTAAAGTTGTTATGGAAAAAATAAATTTATTATTCAACATACTCAATTTTTTCAAAATGGAATGATCCTCTTTTGGTTTTTTTGGTTTTCATTTACAACTGGTTCCATTCAGTTTGCCTGTTTTTATCTTTTCTATTTATAACCAGCACCAAAAAGAAAATTACCATGGATACAGTACATATGCAAAGTAGCTAATGGAAAAATATATACATTTCACTCTGTAATGAAAAACTTAAATGATATTATTGCCATGGAGAATATATCCCTGTATTATAATAAAATATCAAGCAATAATCGACTGCTAAGATTCTTTTCCACCAACACAAAATAGCACCATACATGAGATAGTGAGAATCTACACTCAATAACACAATTGTGCAACTAGAAATGTACAGTACTTTAGTAACAGTACAGAGTATTGTTTACAATATGGAAATACCACCACTGTAATCAAAAGAGCGTCAATCTCTTACGAACAACTAAAAAAAGTATTGTCATAGATATACGGAAACAAACAGCTTTCTTTTCACCAGTATGTAGTAACTGAGGGCAGAGCATAGCTGTAAATTCATAGTAAAGCTCCTATAAAATGATACAAAACAGAATTGCAGGAGTATTGAACAGAATTAAACTTTTTTATTATTATTATTTTTCTGGCTATTATAAAATGGGAAGGTTGTCACCTTATGAAGTAAGAGAATGTAACAAAATGGAGCTGTGTTGTGCCATCAGTTTTTAATTAACATTGGTTTCTGATTATAAAAAAAAAAAGGTTGATGCATGCTAATCTGTGGGCTGTGAGAGCAAGTGAGGTGGTTTTTTCAGTGCTCAGACATTCGAAAGAATTCCTTGTAAATTCATGTTTCCTTAGGAAGGAGCCAGAACTTGGACCCAAATGTCCTTTGAAGTCCAGGACCTAGCATACTGGGACAGGCCACAGGTCTAACTAGCCTAGTATCCTGTTCTGGACAGTAGCCAGCAGTGAATTATTAGTGAAAAACATAAGAATTAAAATCCTTCCTTTCCTATGCACCTTTCTAGGACGCCACATTTTGCCTAGAGAGGGTGACAGATCAGCACCAGAAGGAAAAATGACCCTTGCTATTTAAAAGCACCTTTGATTCCCATTAATAATAAATGCACATACTATTCTTTCAAGACAACAGAGAAGTCCGGTGGCAAATCCTTCAACAGCCCAATGTGAGTATTAGTAACGCCAAAAATGATCAGCAAGGGGGTGGCGTTTCATCGGGCGAGGCCACTTCATGGGCAAATGTTGCCCATTAAAAGAAAAACAGCAAGTGAAGGATGTAAAGGGACGCATCTCAGTCAAACTGCCGTGAGCTGGCTGTGGTGGTAGGGAGGCAGCAAGGACTGTTGCAGCCTGCTGTACAGGCAGGGCTGTGTTACTGCAGGATATGACAGCAGGCAAGGGGGAAAACTACCACTGTGAATTACCAATATAAATCAGATCCTCTGGGCTCTGTCTGATCTCTTGGAACTTTCTCATTAGCAGTTCATCTACCTATTAATTTGCCTAACTGAACACCACTGTGGTATTGCCTAAATCTTCCCTGTCACCCCTGCCAGCAACATTTTCCATTGATTACTTGGTAAGTAGTTACACAACCTCTGCGTCTGGGCTACAGCGTGAGAGTAACAGAAGAAGGAGGTCTGATCCTGACTATAAGATGCCAAAAGAACATCCTGTATAATAAAAAACAAGTTGGAATCATTTCCCTGATAGAGAAAATCATCTGGGGCATTGGAAAGCAGATCTGTTTGAGACAGGCACTTGAGAAAAAATTGTGTGCACATGTGCCTTTGTGCATACAGGCCAGCCCTTGTGTGCACACACGCTTGTTTGCACTAATAAACACAGATGCGAATGTGAAGCCCATGCAGTATTAGTCTGTTGATGAATGTTAGCTCCCTGTGCTTGAAAAACTTAGCTCTTAATAAAATGCTAATGAGTTATTCCAGTGAGGTCCTGGATATTGAAAGGATTGTAATAAGGAAGAAAAAGTTGCTTTAAAGATATGTTAGGTACTAAGAGTCTTTATCGCTCCTTGCATTGAAAAAAAGAGACAACAGCAACAAAGACAACTTGAGGACAAGTGTGAGCTGCAATCCAGACTGGCCCAGGGGCTGGGGGTAGTAGCTGGGCTTAGTTCTGCACTCATCTCCAAAGAATAAAACAGTAACACGCATTTCTAGAGCGAGTACAAAGCTGCAATTCATCCAAACGGCTCTGTTCATATCATGAAGAGTGGGCTGTAACTTAACCACTGCACAACTGACCTTGGACCCTGGCAAGGGAAATGATACATGTTGGAGCAAGATATGATAGAGAGACATTGATCTTTAGGACTAACAGAGGGGACAAATTCTGCCCTGGGTAGAGCTCCTGTTTCAAGTCTCACATCTCAGAGAGGAGTTTGGTTTAAAGTGCAGAGACATGGAAGAGAGTATCATATATGCAGCACTTGCTAAGTGCTCTGATAGCACTGATCTGATAGCACCAAACCTGATAGCACCACAAAAGTAAGACAGGAAACATTAAAATACAGTGAGTAAAATCCTAACCCTTACTGAAGGCAATGGAAGTCTTAACCTTATGGCTTCAACAAGTTCAAGATTTCACTTTGAATGTCATGTATCACTGATTACTTTTGACTCAAAAGGCTACATAACCTCAGATGTATACAGGAGCCAAGAGATGGGAAACACCTGTTCTGCTCTCCACTCCATCCTTCACACAAAGGTTGTTCCACATCATGTTTCTGTACCAACCATATCCAGTTTCAGGGTCCTCTTAAAAAAAACAAAACATTCAGTCTCATTATCGGATTGACTTCTAGAAACTGGAGAGAGATTAGGCCAAGCAATCCCTCAGTGAGCTCTACTGGATGAAATGATTTCTGGCTTCTCCCATCTCATGTAAATGGTTCTTGCTTAAAAATAACCATCTACTGCTGTTAATAAGCTTCCAGTTCATTAAGCTCAGAGAAAAGTTAGGTTTCATAAAAGAAACTATATGATTCTGGGGAAAAGAGAGAGAGGATTGTTTTTTAAAATTAGAAAGAAGAGCAGTTCCTATTAGTTGCTCTAAAAAATATGACTTCGAATGTTGGATATAAGTGTACTGAGTTTTCTGCAGGAATTTCAGAGATGTCCATCCTCTGCTATCAGTTTTCACAAGCTTTTACAGCAAATCCTCTCTTTAAATTAAGCCTCTCATTTATGTGTGTCCCTCCAAGCCCACCCCACAGTGGGATAACTGTTGGGAATTGAAAACATCAGATGAAAGCCAAGATTAAAAGATTAAGTAATGTCTCTACCTTTGCTGAATTATTTTGCCAAAGGCCTTCCTCCATGGAGGTACCCATAACCTTAGTCAATGTAATCACTTTGCAACTCTTGTCCTTTTCTTTAATGGTAGCAAGCCATCCAGTGGCTGGTGATTTAATATATTAAAGTAAAAAGCATTAATGAAAAATGTAAGGATGTCAAAATACGATAAAATGATTGGCTCCTTGAGATGACTCTTTCTGCTTGTTTTTTTAAGGTGGATGAGTGGATTACTTTGGTATCCAGTCTGTAGTTTCAAGTCTTATTAGGTATGCTTTGGAATCCACCACATTGTAGCAACTCATGAAGTTCCAGTACTCAGACCTACTAGTCCATGATTTACATACAAACAGCTGTAATACTCTAAGAAGTAGCACAGGTTCATTAACTCTTCTGCTGCATCTTGTTTGCATAAAAGTCTCTGCAAGTCTGGCAACAGCGCTGATACCACCGCATGTCTTGGCACAGATTCTTCTCCCGGATCACCCTGCAGTACACTGTCCACTGGTCGCCTGTGCACTTGTACGTGAGAGCAGCTTTGGACAAGAAAAGAAAGGAGAAACTAGCAGATTAGCCAGAGAATAGCATTGCAGGTGTGATCAAAATCACTGCACATGAGGGAAGAAAGGGCCAATCTTGCTGTCAGCACTGGAGATCAGTTGATGTTCTTTCTACTGAAATATCAGGCTCTCGAAGTGCAAGGGTGTAGCTGGACATGACTGTGGGAGCACAAGCCTCCTCACGTTGTACCTATTTTGTCTCAGTGACAAATAGGCCTAGATAAACAAAACGTCTAAAGCATTGGCCTAGATTTAAGCACACGAACACCTCACAGCAGTCAATGGGAAGCTGTGTTCTCCCAGGGAGAGTGCTTTGCTAAGGCACGCTTTCAGGAATGGCCATCATCCTCTCGGTGAAAAATGTTTTTACAGAGGAGCAAAATCAAACCCAGTTTGATGGATGTAAAGCTAAATTAATAGGAAGTAAAAATAATACTTCTTAGTCTAGCAAAAACAGTAGGACAACAATTAGCTATTGGGAGGCGGGGCTGGATGGCCAAAACTCTCTCAGACTGACAAAAGGTTTGTGCAGGGTGGAAAGCAGCACAAAGACACTGTTGCTGAATATGTTGACAATATCATTAAAGGGTCCCATGTGCTTTTATAAAAAAAGTAATAGTAGCAAAACTGTATACTTGATAAAAATGCACACATACAGTGACCGCTTTTTGTGGTCTCTGATTTATAAATTGCATATAGCATTCTTACAAATGCTGTGATAATCGGAAAATCTTCTAAATGAATATTGTGGCCTCTGAGGTTGGGAAAAAATGGTTTAATTAAAGAACATCAAAAGGTGCTGACCCAGCAGCATCTTGAGCCCCTTGCTCCTCATCTCTGCTGGATGAAACCAGGAAAGGCTCTTATTCTGCATTTAGCTGTGAGTCTCAGTGCCAAGCACCAGAAAATGGTAGCAGCAAAACTGGTAGGAATGTTTATCACTGAAGCTTCATTCAGTTGGACAAGAAGCAAAAGTTTGATATAATCTGATGAAATGAAGTTGCACTGTCCCAGAAAAAAAGGAACATGAAGCCAATTTAAAAACAACTGATTGCGAGAAAAAAATTTGAGTGGAGGTGACCATCTTAAATGGGGGGAGGGTAGAGCTATTTCTGAGTCTGCCAGCAGGAAAGGGCTTTTTGAGGGGGTTAGATCTGCAGCACTCCCCACTAGCTATGGTTGCAACCAGGCACAGTGTTCAGAAAATGTGATGTAGCTGAATAAACTACACATCTTGCAAGAACATCTGAGATAGACCTTATGAGACCTGAGATGAGAGACTTTTCATAGTAGAAATACACTAAGCCACAAACAAGGCTAGGACTCTTAATATTTTAGAGGTCCAAGGTACCTCATAGGTTGTGAAGTAAGACAGGAAGCATGTCGAGGAAGCAACATAGGTCAGGTGCCTGAGGAACAGAATAAACTCCCTCTGAATGTGTCTTCACTGAGAGACACTGAACACCGATGTAAAAGTCAGGTGAGATGAACTCCACACTTAGATACTCCTGAAAATGCTACCCAGGATGAAAAACATTCTGGAATATGGACAAGGCAGCATGGGTTTTGTAGACTACTGGAATTTTTTTCTTATAATTTTTTTTGGTGAGGTTTCCATTGCAGAAAACAGAATATTTTGTTTAAAGATAATCCAATGAGAATTTGTTTACAAGCAGGAAGAGCAAAACACTCAATGATAGATCTTTCTGCTAATATCAAATATCATTGTTTCTGACCCTGGTGATTCCAAGCCTGGTTTAGAGACAAAAGCATGCCAAATTACTTGCAGATTACTTTCAGCAGGGCCTTGAGCCTCCTCAGTCTTCTAAACACGTGAGTTTTTTATTGCTTTGTCCTAAAATGTGCATTAGGATGGATTTCTTGTCTCATCAGTGTATCAAGGGCTTACTTCTCAAATGAAATGTTTTCCTTCCACTATGCTCTTAGTGCTAAAATATCTCTGAAGTACTCTCATATGTTCTTAAACAAAAGAGGTTAGAAGCTCCTCAGTATGACTGCATTTGCAAGAATAAAATTTCCCATATTCTTTTAAACATCTGTTAAACTTTTGGGAAACAAATTTCAGTTCAGAAACTTCAAGTCCAGTCCTAGTTTAAGTGTTGTTTAATACTGGACAGTGCTATTTGAAAATGGTTCTTATTACTTAGCAGCTCTGCCTTTTCATGTGTATTAGAGGCTTCTTAGCCTACAAGACTGGCTCTGCTGAGAGGGTGGAGGCTGTTCTTTCTGGTAAGCTCTTAGCAGCATTGTTTACAACCCAGCCTCTTGTACTGAAAAGTAATGGGAGGCACTGATGAGGCTGTGTCAGTGTAGCTGATGGCTTAGTTTAGCTTCATCTTACTGGTGATGATGTGTGAAATGTAAAAAAACCAGCTTGGTTCTTGGAGCTGTGGCTGAATGCACAGGGCTGAAGTTTGGAAAAATAAATTTTTATCCACTTATAAACTGAGCAAATGTGACATAGAAAATAATGGATTCCCACAATTTTGTATTAACAGAAGCATTCTTAACTATAGCCATTTCTTAAATACAGTGTTAAGGTGTTTCGGGAAACAGATGGCTTATCATCATATTCTCATCTCGGCCAAGTACACAGGGGATGCAGGGAGGGTGAGGAGAAGGACAGTGACAGAAAATCAAAGGGTTCCCAGAAAGAGGCTGGATGCTCTCTTGCCTCCCTGGGCAAATTAATTCACCAAACCACATTCTTGTGGCAGCAAATTAAAAGGAAAAAAAACCCAGCGATGCCCTACTTGTCAGGGTCATCTACTTTTCTTGGGGCACGGATGAATAAATTATCATACTTTACACTCACCACAGTGAAAGCAGGGTGTGAAGGTGTTTGTGATGGAGAAAGATATGCCTGTCAGCTCCCTCACCTCTGTGATCAATCAATCAATCACCCACCATTTGTGTGCTCCTGTTGGTCTCTCAGGTCTATCCACTGCTGAGGGCTCCAGCTTGGACAAAGTCTAAGGCAGGGACTGATGGATCAAAGATGACCTATCCACACTAGACCTTTAGAGTCTGACTGGGGGGTCCTCTCCTAATTTCTGGCGCTGGGCAATCATCTGAAGCCCCACTTTTCTCACACTGGGCACACTGGGACCCTGGGCTTTGTCTGGTCCTTCACAGGTGACATCTTCCCCCCAACACCCCTCACTCACCAAGTCTGGGCGAGGTAATTGTGTTGACATTTATCTTCTCATTGCAGACCTCTTGGTGGCACTGCCTGTAGGCTGCTGGCTTGGACAGGACAGGGCACTCATTGCCGTGGCGCCCGGTGACTTTGTGCATACACTGGACCACGCGTGACTGGAGGCCTTTCCCACAGGTTGAGGAGCACTGGAGGAGAGAATGCACTGAGACATGGTCCAAGCAGAGTAGCTTCAAAATCACATACACACATACACTAGAAAAATCACTGCCAGAGCTGAAGTGTGCAGCAGACTGGCAGCTCACTAAGGGGCTGAGGACTCAACAACAGGGGCATTTGTGTCAGCCAGGGACCCTTCATACAGCTTCATACATTTGTCCATGACGATTTCTCAGCTTCAGGGAGTGCTGTGAGCAGAAGAACTGTCCTGGACACAGGGAAGGAAGCTTGTCTTTCTGTCTGGACTTGCTCTGAGTCCACCTACACTGACTGTCCCTGTGGATGCCCACGAGGTTCAAGAAGGCAGAGATGCAATTCCCTCCACCAGCCACAAAGAGGCAAAGCTGGAAAACGTATACTGCTTAAGTATGGATGAGCAGCTCCCTCTCTATGAGTGACCCAGTCGTACTGGTTGCCTTGGTTTAAAAGCCCTCTCCAAGACTTGGATGGTCTAACAAGGTTTCCTCCACAGACAAGATGGCCACTGCCAGGCACTGTTATAAGATAAAACCAAGGATTACAGCAGAGGCAGGCAGCTCCTACCGCATGCCCAGACCTCTAGAGAAGCTCTGTTCCAGTATACGGGAGAACACATCAGGTATTCAAGTATTCACTCTCATCTATCCCTGCTAACTGTCTGGCACTTGTCTGTCCTCCTGGGAGCAACTGCAAATTGTACTCCATGAGTTTTGGCTTCTATTAGCCAGGAGGCCCAGCCTGTTTATATGGTCTCCTTGTCGTCATACAATTGGAGTCCCTACCTCTCCCTCCCTCTTCCTCTGGCCCAGTCGCTTGTGATTTACAATGTCCTACTTGCACGCTGTTCAATTTTAATAAAGCAAACACAGTGAGCACAGTGAGGTGCACCAGCTGGAGTTAATAAAAGAACCTTGTATTTAAAATAAAGAAACAATGCGTTGCAGGACTTCGGTAAGATTCCGATTTCTGCTAAAGCCACACACAAGCTGTGTGTGGGGAGAGGAGGAGGTGGGGTAAAACTCAGGAGATATAATTAGGATGATGTAAAAAAGATCTGTCCTGTGCTGTTTCTGTCCTGTGCTGTTCTGAATAAAGTCAGGGCAGTGGAGCTCTCTCCCTGAAAAACACTATTGCCTCAGAGTGGTACTTCTTAAAAATGGCATGCCAAACATTGAAGAGGCTCAAGAGGTGAGCACCACTGAGGTTGAATTGAAGTCCAAGTACGAAGGATGTGTATGCAGTGTAGATGCTTGTAAGACTAGGACCCAGGGGCAAAAGAACTAATGGATGTACATAGGCCTCCACCTCTCCCATCTGTGGGAGAGAGCACAGCAAAGCTGTGGTCATTTTGTTCTGGAAGTATCACAAAATACCCCTTCTGCTTCTCAAAGATCATCTGATACAAGTATAGCTTTGCTCTGGGCTGGAGCACAGGGAGCTTTTCCTTCCTGTGTGAATCACTGAAAGGCCTGATAAAAAATGGCCTCAGATTAACAGGACCACGTAAAATAGAGTTGATGGAGTCCTGCTTCAGACAACCCAGTGCAGAAATACATTTGCACAATATGAACTCTTTATTTCTGGGTAGGAGAAGTTGTAGGGTCAGTGAAGTCTGTTGTCAAAAATAACAGACTCTTTATGTAATTCTCTTCTTTAGTCACTCACATTAATGACTGTTTATTAAACAGGTTTCTTGTATTTGGTGTATTCACCAAATTTGTATGTGCTTTTCTCTTAATTTTCCCCCTATATTCCACCTACTCTTTATTCTTATTCTTTCTCCCAGTGCCTTTCTCTAGGACTGAACTTCTCCATTCAGAACAACCTCTGGCTCAGATTCCTTCTGGACTCTGCCACTAAGCCATCCTGGTGTGCAGTTTACCTCTGTGTTTCCAGCTATGCAGCCCCCTCCAGGACCCGATTATTGTATTCTGAAGGTAGCAGTTGTGGTATATTAAAATTTTACATGTATTTCAGAACTTCTTTTTTAAAAATAAATAACTGGTTTTTTTGCTTTACATCCTTCTCATTTCAATTTAGGGTAACACACTAGTTTACAACAGATTTTTTGCACTTAGTTTCAGATGTTGACTTTACATCAAAATTTGGTCGCTGTCTATTAATACCTCAACAATGGTTATGGTATTTAGGACTATGCTGAACGAGCCCTTCCCTTGTATGCCCTACAGTCAGCTATTCCAAAAAGCAATCCTTAAAGTCCATTATTTAAAATCCCTTCATAACTTGAGCTTCTGCAGTGAGATGTAGGCATTTCATTAGTCTTGGGTGTCCCTCTGCTCTTCCCCAGCACTGTCTGCCCTCAGTGACTTCTGCCAGTCTGGAAGCCAGTCAGGCATGGCCATTACATTTGGATTTAAAGTTAACAATTTTTATCCTGATAAATGCAACTATTAGGCCCTTCCACTTCACTAGTCATATGCAACCTCTAATCCTCAGGATTTCAATGGCACTTTCAGTCTTCAGAGTGCTTTACTAATCTTAATCCTCACAAAACTCTTTGCAAGGGGAGTGAATTGTACATCCATTTTACAAACAGAATAGCTGTTATCACACAGGCACAAAAGAACCCATTCAAGCCATGGGGTTCCTTCACGTGATTGTAATATAGTGAGACTGAAACCTCTGCCTCTGGCTTTTAGGCACTCCCTGTGCTTATGAATGCTCTTAACAGAGGGGAAAAAATTAAAAAAAAAAGAAGGAAAGAAAGACAAAAGCATTTTTCTCATAAGGTGAATAAGGTTTTCAGATACCAATATACAAACACTCACCTACCTTTATCTGTGTTCCTGTCTCTGCATTTGTTAACCAGCAAGGAGGGCAAGCAATGAAACTTTTTCCACAGACACTGCCAACTCCAATCCTTAGACAAATAACAGCAGAGTTTTTGCCCGAAGCAGTTTTACTCCTTCTCCTGGGAGACTGGGATCATCACCTATGCTATGCAATTAGTTTTTCACAGCCAGGAAGACAGATTTTAACATCTTTCTTGAACTCTTTTGGGCTTGGCAGCTAAAGGAAGGTTGGACATCTGGCTTATTTTAAGACGAAATTTTCAACTCTGTACTTGGATAGTCTCTTTCCTAGGAATTTCAATAGGAAATAGGAATAGATACAAAATACATACAAAGGGGGAATTGTTACTCATGCTGCACTATGAAGAGAGGACATCATTAACAGAGGCATAAAAATCAAACTCCAACTGAACAGCAAATTCCCATAAATACCTTCCCTCCTACTCTGGACAGCTAAATGCATTGCTACAGTCTCTCTGTTCCCAAATATTTATGGAGCAAGTAAGCATATCCACAGAACAATTTTCAGGGCTAGATTCACTCTGTGCCCTCTGATACAGGACCCTCAGGTGTGGACACAGGTTATGAGGAGTTTGAGTGAGGAAAGATGTTGTGGCCTTCTTGCAAACAGAGGAACTTCCAGGCAGCCAACAGCTGCCAGAGCGAGCGTATCGCGTGTGGCAGAGTGCGGCCTGGGCTGCAGGGGCAAAAGTACCACTACAGCCCAGCACCTGATCCAGCTCCTGTATAGCTGCTACAGTTCCACTGTGCTGAACGCTGGGAGGCTCCAGTGCTGCACAGTGAAACTGCGCTGATGGTATTTAAAATGCTGTTGATGGACACTGGACTTTTTGGGCAAATATTGAGTTCTCACACTGCTATTAACAAACATACTCTGAAAATCAAAAAATCCTTTACAAGCATTGACGTAACTCTCAAGATACACACATGTTTTGATGCCATGATGGAGTAAAGTGATCTCTGAATGTGGAAGACCAGTTTTGGAACCTGGTTCGGAGCTGTGTGGATCTCTGCCTGCCACCTGAGCTGCTATGCAAGTACTGAGAGAAAACCCACAAGCAACTTGCCTACTCTGGGAAGCTGGGGACTTGGGCACGTGGTTGAATAGAGACAGCAGTGTCAAACAATGAAGTGGTTTTTTCCTTCCACCAGGCATTGCCAGTGATATCGCTATCAGAAAAATGCATGTGCAAAATTCATGAAGTTTGACCATAATGCACTAAACTGACAATGTAGCCACTGTAAATTGGAAATCCATCCACATGCAAAGATCAAAGGATTGTTCAACACTGTAAAAAAGAGGGGGTTAATGAACAGTTACAAAAAGTGAATCTAATGAGAGCCCTTGTAACTCCCAGTTCAAACACTGCTCGAGAAGGCAAAAGGAATACAAAAGTGCCTCCATTCACATTCTTTGGCAGTAACATGCAAGCCAGTGGGGATATCCAGAAGGAAATAAACTCACAAATTGTCAAGGCAGCAGCTGCATTCATCAGCTTAAAGAAGATTTACTCACTGAAAAACTCCAACCTTAAGACCAAGCTATGATTTTTCAACTGGAATGCTATTTCCACCTTAGGATACTGATACGAAAGCTTGAAATCTACCAAAGGTGCTGACAGATGTCTAATTGCTTTGAAAGCAAATGCCTCAGGAGAATATTAGGTATTAAAATAGAGTGAATTTACAGTACATACTGAGATACGTCAGGGACTGCATCAACTCCTCATCTACAAAAGATAGCCAGAGAAAGAGAGAGAAATAAGAATGAATGAAGCCAGGGCAGGGCTGCTGTTGGGAAGCTGGAGGAACGCATAAGAGAGACCAGTCCAAAGAAGCCCTTCTTTTGAGGCTTAATGGGGACAGGAAAAGGTACAGATTTACCACTACGGAGGACAGGCTGTGATCTGTTCAGGATTGAATGGGATAATGAAGCATTGCTTATGCCTTAGCTGAGGGCTGCTGGCTAGGCAGGGATGCATTCAGCCCATGTGTCACCTTTAAAAATGTCACTTTTCTAACTTCTAAGAGATAGTAGTCTCTTTTGTAAGAGACTTGCTTTTTCCAGCAGAAGGTCATAGCAACCCTTCAGCCAATCCTGAACGTACTCCAATATTTAGAAGGCTGATCTGTTGGAGGGAGATATAGTTCAAGATGACTGTCATAACTAAGCTGAAGGCAAGATGTTTTTTTTCTTTATTCATCAGTCTGCAGTCATCTGATGTTTAAAGATACTGGTTTGTCCCCAATTTGCTGAAAGTTGCTGAAGCCAAGGATAACACTATGGCTAAAGCTCCAATATTCAGAGATAGAGTCATGCTTTACTGACTTCAGAGTTCAAGTATTTCAAGGCGTTAGGATAGGGTAGAGTGTTTTTCCCCCCAGGGGGTCTTATTTCTTGCTTCTATGAAAGTCAGAAAGAAAGCAAGACAAGTTCCTATTAATAACATTCTAACACGGCATCTGAGATGAATGACAAATGTCCTGTAATCGCCCTGTTCCTGAGACCTTAATAGTATACATGTGTGTGCTCTGAAAGTCAGTGCTCCGCACACCTTAACATCAGGCTTTTTATGAGTATCACTAATTTAAACTCTATAGTTCTAGCTGAAAAGCAGCACGCAATATGCTTTCATAAACACCAGGTCAACTTTCACCATGGCATCATGCTAAAGAAAGAAATTTCTGTCTTTTCACCGATAAGATCTAATTAGCCCAAAGCAAACTGTAAGCTGTTTTTCAAGCTTCCTTGTTCTTTCTTTCCTTTTTTTTTTTTTTTCTTTTTCTTTTTTCTTCTTTTTGAACCCCAGATCTGTAAAAAGAACATATCTGGTCTTGCTTACAACAATCTTTCATTTGGAAACTTTTGTGAAATGACTGATTTGTTTCATTTAGCCAAGAAAAAAATGCATACCCTTCTGACTCAGTATGGGAAGAAACAATAAATTATAGCAGAAAATGCTCATGGACGATGTGACAGTATCTTAGAAGGAAAAGAGAGAAGCAATCTTTGCAAACTGCCTACAGCTGTGCTTTCAAACTGCATGACCCTAAGGAACAAGACCTGACCAGTACATCCAGCATATCTCACTGCATAATTAAGCTTGACTTTGCTATTCTGAAAAGTTCCATTGTGTACAGAGAGTTCAGAGATTAAGAGATGAATGCATGAATATTCTGGGTAGTGACAGTGCCCCTAAGTACTCATCCAATGCAGCCCAGGTGGATGCTAATGAGGAAATGTCATTTAATTCATTATACCACTCAGGCAGAATTTACTTCTCACAAGCTTTCAAACTGAATTTCAAGAACAGGATCAAGCAGAGATGTGAAATGATACGGTATTGCCTATAGGATGCCATATTCTAGCATGCCACCTATAGTGCGTGTGCAATGTTTTGATCTGTGGCAGGTACAAAGTGGAAATACTCCATGGCTTATTATTTCACCTGAAAAACTGCAAGGAAATGCTACTGAAAAACACCTTATGTAAAAGGCATAATCAAGCTAATTTTAAGTAAACTAGATAGTAATGGACAACTATGTAACCATGGGATCACATAACTCAACTCAGGCTGACTGCTTGAGAATTTACCCTGCTTCTACAGCGGTGTGTGCTTATACTGAGCAATGTTTTTATGGGCTACATGAGCTATAGTCCCATGCTGACTCCTGTTGTAGATGTTAGCCTGAAACAATATCTTGGGAACTGAAGCTCCACTGAACACATATTTTAGTTATTCATCAGTTAATGATCAATGCTACCTAAATGCGATTTATTAAAAAAAGTAATTAAACTAAGGACTCCATTAGGATTACCTAACTTCAGCAAGAGGCTGCTCATGGCAGTCATCTCAGTCCTGCCTGAGCATTCTCTAGACAGGGAGCTACTCAGCTTTGAAATGCATGATGCTGAACTAACACTGCATTTCATCTCTTTGTACAGTCAAACAAGGGATCACCAGCAGGCTGATACTAATTGCTTTTTAAAGATGTTCTGGAAGATTGTTACCTTAATGCCTCAGTAGTCATTATAAATCTTAAAAGGCTATTGGAAAGACTGCAAAATTATAGCAGTCCCTGCTAGTGATACATATTGTGTGCCGTAAGGATTCAAGGGGCAAAAACCTCTTCAGATGAGTAGTACAAACTTTAAATGGTGAATTAGCTACTGTTCATATTTTTAAAAACATGATCCTAGACACTGTAACATCTCAGAGTAACTCAGAGAAAATGAATGCCAATATTTGAACAGGCTTGTCTTTAATGCTTTCTTCTTTTTCACATTAAAAAAAAGAGTAAAATAGTCACGATGGAATTCCTTTTCCAGTCCACTGATCTTGGTGGGAGGCTTTAATTCTCCATTAAAAAAAATGCACTTAATGAACTAGGCTTTTAAATAAAAAATATCAAAAAGGAAAAGTTATTCTTCCAATTAATAGGATCACTGGAGGCTGTATTGGAACATGAGACAATAACACTGACAGAACGTGCTCCGCTCAAACAAAACACTGATGAATATGGTCTTTTTGCAGCACATTCTCCTTTACTAAGGAACCATCAAAATAATTTGTACTATGGATGTTCCCAGAAACTCCAGCAGAGATGAGCTGTGCAAATTGTTGTGCAAACAAGGAGCAGTCATTGCCTCAAAGGCGTGAGCAGGACTTGGTTTCTGTAGCTTACAGTCCCCAGGGGAATGACATGGCCAGCCAGCACTGTAGTCAGCATCTCTTCACTTTCCATGCCTAGGTTTCCAACTACAGCTGCATCGACTGGGGCTGGCAGTTAGCACAAGTTTAGATAGAGGCTCAACCTTGTTTTAGTGCCATTATACAATATTTACACCTCTGACGATAGCTAAAGACGTTTCACAGATGGGGGGACAGAAAATCAAAGAGTAAAAGGGGTGGGATTCATCTTACTGACCTAGCTCTGTTTACATTCTCTTTGCAGTCAGCAGAGAGAGATCACCACTTCAAGGGGCAATTCAACCTTTACTAAGGAAAAGAGATAAAACTGGAGCTGCCTGTCTTACAATAACTGTAAATGGAGCCTAACTACTATCTCAAACAAGGCATCTACCTGTCAGATGGCTAGGACTCAGTGATGTGAATTCAGTTAAGTGATGGACCCATGACCATACAAAAGTCTGTAGTTAATACGAGCTGAACTCATATAAACTTTCTTTCCTAAAATGCATTGTTTCCAGTGGAGGTATGAAAACTATATTTCTAAGTTTGTCCACAATAGAGCGATCAGTTCTACTTGGTGGTACAAGGCAGTAGAAGGGCCTTGGGCTGGGCTTTAAGCAGCCCAAGGTGACAGATTTGTGAAATAGCAGCGGGAACGTGGACATGGCTCCCCTCATGTCTCCCCTTCTGAGGCTTTTACTTCAGTGGTCCAAGTCTTTTTCTCAGAACCCTTCTTCTGGATTGAGGATGGTTCATTTCCCTTTTACTTAAGTTTGTGGAATAAAATCATAAAGGGAACAGAGAAAACTCCAGCAAGCCCTGCACTGACAGTGAAGATGATGAAAAAATAACCAAGAGCCTTGGAGCGCTGTCATATGTAAACTACAAGCCATGTGCCAGAATCTTCCTTTTATGCTGAAATCCTTAACTCACTGAAGTCATTGGGAGTTGGCCATTGACTTTGGTGGGTCAGTGATTTGGCCCATAGTATTATAAACAAAATTGATTTCACTGCAGTAGAAGAGAGGGGTGGTTTCTGCTTTGTAAAACAAACACTAGCTTTCTCTCACACAGACATCTATTTTATTCCATGCATTTCCCCAATGGAGGTTAAACTAAAGGTGATGTTTTTAGCTCATCATAACTCAAGAGGGTACCATTCTACTTCAGAAATGCAGAGCTATGGCTTTTCATCTTCCTTTCTCAAGGGCTACATGAAATTTTTACTAGAATACTGGCAACAACTTTGCCAAATTGAGGAGTGTCCCTGGCTGATATAACCAATTTTGGGCCATTTGTTCTCACCCTTTGTAGCCAGGGGTATTTTGAGACTAGCTGTTGGCAAGAAAGGCTGTGGTTTGCACATCAGTGATCATGTGCCAGAGGAACAAACCATGGGGAACCACAACTAGCAGTACAACTTAGAGCAGTCCATAGGGGCAGTAGTTAGGTTTAGGATACTCTGATACTCTGGCTTCTGGTCATGCCTAGGACCAAAGCAGAGGGTTTGAATACTAAAGCTTGTTGGGTCCTCTCCTGTCAAATCCAGCTCTATCACCTTCTGGAGAACAACTGATTTGCATCAGTGAGGCCTGCAGACAATCTTCCAACATCAGTTTCTAGCTATGGTGCTGAATGCACATGAGCAGCCATAAATCATGAAGTTGTTCGCTGAGCCAAAGTGACTAAGAGGCAGGAAAGGGTCTGTCAGCTGTGATGTGTGACTGCAGTTTTAAGCGACCATCCCTCCTGTGGAGTTTTCTCTGAATTCAACCAGAAAAGTTATTTTCTCCAAGGTAGAAGAAGATGAACTTAGTTATGACCTTTATGAAGAATTAACAAGTTGTCCATAGTTTATCATAAACAGATGGCAGGTCAAGCCATGAATTTGTAATGAATGTTAGAACAAAGGACAGTTTGCTTCTATATTTACAACAGCTTTGAATATACCTTTTAAACCACAGCTGTCCTTGATTTGCTCTTCTTATCACGTAACGTGAATTAATCATTAAGAGTGAGGCGTATAGAGGATTTTGTTGATGTTCCCAAACATTTGGAACTCGGAAAACATGCCTTCCTGGCACTGGAACATTGTAGAGTATTTTTTGAACAAAAAAAACCCAAAACCCAACCCCAACATGTTTTTGGTGCACTGCAAGGCTAGGGGTTTTATCTCTTAGAGAATACAATCTACTGCCAAAACAATTAATTTGCAATTACAAAATCCTTGTTACCACCCATTGTGATGAATGACTGCTGATCTTCAGTATGAAACACCTCAATGTCTGGCATAAACCCAGTATTTTTCTTATAGAAAATTAGATTTTTTTCCTCCCTGCTGCTAATATTCTCCTGGGATGAGAACCTGTAGCCAGCATTTCATAGGCTGAGCAAAATACTGTAAAGAAATTGGCAACTATTGATGTCCAGGGAGGGCAGGTGGCTATAGGTAATTTTTCAGATGTGCTTTATCACTACTGACACTATTTGGCAACAAGAGTATTATTTAACATCACACTTTGCCAAGCTGATCCTTACTAGTGCTTTCCAGTTTCTGGAGTGTACAATCTTTCTGAATCCAGTGAAAGTTGTGCCAGGTGGTTATACGAGATGTAAAGTGGTAGAAAAAGATTTCTCCTCTGCTTTCTCTCCTAGTTGAAGCCCAGCTTGACAGATCGTATATTTCTGTTTTCACCTGGGCGCATGAATCTGGGATGGTTCCTACACAAGACCCAAAGATCTTGCACAGTCTGGCAGGTCAGATTCTGATCTGCATGGTATTGGCATAAGCCTGCATTAACTTAAGTGGCTGAATTAATCTGGATTTACACTAATGTAAGAGAGACTGATATCTGACCCACTGTGCTGAGTGAGATCCTTGGCTTGTGGCCAATGGGTTGTAGGGAAGAATGAAAGTCAGTTACCCTGGATTTACATTGGGTTATCTGAGATTAATACAGGCCTTAGTATTTACAGAGCATCTACTGTAACTGCAAAGAAAAAATATGGCAAAGCCAATATATTACAAGGCTTCTATGTATCTTTCTTCTTCTAAAAATCTTTTCATTGGACTATGTAATATAATAGGTTAATGAGCTAAATTGTTGCCTGAGGGACAGAAGTTGCATGTTTAAACTTCTGCCCACAAAGCTGAAAATGCACCCTTGTGAAAGTCAGCACTAACGATGGAGCTAGTGTATCTTGCTTGAAATTCTACCTTCCTTGATATAATACCAGTTAAAAGGAGAATAGCCAAAAAAGTGAAACTGGGAACCCTGAACCATTCTGTGCTATTGGCTTGAAATACAATACTTCAGTCACAGGATGGAAATAGAGTATGTCGAGGCATATAACACAGTGAAATAATGAAGTAAAACTGGAAATGAAGAAAAATCCATAGAAGTCTTCTGGAGAATTGCTTCCGCTATATAATCTTGCCTCTTCAGTTATACCCTAGAAGAGTTGAAAAGTCAACTGGAGAAAAGGAACTAAAAAAATACAGCCTTGGCCTGTGCATTTGCACCTGAGCGCTCTTCCTGCTACGTTATTACTAGAGCAGAAGGGTAGAGAGCTGAGGACATGGCTGGGGGGGGAGCCTTGGGTAGCTAGAAAGCAGTCCCTAGCGCTGTTGACCTTCAAGCACAACTGATCTTTGCCACCACCATATCTCGCCAATACATCAAGCCTGCATCTCCCTGCAGCAGGCCAGCACTTGCACCCCCACATCATTTGGGACATATGGTTTCAACTGCGTGAGTCAAGGTAGACTTCAATGCAAAGTCAGAGTCCTGTAGCTGATCCCTTCAAGTGCAGCCTGGAGCAGGCGAATGGTACAGACTCAGGCTCTGCATCCTGCTAAGCTTCCCGGAGAGTCACATACATAAAGACACATTCTGTTCACTAGCTGCGTGCATTCTTCACAGGAATGTAATCCTTGACATAAAGTTTGTCAGCAAAATACAATTCATCATGAGCTACTGTCTTGCTAAAGCATCAAGAGGCGTATTTTCAGCAACCTAGGCAAGTGTTGGGAAACTGAGCAATTTGTTCTTGTGACTAGCACAACTACAACAAAAATGTAAAAATGTTTCCAGTGCTAGAACATTTAACAGCTCAGATTTCAAACAAGGAGGAGCTATTTCAAAGTAGAAAGAGTGTATGAGATGTTTGTTTCTTTAACTGAATGCAAACTGGATGTGGAATTTCCTTTTGGAAGAAACGACTGAATGGGACATGGCTTGAATTCCCACTTGTATATTGCATCATATATAAAAAAGGATGATATAATGAATTGCAATTCTCAAGAATTCAGGCAACAATAAAAAAATGATTTCAGGTTAACACCTTCAGTGGGTCTCTTGCTGTGCAATCTATCTTTCTACTAGGTCCAAAGACTCACAGGCCAGGAACAGTTTAGTTATGTAGCTCGTAATACCAATGCTGCGTTTGTGTTAAATGCTAAAACTAATAATTATATCCCTTTAAGATAAGAGGTTTAAGAGAGAAGTTGCAGTAGTGCAGAGAAGTTGGAAGTTTAATAGCAGTGGTAATGGAGGTTACACAAGGTTGCTAGTAACAGAACAATACACTGTCTTTAGAATTACAGTATACAGTCTGTTAATCTCAAGCACTGCATTAACAAAGGTAACTTCAAAGACATTTAAAATAACTTTACAAACCTGGCTCTATGTGTTTGCAAAGTGAACTAGATATATCGGTTCCTCATGCAACACTTGAAATACCCTGCAACTACATTGGAAATATACAAATATCACAGTCAAGACTGCTTGCTAAATCTGCTCAATTAGCTCCAAATGCTTTCCACAGCTATAATAGGTAGTAAGGACCATCTGCAAATAAACCTGACAAAAAATGGAAAAAGTTCCTCTTCTTCAGAGCACGGACAGGCAATGGCTGCAGAGCCGTTACTAAGGCCAGTGGACAAGGTTTTGGCTGGTAGGTGCAGGTTAAAGATCAGCTTGCCCATGCCTCCAGCCCTCTTCTACACAGAAGTGGATCCAGGGTCTAAGAACATAAAACCACAACTTGTCTGGCATAGATTTGGAGCTTTTGCTGCTGCCCACTCTTGCACCTTCTGAATGCAACAGGATCTAAGATCTTATACAGAATAACCATGTCCATCACTGTCAGACGCAAGTTACTCATATAGGGCTGGGAGCTCCTTAGGGAAGTGATCTGTCTTCTCATGCACAGAGTCCATGTATTCTATAAATACTACTACTACTAATATAAAAATAACAGTCTGCCATTACCACCCAAACAGCCTGTTCTATTTACAAGTTGTATCTGGACTTGACTTCCTAAATGAGGTTTTGCCTCTTTCTTACATGACTTGCTGGTATCTTCAAATGATCTTGGTTTGGGAAATTAAGGATTGGAGGCCAAGTCACCATGCAAGCTGTTTGCACATAAAGCATCAAAGCCCCTTATTTTAATCTGTGATAATTACTACTGTTAGTTAAATCTTCTTTCCCTGATGATGCTTAACAATACGTAACAAATGCACAATGCATTAATTGCAAAAAGTTGTTGCTTGTTCTGCGGTCAATTTGTATTAATAGAAAAAGTTTCCATCTTAGTCAGCACAAAGCTCTCTCACAGCGATTTTTACAGCACCAGCAACAAATGTTTTACAATGGAATTTTACCCTGGAAGTATGAATTTTAAAGAGTTCACTATAATCTAACTGTCACAGACTTTGTATTTCTCCTTAAAGGAGGAACTGTTTAAAGCCGGACAACACCAAAGAGGAGCTGCTGATAGCTGTAAAGGGTCTCCCCCTAAGTGTGAGCTCTGCATTAAAGCTTCTGGATCCTCATGATGAAAATCCTTCACTCAGGATTTGCAAAGAATTGAATTCCACACCAAACATTTCAGCTATCTGGGTTTCTGGGACAATACATTTTCTTCAAAGAATTGTATCTACCCATACCCTTTTCTAGAAACCCAGTGGTGCCTTTTGTTTACCCCTCTACTCAGAGAATAAGAATCTAATTGTGTGATCTAAGCGTCCAGTCAGAATTAACCAATATGTCTAGAATTTTAAATGCTCATTATAAACCAAATCTAAGTCCAAGAACATCCTGCTGGACTCAAACAGGATGAAATTCCTGGGAAGCAGAGAGTTGGCACAAGCTCTCTGCAGACAGAAGCAGGCCACATATGCAGCACATAATCTTTTGTGCCCTTCTGCACAGGGAGGATCCTGATCCTGAGTTAAGAATTGCAAATAACAAGTGATTTTGCACTGATCCTGTCCTGCTCACATGCAGACACTAAATCTATCAACAACACTATCTACTGTGACCAATGTATCATTGCAGCCTTTCTAGCAGTGAGCCAACATCTTTATCAGATTGGAACCATTCATACAATACTGAACTTTCAATCCATGTAATCACTGAACACTAAATTATTTCATATTCCTCCCTATAAAGAGAATCCGGGTCAATTTGCATGCCAAAATGTTTTAAAATTCCACAAATAAATAAATAATGTTATTTCACCTGTTAACACACGGGTACTGTTTGTTTTGGCCAGCTTGCATGGACTCTGTGTGCCAGGTTACGAATAAAATGATGTTCAATACTCTAAACATTCTGTGATACTAATTCCTGGCTCAGCATAAATCCAGACCTTTTGTATGTGGCAGGTTCTTAATGCATTCTCCAGCACTGACACCATTAAATTCATGTATCTATGACAGAGTATATCTATAAATATTTGTAATTCCTAATCACAATGTAAAAAAAATGCAATTGCAGATAAGCCAATTTGCCCATCATGGGCCTCTATTTCACCGGATTTTGCTTGCTGGAGTTTGGGTTTTTGGAAAGCAAAATGCAACTACTGTATCCCAGTGGTTTCTGCACATGCCGTACATTCCAGAACACAAAGTAGGCTTTCTGTTTAAAGAACAGTACAGTTACAAAGATAAGATAAAACCAAACTGGAATATAATATTCCTGGGAAATTTTAGTTCTTTATGCAAACATGAAGTCAGTAATGTAAAGGATGCTTTATGAACAATACTGGCAAAGGCCGAGTTTCTCACACTGCCAGGCCTCCTTCCCAAGCAAAACTACCTATTACTTTAAGAGCAGAATGCAAATACAGAGCAGACTCTGCTCTGGTTTAATCCACTGCATTCGGGAATTAATTCCACTGATGTCACTGGAGAAACTAAGTTCAGACAGGCCTAAGTGAAGGTAAAATCCAGCCCTGAGGAAGGGACTGATGGTTTTGGCTCTGCCTTTAAATTCATGGCTTGCTTTCATTTCAGGTGGTTGGAATAAGTCTGGGACTGGACTATGCTGTGTAGGTCCCAAACTAACATGAAATTAGGCTGCACAGCTCTAGTCTTGCATCTGTGGTAATAAAATAGTGTACTGTCTGACTCTGCATGCAGGACCTGCATGAGGCAGAGGAGCAGAATTCAGCTGTGAGCGCTCCCAGTTACCTTCTGTTTCTGTGTGAGTCTGCTAAGGCTTCCCTGCGCTTCCCCCCAGTAGTATTCAGTTTAACAACAGTTCTCCCAAACCTTCAGATTTATCACTTGTGAGATAAGAAGACTAAGGTCCAGCTCTCTTCTCAGCTCCATACTGATGCTTTGAGGGAGACAAAACTCTCACCACAGCCTCCTTGTGAGATTTCCCTTTTTCTCAGTGACTAGGTTCCTAACTCGAAGTGCAAATTTTTAACACATACTTAGACTCAAGGAAATGAACCTTCCGCTATTTTCTTTTTAGCTTGCCCAGGCTGGGCATGGGACACCTCCTTAGTTCCCTGCACTCCTGGAAGATACTGCTAATGAACTCTTTTCTGTAGAATTCAGTCTGCTAGCCAGAACTGTTCAGAGTTTGCATTTTGAAATATGGAAAGCAGTTTCAGCATTGTTTATAAAGTAGCTTTTTGACAACAAGAGTCCACTTGTGGTGAGAATCTTGTGTAGGTTTTGTCTTTGGTTGGTTAAGCTGTCAATTAATACTCATTTCTACCCTGTTTGGAATACATTTCTCTAAAACTTGCTGGGTCATATCCATAAGCCTGCGTTGCAATGTTTGGGTTATAAATGGCATAAGGGGAAATTTTAAATCCCAGCAAAACCTCCAATCAAAACCAGTTAAATCCTTCTTTCCAAATATTTAAACTGCAAATTAACACAGACAGCACACAGAAGCACTCTGAAGATCTTTGCACTTAGAAAGAAAATACCATCTAGTGTTCACTGTTACCTTAGACCAATCGCCTGTTTTCCATTCGTAACAGCCTGTGTGATCCTCACACTCTTCCTCGTCTCTTGGCCTGGTGGCTGCATCACATTTTCCTTGAGAATTTGTGCACGTCACTGTTCTTTTCTGAATCCCCTTGCCACAGTCTGCTGAGCACTGCAAAACAACAGGTATTTGTTTTCTGTTACATGATGCCTAGCAATGATAACTTTTATCTTGGTAACACAGCTAAAAGGAAAAGCTGGTTTTATGAACACAGAGAAAAACTGATAACCCGTAAGATTTTCTTCCAATAATCTAAGCCCCTTTCAAACATAAGAGTAATTTGAAAAGCATGATATCTGCTTGTGAAATATTTTACTTATGAAAAATGGCAATTCTGAAAATCAACCTTCTTTGAAAAATATCAGCTGACTTTTTGCTAGAATTGGTGTTAACGGACAAAAAAACCACTAAATGTTGTGTTTAAGAGCTCTTGATTCATACTGAAAAAGGACACACTGAGATTAAACATAGAAGTGCCACATCCCTTGATGCATCATGGGAGTAAAATGATGGTGATAAATAAATTTTTAAATCCCAGTAGCATGAGACCACTGTTACAAACCCATTTCTGCAGTACAGTTTGTACATACCATGGCAAAGTCACAGTTCTTACACATGTTCTCATGTGAAACACGTACATGACCTTCACTCTTTGCTTTGCCATATGTTCATCACTATGTTAGTTCTGAAGAACTTCAAATGTACAAAGGGGATAGCTCAGGAGAGGCACTATTCAGTGAGCCACAGTGTTGTGATCAGCTTCCAACCATGGCCAGCAAGCTAGCCACAGGCATCAGCAGGGATGAAAGACAGTCTTCTCAACACCAAAAGCATAAGCAGGGACTGTTTGAACTCCTCTGAGAAAGCAGCAGGCTACTAGAGCTGCTAGAATCAGTTGCCAAAGGAAGACTTGATTCAAACATTTGGGCACTCTAACAAACATTCATGCGAGTGAGCACAAATTATCCACAAATATTTTTGTGCCTGGGCACTATGAAGGTAGCTTCTAAAGAGCCGGGATAGCTGGTCACCCATTTGTTATCTCTGCTAACGGCTGGCTGGAAATTCTGTTTTACTGGAGAATTTGTCTTGTTTTCATTGACTGTACTAGGTGGCAAAAGGACACTGGCATGAACTGAAACAGAATTTCTGTTTTAAATAACCAGTTCAGTAATAGAGTAAGAGATCTGCTGATACTGTCACAGCCATCTAAGAGCATGACACTACACAACAGCATAGCTAGTCTCTCTGCTCTTCATTTTCATGCCACTGCAGTAGTTAAGAGTGAGAAATTTTCTTGAAGAGCCACTGGGGACAGGTGGGTAGAAAAATGATATCTGTACCAACTGAGATAAAAACTAACCTCCTCTAGCATGTCAAGCTCTCCCCTTCAGGGGATCAGCATGGAAAAGACAGTTGATTTGACACTGAATAAATAGTGAAGATATGAGATATTCTGTGAGGTCTTTTGAACATATTCCAAGAAGCTTCTCCATCCAGGGGGTCTATGCTGGAAACAAGCATCAGCTTGATATAAATTACATCAAATGGACAAATCTCAGCATGCCTGTCTAACCGTCTTAAAAATACAATCCAGGCAGGTCTGACCTGCTGGCCTTGTTAAGGACATGAATGACAAGCGTTTATGAGCTGGCAAGCAAACAGACATGCCTTTAAATACTTCAGAGCACTACAAAGTGACTTCTCGAAAATCTGGGAAATCTTCCACTTAATTTACTATGTGCTGCTCATGGCATGACCTCCTTACGGATGTAACATCTTTGTAACAAGCACAATTGTATAGTTTTGCTAGATATGGGGATGAATTCTTCCAGGCTTTGCAAAATTCCAGAAACTGCTTTGCTGGATTCCTCAGAGCACAAGACTTGCCAGAGATCCCAGGCTGGAGCTCCCTAAATGGTACCTTGAAGCCATGAATTTGCCCCAAGTTGTATAGACTTTCCCAAATTATATATCATTTTCCGCAGTCCTCAGGGTGGACTCCTCAGGGTTGCACTTGTTCATCTCAAACTACAAAGCATGATACATAAAATCTTTCAAACGGTCCAATTTACTCAAAGTAAATCAAGCTGAAGTGGGAGTATTTTTCACAGTAGGAGAAATCTCTAGGTGGGTTTTACAAGCAAGTCTGGGAAAAACACCAACTGTTTGTTCTTCCCACAAGCTTTTAAGTCATTCACAGATTAATACTGCATATACTTTCCTAGACAAAACAGCATTTGCAAAAGGTTTCCAACAGATCTTTGGTGGTCACATATAAATCATCCTCTTCAAGAGTTTTTTTCTTTCCTCAAGTCCTCTGTTTTCATGAAGAATTTCTTAACATACAGATTTTACAGAGATTCCACAACAGAGCAGTCTACAAATTAATATGTGCAGTCCCTGAGTGTCCAGTTGAGATCATTAGGTCCTATTTTATTAACAAATTACTTAGTCAAATCCCATGAGGTTTTGTAAAGGAGCAACACAACTTTGCAGTTAAGACACAGCTCCTTTATTTGAAGAAAATCCGTATTTTTTTCTACTCTAGTTCCATAACAGTAGAAACATTCACCTTTTTCTGACAGTCTCTATCTTTGTCATTAAAAATTGGTTGAGCAGTACTTTGTCCAAAACAATCCCAAGTGTTTGGCAATAAAAGGGGAACTTAATTTTTTCCACAATGGAGATTTGCATTGGAATTTGCTTTGAAAACACACATTTTTGATTGGGGACCAGACATCAATGTGGTCAACTGGTTTTTGTTGTATAACCAAAAAGTTCAAAAACATACATGAGAAAATTGATTTATAAAATGATACTACTACTGTGATATGTACTCCACAACATCAGAATAAATTGCTCAGGATTAAAGTGATTACCACTGAGGAAAGTCCTAGTTATGAGAAGTGTTCAAACTGGCAGAGCATCAAATGTGTCCTGGAGTCAACTGTGCTACATAATAGCAGAAATGTGCCAGAACAACAACAAATTTAAAATCTCGAGTGGGCAATTACAGACACAATAAATAAAGGTAAATAAATTTATCAACAGAAAAGTAAACCAGTTATTGAAAAAATGATCTAAAAATATTACGTATTTGCAAATGAGCTACGTGGTCACAAATACGGAAGATTTCCACTCTGGAAAAAGTCTTCTGTAACTTGACTTACTCCATTTCATAAAAAGGAGAGAAAAGTACCTGGGATTGTTAACAAAAGACCCAAGTAAAAATTCCCCATGTAAAGCAGGTAGGAACTGCACCATAAGAATAGTCTCAGCTATAAACAGTTCAGCTGGTTCAGCTATAAGAAATAAAGAGGGCATTATCTGAAAGGGTTACTTCTATAACACACAAAAGACGTATCAGACAACTTATTAAAACTTTGGTATGTTTCTTCACATGTTTTGAAATGAAAGAACTCAGAAAGAAAACGAATCTCATGCATTAGTGAACAGATACAGCGTCCTACTGAAAGGAAACACTACTCTCACTTAACTAGCATCTCACTTGCCAAACAAAGATTTCCTGTTCAAAAGGTGGACAATGGAATCACATTGTGTTTGTTAAGAGACACTGTTCCTCAGTGCAAGATCCCTTGTATCCTGAGCTTCTGTGAGTTTTAAGCAAATTTCTAACAATAATATTTTGCACAAGCTTTGACAAAGCTCCTAAACAGGAGCTCACTGTTTCAAAATAGAGAGGAATAACAAGGAAATGTCATTTCTTCCCACAGAAATGACTGTTGCTGGACAGTCCCATAACACAGCCAGTCTGGAATGAGACTGGTAGAGCTGTAAGCACTGCACCAAGAGTGAAAGGATCTTCTCATCATTCAGATAAGCCTAACAGATACAATATCAAAACTAACATGGACATCTTATTAGAACTGTTACTCACAAGGTACAGACAAAGTTGCCCTGTATTACCCGAGTCCTGGCTATGAACTGTAGGCATACTCCCAGTTCACTCTGTTGCTAAACAAAACACAGGCTTACACACATCATTTATATCTGAAATGCATTTATAATATCTGAGAATAATTTCTTAACTCTGCAACTATGTGGAGATGCATCTTTTATACAAAGTATAACCAGCTTTTCCATGTTCCTGGAATTACACAAAAAAAGGTTGGATAAGGCCCAAAGATTGTACATTCTCTGTAACATGCAGATGCTTGATAAATCTGGTATTTGTTTCATACTGCATTTAAATGGAGCCAGAAGCCCTGGTGGGTTACTACACTTCTGGCCTCAGGTCAGTGAAATGTTTTTTCCTTGCTGGTCAGAGTTTTCAGACGGAAAGATATAGTTACTATAGCACGATATCTAAAACATGCCTTAATAACTCATTCGGTATGGAATATAAACTTCAGCTCTGAACTGATCACCTCAACAAATGACAGTCCTACCCAGTGCCCCAATACTGTGAGGCACTGAGTATGCTGACCGTGAGAACATGCTTAATTTTAAGCACTTAGCTGGATTAGGGCCAGTGTATCCAGAGCTGTGTGCAGTCTGGCTCCTTTCTTGAATCACGTTCCTACCTTTGACCACTCTGATGCTTCCCAGATAGAAAGGCAGTCCCGTCCTTCACAGTTTTGTACTGTTGTTGGTTTGTTGCCAAGGCAGTAGAGGTCTCTTGTGTTAACATAGGTGCCATTTTGCAACTGATAAACACAAGTCACTTCCCGGTGCTGGACACCTTTCTCACAAGTAGCAGAGCAGGGACTCCAATGGCCAGTCACCCACCTGGGAAGGAGCCAGAGAAGGAATGTTAAAAAAATGGTGGGATAAAACATTATGTTTCATTTCAAACCAGTGAGAAACCAGCAACTCTTCCTAGATTTGTGGGTTTTTCAATGGTGCTGTGTTGCCGTCACACTGAGATCACCTGATCACCTTTGGGAGCTGAAGTGTGTAAAGCAGAAAAGGGTGGGTATACAAGTGAATATCCACTCCTGTCTCCATGCTAGACAGAAACACAAACTGTGTATAGCTCCCTTTAACCCCCAGTCTCTACAATGTGGCTGCATTTTTCCCTCAGATAAAGACAGACTTGTCTGCAGACCATCCCATCCCACAAATATTGTTGCCTTTGAGAGGTACCTGGGAAAACCCCTGCTACATCCGCATGTACATTTTCATTGTGCAGTGGAGCTGTGCAGAGAACCTATACTTACTGTGTACAAACTGAGATGGTGCTACAGCCAGACACCTATCCCAACATGGCTTTCCCACATCCAGGACCAGAGTCAGCTTCTCTAGTCCGACATTATATGACCTCAAAGCATACAAATCATCTACATCCCAGACTATTAGAATGCAAAGACATCTCCTGCCTCACTTTTAGTTCACCCTCTCACAGCCGCTGGTGAGATTTCACTTTTCATAGTTGGGCTTTCCAGGATGTTTCATTGGAATCTCATCTGTTTGAAGTTCATGGCATTAGGGGCCTCAAAAATGGAAAATAACTGGCCTTGTTCATTCTTGGAAAATCTGAATTGCATTTAACTGCCATGGCTCAAGAAGTACTTAAAAAGACAAGATTGTCCCTATAGAAAGGATCCTACAATGTTGTTTCAAAGCTGCCGTAGCTCACAAGGATGTGCCATAACCCAATCTGGATGGGGGTGGGGAGTATTTCCCTATACCCATCGTTTCTCTGAACCTTTGGGATTCATTTGCTTTGTAAGCACATTTCAGTGGCCATTTCCTTCCCCTTTGATCAAAGTGTGCTGGGAACAAATACATGGCCTTTTTTTTTTTGTTGTTTGCTTTGTTATGTCTTTAAAAGCTCTTTGGCAAACACCCAGCACATGGTTGTGAGGTTTTCGGGTTCCTCCAAAGTAAGGAACGCACTGCTGCTGTGAGAAGTCTCCGGCTGTGGGCATGCAAGGGAAACGAGGCAACCTCACCCCGCTGTCTTCCAGCTCAGTCTAAGGCCAACTGAAAGGCTCCCACTGACTCCAGCAAGTGCTGGAAGCACCGCTGTGGTTAGAGATGGGCTACAAGGCAGTGAATAAATTCTCTAAGAAGAATCTGAATTAGGAGGTATGTAGGGAGGGACAATTTTTCTCCTAAAGGCAAGGAGCATCGATCTTTACGCTTCCTGCAATCTGTCAATAAGGAACATGTTCTCTGTAATTACAGGCATTCCTGGATGAAGTGAAAGACTGGAACAATAACTGTGTAGGTGCTGTGCACCGGAAAGCTATCATGCCTTTCTCACCAGGTAATTGACCTTCTAGCCTGTTATTTAGGACTGTCATCTAGATTAGTATCCTTATACCATGAATCTTTCACTTGTCACCCCATCCTGGGTTGTCTGTTATAAGTGGCTCAAATAAGACTTCTCAAAAACAAGTCTGCTCAGAAATACTATTTCATTTTGCTGAAGGCTCCCGTAGTTCAGGTAGAGCACCATACATGCCAACTTATTAACCACACTTCTTTTGAAGTTGTCGCATAACTCCTGAACAAATCAAACAACTGTTTCCCATCTTCCCATTCCTGAACAGGGAAAAGTCAGTTCAGCACAATTTGTAGGAACATCTTCACTTGGCACAATTGTCATTAATTCATTTGCCAAATGCTATGACTGATGACCTGGTGTGACAGCACTGATGACTGCGTTGACAGTGAAGGCAGAAGCCATTTGGTTTGAGCAGGACAGGATGGGGCAGGCTGGCCACCTGTCTTTTGTGGAACAGGGCCCCGCTCAAATGTTTCTGTGCATTAAAGCAGTTGACACATCTGCGAATTTCCGTTGGCTAAAACAGCTGGCAAGACACCAAACGTGTTTCTCTAGACAGTAGTTTTGGTGCATCTCTGTGGCTGAGTGCTTGGTATTTTGCTTACGGAATGGGAAAATGCCAGCTGGGTAATCAAATACTCGGGCTGAAAGACTGACAAAAATAGCCTTGAAGTGCAGAAATCAGCGTTCATGAAAATAAATAGCCAGGCTCCCTTGATATCAGCGGGGCTCTGCCCTGTCAGAGCAAATGTGGAGGGAGTTATCTATCTGGGTGAAGGAACCGCTCAACAAGGGCATGGAGGGGGAAAGAGTGACTTTGCTTTATGAGCTGAATGTGAGTCACAGGGCCGGGAACGGTTTCTGTACAGGCCTCACTGAACTAATATTCACTTCAGCACTGTACTCTCACTGTGATCTACAGCTACTGGCAAAAGAAAAAGGGAAAGGGACTGAAAGCAAAGGAGAAAGATAAAAATACATTCTTGGCAGAGGCTGTCTGTAAGCTTGCATTTAGGATGGGCAGCACGCAGCATGCCAACTATTTCCAAGATGCCTTAAGAAGTAAGGTTACGACTTTCTTTTCAGGAAGGAAAATTCCTTTTTAAATTTTTTGCTGTTGTTGCTCTTGTGGAGGGGAGAAATCACCTTGTTTCTACCCTGTTCAACGGTCTCTAGTTAGTTCCGCTCCAGCACAGATATGACAGAGCGTAACCGGAAAACTGGTACAGAAAAAACAAATGTTATCATCATCATGACAAGAATGATTGCACAGGGCATGAGCCAAAACCCAGAGAATCAATACAAAGCTGTGCCTGTGGTGAAAACGCAATCTCCAGCTTTTTTGTCAGTGGCATCTGTATGGCCAGCTTCAGCTACTGATCCTGCACATCCAGCCCTGTTACATCCAACCCTGATGCGAGCCCAATGGTTACAAATAAGCTGGGGCTATACTGTAAGGGATCTCTGAAACTTCACAGCCCACTCTGTCCTACTTGTGACAACTACTGCTAACATGGAATCAAAATACTTAGAAATTAAAGGCTATTTTAAAGTGGTGGTTTTAGTTTCATATCCAAGGGACAAGTGACAGATTAAATGTTTGAATAATAATAGTATCAGTAAAGTAGGCTATTTTCAAAGGCATCAAGGGGATGATCACTTTGACCACAAAACTTCATCCTCTCAGTGAAATCTCTGCTTGGTTCAATGGCTTTCAAAATGATCTGGCAAACAAATAAATGCGAGTCCTATGTGCAGAACTGGCAGTGCCCTGATCTTCCCCCACAGTTCTCCCGAAGCCCCCTTCATAGGCAGCTGAAAATATTATTTTAGTGACTGTAAGACACAGAATCACTGCAACTATATTTCAACAACATCGTTCACAACTGAAGTGGAAAGACAAGGGATTTATGGATAAAGTGATTAAATATGAAAATTCCTGCCAGTTTGATATTTGGTAGAGGAATGTGCAGCAAGGTATTAGCATAATTACTATCTGCAAGTAATATACACACAGGGAAGAAAAATGTGATGTACAAATAGTATCACATTATGGTTACTATTAAATTACACTACAGACAGATTTTCCTCTCTACACTGTCATTACACCTTTTGAACACACCTGGATGTGTTTAAGAACGAGACTTATTTTTCATTTTTTTAAACAAACGGTAAGTATTTTTCTTATGACAATGTAAAAAATAATTCCAGTGTTCTAACCCAAAACACCAGGCTAGCTCTGTATTATTAACTAAGCCAATTAACTGTTGTACACTAAGCCCTGTGTATATCATACAGAGCATTTGGCTTCCAGTTATGTTTTAAGCCTGTAAACTGATCTTAGGGATTGCTTGACACCACAGTTCTTTCCAGTTTGGTCTTTCCCTCCCTGTTTATAACCTATCTTCTGTTGGACCATGTGAGTGCTCTAGCTGGAGTCCCTGGAGAGCCTCTCATTTTTCCAACAAGCACTGATTTATGTGACAAACACACTCTTCTTTCTCACAACCATAGGGATGGCTTTATCCATGGTATTATTTTTTGTAATCTTACCTCTATAGAAGATTCAAGAGCTAGATGATCCCTGCTGGTGGTTAGATTTAGGAAGAAAGTGATGAGCTTTTAAGCACAGATTTTTTAACCCAGTCAGTGGCTGTCTTTCTAGCTAAAAAATGCCCAGAAGGGTGTGTTTTTCTATAGCCTCAAAAAGCTGGGATGGGCAGGACATGCAATCTGAGAGGGCTGTTTTAAATCTCTGTCTTCTGAGTCTTCCTCAACCTCTGACCTCTCAGTATCTCTGCTGAGGAATTGGGAGTTCTTCCTCTAATCTGCTTTGGCAACACGCATCTGGCAGGCCCCTGGAGCAAACTTGAAATATCTTTTGGAGGTTCAGTTCATCATTTGATCTTTCTATGGTCTGGATTAGTCATTAACCTTGAATTATCCACTCTACCTACTTGCCTAAGACTCCCACATTTTCTAGGAAAAAAATTGTCTACAGCACTATGTACGTAAACCCAGGGGAGATGAATGTCTGCAAATGAAGACTTGTAGCTAAGGTTTTGGGAAAAAATGCTATGAAGATAAAATGGGTCAAGGCTGAAGGATGGGGTGGAGGAGTGAAATCAAAAGACATGAGGTCACTTTTCAGAGATTTGTAGCCTCTTATAACATAAAGCCATTAAATGTTCTAGGGTAAATATTGCAGCCCATTAAATTTCACCTGGTTATTTCTGTCTCAAGCCCTGCAGAAGACTGGTGCCTGCAGGCTGGTTCTGTTCCACTCACTAAACATCCATGACACATTCGCACGTGCACTCACTATCTACAGGGATTGCGTTACTTTTGTTCCCTCCCCAACGCTACAGTGAAATTAATTTCCCTACTTTCACAATAATAGCGTGGATGTGACCAAAACCACATATACAATAACACAAATTTTTCTGGTTTTATTAAACCTGTTTTTTTGGAACTGGCTCTTAACTACAACTAGTTAAGAGCCTGTACTACTGCTGAATAAAGTACCAGAGGAACTTTGCTACTAAACAAGACATAGCTAGTCTGAAAAAGCACTTGTGACAGAAACTAATCTAAAGCAGTGTAATCTGAGGGTTCTATTTCTAATAGATTTTATTGCGCACCTTTTAGTTTAACATACATTGTTGCGCTACTGTACAGATGAGGATAACTCCAAGTCTAGTTAGCACTGGTTGTCTTTAGCACCAGTTTGTGATGCAAAATCATGTCCAAGTTGCTCTTAGTTTTCTGAGGTACCTGTGTGAAACTGTGGCTCTACTGATGTTAGGCAAAATTCAGACCAACTTGCAGTGGGGCCAGGATTTCACATTGGATAATTTTAACATGGAGAATTGGAAAAGATTTCTGAGAATCAGTCACGTGGAATTGACAGTCAGATATTTTTTGCTTACAGCTATCAAACTAAGTTCATGCTTGAATACGTAGAAGCAAGAAAACACTGTTTACAAATGGACTCATGATTTCCATGAAATACGCAGACTCTGCTATTGTGTCTTTCTCATCCTACACACTTCTGAAATTCTCCACCATATCTCTGCTATACTGGGGTCAAAATAATCAGGTGAATCTTGACTTTTGGGAACAGGTCATGCCACACCCAGTCACAAGAAGGGTTTTTTTTTGGAAAAAAGTACAAGGAATCTAGTAGAATAATACAGCTGCTGATGTCGAAAGTAGGACTCCAAGACTAACATTCCTGTCTGATTGCCTTTATAAACAGTGCTCAGTAATTTTCCAGTACAGTAGTCATTCTGCTAACAGACTTGCCAACTTTCACTCACACAGGTTTCTTTTTTTCTTTAGTGATTATCATTTTGACAGCTTTATTTTTTTTTAATTTCCCACCAATTATAAGATCAGCCACAGGACAATGTTTTATAATTTACATGCACCTTGGGAAGTTTTTTTTTAAATGGAAGACATTGTATTCTCCCTCCTCCCTCCTCCAAATCAAGCAGATCACTCAGTTTCTGAGGACTCAGTGTGGCGCTGCTGGGAGTAGGTGTCCTTCTTGCTGGCAGCTGCCTCACTACACTAAGGCACAGAATATCAGCACTCTCAGAGCCCTTTTGCAGGGAGTTACCCCCATCCTGAGCCATGGCTGGTGTATCTTTGATGGGGCAACTGGTGTCCAGGTCCATTCCCTGCCTTTCAAGGAAAGCAGTGCCTTATCCTCAGCTCACACCACAGGATGCAAACAGTGTGAAGAGCATTACAGCAGGCAGCAGCAGGAGTGAATTTCACAACTAAATATTTTGCTAGATTATCCTGCTAATCCTTCTTTGTGGGTAAAGACTGCACTTGGCCTGAAGAGCCTCAAACCAAAGAAGCACAGATCATTTAACATTTTAAAACAAGGAAATGTTCAACCATAAGGTTGTTGAGTCAAACATTATAATGGGAAAAACTGTGATGTAAGCCAGCCTGAGGGTTTACACTAAAGCTAAGAAACCTGTCTCATGACTCCATGTGAAAACTAATGTCAAATTAACTTCTGCTCTAGCAAGTCGTCTTGAATTATTTGATGTAAATGCATTTAGCAGTAGCCATAAGCCCTCCTCATTTTACTCTCTGTCTGTTCCCAAGCCTTCTCTTACTTCTCTTCCAGAATTGCTTCATTGAGTTGAGTTGCTGGATTTGCTTGAAAATATCTTTTTGTCATTCAGTAGCTAATTAACTACTGATTGACTGTTGCTGTACTTGATCAACCGCCTACAACCTGGAAGGCATGTGATTTTGTCTCCTTCTAGTGGGTGGTGATAACCAGACGTGCCCACACCAGGACATCAGCTACCCACTCACGAAGGTGCCCAGAAGAGTCTCAGGCTTTCTGGTCTACAGCATTTGGCTTCCTACTCCTGCAAGACATGCCGGAGACCTGCTGCAGCTGCCCACCGCCGGCAGCCCAGGATGCTTTCCCTGAAGAGCAGCCACCAGGGCGCAGCATTGCCCGCTTGCTCAGCCGCCTGCAGCCACCGCGTCTTGCACAGTGTCCAGCACAGTCCTGGCAAATTCATTAAGCTCAAACTGATTCTAGAGATCCCAACTCCAGTTTTGGGAAGTACTTCAAAATGAGCTCTTACGTGGTGCCTCCTTGGATCAGAGGGTGCTAACATTACTATTTATGCCAGATTTCCAGACTAAAATGATTTGAAACCCTCCCCATGCCTGTTCCTTCTTTTCTTTTTTTCATGTAACCAAATTCAAAACACACCAAAGGAGATGTTTCTTAGCACAAGGCACAGATAAGGTTTTGAACTCGTTGCCATTGAACCTTATGGATGATAAACATTTGTACAGGTTCCAAAAGAGTCTGACTGCATTAATGAAAGAACATATCCATTTGGAACCATTAAATGTCTAGCTCAGTCCCTTCAGTTAACAGACACTCCCAATATGTCCCTCCAGTTTAGTATAATTTCCATACAGCCCTGCAAGTAACTTGCTAACATTCTCAAGGAGTTTTCCATCATACTGCTCCCCCCCAAATTCTACTATTTGCAAGACTTTCACCTCACAAAATAAAGTCAAAACTGTTCTGCTCCCCATCTACCTGTGATGATAACACAAATAAATATGGTGCAAACAGACCAGAATCAGGGAGACAGACTGATTTCTGTACTCTTGGACTGTTAAACAGAGCACTGTCACAGGTATATGGTGGAGGCTAAAGGGAGAGGTGGACTCTCAGACAGCAAGGGTCACACAGATAAGTACCATGAGCTTAAATCAGACCAGGAATCAAAGCAATGGGCACTATCAACCATCCCACACTGAGGCACCATGCTTTGACCAGTCACTAGCCTTTTGGGCAGGTCGGCAAGGTGCTGAGCCAGCTGGGGCCTTGGCTGACTCTTACAACTGGCTTAGCTTTTTCCCCAGTGGGCATCATTGTGGTGCGTGAGCCCTTGAAGAGCATGGTGTTGGATTCCAGTCCACGGATGGAAAAGTGAAAGGGGGAATAGAACAAAAAAAGAAAGAAGCGATCCATGTAACCACAGACCTGACCTCAGCAGCGTGCCAGGTTTTAGAGTGGATTTCAAGGGAAACAATAATCAAGGACATAGTGGTAAATGGATGCAACATAGGTTTCCTCCAGGCAAAACTCATTGGCTGTATTTCTTTGATTACAATAACTGCTTTTCCAGACAAAGGAAACGTGGTAGATTTAATCTATTTGGTTATCAGTAAATAACTCCTTTTGCTGCACTGGAAATCCTTTTTAAGTTGGAGAAACTAGTGATATGCTGGGAAACATGGATATTGATGCATAATTCATATGGTAGGTGAGAGCTGGCCACAGTGTAGTGCTTGCTGTAAAGGAATATCAGATATGAAAGGAATTTAGATTAGTTACCAGTGGACTTCCTGAAAGATCTGTCTTGCATTTCATCTAATTTAGTATGTTCATTAATGACCCTGACACAAAAAGAAGAAAACTGCTGAAAAATTGGGGAAAATGCTGACAATACAAAGTCTAGAAACATTGTCAATGCAACAGAGGATTAGGATGTCATACAGGAAGAACTGAATAACCTTGAGTACTGCAATATCAGAGATAGGATGAAAATTAATAGCATACAGTGCAAGGCTGTGTGCTTAGGGACTAGTAACAAGCATTTCTGTGTTAAAGTAGGATTCATATGTTGAAACAAGTAAGGAGGAAAACATCTAGAATGCTTGTAAGCCACAAATATGATGCAGCCATGAAAAAAGCACATATCAAGAGAGTTACTGCCAATGAAGACAGAAGAGTATGAATGCAACTGTGTAAGGGCTAGATTGGACTGAGACTGGGATTCTCCTTACAATTCTGGTCAGCTATGCACTCAAATTATGAATTTAAATAATGTAAACTAGAGCACTAGTAGAGAAGGTGAGCAAAGGCATGAAGAATTGATCCACAGTCTCTGATCCAATAACAAGTTAAAGAAAAGTAATGGATTTAGCACAGTAAAATGATGGAAGGAGGACATACACTGGTTTGCTGCATCATATGGCACTTAGTCCAAGGCAAAGAGCTGGGGAGGGAAAATACTGTATAAGCAAAGGAATACGGCTGATGCAGGAACAAATGGCTGGAAAATGACAATGAATAATTAAGGCTGGAAATAAAAGATCCTGAACCACATGAACAGCAAGGTCACAGGAGATCCTTCCAGTGAGGGAAGGAGACTGTGGAACAAAATCAGTTTATGGAGTCTATGACACACTGCTTGTAGTCGCAGAAAACTAACCCTTGGACTCAGGAGATACTTTCAAGGCCTAAAAGTGAAAACAAGGGATCAGGTCTCCTGTGGTTTTCTGTAGATGAAGGCAGGGATTTCTGGCTTTTATGCTGCTGTTAAGCATCTGTGTAGGAACACCACACATTCAGCAGGTCCCTGAAAGCACTCAACCTCTATTAAAATCTATTACAGCAAAGAGGAGGAAAATTAACAGTGTTTGCATACAGGCCATTACAAGTCTAACAGTTGGGAAATTTCATGTGTTTTTGGTTCTTTTCCTGCATTAGAGGGGAGCAGTTTCATATTCATAGACCCAACCATGCATGTTGAAGTGTGTGGCCACTGGCCGACCTATGTTTTCAGTAATAACAGCTGATGTGATCTGTGATTTCTGAGTCTTGTGCCAACATGAGTGCTGGGTTTGCCTATATATTTGGGTTGGTGTTCAGTGTGCTGGAAACAACCCATACGCACCGTATGCAAGAATCCAGATTCCATCTGGTTACAGCAGGGTTTTGTAAAAAATATCTAAAGAGCTAGGCAAAGGATTAGAATAAAGAGGTGCTAATAGGGTGCAGTTGGGACAGGAAAGGAAGCTGTAAAGAATTTAATGGAAAAAGAGGGTCAAGGAACATAAAAAATAAAATAGGAAGAAAAAGAGGCATTTTTTTAAAAGGTGAAAGAGTAACAATAATAAAAAATGAAAGATTCTTTTATTTTTGCCAGTTTCAACAAAACCGTTAAGAAAATTCTCTTCTCTGACATTTAATTTTAAAACATGTCAGTGTATCAAATCCTTTTTTTCAATCCTGCTTTGTTTTTTTCAGATGCAGGGTTGCAGTTGCAGAGTTCTAATCTTCTCTTTGGCCTCATGAAACTACTGTCCCCTGCCCCACATTATTTGGCTCTCCCAAGAGGTGGCTGAAGTTCAAAGGGATATATAATTTGCAAAGCACTTTGGGATCGTGCTGGAAGAAAGACACTGTTATTAATATCATACCTTTTTTTCTCCAGATCACTTTATATATATAATGTGGGTTACTATTTTTTTATTTTTATTACAATCTCAACAGCCACAGCCTCCTCCTCTTCCTCCATTTATACAACACAAGCTCACCCCATCCCAAAGAGTTTGCAATCCAGATTATACATGGATTGAGAGAGGAAGCAAAGGGACAGTGTGGGATAGTGAATTAAAGTCACACAGCACATCCACAAGAGAAACAGACTGAGTGTCCTATGACCCAGTCCTGTGCTGGCCATAAGACCCTTCTCTAGAGACAAATTCTCTGTAAGGTGATTCTCTTAAATTTTGAGTAAAAGTGTAAATGTAGTTCAAAACGCACAAAACAGAGCAGGTTTACTACAGAAAAGAAAGCATTGTTCCTTCTCCTGAACTCAGGTAAAGGGCTTAGGTCTGAGTGGAAATGGGAAAGGACCTTATTGTAACAAGATGCTACAATAATTTTACTTGAAACCCTAAAACAAATTCAGGGCTCATAAAAAAAGCATTGACATGGTGAAAGAGAATGGTTTCTTTAAGATGTTCTTGGTCAGAGAATATGCTAAGCATGCATTTCTAATATCTGGGTGGGCAAACGCAAGTGGAAATTTAAATTCTACAGAGGCACAGAGAATGCTTCTGAAAATGTTTCCAGTCAAAAGCATGTTAAGTGTGAAAGTGTGGTCTACACGGAGGGAGTGAGGGAGTGTGGTCTATCAGATCATCAGCAAGGATTTTGTGGCCTTTCCGGGTACTAAGCACGTTTGGTGTTTGCTGTCATTGCCCTGAAAAAAAAGGACCAATGAGAGTGTCACTGTGCCAGTGCTAATTGCTCCTGGGGAGAACTGTGCTGAATTGTGGCTATAAATTGCCTGGTAGCTCCATACAGAAGAAGACATACCTTGGAATAACATTAAAGGCTGGACCTGAATCCCCAAAGGAACACAATCTGGATATAGGAACAGAGTATTCCTTTCTCAGGATTTGTGTGATTTAACCTAACCCACTGTCACTGCCCTGGACAGGCAGCAATGTCATCATGAAAGTGTGCACCAAGGAGGAAACTTCACCGAGGGCTCAGGGTCATGGAGATCCCATTGAGAAACAGCACTTATGGTTTATGGCTCTAATAGACCTGATGGCCAAGACCTCTCTTTGTTGCTCTCAGCTAGTAGAGGCAGAAGCTGCCCGCTTCTTCCAGAGCTTTGTAAATTGCTTTTCTTCATCTCTACCACCTGGAACCCCTCCATATAACTGCCTGGGCTCACTCCAGTCTCCTCCCAATGGCTTCAAAAAAGGTCTAGAAGAAATATTTCATGCCAGGGCAAAAACACAAGCAGATGCTCCTTGTTTCTGTCTCTGAGAGAATGACATGACAGAAATCCCAGCATCACTGAATTTAGGAAACTTCCTCATGGAAATGACAGTTGTTTCCTTGAAGTCATTGGGAGTTTGGCTCTCCTTACACACCTAGAAGCACATGGGGTATCTCATTATACCTTTCAGTACCACTGAAAGCAGTATGGCCACAATATTGTACAGCAGCAATAATAGGCAGTACAGACAGAAAATGAAACCTGAAACAGCCAAGCCTTATTGATGGATTACCTGACACTGGATTTCCCTGCTTCAGGGTACTTTAATCAGAGTGCAGGTCTAATTAGAAGGAAGTGTGCTGTTTCTCATTTTCCCTATTGTTTCTGCCAGCAGGATTAGCTTTGTAGGTACGTTTCCCTGGCTTGTCTGATTATACAAGATGCAACAGCTAGCAGGTTGTTTTGAATATGCTTTTTTAGATAGTGTTGAGCTTTATCCTAAATTGATTTTATGTTCTAACTACTATCAAAAGTGGAGTGTCTACATTACTCCATAATGCTAAACATTACTGCAGAGCAAGAGTGAACTTTTTTGTTAGCAAACAAACTGAACAAATTAATTTGCCTTCCTGCGTTTTGTCATTTTGGCCAGAAATGTCTTTTTTTTATAATGAAGGTCGAAATTAACTCAGCTAAAAGCACTTGCCAAATTAAAAAGAGAGCTTTTTATTATTTTTAGAACTTATTACTATTAGACCTCTAATTACTCCTACAGATACAGAAAAGCACTCTTAGTGAAGAAAGCATCTAAAATGTGTTTCATCATAATTTCTTGACTTCAGCAAGATTCAGGTATGTTTCCAAAACTATGTAGGTGTTGCTAGACACTGTACAAACTTCACATGAAGAAGAGACACTTCTTGCCTAGAGACTCCCAGTGTGAACTATGGTCATAAAGATCAGGTGTGCAACACAGCAGGACAGCTGTAGTAGCTTAAAGGCTGTGAGCTGTTTGTGAGGGTTTTTGTAGCACTGTTTGACAATTAATGAGATTCTACTCTGTGCTGATTAAAAAAAAAAAGGTTAGCTATGCAGTCACTGCACTCTTGTCTAGCTTTATACTGCAAGTTGCTCTGTCACCCCGGAGGCAGCCGAGGTGAAAAGACAACCATCCCCAAACAATGCATGAAGGCAGCTTGCATGGAATCTGGCCTTACTGGCCACAAATTAAATGGACTCTGAGGTAATAAAAATCTGACTTGCTCAACAAAAGGAAATGAATATTACAGCTGGTTACTATGGCTAACAATGTGTCCCAATACTTTTAGACATTTTCACCATGTTCACCAGGTGAAGGCTTTGAAAATGGGCAATTTCTGAAGGAAAGGATATTGGGTTTTATTATTTTTTAACTCCTTACCGTGACTGGCAGGGGTGTGTGTTACATTTCCTGACCTGGGGCTCGGGGCGATTCACTCGTTGGCAGTCACTGTCATTCACCAGTGTCATGGTCTTGTTAATAATTCGAGTACAGGACACAATGGTTTTCCGTTCACCTACAAGTCAAATAAAAAACAACTCTGAAAAAGGAAACCAGTGGCTAAGAACAAACCCATGTCAAGTCATTAACCAAAACTCAAAAGCCAGGAGCTCCCTACTACCTCTACAAGATGTAACCTACACAGACCTACCACCTCTGCAAGCAATCTTATTTCCCACTTCTGCCTTACCTTTGTACTGTTCTGTTTTTTTTTCAGAAAAGCTACAAATCTTTCCTCAATAATTGTGAAATTGACTGCTTCACAGGAACAACACATTCGGCTTTCTGTTTCTCATGTTTAATGTGAAAACGATCTTGAAAACAATTTGCTTTCATTTCTGGTTCCTCCTCCACATGTAGCTGTGCCCTGTAATCACCTAGGACAGATGCTCCAGCTATATAAGCTGAAGCCACACTACCATCCACCCCTCAGTGACTGATAATGACAGGACAGCTGCCTCTTGCTGCTCCCCATTCAGGAAGAGTCAGGTTGAAAAGGAGTGCCTGGGGTTCAAGAGTGATAAACTGCGCTTGTTTGTATTTCACAAAGAGGTGAAATTAAGTCACCAAAATAAATTATTTCTCATCTTCTGATCCTCCAGGTTTAAAAACCCTGCCAGTGGGAGACATGTTAGGAGTAGTTGGCATTTCTCACGTAAACTGTCTGTGCATCAGGAGTTTCACTGTAGCAGTGTGGCCCTCAGGGTTCAGCCTTCCACTGTGTGACATCAGGAAAGCTGTGCCACAGGGTGGCATGACAATGACCAGAAGTGACAAGGAAAATGCCATGCCTGCACCATTTGACTTTGCCTTACTGCTAATTATTTTGGTTTCTCAGATCCTCTTCTTAACCCTGAGAATGCATCAAATTGAGTTTATTCATGATCTGCATCAGATAACAAAAAATAACTTACATCCTGTTAATAAAAAATGTGTAAAAGTCTGTATGGAAGGGAAAAGGCCCTTCCCAGCTTGGGTAAATATTAAGACCATCGAAAACCAAAATATAAGAGATCAGTTGCCATCCAAGCTACTGATGGTAGGAGCCATATTGCCAGTAACTGATTTGATTCAAATATGTGGCAGGCTTGCAACACAAATCAAGAGCCACAAACAAATTTCCTACTCATTCACGTGAGGGTTTAATGGCTCTAAGAAATTATTGATTTAAAACATGAGTAAAAGTAAGTGTGCCTTTTAAAATGCGTTCTATTTACAGAAAAAAGTAAAACCATTATTTCAGTACACTGAGGGCAGTGAGCCTTCAAATGTGAAGATGAGCACTCTTTCTTTGTGTCATATAATATGATAAATAATTGGGTCTGCTGGTGAAGAAAGACTGGCCAGAATGCATGGAAATGATCCACTCTCCTCAGGGAAAAAAATACTTCTTCCAGCACTGCAAATTCAATGGACAGTGGCTGACAAACCAGTCTCTGGTTTCACAGGCATCAATTCCCCCCAGGCTTTCAGCAAATCTGTCTCAGCACATCCTAGGGATCATCTGAAAAGTGTGATTTGCAATGTGCTCATGTACTCCCAGAAAGTCCACCCCACATTAAGAGCGTCTGACAACGCCAGGAGTTGTGACAGCAGCACTGCCCCTGTTTCATCCCTGGGGAAGGAAGTGTCTTTCAGTGAACGTGCCTGAACACCTGTGAAAACTCTGCTCCAAGAATGTGACGGAGGCTTGAGATATGGGGCTGCACACGGCGCCTTGAGCCATCCGTGGAGCACTAATCCAGGTGCAGTTCCAGCCTCCGGTAACGAGCCGACAAAGCAGCGTCCCTGCCAAAATGCTGGGTGAAAATTAACTGTGGGGATGTGGATGATAGCTGGGAGAGCTGGTGAGAATGAGCTCTCATTTGAGTTCATTATGGCAACATCCATTCCCATGGCCAGTTTCCGTCATGCTTTGGCAACGCTGTCTTCTACAGGCACCTCTCTAATGGCTGGTGTCTGCAAACACCATACAGCAAGTTCCACCAAGCTTCCAAATGGCCTTACCTCCTCCACACTGCACACTGCACCCTTCCCATCCGCTGTGCGTCCAGATGTACAAAGAATCCTGTTGCTTTTCTGGCTCACTTCTGTTTTCAGCCGTATAGTTTACAGGAATGGTGTATTCATAATGAATTCCATAATTCTGGTCATGAAATAACAGCACCTGGTTTAGCAGGAAAAGAAAGACTGTTACAACACGCTGTGTACTGGGAAAGCCAACAGACTGCAGAGACAGTAATGCTGGAAATGCTGTCTCAGGCCAATATTTCTAAAATATAAGTACCTCATGAAAGGCAACCAAGTCTTTATCTAGAAACCTGAAATTACAGTGGTATTGGTAAAACAGGGAACCGCGGGAGCAATAACCGCTCATGATTTGTGAATATTTAAAACAGTCATGGAGATGTCTAAACCTGGAATTCGGTGCATAACTTTGTTTAAGTCTCAAATGCGATCAGTAGGCCACTGGCTATCTAAAGAGAAATAGTAAGACAACAGGAAACATTAAATCGGCAGTTTTCATATAACAACTATTTTAATGAGCATCTAGAGCTAAAAAGTCACTCATCATACCTGTCCTACCCTTGTTTTCTAGAAAGCAAATTGTCTGCAAGCCTCATGCAGAGACTCAGGCTTATGGTTGGGGACCTTTGTAGAGAATGGGGAAGTTCTGGGTTAACACTGTACTGTTTATGGATGATGGTCCTGGGCAGCCTGCTCTACACTACCCTGCTTGAGCAGAGGGTTTGGATGAGACAACCTCCAGAGGTCCCTTTCAACTTCAACCACTGTGTGATTCTGTGAGCTGCAGCATTTACTGTTGCATTTGAGTTGGGCTGCAGCAGTCCATAGTTTGAAGGCAGAAATGTTTATGAATACATCTGAAGGAACAAGGTGATCCTTCTCAAAGTAAAAACAACTAATGCAAAAGAAAGTCACATGCCTCCTGGGAAATGTGGCACTCAAAGTGAGCATGACTATTCCTGCTGACAAGCTGTAGGAGCAGGATTTTATTGTCGCAGAAACCTGAGGTTGACAAGGAAGAGCCATATCATACAGCTGCTGGCAACATATATATTTTCATACCCTGCATATTGCCAGAGGAAGGTGAAACCTGCTTCCAACAGCAGGCTGATTGTTTCCCATGGAGTCACATGTGACGTCTCTAGTGTTACTACTCCAAAACTCAATGACTATTAAAAAAGGCAGAGGAACAGAGAAAAATGCTTAAGTTTTCACTACAGGTAGATGACAATTCTGGTCCTGTTTTGATTTACATGTTGGGCTTCATTTGGCTCTCACTTTCACTGGCTTGAGTCAGAATTGACTAGAAGACACTCAATGGAGTATGAGGTCCATGGAATCTGAGTTACCACACTATTAATCAATGCCATAGAAGTACTACTGTAATGCTCATGGTGTGGCTTTAGACTTACTTATACTTATTATCCCATAATCTCAGTGGCATTAGACAGGTGAATTCTGCTGGCTCTTGTCACCTATTGAAATAGGAGCACCACCTTATCAACTAAGATATTTTAAGCAGGGCTATCGTAAGTGAAGCAAGCAGCTGCCCAATTAAAAAAAGCAAATTTGCAAGTGCTATTTTCTCCCAACAATAATTGTTTCCCATTCAGATTGGCAGAAACCACTCCTCCTTAACCAATAATCTCACTAAAGCTGTCATAAGCTCATTTAACCAAAAAAACCCCCATATGTGCTGAAAGAAGGGGTCCAGCTTGCAGCCACTGACATCCTGGAGGTCTGTGCAGGGAACACTGTGGGGCTACACAAACTCAGCACCCATGAGTTGCTCTGCACAGTGCATAACCCTGGGCAGAAAAGCATCTTCCAGAAGATGTGGGGAACAAAGATATGATTTTGCTTCAGCTACAGAGGGAGCCTTACTACCAGAACTGAATACCAAGGTTGAAACTAGCCAGCCATCGTTACAGTTACAAAGATGGATGGGGTTTTTTTAACACATTGCAAAATACCAGGCAGTCAGAGGCAGAGGACGCAAGTCCTGCTCTGGCTTTCTTTTAAGTGCATGAGATACGAATTGTTCTACAGAATTGATCAATCGGCCTTGTCTAAAGCATCTTTATGCTCTGGGAGTGTTTGGTTGTCCTCTGTTGCCAAGAGGAGGTCTAGCACAGGCCTAGTTACACAAACATTAATTTCTCCAAGAAATATACTTACAGCAATGCATTTGGAGAAATGCCTCAAGTATTAAAAACCAGCTCCTAAAAAGAAATCCTTATTATCTCAATATGGGTGCAAGACTAGTGAATCTAAAGGCCCATATGAAACCAATTTCATGCAATTTCGTAGCCATATATAATTGGGGGGGGTGTGTATGTGTGCATAATTGGTTTCAAATGCAGGTCACAATGGATTGACTGAAGCTTCTGGCTCTTTGTCAGTCCAGTGTATTCCACCACTGTTTGAACAACAGTTTTCTATTTAGAGGTAACTGGTAACCATCCTGCCTTTCTTGCGTTGAAAGAATAAAACCCACTACCCTGTATCAAGGAAAAGATTAATATCTGATTTGAAGAAAAGACTTCACGTGTACTTTGTTTACAACTGGCAGTGATTTTAAGCCACATGTTTTTTTAATGGTCTGGTAACTTTTACTTTCCTCCTTTTTAATCATTTCTGGGGGGGAAGGTGAAGAAGGAAAATTTCCTCTGATCATATCTGCTGAAAATGCCAGTCTGTGCCTGGAAAAGATACTCATGGAGAACCTCATAATCACTAGTTTCCTATGTTAGTTACTTACTCCTTAATGAAGGGAAAATGAGTTTTTCTTTAAAAACAAAACTCTACTGATGCTGAAGTTCACAAAATGCTGGTACCAGGTTTTACTGCAGTACACTTCAACCAAGTAATGCCCTGGAAGGTTCCAAGAGCTGGCAAAGGAACCCTGCACAGTATCTTCACAAAAGGTACCTGTGCAACTCCTTTTTCTTACATGAGGTTAGGAAGACCTTGGCAGTACGAGATACTTTGTCAGAGTCCTGGTTTCAGGAGGGAATACTTGTGTTAAGGCTAAAGTCAAGCAGAAGATGATTTTTCTGATGATGAGGGCGGCTCCTGTATACACCTCCCTTGTGTGGGCAGACCTTGAATTATGTGGCTGAGTCAGGAAGGCGCAGGTGTGTCCAGACCTGCACCACTGACTATTTCACTGGTAACCTCTTTGAATCCAGCTTTACACTGGTCTGTATGTGAACCTAGTAAACGCACTAATCTGTCTGAGAAAGCAAAGACAAAACACCTCTTGTTCCTATGCAGCATATTTTGACATAGAGAAAGTACTGACAAAATGGAGTATTATTTTTTGTGTGCGTGTGTGAAAAGTTCAAGCAACTTTTGAGCTTTTCAAACTGGGCCATGAAATGTTGCACAATGAACACCTGCAAGCCAAAAATTCAGGTGAGGAAAGGGAGAGACTTCTGATTTTTAGCAGTGCTTACAGATAGCCTTCAGTGAACAAGAATGGTAAAAAGTCACAAGGAAAAGAAACAGCAGACAGAAAAATGTAATTGGATAAAAAAGTTACAGGAAACAATGCATACATTAAAATACTCAATGTTTGTATGCAAACCTCGCTATAGAAACTGTAAAGCTTTCTACAGACCTTCTACCAGTAACACATATGATACAGGCATTATTACAGCTGTCTTACAGATAGAAACATTAAGGTTACCACCAACATTAAGGGACTGGCTCATGAGTCACCCCATCACCCATTAGTGATGAGACTGGGACTACAATCCTGTTCTTCTCACCCCTGTGGACTTCTCACTCATGTTCTCATACAGCAGCCATGTGACTGTTTATAAAATGACATGCCTGGTTAACAGAAGGACTATCTTGAACATTAGGAAAAACTTTCAAGAACACCTTAAAATACATAAAATTGAAAAAACAATATAAAGGAAACAAGGAACATTTCTGTGTATAACTAAGTCACTACAGAGGGTCAAATTCACGTGTCATCGGTACATGCCAAATCTGCATCTCCTCTGTTAGAACAACAGTGTATTTAAATACAGAACATGTTCTAGCATAAGCCGAGAAGATATTTCGGCAAATATCCTTTCATGTGTGTGAGCGGGTATGTCCATGAAATAACGAAGGCCCCTGGAAACCTACATCCTCTACAATGGACCTGTCACATTGTCTGCGACACATTACAGGAGTATCCTGTACTGGACACCAGTCTACTGGGACACTGCATGTTCTCCCAGAATAGAGCATCATTTATTTTTAAGCAGGGAGCTGGGTTTCTCCAGCCCTTGCAATGCTGCAAAAGAATGCAAAGAGAGGCACTACAGCATACCTTTAAAAAACTCTGGTGAGGAAGCAAACAATCAAAATTTAACTTTCAGCTAGAATATAAACCCTGTATGTTGCATCACTTAAGAAACACAAACAAAGGATATAAAGTTACCATCAAGTGCAGTGGTATTTTAGTTGGTCCTTTGGCAGAGATTTTCTCCCACAGACCCCTTCGCACGTACCGGACAGTAGTGCCTGCGATCTGAAACTCACCAGGAAGCTCAATTTTCCAGTCGCTGTTAATGGATCTCTTACTGGAATCTTTTAAAGCTGGAATGAATCAAACACCACGGAGTGAAATGTAAGAAAATTTGTAATTACAATATAGACTACTGAGCTTCTGTCTCAGCACACCTGAAGTACAAGATGCAGTAGCCTTGTAATGGACATGAGTTTAAAAGAAAGAAAATATCATTATAGCTGACTCCTAATGTTTCTAACTTGGGCATATTCTGTATTTCAGTTGATTAAGGCATTTCTAATTATGTTAACATTGCTATTAAGTAAAAATAATGTCATATAAACTAGTCTTGCTAAGGTTTTACTACCTAAAATGATTACACTCTGCTTTCTGAATAAGCAATGTTCTCCGGTTTCAAAACTTCGAAGCATTCTCTGTGTCGTTCCATTGTCAGAAAATTTAAAGAGAAGAAAAAGAGTGCGCAGAAGGAGTTACAAAGGAAATAAAAGGGAGGAAAGATAACTATCCACTGTCCTTGAAAAAATACTAATTTAGGACTAAATGGTAGAACTCTTCCACGGTTTGACCTATTTCAGGAGTATGTCCAAAACCCACATGCAGTCATGGCATATTGTTGCATTCAGTTACGTATACAGCTCTGCTTTTGCAAAGGAAAGCTTGCACAACTGAAATGTTTTTCTTTGATTTTCAGTGAAGAGAGATTTAATTTGGATTTAAAAGTAATACTCAAATACTACAGAATTGTGCTAAGAAGCAAGAACCACAAAGTAGAAGTGACTGACTATGGAAGTGCAAAACTTACTAGCACATTTTCCTTACCCACTAAGGAGAGTGCAGACTGTAAACAGAGAGCATAATTAGAGAACAATCAGTCAGAGCCATAATTCTTCCTGGAATAATCTCAATATTATTTGCCAAAGGTTACATGGGAAACATGTAGGCATATATGTAAAATGAAAGTGCCTGGAATATCTGGTATATTGGAAAGTAACACTTAGATCACTTCAAGGATTATTCTTAGATCTAACTATTCAGATTTTAATCTTAGAAAAATGGATAGTACCATAAATTTGGACACATGCCAAATTGGCAGTCATGATGTAACAATCTGAGTGAGTGAGTCAACTAGGGAAGGCGCCCTGCTGGACCTGTTGTTTGTGAACAGAGAACGACTTGTGGGTGATGTGATGGTTGGGTGATGTGATGGTTGGAGGCTGTCTTGGGCATAGCGATCACAAAATGGTAGAGTCTTTGATGCTTGCAGAAGTAAGGAGGGGGGTCAGCAGAACTGCTACCTTGGACTTCCAGAGGGCAGACTTTGGCCTGTTTAGGAGCCTGGTTGACAGAGTCCCTTGGGAGGCAGTCCTGAAGGGCAAACGAGTCTGGGAAGGCTGGACAGTCTTCAAGAAGGAAATCTTAAAGGCACAGGAGGAGGCTTTGGAAATGGCTCTCACCATTTCCAGGAGGCGCAGGAAATGGCTCTCACCCCTGAGGCCATTTCCCCATGTGCCAAAAGATAAGCTGGCAGGGAAGAAGACCAGCCTAGCTGAACAGAGAGCTTTGGCTGGAACTCAGGAAAAAAAGGAGAGTTTATGGCCTTTGGAAGAAGGGGCAGGCAACTCAGGAGGACTACAAGGATGTCATGAGGTTATGCAGGGAGAAAATTAGAAGGGCCAAAGCCCAATTAGAATTTAATCTGGCTACTGCCATAAACCACAATAAAACGTGTCTCTATAAATACATTAGCAACAAAAGGAGGGCTAAGGAGAATCTCCACCCTTTATTGGATGTGGGGGGAAACACAGTGACAAAGGATGAGGAAAAGGCTGAGGTACTTAATGCCTTCTTTGCCTCAGTCTTTAATAGTAAGACCAGTTGTTCTCCAGGTACCCAGCCCCCCGAGCTGGAAGACAGGGACAGGGAGCAGAATGAAGCCCCTGTAATCCAAGGGGAAATGGTTAGTGACCTGCTACACCACTTAGACACACACAAGTCTATGGGGCTTAATGGGATCCACCCAAGAGTACTGAGGGAGCTGGCAGAAGCTCTCACCAAGCCACTTTCAATCCTTTATCAGCAGTTCTGGCTAACCGGGAAGGTCTCAGTTGACTGGGGATCAGCAAATGTGATGCCCGTCTACAAGAAGGGCTGGAAGGAGGATCTGGGGAACTACAGGCCTATCAGTCTGACCTCGGTGCCAGGGAAGGTTATGCAGCAGATCATTCTGAGTGCCATTACACAGCACATACAGGACAACCAGGTGATCAGGCCCAGTCAGCATGGGTTTATGAAAGGCAGGTCCTGCTTGATCTCCTGATCTCCTTCTATGACAAGGTGACCCATTTAGTGGATGAGGGAAAGGCTGTGGATGTTGTCTATCTAGACTTTAGTAAAGCCTTTGACACCATTTCCCACAGCATTCTCCTGGAGAAACTGGCTGCTCATGGATGGGTGTACTCTTCACTGAGTAAAAAAATTGGCTGGATGGCTGGGCCCAAGGAGTTGTGGTGAATGGAGTTAAATCCAGTTGGCGGCTGGTCACAAGTGGTGTTCCCCCAGGCTCGGTATTGGGGCCAGTTCTGTTTAATATCTTTATCAATGATCTGGATGAGGGGATCAAGTGCACCCTCAGTAAGTTTGCAGATGACACCAAGTTGGGCGGGAGTGTTGATCTGCTTGAGGGGAGGAAGGCTCTACAGAGGGACCTGGACAGGCTGGATCAATGGGCCGAGGCCAACTGTATGAGGGTCAGCAAGGCTAAGTGCAAGGTCCTGCACTTGGGTCACAATAGCCCCATGCAATGCTACAGGCTTGGGGAAGAGTGGCTGGAAAGCTGCCTGGCAGAAAAGGACCTGCAGGTGTCGGTCGACAGCCAGCTGAATATGAGCCAGCAGTGTGCCCAGGTGGCCAAGAAAGCCACAGCATCCTGGCTTGTATCAGAAATAGTGTGGCCAGCAGGACGAGGGAAGTGGTTGTCCCCCTGTACTCGGCACTGGTGAGGCTGCACCTTGAATACTGTGTTCAGTTTTGGGCCCCTCCCTACAAGAGAGACACTGAGGGGCTGGAGCGTGTCCAGAGAAGGGCAATGAAGCTGGTGAAGGGTCTGGAGCACAAGGCTGATGAGGAGCGGCTGAGGGAACTGGGGTTGTTTAGCCTGGAGAAAAGGAGGCTCAGGGGAGACCTTAGAGAGCAATACGCTCTCTACAACCACCTGAAAGGAGGTTGTAGTGATGTGGGTTTTGGTCTCTTCTCCCAAGTAACAAGCCATAGGACAAGAGGAAATGGCCTCAAGTTGCGCCAGGGGAGGTTTAGATTGGATATTAAGAAAAATTTATTCACCAAAAGGGTTGTCAAGCATTGGAACAGGCTGCCTAGGGAAGTGGTTGAGTCACCATCCCTGGAAGTATTTAGAAGACGAGTAGATGTGGTGCTTAGGGACATGGTTTAGTGGTGGACTTGGAGGTGCTAGGTTAGCGGTTGGACTTGATGATCTTAAAAGTCTTTTCCAACCTAAACGATTCTATGATTCTATGAATCTAATACCACAGAGTTGCTGCTTAAGTATGACCTGAAGATACTTCTGGTAAAACACTTACATACTTGCAGTGTTATACTCTTACAGCTATTAAAACTGGTACTTGAGGTGAAATAGTGTGAGAGCACCAGTGGCTGTAAACTGAAGTCTGGTTTGCAAGGCAAGATCTGTATATTTTTATGTAGACTGCGCATCCTGAGACTGACTAAAGTCTGGCAGCAGTTAGGTTCAGAGAATGTAATTCAGATAGTACATAAAGAAACCTATTTTGATCTTCAAGCATTAATATAAAATTCGTAGATCATTTATCTCTAAACTCTCCTTCCAAATGTAGCAAGACAACTCAGCTTTTTTTTTTTTGTTTTCAAGCAGAACTAGCTTTTGAAACTGTATTTTCCTAAACTTTCCTTGAGAAAAGTATCAATCAAATCTCTGTGTTGATACACACATGAAGATTTGCAAGCGCAAAATAAAACTGTTCCTGAGTTTGTGTGTGCTTCATAATGCAAACATTGAACAAGTTAACATTCAGCTGCCGTAATTGTAAAGAGAAGTCAAGTTACAAAGCCGAGACTGGTCAGTGGACAGAATGTGAACTTGGCAGATGAGCTTAATACCCACTTGTGCTGAAGCCTGGAGGGCAGAATATTCCAACCTGCAAGCACTAGCTACAGGCATAATTTAAAATGTCCCTTATGTTGTTCTAAATTACTCCAGAGGCTTTTTTGTAAGTTAAAAAACTGGACAGGCATTATAAAGCTCCAGCATCAGAAACAACCAGAGCTTATGGTCAGGATACTTCCTGATGCCTTCTTTGCTCTCAAAAGGCAGAAGCAGGTGAGACATGATCTACCCCTGGGTTTGATGGAAACCAGGCCACAAATAAAAAACAACAGCAGGCAAGGAACAGCCTGCCACAGCCACGCTTCTTTCAGAGTCCATGAGCTGGACACACATGCATAAGGTCAGATACTGTAGGATCACATCCGTCCTGTCAGGAAGTGCCTCTACACATCAGTAAGGACAACGAAGAAAGCTCTACTGCAGAAGGAAGCCCTGTAAGATGAATATTGAGAAGAAAAGATACTTGGAGTAACATGTCCTTTCTTCCAGCGTAACTTACTGCATCAGCATCACTGATATCCTTCAAACACTAAAAGACAACTCAGGCCATAAGGACATCACATTACTGTTGACTCATCAATGCAAGTTGATTTAGGGATTTATGTGTTTTCTACATTAGAACAGAAGCACAGTTATTCAGATGTCTGTGTGATGCATTGAAGGAAGAGAAAATTGGCAGACCCCGTTCTAACAGAGAGAAAGTCCCAGACCCCTTTGTGGATATCCATGCACCATGATCAAATTTGCCCTGACATCAGACAGACAGAGTAGCCCATGTGTTACTGGGCTTCCTTAGTTCAAGGTTAAGTGTGTCTTTTGGCTAAACCTTTAACAGGATGTTTTCTTAACCTCCAGCATTTCACGCCTATTTTATTCTCTTCCAGTAAAAAACACAACCTTGGCTTTCACTTAACTGAGTGTGTTGCAAGAAGGTAAGAGGAGCTGATTTAAAGCCTTTTAAAGTCAATAGGAAAATCTCCCATTGTCATTTCTTTGGATCAAGTCCCCCCAGTCAGCAAATCCTTCTAGGTGTGCTTAGGCTACGTATAATTGTCTAATATGCTTGGGAGACAAGGAACTAGACTTCTTGTCAACTGCACAACACAGCTGACTTATCAGTTGGGTCTAATTTACTGTGGGAGTGTTTGTAGTGGTACTGGGCTATTCTACATAGACTTTCCTTTTATTCTAGCTGACCATGTCTAACACCTTTTACATAGCTATTACAATGAAGGTTCCCTCAAGAAATGAGGGGCCAGCTCATTCCTTCCTCAAATGAGGTTTAAGAGGAAGGAAATCCCTGTTAGATTTCTCTTTAGGGGGTTTCCTAAGAAACTGATCTATTTGGCTCAACAGGACAAGTGCCTGGCTCCACAGATCCCAGAGGGTCTGCTGAAGGTAAGAGGAGATACCTGAAGTGATTCCAGCACAGGGCACCATCTCACAGTGGAAACCTGTTTTAGACTATTCCACATACAGTGCACAGACATGTTCCCAGGCACCTGGGAACCTCTATGATGTTAAAACGGTCCCTAGCATACCTTATGGCTCAGTTCAACTTGAATTCTCCCAAATAAGTCCCAGAGTGGCTTCAGGATCCAGGACTTTCCAGGGTCCCTCCCCAATAAGCAGTATGCAGGCAGCTCCCCTTCACTGGGGGCTGAGAGCCCATACACAAGATGCTCCATGACCACTGGCCTCAGTGTCCAGGAATATTTCAGGGCACATTCAATTTACCAGCTGAGCATCGTTTGTAGTGTCTAACCCCTGGGGAAGTCTGGAGCAGGTGGAGGTCGCAATGTCCTCTGCGTCTGTGAGTGCCTTTCTGAAGATCTGCATCCTGGGGAGTTACTGAAGAAAGGTGGAACATCCTTCTGTCCTGCTGCACACAACCTTCCTGACAGCTCTCATGGTCCCATTAGAGGCTCCAAAATCAGGGTGAAGGAAAACTGCAGGCATGGTTTCCCCAGGAGGAGTGGGATGTATGTGGGGTTTTTTTCTGAGGAAAGTTCTCTTTGGCACATACTCTAGGGGTATGATGATGTCCTGGTATTTGCATGCTACAGCAATATAACTCTGTGGCTTACTTCTCTTCCTGCTTTGTTCCTCAATCTACAAAGTACCTTCTGCAAACTTCAGATGGAATTCTGAAGCAGGATTCTTTCCTCTGCCAAAGCCTAGTGGCTTCTGGGAAGATCAAAGCAGCCATCACACTGGCCTTGAGGAGCCGTGAACATGACTAATCAAAGCTGTGGATGAGATAAAACTGTCTCCATGCAGTATGGCTGACTAGTAAAGATATCATGGCACATGCTCAAAACAGCATATAAGAGCTTGAATGACTAAAACTATGCTTTCGTTCCAGCTCATCATCAAAGGAAGATAGCTCACTGATGAAAAACAAAATGTTTAATCTTTGTGGACCTTTTTTCTGGGAAAGGTTTGATTTTGATTGCTGCAGGCACTGCTCCCTTAGTGACTGAGGAGACAGAGAGTTTGGAAACAGCCCTGTTCCCAAAGATGCTCCTTTGAGGATTGCAGGAATTACACTGGAGACTCAGCAGAGTATTTGGGCCAAAGTGTTTTTGCCACTGTTTGTCTTCATTGCACACAAGTGCCCCATCAGTAGGGATCAATGCTGCAGCTATAAAACCCCCATGCCTCTTAGACACAGGGTACTGCTCTTTCTCCAATGACTTTTGTCACACACAACTCTTGCAGGCCTGGCTCTGCATAGCCCCAGAGGTGATAGGACTATATTCAGTGGGGTGAATAGGGCCTTTTGCTCTTATTGAATGCTGTGCTTTTCATCCAAGCATTGCAGAAGCACTTTGCAAGACAGCAATTACCTTTACTGCCATTTTAGAGAATAAGCAAAGCACACAATAAAGAACACTTTCCCAGCCTCGCTGAGAGCTCAGTGGCAGGAGCTGAGGAGACCAGGATATACGCAGTCTTCTCTGACAAAACTCGTCTGACTGTGGTGGAAAAGGCCAAACAGGAAAGCAGCTGTGAGCCCTTTTTGCCAAACGGTCCTCACCGATTTAAGCTAGCACCCAGAGGATTTATTCTGCCTTGGACAGCTGGCTGCAGTTCTCCTGGGACCCTATGCCTCAAATAAGGTAGCAAGGCACAGCTCTTTCTCTTCTCCCCATTGTGGGTGTGTTTAGGCAGTAGCAAGAATCCACTGTTACATCTCTAAGCCTTTTCTGGCTCAAAGTTGTACAGCAGAAGAGCAAAAGAAAAAGGAACCCCAGCAACAACTCATAACTTCTTTTTTCTTGTTGGCTGGAAGACAGGAACTGACCAATCTATTTCTAAACCTGGCATCTAGTCAGATCTTTATTTCCACCTTGGGTCCCTCCAGCTTGCTTCCCAGCCTGTGGGCACAAACTGCCGAGGCATTTCCTGTTCAAGGTGGTTTTTAAGCATTACAGCCAGCCAAGGCAGCCAGCGTGGGTTGCCTGTAGGTGGAGGGAAATTCTTCAGGCACTGCTCCCAGCACATGGAATGATGATTCCAAATTATGCTGGGCTCATTTCCAAAGTGCTGTACCCGGTTCTGAGTGGAAATAGGACCTGATTGGACTCAACTTTGTCAGTGTAATTGAAATAGAAAATCCTTCCATACTCAGACCTAGATTTATAATGCATTATGAGACCTATCAGAGTGACTGGATTTTGTTTTCTTGGTCATCTTTTTTGTCCTATTGGAACACTCCTGCTGCTATTCTTCAGCTTAGGTTATCAAGACATTGGGTATCTTTTCTTTGTGTCCAGTGTTCCTTGAAAGAGAAAACCCTGGAAAGCTTAGAGAGGTTCTCCTGCCTCCTGACCATGAACAAAAGAGCTAAAAGCATTCAGAAGCTTTAAAATAGCCAGATTTTTATCTATCTTTATGTGATGCACACAGAGCGAAGTCCTGCTCTCAAATATACACAATCCTAATCTTCACCACCCAGTGGGGAAATATCTACTTTAGTCAAGGTTATGTGGTGACAATGAAGGGTAGTCGCTAGCTCCACATAAGACTCTCAGTGCTGCAGCTATCTGCCAAAGCCCAAGTCCCGGACAAATACCCGGTGCAGATCCCACCAAGACAAACAAAAAGGCTGGCTTCCAGAAGGCAGAGTATTTGCAAAACCCAAGGAAACACTGGCTCTCATTGTTCCACCAGTGCTTTGCTATGTCAAGCATCTTACATGTAGGCGTAGTCCTCTCCCAGCAAGCTGGCTGCAGCATTAGTGGAAATACCAGCAGTAGTGATACATGCTTCCTACCAAGAAGTGGCACAAATGCCAATGCTTTTGACCTAAGGGCAGCTGAATGACATGATTTGTCCTCTTTTTTTCCCCCTGAATGTGGAATAAAGACAGAGAACAAAAGCATCTTTCCCAGTGATATTGCCAGCTTTGGTAGCATCTCAAGACAGAAAACCAATGGCACTAGATCTGAAATCCTAAGACACAATCACTATGTAAATGTTTTCAGCAGCATCCTATATCCCAGTACTGGATATTAACATCTCCTTTTGGCTGCGGAGATGGAGGAGCAAAAGACATGGAAATCAGAAACCAAGGGTCCTCGTCGGAGCTTTGCTCCTGACTCCCTGCATAGCCATGAGCAAGTTGCAACACCTTAGTTTCCCCTACTGCAAAACAGAGAGCAACAAGCTTCGTAATCCTCTCAGAGTTCCTACCACAGGCTTGATATATAACTGGAAGCAATTCCATCTTTCAGAGTGCTTTTCTATCCTAAAACCTTGCAGTGTCTCTGCTCTGAGAAGCTCACTTTGAGAGAACCAGAACCTGCACAAGTGAAAACAGTACCTAATACTTCCCGGCTAAGGGACAGCTGGAACATGCATCTGTTCTAACCACTGCAATGACAATATCAGCATATGGAAGGGCTGAAACACTGTTTGATATGGAAGGACAAAAATCATGTGTTAATGAGCTCATCAACAACAAGAAGAGCTTAGGTTTGACAATGCAGGGGTCTATAAGCTGCAAAAGTTCACTGAACAAAGGAGGAAGTTTGGGATTTTCTCTTATCCTTTTGTTTTCCCACACAGCATAAAGAACTTAAGAGAGACAGAAGAATTCCTCCATTTACGTGTGGCCATGCAGCTCTGAGTGTGCAAAGGATGTTTCAATGTGCTGGGTGTTCTTTTGGGCCTTGGACGATTTTCCTTCAAATCCCTGCTCTGCCACAGGCTTCCTGTGTGAATTCAGGGCAACGTGGCATTAGCATTTCTATGACTTGGTCTCCCTAGAAGTAGATGGGAGATAAAGCCCTTCATCTCTTGCACAGTAATGACATGAAAAGAAACACCCCTAATATTGGAGAGAAGAGGCAGAAGATCAGACTGGCAGATGTATATTGTAGCTGACCAGTTGCATTTTACAAATACCCTTCCAATCTTTAATCTAAGCAATTAGTAACTGGACAACAAATTCATTGACAGACTCGGCCCTACAACAACCTCACATACAAATCTGACACATCACCCATGTCTAAAACTTTGTTTCCAACAGGGAAAAGAGGAGAGGAAGCCTATTCCCTTCAAAAGGAATGCAGAAGTAGAAATGAGAAGAGGATTAAACAAACTGTTTGGCCTGAGAAAGTAGAGGCAAGTGGACTAGAGGCTGCAGCTAGCCCATCTCAGAGTGCAGGATCAGGTCTTGGATACAGCATCAAGTGAAAACCTGCTGCTGCAAGAAATGGTGCAAGTAACCTCATGGTCAGGTTATTGAGGGATATCAGCTGCCCTGCCCTGCCTCTGCTCCAGTCTGAGCTGGGCGCCTTCCTATCTGTATCTCTGCCATTCCTTTCTCTAAAGGCACTCTTCTCTTTCCCACTCCCTCCCAAAGTGTTGTGTGCTCCTGGCAGCTATGTTCAATCCAGTGCCAAGTTCTTTTCAGGAACTCTTCTGTCTATATAAAAGTATTCTCTGGTCCTTTCAGGTTGCACGGGGCCTGTTAAAGTGTCACATCCTATCACATCAAGCAAACATCACGAAACCAAGCCATGAAAGCAGAGAGAGATTGCAGCATGAACAAAATTAACAGCCATGTCCTGGCAACAACGAACCTGTCATCTTACAGGTCATTTAGCGAAGGGTCATTTTAACAGAAAACAAAGCTCAGTTTTGAATTGAAACATGTTTTTCTTTTGTCTTTTTACCCAGAAAACTGTGAGCAGGCTTATCCTCAACCACTCTGATCCGCCGGGCACCTGCAGGGATCACAGCTGCTTCGATGTAACCTATGGCAACAAAAGAGCAGATGGATGAGAGCATGCCACAGACAGCCAGAGGCATCAATCATTCAGTATCTCACCATGAAAAAATCAACTCCTGCCCAGGTTGGGGAATGGGTGGGAAAAACTTCAAATGAGACGCCTGCGTTGGCAGCCAAGTTTCACTGCTGTGACATGCATGGTTATGACTAATGTTTCAGCCTGAGAAGAGGGAGAGAAATGCACGTGTGCTGCTTAATTGTGACTTAAGGCTTGTGCTTGGGCCTAATTAATTTGCTCTCTTCGAATCACCCTGGCTCTCCTGCAGTACTGACAGGGATGCATGAGGACTGTTCCTGAGCTGATGCAAAGTGTCACTGTCAGGAGCAACGCTGCACATCACAGAACAGACATCTGTGATTTGAAATGAAGTTTCCAATAGATGCTCCTGCTTTCCCCTCCAAAAAAACCCCTGCTCGAGGCTGTCATCAGTGTCAGAAAGGACTCACTTCCACAAAACATTTTGATGATGCTAAAACTAAACAGCAGGAATTAGTGGGACAACTAGGGGAAAAAAATTTTGTTTTCACTTACACTTCAACTTTATACAAAAATTCTGGAGGATATAAAGGTAACAGTCTCCTTGCATCGAGCTGCTAAACAGAATTCCACAGTTCAGATTTAATGCAACAAGGACTGACCACCAATCACCTCTAAACGCTACCAGCAGACACACATGCCAAATTAGACCATCTGAGCATCCGACATGGTAGGGAAGTTTTTAACAGCACCCCATCATATTTTTATAGAATTCTCTTGGTTTTTATCTTTCTGAAAATCTCTTGGCCTTTTCATGCTTCCTTCAACAACCAGCAATACGACACAATTATACCACTTTTGACTAACAGCATAACAGTAAGAATAACTAGGAGCGACAAGGAAATGTAGCCTGTTTTCCTCCACCACGGAGCCATGTGGAGTTACGGACTTGTTCCATGGGGTGGAAGTGGTGCCTTTGAACTATAAAGCTGAAGGAACATTAGGGCCCATTTCAGAGGTCTGGGAGCCAGGCAGAGTTTTTCCACTGGCTTCATTGGACTCTGAATCAGGCCCCTGTAAATGACACTAATCTCATCACAACCATGACTTGATTCCTTCTAATTGGCCACCCAGTTTACTTTGCAGTGTATAACTTGGCACCTCTTTTGGGTTATTGCTCTCCCCTTTCTTTTAGATGTTAAGCAGCTTATCCTGTATGTTCCCTCATCCCTTTTTTTGTTTTAAAGGGCTGTGTGAAACTGTTCTGTGTCAGCCCTGCCTTTATGGAAATCAAGGGCATTCTAGAGCAATGGGTTGAAGTGCTGGCATAAAGTAACTCCTCTAGCATTCAGCAATGTTTGGGGAGCTATTCTAGGGGAAAGTGCAGCTGAATGGCCGTGCTTCTGCTACACTGATACGGGGAGCCTCAAAGGAGGATGCTGACAGCCTCATGCATTTCAGGACTAGGTGTTTCTGTTACCACTATGACATGGAGTGAGACAGATGGGGATTTTGGGTCTCAGACTATGGATTCATTTCTACCTGTCTGAACCAGCAGAGTGCCCAGCCGCTTTATTGTGCTATGAATATGGCTTGAGCTCTTGGGTTCCACGAGGTGCATTGGGTGGATAGTTGATCAGGGCTAGACACACTCTCTCTTTCCCCGATCATTGCATCTGAATGACACTTTCCATTTGACCCTTCAGCTCAGTTCTTTTTGCGCTTGTTCCTCCTGACTTCTCCCTTACTCAGGATATCTCAGAAACAGTCAGTCATCCCTTGCAGGAAAAACAGAAAGAGGAAGAGCAGAGCTGCAAACCATGTCTGTGTACAGAAGCCAGAGCAGTGGCTCTCTCATCTGCTATTACAGACGGGGTTTCACTGGGAAAAGTCATTATTTCCAGGGTCAACTTTTTTAAGGCAATACTGAAATCTGTTATGAAATCAAAGCAAACAGATGTTGGATTTTATTCTAGACATTGCCAGGAGTTGGTTTTTCATCAGCTGAGATACCAAATTACAGTCAAAACAAAGTGTTTCAGAAATCAAACATCCTCATTGCACCCCATGCATCTGCATATAAACCCAACCGACAATTACCAGCAGACATGAGCACACAGCAAAGGTGTGATTAATGACAATCCGTCATGGGGAAACAGGCCCTATGACACACCTGAACACCCCTGTTAGGAAGCCAGTTTGGAACATGCCCAAGTTTCAGGTAATTTAATGTACCTACCAGGGGACTATTTACTTATTTATTTTTTAAATCACATGCCAGATACAAACGCCCAGAGCTAAATCATGTGGGGTTGGATACAAAGTTACACCAAATTTAGTGGAAAGCCAGTCACTAACTTCAGTGAACTTTGGATCCGTCCCCTGACCTAAGCAGCAGCCAGGAGTGTGTCACACTGCTTTAGAGGTGAGCGAGCTGTGGAACCATGCTTGAGGTTCAGCTAGTGCCATAAATACACTCTCATTTCATCACTGTGCCATGACAGAAACACCACGTGGAAAAGTTGACTTTTATGTTACTTTTTACAATGGTAAATAGTGGAGTGTAAGCTATTAATAACGTATTAGTGCTGGAGACTGTTTAGTTTGGTCTTATACCAGATTTTTCTCCTCATGTAATTTCTAATCCCGATTGATGGCTTTTTGGGGTTGTATTCACAGCTCCTGAATAAGAAGAAACATACTGTGCTAACTCACTGAGATCATGTGGCACAAACCTGACTGCTGACCTTCACTCTTCTGTTAGTGAACTGCAAACCACTTTGCAGTTGTATGGATCTGACCTGTCCTTTCAGAGATTAAGCAGAATTCTTGGGCATGTCCCACCAGGAGTGTCTTGACACTCTCATTCATTATTTCCAGCAATATTGTGTGAGTTAGTGGTCAAATCCTATTGCAAACAGAGTATATAACATCCATGCAAATTTGCCACAGGTGCAAACTCAGATCACTACCACCACTCCAGTCTGGTCCTTAGAGCTAATGTGAGGCTTCTGGTCACAGAATATTCCTGATCTTTGCGATAACTGCACCAGAAAACACCTCCATTGTTTTCCAGGCACATTTTATTAAGCAAACTGTAACTGCAGATTGCCAGAAAGATTATCAAGTGTCAGACAGTAAGACCAAAAAAGTCTCAGAGTTGGCCCTGAGTCAAGGACTCTCAAAGATCTGTTAGGTCTTAGGATAATTGCCTGCAATGCAGGGGTTTGCAAGGTTGGGCTTAAAGTTCTGCTTTAAATGAGGAACTGGTTAAAGACTGATGAGATTTGGCAACTATCAGGCAGTATTTCTAGTAATTTCACCCATAAATCAGCCTGTTAAGATGAAGCTTTGAAAATACAACAGGAGAACTTCATTATTTGATAATTTATAGTGCTGTATGTAGTATACTCCACCTTGGGAACAGTTACTTTGGCACGCACCAATCTTTCTGGATAATTTGCATTACATCAGTGTCTCAGGAATGTAAAACTGTGATTGAAGCAAATCCTAGATACAAATTATATGGTGTAACTCATATTAGGAGAGACACCAGAACAAAGAGGTGGCTTTGTCATCAAGGAGATTAATATGTGAACAGTGGCTACTGTATCTTCATTTAAATGCTGGAGAGATTTGCAAGAGGAAAGCAGCTCACACAGGAAAATCCATTGTTAGCCATTGTTATTATTCCCAGAAAGAACAGAAAGTTTAGTGTGAACTTCAGAATGTCACTGATGTACTACAAAACTGTTCTCCTGGTTTACGTTGCAATGAAAGACGGACTCCAAGGTAAAGGAAAGATTATCCCATGGCTGAAAGTACTGATCTCTGGGCACTGTACCTTCATATCTTATCCCTGTACACACATGAAAATTAGGTGTGAGAAGGTCAACAGTGCTCATCCCATTATCAAACTTCCCAAAAGTGCTTTGAACAAAGATCTCAAGGTAGAAGCCAAGGAAATCAGACTGCCCTGCCTACCTGCTGGTCATAGCCAGCACAGCTTCCTTAATATTTTAGGGATAAGTACCAGCTGGGCATCTCAGTTTCCATGACCCTTCCCACCTTGCACCTTTTGCTGAGTGCTAGTTGTTGCAGTGGAGTGGAAATATGTCCAGCGGTAACTACATGTCCATTTTCTGAATAGTTGTGATGATTCTCACTTGCTATTAGCTTGAAAGTAATTCCTCCATCGGCACCTGTCCACTTCCAGCCATGGGATAGCTCATTGGAAGAAAATCATTTCACTGGGAAGCCATGGATAGATTTCAAAGCCTCCTACTATTGCTGTGAAGTTGGTTGCCGGGATTTCTAACTTGCATGTTCTCTTTAAAGCCTTATAAGACATCCCTGAGTTAGCCCTAGGGCTCTATTTTCTCATCATTTAGAAGTACACCCTATTGACAAAAAAAGTTTCCTGTGTTGGCTAAAGATGCTCCTAGCCAGCACTACAGCACCAATGTTCAAATATCCTTTCTTTAAATATGTGCTGGACAAGTAATGTACAAAATCAGAAGCCTGCTTTTTCACCATCTTAAAAAGAAAAATTGCTAGCAAAGATACACTCTTCATTTCCCAAAACAATAGTTTCAACAACTGGCATATCTCACCTTATTATGTTCTGCCATTAAAAAAATCCAAATATCTGTGGTCCTTCTTTTGGATCACAAGCAAAAGGCAGCAATGAAAATCTTGCTATGGCTGAGAAAAATCAAGAGAGACAGATGCAGGTCTCATTTTCAATGCAGGTCTCTGAGCATTACAGGCACAGCCTTGGAGTCTGGACAGAAGAAGTCAGTGATAAATCAGCTACCCAACAGATACCAGCCAAAGAGCTGTCCTTTATTTCTTGGCCCCCTGTACAGTGGCAGGGAGACAGAGATGGACTTCAGAACAAGTCTGTGTTTGTTTTTGAAAAATTATTTTGTAGAAATAGGTACAGGGCATGCTGCCAGTTAAAAGTAAAGCTCAGTCTAAACAGTGCATTCTGTTGGCCTACTGAAGGCAGCCAGCTGCACACAAGTGTATGTGATGTTTAGCATCACAAGTAAAGGCTTTTGACCTCCTCCTCAAAAGAGAAATGGAATCCATTTACAGCTGGATCACCCTGGATCACAGGTGGCAAGATCTGAACTGCTGGACCTCATATGAGGCACTCTGAATGTTCCACCATCATGTCCCACCAGGGTGGCAGAACCTCATCTGTGACATTAAGGTTGGAAAAAAAAGAAATAGGCCTGGTTCTTTTTACTTGGTTAATGAAAATTTGGCTTTCTTTCATGCAGATAGGTTTTCTCAAAGGAAAGGATCTGTACTTGATACCTTTGACAAACCAAGCTAAATAGTAAAAGGACTTGAAGTTTATCCATGGCTTTGGATACCAATCACCCCAACTAATCCAACCAAAAGAAGACAAAGAACCAACACCAAAGGATGTCACCAACACCCACTGACACTGCAAACAGCATTCAAGTATCTTACACGAGAAACACTTGGGAATAGCCTTTGCCTTTGCCATCACACATGTCGAAACCTTCTTACAATGACTATTGGTTACTAAGAAACAGAAAGGAGTTGGCATGGATTTAGTTCAGTTAATTGGGCTTCACAACATCATTTGCAATCACAGGACATATAGGGACCAATCCCACAGTCAGTTGAGTCCCATGTGCAGAGCAGCTGAGTATCTGGCCCAAAGGTTGCAGCTGCAATTCCCAAAACAGATATCACTCCAAAACAATCAACATCTTGATATTTGAAGTCTATTCTCTTCTGAAATAATAAATCAGCATATTTGACTCAGTGTGTTGGCCTTGACTTGGATCGCAGCAAGTTCATGGGGATTTGCCACTGACCTGAGCAATCATTTACACATCCAAACACTGAATCCGTTACTGTAGTCATATTGTGTATTCTCCTTTGCCCCAACTTTTGTCAGATTTTTGTACATATTTGCTTAAATGTCAATTTAAAGAAAAAAGGCCCATTTTTTTCTTGAGTAACTTCATGTTCACTTGTGATACGTCAGACCCAATCCTGGAGCTTTGCCTACCACATGAGATTCCGTAAGTTAACCTGAAGACCCGATTCTGCAAAACAGCAGTATATGAATAGAAATTGATGGGAGTAACTCACAATGTATGAAATGTTCACAGAATCGGGCCTGGGAATCATAAGTGAAACCAACAAGTCTCTTTTCAGCGTCTAACAAAAAAGAAACCCAAAAGCAAGAAAACATGAACAGTGAACAATTAGAAGATTGTAAATATTCTTTCCATTTTAGTAGGCTAGGATGCTCATTAAAAGAGCATAATTCAAAAAAATAAAATGCAAAGATGATTTTGCTTTTTAAAACTATTTAAACTTTTAAAAACTATTCCCACAGAAAATTTAATTCCCTTTAAAATTAATAAATCAAAACATCTATAAATGTTTATGAGATTATAATTGTAAAAACAATTATCTTATAGATTATTTGAGACGGGTAAAGGTGGACACATTGCATTGACAAAGCAACATTTTGACAGGTTTGCGCTTCTGAGATGATCAGCAAAGAATAAGGGTCAATAAATGCTTGAACACTGACCATGATTCACTCAGCCATCTCTTCTTATTAGGTTACAGGGCGCTGGGGGTGAAAGCCTCCCACAGTGTCCTGGCTGCCAGACAACCAGTTAAGGCTGAAACCGTTCTGATCCTACAGCCTTGTAAAGTTACCACACTCAAGCAGTCTGTCTAGCTGGAAACAGGTGCAACCTCCTGACAGTGACCCACAAATTTCTTTTTTATCTGCACAAGATGTTTCATAGCCTCATTGGAAAAGATAAAAGATAGTTACTCTTCAGGAGCAATTAAGAAGTCCATGAACAGCTATAAAATCCGCTACAGAAATGGAGAATAGCTTTTTTCAATGGAAATGAGAAACTTTTTCCACCATTTGCATCAAATGCAAATGCCTTGACATAAGTAGGTGGAAAATAACTGGGACAAAAGAGTCAAAGGCAATAATGCCGGAAATCATTCAACACGTTAGCCTAGCAATGCAACAGCACAAATGTGCTCCAGAAAGATGTGGTAGAGGTGGGAAATCCTACCTGCATCTCAGAGGAGGTGACAGATCACAGCTGGCTCCACAGATAGGGAGGAGGAGGGTGCAGAGGAAGAGGTCAATGAACAAAATCAGAGCCTCAGACTTCAGTGCCGAGAGCTTGATTCAAGGAAGCGGCTAAGCACTGGTGCTGCTTTAGTAACTAGACAGAATTGAAGTGTGTGCTTACAGGGAATCTTCACGTGCTTTGCTGAACTCAGTCTTGGAGTAGCACGTGTTGAATGTATTTCTCCATACAGAAATGGCAATTCTGTATTCCCTGAATATGAAATATTTTTTTCTGGACCATTCCTTCCCCTTGGAGCAGCTTGCAAGTCCTGAATCTGACTTTCCCTCCCTTTGCCCGATTAGGATGTGTGATAACAGGTTTCTCAGAAGCGCAATACAGAAACTCTGGAACAAAGACTAATTCAAACACCAAGCTGTATATACATTAATGTTTAACAAGAGAGGGGAAAGTCTTAAGTCTAACTGGAAGCTCTGGTATCCTATACTGGATACTATTGCTGGCAGAGAATCAGTAAAAATATTCAGAGGGGAGTGCTCTTTCCTTTAGCTGATATATCCTGATTATAACATGAATCATCTCTAACATGCAACATGCATCATTCGGAGCTCTCAAAGAGCTCAAAGATGGTGCTGAAATCAGACTTCCCTCCCACTGGAAAAGATACTGTCATTTTGTCTCTTATTTAAAATCAACAGCACCAGTAGCATTCAAAATGAGAAACACAACTTCATTCTGAATTTCAGACAGAGGCAATGGCTGGTATGTGGGCAGCTGAATAAGAAGCAGACAGTATATCACATTTGAATTGAGTTGGGTTTTGTTTTGTGTTTCTTATGTGTTTACTAGAGCAGATGAGTCCAATGCTATCCAAGAAGAAGAGCTATTACTACCACTCTTTAACTCTCCTCAAGCAGTTAAGAGAACCTCCACTCCACTAAAAAGCTGCTGAGGGTTACTCACCCATCCCCTTGGTGTGGTTGAAGTCGCCTTTCACCACTTTACAGGTTTTGCCATCACCACTGCAGATTCCACAGCGATCCTCTTTGGCAGCTGAGCCAATGATTCCATCGCAGCCAATTTTCTAATGACAACAACCAGAGGTCCCCATTATTTTGTTTGCAAGGTTAAAGTATCTCTAAACATTGAGGTCAAGACTAAGATAGACATCTGACTGATAACCTGAATGGGAAGAGAACACCGTGAATCAGGGGAGCACTCATTTGGAACGGTGTTGAGTTGGTTATTCAGCAACCCCCCCTTCTCTAACACTAAGAGCATGAACTTTGATTCAGAAGATTTAACTAAAGAAAGTTTCACAAACACTAGTTATTCCAGATATCATAATAGATTTCATACTAACCCACTCTAACTTCCTTCAAACACAACAGATTAAATCAATGTTTCATGTTTGTATAGCAATTTCCATCTGAGGAGCTCAAAGACATCCCAGAGAAATGGACCACTACTGTGATACTTAGCTTAGAGAAGAGAAAAATGTGACTTCCTTAAATGAAAATTAGCCCAAGTAACCAGAATCCTGGTCACAGCCCTTCACCACACAAAAATTCAGACTGCTGTTACAAGTTCCAGTGCTGCTCACTGAATGAGTTCTGCTTCGGATCGAGATCTTAACGGACAAAGTAACATTCAGTTCTGATTACACTTTTGCAACACCTGAAAAAAGACCGCATTAACCAAATAGCTCAAGATACCTGCAATGCAAAAGTACTTCAGTGGAAGCAGGTCAGGTTCATATTTGGCCAATCCATACCATAAGATTGCTTACACAATTATGAAATTTTCCATATGCTTGCACTGTATTAAGCTTAGACATTCAATTGCAAAAAAAACCAAAACAAAACCAAAAACCCTAACAATTTCACCTAAAGCTTCATTTTAAATGGTATTTTCATAATTTTCCATACCTACCTAAATTTTTTCCAATAAAAATCTGCAGCTTTGCTTCCACAGACAGGTATTACTAGAATAGTCACAGTATTCTCCCTGTAGCTATAGAGACTGTCATGGCAACCTTCCTTATTCACAAACCATTTACAGGTTATGATGGTGACCATTGCACTTTTGTAGATCTTGAGGTTGGTAGGACTTATTGTCATTAGTCTATGATGTAAATTGTTTTCTGTCCATGTAAGACCCTCAAAATAATCAGCAATTCACTCTTAAAACACAAATTTCTACTGAAATAAGAGTTGTCATTATGCAAGTTATTAGCAGAGATTCTACTGTTAAAAAAAAGTTGAAGATTTATTCTCTGTAGATAAACAGTTTCTTGGCAAATGAGTTAGCAGGACTGTCGCTAAGAATACTTATTTGAATAAGACTGTTGGGTCTCTCCCTTCCTTGCCTTCTTATAATACAGCCAGAGGAAAGTTGGATAGATATCTTAGGCAACAATCAAAACAACAAACATTTTGAAAAATGGGGTAAGCAGGGAAATATTAAGAGAACTTGGGCTGTTTATCTGAGACTGTCTGCGTGTAAGCAATGTGATTTGGACCTGAACTCAAACGTTCCCCTTGTTTCAGAAGACACTGGCCACTGCCTAAGTCCAGATGTATTACAGGGATCAAAGACTGCCAGCATTCAGACGTGTTCTGATGCAGTGTTTGTCTGGGTAAATCATTAGAGACAGACACATGCTGAGAAAGGATGATCATCCTAAACGCATACAAGGGAAATGCTGCTCATTAACTAGAACAGCATGTAAGTTGGCAGACAAGAACGACAGGAAAAAACCTGTATAAGTGGGAGTTAAAGGAAGGTAGGAAGAAGACCATGGAGTTCCTGGCAGTTGCAATTCTCAAGTCTAAACTTCACACCCATGTCCAACAAATAATTTTGGGATACTGAATGTGATTCTGCCCCCAAAACAGAAGGATGTCCCAGCAGTTCTCCTTCCAGGAAAATAAATATGATTTATTAATGGCGTTGCTGAAAGGCAGCTGGAAATATATGCCTGCCTGCCACCCTGCTGAGATACTGGAAAAGCTGCATTTAATTTAAGACTAGTGCTATCTTTCATTGTACTGCATTGTTATTAGCACTATGTGAGCACACAAATGAATAAAGGGAATATAATGAGTGTTGAACCACACTTATTCCCAGTGCTACATGAGGAGTCTGTAGGACTACAACGGGGGCAGGCAAAGAATGGGGAGTTAGCAATCACATGCTTTGCATTTACGCTGTAGTTTCGCAGATAATGTAAACCGGTGCAAGCCAGCAAAGCCTCCCAAAGAAGAAGTCCCCCCTCTTCTGACACTGGGGTTCAAGACAAGCCATTTCCTCCCACATTTACTAGGTCACTGACACACTTCGACTTGAGAGACCCTCTCTGAAGGCATGGAAAGAGCACCCACTGAATCCACAAATATACCTCCCAAAACCTTTGCTGCTTTTTACCTTTCATCTTCACCCTAATTCCCTGTGAGTGGAGGAACTGGGAATGGCCCTTGCAGCTTTCCCTTCAACGGCACCATCCCTCCCATCCACAGGGCAGACCTTCCCTTCAATCCAGGGCTTGAGGATTAAAGCCCCCATCAGATTTGGGCTAGGAAATGGCTTCTTACAAAGGAAAATCTTTAAGAGAATAAAACAGTTTTCTTTCTTGGCTTCAAGATGAACATTGGTGTGTTCTTGCTACTTTATGGGGGAAAAATACCTTGGAAGCACTTTACTCTTGTCTACTTAAACATTAGAGCCCATTTCCCCCTCCCCAGGCCTTCCAATCATTTCCAAAGTAAAAGTGTATTTAATAACAGTACATAATGAAACAGCTTTTGTTAAGGTTTGACAATAGATTCCAAAAGCTGCGAAGTCATTTAGAAACACATTACAGTGACCACCTCGGTCACTCAGATCCTTTGAAAACTCGCCACATTGAAAATACTGCCACTCTTAAAACAAGTGCAAAAGGGAAGAGATAGGGCTGGAAGAGCAAGGAAGCAAAACATAGTGAGCATCACCCTATCTGCCAGCAGCCCTTGGACTGTTAATTGAGATATATGTCCAGCTTTCTCCAAGGTGAGAAAGCCCCTGAGATTCCAGCACTGGGAGCCAGAGGCTTACGCCTGAGCCCCACCAGACCGGGGGGAAGACCTATCGAGTCTGTACGCCATCAACTTCTCACTGACATTATGCTGTATGCTGTATCTATTATACTATCAATCGTTAAAATAGCTAGAGCTGTTCTCAACCTGCAGAAAGCTTTCAAAAAAGTGAAGGCTTAATTAACTGTACACAAAAGAAAATCCCAAGTTTCACTGCCCAAAAGTCAAGTTTTCATAGTGCAGAAACAATCCCTTAAAACCCAAATAGTTCAAGGGAGTTATTTGATCTTTACCATCTCTAACTTGTTTTGTGCTGCTTCCTGTACAGTCCAGCATACTGACCAAGGTAAGGTGATTTTTTTAAGTTAAGAAGCAGAAAGGGGAAGCTTTACCCTCTGAGGAAAGAAAGACCTTGCAAATAACATCCTGTGTGTTTTCTGACCCAAGAGTTATCCTGCAGCTGAGCAGACTGAGTCCATGGACCAGTCCATCCAGCAATAGCTGGATACTGGCAGTTCCACCAGTCTTGAATGGACTGGTGAGAAGGGAAGCAGTTTTGTATTCTTACCAAGATGATCCATTAAGGAGTAAGCAGGGCACTTGGAGCTCGTCTGTGTTCAGAAGGAATAATAAAAAGTAAAAAGCCAGCCTGGTGTAACCACCATCTGTTTAGTAGTCTGTGGGAGCATTTGCCACTGTCAGCCCTGTTCTTGGACTCTTGGAGCTTTCCTGTACCATCCAACATGGACTTGGACACTGATATCCATAACTTTGGCAAAGGGACTGATGTTGACACCACCCAGGAGTTCCACCTCCTGCCTGTACTAGCTGTTGAAAGCCTGCAGTGCTGCAGTACTGCTATTAACAGCATCAATTGGACAAAGAGGAAGCAGATTTTAACCAAAGCCAGTCCCTTGCCCATATTAAAACATGGGAGTGCTGGCAAGAAACTTAAAGATAGTCTTTTGGGGCTTCAAGTCCTCAGCATGCACAGTCACAACTATATCCACAAGTTTCTTAATGATCTTCAACCAAGGCAGTCTCCTACTCTGACACCATGTTTTGGAACTATCCATTGCCCTTTAAATTGGCAGGTAACTGCATGTTTGCCGAGCCAAAGGCCTGAAATTCATTCTCTCTGAGCTGATATCTCAGTCCACCCTTCCTTCTCTCCCTCCCCCTTCTTCTCATTTTTATAATTAAACATCTGAAACTACTGCTTGTTGGGTGGTATTTCCAGCTTCAGTCATTGCTGGCTCCAGCATAGGAAAACTTGTCTTCTCTTCCGAATACACATCATTTGGATTCTTCTGTGTGAACTATTTTCTGCATTGCTTGGATATTTTTTAATGATATTTTTATTTGTATTTTCAATGGCTGTGCAAAAGCTCAATTGATACAGCCTGCGTGAGTATGTTTTGCTACATAAACACAATTATTTTTGTTATATACACCCACCCTGTGTAAGAAATGACATTGTAGGCTCACAAAACTGTAATGCTTCCCATATGCTGAACTAACTAGCTGTCTCAATGGATCAAATATAAATATTGATGCAACATGTGCCATTTTACAAATTAATCATGTACAGAGCATGCTGGTTATGACAGATTCATCTACACTGCCAATTTTTTGTCCATAATAGCCAGTGTCCATTGATACCTCCAGGGATGGACCACATGAAACAGGAATGTACATATGTGAGTAACTGACATTCAGATCTGAGGGTAAGAGAATTCTTATTTCTTTGTTTTAAACATGACTGCCCTTGTGGAGGATTATGGGTGTCTGTCAGGATTTGTACAGGAGGGTGAGCCTAAATCCCTAATCAAGCAGTTCATCTGTAAGTTCTATTTCTGTTCCACAACAGATGGATGGAGTGTGATAGATTGGAGTCCATGCAGAAGTTAGTTCAGCAAATATCCTCCTGTCATTTCCCAAGCCTTCAGATTTTATCCGAATCAGAGCAACTCTGCTGGAACAGGAGATATGCACTGCCTATTTTAAATTAGCATTATCTTATCTGCATTAGATATGCAATTACACTTGCCCATTGACTTTGTGTTTAGATACCTTAGCAGTTCGTGGGGATGCTAGATGATACAATTATTCTTGATAACCACTTTTTCACATATAGAGCTTGAAGGTTCAAAATTCCTGTGTTCCGGCAGCAGAGCAGGCTATATGAGCTGTCATGGTTTAACCCCAACTGGCAACTAAGCACCACACAGCCGCTCACTCACTTCCCCCCCCGGTGGGATGGGGGAGAGAATTGGAAGGGAAAAAGTAAGAAAACTCATGGGTTGAAATAAGAACAGTTTAATAATTGAAATAAAATAATAGTAATAATGATAATAGTAATAATAATTTGTAGTGAAAAGGAAAACAACAAAAGAGAGAGAGAGAGGAACAAAACCCAGGAAAAACAAGTGATGCAACCACTCGCCACCTGCTGACCGATGCCCAACCAGTCTCGGAGTGGCGATCGCTGCCCCCTGGCCAACTCCGCCCAGTTTATATACTGAGCATGACACCATATGGTATGGAATAGCACTTTGGCCAGTTAGGTCAGCTGTCCTGGCTGTGCCCCCTCCCAGCTTCTTGTGCACCTGGCAGAGCATGGGAAGCTGAAAAGTCCTTGATTTAGTATGAGCACTACTTAGCAACAATTAAAACATCAGTGTGTTATCAACATTATTCTCGTACTAAATCCAAGCCACAGCACTATACCAGCTACTAGGAAGAAAGTTAACTCTATCTCAGCTGAAACCAGGACAGAGAGAACATGCAAATAATACAAAACCTTTTCCCATCCCATCTCATCCTTTTCTTCTGTTCTTTGGTCACTTTCTGTAGCTACCCATTTCTGATCCTTCCAAACCAGCTTCATCTGAATTGACACCTCTGACCCGATTCCACCTTGCCTCTGGTTTGTACAAATGCCAACAGGCTGCAGATACCAGAGGATTTTATATCAAGTGCCTATTCTTTAAGAGAGGCATCTATCATGTCAGTTCTGGATTCGAAAATAATGTATATTTATCAGTATACGATATATCTGTAGCCTCCCTTCCAGTCGATTCTTGGCTGCTCAAGCCACAAGCAAAATCTAAAGCCTTCAAGGTAGATAACACAATAAATTGTCTACTATTATGCTCTCCGTGCGTTAACATAGAAGGAAAATAGGGGGAAACAGCATAATTTTTTTTTTTTTTTCACATCCCACTGTAAAGTACACTAAAAAGTAGTACAATATCAACAAAGTCTTGTTTTTTGTCACTCTGCCTTACTCACCAAAAGCCCCGATACTCTTTTTAGGCCTCAGATTACATTGCCTGTTTTTCAATTTCTGGGACTGTAGCAATTATACAACAGGTTTCTGCAGTTCAAACAATTCTTCTGGATTTTGTGCACATACACTAAATAATTTATCAAAGTACAGTGCTAAGCCAAGTTGTTGTATGGAGACAAGGTACCCAGTCTGGAACATCTTGTACCACAGTTTGTAATGCAGGAATATGAATAATACATGGAAAATACTCAAGTGAGGAGGCAAAGCTAGAACTGCATGCATCAATCAAATGCAAAAAGTGGGTACTGAGTACATAGAAAACTGTCTGCCAGCAACAGGTCCAGTAGACAACTGCAGTTGATTCTCTGCCACCTGTGACCCTCTCCTGACACTCTGCCTACCCAATTTGCAAAAACTATTTTTGAAAATGTGTCCATTTTCAAATTTGTGCTCCCCTTTCATACTGTATGACAATCGCTTTTGGAAGAAAATCATTCTATAATATTTTTGTTGTGCCAGGAAAGCCTAACGTGTGGCTTGTCATCATTGAACGTACTGTGGATCCACCAGCAAGTTAGAAGTAGATGTGACATGACAAAACATTCATGAGAAAACTGTAGATAGAGCCAAAATATCTTCACCTCTTCAATTGTTAAATCACAGCAAAGACTGCCCTTGATCTCTAGTCTGGTTCCACTATACAGGAGGTCTCTCTTTTCAAAGAGACCTTAGATTACATCCTGAAGTACAATCTGTAGTCCCCACTGGAAAGTTCTCATGCTATCATGAGTCTCAGACTAATCCTCCTTTGAGAAAAGCCAGCACAGAGTCATGTGCATCATAACAATCAGCTGAGCAGCTTGTCTTCTCCCCACACCACTGCTGTGTGACATCCGACACCTTTTTTAGCTCTGCTTCTGCCAGCAGTTTTCTATTAACATCAGCAGCACAAACAGAGTGAAGAACCACGAGAGGTTAGAAAGCGCACTGCTTCCATGAATGTTGACTCATGAAACATACACCAGACAGTCTTGAGGAAGAACAAAACCCTCAGGGACTCCTCTCTCTAAAAGCCACTTGTCCCTTGAAGAGAAATATGAGAGGATAAAAGCAATCTGAGCGGCAGGTTTTACTGTCCTACCCCATCTTCACCATGACTGCAATGTCCATGCTAGAGAAAGCAAACTGTAGAAGCAGGCAAGAGAGGGAGGCTGCAAAGCCTAGATGAGCACTCACCCCCCTCCTCCTCCGATGCATCAGACTGCTCTTGTTCTCCAGCCTGCTACAGATTTTCTGTCTCTGAAAAGTCTCAGGAGAAAAGAAATTCTCCTTGCTAGAAGATATGCACATTTCAAGAAGAAAAGGTCAAAGACCTATATACACATTGAACAAGGCATCTAGTTTACTCAGAAGATGGTAAGGGTAAGAGCATTTGCCGTTACTCTACAATGTTTCTTCTAAAGGCGTAACTTTGTAACACTTCTTCAATTTTTGAGACCAACTCCTGAATCTCTTAAACATAGCTTTTATTTTGTCCTCATTCTGGCAAACTTCTATCACTATCAGGAATGAAATGTTCAGCCTCAAAACCAACTCTAATAAACAAGGACAGGACAAAATTGAATGAAGACCTTATGATTTGTCTCAAAGACAAGGAGTAAGATTATAAAAAGTCTAGGTGACAGGAACCCCTATGCTAAATTTAGGCCTGACTTTACCCTCTGGTGCTTGTATGCATGACCAAAGTATTAACCAAGTGTACTCACTCCAGCTGCCTTCAGGGGTAAGTGATAACTACAGGGATGGTGCTGCTTATGATGATTTTGCTTCAGGGATAGTGAGGCTGACACCAAAAGGCTTCATTCACACTGTTTAGTTTGGAGCTCAGCTTATGGCTTTAAAATGAATCTGTAGTAAGTTCACAAAGTACAATGGAAGGAAAACTCTCCTCCCTTAGGGCCCACATGCAGCTAGGGTATTTTGAGGCTTCAAAGAATCTGTTCCTGCTTCTCTTCTCAACCCCCCCCCTCCTTGCAAGAACAGTTTTTTTCTTTGCCACGTTCATCTACATTCATTCATCATGCAATAACGATGCACAAGTTTCATTTAGGAGCATCTACTGCTGAAGGGAAAAGAGCTATTGCATTCCCTGGACTAGATGTTCACAGGCAATGGCTACTGCTAATTTGTCTGTTACACTGGCAATGTGTCATTCCTGCCTTTGAGAGCTTTTAACTAGAAGGATTACACAAGAAAATAAATAACAGTAATACCACCCTCTGATTTCAGCACTTATTCTCTTCTCCAGGGCCCCTGCAATGCTTGTTGCCAGGCTTTGTCTACACTGGGTAAAGAAATAAGGAGAAGAGTAATTAAATAAATATGCCGATTAAATTGGTTTAATAGGCAGCTAGTTAGACAAGTATCTGCAGCAAATAGGGTACACAGTCACATATGGCAATTCTCAGTGCTAAACTGCGTATAAGGCAGAAGAGTATCATAAATGAGTTCACAAGGCTTTCAAATCTGCTCGGCTTGAATTGATCATTTTGCATTTTCTCTCAGCCAGATGCAAATGGACTGAATGTTCTGCAGCTGTCATCACCTCTCTGCACAGTTAAAGGCAGTTGCCCCCGACTTAGAGTGCAATTTGCTTTTCATGATGTACCTCCAAAGCTCTGTGCTCATAAAGGCTTTCATTTGGAGGGGAGCTGGCTACTGCTCCTCACTGGGAGAAGAAAACTCACATTGCCATAATGTCTGATTTACCATTTGTGGCTGATCCAAATGTTTGGAGCAGTAAAGCTGGCCAGCCCAGTGTAATGGTCAATGGCACACAGCTGGAGGTGCACAGCTGGCCTTACTATAAAAGGTTATTAATGGATTTTTTAGTTTTTTCAGATACAGCTGAAAACAGGGAAAAATTAAGTAACTTGGGATGCACCATGAACCTGGCTCTATGCAAAGCACTTTGTATTCAAGAGCATATAAAGAATCAAACTCATGCTGGCTCCCCAGCAACGTGCTGTTCAGATTCTTTATCTAAATAAATTAGAAGGACTGAATTAAACACACCTCTTCAGCAGCATTTGGCAGGAAACAGTGGGAAGTGTCTCCCGCAGCAGTGCAAAATTCAATTCAGACAAAGATTTTTCATTTATCTTGTCGCATTGCTATTATTAAAGCTGCATTATGCCCCCAAAGCCTCTCTTATACCCAGGTGAATATCGTGTTCATCTATCTCCCTGCCTGGCAGGCTCAAAGCAATAAAAATTGGTAGTTCTTTATCACTGCTCACAGAAATCAGAAATAATGCCAAATTTGATATGCCTTGTGTCCCCAGGGCAAACCAGCATATCTTCAGTGAGGTTAGTGGAAGTAAAGGGTGATGCTAGAAAGCTGTTCTGGTGGATACAACAGCCTGGTTAATACTGAAAACAGGAACTCCTAGCATAGGATACAAATCTAGATGAGGATAAACTTAGACAAAGAACTGCCAGGAAGAATCCAGCACTGGCAAGGTTACAGTAGCCAGCTCAACTGTCTTTCACATCACTAATGTGTGTGCAACAAGCTTTGAACACATGCTACATGATTAAGAGAGAGCAAAACCACTAAGTGTCTACCCTGTCATGGTGACTGTGACAAATGAGTTGAATCCAACTGCAACACATTGCTAGGAGCATCCATTCGGAATGACTTCCTGTAATTTATGATCTTTAAATAAACATTTTCTTCTCTCCCTTCCCTTGTCCAAACCTTAAATCTCCAGTTAGTATGGGTCTACACAACTCCACTAAACTTTCAAGGAATCTGAAATACCAGCGCTGAGAGGTGGCCTCCCTAAGCATTCAATGTGCTGTGTTACAAACTGTCTCACTGCCCAGCAAACCATGAAGAGTTGTATTACAAGGATCTCCCACACCTAATGTTGGTTCCATATGTAATTTGGCTAGAGAGAAATAATCATCCTTGCAATGATTCTAGGCCATTACACCTTCACAACAGGAAAAGGGAATAAAATCTGAAGACTCTTGAACCGAGTCCTCTTCATATCCATTCTTGACTTGTCTGACCAGAGACAGAAGGAAACAAGCATGTTCAGGGTTTGGCCAGTCCATCCAGGGACAGCCAAGGGGACATTGATTGTCCCACTGCAGTACAGCAGAAGGAAGCCTACCCTACATTCTCTCTGGTTTGCTCTTTATGTAACTCAAGCAAGACAACACAGATGAGAGGCAAAAGAAAACTGGCTTGGGCTGTGCTCTGGGCTGCAGGATCTGCTCCTTTAAACCTATATTCTCTATTGCATGGAGCTTTAAAACCTAGTTTGTGGGAGGAAGGGAACTTTTTTCTTATTTCAAGGGAAACAGGCCTTTCAGACAGTTTTGATGGGCCCCTACAGTAACTCACCTTGGCATTATATAGTAATACAGTCAACAAAAATCACACAGGGGAAGCTACTGGCTCATGCAGCTGCAGGAGCCATGGAGCAACTGGTATTGAAAAGCTTCCTCAGTATCTCTAGGCAGGAACCAGGTAGGCCTGAAAAGCATCATGATGCTGGCAGTGTAACATTTGTAACAGGTTAGTGACAATTCGTAATCCAGTTTGCAGCATCAGTGTTTTTTTCAGTGATTCCTTTAATAGCCAAAACGGAGCAGTTAAGCAAGCCAGATTTCCACTCCCATCTGCTCCCCTCACAGAAGTTCGTTCCCACCCAAGCCATTTGATGACTACACACAAGCAAATGTGATCACTGAACATTCCCAGCTGTTCAGTAATAATCTCATACCTCGGGCATTTATGATAATTCTCAGACCAAGACACAGGGCTGTGGAGTGCTTGCGATGGGTCTTATAAAATAGGGTTGCCCTCTCACCTCAGAGACAGCCTCCCAGCCACCCACATGGATGCCTGTTCTTCTAGGATATACACAGCTGCCCCAGACTACACATAACACTAGAAATAAAACAAGAGAAAGTTACTCCACCTGGCACTTGCCATGTACACAGAGGTCAGTCTCGTATGGCCCACATGGAGTACCATCGAGGACTCTGTCTGTCACCAGCACAGGGGAATCCTTCCCCAATGGAGAGCAGAAGAGCTCACATGGCTTATCTGGAAAAAGAAATACAAAAGCAACTGCCTTTAGGAACAGCACAAACAAGTGTTTGAGACAATGGTGATGCAATCTCCACATGAATGGATTTGGAAAGGTATCTGTTGCTATTCTCATCTTTGAAGGAACATGAGCCTTTCAATTTAGGCCTGTCATTTTCCCACTTTAAAATAGCAATATTCAAAGGGTTACATTGATGAGATTTGTCTTTTTAGACACAGAAAACCATTTAGTCAGCACACTTCTATGTATCTGTTTGTGAACGGAAGACGTTTGTTAGAGGCAACATTCAGCAGCCTGATATGAATGACCAAGTCACTGCGTGAGCGTTTCAGACAAAATTCAGGCTACGGCCAGTGATTTAAGAAGAACAAGTTCTCCAGTCCATTTCCATTCTTGATGGACTGACTTCTTGCATCAGTTTGCCAGTAAGAACAGTTGTATACATAAATTTAAAGCATTCTTGCATACATATTACCTACTATTTCCTTAAACTGGTATTTGCAGTCCTACAAACATCTCTGTCAGCAAACTATGCTGCTAGAATATCTAGAGAAAAAAAACCCAAATTAGTTTGAAATACATCAGTAGAGAAAAGATGCATTTTTCATCCATGCTAATGGCAATCATTATATATATTTAGACCTCACTTTGGAAAAGCTACTATTGTGTTTAGCTAGAGAAGGAGTTAAGTAAAAAAGCTTTTTCAAAGATTTGTATTATTAACTGGCAGCATACAGCAGATGTCAGGGTTTGCCGACTGCATTTGCCATATGTTTAAGTAACAGGTATTTAGGCAATGTAATGTTTTTCCTTTGGAGCTGACTCTGCTACTCACTGACTTCATCCAAGGAAGAATCTATAGACATTCAAATGGAAACATGTTTTGTTCTGCATAGTCAAGTACCTCCACTCATCAGACATAAGAGAGAAGGTTTGCCAATATTTTAAGCTAAGTGGCATAGGCCTTTAAGTTTCCAGTGCAATCAAAAACCTGCAATCAGCTGCCACCTCACTAATACATCTAAGTAGAGTTCAAGCACAGTGGAGATGAGCTAAAGGTTGGTTTGGATCTGTGTCTATTTAAATGCTCTGAGTGTGGTGCTTCGATATGCTGAAAAAAGTACTGGAGAACATTGCATGGGTGCTCTAACATGCTTCAAGAAACAGTGACACTGAGATGTGAAGCTGAGCTGCCCTCTGTCCATCTGTCTGGCTTGACAGAGGAACTACAGGCATATCTTGTGGATGTTCAAACTCCCTGCCTTGTGTCTGATGCAAAGCAAATTCGCAGAGGCTGGATTTTTATTTCACTTGCAGAGCGAATAGAAGAGCTGGGAAAGCTGTTGAAACAGCAGCTTGTGCAGGAAATCGCTAGTCTGACCGCCTCTGGACAGCCTCTCTTTCTGCAGCTGCGAGATCTGCAACAGGGCAGGAGAGGTTTCTAGTTTGCATTCATGGAAACTGGGGCAACGTGGCTCAGGTGAGTGAGGCTTTGCTAGCAGGAACGATGTTGGCTATTATCTTTTAGCAATAGTTTGTTCAGTCTTCAGGTGCCCAAAAAGTGGCATATTCCCTTTCTGTGGCTGAGTTAAGTTCTCACTGCAATATGCTACTACTTCTGGCAGCACTGATCAGAAAAGATCACTGAATCATCCTTTTTTTTTTTTTTTCTTTTCCCTCCTATTTACAGGACCCTCAGCAACCCATAGTTCCTGATTGGAAATTGAGAAAGCAGTGAAACAGCTCACCCCTGGAAAAAACTGGAAGGGTTTTCTGTGACTGAAATTAGTCAGGGAAGTAGCTCTGCATTGTGCGTTCACCCAGCAGAACTATTCAGGGAGGGGGGCAGAGGGGAACAACAAGCAAAACCAGCCTGTCTCCTGGGGTATCTGAAGGAATTGTACTCTTGGAGAGTCTGCTATGGGAACTGAAATGCTGTCTGTACGCTTGTCCTGGCATCAGACCTAATTTGTCAGTGCTAGCACAGGAAAGGGCTTATCCAGTGTCTGGTCTTCTGGTATCAGTTCCAACACCACCCTCCCCTGTTCAAGCATGTCTTTAAAATGACCAAATGAAACTAGCCTTGTCTGTTTTTCAGCAGAGTGCAGCAAAAGATGTTTGCTCCTGCAGAAAGGACATTATTACAATCCTTTTTCATATCCCTCCAACATCTGGTTGAATAGTAGATGGAAGCATTAAAGGAATGTAAGTAGGATAGGCAATCATGCTGAAATGCCCAGAATTGACACACATCAAAAATGTCCCAGGGAATCCTTCTTTTTTTCAGTTCCAAATTAATTTGAAGTTTCTAATGTTTAAACTCCCATTCCCAAATACCTGCCTGTTCAGACTGGGAATCAAGTTAAGGCACTTCTCCCCCAGCATTACAAAAAGATGAGTAAAGAACTGACAGCTCTCTATCTTCTGTTAAGAAGGCTAAAAGAACAGCAGGGCAGCACCAAGAACAACTAATTGTAATTGTCTTTCAGCTGTAGCTAAGGGGAACGTACTGTAGCCTTCTCACCAACAAATGGGAGTCTTGCAGATGAAATCAAGATGGGTTGAGAAGCTGCAGTGAAAGAACAGCAGAGAATTGCAGAGGAAGATGAAAAAACTTACCATCAATGATGACAGCTGTCAGGAGGCTTTTCTTCTTGTTGGTGTATCTGTCATGGGCCTGGCACTGTTGGTCCCTGAAGCTTGGCACACCTTTAGGGCAGGGTAAGTTCTCACACACAGTGTGCTCCACGCTGGCTCCCCGGCAGTTCTTCCCGCCTGGCCCCGGGCTACCACGGGAAAGACAAACCAGGGTCAGCAGGAACAGCACAGCTTCTCTCAGGCACACCTTTGCCTAACTTTCCCTGACCCAGGCAACCCTTGAAAGGGCAGGAAGGATCCTTCCTCTCAGATGTTCCTTGTTGGAGGGCAAATCCTGCTCTCAGTGGCTCTGATTGATAGAAAATTCTAACTCCATTCTGGATCTATAATTGGCTTATCATAACAGATGCTCTGGAGTACTTCAGAAGCATGTTCTTTTGTAGTATCCCATACACAGATCAATAAATAGGAGCTGCCTACATATTGCTACACCTCAGATAAGAGGTAATCCAAAATGCTATTCACCTGTGGGCACTAAGCAGCCACCTTGGAAGATACAGAGTGTTTAACTGTTTGTGTTCTGGTCATGAACCAAAGGATGTGACTAATTTTGCACTGCTGACCCAAATTTCTTCTTTAACTTCAATGGCAACTCATTCCTGTCCTAACCTATTTTCAGATGGAGCAGGCAAATGACTGAGAAAGACTGGAAAGAATTGTGTGTGTGTGTGTACCAGCAGTTTCAGAACAGGACATGAAGTAAGGCACTCCCAAACCTTGGGTTCTGCTGTGACATCAGGCCTGAGCTCTGACTAACTTTTCCTGTGACTTGGGACAAGTTTCTTAACTGATGGTGACTTGTGAGGGTTAGACTTTGGAAGGCGCACTGAGAATGACACCTAAAGTCTAAGTATTATTTATATTTGCACAGTCAGGTAGTTCAGAAGATAATTTGTGGTTCCATCACAAATACCAAAGTTAAGTATTTCTATTCTTAGTGGGGAACCTAGAGGCACCAAGGTGACGTTACTGTGCCCAGGATCACACCAAATACCCAAGGCAGAGGTGGCAACCTGGAATGTTTCAGCTTTCTCTTCCCACCATTTGCTTTGCTCCCTGCCTCAAACACTCTTTAACAATGGAGACACAGCAAATGTCTCTTCAGCACATGTCCTCTAAGGTTCTGTCTTCAGCAGTTTGAAACGAAAATAACACAGAAGTAGCTATAACTTGTACCGTAAGTAGGGTGTCCAGAAACAAATCTGTGCAGCAGATAATCTCCATCCATGAAAACCATTTCATTTTTCACATTTGTTTTTTGAACATGCAGGAAAGGCCACTAATCCAACATCAGGATTAAGCACCTGCAAAATCTATTTATTCTTATTTATGATTCCCCAGAGAAGAAGGAAAACTCAAACTCTCAACAATAGCCTATATTTTCTTTGCAAAACAAAACAAAACACAAACAAAAAACCCAAGTAAGCAAAAGACTTAGTCATCCTAACAGATAATTTCTTTAGCTACTTGCTGATACTCTCCTGAATTTGTCACATACCTATCTCCCTAGCTGCAATCAGCAAAGACGGATAAAGTCATGTTCTTACTTTTCTTTAACAGATGGCTATAAAAAAACAACTCCAGACAAATTCCAGTTTCTAGCAGTATGGCAGTTCATCCCAAAAGCTTGTTCCCCACTCCCTCCCAGAAAAGCAATGAACATCAGGTTATATCGCTCAGCTAATTAGAAACCAATGCCCTCATTGTATATCATTTATTTGTGTCAGTGGTCCTAGCAAGAGTTGCCCTGTTAATTTATGTGCTGGCTATAGGACTGTGTCTTTGATTTCCTAGCTGTGCTGGACTTGATAAGTTCAGCATTTGGTGCAAGAGAAACATTTGATTCTGCATAGAAGAGCTTTATGCCAGATTTCAGCCTAGACCTAATTTTTACAGTAGCTCCATTAACCCCAGAAAGAGTGTTTTGGGTTTTTTTTAATGGAAATGCTGATCTCCGATGCCACTGTAACATCACAGAGAGTTGCCAGAAGAACAGCCTGAACAAATGCCTGCTCACACTGCTAACGCCTCTTTTCTGCCACGGACACATGCAAGGCAGCAGATGTGCTGAGACTGATGCAGAAATCTTCTGGGAGGATTGTGTCTGCTGCCTTAGGCTGGATGAGACAGACTCTCAGTCCAGATGACTAGAAGCATGACGCAGGCTTCTTCCCACATGAACCCTGCACTCACATGAAGACATCAGATACACGAACTTTGGTTTCAGCACCACCTCTTTGGCTACAGCAAAAGAGATGTAGCCATTGAACGTAAGTGACTCTGTGCATGTTTGTGTGTACATGCACAGGAAAAAAAAAAAAAACAAAACAGAAAAGAAAGCAGTCAGAATACCCAAAGAATAACAGAGCGCTCTCTCAAGAGCAGGGTATCAAGCTGATGGCCATGGAACAGGAGACATAGAAGGACTACTATTTACTGTGCTCATCAGCAGTTGCTTTGGCTTTAATCTTAAGACGTCATTAACTTGTGAGGGACTTTCTATGAGTTTGCCAATGCAGACTGGAAGCAAGCAGCTCTCACTGTTGGTAATAAAGGTCACTGGCAATACTAAAGTAATAGCCAAATCCATTAGGAGACAGAGACTTCCTGAGCACCCACCGCTCCCAGTCAGTGGGAGCTGCAGGAACGCAGTGCCTTTTGGCTTGCAACTACTCTGCGTGGCCCTTCAGCAGCCTGACCTGTCTTCCCTTTCTAATGAAGGAGTAAAATGAACTGCCTCCTCCTGATGGAGGTTCTCCCAAAATTAAAGAGTTGGATGCACTCATCAGCCACAAAATAATCTGGAGCATGCTTCTACTCCCAGTAATCCAACAAAAAATAATATACCCAACAAGACCTTCCCACCTCAGCTCCCCGCTGTCCAACAGCATCATACTTTGGTTATATGCTGCTGCTTTCTGCTAGACTAACTCTAGTAAAACACTAGTAGAATGTACATCATCTATTCAAGGGGTTGAGGAACAAGCAGATAGACAGACATGGACATGCAGTCAGAGAAATGGACAAGACAGCTCTGCCATGCTGATTATGTTCTGCTCTGTTACTGTTTGGGTAGGGAATGCAGAATTACTGACAGTAATCTTTTATTTAACTGACCTCTGTAATAGTATTTCAGCATTACAGGTCTCTTGGCACATTTAAACATTATACTGAGGGTTTTCGTCATGCAAGATGAAGACAAACAATGACAGTCACTCTCTCTGGTCTCCCACAAACGGTTACCTAGCACTTGTTCATATACCTTTCTTTTCCTGCTTCACTCCATTTTTGTGGCTTCATCCTTGTGTCCCTTCCACTTTTCCAAATGCTGATGCCAAGACTTTGGGCATCATCTCTATCAGATTCTGCAAAAGAATCTGAAGGGAAAGATCCCTGTAATCCCAGGCCCCAGTCCCTATATACTATGGGCTCTAGCATTGCCTGGGATTTCCAATAAACAGCATAATTCAAGTCCACCCTGACACATGCCTGAAACAGTGACTGTGAGAGATCTCCTGGTAGGCAACTTCACGGCCATCTTCCACTGTATTTATGCCAAGAGAATCCACCCACTAATGGAACTGAAGAAATCAAAGCCCCTTTATACTACCGTGACCCTTTTACATGACAAGAGGGGACTGGAGAAGGGGTGGAGATCTCATTCTGATGTTCTGTTTAAGCCAGTGGTTTTCTCTTCAGTCCCACTGTACAACAATAGTCCAAAGCCTAGACAAGAACTCAAGGCAGTACAACTCAAAAGTCTGCACGTGCAAACTGGCTCATGACACACTGCCTTACAACCATTTGGAGGCAATGCATGCCTCAGAGAAATTACAGAGAGGAAAAACCAAATCAAACAGTGAAGCAACTGGTTTAAAAACATTGATAGTCCCACAGGCTCAAAAGTCAGCTGGCAGGAGTAGAGATTCCAGTTAAAAAAAAAATCCCAAGACCAAATATATATAAAATAAAAGATAAATCCCTTAGCCAATATTTTTGGACAGTGAATAAACCAGCTGCAGAAGTGGGCTGATGCCAGGAATTTGAAGCAAAAGAAGATCACGTGTGTATCCCCAGCCAAGAATGTATACGAGCAAGAGAATTTTAAAATCAGTGTGCAATGTTGGAGGAAGCATTTCCTGTAATTTAAGGAATGATGATGAATGGATTTAGGTTTGGTCAGCACTGTGGTTAAAGAGACTTTTTGTAGCTGACAGCAAAGAAACCAGCTCAGTCCCTTGTTCAGGAAAATGAGCTGGTAAAAATCAAGACTGGACATTATGGACATGCAATTGCAGTTCAGCGTTATTTAAGGAGAGGAATAAACAAAAATATCCCTTTCACATGAATACAGCTCAGCAGCAGCCAGTGTGTGCCTATCCATCATCTAGGCATGTCTGCAAAGTGACTATGTTATTTAGCCAGAATTTCAGCCCCTATTTAAAAAGAAAAGTTTCCTGTGCTTTGTCTGTGGAGAAAACCTTAAAATATGAATAGAAATACACAACTTGGAGGGCTGCTTGCAAGATTGTGAGCACCTTCACTCACCTCAGAAGTCATAATGCACACAAACAGGGGTGGTCAGTTAAATGGCCACCATGGTATCCTGTTCAGGCCTCCCATAAGAAGAAAAGACTCCCAGATGTGCCTCAATTGACCTGAGGGATGAAGGATGGCACATGGGAGATAACAACACTTACATTTCTTTCTGAATCAGAAAAAAATCCAAGCCCAAGCAGAAAGCATAGGCTTATTTGTAGTCGCTGTGCAGGAGCTAAACAGCACCCACTGCACTCTGTGTGCGGGAAAACGTTTCTTTTCATATGCAGCACATCTTGATGTACAGAATATCTCAAGGTGCTTTACCAACGCAGCTATATGACACTATGACCCCTGTCAGCGACTCTATCGCTTTCCAAGCCCAGAGCCAGCACTCCCTGCAAAACTGATCTCTAAGACATATTGGCTCAGTTTGGTCTGTAGATCCGGATCAACCCCTCCTCATTCACTGCAGTGCTGGAGAGGAAACACAGCATTATTTTTTCTGCCAAACGGCACATTTTAAATTCAATTGTATCTATGTTTGAATCATTGCAATGGGCCACTTCCAATGGTAACCCTTCAAGCCACTTCCACAGAACATACTTCGCTCCAAGTCACTCCAGGATTTTGACCTGGTCCTTGCTGCTTGTGAACAAGAAATCTCTCATGTCCTCTGCACAGCTCTGCTGCCCATTTCTTCCCTGTACTCTTGCAGCAAGGATTGTCTAAGTGCTACATGCAAAAAGAAATCAGCATGATTTGAAGACTTACGGGGGGTTGTCGCATTTCCGCTGTCTGAATCGCACTCCTGTGCCACATGTCCGGCTGCACATGCTCCACTGACTCCACATGCTCCAGTCTCCATCAACATGCTCAGGGATGGGAGTTTTACTGACACATTCCCCAGCTCGGCACCACTGAAATGCAATTGTGTTAGCACAGGCTGGAAAGAAGCCCTGATCTTGCAAACCTTCCTGCACAGGTGGACTTAAAAGGATGTCTGAGAGAATACAAGCAGCCCATTTTTAAGTCTCTAGAGATTCAAGGCTTCAGTGAGATGGAGGTGGGAGGAGGACAAAGGGAGGAGGTGAAACAGAAATTTAAGTGTCACCCTCAACGAACCCCTGAAGGGAGTTCTGTCATTAAAAAAAATAATCACAGAATTGAGCCCCTTGCTTTATAAAGCAATTATCTAAGTGCTAAGACTTAAAGCCACACTCTTCACAGAAACTGAGTCCAAGAAATTATACCCCAAAGCAATGTCTTCATCAGCAGTATTCCCAGTATATACAAAATAATTGTGGTATTCTGGACCTAAGTTGGCTAAAGCCCCAAACAACCTTTGATTCTAATAGGTTGTGCTGGCTCTTGACCAAGCAGCAAACTTGGCCTATTCTCCTGCTCTGTCCAGGATATGATACAGTAAGCACTGCTAAGCAGTCTTATGAAAGAATCACCAGGACTCCTGTAGTTAGAAAAACATATATCTAAAAATCTTTTCTCAGTTTCCTTGTCATGCTTTCCAGGACCCAGCTTTTCTCACCATTGTTTATCTTTATTTGCTAGCAAAGAAAAGGTCTCTAATCTTTGATTTTAGCAACAAACTTTTTAATTTTACCCTTTCTTACCTCCCCAACCATACAACATACAAAAACCATTAGAATCCAAAACCAGTACGTAGGGGGCTGGCAGTTACCAAACCAGTCAAGTTCCCTTGTAGCCGAACAAGTTATTAGCTGCACTGGGAGAAGCAACCACATACATTTATGAACCATATACCACCTAGCACAGCCCATCTCAGAGGTTAAACATGTTTACTTAAGTCAACTTCTGTTAGCACAGAAGGTCAGCTGGGAGGCAGCAGCTGAGCCTCAGTAACTCCCACCCTTATGGCATTGAAGGCAGTTACTGGAATGGTGATTTTTCAGTGGAGGAAGATCCACTAATCTTGAGAGTTTGTTTTGTGTTTCTTGTAACAATTTGCTACATCGACCTGGATTCTGTAAAGTCCATATATGCCTTAGTCATCTGAGTATACACATACAGTACAGCAAACAATACTTCAAAAATAACTGAACATCACTGAATTTGAGCTCAACACATTTTGAGCTACTTTTAGAAACTATGAAGTTTTTAAGTAGCCTCTTTTTCTTTCCCCATCTTTCTCCACTCCCCAAATGTCAGCCTAAATGCTCTCCATGCTTTCTACCTCAAATATAGCCAAGAACACTACTACCTTATCTTACACTGAAAAAACACCTCACTCATGAAACACCACTGGCAGCAATGAACAGAAATGACAGGAGTGAGCTACTACCTAACATGACTTGCAGGGTATTCAGTCTGTGCGCTTAGCAGAGTGAGGCATGGGGTTTTCCTGCAGTGTTTGTAGAATGCCTAGACCACAAGAACTTGACTACTGAGGTCTCCAGAGGCTACTAAAATACACGTAACATAAAATCAGAAAGACTTAACCCAATCCAGCTGTTAATTGAGCAGTATCTGTAACAGAATCAGTAAAAAATATGGGTTTATGGTAAATACTGAACATCTTGGAAACATTATTCCACAGACAATGCTGGAAAAAACAAACCGACTGCTACTGAGCATTTTGATTACCTTGTCTGCGCCACATTCAGTGCCATCCAGAGGGGGGTCCAACTTTGTTTTACAGGATGTATCTCCTTCCACCAGGCACCAGAGCCCAGCACACATCAAATGCTGTAATCACAAAGCAACGAGGTACAGTTATTACTTTTGGAGATGTCAGCTATCATTATGGGATACACTGCAAAGCTCAGGCAGTCTTTCTCAAGTGAATCCAGAGGCATCTAGTTGGTTTGGGAGCAATTATTTTTTAAGGATAGATTGGCATTAAGTGGTGGGGCTGAGAACATAAAAGAGATTGATGGATGCCATTGTCAGGAACAAAACCTATCCAAAACAAGAAGTGCATTATTTAAGCAGATTTCTTTTCACAAGAATAAATCTGGTCCATTAAAAAAGAATCCTATATGGGAGGCCAAGATGGGTGCTTTGGAACCATGCCGCGTGCTTAGATGTCCAAGCTGCTTAATTACTTGTATTTTTTAAAAAGATACTCAAGTAACTAAGCATGATGAAACACGGTCAGCCCTGCTGGTTCTGGTGGTAGCTATAATCAGCCAGCAATGCCCCTTGGGAGAAGAAGATCTTAAGGTGGAATGAGAAAGAGGAAAGGATTTCATGGTGTGCCATGCAGCAGAGGAGCAGCTTGGTGACAGGCAGGGGCAAAGTTAGTAAAGGTTTGGTGGTGAGAAGTAGCTGCTAGAGAAGGTGAAAAGTGAGATGTGAGGGCAAGAACAGCAAGAGGTACAGCACATCTCACTACCAGACTTGAAACGCATTCTGGGTATCATTACTCAACATTGCTGCTCTGCTTAGCCAATGTGTGTTGCAGGGATATTAGTGCTGACCACACTTGCATGATCTGTCAGATCAATAACGTTTTCAGAATTTGAGAAAAAGAACCAGGAAAAGGGGCCTTTACACCGCTAACATTTTCCACAGCATCCACCGTGCTTTGCATTCCATGAAAGTGGATGATTTCAATACAGTGCTACAGACCTGAGTACCAAAAAAAGAAAAAGAAGAGTTACATTTCTTTCCACTATTGTTCACATTTCAATGTAATGGTAAAAAGATGAGAAGCCTGACTCAAGTGCCAGCTGGTCTTGTCAAGATTTATTGCACCTCATTAAATAGTTGAGTCAACATGCTTCAACCTTATGGTTCTTTCACAATGTAATGTAAAAGACTGTGGGTACATGTGTGTTTTGTGTACATGCATGTTGGTACATCTATATAAAATAGATTTGTACAGCACAGGGTGCAGACGAGATAAATCCCAATACCAAGAGTGATGATGTAGAACATACTGAAACAAAATAGTTATCACAGCGGTATCTGCATCCTGTTTTATTTCTACATTTCTTTCTGGAAAGAGGATTTTGCACTATTTAAACAAAAAGAACATTCACAAAAACTAGAAGCAGACAACACAATTCAGCAACATCTGTATTAACCACAACACAGAAAGTCATCATCAAACAAACAAACAACAGCAAATACACTAGGGAAGCCTAAATCAATGAATTTTCAAGACATTTCCCCCAAACTAATAGAGCATATGGGAAAATGGGAAAATATCAGACTTTAGTAATTTTGACTAAATGATTGTGACTAATTAGTGGCTTACCCACAGCTCTGAAAGCACTTAAGCACCAATTAGCCATAAGGACATCACATACTGTTTTACAGATAGGTATACTGAGGCAGAAGAATTGACAAGCCAGATATTTCAGAGCTTACTGGGAAATCAATTGTTCCACACCGCAACTCCCAGATTCTCAAAACTCTGCCTTCCCTGGAGAGGACCAAAATAAAAAAGTACATCAATTAACTGTCCACAAGTGTTACAGAAAGAACACTAATCTAGGCAATAAACTGTTTAAACTGAAAAAGCTTTTCCCCAAATGCCAAACTTACAGCTCTGAGAGGATGCTTGTTTCCCTAGTTGTAAAGCTACAGCACCCTTGCACCTGGTTTAACTTGCTGTGATCTAAAGGTGATGATTCTTTATGTTAAGACTAGACATATGAATGATTAAAAAGGATTCAAAACCAGTTAATATATGTCAAAAGCATGTCACAGACCTAAGTGGAAGGTATCATAGGAGGTTCTAGCCACAGCGGCAGGACGTGCTACATGTAGCTACGTGACACAATTAAATGCAGTCTATGAACATGATAGACTCTAAGAGTTTCTTTGCCATTACAAATAATTGTATTGATGCTTTATAAATGTTGTTACTGTTAAGCCAAGGTCAGGAATTAACTGACAATCTGGACTGTCTCTTCTCCCATGATGACTGTGGACAGTGATCTTGTGAAAGCACTATCAGCAATGCCTCCTTTCCAGCTGTGGTTGGGGAATGCTGATACGTAAAATGAAGGGAAGCTTCAGAGATGAAGGGTGGAGATAGCACATATTTTCACTTTTCTAGGATTCTTACACATAACCACAGCCCCTCTCTTACACATAACCACAAAGCTTCAGAGCAGAATGTGATGAGAAACCCTCCAGCCTGATCTCTTGAATGACCCAGACAGAAATTTTGCCCTGTGGTTCCAGAAGGAAACCCTCTGCTTCTGCTTTCTGTCAAAAAGACATCCTCATTGAAGATGTAATGGAATTTACAGCTAACAACAACTAAAGAAGTTGTTCTAGACACAGATGAGCACCATTGCTAAATATCTGTGCATTATGCAAGTCCAGTATTTGTTAAGCTTCAGCTTCAAGTCCCTGGATCGTAAGCTGCATGTAAATTAGTCAGGGTTAAATTGTCCTCTTTGATGTAAAACTGGAAGGAGGAAGGGGGGGGAGGAACAGAAAGTCATAAAAACTAAGCAGCTTTTTGTATAATTTTGGTTGCCAACCAGAATTCCTCCATAGCCCACAAGAACATGGAAGGTGATAAAGCCAGCTAACATGCGCAGGTATGAGCTGTGGCCTGGGGGAAGCAATGGGCACAGATAACCTCAAACAGGTGTGTCTGTACCAGCAGAACTACAGAACTGAGCCCAGCCTATGGATACAGCGGGTGCAAATACTCACATACATGTGTGTGTGTGTGTGTATATGTACATGCTTGTGCATATATATACATGTATACACACACAAGCACACACACATATATTTATAGGGAGATAAATAAAGGAAAAATCTCTCTTAGCAACACCAACCTTTCTGATATTTCCCATCTTTGAGGTATGGAAAACACAGGATTTTTATAGTATCCCTGTGTTTGATTCCGAACACTAAATGCAAAGCATATTTCAGGAAACAGTTACAGAAAAATCTGGTAACTGCGCTTCAGCTCTGTGTTCTAGTGCCATACCACTACAAAGCTCAAACACTCATTAGTGCAGTCCCCTGTAGTTAATACAGCATTCAGATACCCCAGCAAAGATTAAACCATCAGCTTTGGTATTGTATGTTCCCAAGATGTTTTACCATGTTAATAGCTCATTTCAAAAGAGATCATATATCCTCCTCAGCTACAATACAAACCCAAACAAAAATCCCCATTAAACAGTCCTACAGCTAACAGTTGCAGTGACTGACTTTTTAATAGTTAAATAGCCAGCTTTGTGGAGAAATATCAAAGTGAGAAATGGCAGGACTTGAAAGGAAGTTGCTTGTATATGAGTGGCAGTTCAGAGCTTACACTGATATAGAAGAAGCCATCAAAAGAGCTGTATTACTGCTAATTGTAAATTCAGCAACCAGCTTTTAGAAGGCAGGTCTCTGCCTGCAAAGTCTTCCCTACAGCATTCAAAAAGTGCCAGTTAGGATTTTCCAATGATAGATATTTTTCACTGGAAAAATACTGATTTGTTGAAACTGTCTGTGGGGAAAGGTCCTCTTTGGATCAGCTCCCAGCTTGAAATATTTCCAAGAGCAAAATAAAATTTTAAAAAGCGAGATGGTTGTTGAAAAGTAATATTTGAATAAAAAATTTAATTTCCTTTTTTTTTAAAATTGAAATGCTTGCTCAACTGAACCCTTATGGAATTTATACAGACAGAAAATAAAATTAAAAAATCAAAATAAAACAGGAATTTTTATAAAGGTGCAAATTTTAGACTCTCAAAAACACCTAGAAGACAGGAAAACTTGTCTGCACAGCTGTTAGAAACCAATCCTGAGAGAGGTCACAGTCCGGAAACTCCCAAGCTAGGAGATATCTGCTCGGCAGGTGAACGACGCTTCCGATTACAGGTATTATAATGGCATCTATTTGAGAAAGGGGACTTACTGTGCCAGGTGTTTTCTTTTCCTCAAATAATTTGCAATCTAAACAGACTCCTGGGAGCTTGGAGATAAAGGAAGCTTTATCCCTCTGTTATAGGTGGGAAGATGAGGAACAGAAAGGAAATAAATGTCTTGCTCAAAGTCTGCTGGGAGACAAGCAAAAATGCTGCTCAGAGCTCTGCAGTCCTCCCCTCAGTGTCACAGCCACAGGCTCACGCTGCCTGCTCTGGCTAAACTCCAGGGTAAAACCAGAAAGAACTCCTGCGATACTCCCAGGAACATGTCTGGCTGTGGGCCTTCCCACCTTTCACAGCTTTTCCTACTTTTTCACAAGACATACTGTTTCTAAAGACAGTGTTTACCTTACATGTAACTCCATCCCACACGTATGCCAGCACACACTCACAGCGTGTGAAGCGCTACGACCACTCACATGCAGCTCTAGGGAAGTAATCTATTTTAGGTTCTTTAACTCAGTGCTGCAGCTGGAAATGAGGAGAATCCAGAATTAATTCAGCCAGCTCTTTGCCCACAGGCAGTAAGTCTAGAGTCTGCTAGTTTCTGGGTTAGCTATTGCATCACCACTGTTACTAAAATCAGCGTGATTCTGTCCAATGGCCTCATATGGTCTCAGTGAGAAGAGAGGGCTCACAGTGCTCCTCTGTCTCAAAGCCTCAGACTGTTACCTACAAGGGGAGCTTCCAAATCTCCAAAGCATAAAGAGAATCCAATGAATAAAGATATCCTTCCCACCAGGAGCAACTCTACAGAAGCTAATTCCTCCCCTACATATTCACTCCCTCACCTTGGATTCATCCAAAAAAAGAAACACTTCTTTCTCCTGAGAATGAATTTGTTCCTGCTGCCTATTGCCCACTGGAAAGAGGAACCTCTTATTTCTAGCAGCAGAATTAAACCACCATGAAACCAATTTTGCTGTCAACATGAGTGGATTATGAAGAAGGCCTTAGAAAGAGTAAACATCCTCAAGGAAGAGGAGCAAAAGACCACATAACACGCAGGCACGCTTATAAATAGGCTGGCTTTCAACGAAGTATCAGATCTCTTATTTTGCCAAGGTTTTGGCTTGGCATATAGCTAACCGTGAGAGAAAACATGCTTATAAACAGAATCCTAATTAACACCTATTAAGTACAATAAACACACAATTTACACACTCTTTCCTGTTCAAAACACTGTGTATACACAGTGAAAGCCTCACAGCATGCTTCTGAGGAAGAATTCTTTATACAACAAGGTGAGAAAAACAATGCCCCCAATTTCTACACTGTCACTGTCTTTAATTTTGGGTGCATAAACAAATGATAATCTACAATGCATCACAAGGGAAGCGAGCACTGTTGTTTGCCGCTGCTATTAAGTGGAGCTTCTTGCTGTTGAAAACTAGATGAAAAGTGCTCAAAATCAGAATTGTGTAAAATTGGAAGGAGCTTTTGAAAAGGAGCCATGTGCTGCTCCAGACAAGATAACTGTGAGGCTTGGATACATGTATCAGTGGCCAGCTGCTGACCTTTCTCTGGAGCTGATATTCCAAGGAACAAGTGAGAGGTCCAATAGTGGAAGTAACTGTCTATCTGTCCAAATGACAGACATGATCCAAAAGTCAAGGGAAGGCTTAATAAAGAATCACAAGGACTATCCTAGAATATTCAGGCAATGGTTGATATCCACTACTCATCTTAACAAAACTGGGCAACAATCCCACAAATTTGGAATGTGTAATTTTATTCATTAATGACAAAGTAGAATGGATCTCCTTACTGTTGGATAGAAAGCATTTCAGCCTGTATTATAAAAAACAATAATATAATCTTCTTAGATGCAACTAGAAAAGGTTTCTTAAAAAACATTTCCCTGTTTTCACTACCTGGTGATCACCTTGTTTCTTCAGAATATAGAGAAACACATGTGGATGTTATGCTTTTTAGATGAGTAGCACCAATAACCTGCCTGCTTGGAGTCAACAAACACATTTAGAGTTGATTCTCCTTTATCTTTGATTTTTTCATCAATGTAACTCCATTAACCCATGAATGGCCTCTTCATCAAAACTTGTGTGAGTGGAAAGTCACCAACATCAGACACAAGTGTATAAAATCAACAAGAGCATTTTAACTCTTGAGGAAATGGCCCTTGACAGTTAAAGAACTCTTAAGGAAATGGTCCTTGAGAGTTAACTGCTTTCCGGTGCTACTCTTTTCCTTGTAGAACAGTACAAAAAATTCAACATCGTAATTTCCGACATTTGTTAATGTTCTGTATCAGAGAAAACAAAACAAACTGAACCCAGCAAACATGAAGGATGTCACGCTGGGTTTGGTTCTCTGAGCTAGATGGTGTGATATGCATTACTCCAACTACCAACACATGGATCCCATATGAAATGTACCCTTATATATATATATGGAGTGACACCAAGAGCTCTTCTGATCTACAGTTAAAACATAAGAATGTTTCCCCTTCGTCTTTCAGGGAGAAAGACAAAATACGCATCAGCTTCCAAAACAATAACTTACCATGACATACTGCTCACCACAGACAGATTTGGATGTCTAAGGTCTGAATGAAATTAACTGGTTATAAGCTTCAGTCAAATAGCTTTCTAACAGCAGATGAAAGCTGAAGGATTAGAAAAATCCAGAGCTCTCACGTTTTGACAATGTTAGCAAAAGCAAATCCAGGCTATTCAAGAGCTGCCCAAAACAGACTTACAGACAGGAAGATGAGCCCTGACCTCTCTAGAGCGGATGCAGCAGGGATCTTTTGCCAAGTGTGCCATCATAGAATCATAGTAAAACTGCTCCTAGGGCTCTATGAATGGCTCTGCAGGATAGATGGTAAGAGACAGAGAAACGTAAAAATTCTTCTTTTGAGAGGGGTTTGGCCTACTGCAAGCTCTTCACCCTTTCCTGTGAGGAAGTTAAACTGGAGTTAATTACTTTTATAGTGGAAATGTGCAATGCCATATCTGAAAATTGTTGCAGTCTGGGGGAGATACAAGATACCAGTATTTTGAGAAGTGAAGAGTGGTTTGGGATGTCTGACTGGAAATGCTTCAAGGAGGGCAACCTTTCAAAGCCGGTAGAAGCTCAGGGCTTCTGGAAAACCATGCAGCTTCCCTAAGACTCAAAAACAGATGCTAAGAAATGGACACATTCAAACCCATTACTTCATTTGAACATTTAGGCCATGATTGAACCTCCTGAACATGCACCAGGATGAAAGAAAAACTGACAAAAGCAGCAATGGCAAGGACACTGCACAGAAATGCAAATGTGAAAGGCTAGTAATGAACCTGGTCACAAGTGGTTCAATACACAAGAATGGATCCTGCCAGACAAGCAGTGGAAGACTCCCATACTGCCAGAGAAGGCACAAGCGAGTAGAAACACTTTTTTTTTCAACTGTACATTGGGAAGCAAACAATGAAACAGAAAAACACTGTCTCTAGTTTTAGCAATTTCTGGTGCTCTCAAGGCAAACTAAATGCCTTCTCCACTGCCTAAAGTATTTCTTCGCAAAGCAACAGTTCTATTTCATTTTTTCAGGTACCTGGAATTAAAGTAATAGTCAAAAGAAAGAGACTGGAAAGCTAGAATTAATGTGACCACAAACTAATTTTATGGCAAAGCAGCCTGTGCTAAATACTAATCTTTTCGGTGGCTTTAGGGCATTCATGAAACTAGCTCCTGTGGGTCTATGATTCATAGACACATAGAAATCCAAGTAGAAAAAGATAACTTTTATCCACTTTCCTACCAACACACAATTCTTTCTCACTGTATGTGCTCTTCAGCTTTGCTGAGCCCAATTTTCAGCATCTTAAATGAGAGAACGCAACTGTACATGTTACATTGGTGAAGAAATCATGGAAGTATCTTTACGTGGTCAAACCTGGAAGAAGTAGAGACATGTGGTACAAGGCACTGGAACAGAGCCACTCCTTTGAATTAAAAGTTAGAAATTTTGTACTTTGACTTATTACCGATTTCTACCTCAGTATGCTTAAAAGAGTCATAGCTAATCAACTATGTCACAACCACAGCAGCTATATTAGCATCGTATTGTACATGCCATGTGTTAAATGATGGCTCTGAGGTACATACTAGACGTACCCTACCAAGAAAAGCCTTATGAGTTCACAGTATTATGCTGTAATCTAGCTCAGGAGAAGATACCTGCCCATGATGAAGGTAGGGCAAGAGCTTCAGGCAAGTTTCATAATCAACTTGATCACTCCCATCTAATGTTGTGTTTGCAACTTAGAGCCTAAAATTCTGACCTTGCACTTTGCAACATCCATCTCGTATTGTCTTCACTGAGAGTCACGTTCACTCAATAACTCCCAGTGAACTCCTCAGGCCTTAACACCTGATTGTAGGATACGAAAAGTAATGATTTTTTAAACACTGGGCAGTGTTGTTCATTAAAAAAAAACAAACAAAAAACTGGGAAATTAAAAGAATTAAATCACGGATCATGTTTCTTGGCTATGGGAAAAGAGAAGAAAGGGACAGTAAAATAAATATAGATATGTACACACACTGTTCAGATGTGGTTGTGAAGATTATGGGAGTTTTCTCTTGAAGTGTTTTGCAGATGAGAAGTTCCCAGAAGGCCAGTGGGAGAGGTCTGAATGCCCTTCAAGCTTGTTATACACTATTTTCAGGCTGATACTCAATCGTATTTTGGCTAATTTCGTTAAGTTCAAACTTCAGCTGTAGATGCCACATCACAAGGCTACACTAATTCTTTCTCCCTCCCCTTGTGTCTTAATAAGAAATGTAGGATTGCCAAGCTCAAGTGCTTCATTCTTAATAGGCACTCTGTATTATTTTTAAGAGTTTATTATTTTTATATTCTTAAATTTCCACATTGTATTTTTATAATTTTATTTTGGTTCCCCTCTCTCTTTTTATTTTTCTTTAAACCACTGCACCAGAATGTGTTTTGACCATCTTCCAAACTGAAACACGTACAAAAATTTCTGAAGCATTCCAATAATTGTAAACTGGGCTGTGCTGCCCAGGCAGGAACTCTGCTTCTCTCTCTTTCTTTCTCTCTTTTAAACAAAAAGTATTTCCACTGAAAATAAAAAGAAAAAGTTTTTTTTGCAACACACAGAAGCAGTGAAATAGGACACTTCGGATTCATATGAAACAGGCAACGTGAAAATAGTCTGAATTTTAACAACCTACATTAGGAAAACTATAAAATATCGTATGGCAATTAAGTCAAGTGTTACCTTTACTTCTAAAAAAGAAAATTCTCATTTCATTTTAGAATTGCCAGGCTTCTATCCTGCAAGCCTCAAGAAAACCAAACCCATCGTCTTCGAGATTTATTATTATTATTGTATTTACACAGAAGCTAAAGTGTGTAATGGAAAATTATGTAGACAAAGTCCCTGGTTGTACAGAAAATGACAATGCAACCTATTATTTTCAGGATAAATCAGCTCTAAATCTAATTACCATGTTCTTGTAAATATTCTATACATTACTAAATAATAGGGCTTACTATCATCATCTGGATCTTGCAAATGACCCTGCAAAGAAAAAAGAGACAGAGGCCCATTGATTCCCATGCATGGAGTCCAAGAGTCCACTCCGCCAGTCTCTTTGCAAGATCAAGACCACAGAGACACCCACAATTGCTTAATTATATTCACCACCATACCATCAAATATGAAAAGTGAAGGGATACGTAAAATCCACTTGATTATTACAGTTGTTGCTCTTCCTTTACTTTGTTTTTTGGTTCCTCTCCTTTTCCATTTTAGCCCAGAAATCTATGCAGTCTCCTTTGGCTTACAATCAACTTTGCCCTCTTGTTCTGTGCTGCTGCTCCATAGCTTGTAGATACTGGGAGATACCTATATTTGTTAAAAACCAACTTGAACTTAAGAAAAAACAGTAGAGCTAATTCTAGCTGTTTTAATTTTTCTAAAACCAGTGTCATGTCAAAATTCGCATTCCCAGTTACATCTGAGTTGACAGTGTCCCTTTTTCAGAAAAAAATCTCTTTGTAGCAATGCTAATCTCTTTCCACATGCCATTTTAGCCTAAGCACGGTTTTGACTCAAAATAATACTGAAAGATAATGGTTATGTAAAAAGCCGCAAAAATGTGTTAATAATAAATAAGCCAAAAAGCATATAAAACAAAAAGCCAAACACTGGATACAAGAGATAGAAATCACATTTTTTCCATAAATATAATTTCAGTGCAAAAGCCTCTGTTCGTAGGCATGCCAGTCTGAAAAATAAACCCAGTGTTCTGATTAAACACACAGCTTATTTTCATGTGAGGTTACGAACAATGCGTTTTTACGCATTTCTGGTGGAGAAACACCATCTCTGCCCTGTGAGAGGTTCAGCATAAACCATCTGTGCTATTCCTCTCACAGACAGCACTGCTAAAAAAAGGGGACAGCAAAGAGTTAAAGTCTGCTCTCTGCAGAAGCCTTCATCGCTTGAGTGGGGTTGAAGCTTTTTGCTTCCTCTTGTGTAGGGGTCAAAGTCAGTCACAATACTTGATTCACAGTGCAGCGTGGATCTGAAGAACAGAGGTCAGACAGGTTGAATTTCCTGTAATTTGCACAACCTAGCATGTTAGCCCTGGACTCAAGTCAACATTTAGCAACCAGAATCCCAAAAGATCTCTGTGTTTGAGCTACACTGATAATGCACTATGCAGTGTCAAAGCTGCCTCGCTGTTTAGTTTTTGCCGCAACTCGTATCATGATTTTGCTCAGAGCTTGAGAATGACACGGTCACCTATTTAATTTCTGCTAAAAGCAACATCTCCCTCAAAATAAAGATCACTGTGAAAACTCTTAGGTGGGCCAAAAGCTCTTCTAGCACTGCAAGGGGCACGACTGTACAGCCTCCCACCTGAAAACAGGCAGCATGTCTGGTATGGTAGAAGCACGTTTGTATGTCCTGCTAGATAAGCGTTCTCATTGATTAGACAATGCCTAACGTTTGCAAAGGGAAAGATTAACAGAGAGCACCATGTGAAAGCACTTTTGATCCCTTTGCACATTACCAGAGAAAACTATGTAACTTGGATGTGAAGGGGGAACTACTGAAGGGTCTTGAGATATTCATTATCCTATGTGAAATCATCTCACTTGAGAACTGCCCAACTTCTCATTTCTTATTCAGTTCCTCAGATCAAAACTAATTCTTCCATGGAGCCATGAAAAGATTTACTTTCCTGATGATGAGCACGGACTCACCCATCTAATACTCAGGTTAAAGTTAATTCAAAACGGGCCACCTGGATGTATCTCAAACCAATAAAATTATGAGCAGAGCACGCACCAAAATGGACTTACATTCCCTCAAAGGTAAGTAAGGTAATAAGCAGGTAATCTTGCTATTTAGTATTAACACAGTATTATAATAGAAGCGGTGCTTTTCAAATAAATAGAAATTGATTGTTCCCTGCCTAACAAACATCCAGCCTAAAAGCCTGATTCCACAGCTACTTAAACAGGTGGCATGCACTAGTAAATCTTACCTAACATTGGTGTTACAGAACCAGATCCTAAATTATATATCTTGGAGGTCATAGATTACAACAATAGGCTATGATTAAGCTGATTATCATACACTCATGCTGTTAATTAGTTCATTTTTTTAAATTTTAGTATATTAAAATGTAGACACAGTGTCCAAGCAAATTAAAAAAGAACATCAAGAGGTATAGTTTATGTAAAGCTGAGCCTACCTCATATGTTTTCATTTTTGTTCTGTAAATTTGGAGCAAAACAGCTGCAGGATAGCTGGTTTGGCAAACTTATAATTCTGAGGGCTACTATTTCGTACTAGGGCATCAGAGTTATCATTAAAAACAAACATGGAGGAAGAATTTTGGAGATGCAATCTGAAATATCCTGATGAGGTTGAATATTCATGGATTAACTATCTAGTTGGACCAGTGTCTGAGGTCCAGACACTGCCAAGCATTTAGGCACCTGACTTTCTGTGAAGGCAAAGGAGATAACATTCCTTTAAAAATTTGGACCTTGATGCCTTTAAGGGAAAGAGCTTACTGCACAGAAAGTGTCTGCAGTTTCTCAAAAATGTTGAAATTTTGGATTAGTCTGATCTCTGAAATTTGCTCTACAACCAGATTGTATGGCATTTTTGAATATAGGTCCTCTAGTTTGCCTGATATAATTATGTAGTTCAACTATCTCCAATGAAATGTTATATTGTAACTTTTTTATTAAATAAGAAAATAGACAGTAGACACATGTAATCATAAAAAGATTGAGGAGGCTCATTTCCTGAAGTTTATTTCCTTTTTGTAACAAATATTTACTGTCAAATGTTTATTACTTTTACATTTGGATTTTTTTAATACTTATTGAATTAAAAATACCACATTACCATTGGCTAAAAGAGGAGACAGCTATATTTGCCAGTAATTGCTACAGCTAATGCCAATGACTAGTGCCAATTTTTTTTTGGGTTCATATTTTTGTAGACAGCTTTGAGACTTACGATACAAGCATTCTGCAGATGAAGCATGAGAAACACAAAGGTGAAAAGAACACAAACTTTGAAGGTTTAAAAATTAAAGCTGATCATTTCTTCTAAAGAATTTCCTTTCACTACCTTCAAATGCCAATTCAGAGTAGCATAACAGGATGCAAATATTTACTTAAATTAACGGCAAGTGACATAATTGATCCAAAGCTTCACAGTGTGAATGCTAACGCGTAACGCCTATCTGTAACAGAAAAATACTTCTAAATAAGGGATTGCAAATTGTTTTTAATCTGCTGAAGTTCTACAAGGCTTTTCATTAGAAAGTACTAAAAGTCCTTACAAAATATGCTTTTCTTTGGGAGATACTAAAGGACTGATGGAGGAAAAAAGCACAGTTTTCATTGTGTTCTAAAGATGTCAAACAATAAGATTGGTGAAAAATCTTGGGAGACACAAACACCTGCTGTCTGTATCTTACAGAGAAGAAGTGCCTGTTGGCTTGTTATTCTGGCAAGCAACTTGTCCCTAAAGCAATTCCAGACTGGACATGCAATTTCTGCATGAGAAATGCTGACCACCTACCAGTAGGCTGACATTCTCATTAGGCACTGGACTATCCAGAAACAGAATGTTTTTTACCGCAACAAGGGAAATCGCAAATATCTATTCCAACAGCAGTCAAGCTGGGTGACACCCACACAAGTGGAAGAACTTGAATCATACTGGGTAGATCTGGGCTTTTCTTTACAGACCTATATTCTAATACTTTGCTTCCAGTACAGTAGTCATGGTGGTCTGCATTTTCTTGATGGAGCTGGAAAATACTACCTACACAGATTCTTTTCTTATTGTTTTATATTAGCTAGTTTCCAAATCCAAAATAAATATAACAGCAAATGTGAAACTAAGAGCATGTTCCCAGGACTTGCATGTGTTCAACAATTTTAGTAATTTGGCACTTAGAAACCTCAGTTATCACTGATTATTATTTTCTTTGTTAATACTGATTTAAAATACCAGGATTGTTCAGAATGGGAATAAGGGACCACTAAAAAATACAAATGGCTAGTTAATGACAGCAAGAAACCTGGCTGCTTCATGCCTGTCTACACAGGACAGAATGCTGCCAGCTGGTGACGGTGACAGGACACACTGCTTCATGACTTTCTTCTGGATATCTCCAAGGCCACACTGGAGGTAAGCATTTCTCCAGTCCCTATCTAAAGTGGGATGCAGACAAGCTCTGGTCAGAATGAAGACATCTAATTATGTGCAAGACCTTAGGAAAAGTTCAGCTGTCTAAATTCCAGACGACAAGTCAGACAGTCTCATCTCAAATACAACCTACTTCTAGAGATACCAAAAATCAGTGTTTCCATTTTGCCAACCAAACGTGATATAAGCCATGTTGCACCCAGATCCTGACTAAACATCATGTTGCTTAGAAAATACACAGGAAGGGGCCTCATTCTGCACAAATCTCTAAATGGCCTCATCAAACAAGCAGTCATTAATATTTCCTTAGCATAGAGTTAGAGTCAGCTCCTAAGAACATTGTAACGGTCTGAAGGTGAGGTCTACTGAAAGATCCAGACAGTCATCTAAGCTGAGTCTGTGGAAGTAGGCAAGCACTCTTGTGAGAAGAGACTTTCATCTCAGCTGAATGTCCAGCAAAACAATCTCTACTGAGTATTTCAGCAAAACAGTGTCAACAGGGAACTTTCCCTAAATTAAGACCAAGTACAAACAAAAGTTTTTCTGGGTCTGCTCTAGGAGATTAACAAGACCAATGCGGGCAAGGGGGGAGGACTGCAGAAGTACATGCTGTTGAAATGAAGGTCAATGGGAGTTTGACTACTGATTTTGTATCAGCAGTGCAGAACATGCTGAAAATCCCATTAAGTAGTTCCAAAAAGTACAGACTACTTTTCTTCCCCAATGTTTGACGGCTTTATTTCCACTTCCCACCTTGCTTCCAGGTACACCCCATGAGCTCTTACCTCCATATTCTTACAGAACGTAGCATTGGTCCCAAAAAGTATCTGGCACTGTTCATCGGCACTGTAGTGCATTCCAGGCAGCTTGTGAGGGAGCCGCACTGCGTATTGGCTTCGGGGGTCTGTTACCAGCAAACAGGTGCTGACCTTGGACCTGTGGAGTGTAAGAATTAAATATGCCTTTAAGGGAAAGCACATTTGAACTGGAGTGCTAGATTGCTGCTGTAGAGAAGCTGTTGTCCTCTTTTTAACAGGGAATCAATGACCTCATGTGAAACAGTGGTGATTTTTCCCAGTATATATCTGGAAGCCTTCTAAATAGTTGAAAACTATGGATAGAAAGGTCCTTGGGAACTCATCCCTGGCCCCAGGCCTTGAGGCAGAATTGACTATATTCACATTATTCTGAGCTAAACATTTGTCTAAACTATGCCTAAAAATCTGATGGAGACTCAATTCTGCCCTCAGGCTATCTAGTCCAAAGCTTCATGAACCTTACAATGACAGCTAGAAAGTCTTCTATCATGTCTCACTCGAATCCCCCTAGCTGAGTTTTAAGCCCCTGACTTCTTTTCTTTTCCATCACAGACATAAAGGAAAGATTTTTCCCTTTGCTTTCACAACAATCTTTTACAAATTGGAATATCACTTTGATATCTCCCCTCTGTCAGGGACCAGTGATCAGTGAGTTCAGACGCAACTTCTTTTTCAACCTCATGCCTTTAATGTAATAGTAGATTTCCCATTTTCTTTCATTATTTTCCTTTCTCTCCCACCTCTAATCCCCAGAGTGGAGAATTTTCCATGCTGAACCCATTTCTAGCAACAAAAGCACTGGCCACTGTGCCAGACACTGTTCATCAGAGAACTGCACTGTAGGTCTAAGACCGCAATTAGAGAGTTCAGACAATTCCAGTGCTTGCTATAGTACATGAGGCTTAACAAGCAGCAGGACAGAAATCCTTCCTGAACTGTTGAACATGATGAACTGAAATATGGATGCAGTGGGAAAGAAGTTTATAGTGAACTGTTTAAGACCAACACTCACTGAGGGGTGAGAAAACACATCAGAATTACCTCCAGGCAAAATAAAGTTTCCATAAAATAAAAGCTATTTAATAATAATAATGACAGTAAAAGCCACAGCACAAAGCTGGCAGCATCCTTCAACGGAGAAGACTTTTTCAGGCCACCTACACACAGATTTCTGTCATCGCAAACATGAAGGACATTTTTTGTAAAATGAAGGTGATCTGGGATTGTTTTTAAGAATCTATCAGTACCTTAACAACTGCATATAATTTTTCCGCCTCTCTGCAAACCTCAGTTTCAAAGGGGCTACTGTATAGAGACAGATTCAAACTTGCACACCCTAATGAGACATGCACACACTTTTTTTTTAAGGAAAGTTGTTAAGACTTTCACTTTCAAATAACACATTGGATTCTTGCCTGATAGGATTTTTGATAATCAGCATAATCCTTACTTTAGGAAGTTTTCAAGGTCATCGCGGCTGCATGAAGACCAGGAAAGGTCACTTGGGTTCCTGCCCTTCACCCATTCTCCAGACATAATATGAGACCTCCCTGCGCAGGGTTGATGATCATCATCATGGCTCATTCCCATGCTGTTTGATTAAAACAAAACAAGACAAAAAACCTATCAAGTTATGATGTGGGTTTCTCATTTCCCATTGGACTTACTAATGACACTCTTAGCAATTAAGTCGAAAACAGGCTGTACAAATAACACAGAATCATTCACCTACTGCTCTGGGCACCTGTGTAATGAATAAATATAGGTTCCTTGAATTTATCCATCACCTTAATTTCCCGAAGGTTTTAGTATTTGTCTGCTTGAAACTTTTAAATGTGCTTCCTATGGACTTTCCTACCAGGAAATGTAACTATTTGAGGGTTCATGAGAAGTGAACCTGGACAAGTGATGTAGCACAGCTGGAGGATATCTGCTAGACTGTCAAAGGTAGTATTTATTGAAAATTTTGGATTGCTTTCACTAATCTAGTGGATATGGTCCCTATAATCATACTGAAAGAATGGTCAACAAATTAATACTAGAGATGGGCCAATTTTCTTGTTGTGTCAGTGTGAATTTGGAATAACTCCACTGTTAGGAAAAACATTTCTCTAAATTTGTGGTATTGTACAATCTCTCTCTCATCTAACTTTGAAGCTGATCCTTCTTTGAGCGGTGGGTTGGATCAGATAACCTCCAGTGGCCTTTCCAACTTAAATTAGTCTATGACTCTATAACAGCAATGCTCAGATAGGAGGATCAGGCCCCGATTTCTACAAGCACTGTCCAAACAAGCAGCAAGACTGCCCCATGCCAGTCTCAGCAAGAACAGAATGTGACCTACTCAGCAAAAGAAACCATCTAAACAAACAGCAGATTGTGTAGTGTAATGGAGGAACATGGAGGAACTCAAATACATTCAGTGAGGATTTCAAAAAGTATTCAGAAATAGAAAAGTATTACTTTAACCTCCATCCAACTTCCCACTCAGGACCCTTCTATCATTAGTGGAGTCTCTACCATAGGGCTGCTCCAGTAAATCACTGTTCAGAGTAAATCACTGTTCCCACTATAGGAAGGTGAGGCTCCTTGGCTGGAGGTAAGCCTTTGTGAACAGCCCTCATGGTGGCAAAGAAGGGATAAATGATGTGACCAAGTTCACCTGCTACATCAGTGAAATGTCAGAAGTCCTGACTGGTAGTCCTACACTCAGCCCATCATACCATGCTGCCTGGCAGCAAAAGTGAGTTCAGGGTTTTCCATCCTACTTTGAAATGATCATTAAAATAATTTTTTTAAATCGTACGGAATAATAACATTTTGAAAGGTTAACATTCTTCCTTTGATTCCAACATGAAATGGAAAATGGCTTTCAGACAAAAGGTGCCTCGTATGGCCAGTGTCACTTTCTAGAAAAATAAGTCACCATTTTGGGGCTGAAAACACAGATCAGTATGAAATCACTAGGTCTCCAGCTGTCTGGGCTGAGCAAGCCAGGAGCAGTCCCTTTAAATATGGTGTTGGACCCTTTAATCCATGCTATTTCTCTACAAATCAGAGGCTCCTGTTTGCTTTCTGACTATGCTCTTGGCTTTGCTTCTCTCCAGTTTTGGGACTCAACTGTTCAAAGCCTAAACACGACATACATTTCTAGTTGCAATGAACCAAAACCGGCTTCAGCAGTTTGATAATTATGGCTTAGATTAAACCGCCATCTATGCTATTTTTAGCTTAAAGTGAAGATTATATGGTGGAGTCTATTATTTTAGGTTTATCTCCAGGGACATTATTATTTCTAGCAAAACTACATTTAACATAATTTTTAGACTCAGAAGTTCATAGTTATTCTTGTTTTTAAACCTTTGTGGGTTTTGAACACAGCAGAAACATTAACATCAAGCACATTTTGTTTGATGCATGCAGGAATAATTTAACAGTCTATTAGTAACTCTAACTTCAAAACAGTAAAAAGTGAAATTCCTGCTCCACTAAAGTGAATGGGAGTTTTGCCATTGACTTCAATGTAGCCTGGATTTCACTCCAAATATTTTACCCATGTTGTTTCTACACACAGAGAAAACTCTTCACATGCTAGGAAGAAAGTTCCAGCAGTAGTATTCCTCCAATGCAAATAAGCCCATCTAAAGTTCGTATTCGTAAAAGTCCGGAAAGGAAGAGCTAAGTACCATGAAGCAAGGCATGTAAGCTTGCTGGAAATCTTCCAGATGAAAGTTTGCCTGCCCAAAAATGCCAGTTTAGAAGGCTTGTGGGCATGCAGCAATCGTGTTAATTTTTCTAATGGAAACGAGGCAGGTTTCCAAGGTTTCTGTCAGCTTGCCTGCCTTGTGACTACCACAGCGCTGAGACTCAAAGTTGGGTCCTTCAGGTTTCTACTCTGTCAGGGCTTCTGTGGGATGGGACTTGGCAGCACTCCCATTCTGGCAGCTTCCTGAATGGCCTCCTGGTCGGCACCTCAGCTGTTCCACTTGAAAAAGGTGAAAACAAACCATCTTCCTGACTTTCCAAAGTGTTTTAGGCTCCCTGATTTTATCTCTTCCACAGAAGACTAGGGTTTGGTCCAGAGTTCCTTAACTAAGATTAATGCCTTAGCTTTCTGATTAGCTTCATTTATTCTTTGTTAAATTTGTTGAAAGTGGGATTTTTTTGTTGGCAAACTAGAGCAACAGTTACTAATTAGAACATTCCTGTCCTTAACTTTATTTTAAACCTGACCTCATGAAAGATGTCTGCCTAGGAGAAATGCTGAGGCTAACATTCATTACTCAGCTTTGATTTTGCAGAGGTGTTCGAGGCAGATAGAATGTATTTTCTATAAAGACTGAGTGAGAACTCACATCTCAGAGTTATTTACAGGCTTCTTCTGAAAGTCATTCAATTCTTACATGTGTGTAAATCGACACCTTTCTGAATCATTCCCGATTTCTTAATAGAAATTCTTTAAAAAGTTGTAAGCATAAAGGAATTGAGCCTGAGCTACTGGTATAAAGCAAAGGAGCTCTGCTAAGTCAAAAGAACCATGCCAGTTTATATTAGCTTGGGATCTGGCCCCAAGGTACATAGGCAACCTCTACTGGCCTCTGTGATGAGTTTCTGGTAGAACGAAACCAGCAACACCTTTGGAGCCTGTTTTAATTGGCAGTACAGAACTTTTCCCAGCATCTACTTTACCTTACAATGACTCACTTGAGGAAAGGATTAAATGACCCGCAGGACTAAGGCATACCCTAGCATGCTAACACATTCTTTTCTGAAGTTCAAGGGTCTCCAGCTACATCAAAGGGATCAGTTTTTCCTAAACACATAGTAAATGTAATGCCATGCTGATTCTTTTCACTAATGACTAGTCCCCCTCCTTTTAACAGAAATAAATCAGACAGAGCATTAGCATTATGGATTTGTACTAAACAGCACTGCAAGCGCTGATTCAGTACTTTGCATTTCCTTTGTGATCATCTAATCTTACCTGCTATTCAGAAGTTCACATGGAATTAGAAGCAGATAATCAGTCTCTTGAAATATTCTGCCATGGGAAGGAGTTCTATTCTTACATGAACAGATCTTGAAAAAAAGAGCTGATAAGAATGGCTCTTAGATTAGAAGTAGGAATGTCAAAATGGCACCACGTTACCCTGCAATACCACTGCCCTCTGTGCTCTCCGAGTCATAACTGTCCGTTTTATCAGGAGCAACAAACACATGCTGCATGTTACCCTTTACACAGCAAAGCCAGCAGAGCCATTACAGAGGAGCAGGACTCGATTTCCCTTTGTGCTGTTACTACCGCAGTCACTAGCTCCATTCTAAGCACAGGGTAAATTTCAGCCTTCGGTTCATCACAGTCTCCTCCTGAACACAATGAGCTTCCACAAAGGCCAGCAAGAACAGCTTAGACTGTCAGCCCTTAAACTCCCTTCCTTCTATGTTTATTCGGAGTAAGTACAATGGGACTCTGGCTTCTCACTCCACCTTCTTTTCTAATATAAATAATGCATTGGTTATCAGTCAAAGACACTAAGGCGTCACCGAAGGGGACCTGCAGCATATTTATTGTTGCTTATCATATGTGAATCCAGAAACAAGCTGACTGACCAGTTTGAGTTCTGACTGTTAACATAATCACAGCAAAGCAAATTTTATCAGGAGTAACAGGGAGGCAGCAACAACAGATCTTTTTGATGCTGTTTTTTGTAGAATGACACTTTAAAGTAGCATTGCTATGAATAAAAAAATAGTATGAAGTCTCTCAAAGCCCTGGCCTCTTTGAAGTCTGTGCTCCTTTCCAGGACACTATTCTCCGTCAGAGTCTATGCAGCGATCAGAACTGGGTCAGGATGCCAGAATTACACTCTGGGCCTGAGCCGGCCAATTTCTTGTGTAACCCTTTTTAGCTAAATGCAATTAACAGCCATTTGTTTTCCCACAGCAATGCTAAATAAATGCACTTGCTTTGTTTGTTTCGGTCATTAGTGGAGCTTCTCCTCTAGACAGTTAATGTAACTAAACTGCTCTGTTTACCCTTGGTGTGTTTTCCAGTGTTTCCTGTTATTCTTTAATAGCCTGAGCCAAAGCGCACCAAAGCCTGTGGAAAGCCTCCTACTGCCTCCAATGCACTGTGCATTGCACCTCCAAGTTCTTAAGGTCATGTATACAAATATTCATCAGAACCACTATGACTCTCAGTAGGTTTCCTATTAAAAGCCCCAAATCTGAGTTACAACGCCAAGGGCTGGGGAAACTGATTTAGGAGATGCTTTAAATTTTTTCAACAGTTGCAACTTTGTGGCTGGTAACAGACCACTTGAGAAATCCTCAGGATTATTATCATGAACTCCCCCTCTGGTGGGGAGAGATTACGAAGTAGGAGCAAGAGGCAAGTTTAACAGAAAATACCCTCAGCAGTAAAAGAAGAGCTTTTCTTCAGAAAAAGGCAGAAAGAGGGTAGCAAGTGAAAGAAAGAATTATGAAGAAGGGAAGCCTGAAAAAACCACTCCCAGAAGTGGAAACACCATGAGCTTCTGCAGTCCCTCTGTTTCAAATAAGCACTTCAGCTGGCTGTTAATGAGAGCTTCTCCATAGCCTCCCTGTGAAAGCCAAACCATTCCATTTGTCTGCAAATAATTGAGGGTGAGTCAAACGCTGGTTCACTTTAGAAATGAGTGACACTCAGGACTAGCAACACTACCCAAGGTGACCTGGCTGTCACCCCAGCTGCCTATTAAACTTCTGCATGACACACGATTGATTGCTCCCCACACAATGGGCACTAACCTCAAAGTCACCATTTCTCCAAAGGACAGTGAGGCTGTCCAGCTACCAAGAAGGAAATGAGGACAGTGGTCTGTCTCTCACCTCTACAGACAGCGAAATCCAAGGGAGAGTCTTCCTGAAGAATCAACTCACAAAGTGCTGCAACTGTGTAAGCGCAGCAAGACATTAAAAAGGAAGAGCTCCTTGGGGCCACTTGCCCTGCAGACCAACATGGACTCAAAGAATTGAGCAAAGGGCCTGCTACAGCAATGTCCCCAGTACAGAGGGGAACAGGAGAAGGCAGTGATATCTCTTGCTCCAAGTGAAAAGCTCAGTGGGGCCACTAAAGTTTTTTACATTCTTGGCTGATCTTTGTTTGCTGGAAAGCATGTTTTCTCTACCTGTGTTTATAACAGGAGGCTCTCAGCCTGCAGATGTTCTCTAAAAGGCTCTGTTTCTGCAAAGCAACAGTGAATTGCTAAGAGCTATACGCAGTACCAGGAGTTGCATGTCACAGCACGGTAGGTCACTACTGACCTTCTCAAAAGAGCATACGAGAGAAGTGATTCCCGGTGACCCAGCTTGCCATGACTCATCCAGAGGTAATCTAGCATTAACTGCAGAGCCAGTATTAAGCACAAGATTTCTTTCTAAACCTCACTGGAGAAATATAAATGCAAAGGGAGGGCAGACTGGACATCATCCTTGCATAGTGTGAGAGGGAAGGGAGAAGGGGAGCTGTAATTTATGCACTCTGGCATTTCAGTGTGGGCAGGATGACAGTGCCTCATGGAAAGCCTGCTATTTAGACACACTGGGGGCACAAATGCCATCTGTTTATCCATATAAAGGACATAACTGAAGGACAAAATTCCTCCCCCTTCCCACTTCCTATCGGGTCTCCATGAATGGTTGAGAAGGGAGTCCTGTCTGTATAGTCCATCCAATCTCAACCACAAAGGAAGATGCTGGTATGGAGGAGGTTATACAGGGTGCGTGGCTGACAGCTCAGAACATTACACATGGCCATTAAACTCAAATCAATATAGGTCACTAAGCAGAGAACGTACGTCAACAGTTCTCAGCAGCTACTAACTTGGGCTGGATTTGAACCAGCAACTTAGAATTGGGAGACAGTATATCACATAATCAAGCCTGTGGGCCGTCCAGTCCCAAATCGAGTTCAATGTTAGGAATTTTTATTAACATTTGAAATTGAAGCTGCATCACTGGAAAGATGCCTATTTCTGAACTGGTTCAACATGTTTAACATTTCAATATAAAATGCTGATATCTTGCAAGTTATGAGGTTTCCAACCAGTTAAGAATAAAGGCATAACAGAGGCAGAAGTGAAATGGGGTTACTCATTAGAGCTGGAATTATAATAGGAGCTGCAGTGCAAAATGAAGACCGTAAGTTTAAGAGAGTGACCTAGGAAGGTGATGCATCTGCAAAGCAACCAAAGAGAGGCAGAGACAGCCAGAGGGGTCAGAAGGGAGTCCAAGTGAGGCTTGGATGGAGGGCAAACTAACAAATGCTGGGGAGACACGCTGAGGTGAGCTGAGCTGGGAAGGCGGCAATGAAAACAGCTTGCGTAACCTTCTTACAAAAACAACGGTCACTAAGACTGTTGGCTTAATCGAAAACAGGCTTTTTCACCTTGTGCTTTTCAAACATGCAAACACAGTTGCTTAAATGTAACTCGACTATTTCACAAGCTGTCAGGAGGTACTTTGGGGAGCTGCGATGAAGAGGGGGAGATGACCCTACTTAAAGCATTTGAAGTAATTAAAGATGGTCATTATGTACATAATGTTATCTAGAACAGGGGTGTTCAGGATGGGTGCTGAGCTATTGTTTTGTTTTGGTTTTTTATTGTCAGAAGAGACAACATTTAAAGGGAGCCATGACTACTGGACTCTTGGTTTTATAACCAAGTTTATGTCACTCTCCAATAATGAAGTAACCAGATATTTTATATGGTTATCTACTCATCAAACAGCCAAGAAGTCAACAACAGCGAGTGAGAACACACAAACGCCTATGGTGAATAACAGTGTGGAAAGCTGTGGTTTATTCAGCTGCATGACAGATCCAGCCCTTTATGATATGGTTTTCATTTAAAAAGAATTAGTTCTTTTGCCATGGAATCTGGAAGGCAGAAAGTATGAGCTTGTGCTGCAAGGGACAGATAGCACACATGAGAGCCTGACATGGCAGGAACAGGCAGTGTGGCCTTTTACTTGCCCAAACATTTAATCTAAAAGCTTGCTGCCAACATGGTCCTAGATACTTGTAACAGAGCTGGCCAAACCTCACTGACATTGACAACAGTCCTTTTATATGGTTTGATGGAAGTTAGACCAGGGCCATGAAGAACAGGGTGAATCATCTTATGATCTTCTCCGCAGCAATAATATCACATGCTCACACTATTGACTATTTTTTCCAGCGGATATTTGCTCACGTGATTCTCTCGAGAATCCTTGCCTCTTCTACAGAGTGGCTGATTCACAGCAGGGCAGGCATTGCCTGATGTATTCCAAGACTTTTGGTAAGATGCAGGAATCCAGCTGCAATGCAACTGAACACTTACCGTTCCGATGGCCTGCCTCCACTGCATCTAATTTGTAGGACGTGGTCCCAGCATAGCAACCTTTTCGTGAAAAAGCGTCACAGTGTTTCTGGTAAGAATCAGCAGGTTCTGAGAATGCAGAGGGTAGTGTACCATGTGGCAGAAAAAGGATTGCTCCACCAAACACAAAGTCCTAGACAAAGCTAAAGTTGATCAACATATGCACAAATAAACTCGGTGGAAACTCCACATTGAAAAGGTAGCATTACTTCAAGAAAACATCCCTCTTCTTTCTGATCTTAATGCTCACTCCTTTCCAAGTCCCATGCAATATCTAACACAAATGTCTAAACGTGAGAGCTGTCAACCAGAGTACCTCCAGCAGTATGCATTCAGACTCAGAAAGAACTGTGATTACACAGCATAGTGTAAACCATTCAGTACCAACTCTCTCAGCACAGACAACTCTCTGTCCTGTTCAGAATCCTGTCTCTCTGCAGGAAGACTTTTAAAGATGCAAAGTAAGGTACAAATCCCAGTTATCAGGGGTGAGCATGTAATGGCTGTAACAGCCCACTCCCCTGCTGCATAAGGATTCAAAAGTGGCCATAGTGGTTCAGTCTGATTGTGCTGATGCAGAATGGACTCACCTGAACCTACATAGGCAATGGAGGCACGGGAAAGGTTCATGCAATGAATCCAATCACATGCCAGGGCTAAACATGCTCCTTCTCCGCCCTCACACCCTCCCAACAGGATCAGGAGCTCAGTACACTTATGCCTATAGCAACAATTTCACTATCTTTTGTGTTCATGAGAGCTCACAATGGTTTCCATTCCAGTCTTTCTTTTTTGGCCCTATGGGTCTTAACATCACACAGCATGTAGATTCCTGGCCACTTTACATTCCTAGAGCACTACGCCATCTCCACGACAGTCATCCAGATGCTCAGCATTTCTAAACCCTTTCACATGCTTTGATACATGCCAACAACACACAGAGGCGACAGGTTCCGGAATCAATGGTATCGGTGAAAGTCAAGGATTGCTTTAACAGTCCAATTCCCATTGAAGGGGTGAACACAGATATATCAAAAAACACTCACTGTAAAACATCCGTCAGTGACTCTTTACTGGGAATCACTTCTCTCAAGCTATCAATGAAGAAACGCTGGCTACTTGTCGTGATCACCACAGGGCAAGAATAAAGTTATCTGAGGCCCAAAGGGTAATGTCCCCATGAAAAAGTATGCACTGAGCTGTTTCCTTGCCCTCCACAAGATTGAATCAACTTCTTGGACATAAAAAATGCTCTCTCTCTCACTTGCTTCAGTCTGGTTTCACAAACCAGGGAACTGTTGCAGAAGGAGCACAGTGACTATGTATGAGACAGTGGTGGGCAGAGAAAGACTCTGCTCACTTCTCTTTTCTGGTGAGCAGAGGCTGCTGTGCTCCATCTGTAGCTCCTTGTATGCAGAAAGCACCCTGGTGCATCACAGAAGTAACAGGCTGAAGGGTAACAAGCTGTTTGCTTTCAGCACTGCCTGAAGTGGGTGAGAATGAGACCTCAGAAAATGTGACATGCATTTCCTCAGAAGATGAAAAGGGAATATAAACTGTAGAGTGGAAAAAAGACAGAACCCTGGGATAGCTGGGTGGGATTTCCCACCCACTAGGAAAGAAAGACAAAAGCTCAGTAAGAACGGCTGACAGGTCTGTCACTCAAAGTGTTACCAACCTAAGGGGAAGCTCTTGCATGCAATCACTCGAGTGCACTTTCTTACAACTCCTGTGAAACCAGTGAAAGCCTCCAGTCAACTACATTAATGACTGACGGTCAAACCTGAACAAAGAGATGCAACATGAGACATCCTTAAAAGAAAATGCAAGGAGAAGGGGGAGACAGTGGAGCATATTTGCCAAATATGTGCAACACAAGTAACCACAAACGTCCCACACTCTACCCCATCAGGAAGCCACCCACTGCCGAGCGCTGGGGGAAGCGGGGCAGCCTGGGGAATGCACTGTAGGAGTCAGGAACACTGGCTGCCTTCCCCACACTAGGAGATGAATTCTCCATTCCTGGAGGTGGGAATGAGGAGATGGCCAACATTAAAAGACAAAGAGGTGTGAAGTAACTGTCATATATCTAATTCTACCAGCATCAAGTCTTCTGAAGTCCCCAGACAAGCCAGTGGACACATGCTTTGTGGTGCCCAGAGCAGCAGAAGTCCTTTTCACAGAAAGAAATATTTTTCAGCCTCTTTCTTTTATTCTTCTTTCTTGGTCTACATTGCAAATCACTGTGGGCTTGCAGATTCAGTGCAAGAAGAAATCCATCCTATGTGACCCTCTTACACTGATTCACCAAAATGACAGGTGACTGTAGTGGACAGTAACAAACCTGTGTGCTCTCTTTTGCTTGCAAGAATGAAAAAAAAAAACTGCCTAGAAAAAAAGTTGCACAGGAAATGCATGATCCAATTCTATTAGTTGCAGTTATAATCTAGCAATGGATCGGTGTGCAGTAGTTCAGTTGAAGACATTTGCTTCAGCTGAAGACATTGCAAATTGGACATGGCATTTTCAGTGGTATCCTTGTCACAGCCACTTCCATCACTCAGGAGTGCTCCCCATCCTTACAGAAACTTTGCTTCCAGTAATGCTCCTCCTATATACCAGCTCCCTAAACTCTTGGGATTTTTCATAATGGTGCAGCTGGGAAAATAATTCATAATCCCAGAACCATCTGGCCTTGGCTGTTCATAAATGGTTTTAAAAGCTCAGCACACTATCTCACTTAGTCTCACTCATCTGATCAGCAGGGAGAGACTTGATATCAAACACGAACGTTGCAAATTATGGCTTGGTATCAAAGCAATTTCGAAATGATATGTTTGTTCAGACCAATACTGAAGTGTATTCTTTGGGTAGCGAGCGTGCCTGGTTGCCTACAAATCTCAAGGTTAATGAAGCCAAGTTTGCTTTTGTATTGTCTAAGAATGCCACATGAAGAAAGTAAAAAGCAACTTGAAAAGAGATACCCTTGCTCTGAATAACCTTGGCTTGAACACATTAATGTGAAGACAAATTACAGAGAAACAAAAAAGTCTGTTATCTTCATAAGAAGATATCTCTTTAGAGGGTCTTTAGCTGATAAGAGGTGCAGCATGTATGTAATTTAACTGATGACAGCTTTCTGGAGACCACGTAGGAGTTTTTCTCATGTGATTCTGTTCATTATACTCAGAGGTGCTGCCTGCAATAATGCATTTGGCAGACCTAGTAAGCTTACTTCAACAAACACCATAAAAATTTCAGAATGAGCTGCAGGTATGTATTGTAGTACTTAAGGTATAGAAAGAAAATATGAATACATTTTTCTAAACAAACAAGTTGGTTTTTCTCTTTGAGTGGAGAGAAGCCTCAGGATCATATCTGGATTAGTATTGAAAAGGTGTCAATAACAGAGTGGAATAATGGAGAAAGAGGTAAAAAAATATACCCAATGGAGAGGATGACACTTAAAATGAGTAGATGGGAGTTGATGCTTGTGCACACAAGCAGAAAAGCAGAAGACAAAGTCATTATTATAATGCTCCTGTAGGAAAAACCAGTTTGCCACATTACTTTAAAGCTATTAAACCCAGGCGATCTGCATTTTTATCAAAAATTGACCATTGATGACCATGGTGGCTCATGATGGATACCAGGGAAGAGTTCTGCCCTCTTGGGCTAAATCTATCCCATGTTACATAGCAAGCAGCTTTACTTGAGATAAAGGAGGCACTACACGGGAAAGAATTTACCCATTGAAAGGTGCTAGCGGTTGTGTTTTCGAGAGGAAGAAAGGAAGCTGTGCTTTTCCTTTGAAGGAAAGATACTTTTCCTAAGTATAAAGACTACCTAAACTACGCAGAAAACTGTTTCTAGGGAGCATTTCTTTCTCCTGTCTAGTTTTAATGTGTATAACTGAAATGAATATTTAAAACACTAGATTAGAAAGCTGCCACTTCATTAGCTGTCTCTGGAGTGATGCTGGCAGACAGCAGGGTGGTAGGAAGGGAGCCCAGCTGGTAGCAGGTGGAAGAGACAGGCAGGCTTTGGACTCTCGCTGGCAGGTGAGAGTCAGCTACCAGAGGGTGGACATCAGAAATTTCTGAAAGGTCAAACTGTCCCATATGTGGATAAGATCTGGCATAAAAAATGAGTGTTTCAGTGGACTTTGGAGCAGAGAAAGAAGGTATAGTAAAAAAATACTCATTTTTAAGGCTCAACACCCTAAGCTAATTAGAGCCCATCAGGAAGGAAACTTTTCAAGCAAGTGAGAACAAACCATCATCATCAGACTCCTTTTGCTTTGATTTGTTTTACCTAAACAAGAACAAAAGCAGAAAACTGAGAAAACTGTGGATTATTATTCTCTTTTTCGGAAACTGGGGTTCAAGTAAGACAGAGATGACAAAACTCCCTGCTGGGTCGGATCCAGCAATGGAAAGAGGCCCAGCATCTGATGTAGGGAGGATTTTGCAAAGGGAAAGGGATCAGTGAGAACAAAGAAGGCCTGTTTATTTCGTTTGTCTAGCAAACTCTTTTTGCTGAATTTATTCCCCAACACAACTGTTGGCCAAGAGGCAGCCAACGTTGTTCCACTACAGTGCAGCCTTCCACTGACATAACGGTAAAGGGAACCACATTTTTAGAGGCAATGACATTTCCACTGGTGTTGCTGCTGCTGAGTTACTACCGAAGGCTTTTCCAATTGACAGTCTGGGATTTATCACCTTCCCCAGCTCTGCAGTCATTTTCACCTGGAACCTGTTGAACTCAGCAGGCCAGGCAGACAGCATGGGTTACAGGCTATTGGAACCCAACTGCTACTGGAAAAGTAAATATTTCAGCTAGATGGCTGCCCTTGTATAAAAACAAATGATTATTTGGTAAATGGCACTTGCAAACCTAATATTTCCTGTGTTGGTGTGTACTGTAGAGGTTGCACAATGGGGACTTGTACTGTCCCTGTGTTTTGGGTCACTGGGTGCACAAGGCTGTTGCCAGCAAAGCCAATGAAGTATGAAACCAGAACCCTTGTAGCAGGAAGCATATGCAAGATTTGCCAAATCATTACAGCCCAGCTATTTAACATGGCCTTGGCTTACTCAGCAGAATAAGCCTTCAAAAAGAAAGACATAGCTGGCAAAGCCACAAAGCTATTGATTAAACAAAAATTGTGTTGTCTGGGAGTTTCTAAATGACTGTCGTTTGCCTGTTTGGTACAGTTTTATTATGTTAAGTAAAGCTGTACAAGATGCTCAAAAACAAAGAAATTAGAGGAACTGCAAGACAATGTTGCTTCACTAGGGATTACACAGACATCCTTCACAAAGCGTAGAGTAAAACCATAGAAACCCTTGCCCAGAACCACACTAATGCTTGCCACAAGAGTCCAGAAAGCAATGGGAGGTGGACATTCCCACGCCCAGTTCCAATGTGGTTACATTCCAATACTGTAAATGAACTATCAAACTTGGAAGACACAAGGGTGAGAAAAGATATGCACGATAGAGGGAATTAGCAGGTTCAGCAACCGCACCTGTAAATATCTTGCAGTTTTACATAAAACTAAAAAAACCCACCCCAAACCAGGCCTGTTTTCCAGAGTGTGGCACATTATACTACTCGAACCTCTCAATTTCTCCTTCCCAATCTTCTTTTCCTCTATGTGATTTCTGTATGTGATTTTCTTTATGTGATTTTTCTCTATGTGATATCCTACTGTCCTTGCAAAAACAACTTGCCCAGACAACATTAATACAACAGGGATATTCTGCTTCCGGGATTCAAATTAACTTACTCAGGTATTATGTTGGGTAAACACACCTTTGTTTAGGGGTGGTCCATCGCTACCTCTTCCTCAGGTCAAACCATGCAGAATCTTGCAGAAGTCCCCACTGATTTTTTTAATTTACATATGTTTAGAATCATAGAATGCTTTGGATTGGAAGGGACCTTTACAGGTCATCTAGCCCAACCCCCCTGCAAGAGCAGGGACATCTTTAACTAGATCAGGTTGCTCAGAGCCCCATCCAACCTGATCTTGAATGTTTCCAGGGATGGGGCCTCCACTACCTCTCTGGGCAACCTGCTCCAGTGCCTCACCACCCCCTCATTGTAAAAAATTTATTTCTTAAATGCAGTCTAAATCTGCCCTCCTTTAGTTTAAAACTATTACTCCTTGTCCTGTCACAACAGGCCTTGCTAAAAAGTCTGTCCCCGTCTTTCCTATAGGCCCCCTCTTAGTACTGGAAGGCTGCTATAAGGTCTCCCTGCAGCCTTCTTTTCTCCAGGCTGAACAACCCCAACTCTCTCAGCCTGTCCTCGTAGGAGAGGTGCTCCAGCCCTCGGATCATTTTCATGGCCCTCCTCTGGACCCGCTCCAACAGCTCCACGTCCTTGTGCTGAGGGCTCCAGAGCTGGACGCAGTACTCCAGGTGAGGTCTCACCAGAGCAGAGGGGCAGAATCACCTCCCTCGACCTGCTGGCCACATTTCTTTTGATGCAGCCCAGAATACGGTTGGCCTTCTGGGCTATGAGCGCTCATTGTTGGCTCATGTCCAGCTTTTCGTCCATCAGTACCCCCAAGTCCTTTTCTGCAGGGCTGCTCTCGATCACATCATCCCCCAGCCTGTATTGAAACCGAGGATTGCCCCAACCCAGGTGTAGGACCCGGCACTTGGCCTTGTTGAATCTCATGAGGTTCACACAGGCCCACTTCTCCAGCTTGTCCAGGTCCCTCTGGATGACATCCTGTCCTTCTGCCGTGTCAACTGCACCACTCAGCCTGGTGTCATCTGCAAACTTGCTGAGGGTGCACTCGATCTCACTGTCAATGTCACTGATGAAAATATTCATCACTGCAGTGATGTGGACAGCACTGGTCAGCACAGAACAGCACTGGTCCCAGTATGGACCCCTGAGGGACACCACTTGTTACTGATCTCCATCTGGACATTGAGCCATTGACCACTACCCTCTGGATGCGACCATCCAACCAATTCCTCATCCACTGAACAGTCCAACCATCAAATCCGTATCTCTCCAATTCAGAGCGAAGGATGCTGTGGGGGGCTGTGTCAAAGGCTTTACAAAAGTCCAGATAGATGACATCCATTACTTTTCCCTTGTCCACTGATGTGGTAACTCCCTCGTAGAAAGCCACTAGGTTGGTCAGGCAGGACTTGCCCTTGGTGAAGCCATGTTGGCTGTCTTGAATCATCTCCCTGTCCTCCATGTGCTCTAGCATAGCTTCTAGGAGGATCTGTTCCATGATCTTCCCAGGCACAGAGATGAGGCTGACAGGTCGGTAGTTCCCAGGGTCATCCTTTCTACCCTTTTTAAAAATGGGCACAGTGTTTCCCTTCTTCCGGTCACCAGGGACTTCACCTGACTGCCATGACTTTTCAAATATCATGGAGAATGGCTTGGCAGCTACATCAGCCAATTCCCTCAGGACTCTGGGATGCATCTCATCAGGTCCCATAGACTTATAAATGTTCAGGTTCCTCAGGTGGTCATGAACCTGATCTTCCCTTACAGTGGGAGGGGCTTTACCCCCCTGGTCCGCAACACGTTGTCCATTGACTTGGGAGGGGTGAGGAGAGCGGTCTCCAGAGAAGACCAAAGCAAAAAAGTTGTTGAATACATCAGCCTTCTCCTTGTCTGTTAATACTAGGTCACCATTCTTGTTCATCAGTGGAGGTACGCTTTCTTTAACTTTCCTTTCCTGGTTAATATACCTGTAGAAGCCCTTCTTGTTATTCTTTGCATCCCTTGCCAAGTTCAGCTCCAGCTGCGCCTTGGCCTTCCTGACCCCATCCCTACCCAAGCAGGCAGTGTCCCTATACTCTTCCCAGGTTACCTGTCCCTGCTTCCACTGCCTGTGCAGTTCCCTCTTGCTCTTTAGTCTGACCAGGATGTCTTGACTCAGCCATGCTGGTCTCTTCCCTTCCTTGCCTGATTTCCTGCATCTGGGGACTGAGAGCTCTTGCACTTTATGGAAAGCACTCTTAAAGATCTGCCAGCTCTGTTCTGCTCCTCTGTCCCTGAGGACCGTTTCCCAGGGGGTCCTACTGACTAACTCCTTGAAGAGCTGGAATTTTGCTTTCCTAAAATTTAGGGTCCTGATTATACTCCTCGCCTGTCTCATATCCCTCAGGACTGTGAACTCCACCAATGCATAATCGCTGCAGCCTAGGTTGCCTCCAATCTTGATGTCACTGATAAGCTCACCTGCATTGGTGACCATCAGGTCCAGTATTGCATCCCCTTGGGTAGGGGTGTCTATTACCTGGGTTAAGAAGTTATCCTCAATGCACTCCAGGAGTCTCCTGGATTGCCTACAGCTTGCCGTGCTACTTTTCCAGCAGATGTCGGGGTGGTTTAAGTCCCCCAGTAGGACAAGAGCTTGTGAGCATGAAGCCTCCTGTAGCTGGAGGAAGGAGGCTTTTAGATCTGTATCTGTCTTTGATCTCTGCTTCCTTTTGGCTAACTTAGGACACAGTTTTCAGAAAGCTATTATCAAGCTACTAATATCAAGCTACTTAGGTACATAATAATTTTTTTTGGTCTAAAACAGACCCCTCAGTGTGTTACCAAAAGTGGAAGAACCATCTCCTGAAATTTTAGGCTATACCTAGTTCTCTCTGAAAACCAGAATATGTTATTAAATAATTGCTTTGACTAGATCATACCGATTCTGATGTACAAACATATATGATGAAATAGGCAGTGTTCCATTATGTCCTTTTGGAGTTGTACAGAGAAGGGCAACTTAACTGTGAAAATGTGCTTGCAATTATCTGCAGAAGAAGAATGAAACCTGGGAGGAGGGGAACAAGAAAAGGGAGCCTGGGAACAGAGAGAGACATTCCACAACAGATTTACAACACAAATGGCAGAAAATAAAATTAGCAGCTCCAGGGTGGGTACGGACTGTTGCCAGCATTTTTGGCCAGCCTCAGGGTATGTCTACACAGCAGTCAGTCACTCCCAGTAATCCTGAGACTGCAATATACTGGAACAGTGACATACTCCTGCGAGATTTAAAACGGAGAGTGCTGGCACTTGTAGAATATAGCTGGGGTAGTAACTGCCTGAATCAAAATACCCAGCTACTCAGGAGGTCTTGGTGCAACAATACAGTGACTAGTACCTGAGCTTGCTAGAGTAAAGCTTGCATGGGATTGCCTCTGGCTCCAGTCCTCCTTGGGATCCAACTGACCTTGATTTTCAACCCCTACAAATGCAGACATGTGAGTTCCAACACATTGTCTTTTGCAGCATGGTCAAAACAGCCACACAGGGTTTTACAAAGGCACAGAGGGAACTGCGCCACAGCTCTCCACCACAAGACAGAATCTACATCCAAACAGCCAGCAGTGCCATTGGAGAGGCTTATCCAGTCACAAGACAGATCCTGTCAGTCACAGACTAGATCACTGAGCTGTCACATAAATGGATACTACCCTACAGGCCCACAAGATGGGCACCTCTTCACAAGATCCCTCTCTGGTAAAACATTCATGCACAGGAGTGAATAAGATGCCTGTGGGCATGTGTTAACCTAGAGTCTCCAAATACATGCTGAAATACTACCCCATGCATAGAAGTCTGGCCTCATTTGCAGGACAGGGGGACTAGAGTTAAAATTGAAGTTGTCCAGATAAGCCTGAAACTGACACTTTAGTGCTTCTACATGTTTGATACTGCAACTTTAGTAACATTGGTTTTAATGCCTTTTGGGAGGTAAGAAGTAATCTGGGGACAGATTGCTTCCTGGCAATTAATTGGTGTACTTTTGCAATAGCAATGAAGAAAAACGTTCCACAGAAATTCAGGTCTGGCAGAACCTGCCTGATAAATGTGGGACTAACTCATGTCTCTGCTACACTTCAAACAGCAGTTGCAAGGTCTGCCTTCTTTTCTGTGACTGATCTCGCTGTCAGCACTATAACACTCAAGGATCGTACGGGTTGCTTTGCTCATACTTCTAAAAACCAGCTCTTTACAAATGCTATGAAGAAATCCTTGCATTTGACATCATTACCATGCAGATAGTCAAAAGACCAACACAGAGCAGAAAAAGAAGCTCAGATGGGAGGTTTTTCGAAAAATAGGGTTAATGTTTAAAGTCAGCCAGGATAGAAACCACACTCAGCTGCCTATATCGGTAGAGCCATGCATTCAAGGCTAGACTACGGTGAGCTGCTCTAAACCCTCAGAAAGGGTTGTTATTTTTTTTCTTTCAAAATATGTTCTCAGCTTCCACATCCTGCACCTAAATGTTATAATCCCAGGATAAAATGAGAGAATTTGTAGCAAAGGTCCCTCCATTTTTATATTGTTTCCAGTACCCCTCCCCTTGTGCCACCACCATGATTTGGCTGGCTGGCTCCATTGCTGCTGGCACTGCACTGACTGGAATCACAAAACAGACTGCTTAAGAAAAAGAAACAGTTTTGTATCAGCACAGTGTGCACACTGCAGCACTACCTGACTGCTCAGACCTGTGTGCCATTTACTGTGGTAGTCCTCAGCTTCCACGTGAAACTTTCCATTTTTAAAATGGATTATGACCAAATCTTTATAAATTGCAGGGTGGGGGAGAAGGGGGACTGTTAATTTCCTGTTTGATTCTTAGGAATTAAGCTTGTATGCCTGCACCACACTGGCCTGGCTTTGCCAGTGTAAGTTGTCACAGGGCATTATTCTGTACCTTTTGGATCTGCTCAAGACACATTCCCCTTCAGCCTGCAATATTTTCACATTCTGCCTTACAACTATTTGCATGACAGAATCTCTCTGCTGGGTGCTGCACTAGACAGATCAGGAAGGTAAGTTTATTCACAAGTCTATTAGATAAATATCAGGCCACAAAGGGAACATCCAGAGAGTGCTTTTCCCTTACCTGCAACACCACTATTGCTTGAGACACAACACAAAGGCTGTACTTAATTATGCAGCAAATAATTATGCACCCTAAAGTAATTTTAACCAAGGTACATCTATCAATACTTAACATCTAAAGCATAATTGTTAAGCATAACATCTTAACATAATAATCATATTGGACAGAAACCTGCCGGTTCTAAACTCTTTTCTTGTCTGATTCCAAATGCAGAGCTGTTTGGTTTGTGCACTATAGGCTTTTTACCTTTGGACTCGTTTTTGCACTCATCTGTTTCAGCTTCAAGTTTGAGGCCATGTGGTTTCAGACTGTTGGCAATGGACTGCATGTTGCTTATTGTTAGTTGATTTTGATTCACTTTTTTAAGGGCATCTGACACGGCGTGGCTTCCAGCCATACCACCTCCGGCTATTCTCTCACCATCTAGGCAGTGCCAGGTTCTGCTAGCTCATGAATGGGAATCTTCCCTCCTCACCCAAGCCTGCCCCCCATCCCACAACAGGAAAGCCGAGGCTGTTGAAAGAAACAGGAATGGCAACAAAGCTGGCATTGTTGTCCTGAAAAACCACTGGCTACAACCCACCCGCTTCATTTAGGGGATAACGGATATAAGGATGAATCCCAGCTTTTGTTTAAAAAAACTTATTTGCCTTTTTCTTTGGAGAATGACTTGAAAATGGTAACAATGTCACTGCTGTAGGCAAAAAGAGAACCAGGGGAGGGGAAGTGGCACTATTTTTCTAAAAGTCGTTCAGGGTGGTCTTTGGGGTATGAATCTCAGATCAACTTCACACTGGTGCAGTTCATGGAGGAGGAGGGAAGAACTATTGAGGATCCCGTTGACAACAATAGGGCATTTTCAGGCTCTTACTGATGGAGTTGCCCTGCTAGTCTGAGGAACGATGAGAGTAAGAAAGTGTTCAGCATATTAAGCTGTTTATAATATGAAGACCCTGGACTTATACTTTTTAAGACTTCAGGGACCACTGTGATCTCTGTGTCTTCCCTTTTGTGTAGGTCAGAATACAGTACTCCACCCAGCAATCCCTGGATAAAAACCAGCTAATTGTGGTTACATTAAAGTGTGTTATTTTAAAGGACATCCACTATTGACCATGCTGAATGAAGGAACGAGGCTTGCTGAGAGTCCTGTCTTTTATGGTAAGAAGTTTATGATTTGCAGCCTCATCACATGTTCAGTGGTCTCTACCCTGCCTGTTACCTTTTTGTAACAGCAAAATTCTTCTCCTGGACTCTTTGTAGAAAAAATTGTATCTAAATACAAATGGATGCTCCCTTTGTGTCCATGGACCAGAATTATCACTCCAGATTTGAAGATACAAATACAACAGATTAAAGTTATATCACTCACCCCATCATCAAGCAACAACAACTCTACGGGTTAAACCTGAACTTTTATAGGACCTATAAGCATCACCCTAATGGACCTATTTAATGATGTCTCCATGTTTTCACAGTGCAGCTGTCTGTAATAGTGTTTTTTGCAGTGAGTCCAAATGACATTAGTGGCAGATTAGGAATCTGACAAATCAATTAGTAAACCATTCACTTTTTCCAAAGTCTACATCAGAAACTATCTGTGAATGCCAAACTGGGCTTGTGATCTCTGCAGACATTTGTTAGTCTTAGGGCAAGAAGTAATAAATCTCAGCTTTTCTACACTCATAAGGAAATCAGCCTTCAATAAAGCTCACAATTATGGCTCTCCAAAATTTATATTTTTGCCAATATGGATGTAAGTTTTGATTGATTGGAATTTTTTTTTTTATTATGAAAATTGCACCTAGGTTTCCTTGGTTTTCATTTTTAAACCTGAAGATCACGTCAGCTTCTTTGTCTTCAACTCTGCAATGTGTTTCCTTACATTTCACAGTCACTTAAAAACTACAGTTTTGCTGGTAAAGTGTGCAAACAATCCTATTTGCAGAAGACATGCTTAAACAGGACTGCTCAGAGCATCCTGCTGCCGTTCAAAAACAGACAAATAAGTAGAGGTCTGACACCTAGTAAGGTCAACGAAAAGACTCCTGTTGACTTCAAGGCCAGAAAGGCACCAATAAATTGACCAGACTTTGAAATAAGTAACTAGGCCACTGGTGGATGACAGCATAGAGGGATCATTATGATGCTCAGGTTGGGTCATGAGACAGATGGCATTTTTTCCCCTCTGTTTTGATTTGGCACACTGGAGTTTGATTATGCATTCTTATGGCTGGGCTTAAGCAATGGAAGAGGGGGCAGAAGGGCTGGAGGGCTTGCTCCAGTGTGTGACTCATTGTGAAACAGGCTAACCTGGAACATGTCCCCAAAACACCTGTGGCAGCAGAATCCTGCCAGCAGCTTCCCTAACCTAACCCAGCTAGCTCCTTCAGTTGGAGCCTTACTGGCTCACTTGCCTTCTCAGAGGTACATTCCCCACACCCAGGCACCTTAGGTCCCTAGACTGGCTCTTACACACCCTCCAAGCCCCTCCAGTACTCAAGTACTCTTCCCAGTCTCTCTTGTTTTGAGCCTGTTCTAGTATCTTCTCCCTCAGTAAAGCGGCTCATGAGGCAGCTCTGTTAGGAAATGCAGTCTCCTTTATCATTTGTCCTTCTTCAGCTGCAAACATCTCATTTAAGCTCTCCATCTCTCCCCACAATTGGATCTATGACTCTCCCAAAGCAGATTCTCTGCACGATAGCACACTCACTGTCCAAATCCTCCAGGGTACTGAACCTAAGCCACCCTCTGTCAACTCCTTTAGACATCTCATACCCACCTCTTGAATTAGTTTTCCAAGATGGAGGCAAAGAAAGAAAACCAGCAGAGAAAGGACATTATGGTCTTACCACCAAAATTGCACTCAGAAAAGAAAATGGAGTTTGGTATTTTCTGCAGAAACGGAGAGCTGTATCTGAAAGCATTACATCCCCTATTTATGTTGTGGATTTTTTGCAAGGCATTATTAGAAGGAAGCTTGACAGCTCTGCTGGGAAACTTGGCAAACACCAGGGCAGACCAGTCTCACTCTTTTACACAGCTGGATTTTCTGCAGCTCAAGTATTTTTCCCTCCTGCTCTTGGCCCATCCAAAGATGAGTGCTGAATTTCCCTTAACATTACCCACAGGTTAATTTGTTATTACGTTTAGGCTCAGTTTAACATCTTGGCATGCAATTTAAATAAAAACAAAACCAAATGTCCTTCATTTCTGCTGAAACCACCCTCGGTTTGGCTCACTGCCTTTCGTGTCACTGGAGGGTGAGCAGGAGATTCATTTTCGTCTTGTCATTTTTGGTAGTAACCTAAATATCCTCCATGCAACTTTGAAATACATTGCCATAAACTAATTATTTGTCATGGAATGAGATTGGCCAGAATCTGAACACGATACATTGGCTCTGACTTAGCTGTCAAATACTTGTTACTGTAGGAAAGGAAGATACCACAGACACATAAACGATAGGAGTCCAGAAGGGTGCAGACAAAACTTATGCACAGCTTCTTACTAAAGGAACAATGGTGGGATTTCCCACCTTCCATCCAGAGATGCTAAAGGAAGGAGTACTTGAAAATCGCATAGGTACAGCCCTTGGCCCTGTATAAATTTGTTCCTGGTCTAATTCTATACCTTACACAATCTAACTGTGACACAGTGCAACCAGAGTGATGTCAATGGAAAGGGAAAAAAGCTCATAAGTATTATGAGTAAGTGCATATGACACTTAGCCTGGAAAGCAGTGAATGTGGATGCTGACCTTTGGGTTAACTCATTAACTGCACTAAGACGATGCAGGTGACTCTTCCAGTCAATTTTGTTTTCTTCTGTCCATGGGATATTTACAGGCAGTTTTAAAAAGTCTTCCAAGTCACCTACAGAAACTACCCGGTAATCTCATGCTAAAAATTTCTGTCTGACTAGGAATTATCACATACTTTGCTGTTTTTTCCAGTCAGTGTTCAAAGTGTGTTAGTTAGCTGTGACTAAGCTGATAAATCAAGTTATATGATTTCTTTCTGTTGATCAAATAATACTGCTTAAGGGTATTTCCAGAACCTGATGTTTACAATTTCAGTCACAGTAGATTACTTCACATGAAGAGATGAAACAATTACCAAAGTATTTAACTATTAAAATCCTTGACATAGACACCTGAACTTCAGAGAAAACTTAGCAAGTTCAAAGATTTTGAAGTTGATGTCATTTTTGTGGACCTATGCTAGAGTATAAACAAAAGCAGAATTTGTCTCTAACTACTACCATCAATCATTTAAGAGAATGAAGCCTCTTCTTGCTACTCAAAATCAAAACATAGTGTGGAAAATAGGGAAGGATCAAATAGAAAGATTTATGTGTGCTGAACTGAATATTTACATAAGCCTCCTAAAAATTAAGTTATTTATCAATCTGCTAGATTTATAAAATCATAACAAACATGACACGCTATTTCACTTGTATGGCTTCAAATAAAAGTATGCTACAGTGGCATCAGTAAAGAAAGAGACAGAAGCACAAGTTCTTACTTGTGCCCAAGTTCATGTGCAATTGTAAATGCCAGATTGAGACCGTTGTCTTCAGCAAGAACACACTTTCTCTTGGCACTGCAGACACCTCCCAGGTAAGCAATTCCTGCAACAGAAACACAGAGAATGTTCCCATCAGAATCAGTGAAACAGCTCATTCACTCAAAACATACAGCAGTAACTCAACCAAAATTATAAAAAACATGCCCAGTATGAAAAATATTAGAGCCATTTGCACATAAAATCATCTGAGTATTTTGTTCATCATCCTATTGAAAAGTCAGTCTAGACTTTTGTCTGACAGGAAACAAGTTCACCCTCGCCTTCACTGCTTTGATTGGAAAATATATTTCACTGTCCATACAGACTCAAAAATTCATCTAAGCTTGTCTATTAATGCCCCCTACTATAATGTTAGAAGATGCAGTGAAGTAGCCTTAACAAGCATTTAAGTGGAGTTCTCCCGATTTTCAGAATAAAGCTGGGGAGAAGGAATAAAACAATAAAAGCAGAGACTCTCTGAAAAGATACTACTTTTCCCCTTATTTTCGTACTTAAAGAAAGCAAGAGTGGCAGAGTCAGAAAAGCTGGCAAACTCCTGATGGTGAGTCACAAAGCCGATGTAGGTGGCAGAAGTCTTCTATGACTTAGTGGAATTTAGGATTTGATCCCATGGACAATTGCACAGTACTCTCTAGGCCAGTTTGTGTGGGCACCACAAATGGTTGTAGGCTGAAGTCAAAAAGGAATTAAACTTCTGCTATGGAAAAACAATAGTCCTCATATGCCCTTCCTGCATCCAAACTGTCCCCTGCAGAAAGTGCCATTGTACTTGGAAACGTTGTGATGGCAACACAGGCCACGCACAGGACAATTTGCCGATGAGATTTTGTTTCATCTGCCACCTAGAAACCACAGTTAAGCCACTAGGAGTTATGCACAAAGATTAAAGACAGAGACAGAGCATAAGGATGTCTCTGTTTATACAAGTCCTCCACTGCTAAACAGGCACATCTCAAAAGCCACATAAACAGTTCAAGCGTGCATACAAAACAAAATTTCCAGATAGCGTGCAGCAACCTAAATGCTGAGTTCATCCTGCCACTTCACACATCCTTCTGCTATGCTGGAAGAAGGGAAGTGTAAAGACCTTCCACAAATGCCTTTCAATTTTTTCACAGCCGATATATTTGCTTATATTTAACAGAAAACAAGGAATCTATTTCCCCACTGTAATACTGTTCTCACAGAGGGGTAGCTAGGATCTAGCTGCCTTTAACGAGTAGACCACAACCATGCAATGGAGACATGATGTCTTTTTTTTTTTTTTCTTCTGTCAGAGTTGACAAGGCTGTGTTTACCAGGGTGCAAATTGTGTAAAACTTTAGACCTGGAAGAAGTCCAGTTGTGTTTTTATGAGTTTTGACAACAATATGGATATGGATATTCGTTGCCAGGGGGATTCTGGATGGAATGAAGGGATGGGCAATAGCCTTTTAATTCAGCACTAGCAGCAGAGAGTGAAGGCAGTGCAGAAATCAGACACTAATATTTGCTTACTTTAAAAGCACTGACTGTGGAAGGCCAGATTCATACCACATGCAAAAAATGAAATCAAGATTTAATCTTTTTAAATCAATGACCATAGAAGGCTGGATTTCAGCACTCTTCTTAAACTGACTTGCTTTTTACTCGCAGAATAGTCATAAGGATGTCAAGGAATTGCTCAAGAAATAGCATGTTACTTTGAGAAAGAGATTGCAGCCTCAGTCCACACACCTGATGGCCTAATGAACGCGTCATAGAACAGAACGGGTCAACTGTAGGTGTCTGCAGTGTGTCTTGGGCTATGAATATGCCTTCTGTTTCTTTTAAAGATCACAAAACATTTCTGGTTGATTTCTGAAAGGGAGGTAGATATTTCTCCTGATTTATATCTACTAACATGCACCCTTATGGTGACTTACAAATAATAATACCCTCACCAATAACAGTCTTTTGCTTCCAACCCTACTTGGGATCAGCAATTTCTGGGAATACTTTTGGCAGAAGGAAAATACTGTTTGGGAAAATGTTAGTTTATTGTAAAGCAAATAGCAGAAGGTCTGAGATTAAGAGGAACTGCCAGATTTTGTTTAAAAGGAAGCAAAAATTGAATATTTCAGTCACAGAAGATGAAAAGGACCAATTAGGTGACTCAGCCAATCCTCTGCTTCCTTAGATTTGTGCCTTTGTGGATTTTTGAGTTCTTAAATCCTCTCCCAGCATGCATGCATGAAACAGGGTACTTGGGAGGAAGGATGCTTCATGCCAAATTGCTAATCCACTCCATAGCTGCCTCTCCAGTGGAGCATACTGTGTTGTCACAGAAGACAAAACTGTGATGGCCCATCAGCTGCTGGTAATCCTGATCCCCAGCTGTGAGAGAAGAAAACTAGTGAGCGCTGTTGAGTTTGTCTTCACTCGCTAGCTTGCTCAGCCCAGGCTCTTCCCACAATGGTGTGCTATGACCCTGTGGCACAACTACCATCAACTCAAAAGTTGCTCCTGGAGATCCTTCTGCCTTTTGGGGATGAGGCAAACATAGCTCATAATAAACTGACCCAACTCAGCTGAAATACACTTTTATTAAATAGGGAGGGATATTTTGGTTACCTTTCAGCAGTACAGCCAACAGCAACGACCAGAGCAGGATTCTTACTGAACGTGTTTCATTCCTACTACTAAACCTGATTATTCTGCCATTATCTTCCCAGTGCCAATATATATCTCAGTTGTATCTGACACATGAGGTTTTAACTGAGAAGCAACAAAACAGTACTGCATCTCAAGCTCAGTGGTCAATCAGGCAAGCCAGTTTAGCTTGAAATGATTCATGCTAATTACCTTCTGATAAATTTCATAAAATGAGGCTGAGTCAATGTTTGCTGTCACTTGGAGATGGAAGGGGGCAATATTTCCTTATTTGGGAGATGTGGTGTAGCAAAATAGCCTAGAGTTCTGTCAATATATTAAAAGAGGTTAAATGTCAATTAAAATATCAAATACATTACCTCAAACGGTAATTCGTCTGAAGTCTTTGTTTACTGGTTCTAATCCCTACTGAAAGTGACTGGCAATAACACTGGTCTGTGCTAAAAGTCTAATTATTCAAAGGTGGAAAACTAACGATTGAGGACTTGGACATCCATCAGTGGCTGAAAAAGTGACTGTGGCTCAGTTACAGATTCTTAGTCACCTTATTTTTATTAGTTATTTTCAATGCTTAATGTGAATCCTGTGTGGCCATTTTATAATATTTGCAATGACCAATTTTAAAATGTAGACATTTAAAATTAGTTTATTATTACAATTATTAAAGACTTCTGTTGCAGTGGAGCCCAGGGATCAGACAATATAGAAACAGAAGCGGACTGGGCAGGGAAACTCATAATACTAGAAGAGCAGACAGCAGAAAACTTTGCAGTACATGAAATGAACTCAGTAAGAAGTCCAGCTCATGAACTGCTGAGTGCTTATTAAAAATGTCTTTCTGGAACAGCAAGCCAGTTATAACAAATGGTTATAACATTTTAAGCCTGAAAAAGCTTGCCTCAAAAATGTTTTTGAAATATATTTTTTCTACCAAACTATTTCCTAAGACTATCATTTTCTTTTGGACCAATACATTGTACCATTAATTCTTTCATTAGAACATAAATAGCAAATATGCTATTGATCTGCAAACATAATACAATTCTTTAGTAAATATATCTGAACCATTAAGATAAATGCAACTTTTTTGTAACCCAATACAATGATCCATATAATTGATAAGCAGAGAAAAATACACCTTTAACTGACAATGGTAGTAGTACAATGCCTTGGTAGCTGCATTAATATGATTTATTTTCTTCATTGGGATGAATGGAAACTGCTGGTTGCCTCTTAAAATTCCAGATTTTTATCTGAGCCTTTCAAGTCTGCAGAACTGGAATAGAAACTTCATGAATTCAGATATGTTTGTGAAAATCCTGGCATGCTGTGGTTCTACCAGGCTGGGAATAATATAAGAGGAACTTCTCTTATTTGGTAATTTTGCTTCTGGCCCTGTCTGGGAGACAGGTGTGTGAAAATGAAAAATAGGGAAGAAAGGCGAACTGGTTTCTTGTTGTTTTGGTGTTTTTTGGTTTTTTTTTAAAAATCCACACTTCTCCTGTGCTCCTGCAAATATACAGACAGTGGCTTTCTAGAGGGAAAAAAATTCCTTATCTTTCCAGATACACTACTCACTGCCAGCCATTAACACAAATCTATTTTTAATATCAAAAAAGGTCAAGCAGGAGCATCAGTGGTAGAGGGAAAGGAAAGCCAATTACTGTTTTTACTGTTACCGACTGTGAGGGTTTTTTCCTTTCTCTCATGAGAAATTGCATAATTACAGTCCATAACTTCTGTGCTTGGGTTTGAACACGCAAAGCTATCTACACTTCCACAGCAAACCTTAGGACACGGGCAACTGTGTAAACTCAGATTTATCCAAAAAGTTGTCATACATAAACAGTTTGCAGCTGTTGGCCTTTCTGCCAGCTAATGAGCCCTCTGCTAGCAATATCTCTAAGGGGAATGATTACATTTATCCTACCAGCTCAGCTAGGCATTAGGATATTACATACTTGCCACAGTGATAGCCAAAGCTGGAAGAAGACAAGTTCTGGTGCGTGGGTTTGCATTTCATCCTATTCGAAACACCCAGGGCTTCCTTCTGACGACTGTGGAATATTCACTCAGCAAGTGGTTTATCCAGGTACTCCAGCTTTCAACTCTCTAATGTCTTGTTTTCATTGCACTCCTAATACTTTAATCTCTTCTTTTGCCAGCCACCTCTGGATACAGAACTTTTACTTGATTAAAACTTGGCTAGCTTTCCTCTTCTCAATGTATTCGCTGTTGGGAACGGAGCCAAACTTGAAGTCCTGAAGTCTGCTTGGCACAGATGGAGACTCACTGCATATCCACATGCACAGAGCAAACCTCCCATTCCCCACCATTACTAGTTTGGTGTTGAGCTGATGTTTTTCTCATCCTCCCACGATTTTCAATTTGTGCAGCTCACACATTGCCATCAATTACACTCCTGTAGCCTCTCTTAACATCCTACATAAGTAAAATCAGGAAACCCTAGAAGTGATTCATGCTCTGCCTTTCCGTTCAGTTGCAATGATATGTTTGACAGAGATGCCCTGCCTGTATTTACACATCAAATCAGTCACCAAGGGAATCTTTCAGTGCTTAAGATACTTAAAAATGAAGAATACTTTTCCTTTCTATAAAGCCTACAAATAAAAGGCTCCAAAATTTAAAAAACATTAAAGAAGTACCCACTAAACTGCCCCCAAGATAGGTAATAACACAATCTCTGTTCTACAGCTGAATAAACAGAGGTCCCAAGAAGTCAGTGGTATCCAGGTGAAAAAAGAACAGTATCCATGGAAGGACGCTCCCCAGCATGCACAACACAGAGAGGCTAAGGTTGTTACCATTGCTGTCCTACTGAGCCTCCACTTCCAAGTTTGGTTTACAGGGATCATCCAGAAGAAGCTAACAGGGTGAGCTGTTCCTTAATTTTATGAGAATGTGCTAATTCAAAGCCAGACATGCAATTTTAGTGGCACAGATTAATTTGGCTTAATGCTGGATAGTCATCTAGATGCCAATTTCTGTTAATCTTGCAGTAACAACATGGTTTCCATTAGAGTTTAATATTCATGCATGGAAACTGTTTTCCTTAGCAATAATTTTCATTGTCATTGTATTTAATGAAAACCACGCTGGAAACAATACATTCATTATGAATCACAAGTACAGGAATTATAGTACAACCAACCAATGCATGGGAGACAGCTACAGTCAGGTACGAAAACAAGTTAACAATCATGCGAAGTGCTGTACCCAATGCAAGTCACAATGTTTTGAACTCACGTATTTATATAGGAAGAGTTTCTGACACCATGGACCATCCGATGGAACTGGCTCCCAGTCACTGCAAGGAGTCAGCCATAGCCTATTTCAAATAGGTCTCCCCATAAGTATACCTTTAGTCTTAAAGGGAATGTGAAATACGAAGTAAGCTCAATCTCTGTGTGCCTGAGTAAGAAATCTACGCTGACAATAGGAACATCATTTTTCCTCTGTTTGTACTTAATCAAAGGACAGAGAATATGACCCACTGTCTGTCTCATTCTCTTGGTGCCATACAAGAGACAAAAATGATTCCAGGGGAGAAATTAGTTCAATTCACTTGACTTTGTTAACTGGCTGAACATCCACTCCCTGCTGAGGGCTTAAATTCCCTCCAGGGTGGGAGGTGGTTGAGGAAACAAGGCAACATAGGACTGCTCCAAATACAACTCTACACAGGACTGGGTAGGCACTCAGATAACAAGGGAATAGTCAAAGTCCTCAAAAGGAGTTTGTAATTCTGCAGAATTTAAGCTAGAATACCATCCAGGCAGGTATATTGTGTATACAACTCCCCTACTTTTAGTTGATGGAGGAAAGTAGTGGAGGAAGTAGTTTCCAGCACTAATTTTTTTGAGCATTGGTAAGCCCATGCCATTTCTGCAGGCAGAAGATGATCTGGATTCCTGGGAATCCCAAGAAACCTCTAGCTAAGGGCATATGAAGTTCACTTCTCCAACTCTAGAGCACACATTTGTTTTCATACACGGTTTTCAAACTGGTATCCAAGTCCCCATATATATTCCTTCCTGCCTCACTGAGAAACTGGCAAGTACTACACCAGCTTTACAGAAAAGTGAGCTAAGACACAACATTCAAATAACTGGTAAGATCACACAAGAAGTCACCACTACTTCTGAGAATACACATCAGACCCTGACTTTCTGTACCTAGCCAACTTGTTGCAAATGTGCCCATCGTCACAGAATCCTCTTCTTACTTTGGAGAATCTACCTTATCCCGAATTTCAACATGACCTCTATAAAACTCTGTTCCTTGCCTCCAAACCAGCATGACCTGCAGAGATGCAGCATGCTTTCCCAGAACTCAGTGTACTCTGTGGCTGGACACCTCCCCTATGGGACTGACTGTTGCCCTGTAGTGCCCAATAAAATCTCTTCTTCCTTGTAACTCTGAAAACACTGTCACTTCCAGTATACACAACTGCTGTCAGAATCCCAAAAGCCCAGCAAGAAAAATAAATAGCTGAAGCACAAAGCGTAGTTACTTTCTGAATCTCTTGATTTTCATTACACACACCCTGAAAGACTAACAAATAAAATCTCTCCCTGATATTTACAATACTAGCTGTGATGTTTCTAGAGCTGATAATGTAATGCTCCTCAGAACACAAGGTCCTAATAGCACAAATGAATGAAATACACAATACATTTTATAGGGGATACTTTTCTGACTACTGGGAATACTTAAAGATATTTGGTACTGAAATCTTGCTACGGTGCCCAAGAGTCTAGTGACTGGCCCTGGCTAACAATTCACAAGACCAGAACTCTACTTGTGAGAGCCAGATTCAACTGTGTGCCTTAGTCTTTGTGAAATGACTGCGATTCATGCAGATACACCCAAATCTTAGCCATGGCAGCACTGAAGCTCAACAGAACTTCTCAGTTGACTCTTTCAGCCCACACTGAACTCTGTGTAGGAATGCGCTGCCCCCATTTTCAAACAGATTAGCTGACATCTAACTGCAGTTTGTCTATGCAAGTTGCCCTACTCTATACCTTTCTGATAAAAATGCCTTTGTGAGGCTAGACCTCTTCAAGTCTGTAAACCCGCAAGAAGGCAGGATTCTGCAAATCATTAGAGCTTAAAGGAGTGCTTTTGCTATCTTCTTTTTCTTTTTGTTTAATTACCCTGCAGGACAGCAATTAATGGACATGTGGAATCCCTTCCCCAGCATGGCCAACTCTCAGCTTTAGCTTTCAGTCTTTCTGTGGGACTTTTATGTTTCCTGGGAACCCTCCTGTGGTTTTTTAAGTTTAATGGATGAATCATTTATCTGCTCCTTTACTAACTTGCCCACACACAGACATTCCCCAAGATGTCAAGAGCCTTATTCTAATGCATTGGATTTACACTGCGCTAATTCACTGATTCAAGTAAAGCCTCTCCCAGCGCACAAGGGGCTGCCCAGGCAGTTGAAAAGCCCTAGAGATCGAGACCTCTCATGACTTTAGGGGTAATTGTCCTCACCCAAGCTAGTAAAAGGTCACTTCAGATACCAAATGCATTGAGATGAAGAAAGCCGACAGATGTTCTAACACCTTTTTGGCCTAGAAGAAGCTTTAACCAAGGCCTACAAAAACATGCCAGACAGGCTATTAACACTGCATTATGCCAGCAAAGAGCAGACAACCTTCGGAAACCCCCAGAGGTTTGGCATGCGCATCTTTGAAAACCACATTCCTTTCCAATGCCATCCAAGAAGGATTTGTGGTCACGAGCATTAATATTCACCACACTGACCATACCTGAGGAGAGGTATGGCATTCACCATAATTCACGAAAAGCTAGAAACAAGTATACTGGTTAGCCTCATAGAGCAGATATCCATCAGGAGTGACACGGGTATCGCTGATCTTGCCTTGGAGCAAGGGAATGCATTAAAAGACCACCTGAAGTTCTTTCTAGCCCTAATTTTCTAAGCTTTTACAATAAAGCACTGAGATCTAAGACCTCAGCAAAGAAGGAGATAAAAAGAAATACCCTGTTTATTTGACATCTGCTCTTTGTTCAGCATGACATCCTCTATGCCATTAACATGGCTCCTCCTTTTTAGCAAACCATTGCTTCCCTAGATGACAGCACATTAATAAATCCTCTCCATCTAACGTGACATGAGGAGTGGCTTAATTAACTGGAGCAGAGGAAGCAGGGTATCATCTACATGTTTACTCTACTTTGATATGCTAACAGCCACATTCCAGAGAGCTTCTCCCTCGCACTCCCCAGCGACAGGAGCCCGGGCTGCTGCTGAATGCAGATCTGAAACAGGCAAAAACAGAGTTCCTTTCTGCATTCCTGTTTCTCTAGTTAAATAGGAAATTTTGGATATTTAGTCCAAATCAAACCACCATGCCCGAATACAGATTCCCAAACCCTGGCAGCTAATTCACCATCTGTTTATAGACACCATTACACAGTGCTGAAAGTCTCTGTGCTCATGCACACACATAGAAATACATGGGCTTAATTACCCAAAGTAAGATATATAACAACAGCTGTACTCCTGTTAAGAGGAAAGGCAGGGGAAGAGCTAGCTAGGTGGATCTGAGAGAAGTACTCCATTTGGGGAGGGACTGATCGACTGGATGAGTCAACACACAGTGCTGGGAAGTGTACAGAAGCCTGGCATAATTCAAATTTAGTGAACAAGGGGGAAAGACAGATGGGAAGAGATTAGGGATTGAGAGGAGACGGGGACAGAAATGTAGCAAATGGAGATAATATGGGTTTTCCAGAAGTCTTCAAGAAACATGACTTTGATCTCATAAGCAGCAGAGAGTCACTTCTGTGGGAGGCAGGGGTCAAGGAGGGCAGGAGGTAAGATCAGAAGGGAAGATGAGCTCTCTGACAACTTCTGTGTGTACTTGCTGCTGGAGAAAAATGGGTCATATGTTTCTGGCATCATGGCTTCACTTGAGGAAAGGTAGGAGCTGGACTGCAACAAGGCCTGATGAGGACACAAGTATTCAGGCAGGGAGGCCTGTGCCTTAGTGTGGACAAAAAATGGCACATAGCATAAGGAAAGGACAGCTCTTAGAACCCTACAAAAACAAGCAATGGAAATCAGTGGGATACAAGCTATTGAAAGAAAAAGAGACAGGCATAGGGGACAAGGTTGTTCAAGTGTATCTTACACCAAAAAGGAATCAGATCCAGCAGAAGTCGGGAGAGATCTGGTGTTTTTGAAAGACTACGGGAACATGTGACTGTGAACTCAAAAAACCCCATCACCAACAACTGTGAAACCAAACTGTAACTCAGGATTGGGATTCTGGCCCTTGAAAGTCACCCCTGCCTGGGGCTCAAAGGCATTTGGATTTGAATGTCTTCTGTTGGCCTCATTTTGTTAACTGGATGTAGACTGCTCTGCAGAGATGAACCTGCTGGTCCTTTCTACAACCTGTTGTAGAATTAAGCAGGATCTTAGCTTCTCACATGCATGCAAATATTGGCATGATAATATGCAAAAGACAGGCAACCTGCCAAGGCAACAGGAGGACTCAGCACTGGATTCAGCATTTGTGGAGCTGTGTGAATAACTGTCTTTCACTTCAGTGGCTGAAGCAGAGAGTCAGAGGCTAGAAATGAGTCCACATCTCTCACCTGCTGGACTGCTTGACAAGAGGAGAGCGCTCCACCTGTTCCTTCTCTAAACAGCCTTCATTAATCTCATCCTTCACTTTTTCAGATGTTATTAAAAAACAAAATTATTTCAACATTTCAGTATTTTAATTTTGACCTGTCCTACTTGGTGGAATAGGCCTGAACTCAAGAATTGCTTCAGTGTCCCCTAAGCTGCATCTTTCAGGAAATAAATAACTCACCAAAAGAAAAAAAAATAACAACTCTGCCATCAGAAAGGAAAGTGCTCGAGTCCTACCATGTCCCACGCTCACCACACTGCCACATGCCTATGTTAGTCTGCTAACACCCATCCTGTTCTCAGGATGGGTTGCCATCCGAAGGTTATAATCTTCCAAGAAATGGAAAAACAACCCTGACATTGCCTGCAATAGCTGCAGCTTTGCAAACGGTGTAGGGTCCCAAAGCCAGCTTTGAGGCTATTTTCATCTTGCTTTTTCAGGTGAGTTCCGTGACTTCCAGCTTTGAATTTGTCAGTTTGTCCCTGCAACTCATCTGAGCCATCTGCTTCAACAGAGGGCCCAAGTTCAGAGAGAATGAAGGGGAATGAAGAAAAAGAATCAGAATCAGAAGAATCAGAGCTTTTAATGAGACTGCTAAACAAAGAGGAACATGGAATTCAGCAGCAGGGATCCTGGAGCCTTCAAATTCCTCAGTATCTCCCTTCCAGAATGAAGAGACAAGGTCAGACTTGGCAATAAATCAGAAAAAATATTTGGAGTCTCTGTACCAAACAGCATCTGCTTAAAGAGCTAACAGTCAGGGTCCAGCATTCAGTTCCAGTTGTTCTTTCTCGTAATTGCAAACACTAAGAAACTCATGAAGCTATTCAAATAAATTAAAAGATACTTTTAACAGTTTCAAGAGCTTTACTGAGCCATGCCTATCTCAGCCTGCCGTGGTGTTGGTTTGGGCTGGGTTCACGAGCAAGGATCAGTCCTGCAATCGTTCAACAACATTCAGCAATGTGTCATGAACAATGTTTCAGTGTCTGGAGAGTTTCAGCGCAGTCTGCTGAACCGGACAGTTTTAGAGATGGCCGAACACCTGTGCTGCTGATGAATGGCATTCTTCCACGGCTCTCAATTAAATTCTTTCCATGTTCTTAAAGAATGACTAAGCAATTGTTAGTCTCAAAAAGTGAATGAATCTATACTTTTGAAACATGTTAATATTTAAAGTGTATTTTATTTTTAGGCGCTGTATGCGTGTCAAGCTGTTCTCTTGGCAAAATAAGAGCAGCTCAGGCAACTAGCAGAGCAGGCCAGCAGAACCGGCTGATTCACAGTAATCAAACTTTGAACAGATGCTTTTCCAAATTGCTTCTGTGATACTTCTCAATTACAGCTCCTACATCCTGACTTACAGGGCTGTCTAAGCTCCTGGCTTCACTTTGTCAAGCTGCCAGCCAACACACGCACTGATAAACTTATTTAGCAATTCTTGGTTCAGCCCTTCTGTTTTAATTCTTTGCTGAGTGCTGATTTAACCTCACAGCCTGCCTGACTTGAGAAAACTGACAAACCTGGGGTTTGTGCCTGATAATGTTAATAGGGTTGAGTTACTCTGTTGAAGTCAGAACTTGGGCTGAAAAGCTTGTATCAAGCAAGAAAATGAAGCTGGTCCCTAATACCTCCACACTGACTACTACCTCTGCTGCCAGGAGTAGGGAGTGAAAATGATCCTTCCACGTCAGCGGGCAGGAAGAGGAGACTAAGGCAGTGCCATGGCCCTGCTTCTCTCTCACGCAGTACCACAGTCAGCACATTTGTTCTGGCAGAGCATGATAGTATGGTGGAAGGGGAGGTGACAATAAAAAAAACCCCTAAACTTACTGCAAAATTAATGGCTTGTTTTCCTACACATTTGCACTTCCACTTGGGGTTTCTGATGTAAATGTGGGTGATGCAATCTTTCCCTCAGTGGCAGCATCAAAGGGAGAGGGCTTTCTCCTCTACTCAGTTTCCTAGTTTTCAGAAAACTTCCAAAAGCCTAGTACTTCCGAGATCCATATCCTCAAGTTTGACTCAAATTAGCCAAGGGGTTAAAAAGCTATTAGGGAAAGAGTGTCATTGGGGTAGACAGACATAAGCACAAAGCACACACACTGCATACACACACACTCACCAAATCAGGTTAAAGTGACTATTAACCTAAAGGGCCCTCCTCTGGGTTCCCAAACAGAGCTGTCTGTTCCGACTTCCACCCCACAGGAAGGGAAGGACCTGCATAGTACTTTATGCAGACATAAACACATCACAGCACCAGCCTGACAGAGGAGAAGTAATGGCTAATTTCAGAGGTAATGTAGCTGGAGATATTTTAGTATGTCCTGGATCCACTTTCTTTAGTACCTCTTTCTCTAAATTATTCAAAAATAAAATGTCACCTTTAAAGTAACACAAGCTAGAGAGAAATTTTCACTAAGAAAAAGACCAGCATGGGCTTTTCTCACACTTAATAAAAAGAAATCTCTCATGTTCAAACTCGAGCTCCTGTGAAAGAAAACACAAATTTGGATGAATACTGCTGCGCTCCTTGTGATGATTGACAGCAGCCAGAAGAGTCCCTGGTGCCTCGCAGACACAAGTCAAGGCACAGTCCCAGTCCTGAGGCCTTTATAGTCTGAATTCAGAAATGACAGCACATGAGGCTCACAGGGGGACTGCACCTGCAGGCAGCACTAAAGAAACTTACTGTCACAGTATCCTGCAGAAGCCAGTGGGACATTTCCATGCACGCATGTTCATGTTCTTGCTCTAGGTCTTTCTGCTAAATATCAGGACCAACAAGGGGAGAACTGCCTCTTCTAATCTCACATGCTTCTAAATACAACACCCCTGGGAAGTGCAGAAGCTCCTATATACTTGTATGCTGTCTGGGTGACATTTCCAGTTCTGAATCAAATCTGTATGCCCCTGAATGAAAACTACATGCTGATACTGCACCATGGTTTGTAGGGGTTTTCTCAGCTGTCAAGCCCCACGCAGTAAGTGGCTCGTGGAGAGAATTTGCAACGGTAACAGCTGTACTTTTCAGCTACGCAGATAGGATATTTTTGTACAAGCCTGCTTTGGTGCCCAGTGGCAGTGGCCTCCTGTCAGCTGCCATGTAATGAGATGCACTTCCCAACAAAGCCAGCTGATTAATGATAGCATAAACAGCTTCATGGCATTCACAGAAAACAAGCTGAATATGTATTACATCCGATCTAATTGTACCAGCTATCATAATCACTGTGGGCTTGATCAAAATCTTACTGAAATCAATAGGAGTATTATCACTGGCTTTGGAGAAAGTGCATTAAGCCATTTCCTGGCTTCCTTTACTTAGTTCCCACCCCCAGAAGGCTGGTCTTTGTGTTTTTTACTTCAGTGTAAAGCCAAAAAAGCTTTATTTACTTCAGTGTTTAGACCATGTTGTGGCTCACAGACACTGCATGAGTGGGTATTCTGCATCTCTGTAGACACACCAATTCATTGAATAAATATGGACTACATGGAATACAGTTTTCCCATGTTTGAAAATGCAACAAGCGACACAGATAAAGATAAAAATAGAAAAGACAGGGATTGTTCTGAGATCCTCAGTCAAAAGTTATCACTTTCAAATCTGTCATTCAGACAAGAAAATCCCAAGGATCTAACCATCACAGCAAACACACCTCTGCACTGCAACACAAACCACAGCAGTCAAGAGTTGGGGCCCATCATGGAAAGGACCAAATGTTCTCAGAATCAAAGACCTTTGCTCTGAGCCGACAGCATTGCACCTTTCCCCATTCCTCAGTTTCAGAGAGACATCGCAGAGAACGCAAACGTGCAAGAGGGCTGTGCCAAGAACCTCTTCTCCTCACTTTGCTCCAAAGAGGGAGAAGGGAAATGGGAAGATCCAAGTGAGACAGATAAACACATAGAAAGAAATCTGGGGCAAATCAGAGAACATAATGGAAGAAGGAAGTGAGACACGGGGAGGAAGAGACATGAAATTGAAACATAATTAAGTTATCAGACTCTCATGAGATAACTGACACCTCTGAAAGAAAACTATAAAGCTTAGGACTTCAGTAGTCCTAAGCAATATTTTTGTGTTGCAGGATCTGAGGCCCAGTTCAGGAAAGCACCTCTACTTCAGATGCTGCTTAAGTATGTGTCCAGATAGAGAAGGTCAGGCAAGAATCACAGGGAAAACCATCTGGATGGACAGAGCAACTCCAGTGAACAATGCTGCTTTTCTGAAGTCCAAGTCAACAGACACTTGTAGGAGGTCATCAAAGGGATTAGAAGGAGCACCACTACTTCCCCAGAACTGATCAGGAGTCAAGACATAGAGCAAGAGAGATGTAGTCAGGAATTTCATCCATACTTGGACCCAGACAAGACCAAGGTGGAGATAGTACTTTCTGTCTGACCAACAGACATAGCTAGAAAAGCAGACAAACTACAGCATCAAAGACAGGAAACATGAGTCTACAGGTTTCTTAAACAGAGATATAAAATATAAATTGGAAATGGAAATCTAACATCAATCTTTTACTTTTCTCTCATTTCAAGAACAACAAAGTCTGATTAGACTGATGGACTCATTTTAGAGCATCAGTTTAACTTTCCAATAAATAAAAACATCCACACAGTTTCCTAACTTACTGGCCAGTGTTCTTATAAATAACTGCAGTGTTTTCTCTGTTTGTCTACTACAGTGCAAATATTGCTGTACATGCTAGAGCTTGATGGATGACATTATTAAAACTAACAAGTAGATCCTCAGCAGAATATTAATGTGTACCCAGCAGTCTAATTATGGTCATGGTTTGCATTAAGAGCCTTAATGCAAACAGAGCAGGCAAAATGGCTACACAAAAATGTATGACACAACTACACAAAACCAACAAATATCTTCAACCTGCTGACTGCTCATGACCACTAACTAAAGTAGAAATACAAGGCTAATTCCAAGCTAAGCAAACACAGAAATCCTTAGCATTCTACAAATCATGCTGAAAGAGTACAGAAGGAGAAAGACATTTGATGGCTTGGGTCTAGGATGGTTTTTAAAAATTTTTTATTTTAGTAAGTTCAACATATTTCTATCAGCTAAGCTAAAAGATAAAAAGACTTGTCAAACTAATTCAGACAAAAACCTTGCAGATGATAGGATTCTGAACCTGAAATTTAAAAGTGTATATAGCAGAACCCCTGTGTCTAAATAAAATTCCAGGGGTTCAAAGCACAGTTTATATATACACATACATATATATATACACACACCCCTCAGTAAGAATTAGGCTAAAATTTCAGCATCTCCTACAGTCACCTTCCTATTTAAATTTGCAAGAACTTGATAAGGAAACCCCAGTATTTTCTACAAGGAAGATCTAGTCAAATTCAGGTATGTAAAATTCAAAGTACTCTGCCATGCATTTAGAGACAGTAATTTTTTTCCAGAATGGCCATTTTCAAAAGATGTATACATTCACATATATAGATAGATATAGATAGGTATAGAAATGCAAACACAGGCACATGCACAGATATATTCACATATTTTTGCACTGATCTAACCAGGAAGCAAAAATAAACAAAGAAAGAGGACCAATTTCTCTCTAGTCTGTATCCCAACCCAGTGAATCATTATACCTCTTCAAAATAAATAATTACTCAGAGGAAACAGAAAACTAAAAGTTAAGCCTATCGGAGCCACTGATCACAAGTGCCACATTGTATTCACTCTGGGTTACTGAAGATTGGTGTTTTCCATCTAGAAAGTCATGCAATCTGCAAGACAGCTGAAAAGCCAAAAGATCCTACAAAATCTAAATCTTTTCACTGTATACCAGCGCTGTTGATTATTAATGCCTCCTCCCTCCCTAGGATGTGCAAAAATGCAAAATCTTATTTTTGACCTCATCAGCCTATCCATTTCTCAAAAGACACAAGCCCAGAGGCAACCTTTGTTCCCTGCAGTATCTGACTAAAAATTCTGAATTGGCAGAAATATAATGGACCTTTTATCAGTACTTTTTCCTACTTACAGTTCATGCCACTGAAACCAGTTATTTCTCATGTTCCAATACCACAAACGTCAGACACTAACTACTGCAATGAAACTCCATCATAAGCCTTTAGGAAAAGCTAGGAGTGTGAAGCCCACTGCATCTCCCTCTTCTCCTTGTCTGTTCTGGCAGGAAGAGTCTTCAAGAATTCCAACAAGTCACTGAGCCATGATCTTGCTTCCTTTCCTAGAAACCATGTTGGCTTTCTTTTACCTCTTTCTATCTGTTAGGCTTGTTTGCTCACCTCTACCTGTTTAAACTTTCCCAACAAATTAGGTTAAAGGAATTGTTCTTGATTTTCTGGACATTAAATAGAGAAATGTGAATTTGCTGATTCAGCAGGCCAATCCTTAGCTAAGCATTATCTCCATGCCAGATGTTCTAAGGTGAGGCCAAAAGATGACCAAAATTATCCCAAAGACATCAATTCTGAGCAAATAATGAAGTTACCATCTTATCTTTGGACACAGTCTCCTGTGGAGTAAAAGAATCAGCTGGAATGGCGGACATGATTACTGCCTGTTTTCTGCATGGTCCCTCTCTAGAGTTTGCTGTCAGGGAGCAGCTAAGGCAGGCGCTGCTCCAAAAGGGAAGGGGAGCTGAAGTCGAGGATGATAAGGCAGGCAGAGGCAGTGGCCTCACTGAGAAAGGCGCAGTCCCACTGCACCCAAGCAAGGTGAGCAGAGAGGTGCTTAGCAGAGCTTTCTTGAAGTGCGTTCCTCAAAGCTAGACACCTGAACCACTACCTAAGTTGGCCCAAGCAGCCAAATTCCCAGGAGGGCTGGGGAAGCACTCAGGGCCCTGACGTTTGCCATCCCTGTAATGCAAATGCATCCTGTATCCCCCTAAACTGCCACAGTTCACAATCCTACATGTTAATGCAAAATTATATGGTAAATCATCTTAGTCTTCTGTAACTGCTTCATCCTCTTTCTCAACTTCCTAGGTGCTTCTCTAAATCTCTATTCCACTTTTACAAGCAACAACTAATGAAGGAAGCTTAGCTGCTTGATCACTCACTTTTTATGATCTACCATTTAATAAACCGCAGGATTCAGTGTTGACATACAGAATCCTTGTCCAACAGTCAAATATAAAGGATTAAAAAGAGAGCATGTTGAAATATGTTGGACTTTTATTTACATGGCATGATTCTTCAGGTGTAGGGTATCCAGATAAATGTGCATTTAAAGTTTAAATTCACTTCCACTATGGGCAACAGAGCATTTATATCGCTTCTAATGGCCTAGTTGAGACCTCCAAGTAGGTGACATTTACTCACTTTTTCACTTACAAGTATAGCACAAAACAGTCACAGTTGATCAGCTTGGAGTCAGGAAACTATTAAATACAATTATATCACTTATAGTTTGCTGCACTGTAACCATTACTCAAGTGTGGGACAGAACCTCTAAAAATAAGACTGTATTTTTAGATGCTTAAATACAGCTGTGACCACAGATCATGAAGCATCTTCTTTAGCCCCTCAGTTTTGCTAAACTGTGAATACAGCGCAAATCTAACTATGAAGCGGGATGTCCCTGTAAAATACTGATTTTGTCAACAAAGTGGAGGTGCTTCTCTCTAACATGTGATGGCAAACCAGAGTTTGTGCATTCTTGGGTCAGCTCAAAATTTCATCACCTCTTCCACAGCACCTGCCATTAACATTTACAGCCATGAAGCGAGCTTGTACTGGATCATAGCTGGAGCACACTTCCTACTGCATTTTCATCATGCTGGTAAACACAGGGAAGATTTTCAGTAGTTCAAAGTCCTGTTACATGCCCAATTCCTATTTGCATTATGTGTAGCACAATCACAACTGAAAGGCTTGGAGCTTGTGCTGAGGCAGAATTGGGAGTGGGAGAATTGTTAAATAAAAGCCAACAACATTCCAAGGACTTAAACTGACTTTCAATCTATTGATTGCACTTGGTGTAGCAAAATCCTTCCAGGACCAGACACCGTGCAAAATAGACTAGGTATTATCCTAGGTCATGTTACCAGATGGTTAACCAAAGTTGGAAAAAAAAACAAATGAAAATCAGTGCAGGTCAAGCTTCTTTCTTGGGGACAGGGGGGAGGGAGGAGGAGTTTTATGCACACTTCCTAGTGCTGTTTTCTTGGTTATCACTAGTAAAATCTCATCTCTACGTTATTTAAAACATGCTCTCAAAATGGCATTTAGTCTTGGCACCTGCAAGACAAAAGAAATGTAAGAGTACAGTAGGCAACTCTCCTTCATTTCCTTCCTTTACTCTTACATATCCTGTGTGCAATTGGAATGCTTCTATTTGATTATCCAGTGGAGCAAATGCTACAATGAATGCAATCATGCCTTATTACCCTACATGTCTGTAGCTTATTGCACAGCTATGTACAGATGTTTTTACACAGCTTGGTTTTTTAGCTACAGGGTCTATAAAACAATAGAAACTATCTGAAATGTTTTCAAGCCAGCAAAGGATAAAGGCACTGTAAAGCAGTCAACTGGATAAAAGCCATCTATGTCTGACAGGAGAAGAAAAACCTCAGAGGTTTCTCAATTACAAATGCATCAGCTTTCTTAAACATTATGTGGCTGCAGTCTGCAGCAAACTGATCAGGCTGGAACGTGTAAACAGAGGTAAAAATAAAGACCTAGGCAGTGGAAAGAAGAAACACAAACCTCTGGCCTGTTGAAGGGTTCAATCATTATTTACTGACCTGAAGAACTGGCTGCTGCCCAAAGAAGCTGAGCTTCCACTGGGAAGGCCTGAGAAGAGGTAGCATTGCCTCCAGCTGAGGGGCCTGGACTGAGACTCAAGAGCTGTGGCTTAGCCCCCAGCCAGCTCTGTCTTTTGGCATGTCCCTTCACATCTCCAGGCTTCACTTCCTCACTCAATACAATGGGGATAACAGTTTTGATCTCTTTGGTAAAGAGCTTTGAATTTTACTGAGGAAAAGCCCTATTTACAAATTAATTTCCTTCTCCTCTCAATAAATTCTTTTTTACAAATAAAATAAAATAAAATGCAAAAAACCCTCAAGGTATTGTTTAATGGCACAGGTCTATCAGGGAGGCACCATGAATTAATGGGTGAGGGACTGGATTGGAAGTCAGGATGTGCAAAATCTGTTCCCTGCTCTTGGACAAGAAACAACGAGCAAGTGTTTTTGTGACTCTCATGTTTTCCCTGTCCACCTGGTCAGAAGCATGTCATAGCAGAAAATCTGCTTTCTGCTGCAGCAAATCTTGGGTTGGCATTTCTAGCACAGATAACAATAGCAAGCGACGGATTATTTATAATGTACTGACAGCAGGTTTGACGCTGTAGAAAACAAACATCATTTCTCTTTCCACAGCATTATATTATAAAAAAGAAAGGAGGAAGCAGGATGAGCTATGAGAGCAGAAGAGATGATTTTACTTGTTTTATGTTCATTCTTGCGAGAATCCCTCAGAGAAACAAATCCTCAGCAAGGGGAAGTGATGGAGATGGGGTGTGAAGCTGGTGAACCAGTGCAGAAAGCATGTAAAATCTGCAATCTGCAAGTCTCTATTTACATGGATGAAGTGAGAGACAACAGCAGAAATACTATAAACCCCAAAAGACAGAAATGGTCTGTCCACAGACTTAATATAATGAGTTTGTTCTGCTCATGTCTGCCTCAAAGGCTTCTCAGCTTCACACACACAGTAGCAAGGAGCAGTTCCAGAGCTTTTCTTGACAGTTGTTTGGCAGTGTGTGCTTAGCTGGACATCAATTAGGCTTCTGCCTTCAGCTTGTCTGTTTGCAAACACAATGACCACTTTCAGAGATAAACAGCAGAGATTTCTTTAAATCATTATTAAATGGTATTTAGCCGTAAGCAAAGCCTTGGTTCTTACACAGTGTCCCACAAATCATCTCTAATTTAGAAAATAATCAAGGCAAAAAACTGTCTAGGAGATAAAAGTATAATTCAGAAGTTCTACCATAGTATATTCAGGTGAACCAAAACCATAAGAACTGCCTGTCACATAAAAGAAAAAGAAACATTAAAAAAAATTATGTTTCTGATTGTTTTTCATTCCATGCTAGGAGGAAAATTTACTGAATTGCTTCTGAGGGACACTATCATATAAATTCATTGGGAACTGTTAGTTGAAACAGTAATAACGAGTCCTTTTCTCCACAATGATTGCATGTCAAAGCCCCAGACGTAGGAAGGGGGTGAGGGGTAAAAAGATGGGGAAGGGAACATCTTATGCAGGTATCTGCCCTTTAAGCTAGGAGACTGAAATTCCCAGGTGCTTTGTGTACATGTCTATTTAATTTCACACAGACATAAATGGCCCTGGAGTGGAATGCAGTACATGTTTGCACCCATACCAGTCAAACTGCACAATGATTTAGCACATAAAGTGAGTTATGACATGGAGCTGAAATGAAAGAAAAAAGTCAGAGTATCAGAATAAATATCAACAAAGTCATGGCAAATATTTTCCCTCATGACATACTCCTTTTAATAAAGGCAACAGAAAGGAGCTTTGTTACACACCAATTTGACATTAGGCTAGGATTTGGTTTGGAGTCCTAGATGGCTGATGGGAAAGTATCATAACACAATTCTTGTAGCCAGTGAATTTTCCAAAGATATCTTTCATTCAAATAGTAATCAGCACCCACCTTGTACAACGATGAGATGTGATAGCCTGAAGGATATTTACTCAGAAATAGGTTGCCTGGTAAAGGAACACTATGGTTCATTTTCACATCATTTTAGATGGTTGTTCTCTTGTATTTATCAAAACACATTACCATGAACTATTAATAAAACCATGGGAGAAGGTAAAGTTTTCAAGCTAAGATAAGCTTAAACATCCTGCACCACCTTTGGGGCAAGTCAGAATAAGGAAGACAAAAGCTCTGGCATAAAGCCTGACTGGAGGGTTTGAGTGAGCAACAAGAAAACCAAAAGTTAAGATCACTGAAGATACACTAACAAACAAAAGCAGGGTGGTAAGCTGATGAGAAGATTTTGGACATGCTGCCTTACAGTTGACAAAGACTATGTATGTATTTCAGCAAGCCAGCTTAAATATCTTTGAGCATTAATTACCAATAGCAGTTTGAAGGTGGAGGAAATGAAAGGCCAGGTACAGAGCAGGAAGTGTGTTATTCCTCCCCGCTGACAGTGTTTAGTTCCAAATTACTGAGAACAAGCTAGCTTCAAACATACACCACCACTGTGAGGCCTATTGTTTTATCTTGTGGGATGGGTGCTTCCTAAGAAGACAGAGGGACAGATAAATAATTGGAAAATAAAAGTGCTTGAAACACATTTTGGGGCTACAAAAGGAGAATGATGTATGGAGGAGAACTAATAAAAGGAACTGCTGGAGGTTTACGAAGAACAAAATGTAGTAAACGTAGGGAAATTCCATGACCTCAGTGGGCAAGCCATGCGGTTAGCATGATGGAAGACAGACCATCCAGGCCTCTCTGGGGAGAGCAGCCTCTTGGTGTCCAGGCCCAGCTGAACAAAGAGAAGATGAAGGAACTGAATTGAGCAAGAGCTTCTAAGTGCTCTGAACTACCACCAAAGAGAAATAGACCCTTGGCAAAAAGGCAAGGGAGGGGGGTTAATCATGAGAGCAACTGAGGGTCTGTGATACTTCAGAGCAAGGGACTGGAAACACATGGAAGAGGGAACAATGACAAACATACAGAAAATCTGTCACTAATCCTCCCTCCACTACACGCTTTCATTTATTTTAATTACACAAGTTAACTCTTGCCCCCAAGACATGAAACAACAGAGAGAAGATGAAGAAAAAAGTTGAGATAACTACAAATTCAGTCGATAGCACTCACAGATTAATAAATTTTAAGAACAGAACAGACTGGTCAATCACCTCTTCTCTACAAAAAGACCTTGCAATGGGATCATATAAGCTCCAAACTAAGGACACTATCTTGTGTTTGGCTACTGCGTCTCTTCCAGAAAGACAGTCATTTTTGAGCTAAGGAGACCAAGAATTCACCACTGCCCTTAGTATATGGAATGAATAAAGACAAACCTAAACAAGACTACTGAGCTGCAAAACAAACCCAAAGGCAAATGAAATTCAAATGCTCTGGTTTCCGTAACAATAAAAACAGAAAATAAGTCTCTATAAAATAATATCAGCACTTCACTCAACCAATTACATTGGACACATTTTAAGTTTTCATATAAATCAATGAGAAAGTTGATGTATTTAACAATAAATATGTAGTCTGTTAAAACTGGCATGCCCAGCTTTTTTATTTTTTACAGACCGAATGGAGGGGAATAGATTGGCCTTTGTTTGTATTTTCTGTTTTACTTGTCTTTCCAAAAGTAGAGTGGTCAGCTTCACTGTGGTTTTGGCTGGGTTTCATTTTCTGGCTCTCACAGACTATTGTTTCTTTGCAAGATTTCAAAATATTTCAGTGATTTTGAATGCTCAAATAGACAGCTTAAGAGACATGTCAACTGATTTTCAGAAAGTACAAAGGACCATCCTCAGGATATCAGGCTTTCCAAAGATGTCTCAGGTACCCCAAACGAACTAGTCTCTCTAGAAAAAAACTCAGCCAGTTTTTTGACAGAGGCCCAAAGGACAGTTGCATGTCTCAGACAACATATAAGAATAGCACCAGGATCCTGACCCCACTGAAATCACTAACAAAACTCTGAGTCCAGTGTAAGCAGGATTTTCCTCTGGTCTTTAGCTGTGAGCCTGCGAACAGCTGTGCACATGTGAAGCAGCCTGGCTGAAGCCATGTCCCTGAAACAAGACAGAAGGAAGAGCGCACACGGGACACTGAACTGAGGAAGAGCAAGGGTTACATCAGCAGGAATTCCTGATTACTTGAGTGGCTGTGCTCATCCCAGTGCTTCTATTAACATTTATGCAATCTTATATTACACTCACTTGGCACACAAATTTTTAGTGAGAATTTGGAAGAGGAGAGATTGCTAGCTGGTGAAAAGAAATTGGAAGGCCGTTGTGGGTAGGGTGGGGCCTGAGAGATGGTAGTGATGAATATGCCCAATAGCACAGTTCTGCACTGTCTGGGTTGTGCAGCCAAGCATTTATTCCCTAGCAACCAAAAAGGCAAGGGAAAAAGTCTTCCACTGCACTGTACCATGGCTCCCTTTGGTTTCATAAAGCCAGCAGCCTGACTCTCCATTGCCCTACACAGCCACAAGTGACATAAACATTTGCAGAGCTGCGAGGTCCCTTTCTTTCACAAACACCAAATCAACTTGAGAGTGTTTCTTTAAGGGACATTTTAACCTACAGTATGTTCATTTTAATGCATTAAAGTGTGTTTGATTTTGGTCTGAAGGACAGACCCAGCAAGGCTTTTGCTAAAGCCAGGCACTGCTTCTCTAATGAATTGTTTTAAGCAGCAGGTATTTCTATTTATTCTGGCATCAAATAAAAACCCGCCCTGGAATATACAGAAACATTCAACACGAACCACTATGGAAAATGTTTTTAATGTGAGAATTCCTTTTCTTTTCCACTCACAGCAAACCAGCTAGTCTTTTCCCTTTCCTTGGGGATTAATCCTCTGTTGTGACACTGTTATGGGACTGGAATCAATATTGCACAGGGAGGAAGATTTAAATGAACAGTACACAGTACAGGCAGGACCAACCAGAACTGTTAACTGCTGAGGACAGGAGGCCACCCAACTGCGCAAGCAAACAGCCAGGGAAAAGGTAAAACTGTGCAGTCCTTTATTCAGGTGTTTTACATGGAATCAAAAAAGGATGAAATCTACTTGGAGACATAGACCAAATGTCTCATTTGAAAAACCTGCTCATATTTTGAAACACTTTACTATGATAAACTCGTAAGAAGAAAGCAGGGTGTAGCTACAAAGGGAGGGAAATTGGCTAATAGCACCATAGTGTGCAGCTCTCTATGATAGCACTTTTCACCCATAGCTCTCTACACACTTTAAAGAAGGAAAGGACTAAGATATGAACATACTGGTACAGCAGAAGGATGTCATCTGTGCAGTCACCCAGCAGCGCAGTGGCAAAACCAAACCCCGATTTCCCCATTCACAGATCAGTGTTTGGAAGACTCGAGGAAAAGGACACAAATTATGGAAGGATTTATAATCTTCAGGGCTCTCAGTAAGTTATCTTTGAGCCCTTTAATTAAAGCCAGGCAGGAGATGGGAATGTTTTTCACAAACATTGATTCACTTGTGGAAACAGTCTGGAAAACTAAGTTTCTCAATCACCTCCACTCTGATGCTCGGTTTTCTCCAGGCAGCTATTCCTTCAACTAAACCTGCCCATCTGCAGTATATACACTATACTCTGCTTTCTTTTCCCCGACATCAAGCCACAGAAAAGCACATGTGACTGCAGCAGAGGTAAAGACATTTTTAACCAGGGCAATTTAAGGATATTTAAGACACATTCTCATTTTCCATTTCCCAATTCCACACTGCCCCCACTTTTATTATTAGCTGAATACAGGGAAGCTTCAGCTTGGATCTGGGGTAACATGTACACTGAGGAATCAAGGCCAAGCTTTGCCTTGAAATATGCAGGATCATTCCTAACTAACCGTAAAGCTGCTTATTTGGCACTAGCAGTGGAAATATTGAACGAAAGGGGCATTCTCAATCTGCTTATGTCACAGAAAGGTTGGATTCTGACAACGTGCAAGGCTCCAAGCTGCAGCCTGATATTAATAGCTAGACATTAAACTCTCAATTTGGCTGGCTTAGAGGCAGCTCAATTGGAACAAAGATTTTTCTGCAGGAAACGGCAGATCTGGTTAGAGTCACATCACGAGAGATGAGTCTGAAGCAGCAGCAGACTGCAAACTTTTTGACTGGTGTGTGACAAGGCTGTGTCGCACGAAGCAAACCTTCCCTGTTCAAACTGCAGAGCATATCAGAGGTCCTGCAACTGAGGCTGTTGAAACACAATTGTTGCAGATGTCTTGCACACAGGCATATTGTTTTCCTTCTGTCCACCTCCTTTTGAATTCATTCGTTCTTAGGGCTAACTTACACAACCAAGTGGGGCAATGAGCATTAACAAACTATTTCTTAAACAAATATGGTTCTGTTTCTTGACACAGCCTGTGGGGTATCACCCCACAAAGACATACCTACATATTTTCACCATTTTTGAGCTTGTTTCAGCCATTATGTAACCTTCCACACTACCTTGGCAGCTGGGCCAAGAAAATTTGAACGAAGTCCCCAGAGCAACTGGTTTCAGTGAGGGGCCCCTGCCAGAATACAAATACAAACCTCCTGCTGCTGTTTTCTCTCTGTGTCTGCATGGCAGGCAAAGATTCCAGACAGGTTTTTCAATATGGATCTTTTTGAGCACAAATGAACACCTCTTATAAGCCATTTAAACTTCATAATCCCACTTCCGAACAACAGCTAGGCCTCAATACTTCCACCAGGGAAAGTTTTGCTTCCATATTTCTCACAATGTAAAGAAAATCAAGGCACTGTCACTAAAAAACCCATTACCTACAGCGCTCTGAGTCCTCTTACTTCAGTACACGTAATCCAATAGATTCTTTACAGTCTCTTAAACATGACTAAGCAACATTAGATTCTGGACTTGTATTGCGTCATATACTCAAGGACATCACACTGCTTTTTATGAGAACTTCTTAAGCCATGCAATCTCCTGTAGCTTTGCACTCAAAATCTTCATTTCATAGAGGTAGACAGAAGCATTCAGAATGTGACTTGCCAAATGTCACACAATGAGTCAATGCCAGAGCTGGGAATAGAAATCAGGAGTCTAGAGTCCAAATTCTCTGCCTTATATAGAGCAGTAGCCTCAGCCTCCCAGTTTAGGAGAGTGACTGCTCACCAGAAGGATGTTTCTTCCTTTACAGGATGGCAGTGCACCACATTGCAATGGTCAACTTCATCCATAAGCAGGTATAAAAACACATATGCAGCTGCTGCGATCATGTTCTTCATACATAAAAGTGAAGTATAAGGCAAGAAATGAAAGCAAGTTGCTGTCCTAGAGAACCTTGGGGAGTGCTATAACCTCACCATCCCCGTCAAGACCAAATGCAATGTCACTCTTTGGACTAGCTTCTTGCTTTCGCAGGCAGTTTTGCTGATTTGGAGGAGACTATCTGGGAGCTGAAGTGAGGAATAGGAATCTGGCAACAATAGAGACGGCTCAAACATCAACATAATTCTTCATAAGCCAGTATGGTATACCAGTGGGTATCAGCCTCCTTCGATTGTTGTGCTCATATTAAGCCCAAGTAAATGCCATGCTAAATTGCTACTTATATAACCCATATATATGTATATACACACACACACAGGGCACGGCATGGTGGCTATTAAAAAACTACTTCTCTACAACTGACACCTATTTTTCCCTATTCTGACTAAGGAGGAAAACTGGAGAATCTTTCACACAGTTAAAATTTAGTACTACCAACACTAACCACTTTCTCAAACCAGTTGCATGCCACGGAAGTACATTCCTTAATTTATTCCTCCTCTGCTGTGACACATATGTGAATGACACAACAAGGCCAAACTTCCCTTCTGGTCTAACATCTGTAATATGAATGGATTACATATGGGCTAACTTTCATCAGTAAAGAAAAATCACATAGTTATATCACCAACACAATACCTTTGGCAGAAAAAGGGGAATGAGGCTAATACAGTGCTATATCCATCCACAGAAGGCAGAGACAATGATCTCTATATAAATCACAAGTATATGATATATTCAGGGCATCAGCTACATTGTCCATAATTATCAGATACTATCCTATGGGTTTAGGACACACATAAGGACTCAGAAACATGAAATATCTGTTTTATGGATTGGAATCCATCAAAATCCAGCATTCCAATTCATATTGCACCACTGCATTACTCCTTAGCAAGCTGATGACCAGAGGAATTGGTTATCTTCTTCAGGCTCTACCTATAGCCTCTAAGCATAAGAAGTATTTCTCAAGGCAGGGACAGATGAGATATCAGAGTGTGGTATAACTTGCGCAGACTTAATTCAGACTGCAGCCCTACCAGAATAGTTCCTCATCTTATGGTTTTGAAGAAAACTTCCAAATTATGCTGCCAGTATATATAACACAGAGATAAGGGCCTAAATTGTAGATGATCTGAAATGACTGCAGTAACTCACCAATTTGGGTACAGGCAATAATGCTTGAAAATTGATGTCATCAAAATATTTACTTATTTCAACAGTATTTAAGAAAAGATGGTATCATATGATGGAGGATTTAATCTGTACTCAGGGATAAGGCACGCTGCCTCTGGGTTCAGACCACAGAAACAGTGGGGCATAGAAAATGCATAAGTGAAGATGCTAGTGCTTTGCTGCCACATAATGAAACTGTCAGGGGAGAAGGAAGGAAAAGGAGGACTGAAGAGAGCAAAGAGGCCAGACTGGTTTTGTCCCAGGAACGTTCACCTTCTAGATATCTTGGAAAAACTATGATGGAAAGAGTAACAAATGAGTTTAATCTTTATTGCTCTGATCTTCCACTTTCTCCACTGCAGCCCCAGCCTGCAGCAAGTCGCAGCACAAGAAAGTACTTGGGTATTGTAAGAACAGAAAAGAAGTAATAAAAATATTTCCTTAGTCATGCTGCCTATGGTAATATAATTCCCTGAATAGAGATCTTCAACAATACTGACTTTAAAAATGGAAAGAGCTCTGACCTTAGTCAGCATGTGTCTTCCATCAGCTTCTTTTTTTAAACTTCTTTATTGTATCTTACCACAGCCATCTCCAGATGCAGGTACACAGTATAAACACCTTCCTCAGTGGAAGCGTGTTTTCCATCGGACACAGAATAAATGCATTGTGAGGGATTCCGACTGGAAAGAAAACTTGGACGTAGAGGCCAGTCCTTGCTCATGTTTGAAAACAAAATGTATATATTTTTCAGCTCTGTATTTTCTCCTTTCACCTGATCAGTCTCCACAACACAGAGAGGGAAGGACCTGCATTCTGAGATGAGACTTCTGTAGGTAGTTTCAGAGCTCCTGCTGAAGGCACTTTCCCCCATGCTCTTCATCACCTGCTATTGTCAGCATAGCAATCCCTAGTCTGCGAGTGTCTCTCTGAACACTGGAGTGGAGTGTAAGATCAGATGAAAATCAGGATCCATTCCAAGTTTACAAAGAATGTAGAATAAGGGGCCGCTTGACTTTGAGGCAAGTCTAAAAAAATCATGCAATCATCAGAGAGAGGATGTTGAGCTATGCCTCCAAACACTGCTGCTACTGTGGTGATTAAAAAAAAATACCAGGAGAACAGATACAGTGAAGGTTACTGCTACCCAAGTTAAATAAATACATAAACAAAGTATTTAATGTGTGGGATGTAAGGACCCTGTGTATCCAGGGTTTGGATAAGATTAAAGGCAATTAGGAAGTAGGAGGAGTACGAGACAGAAAAGAAAATTTAACTTGGCATTCCTACAATGCGGTATTCTTCTCTGGTGTCTGAGTGCCGGTTTGATCTGGGAGTGTTACACATGTTCTTACAATTGGAAATACATTCATTAGTTAGCAAAATCTTGTTTTAGGTGAGAGAGCACTGAAAGGAGCATTATACAGACACACCAAAAGACAGTTTCCTAATCTCCAACTATCTAATTCTAGATCCATTCCAAAGAAGTAGAAATACTTAAGATTACTTCCTGAACTCAGAGACCTCCGGTGCTTCAAGGGGTTAATATTTAATGGCTTATTTATAGTTCATACCCTGCTCAACTAATATATATTTGCATCACAAAGGTATACAGAATAGTAAAAGCAACATTACAGCAAACCAAAGAATGAAAGATTGCCCAGAAAGCTCCTCTTAGCATAGAGGTGGCTATGAAAATACTCTCCCCTACTTCTTTGACTTACCCACAGTGTCACAAGGCTCGTCTTTGTGTACGCAGAAATCTGTCCTAGAAAGAAAAACAGAACAGAAGTGAAATGTATCCTGTGCCTCCAGACTTCAGGCTAGGAAAAGGCAGTGATGTATGACTCGCATATCATGGGTGTTGAGGATTGTGGTGTTGTTTTTTTTTTTTAAACTGTGTGCAGCCTACACGATGACAACACAGATAGCAGCATTGATTGCTACTGCAAGATTACAAGCAATTACGTGAATCAGCTCCATACACTACAGTTCAATTTAACAGACTGAAGATTTAGCATGTAAAAGAATACTGCCTCCCTCTATGATGTCAGACTTCTTCAGCAACTGGATTAAAATTGAAGCTCTTATTTTCACAGGAGAACTGTAACAAAAAGGAGCAGACACCCTGTGATGCAATGGCACCATCAAAAGTGGGAGGAGGAGATATGTGGGCCACTGCCTGGAGACACAGAGCTGATCATGTATACCCAGAAATTCTCAGTTCTTCAGTTTTTTTCTTCTTCCACTGGAACAGAAAAGGACAAGAAAGAAGCAGAACTAAACAGAAAGACAGATGTTGGCAAGGAAGAAGAAAGAGAATTTCAGGATTTGCCAGGTAACAGCTAGGTGAATTGGCTTCAGCTAAACTTCTTACAGTCAAATTTGCCATTTTATGATTTGAATCCAAGACAGAGAGGTTCAAGAGACTTCATTTGGTCTCTGTTACTCCCCCCACATCTCATCCAGTCTCCCCAGATCTCATCAAGGCAGGAAGATATACTACATATGCCACTGGCACCCGCAAATCAACTAGGGATCCATGGAGCTGTATTAAACAGAAACAATAAAAAGCCTTGAAGCTCACCATCTAAGTGATGACACTTCATGCGAGAAGATTTTGTAAATGAGATTCCTCATGACAGAAAAACAAGTGTGGGAGGAAAAGTATTTTATAACTAAATTAATGATTTGAATACATTTCAATAAGCACTTAGACCTAAACTTTAGGAGCTATCTTCACCAGACCTGCTTTGCAGTGCTATCCACTATGAAGAGGAGCTGGAGAAAAGTTCCTTAATCCAAGGGAAGCTGAGGAATCATAATCTCTATCATTATGGCTTTCCTCACCCTGTGGGGAGGCTAGTGAGAAAATCATATTAGTACATTTGGAGTGTGTCATTTGAAATGCCTGAGTCCCCAGTGGGATTTTGAGTTTAAGAGTTTGGCAGGGGGAAGATTAAAAATACTTAGAGAAAGATAATACTTAGAAAAAGAAAATACTTAAGATAAAAATAGAGAAAGATTAGAAATACTTTTTTCTTGAAGAAAAGTATGAAACTAGAGTTTATAGGAAAAGGGATTTAAGGCCCAGGATTGTGGCTGATGAACCCAAACCCTTCACACCGAATACCTTTGAAAGTCACAAATCAAGTTGTCAAGGGCTTGGAAGGAGAGAAACAACAGCTATTACCAGCTCTTGTTAAGTAGACATTGAAAACTAACCGTGCTTCAATGCAGAAACAACCATCAAAGTGTTAAAAAAATCAGATAGGAACAAAACAAAATCAGAAGCTACGACCACACACCGGCCTCGGCTTTCATTTTTCACCGCAGCCTTACTGTGTCTCAACACCTTGGCATTCCAGCCTTTCCAAAGAAGACTAATGACAGTCTCCTGATGGAGCTGGCACAAACGCGCCTGCTTGAGTTCCCAGAGCCAACTTGACGGAGGTTTATTTAAGGACTTATTATGTTACATAAACTGGTAAATCAAACAGATGCTTTTCTTGTGACAACAGATAGCTGAACTATTAGTAGATGGCAGGAGGCCATTGCTAGAAAGGCATCTCTCTTCAGGGGCTGGCCAGCTCTGCAAACAAAGCACAGCAATTTTGCTCCTTGCACTCTGTGTTCTACACGGAAAGGTGTCTGGCACTTTCAGGCAGCTCCCTGGAGAAATTACCACCATGCCATAAAATGAGGGGTCTCGTAAATGATCCAGCACAGCTTGCAGACTCTCCTACAGAGGCAGGACAATCCTTGTCTGTAAAGAGAGTGCTGTGATGCTGTCTGGTCAGGGAAGGACTTGAAACACGTCAGCAAGAAGAATTGAACATAGCTGCCCAATTCACTGCATGTAGGCCTGCAAGGATGGGCCTCCTCAGCCGATCCTTTAAACTGTCAAACGCAAGTCCAAGAGACACCATCCTTCTATTCAAAGATCTTGTACCAAAGTGTTGGGCTATAAATCTTCCAGACCTATTGTAAACATTTTACCCCAAAACTCTGTGGCCAAACAGAAAAGCACGTCCAAACCTTTAGTCACAAATGAGCTTGGTACATCTCAGTCTTCCTCCAAAGGCAAGCAGCCACCCCATCACAAAACCTATATACCGAAACTCCTACAGTCCTTTCCTGGCAATCAGAGGGGAGCCAAAAACTGAAAAGCCATTAAGAAAGAGCTAGCTCACCTATGGATCAGTCACACCAGTGAGGTAAGACGGCCCCATCATGGCACTGAAACTGATCTGCTATTAAAAAGGTTTCAATCACAGGTCTCTCTCTGGGGCATTTTTGAGCTTGACTGCATCTATATTTTTGAAATGAGAGCTTGACATGAATGATACTATACTGATACTCCGAGGATATAAAAAAGATATCTTAATATTCATTGCATGTGCAGACGTCTCTTATCACAGAGACATAGTTTTGTTAGCAGAATCTTTTATAGAGCAATGTTGGAATAAAACTCTTACTCTAGGAGCTGCAGTTCAAATCCAAGATCTCACCTTATCACACTAAGTCTTGGATAATATATTGAAATCACACGCTGTAGCTGTGAAGCAAATTTACTCTTCACTTTTAGCCACTGACTGAATCAAGCAGGCCATGTGTTCTCATCTTCTAGGGACCTGTGAAATTCTCAGTCATTATCACTTGTGATACTGTGCAGAGTGTTTCCATTAGAAGACTTAAACAATTCTTCTAAAACAATGACAACAGGTCAGTTGTGTTGTTCAATAAAAATAGCCAGAAAAGAAGAGCTCGGAACTCCTCCTACAGTCACTCTTCCATCTGGCTCACACGAACTGGAAAAAAATACCTAACTGTGCTAAGCTAAATTCTGCAATTCAAGTCCTTCCTGTAAGAAAGAAGGACAGTAGTTGAACTGTGCATGAATAAGAAGTATTCTGTTTAATGGCCACTTCCCAGCATCCTTTGAATGACATCTTTTGACTAGTTTAACCCTGCAGGGTCATAAAGCTGAAGGACAGAGGAAACTGGTACAGTCAAAAACCTGCCAAAAAACCCTGCACATCCATGTATACATTTAGTAGCACTATGTGCCCAGTTTCCTTGATGGACATGGAATTGCTTCATTTGCACATTTAATGGGAAGGCAAAGGGCTGGAGAAATGTGGAAGGGAGGAGCAGGCTGCAAATGGAATAACTACACCAGTATGTCAGGAAAAAACCCAAGTCTTTCCTTAATGACAGCTCTGAATTCTGTTCCTGTCAGTGTTGTGTCATTCTTTGCTCTGCTATCACATCACCGATAGTCTAAGAAGTGACCCAAACGCCTACAGCCAGGAGGTGGGGAGAACATCAGAACGTCTGAAGATTTCCTAGGGAATGCAAAAGACAGAAGATCGAGAGGGGGAATGTGTTTCAAATGAGACATGCTTCTAAGATCACTAAGATACAGATTCTGCAGGCAGAAGTTATTCTGGTCAGCTGCCCATTAAAATATGAAGTATGTTATCAGTAGATGCCAGAGATCTGAATTTCTGCAAGTTCAAAAACAGAATTTGAACAAGAAAAGTCTGATGATTATAGAGACCACAACACTATATTCAGACCTTCAGGGCTCTAACAGATTATTCCCACTGTCTCATTTATTTACTGAACTGGGCAATGGTACATCTTATTTCACAGGCACAGTATGCCTCTTACCTGGAACTCAATCAGGTGGATACTATTAAAATCCCACAGGAGGGATATTTGCCACCCAGTTAAGCTACTTCTGCATACAAATAAGTATATGGGGAACATCAGTGAGACGTGAAGTTTTGAAAGGCAAGTGTGCCTTGGTGTTTCAAATGAACACAGCCAGATTGGAACCAGAGGGATTTCTTCAGAGGTTGACCCCAAAGAATCTGTTTCTAGTCCTAAAGCAGCTGCAGCTGCTGAAAATTCAGCTTCTGCTTCTTCTGGCACAATTGCTTGTGCTGGACATGCTGTTGCTCCCATATCCCCTACCACTGGTCCATCTGTACAGTCTGGGGAGGGTCCAGGGACACACACACACCCCCTTCCAAAGCCAAGAGTAGAAAACTGATGCAGGAATCAGGCTGCTGGGCCAGAATTCTTCCAAGCAATGCAGCATCCTCTATGCGGCAGAAGCAGGATGGGTTAAGGATGACAAGACACAGCAAGAAGGAAGGAAAAAGACTACAAGTACACGCTACTGGCCTATCAAACAGAGAAAATGCTGCTCTTATGCATAGCCATGTGCTCCTTGGCCTGAACTTTCTCACAAAATCTGAATCTAGTTTCTAACCCAACTGAACCTGTACTTCTCCAGCTATTCTGACTGTAAAACCCTGCAAATCTATTGAACAATTCTTCCTACAAATTCTTTCTACAATTTTTCCTCAGATGCCTGAGTCCAACTCATTTAGCCTGACATTATGCATTCAATTTTATAAGCTGCAGAGAGACTGCACAGATGAAATGCTCTGTTCATTCCCTCCACCCCGTGATTAGAGCACATCAGAAGAGATTCCGTATGCCTCACTTGTCATGCAGGACAACTGGATGCCCAGATGAGTTTAACAAAAATGTTAGTTATTTATTTAGGCCCTGATCCAATGAAGCACATGCTTAACTATAACCAGGATGTGCAGCCCATTGACTTCAAAGGAACTATTCACCCTGTCTAAAATGTTAAGTATCTGCTTAAGTGCTTGGTTGGACTACACTGAATACAGAGGAGAGAGAAGGATTTGGGGGAACAAGCACACATGTCTGTAAAGGTGCATTCTTAGGAACTTTGTTGGCCCCATGCCCTGCTCACCAGCTATTTTACTGAACACTCACCAAAATCGCATGGATAGTTTGCAATGTGACTATTAACACAAGAGATTATTACCATCAGAATGGCAGTTTATGCAAAAACATGTATTTCTACTTACAGTGTTGGCAGAGAAAAAAAGGTGAAAGCGGTGAGTAATGTTGAACTGCAGTACAGACATTTCCTGCCTCAAACTGGGGAAGAAGTGGGTAGGAAGCAGTGTTTTTCTAGCACATACAGCATCCATTTTACACTATATTTTTGTGCTCACTTTAATTATTCAGAGATCATTTCTGTAACAATGCATTCTTCATTTACATCTTAAAATATGCAATCAACTTAGCAGACCATGGATTTGCTACTCAGAATTTATGGTGACCGTGAGGAACATGGGACTTGCATTGTATTGTAAGGTTGAGATCATGTAGTGAAGTTAGAAGAAACAAGACTACAGGTTAATAGGGACAACACCCTTTTTGCTTACTTTATCTGGGCCATACCCTGATGTGTTTGATACATCAGTAGGTACAGAGCTGCGGGCTGCAAGGAATTTTGCTCAAGTATTCATACACAGATTATTTCATGTCTGAAATAAATGCAGCAGTTTTCAAACATACAAACAGATAAAGAATGACACCCCTCCTCTATCTCAGCTGTGATACAGGAGAGGTGTTAAAGTGGTTATTTCCTAGGGCAAAGAGAGAGAAAATTAATTTAGTTTATGGTATTCATCCCTCACTTTCTTTAGGAGATAACTCCCTCACCACCTCCCCACTACTGACACACTGTCTGCTCCACAGGTACCAACTGTCTCTCCTCTCAGACTGTTCAGTTGATTCATACCTAATTACACACAGAGCACTTGTTCTCAGCTGTGTTCTCAACTCCACAGCTTCTTTCTTCTAGGAAGAACAGCTCATGCTCCAAAACCTCACCTATTTTTTCCACTTATACCAGCTGGTGTAAGAAAAAAAGTATCATCTGTGCTACAGCCATGTCTTGCCTGTATCCTGACTACGACATGCTCTGGTTCAGGAGGAGAGATGCTTTTGCACAGCCTTGTTAAGTATACACAGAAACAAGACAAATCACTTCCATCTAAGTCATCTGAGCCATCCAAACAGCATGTAGGTAGCAAATGTATCATCATCAACAGATCTTTTTCTTGGATTACTGCTAGACCAGATAACCCCATCATTGACTATGGGCCATTGTTGGTTGAAGTAAACTGATAAATGAGACCTCACTATACCTGGTTACAAAAACAGCAGCATCCACAGGAGGAGTGTCATCCCTTGCGCCAGGAACCTGGTTGTTACCAAGGTATTTTGCCCCACCATATTCTTCATTTTGCCATTGGCAAAAGCTCTCCAGAGACCTCTCTCCATGATGCCCGATAGACAGCTTCGCCTTTTGGAAAAAAAAGGGATACAAAAGAAGAAATATCAGTCACAGTCTTTACATAAAGCATTAGACCTCTGATGAAATATCAGAGGCTCAAAGATATAGATGTGATTGAATGAAAAATGCAAAACCAGCTTCATCTAAGCAGGTGAACTAGGGACTTTGGAATCCACACTGACTTCTATCATTTGATCTACAGAACAAACTCCATCAGCTGGCAGCAGTCATAACCTTCTAATACAGCATTACATTAAAAAGTCTCCTAAGTCTGGAAGTTATATATTCGATACCAGAGCCATATAATTTTTAATCTTTGTAACAGTTAACTCCTGAGCCTGGTTCACAGCTATAAGTGGACAAAGATTTACCAGGAAGGATAAATAAAAGGACTGTAGCTCCTTTCACTCCCACAGCCCCCTATACTTCCCACCTTTAGTACTGCCTGGTGTAGTGTGGCAGGCACTACTTACAATTTGTGATCATGTGGCTGGACCTGCCCCACTTCCCCCCCACCCCAGCACAAGGATCCTGCTCTGCCTGTGAGACTACCACAGTACAATTATAGCAGCAGGGTAAAAATGAGTTAGAACTCACAGGACGGTTGCGGAGCAGGACTAGTTTGGTCACTCGAATGCTGACTTTAATTCCAAGACTTTGATGTTGAAACATGTTGTACACCTGTTAAAATGCAAAGAAAATATCCACATTATATCAGTAACAATACCAAGACCTAGTAATAGTTGAAGGAACTAATTGTGACTAAAGTTAGACATTTGTTATTCAGAAAACTGACCCAAAACAAACCCAAATGGGTTATGCTACTACGGTCAATAAAATAAAGAATTTTTGAGAGCTACCGTGTTACCACTCTAACAGTTCCACATACTACAGCGTAGCTAAAATGCTTGCAAAAACCACAGTAGGTTTGCTCCTACTGTACTGCATTTGGCTTCACCACTTGTCCAATTTGTCACAGTAATCTGAGCAAGATTCAGCATTCAAGGACAAAACACATTAAAAAACAAAAAAAAAATACACAACCTAGTTGTAGAAAGAAAAATACTTTTAATTGGAATAAATGAGAGAAAAAGGGTTGCTGAGCAACAAAGGAAAGGAAAGAAATATTCCAAAGGAACTATAAACATCAACCAAAGTCTCAGGAACATGGACATACATTATGAAGCATCCAACTAATATAGATCTTCAGCATTTAAATATCAGAGATATCTGAATGCAAGATGAAATAATGGTGTGTTTTAGACTTCAGGAAATAGAATGGAAAAGCAATTTCCCTCTGTTATTTTCATATCTTATATAAGAGAATAGTAATAAGGCAGCATATAATGACACAAGGCTCAGGAAATACAAAAATAGCACCGGAAACTACCTTACTACTTTCTCCAGATTTTGCATTCCAGCTCAGATATTTCACGTCATTTTTATAGGTTAGAACATAAGATCTTAACTGATGCCAGAATTTTATTCCACCCATTTCTCCATGTACAAATGCTTTAACTAGACTATATCAAAAAAGGTGAGGGAGGGGTTTATTTTAAAACGGTTTAAAATGCCCCATAATAACCTTTGGATTAATACTGTATTCCCTATTCAGTCAAAAAAATAAAATCAAGACCACTGAAGACAGACTCTCGACTAATGGGAGGCAGGAATTGGCCTTAGGTAAGCTATATTCCTTACTCACATCTCGTTTGCCTAGAAATACCACACAGGCTCAGCTAACTTCCTACAACAAACCCAAGACGTGAACATGTTTCGGATATTATGCTTTCAATGCTTGGTATTTTTCCTATTTGTGCAAATATTCAGGAATGTGTTCAGTGTAAGAGTGTTCTTAAGCTCTTTAGTGTTTGGGGTTGGATTTAAGCACACACATAAATGTTTCCTATAATTTAAGCACATATTGCAAGACAGACACTACTCAGTATTTGACCCACTGACCTTCACTACGAGCACAATAAGCCATTTATCTTCCCTGTGGCTAGTATACAAATGCATAACAAGTGCTGGTACTATTTACTTAGCTGGGGGATATGTTGGTAGAGTAGCTAAGGCCTCTCACTACAGACCTGGAGGGATAAACTTGACACTTGCAGAGAAGGGCTCTGACAGTTGACCTATGTGTAAATGGAGACCTGGACATTCAGCTGAGAGGGTCAAGGGGGCATCATGCTGATCAAGTCAATCTCTCATGTACCACTACAGAGGCTAACAAACATTTGCATGTGATGGATGCCTTTGATTTGCCCAGCTCACTGCTAGCTCTGACCACCCCATAAAGTTTCTAGTCATAAAATGAGAGTACAGCAAACAGGCTCTTATTAAGCACCATCATGGTGCTTGCCTTTCCATGAGAGCAGACAAGCTGCCTGCCTCCAGACCCAGCACAGAGAGATCCAAACGCCACTGACTTCAAAAGGTAGTTTTCACTGGCAAAATTTGCATAGCAAGAACCAGCTGCTGGAGAGTTTAGCATGTCATTTTGAAGGCTGTCAGCCCCTCTTCCTTTTCCCTTGTGCTCTCCATCCTCAGAATAACTTTGACTGCATTTGTATTTGCATCCATCAGTGATCTCAGAAGAGCCCATCCTAGCTAGCAGCAGCAACAATTGGATACTAAACCAAAAAGACACTAGGCATGCAAAAGAGGCTTTACTTTGCTTGTTTATTCAAGCTTTGTTTGCTTATTCTCTTAAAAGGAGCCCAAAGAAGCTCCAGATTGATGGTAGTTTGTGTTGTCTAGTAGGAACAATAACCTTTCCCTCTACTAAATAAGCCTGACTGGAACAAGTGGCTGTTCTACTTCAGCACAACTAAACCATTCAAACACAACCCACCTAGAGACAGATGCTTTCTCATCAGAGATCTGCTCCAGCTAGCTCTGCTTCCATCCCCTACTCTGAATGCATCAGAGGCTGAACCAGACTTTTCAGTCCATGACTGGATTAAGAGGGAGACGCTTGTTTCAATGCAGTCAGACTGGTTCCTTTGCACTGCAATCAGTACTTTAATGTGTGTACAGGTAAACACACTGTAACTTGCCTGATACCACAGTGCTGGCCTACCAGACTCTGATAATGACAGGATGCTGATTATTGCTGCAGCACAAATCCAGGTGTATTAGCAAGAAGTGTTTCTCCTGATGTTTTGGGATAGACAGTGTGCTGAATTTTGAAGATGTGGTGCCAACAAAAGTGGCAGTGCATATTCTGGCCATGCTTACGCATTGTTTAACTACGAGGATGAATCTCTAAGTAGGTGATTTACTACTGGCAAAAGGCAAGAAAGTATGATAGGTAACAATACCCACGTGTTGAAGTAATTAATTTCTTAATGAATTTTAAAGAAGTTTTCTCAGAGATGACAAACAGTTGGATAAAGAGTAATCCTTTGGGGTTTTTTGTTTCATACAACTCTGCACTGTTTCTCAGGATTTAAAGTGTGATCATAATAAACTCAGCTGAAGAAGACATTATCACTGTGATTTAAGATGGTCCAGTTCCAGAGCTGCAGGACACTGTCAAAATATCACATTTACAATTTCCAGTCTTCTTTCATGAACAAAGTTGAAGAGTGGGGACACATCTCCAGCTTCATCTGCCTCCACTGATTCTTCTATTTCTTTTCCAGTTAGCAAAAAGCCCCCTATAAAGTTTTATCCAGAAAGGCCTACATAGATTTAGCTGGGAACTGTTCACACTCCACCCACAAATAAACTTGTCTTTCAAAATGAGCTAAGATCTGCAGGCAAATTAGCAAGAAAACTGACCTAAAAGTGTGCCTGCAAATTGGTCTGCACAAGCAAACATCACCATGCAAACAGCTCTTATTCATTAACCGAGTGAGTACAGCATGTATACGCTCTATCACTATACTGAGAAAACCTTCTCAATTAAAACAGAGTGCAAGACAGTTCTGCACAAGTGATTTGCCCTTGTATTTAGCCCAGACATAGGACTGTGAAATGGAGACACAGAGTTTGAGACTGAGAAGCAACCAGCCATGTGCCACTCGAGCTTCTCTGACTAGATGCCTGCCAGACCCCACCCAGCCACGCTCTCACAACCCCTCCTCAACAGGACAGAAGGACAAAATAAGATGGAAAAGCTCGTGGGCTGAGATAGAGAGGGAGATTACTCATCAATTACCGTCATAAGCAAAACACACTTGACTTGGTGAAAATTTAATTTATTGCCAATTAAAATAATTTTTATAGAGAGAAACAAAGATAAGTTAAAACAACCCTTTCCCCTCACCTCATCCCACCACTTTTTCCTAGGCTCAACTTCACTCCTCCATTCCCGACTCCTCTACCTCCTTCCCCCTTACACCAAACCACACCGGGGGATGGGGAATGGGGGTTGCGATCAGTCCGTAACAGCTCCTCTCTGCTGCTCCTTCCTCCTCACACTTTTCCCCTGCTGCAGCATGGGTCCTCTGCATAGGCTGCAGTTCCTGTCAGGAGAACCTGCTCCAGTGCAGGCTCCTCTCCACAGGCCACAGTAGTCTTCAGGGAATACCCACCTGCCCCACCATGGTCTCTCCACAGGCTGCAGGGCAACCTCTGCTCCAGCACCCGGAGCACCCTCCTCCTCCTGCTCTGACCTGGGTGCTCACACGGATTTTTCCTCACACTTTTTTCCTCACTGCCTATGCAGCCTTTTGCCCTTTCTGGAATATGTTTTCACAGAGGCGCCAACAGCTTTCCTGATGGGCTCTGCTGTGTCCTGTCGTGGGGCCATTGCAGAGCCAGCTGGAACCTGCTGTGTCCGGCACGGGGCAGCCCCGGGGCCTCTCCTCAGAGAGGCCCCTGCAGCCCCCCGCTGCCAGCACCTTGCCAGCTGCACGCAATACACTATCCTTTCAAATGAAAGCCCAAACTGTCTCAAATCACAGTCTTTAAGGCTAGAAGGAACCCCAGTGAGAAGACAACCAGACCTTAAATGACTTGATGAAAAAATATGAGACCGAGTTCAGCACAGGTTATTCAGAGCCATTTTGACAGCACACAGCCAGTGTTAAACCAGACTGTGCATGGCAGGTTGTACCCAAAGGAAGCATTATCACAGAATCCAGGTGTCTTTAAAATAAAAGAATTCAAATCCATAGGTCTTTCCTGTTAGGAATCAGATTCCATCATGGCAGTGACCACCTTCTGCCCTTCTCACTCAGCCTACAAGGAAACCATCACCGATAGACTTGGCCTGTCAAAGCTATTCAGACACCATGTCCAACTGGCTATCATCGGCACATGAGCTAACAGTGCCAAGTGAGGTTGCTGAGATAATTGGTACCAGGGGAGGAGAAATGGGATTTCCTAGTGCAGATGTTCTCAAGATTTCCTGCTGCACGGGCAACATGCATTAATAGAGAGACTGACTCACAGACACCTCCCTTCCAGCTCGCAATACCATGGGCCACCCTCCCTCAAGCCTGCAATTGCATCACACCCTTGAGGCTGCTGTGACCACTTCCAACAGGGGAAAAGTAAAAATATTTGGGGTATTTTAGAACCTTTTAATAAAATAAGGCAGCTGGGAACACAAGCGTCAGCTGCATGAAACCCACTAACACACTGCTGTGGAACAAAATGCAAAGGTTTTAGGACATCACCACACTGTCAGAAAGCAGCTTGGCTGGAAGAACAATGGAGGTTCTTGGTCACTAGGCTGAAGGGAAGGGATGTGAAAAATTGTCAATGTGGCTGAAGTGTGGTCATGATCACTGGTTGCCGTGTTGCAGGTGAACTTCTATGCGGTATTGACTTGTATTCTGTGAGGAGTCATCAAAAGTAGAGAGAGTGAGCTTTGGAAACAGAAAGAGGTATGGTAGAGTCATACAAAACAGACAGAAAATGGAAGGGGAACTGCTGAAGAACAAGAAGAAGAATAAAGCCTGTCTCTGGCATCTCCCTCCTTCATCTGTATTTCCCTGACAGAGCTTTACTGCACAGAATGCCCTAGAGAAAACAGAAAAGCTTGAAGCCTGAAACATCCTCCTCCACCTCTGTTTGCATTCCTCCTGCCTTTCTTTCTCCTTATAGCTTTGATATGGAAGGGACAGAATAAATGCAGCTTTGGCATGAGCTGTCCAGGCCTGCCCCAGCATGCAGAAAGCACAACCTAGACATGAGGAATTGGGCTAAGAGAGGAACTAAACTACATCAGTTTAATTTTTTTTAATTTTCAAGAGCTTCCTCTGCAGGTGGACGGTGGGAGGGAGACGTGTGTGTTTCAGATGTTTTGGAGTTCAGAACAGCAACCCTGAGGGTAAATTGACTTTTTTCTTTTTCTTCCCTAAGCATTGCGCTCAAGCAAGAGCTTCCCCATTGCCTTGGCTGCTGGACGACATTTGGACAGCAGAAGCATTAGTCAGGTTACTGAGGTTGTCTTTCACTTGTTTTGAAAAGTGCTATAGGATTTCTAACACCCACCTGAAGCCAAGCTTTCAAATTACCCTATTAAACATTATGAAAAAGAACATATTCATGGCTTTTTATAAGATACAGTTGACATAACTCTTTCTCCTGGGGCTGCTGGAGTGAAAAGAGAAATCTGTAGACAGTGATCAAATACTTATATCCTTTCCCCTTATGTCCCTGTTCCCATCATGAAAATTCCAGATCATGGTAAGGGAGCCGATTACCAGTGGCAGCTCTGGAGCCTTTATGTGCCAGCCCCCAGGAGCACAGAGATATAAATCCATCAATGCATGCATGATAAAAATGGTTTTATCTGCTTCTTTAAGATAGAAAAAACTCTCACAGGGGAAATCCAAAATGAAAAATGATCTGCAGAGTGTAAAATAAGGCTTCAGAGAGTAAACCAGTATTATTCCTAAAGAACAACATAAAAATTTTCCCTCTTAATGACATCCAAAAGATCACTAACTTCAAGTTACTGCTTGCTGCTGCAAAGAGCTTCCACACTAATCGCATGGCTTAGCAACAGCTGCAGGAAAACTAACACATACTACAGTAACTTATCCCTGCATGCTGTATTCTCTCAGAAAAAGGCAAGCTCAAAACCAAGCCACAGTTGTAATTTATTCCAAAACCCCCAAAAATGCACTTAGGGGAGAAAAAAACTCCACACCTCTTTTTTTAGGTTTTCAAACCCATAGAAAGCAGCTTTTAAATTACTGTGTTGTGGTCTTGGAAATTCAGACATCTCTGTCCCTAAATGCTCATAGGGTCAGTCTGAATGGGACTTAGTTTGCAAAGTAAGCTCTGCACAATTGCAAGGAGCCAAGATTCACAACTTGCTGTTCAGGTACTAGCTGAAACCAGTCACTCCTCATCATTAAAAACACTATGGCCATGGACAGAACTTTCCAAAGGGTCTCATACCTCATTTATCATATGCTTCAGAATCATTTGAATCAGAGTTTTCCCCAGGAAGCTGAAAGCATAAGTCATGAAGACCAGCCACAGTAGAGGCCAGTGCAGTCGGCCTGTCTACGAGGACAGAGAATCTCCTTTTTGTCTTGCTGGGCATTTCTCTCAGATGAAAAGAAAACACAAGAGGAAACAAAAGCATAAAACTCCTGCAAGAAAGCAGTGCATGCCTCATGCTTCAGAACCTGCTCCTGAACCAAGCCCAAAATGGCAGCTATTGTAAGCAGATATACAGAAATGCAGGGGAGAGGAAAAGAGAAAGCCAATGCACTGGTCTTCTAGTTGCTGACTGAGAAACCTGAAGTTCAGTTTAGATGAAGCCATGAAGTGTCACAAGAGCAACACAGGACTTCATAAGAAACAGAACATCCATCCAAACAGCCTCCACATGGGTGAAATGCAATGAGAAATTATAGTTGCCAGATGCAGACTAACAGAATGGGTGAGCAAAATAAGCATGTTTTACCACAAAGGCACTTTGTTCTGGAATTTAGAGGAAGTTCTAAACACTGGCAGCTACTGAAGAAGGGCATGAACGGGAGAGGCACTCAAGCCAAAGGATGCAAAGGGGAGACGAGAACTGAAATGCAAACACTGCAAGACCATGCAAAAGCTCAATAAAAAGGGAGTTTAACTTAGAAAAATAAATCAGCACCTATATTTTAGTAGGTTTTGCATTTTTATAATTCTGCTGATATCTCTCCCTGTCCATGCCCTTACATCCAGCATGCCCATAAACTCACTGCCTCGCTAAGGCTGCAGAGGTACATGGTGGCATTTGACAACTTCTTTATCAGCTTATTTTTTTTAACATTATCACAAAGCCATCAGGAATCACCCATTAGGAAAATCATGCTGAATCAAATACCTTGCCAGAAAATAAGAAAAGATTTCATTTTAGAGGTGGTGACTTAAAAAAAGTCAACTCAAAGCCCTGGAGCCATGCTTGTTCCTACTCATACATTACAGAGTACCTCAGAGGGAAATTCTTCCATGATCTTGGAAAAATCTGTCTTACAATTTCAGATATTAGTTTAGTAAATGGAAGAGTTTGCACCTCTACAATGACATTCAGAAAAAACAAGTACCTTTAACGTGAATCTATTCTCTGTTCAGGGGGATGGTCAGAACTACAGAATATCATTAAAAACACAGCATTTGCTATGTGAAGTACTACCTGTTATTTCTGGGTTGCAAAAGAGGTTTGCTGCGTTCCTTAGCTGTTATTCTAGAGGAGGGTGGTGGGTTTTTTTTCCCCTAAGATTCTCATTTACCAAGGGAGCAATAAAACAGTATTTTGTAATGCTGACTTTTTTCCCTTTAGAAATTCTTGTAACATAAATAGATATTAAATACTTTAAGGCAGATCACTTTATTTAAAATGTCTATAAATATAAAATGCATTAATAAGACCTCTTAATGCTTGTTTTGTGGTTTGACAGTAAACGTAATGGCTTACAGAGAGGAGTTAAGTTAATATACCCCTGACCAGTAATGTTCTATTTGCTTAAATGCAAGCATCCAAGCCAAAATTAACATTCTGGTTTCTTTTAGAGGCAGCCCGCCATCCTGCAGTGTAGCTGAATAAGCACTGCCTAACATCATGGGGCAAACCCTGTCCCCCAACTAACAGTCACAGAAGGCTGACAGAAGTCGAATCGAGGCAGGCAGGAAACAAAGATCCCAAGCAGCCAGGAGGCCTTCAGTTGTGTGGTTACGTAGAGCACAACTGATCCTGCACCAGAGAAGGACGTAACAGATGTTGCCCTAAGGAGTTAGGGTTGTGCTATTCCTCGTACCACAGTTCTACAGATGAGAAACTACCACACAAAGATTCACTATGGCTGGTTCAGGCACTACGCAAAGAGTGTAGCTAACCTAGGCCTAGGCCTACCTAAACCACATGACTATCCTATCTCTCTTCCTGAAATATATTTTCTCAATTGTTCTTCAGCCTCTTTTGCTGGGATGAAGATCAGCTTTAATTATGGCAAATGGAATGTTAAAATCCCCTTTGATTTCACCTTGTTTTATAGCCTCAGAACAAAGGATTTATGCAACGATGACATCTATGTGTTTGCCTATTATTATTCCTCAGTATCTTCTGATCTTTCCAGCTGCTCACAACCAATTTCCTCAGAGAGGCAGAGGCCTTAAAGATATTACATTCCGCCAAATGTGGGAAGGTAGGTGGCCAGACAAAGGAGAGGCACTCTGTCAGTGCTCCTCTGAAGGCTGAAAAGCTGAAATACAAATTCAAATCCTATCAGACATCAGAAAAACCACATGGGTGAGCCCCTAGGAGCAATGACTTAACAGTGGGAAGCATTTCAGCTGGACTTTGCACCTTAGGAGATGTCAGATAAATGTGTTCCTCAGCCATGTGCACTCTCTAGTGTCTAATAAAGGGGTGAGCTCACACTACAGCATCAGAACCTAGCTTAAAAGTCCATCAGCCAAATCCATTGGAAAATAAGCTTCAATATTTTTTTAGTAAATGGGTTTAGAGAACCCAACTCATCTATCAGCACCTTTCCACACATATATATTCACACCTGACCCGCTGATGTTACTGAGATGTTCTGCAGTACTCCTCAGCCTGGACAGACAACAATATTCATGGCCATCTTCTGTTTAGGACTTGGTCTATCAGTGTACTCAACCCTAACAATCTTCACAGGCTGATAAAGCTACACAACATAGAGATGCACTAGTGGCTACACTGAAATAATTGACCTTTTGGCACTTGGATCATCAAGACAGATGATTAGACACATGTTTTAAAAGCTCTCACAGCCATAATGCCCTGTCCCAGCCTCAGCAGAACACTGTGGGGCACAATGGCGGATTTTTATTATCTCACTGATGAATCAGATTTTAGAAGGACCCCTGGGCTGCCACCACAAACAAAAAGCATCCACTACCCCTCTCGAGGTCCCAAGCATCTGACATAAGGAAGGAACTCAGCCTTGACACATATGTTACATCTGAATATGCATTTCTGTTAGTTCAAAAAGTGACTTGAGAAGCAGGTTTGTTCAGAGCTGAATGTGACTTACGTTCTGCCTGCTTACTGCAAAGCTGGTATGTGAATTTAAAGGTGGAGGACCGTGGCTTTGAGAAGAATAAGGCTCTTGTGCCCCCAGCAAACACATCCTTAAATGCAAGAAAGCCAGTAAGTAGACCCTGAAGTGATGGTGGCATAAATGGATTTGTTGCAAGAAGACATTTCCTGCAAACCCATCCAAATAAATGTAGAGACACAATGAAGCCCTATTAAGTGACTATTGTCACAGCATGCTAGAAGGCAAAATAAAAGATAGAGGAAGGGACACAGAAAAGCAGCTTGTTAATGGAAAAGACTAGTTAAACAAACTCCCTGCTTAATCAGCAAAGCATTTCACTACAGGAGGGCTCCCTCACACCAGTGCTTGATAAAAGAATACAAGACCTCTTAAAAAGCTGTTGTCCCATAGCCAGATTATGCACTGAGCATCCATCACTCAGCTCTTCACTGGGAAGCATGACCAGTCAATTATTATTAAGAACTGCTATTTTTTTGCAAGCCAATTTGCTGCGCATGAGCAGCAGTCAGGAGAATGAACTGTTCCTGGATGTTACAATAACATGGGCAGAGGAATACAAGCTTCCTCCAAGACTTCCTTGTGCAAATGCCTCTGGAAGGACCCCTGCCGTCTCTGAGCAGAGTCTTCAGTGTCCACATCCCATTTAGCCATTATCTCTTTATTGGCACTGCCAACAAGTGACTGAGTGAGAACTCATGGTGAGAGGCTTTGTGTTCCCTTATCAGCTGAGACGGAAGGCTTAACTACTAGGATGGCTAACAAATTAACACCCATGCTTCATAAGAGCTTGCAATTTCAAAAGCTTCTCCTCACTCCTGGCAGATTCTCTGCAGAATTTCTAGAATGCTTCTAAAGCCCAACTCCATCATTCAGAGGTATGATAAGTGCCACTTCATGTAACACAAGAGGTCCTGGGGTAAGGAGAATGGGATCAGCTGGCAGTTTGGTGATGTTTGCCCTGTTTTCTACAGCAAGGGAGGCAGCCATTTTCATTATGTAAAAATCAGAGACAAAAAGTGTTTCTAACTGGCTTAAAGCCAGGTTTTCTTCTGGAAATCAGTATGACTGCTGTCTTCAATAATACTTTGCCCACTATGACAATGACCCACAGAGAAATATCTCTTATGAAACAGATGTGCCGTGGAAATCTTTAGGAACCCAAGAAACATCATGTCAGACAAAGACTATCAATCTACTTTGGGATACTCTCTTCCAAGGTAAACCATAGCAGTACAAAAAACACGGTAGAAAACACCACTCCTGAACAATTACAGAATATTTCCTAACTGAAAACTTGCAATTTCAGTTTCAAAAAAGTTTTTTATTGTGATGTCCTTAGGCAAATACAGGGAATCACACAGATGGTGGAGAAGAGGCACATAACACAAGAAAACCAAAACCTTTCCTCATACCTCAAGGTCAAAACAGTTACCCATTTCAGCCGTCAAGGAAGCCAGCTTTAAGCTACTCTGGATATGATCTGTTTACTCTTGCTGCTTCTTTTGAGAGTAAAGTGCCTACTTACCATATTCATAACTGTGAGGATGAATCTTTGGGCAGCCTCTGCACCATGGTATTGGACCATATCAGCATCTGCCACCACTAGAGTTTCTACTGTGTACTCGTTGGTAAGTCGAATGGCATTTCTTCTCTCCCTCCAGTCACTGGTTGATTTAATCTTCTTTTGTCTCTTCTTTTCTAAAAGTCAAAATACTTATTAAGGCTAGCAGATCACAACAAAATATTTATACTCTTTTCAACAAACATTCTTGTGCACATTCAGATTGCAATGACCTTTCATTAAAGTGTTCTTTGCCAATTAAAAGCAGCAACCAAGAGGTTCCATTGCAAGTACATCTGTACCTCTGTGTACAGATTCGTATGAGACCACCAGATTACATGCAAATAGGAAAGAGGGTGGGAAAAGAGAAGAAGTCCAGAAAAGCAGAAGATTAACTGTAATTCAAACCAATAAGTCATGCTCTTGCAAAAATTTCAGAAATTGGAGATCTTGCTTGTGAAAGGAGTAACATTCCACCATAATGGAATAAGCGCTAATTAAGGAAAAATCTGTTGAAGAAAACTTTAGGATAGGAGACAGTGCTTTGGGATGCAATGTATGCTCTGCAGGTTCTCCTTAGCCAGGGAAGTTGTAAGATATTCCTGAAGTCAATATTTCCGTCAGTTGCATTTTTACTTGCTACCAGCATTACTAGAGCAATGTAACAGAACACAAGATAGAGTCTCAAAAATTTTAAATTAAGTCAGATTGTTTTGGAACATGCATTACTGGCCGACTGCAGAAGTCTCTGGATGAAACCCAGAAGTGCAGAAGGTCAGGATAGATAAGACCTTCTCAAGCTTTCTTTGCTCATTTATTGCTATTGGCATGAGCGCCAGCACCAGCAGCTGCGGTCACCGGCCACCTACATGCAGAGCTCACATGCCTCTTTATTGTGATATGTGTACCAAAAAGCAGGGGACTCCCTAGACCAGCTGATGCTTAATGAACTTAAGTTAGAAGAACCTGCAAAAAGGATCCATTCAAAGGACTAGGAAGTGAAGCAGCGGTCAGCTACCATTAACACAAAAATTAAAACACAGAAGTTAAACCTCCCTTCCTCCAAACTAAGGGACTAATGTATTAGTAATTTGTCCTCTTCTAAACTGAAAGGTGAAATGTGTTTCACAGCTCAAAGGCAGATGTGCAAAGCAGCTGAAGCATGAACAAAGGAGAAATTAAGTTCAGATCTTAAATTGAATCTACCCACTTCATTGCAGTCACAAAATATGTATTCATGTTTTCAATTGTAAAATGAAAGAAAAGCAAATGAAGTCATTAAAACAAATTTATTTTGCAATACGAAACAAACTGCCAAGATTCACTGAAATCACATCTGCTTACTGCTCAGCCTGCAATATACTATGGATAAGATACTGGCATTGGTATTAACACTGAATTCTTCCAATGAAAAAGGGAGCAGAATGCACAACAGATCCTGATCAGCATAAACACAACATTCAATGCAAAAGTGACACGGGATAGACCATAATGGATGATCAGACAGATACCTCTTATGTCACACTACACATGCTGCTCATTTCCCAGAGCAGAGGATCACTTTTTAATTTCTGTAGATTTAACTTGAGACCCTCTCTTAGCAAAGCACCATTCTGCAGCAGGCAGATCTGAGTTAGCGTTCACTGATCCTGTTTTTCCACAGCCTGTTTACCAGCTCCCTTACATAATTCAGCTTGAATTTCCCTTCTTTCCCAGGCTGGTAAATGCACTCACATCCAGATCATTAGTTTTCCCTGACTGACCCTCTTGTATTCAGGGTGATAAACTCCATCAGCTGTAAGCTCCCCAAAGCCCACCTGAAATGGACTCCCTGCCTTCTGCTCATTCATACATTTTCTGTCTTGTCAATATGCACATTTGCAGATGTCCATCCCATATCCCTATTCTGAGTTGTCTAGCAGTCATCCAGTATAGCTCTGCACACGCTTTTCTGCCCAAGGCATGAACTGTCAACACTTGGTACATATTTTAAACTGAGAAAACAACCATGAAATTTGATTTGAATCTTTTTTAAGAGTTTGGAAATATCCCCCTGGGTCTAAAAAGACAGACAGGAGCCATGGACAAGCAAAAAATGAAAACTTGGGGTGCTCATAAATAATGGAAGCTACATGCCAGCAGCAAAGATGAAAATAACCAAGTTTCGAGGGTTGTTTTCACATGGACTGCAGGACAGCTACAGAAAAGTGCACAATCATGACAAAACTGCCACAGAGCAGGGATCTCTATGTTTCTAAGTGCTTTAAAAAGGCAATAAAATAAAATGGAGTGACTATACCTTAAAGAAGGAAAGATGAATGCACCTTTGATTTGCCAACTATGAAATGGAGATGACTTCACCAAACTTCTGTGAACAAGCTCCCATGTTTGTTTGTTTGTTTATTCATTCTATTCCATTCATCCACCTACCCCTCCCTCTGCATAGCCACGCATCTTTAGCTGGAGTACTTTCCAGGTTATCATTTAAATACCAGGGGAGAAATCAGGGAAAAAGGAAGAGAAGGCAAATTATTCCAGTAAGAACATTGGCCTTTTGGGTCTTGCTGCTAGCAATCAGAACCTTCCTGGAAGTAACAGCACTTCCCCATCAAATTCTTATTTTGGTAATTCCCTAATAAATTAAAAGTCTTCAGCTGGTATGAATCTCCTACCTATAGGGAAGTTGCTTTTATGGTGGGCTAGGCCTAAACTCAAATCAGTCTGGGCCTGGCATTGAATGAGCTGTTGAAAAAGGCTTAAGTGGAAGAAAATAAATTCAGAGTACTCTGGGTTTTCACTTCAAAAAGATCTCCTTTTTGGTGGAAAAGAAGCCACTTGTATCAGAGGAGGAACTTGCTGTGCTAGACTGTAGCTTGCACTCCGGGGAGAAGAGGTCATGCCATGGTCATTTGCCATAGGATTGCCCAGCGTGGTCCCTTCTCCAGAAGCAGATGAAGGAATTGGCGAGGCTTTGCTGATTCCACTCGGCACCTCTTTGCAGAAGGCAGCTGTACAAAACTCTGAAAGGTGTGATTTCTGGAGAGCAGCAGTGTAAAGGGACTCCTGGCAAATTGCTGGGTAGTCTTGGTTCACACAAAGCCTCTGGCCCCCATTCCTCCACGAGTTTTACTTGAAGCTGTGGATTGGCTGCTTTCCACTGGGTGGTAGGGATTAGAGGCTGTGTGTGGAAAACTACCACCCCACAGGCTTGCCTAGAAACACAGCCAAAGTGACCTAACTTAGAGAATCTGGGCTCTTACTCTCATCCTCTCCCTCACATTCTCCAAGTGTAAGCTTACTGAGCACTTCAAGCAGGCAACATGTAATGGACTCAAGGGAGCCTACAAAGGTGGTCACCGATGATACACCACAGAAGAGGTAAGGCAAAGCACCACAAACTACTTGAACAGAGATGTCGTGTGTCATGTCCCGTCCCCCCCCTCCTTTTTTTTTTTTTTAAGTTTGTAGCTCCTCTATAGGGTAGCTTTTCTTTATTCTTTTTATCCTTGCAGAGGGCTACTTTCAGAGTGGTCTCTATTTGCATCTTCCTGCGTACCACACATGCAAACAATTTTCCGGCATAATCAAGCACGTGGAGAAAACACAATTATCATTTGCATGGATGAACCATCACAAACAGAACAAAAGAAATACACACATCCCATATCACAGACATTTGATGAAGAGGAGAAAAAGATCCAAAACCAATAGTAAAAATCCTCATTAAACTCATCTGCAACTCATACCTGAGGTGAGTCAGCTTTATGGAGGTATCAAAAAACCCCCCATCTCTAGAGCCTCACTTCGGAAACAAGCCAGCACAGAGAAGTCTCACTCCTGCCCTGTGTGATTTATGGACTATGGGCAGAGAATCCCTCCATGAGTACATGAAACCCCAAACTAAAATAAACATCAGCCATTAAAACAAGGATTAAATGCTTGGTGGATTCTTTATTTGAACAAACTGATGTTACAAATTTTGTGGTGCAGATGTTAAGTGTTAGTGTGAAGGCATGAGAGGCCATAAAACATGGGCAGGAGCCTGTCAGAGGAGTTTACATTGCGGGGAGCATACATAACCAAACGGCACACTATTTTAGGATTCAGGTGTTCCCCGCTTAAGAGGTCAGACAATTTCATGTGAAATATGATCTGAAACAGTCAATCTACAACACAGCACATATATGCTGCGGGTGACTAGGCACAAGGGACATTATTCTTTTGCCAGTCACTTTGACAGTGTGTTACACAGTCTATCTGGCCAAAAATTCCACAAAATTCAGGACTGTTAGGTGATGGGAGAAGGGCGGTACACCCCCAGATCCGCAGTATAAAATGGGTGTAACATTGCACAAGCTCATTAGCTGGCTTTTATTTACAGGCTCTTACCTTTCCTTGGCTAGTCACCTGCAAAGCAACATGATCATATCACATTCTGCAGTCCAGCAGTCTTTGAAATATTCCTCAGAATGGCAAAAAAAAAATAGTCCCTACTGCAATCAGAAGCACAACAGAGCTTTTCTGAAGCCTCAGTAGAAAACTCCTTATGTTCAGTGCTTTTTATGGCAACCCAACAGATGTACAATTCCGAAGCAACCACCCCAAATGACCTTTTCCTATTACACACCGAAAGCCCTGTCTAGCACTGTCTGGTTTTTGGCACATTCTTGCTGTAACTGCAGAGTCCTTTCCTGCTCCTCCTACCTCCCTTCCAACAGTATTTCCCAGACTCATCTGAAAAGCAACCTCTTCTCCTATAGCCTTCCACTTTTTTCCTCCCTAATCTTCCCCTTTGTAATTTTAGCTACCTCATTCTAGTTAAACCTACTGAAAGTCTCTGGATGCAGTTCAACAAAAGCCACAAATAAAAGCAAAATTGCAGAGTCCTTTCTGCAAGGCCAAATTTCTCCCTAGAAGCTCTTTTCTATTGCTGCCTTAAAAATCCTCTCCAGTTCTTCCTCAGGAAGCCCTCTGCTAACTTCCCTCCACCCATGAACCCTTTAACATCTCTAGATACCCTCACATGGAGAGCTAGCTCTGTTTTCCTTTATGCTGTTATTTCAGCAGCATAAAAAGGAGGAGAGAGTATGCAAGCAGGGCAAACAGCTAACATTAATTTTCCCTATGCCCCAGGAGTTTCTAGAGAATCTTTCACTGGTACTCATATTAGGCAGGTTTTATTAGTTTCAGTTAAAAGTAAAAATAATCACCTCTCCAAAGCAAAAGAGAGAGAAAGAAAAAGGAGACCCTGAACACAAACCAAGCCTAGAAATTAAAGAAAGGAAGTTCTTGAGCTATATGCTTACTAGTTAACCTAAAACCGTATGTCAATCAGAGGAAGGGCAAGTTTGCTGAATTATCAGAGGGACAGGATGCCACAAAGTTTCTCTGGTACCAGCAGTAGGATACAAATACCTCTCAAAAGGCTATCAATTCTGTGTGTTTAAACAATCATTATACTGCATCTATGTCTCTTAGACATTGCTATTTAATCTAGAAACTCATTGCTGTGTAATCTAGAAACTGCATTAATTTCAAAGAAATTTTCAAATCTAGCATAATGACTTGATTTCATTTCAAATCAAGAAGGCAAGGTGTAAGGTGGAGCCCAGGAAGGAAGTGAAACAGAAAGCAGAAGTTAGCAGCAGCATTTACATCCCAGGACCAGAGCAAAAGCAAAACCTAAACAGAATACAGGCAGGCTTCCTTCTTAGTTTGAGTTAAGATCAAGGGGTGGTGGGTTGAAACACAGAGAAGAGTGTTTATTATTTAAAAACACATCAAGAGAAATATGCTACAGTTAAATCAATCTACTCCTCATGTTTGGATCTCACAGCAGAGCTGCTTCCAAACCATTTATTGAACAGCTTCTTCAAAAGGCTGACTGCACAGCAACACCATGGTGGATGCCCACAAGCTGTACAAGTCAGCAACCTTGTTTGCTCAGCCTGGGGATCAAGTTGCTCATGGTTAGAAGCAAGACAAATTTGAACAGGTTTAATGCTCCGAGACTTCCAGGATGACAAAACATTTTCTGCAGAAGTCAGCCCACTGAAGGATATGTGCTAACACAGCCTGAGCTAAAAGAGCAACCACAGATCACAGGACAGCTCAGAGCTGTGAGATCACCACAGACACATAAAGGAGACCAGTTCAAAATTCACAGACACCACCAGAAACATCCCTTCACTGCCTCCTGTGGGCTTTACATCCAAAGCTCTGTGCATTGGTTACCTTGCAGCTGCAGTTTTCATCCATACAACAACAGAGAGGTTCTTTTCAAAACACTGATCTCCTGAAGGGAAAAAAAAAAAAGAAACCACGCTTCAGCTCCAGGGGCCTTGCTCCACACAGTTGCTTCCTTGACACCTTTCCTGTGGCATCCACCTTGGAGTAGACACAAGCAAGGACTGAAGAAGGAAACTAAGAAGAACAGACACTATTGGAGTTGCTGCCACAGCCAGCACTCCCCAGTCTATTTCCAGCCATGGGAACATGGAGTCCCCTTCACCTCTGTCAGGACACAGCACAATATTGTCCCACTGCACTGGTCTTTTATACCTCCATTAAAAGTTTGGAATTTCAGATTTACCACAGCTAGCTGATGCCAGTGGGTAGTCTGAAGTTCAGGAATTAAAAATGGTTGTTCATTCAAATCACAGCTGATTACAGACTGAGAGCTGTCATCTCATTTGTAATGCCTTGTCCTACAAAATGGTTATGCACCCTCAATTTCTTTCTGACTAGAATGGCAGACAAAATCATGCATCAACTGGTAGGAAAAATCACTGCATAGCAGAATGATCCATTGCTCCCTAGTCTACCTCCCAAAAATGTTTTTTTTGTTGTTGTTGTTTTTTTTTTTAACACAGCCACTTTCATACCAAATCACAAGTTCATGACTATTTGTCTGGCACAGCAGCAAACAAGAATTTAAGACAGAAGTCATGAACTCTGTGTTGCATCTCAAAACACCACAGAGATTTTATTGCAAGGAGTGTTATCCAAGTTAGTCTGTGGCTTGGACACATCAGTTAAAACCTTGTTCTTCTGCAAAACATACGCAGTCATCAACATAACACATCAGGACCTTGTCTTTAATGGCAGGCCTGTAAGACAGCACAGGACAAGCACTATGATTTCTATCTGCTCAGTGGTTCAATTTGTCAGCAGGATTTCAAAGATTGCCACCTCCTGCATTCATCTCCTTTTAAAAGGATGCCTTCATTGTAGGCTTTCCATCCAGCTAGAAACAAGGACTCACTCATGTAAGACAGTCAGATAACACAATTTAATGGTACAGAAAGCAAGCACGGTGACCATGGCTAAATGGTAAGACTATTAAAATGGGAATGGAAATACCTGCTTTGCCACTCCCTCTTAGCCTCTGTACCTCAGTTTCTCATCCTGTATTTAATTTGCTCTGTTAACTAGTTGTAAATTCTCTGAAGCTCAATTGATTTCCTTTGTTTGTGACAGACGCACAAAGGTCCCAACTTGCTTGGGGCCATGGGGGAAGATCTTGTAACACAAATATAATTAGGTCCTAGTGATAAGGAGTGATGTACCTAAGGCTTTGAACTCAGACTCCTCAGTTTTGATCACTTAAACTCAGCAGATCTGAGACCAATCACAAAGCACAGTCCTAATCCACTTCAGAGCTTCAGAGACTACAAAATGCCTGGCTGCAGTTATACTGTGAAAAATGGCATTATTGGCCTCCAGGTTTATTTTATTTTAATGAGTCTTTAGCAAACGTGCTTAGTTTCCAAAGAATGTTTTTACAACTGCCAGCCTTACCAACCCATCCTGAGCTTTGGCAGCTGAACTCCAATCACTTCTGCTGAGGTTGGAAGAGCTCAGGGACTCACCAAACCAGGGGCTCCCCACCTACAGCCTGGCCTCACCATTACACCTATACCTTGAGAGAGGTGGCACAGACCTCCTTGAAAGCCGAGCAATTTACTTCTGGTGATTTGCAAAAGCCAGTAAAGAATATAGGTTTGTCTCCCATAATGGTGTTGGCTCAGCAGGTCATAGTGAAGTAAAAAGTAGTGTAATGGTTATTTTTAATCCCTAATGTATACAGAGATGTCAAACTATCCAGGGAACAGAACAGCTGAGAAAGTTGCTCTATAAATGGACAGTTTCTTTCAGATCCAAAGGCTCTCAGTACCATTGCCAGCTCAGAGTTAGTAGCCCTAATTTGCAGATAAAGAAACTGCTTGAGAGTTAGAGGTTGTAGTCTAAATGACCTCTAATTTTCTGTGCTTTCAGTCTTGGGTTCACAGTTCGGGACATCTATGAATTAGGAACAGAGGCAAAACCTGCCCCAAAGTGTTCCCATCTTGGCCACACAAACATGTAGGTGCCCAACACTTAGTAACTTTTATAGGTAAGATCCCAAGGGATCTGCTAAAGGTCAAAGGTCAAACAACATTAGGAATTGAGGCCAACAGAGTCCCAATTCCCAACTCTTGGCTCCAACCCTGAGCTATGATTTATGATAATACGGACAAAACAAAGACAGCTAAAAGGTAAGCAATGTACCTTAGTCTCCTTGGAGCCACCTGTCTGCCTTTCTAGCCAGAATGACCACTGGAACACCTGTGAACATCCCGAGACAAGGACAGTGTACACTAGACAACCTAGCTCATTATCACCTGCCAGTTTAGATTTCATTAGGTTCCAGTGGAAACTAGCACTAACTTTTATTAGGAACCAAGTGAAGGAGCAGTACAGCCCTACTGTGTGCAGCTGCTCTGGAAAGGGAAGAAATCCCTACACTACACATATTTGCATGTCCTCTTTTTTTGTGTCTTTTCCACCTTGACAGTACAGGAAGAAGAAACTGGAGTCCCTCCTGCTCCGCATTATCCATGCTGCCCTCATGCTAAGGGCTTCATCCAGAACAGACCGGCAATAAAACTTCACTTGCCACATGTGATGGAAAAGGACACTTCTGAATGGTAGACTGCTCCAAAAGGCTGCTGTTTATCAGCCATAAGGAAACAATCACACGCTTACAGGGAAAATCCAGACTCCTTGTTTGGAAGACCAGGGACCTGGAAAACCAAGGGATTTATCCACACAAGTGAGACACACTCCCATGGGTAAAGTGCTGAATTTCTGATAAAGGGAATACTTCTATGCTTGCAAACACTTAATCACATTACATCTTCTGCATAGCCCATTGTTGAAATCCTTGCTTTAATTCTTCAACAGATGCTTCCTAATATGGGCTAATACAGGTTGCATTACATCTCTCTATTTTTAGTGCACATGTTTTTTGGCCATAACAACTGCTGTTTCAGGCCAAGTCAAACCTGCAGAGAAAACACAGCTAAGACAATGATTAAAGATGGAGAAATGCAACATAGCAGTAACATGTGTTTAGGATTTATACCTGTTCGGGGAAAGCGTTCCCTACATTTGATACCTGCATACTAGCACTTATTTAAATTATTACCAGCTTTGATCAACTGTTAAAACAGGTTGAGAAGTAACTATACAAAGAAGCAACGCATTGTTATTTTGTGAATTAAAATGTTGATCTTCCTGTTTTTTCACTATATGTGTCTCTCCATGCAGCACATTTACATTAAATGAAAACTGGTTCATTTAAACTGACAAAAGGGTCTAAAGCAAACCCACATTTAAGAGTAATTTATGAGGTCTATGTCATAAACATGAAATAACAACCTTCCCTCCAAAGACAAGCTGCTCTCTCTCATGCTCCTGGACTGTATTTTATATCAAATCCCTTCTGTGTAAGGGGACTTTAATACATCACTGGAGACCTTTGGAAAAGTTATAACAGAACTTACTTTTCCCAAAGAAACAGAAAGTTTTATGACACGGTTAGAGGAGATTCCTATGCTTTCACAACATGGTTTGATTCTGTCTTTAACATTGATACTTTCTCTCACCAAGAAAAACTGAAAGACTTTTCCCATCCATAGACTTTGATGGCATAGGAACCATGCAAAATATGTGACCAGATCTCAGCAAATTAGTTAAACTACTGTTGTTCCACGATAGTTAACATAACTATATCCATTTACTGCAGCTGAGGGTGTGGTGGATATTGTCAAGTGGAAACAGCTTTATTGTATATATTACAAGGTCACAGAGAGACAGGGCAATGAAAGAAGCCCTCCCTATCTCAGGTGTCTTCTACCCCCATTCTTTAGCTACAGGGGATTAATAAAGGAGATAGTACAGCTCCCCTCTAGTCCTCTCTGGTCTGCCCATTTCCTCTCTGTCAAGTGCTCTTCTTACAGGGTCAGAGATTGGTGGGAATCACAGATACTCTCAAAACACAGATTAGCCCTGCAGCTGCCTCTTGTCCCCACAAATAAATTGAGAAGTCTATTCATGGATGTCTAGGCCAAACCTGAGGGCACTGCAAAAATCATGTATGATGCATTAAGAGACCTCTTTCTCTCCCCACTTGGCTCACCTGTAGAGAAATTCTTACTTATGTGTATTAAAACCTACAAACAAAACTCCCTATGATTCCATTCTCTCTCCAGAAAGACCACTAGGTCCAGGACCTTTGACAAGAAAGTCGTCAAACTAGTGCTTTAAAATCAGAACAGTGTGTGATAGCAGGTTTGCACCCCAGATGGAGCCCAGTGTCCAGAGATGAGAACCGAAGAAGTGTTTCACATCACTGGTGTGAAGCTATTTCCTATGTTCCTAATGACACCATGCTTCAGAGCAAACGAAACCCAAGCTTTCCTTCCTTCCCCCTCAAAGCATATGCACCTGGAAACCTTTTAATAGGTTTTCTGTTTGCCTCACAAGGGCTCATGTTCATTCCTGAGCAGAAATGTGCATTGTGACTTGAACTCTTTCTCCTGCTGGATGACAGGTGATAAAAATAATATGTATACACATATCATATGACTAACAATAGCACCTGGCCCATGGTGATGGGATCCGTCCTTTGCTGCTGCTGCACTTCAGAATTTAAACAAAGGAATTAAAACATCAGCCCTGAATCCACAGACCTGGGGTTTTTTTTAACCCATTCGTAGGCACTTTCAGATTCAAATCTCAAAGATCCAGTAATGCAAGACCCTAAGTTCTTTCCCGCTCCTGACTACAGCCAGATTAATCCTCTTATACAGGTTATTCCAGGAGAAATTTGGCTCCCACAAAGTTCTCCTGCAGCTCTAAAAATAATCTCGAGTGCTGTAGGACATGTTACACCACTTAGACTAAAGGAGTTGTTTTAGATGTTTTAACAACCACTTATCAAACCCGACTGCTAGCATTACCTAGCCCCAAGGAACTGTTCAGCTCAGTTTCCCTCTCCCATGGCTGGGGTCTGCGAGGAAAGTACCACACTTCTGGGTGGAACACAAGAGGAATGCTCTTAGAAAGCTGTGATGTCTATCCCCGCAGTAGCACTGACACATGGCACTTCCCGATTAAGTCCATTTTGCTGTCTTAAAATGCTTTCCTCCTCCCCCTACAAATACTCACACGAGTCATTACATCACAATGCATCTTTTTTTAAAATCAGTTAAGTTCATGTATCACACAACCATTGCTGCAAATAGAATTTTGCCATTGAACAATTTAGCCCTGTTTAAATTCTTGTGACATGATTAATAACTAACATTAAAAATTCAGCATCTGATACTTTGTATTCTATTTGAATCCCAAATAACCCCAGATCACGCCAGATACTGCTGAATTACAAAATTTTAAGAAGAAAATATCTTTAGAGGTGATTCTTGTCTGTTTGGAAAATACAAGAACAGCAGCAAAGGACTGGAAATTGCCCAAGTGTGGCAATTCTGTGGCTTTGAAAAATACTAATTTTATATTGTATTTACACAAACATGTATTTTTCGTCTATGTTGTTCCACAATACAGGATGTATATCTAAAATGTCTAGCATGTGAATATTTCCTAAGTATTTACAACCTCCATTCTTTCCTGCCAAGTTTTAGCCTGGGTGAGCCAAATTACAAGCCAGTGAAAAACAACCTCTAGTGCAAATCTGATCAGTCCTTCACTCTGCCAATGTTGGTGAGTACCATAGTAAAGAGACCTTTACCCAGGAGAAACTCTGGAAGCATGCCCTTAGATCATCATTTCCACACAATTTCATTAGGAATGGACCTTTTGTGCGCCAGAGAGGATTAATTTTTTTGTTTCTAAACTCCTTGTGCACAAAAGTTAATCCAAACCAGACAGGAGTCAATTAGGTCGTTAACGTGCTAAGCCTATTAACAGCCATGACTTACATTTCTTTCCCGCAACAATGAAAAACATTCAGGAGTCTGCCTTTAAGTGGCAAAGCCCATGAGCAATTTCATTATTTTATGACACGGCTACTTGAAGCGGTGGCTGTTTGCACAAGCAAGCAGCACTCCCCACTGTGCAGCAGTCGGGTGCTTTGCTCCCCCCCAAATCCAGTCCTAGCTTAGCCCCTCAATTAGCATCAGGTAGGAAAAAATCCAGTCACAGAACAAGATCCATAGCCTTAAATAAATTTTACATCAGACTATCAATCTCCCTCTGCCTCAGAACTCAGATACACACTCAGCCCATGTGGCCTGGCCACCACCTTTGCATGAGCTGAGCCATGGTAGTAGTGTATGCATGTATGTGCTTGTGTGTTCTTAGCCCAACAAATACAAAGAACTTCAACAACTCTGCTTGCAGTAGGGAATTCTTGTTCCTCAAGCTGTCCATGGATTAGGAACCAAACAGATACATAATTAACTTTGCTGACACACAGAGTTAAGTGCAATCAAATCATGTCAGACCAAGGGTCCACATAGTCCATGCCATGAGGTCCCCCAAGCTCAGGACCTGCCTATCAGTCACCTCTAGGCCAACCTGAGGAGGACAAAGCTTGCAGGGAGGATCCCAGCAACTTTGGGGTCTATTCACATACCCTTTTGGACAAAGCAGAGAAGAGCAGCATGTAGTGGGTCCCCAGAAGCCTTCAGGAAGCAGTAGGTGCTATTGGGAACACTTTTTTTCAGTGTCCCCTTTTAGTCTCTTATTTTTACAGATCTGACACCTTGGTACTCACTCACCTCCTCTTTCCATTTGTGATCCCATGTAATTACCCAGTGTCTCCCCCATTTCCTTTCCTTTAGTCCCTCTTCTCAGGGAGGGAATTTCAGTTCTGCCAAGGACAGGGAGCACCCTGCTCCTAGATAGAAGGTCAAAAGGTTCAGTGGCAAAAGGATGAGGCAGATTTCCTGGACTGATTTTGGTTCAATTCAGCTTTTAACTAATGGCTGTCTTATTTTACAATGTAAGAATTTTGTAATGCATTTTCTATGAACACAGTGCTGCAGCACCTACACTACTTGGCTAGGAAATCAGAGTGGTGCTGAATTCTGATGTTTCCTCTAAAAAGAGACATAGGGGATCTGTAACTCTAACCAGAACCAAGATTTCATACTCAGAGAATCAAAAAGAAGATTGGCTTAGTCTGAACCCATGAGAATGATAAACCTGCCTAACTACTAAGAGTTCAACTCCACACAAGAGAAAATAAAGTTCCTGGCCACGGGATTTACCAACAAGCAGTGCCAGCTAAGAGGCAACCTTATGAGCAAGCAAAGGTCATCTCTGCTGGTACACTGGCTTGATTAAATACAAAACCAGAGAGATACAGGCAAACTTCAACTTCATGGCTGCCTATTCCAGTCAGTTCCTTCAGACCTCTGCTTCCACTGCTGTTCCCAATATGGAAGTCTTTTGTGCCTCCAGCTGCTGCCATGTCCCTTTACGTCCCACAACAGCACTTGTCCCTAACCACTCGACTGTTCCCATACTTGTGGGTCTTACTCTTGTACCCATTAAACCTGCCAGTCCTGCTTTCCATTGTGTCCCTTTGGCAGCCCAGTAGAAGACAGCATATATGCCTTGACCCGCTGCCTCCATTTAGAATGCAGTCCATCCAGTAAAGGCAGAAGCTGGAATATGGTGGGGTAATGGGGCAGGAGAGGAATAAAAGGAACAGAATATGCAGGCACACTGAAACCTAAAGAAGAGATTTCGCAGAGTTCATAAAAATACCCTCTATGTAACCCACCCAGACAGATTTCCAGAACAGATAAAATTCAATTGCTCCAAAGAAGCCAAAAACTAGACCAGTTTATACTAGCTGACAATCTGACTGTTTGGCTTTAAAAATGTCAGAAGACAGGATATGATCAGTTAATAGAGTTAGACATTTTCTCTTGAAAAATGATAGGAAATAATAATATCAACAGCTGTTTTATTATTAACACCAAACAAAGGAAAAAAACCAAAATTAAAAGGGTGTGAGACAGCTGCATTTTTTCAGGGTTTCAGCTGCTAAGCAGTAGAGCACCAGCAAGGTTTGCAGCAGCGCACAGGCACACACTCTTTAAGTGCAAAAATATAGCAAAGTTACTGACCTTCTGTGGTGCCTTGACTGGAGGAAGGTGAAAGACAGGAGAAAAATATTGACAGGAGGACTGTCACCAAAGAACTGGATCTCCTTACTACTAGTCTCCCATTCCAATGGGGACTCTAGGGTTTAAAATCAGATCCACAATTGTAACTTTTAATTTAAAAAACAACTTTAACATTGTCATGCTGGGTCACAACTGAAGACTGACAATTTGGAACATGCCAACAGCACCTCACATACCCATGAAGACCCACAGGATTTAAGCCCAGGATCCTAACACTCGCAAGGTGTGCCAGCATGACACTGGAAACTGAATCCAGAGCATTAGAGAATGTCTACTATTTAACTGCCAGACACACAATTAAAATCTAAATCACTGCCATTTCTCAGGAAGCTGGTTCACCTCCCAACTCTTGTTATGCTACAGAAACACCATTGAAACAATATACCTCATATTGCTAAACTTTTAAGCAGAAAAGCACTAGAATTGCTTGAGAGGTTGTTGTTTGTTCCAGAATAGCTTCACACACAGGAGACACATCGGCATTTCAGCTGCTACTGTATCCACAGCCTGGGTAACAGGGTGGCAGAAAAAAATCGCTCAAGCACTCCACCACCTAACTCACTCAGGTTTCCTGCTGTTACAGCTGTAGCTCCTTCAATATCTAATCTAACTAGATTAAAGTTAGCCTAGGGATATCTATATGAGTTGATATCACATTTTGGACTCTCAGACCTCAAACCTGGGTTCACAGATCTCCAAGGAAAGCTAAAGACCTTAAAAGTTTCTTTGCTATCTCTGTGAGCTCATTCCTTCTAACATAAGGCAAGGGGCAGGGGGGAGAAGTTTAATTTATCTCACAAAACCTTAAAGCAAACAATTTAAAAGTTGCCACTCAAAGAAACAAAACGTCCTATAGCATGAGAGCTAGAGCTTAAGTTTGATGAGTGAAACACCAGACAGAAAAAGCAAAATCAAGTTCCTAGTTAAAAAAATTACCTCGCTTGACTACATCTGGAAGTTTCAAATGCACCTAAGCAAATATAAAAGCAATTAAAAAAAAAAACAAACCCACAAAAAAAACCCAAAAACGAAGTCTGCCCAGTTGACCACGTACCCTGATATACTCTATTATGGAGAGCGTACTCTGCTAGACAGAAGAAAAACTATGACATGCAAGAAGCTGAAAAAGAAAGTAGATTGCTTTACAAAAGAAACTCTACATCTCTTCCCCTCTCCACATATCTTCTCATCCTGTTATGAGCTGGATCCCTGGAGCTGAACTCCACAAATGATAATTCTAATTAAATTATATGAAAGTATCTGAAGTGACACTTTCCGTATTCCGAAATGCAAGGATCACCATTCTATCCGTGCCTACTTGGCACAACTCTAGTGGAAAAGTGAGATGAAAGAGCACCCGTCACCACTGACTTCGGTTTCAAAATTTGGGCTTTTGCTAAAACATTGTGAATACCTTCCTGAGCAGCAGCCACATTGCATGGTTAAAAGAGAAGTTTACTCTGACCCATGACTTATCTTCTCACAAATTGAATGTTACAGCATATGTCCTAACAATTTTTATATTTGTTATGTGGCTCCTTCTGCCTGAAGTAGCAGAAGGATCCATTAATGTATGCCATTTTTCACTAACTCCAGCTGCCTGAACGCTTGAATTGCAAAATACAGACATATCTGGCAGAACAACAGTTAAAAATATAATTGCATACTCATGGCTGTTCTCTTGAGCCACTTCAAGCTCACCTGCTACAACCTTGCAGTGCTCATCAGGAATGTGCGACTTCATGGGATGGCTTGATTTTGTGGATCGTCTACGCCTGATGAAGTGTTCTTTTCCACTAAATGAGGTCTCTGATGTATTCACTGGTTGTATTAGCATGTGCTCTGATCCAATTTGGATATAGCCAACCTGTCCACAAAAGAGAACAAAAAAACCCATCAGACAGTTTGGTATCCTAACCTCTTCTATCAACCCAGTCTGAACCTAGACCATTTCACTGCAATCATTATTTACAGCGTGAGGAAATGAAAAGTTATTATGATCATGTTCAGTCTGCACAATACAGACTAAAGAACTTCATCTGCTTGTCATATTTACATTTTATATCACTGAGCACTATTTAGAAGCATTGTTGTGCAAGACACTGTACATGTACGAAAAAAGGTGGGGGGTTCTTGTCAACACCTTTCCTTTCCCTTCTTCCTCTCCCTCCAGCTAAAGCACCACTCTAGCTGGAAGCATAAATATGTATGTTTTATGAGATGCTTAGCTCACATGAGGACAAATAAATCCTATTAACAAAAATTCTTTCACGGTCACCTTTCTAATTGCCAGCTGGAATTGCATTGTTATTAAATGGCATTTACTAACTCAGCAGAGCAAAGAGGTGAGATTGCCTGCAAACAGGAGACCGCCTAGGTTTGTCACTCTTGCAGACAATACCAAGTGAATTGAAGTGATGTCGAAAGTATGACTTGCCGAACTACCCACTTTTTTTTGTATGGGGACCAAATACCTCTTCTTGACTACAACAGGAGGCACGTAGTAAGCACTGCTCTCCCTGCAAGCCATGGGTTGGGTTTCAGGGGTCAAGCCAGGAATGGGCTGTTGTACCTTCCCAGTTACAAGCTTTTCCACCATCTCTGACATAAGTAACACAAGGATGGCAAAGACCCTAATTAACAGTAGACTCCACAGGCTACAGGTCAGAGCACTAAACCCCTGCCTTTCTTGCACCAAGTCCAGACCTTACACCAGAGCTAGAAAGAACATCTTTGGAAGGCAGCTTCTGCCCCAGGAGAGCCCTCCTTTGCTTGCAACCTAGTTTTTAAGGTTCTTTTATGCCTTTTCCACTCCTTTTCTGGCACGAAAGGAAGAGAGTGAAAACAAAGATATCACCTTAAAACTTAACAAAGCTCCCAGGTTTAGCAATCAACTCTGAGGTTATAACACATTGGAGAAAGTGAATATGTACAATGAGGGTTTCTTACTTACTTTTCATTGTACTAAGCCAATTATTACTTGTATTGCAATTAAAAGTCTCGAAATACAGCTCTTTGCCATATACCCCCCTTGGGAGAACTCTCTAGGTCTGATCCAACTTCTGCTAGCAACAGAAGGCCTCATCTGGCCTGCCAGGATGCATCAGATTGTGCCTGTGGTACACCTTATAGGTACAGGAGCTTACAAAGGGGTCCTTCTAGGTTGCATACCTATAACACCCATCCTATACATATAAAGAGAGACCAGACTTTTTTGCACACACACACACACACACACACACACCCCCCCCGCTTCTGTGCCAGCCAGGCAACCATCCAAATAAATGCTCTGCATGTACATGCAAATACTATATATTCAACAGCTGACTGTACTAATATGATTTATAATATACATTACATACATACTGTATATTGTACATTTCCACACCTCCCTGCCAAATTCAGTCCTCACGTACACCCAGGAAATCCCTTTGGCCTAGTATTTCCAGCAAAAGGAATTTCTGCTAACAGAAATGAGAGCTCTCCTCTTTTGACAGCTGTACGAACCGAACAGCATTCAGGGGAAACCAGGATCTCTCAGAAAGGGTCACTAATTTCAAAAGTGCACTTGGGAAAAAAAAAAAAAATCTGTGTCTCTGTTTGCCAAGGCTGCAAAGCATGGTGTTAACAATTAGTCCCCTGTCTCAAAAGAGACAAGAGACACCTCTTTTGAGGTCTTTCAAAAGAGACCTTGCCCTTGGGGCAAGGTCACTGATTAAGTATAAAATGCCTTGACACCTCCCAGAAGGGCTCCCATTTACAAAGAAAAATTGACATTATTTCTTGGCCCTACAGAATGCATACCAGTTTACAAGAACCACTCTGCCCTGGAGTTTCCAAAAGGGCTGCCTCTTCATTTAAATTAAAAGTTGGGCTTTGTCAGAATTGTTTCAGAGACAGCAAAAGCTCTAGTGACTTATTCTTCCAGCCTCCTTTATGATGCTCTCCACTACTTCCCCTCCTTGTTCCAATCTTCCAGCTGGGAGGTAGCCCCAGCCCCCTTTTTTAATATAGGTTTTAATTATTTAGAAGAAGGGTTGTAAATCTGGTGCCATGGTACTAGAAGCCACACCAGAGCTCCTGAAACACTGCCAACCATTTTTGTTGGTGCCAAAAATATGTAAGAAGTCAGTTTCATCACCACCCGACATTATCCCAACTTTCTGGCATCAAGTGTGAAAATAATTTAAACCATTGGAAAGGACTTATGTTTCACATTTGCTTTGGAATTGTGAAACCTATGGAGGGAAAGAGCCATGCGTCTTCACCCTGGAATAGGTTAAGAAGCAATTTCAAGTTTAATCTGACAAGCCAAGTAGAGTTTCAATCAGGAAGGATTTGCAGGACCGGGCCTGTAAAGTACTCCTAGGGAGTTAAAATTTTCCCCAAACTTGCCAGTTGAGTTCTAAAGAGTCCTCAAACCTGTTGGCCCAGATGAGATGTTTTGGACCTGGTAACTTTAACACTCTGGTCATTATTTTGCTTTTTCTGTAAGAAATGCATTCCTCGTGTTGCCTCCCTCAAATCCTCCAACTACCAGATACTATACTGAGCTAATCTCAGCATGAGATATCAGTCATCAGCACTAGACAAATACTCTATGCTCTTCTTCTCTAGTCTGTGTGATGTTCAGGGACAGCAGAAAGCTGGATTTTGAAGAAGTAAAAGACAAGACTGTCTTTTAAATACAGTTTAAATAACTGTCAGAGCTATTTTTCCCACATCTCTGGAAATCATTCCAATTAAATAAAATGCTTTGGATCTATCAGTTCCTGTTTGCCTGGGGAGATGCAGATCAAAAGCTGGGATACTCCCTCTCCATCCTTCTTTCACTGTGAGAGCCCCTACAAACAGGACCTGCCAGACCCCAGCATTGCTTAATGTCTGGGAAAGCAGCTGCTGCCCTGCCCCACCATCCCAGAGCACCTGAGGCACAGGAGGCATCAGGAGCCCAGAAATTCAGAGGGGCATAGAAGTTCATTGTCATCTGCATTATTAATCTAACCTGGATTTTACAGTTAGTACCCAGGACCATATAGCTGACAGAATCATGCAGCTCAGCTAACAGGAAAGGCTGGAACGATTTCAGCCTGGAAAGGGCAGGCAACCAAACTGACAAGTTGATTAAAATAAAGAATCCACACTTCCCACTACAGCCCCACTCACCACTGTGCTTAACAGGGGCTATATCTTTCATATTAAGGATATTTCATATCCTTAATTTAAAAGTCAGCTCAACATTGCTCACTAGCAAAAAAGACCCTGTTCTCCAAACCACCAAAATATTCTCAACATGCTCTTATCCAGAGTTTTATATATACATTGGCCAGTCAAGCAATCTGCTCACTCTCTAATCTACTCTTGTACTACCAGTAGTTCACTCTTCCTCTACACATTATCTTCCTTGCCACTGGAGCTTTTCTCAGGCTAAATGACAGCAGGGAAAGGAGGAAGGTCCTCACACCGTATGACTGAAATTACAACAGTAACAACGGGACTGGTAGTGCTGGCACTCAAATAGCATTTGTAATCACATCATCCTGCTTCGCTGCCTTCACTGTTCTCTGTCCCCTGGTAGTACTGGTGGAGCTACAACAGCTCGAGGGCTAACTCGGGACAGGAATCCAAATCTTCAATGTTCTCTGCACGTGGTTGTGGACCTTCCCACACGTTAATACTCTCCAACAGTTACACTGTTTTTCCAGCCCTTTTTATTTTCACAACGTCTTTGAACAAGATCTGTGAAATGCTGAATCTTTAACAGATTTTTCTTTTGCTCCTAAGTGTTCATTAGTTACATACATACGAGCACGTTGAAAAGAGAACAGTTTTAAGCATCTGACAAATTCCAACCCCTTCTCAATTTCTCAACTGTTACACTGTAAATCTTAGTTTAACCATTTCCTCAAAGTTAAAAGGAAGTTAATATTTAAAGTGAAGAACAAAAAACAACACAAATACAGTTTAATAAAATTCACATGGCTTTTAGTCCTGTCCTTATTAACTATCTTAAAGCTGAAGCGTGGTTATTATTTACAAGTGCAACTCAAGCAAATTTAAAACAAGAGCTTTAAATTAGGTCCTGCTCCAGTGTCATTTCAGGTTTACACTCAGCTATGAGAGCAGATCATACCCAAGAGTATCTAACTGCACCTCTGTTCCAGCCTGCCCCAGCCTCCGAGTCTGCTAAACAAGGAAACCACAACTTGTTCTCCCTTTTGTCCACTGTGGAAGGGGAAAGAAAATCCCAGCACAAAGAAACCCAGCATGGTAATTTTAAGAGGTTTAACTTTTCAGCTGATGGACCAGCTATGGATAAATGCCAGACAGCTCCTCTCCCACACAAGAGAATCCAGCAGAGCTGAAGGTTTCCTCAGGGGAAATCATATCATCTTATAATCCTAGCATGCCTGCACTGCCCTGCTTCCCATAACAGCAGCAGCTTTTGCAGTCACCTGAAGGGCAGCACTGCCCTGTTGTGCACAGAAAACACTCACTACCACTGGACAGGGACTGAGCTCACAGAGTTCAGGCATCTGCTCTAAACCAGGCATCACGTCCCTCTACAGTCAATGAAGAAAGGCAAACACCTCCAAATGGACAATTGACCAATCTAAAGTACCTAAGAAACAGGACAAACCATCAGGGGAAGTGCTCTTTGGAACTGCCCATCTTTCTTGCTCTCTCTCCGCTTTATAACCAGAGTCAGGCTTAAAACCAACAAACTGTGGCCTCTTCTGTATTCTTCTTCCTCTTTTTCACAAGAATAGAGATGATCTACCATTTCACTAGGAGTACCTTGAGTTATCGCTTGTTCCTTGGAGCCTGCAGTCCAACGGACTCAGTTCTCTGTGCCCTGACTGGCCTTCCATATTGGATCTAAAACCACACTGAGACACCCAGTTCCTGCGTAGGCACTTACACCCACCTGGAAATCAGTGGGAGTTCAGAGACCCTAGAAAAAGCTATGCATCCAAACAGTGTTTGTATCTGGTCCCACAACATCGTTGATGAACAGCAATGTGGGCAGTACCAGGAGCAGAATTTCCCAGGTACTGCAGCTAACTGGAAAATACATTTCTGGCATTTAACCTTGTTTAGTACCCAAATGCACAGTCATGACTTTATAATAATCAGTATTTTCCCTTATCACCTCTACCAGACTTACAGCATCTCTGCCCAACCTTCCTGAAAAAAGGAAACACCTGGCTGACACAAAGTTCAGAGAGATGCTCTGTCATCCCTCCTTGCCCATACTTCCCAAAGCTTGTCTGCATCTACACCCTCATAAAATTTGTGGATGGTACCAAACTGGAAGTGCAGGGGACACACCAGAAAGAGGAGCCACCATTCAGAAGTACTTTAACAGGCTGGAAGATCTGTCCACCAGGAGTTGCAAGAGGTTTAACAAAGGTAAATGTACATGAAGCTTGGAAGAAAAGAAGCCCTTTTCTTCTCTGTGTTGATTGTACAAGACAATACTGCAAAATGTTTAAGGTTTCCCAACGTCCAGCACGTATTTCTTAGGGTGTAGCTTCAATTACTCTATTCCATCCTATAACGAGAAAATCACTGTTCTCATTCCATGAGCCCTTGTAATGCACATCATCCACTAATCCAGTCTGCACAAGGAGTCTCACTAAACTCAAAGGAGATGAAAATGTGGTGTGAAAAAGTTAAATGAACGACCCTGAACAGGAAGGAGCCACAACTTCTCTTATTTCACTTGAGAAGTCCACTTAAACTAGAGACAGGCCAAAGAGCAGTCCTGAACCCAAAGTCAGAGATTCCAGATTTCAAAATGAAAAAGAGAAGTTACTTAGAGTTAAACCTCTGCCTCCAAATGCATCCCAGTGGTTTTCAGCTTTCAGGTAAGGTTCCTGAACAGACAAGAGTTTTCAAGTTCATTTCTAAGTCAAAACCTAATGCTCATTTTAACACAAACCTGTGACACTCTCAAAACTGTAACTGTTTCAAAAATTTAGGTACAAGAAATATGAAAAGCCTACACCAGTTTTAAGGTACTGACATTGCAGTCCAACAGGCTGGATAGCAGTCCAGCACTTCAGCATGTAAAAGTGACTCTAGTATGAAAAAAAAAGTAAAAAAATTAATACATCAAATGAAGTCTTTGGGAATCCCACATTTTGCAGATAGCTTGAGGCAGCATTCTGCAATGTACAACTGGGGAAGAAGTCTCCCCAAAGGGCACAGGACCCTGCCTTTCTTCCTTATCTTGGGTCCACAGGACTGTTAAGCCCTGCTAGGACTCAGAGAAAGCATCGTTCCAATCACAGCACAAATATATGGTGCTGAAAGGGCCTCGTCTACTGTGCTCTTCAGACTTCAACTGAAAAAGCTCTACAGAATGTAACACTGCTCTGCCAAACTTCGCTAGAGAAGGGTAAGGGCAGCACACAGAGAGCAACAGTGAAAACGTAACTGTGAAATTGCACCTGAAAGTAATGGATGAGTAGTTCTCAGATGTGTCGGGAAAACTGGAATTTCCTTGCTGGAGGGAGACCTAACATGTAATTTAGGAATTGATCTCAGACTTAGAAGCAGAGACCTTAGTCCACTACACAACTCAACTCAAGGTAACACACACTGTGCCCTTACAAAGATGGAACTTTCCAAAAGAGAGGTAATTTCCTGTACTGCCTACTGTTTTCTAGTGTTGGTCAGACGAGTTGCAGAACTTTGCTCCTGCCTGTGTCTCCCCAGAACAGGACAGTTCAGTCCTGTGGTGTGGTCAGAATCCAAGTGTTTACACAACTGCATTCCCCAGACGGGATACAGTCCTGCCAAGTTGAAGGCAGTAGAGCTTTTCAGGAACATAGTACCTCCTGTCTACGCTACAATTCCCAGGTTGTCAAGAGGGACAGGACGGTTGGAGTATCCTCACAGATGGTACTTTAACTGTGCAAATGAGACCTTATGCACATCAGTCCTAAACGTGCTATGGCCTGACGTAGCTACAAGAGTGTGGCCACCCTTCTCGATGCAATTGCAAGCTGTAGCAGGAAACAACAGACCACATACTGGTTAACGGCAGCATCTGCAAGCAGAATTTAAAAAACAAAACGCAACCTTTAGATGCTACACTGGGAATCTGATATAATTACCAGGAAGCAATTGCTCGGTCTGGTTGTCGCTCAGTTTTCATTGCCACTGTGTCAGGGATTTTGTTTTAATTAGAACTCCACTTGCCCTGATCATTTTATATGTGTGATCACTTTTTGTGTGATTTACAGCATGGTTGAGGAATACGATTACAACAAAGTCTGAGCCAGCTGGAGACCAGGGTAGAGTATTATTACCTACTTCTTAGCAACCAGCTTTTCTGAATGAGATGTCCTGATCATCCAGTTCAAGTCCAACAAGCACTCCCACGCTGGAGTTTTCAGGAAATCTCCCACTGCAGTGCTAGCACTGCTCAGGAGACAAGTGCCAGGATAAACAGGCTGCAAGATTTCAACTACCACAGTCTTTCTTCTAGCCCAGCGTGCAGGCCTTGTCCATATCCCCACCTGTGAAGCTGTGCTGCTGATGAGGGCAAAGCCTTATTCTTTCTGCTGCAAACAGGGCTTAAAGAAGCAATTGGAAAATTCAAAACCCACTGTAGTGATGGTCTTGGTATTTTAAATTGCCGGACTAGGAGGCAAAAAATTTGGGCTCTCAAGTCACTCGACCTCGGTTCTGCTCATGGCAGATTCAAGACTTCCTAGATAATTTGAGGCAAACTCTTAATTCCTCTGATCTCTAGAAGCATCTTACCACTAAATTGCATAGCTTTCACTGCAGGTATGCTGATTTAGTGTGACCACTGCAAAAGACTGCGTAAACACTGAAAGCAGGCTAAAATCTGATATGTTTCATATTTAAGAATAGACTTACGAAGCCAAAACATCCATTTAGCTAGAATAAGAAGGTCTATCTACATGGTGATGTGGATCAATTTAGTGAAACAATTTCAAAAGTTAATGAGGCTCATCTTAAGTTTAGGTTCATCCTAAAGACACTTCAGTTTTCTGTTCTCTAGTTTTCAATTCACAAGGGTGTTATAAACCTTAACTCACTCATATGTAACATGCATCTGCTTTGACCCCTTTTCCCATTCCTGGTGTTTATCTGAATGAAGAGTAAATGAACAGATTCCTCTAATAGGAAAGGAGTATCCCAACATGCAGAAACACATCTCTCTCAACACATCTGCCCACACCATTCTCAGCACTCCCAGGACCAGATCCACAGGCAAAGGCGAGCAGAGCTTTACCAGCACTGCCTCTTACACATGTGGCAGTATTGGCTTTAGTCCCCAAGAGGTGCCACAAATGAGCAGCTTTGACGCCGATTACTTTTTGATCCCAAGTTCATCTAGCTCAGTTATGTCAATTTAGTTGTTGCTTAGAATTCATATGATACAAACAGATATTGCAATATTGCGGCTCATATTTGTAGAGTAATGAACAAAGACTAACTAGTCTTGTTTCTTTTCCAACTTTTCTACTGGGAATATCGCCAATCTTTTTCACTCCCCCTCCTCCATTCCCCGATCTCAGGCAGTTAATACTGTGCCTACAACTACATTCCTCTTTTTAAAAAGGTTCCTTCTCTGCCTGTTTGTGCTTTTCAGCTCTGCTGGAGTAGGTAGCTTTGGAAGCCCAGCACTTCGTGAACGGGATTAACAAAATGTGCCTAGTGACAAAAGCATAGAGTTGTTAGTCATTTAAAGCTTGAAGTAAAGATATCAGTTTTAAACTCTGAGAAAACCCTCGGTGGTATACAGCTCAATTTACAGTACCACTCAAATATGCAGCATCTCAGAGCCACTGGGGGTTTTTTATTGTTTGTTTGTTTTTTAAACCTGAGGCACAGCGCCCTCAAATGGTTCAGGAATGAAGGCCCAAGCCCCAAGTGCAGAGCACATGAAGTGCTTCTTACTACAAAGTTTAAGACAAAATCTCCATCAACAGGTCTGTACTGAGAAGTTAAGCACACATCCCAGGACTATGTACTGGGAGTCTATGCTTAACACTCCAGTGACTTTCTGAAGTACTTTCAAGTTATCAACAATAATTACAAACTAGCCATTGTCTTAAGCATCTAAGTCTTCACCGCTAAGAAACACAAAGGCTGTCCCACGCAAGATCACCTCTTCTTATCAGGACCCTCGGAGGAGATCCCAGGCCCTGTGGAGCCACCTGAAAATGCTCCAACCTCAGGTAGAGAAATCCTGACACCTGAGGTGGGAAAAGCATCCCCAAGCAGGATGGTTCCTCCAACCATGCTGGAGGTGTCCCTACACCACAGCTGCCACAAAACGCCCTCACACACCAGCACTGATAGCATGAGCCGGGTGGAAAGGGCCAGTTGAAGACCTGAGGAGCCCACTGTCCCAGGCTGTACTGCTGAGGAGGGAGCCAGGCAGGCAGGTGATCAAGTCCCCACAGTGGGACCCAGCCACCAGCCGAATGCCACGGGTATAGTGGCAAGAGGGTCCATCAGCCAGGATGCTCCTCTACAGCATCCTCGGGCCCCGTCGCCCATCCACAGCAGACGTGCTGTGGCTGAGGCCCACGGCCCGGAAAACCCACACGGGGGACAGCGGCGACGCTCGCCAGGGCGCGGGAGATGAGGGGACGGGCAGGACAGCGCGGGAGCGGGCAGGGAGGCGCCCCGCGCTGAGGTGAGGCGCGAGCACTGCCCAACGGCCGCTGCCCGCCTCCACGGGGCAGGGCGGCTGGGGGCAGCTCCCAGAGCGGGGAGCCGGGGCTGACGGGAAAGTCTTCACGGAGGACACCGGAGACGCTCGCCAGGGCCCGGGGAGGCGAGGGGACGGGCAGCACAGCGGGGAGCGGCGGGCAGGAGGTGCACCGCGCTGAGGTGAGGTGCGGGCACGGCCCAACGGCCGCTTCCCGCCTCCACCGGGCCGGGAGTGGGGCGGGGGGTCGGGCAGCTCCCGAGCCCGGGGCTCGCCGCAGCCCGGGGGGGCGGTCGGGGAGGCGGCCCGCGCTGAGGGGAGGCGGGTCGGGGTGGCAGTACCAGCCCGGCGCAGGTGCTGAGGGAGGCGAAGGAGTCGCTGCGGTTCAGCACGTGTCCCGTGTAGAAGCAGAGCCGCTCCTCCGGGGGCCGCCGGGGGCTGGGCGCCCGCCGCGCCTCCCCGCGCCGCTGCTCCACCACGAAGCCCCGGGCGAGGAAGCGCAGGTCGCGGCGGAGGTGCAGGTAGAGCTCGGCGCCGGCGGCGGGCAGGCGGAGCAGCAGGGCCTCCGCCGCCGCCCGCTGCCGCGGCAGCGCCCGCCGGCGCCGGGGGCCGCCGCGATCCCCTCGCACGGCGGGCGGCAGCAGGTGGATCTTCTCCAGCGCCACTCGCTCCGGGATCACCACTTCCAGCTCCGCTCCGCCAGCTGCAGGCGAGAAGGAGAGAGGCTCAGGCGCTCGCACCCCCGCGGGCCGGTGCCACGGCCCGACGGGGCGGCCGGGGGCTCTGTGCCCCGCCACCCCCCCACCCCCCCCCGCGGGGACGCCCCGTCCTGCCGGGGCTAGGACAGCCCTGCGCTCGGATTTCAGCGCAAATACTCATGCACTGGAAATTGTGAACAGGCTGCAGAGACAATGGAGCCAGCGGAGGCAAGGGATTTATTTCTCTCTCTCTCCCTCTATATATATATACACACACACATATATATTAGAGACAGAGTGCAGGGAAGAGAGGAATAAAGCAAATGCTAAAGCTACTTGTATCATTAAAAAAAATATATAGCTCAGACACAAGCATCGCATTTCACCAACCCCAATAAAAATCTGCAGGGAGAAGGGGAAAAGCAGAGCAAGCCGAAGCCGCAGCCAAGGACAGTCAGCAGCTTTCCACATGAAACGTTACAGCAGCAGCAGCGAGAGGACAGGAAAAGAAAATACAAAAGCCTGGAGCAATTCGTCCTGCAGACTGGGACCGCGGCCACGCAGGGGATCCGGTGCATGCCCTGCGGTCTGCGCCTGCATGCTGCCGCCCGGGGCCGGCGCCCACCGCCCGCCCCGCCGGACCCGCGGCACGGGGCTGCCCGCGGCGAGGGCTGTCAGCGCCGCCGGGGAAGGAGATGCCGGCGCGGCGAGCCAGGGGAGGGAAGCGCTACCTGTGCCGGCGTCCAGTCCCCAAAGCAGCAGGCAGGGAAACACGAGAGGCAGGAGGCAGCCGTCAAACATTTTATGGCAGCGGCGGGGCCCAGCGCGGAGCGGAGGCGGCGGCGGCGGCGGGAGCCCGGGCCGGAGTGAGCCCTCCCCGCCCTCGGAAAAAGTAATCAGCGCCGCCGACAGCCCCGGCGTGGTGGGCGCCCGGCCACGCCCCTCCCCGCGGCCCCGCGCGCTCATTGGCGCGGGCGCCCAACGGGCCACGCCCCGCGCTCCCCCATTGGCTGCGAGCTGAACGCGCTGGGCGGAGGGCTGGGCTGCCCGAGGAGGGGTGCACGTGGGTGGGGGCAGCCGGCAGGGGGCGCCCTCTCCTGCCCCGCGGCCGGGCAGGCGCGCAGACCCCAGCCAGAGCCGGGCCCCCCCCGTGCCCTGCGGCGGGCATTTCTGCAGCCGGTTCTCCGAGGCCTGCGGCTGGTTTGGTGCCCATGAAGCCGTTGGAAATAGCCTAGTGAGAGGCATGGGAGGTCTGGCAAAAAGCAGCCGACTGGTGGTCTCCTCCGTCGTGTTTTCTGCATATCCTTTTCTTCATTACTAAAGGAATTTAGGCACTGCTACAGACGCTCGCTTGAAAAATTCACCCATTCCTTCATTTCCTGCAGCCTTTTCCACCGCCATCTGAAGTATTGATCCCCGGACTCAGCAGCCCAAGAAAAAATGAGGTTGGCAATATATGAGCGTAGAAAGATTTTAGGCAATGATCTTACCTACTCCTGGAAGCACTCATCACATGGATGAAAACAAGAAACAAGTTCATAAAGCTCAGGAGATATAAAAATTGATTTTTACAGTGGTGGACAAGAGGGGGACGCTAATTTAAATCAGGGAGGACAGGTTGTTCAAGCTAGTTAAGAGGGCCGTTTGAGAGAGGAAGAAGAGGAGGAAGCTACCTGCCAACTCCCTTCCCTTGCCACTCCATGTGTGGGGGGACACTCGCATCCTCATCCGGGTGCAACCAGTTCCCATTTTCACTGAGATCCTGCAGCCACAAAAGCTCCTTCCTACCTGATGGCTAGGCCATGTCCTGCGTGTCCTCAGCTGCCCAGGGGTCAGGAGAAGTCAGCTTGGTCCAGGGGCTGTTGAAAGCAGTAGGGTGCTTTCCAAGAGTAGAAAGATTTCCGCTGCATTCAGCGGGCTTTGGATCGGATCCTGTGCTCCTGGCATGGCTGAGTCGTGGAAAGCAGTAAAGACCCAACGTGTTAGCAGCTTTAAACTGCTGTGGCCCAGCAGAGCAGTGTCCTAGAGTTTAAACTTCTGCAAAAATCTGCAACTTTGTTACTGAAATTGTAGAAGAATTCAAAGGAAGGCCCATAAAAGAGTGTGAATGACTCTGGCAGATAGCAGTGCAGCACTTATACGAGAATTGTCCAGAGTTGTACTGACAGTGGTAATGGCTCTGAGACGCAAGCAAGGGGAATTAGATTTGGATGCTCATCCCTGCGAGGGCAGGCAACTGGGGTAGTGCTAAGAAAAGGGCCGTTTGAATCTAGGAAAAGGAGTGGGAAGAGAGATGAGCAGGTTAACACCATTTTCTCTCTTTCAGGCACTGGACAGGCAACAAGAACCATGTTTTCTTTGAGATCTGCTCCTGTGACAAGTAGAGAGGCCATTTGAGAGTCGGAATCCTAGAGCTGCCTCCAGCCCTTCACCCCGCCGGCTGTGCTCTTCCTGGGCATTGAGGAACACCCTGCGGCACACAGCAGGCTGGCGTAGCACCGTGGCAAGACCTACCCTGCGCAGGGCCTCTGCAGCACCATACAGGCATGAGTGCATGCTGACGTCCCACCTCCTACTGCGGTCTCAGGGAAGCTCCTCGTCTCTCCAGTGCGGTGGCACTTGGAGGACGTTACCAGCGGTCAGCAGCAAGAGCAAAACTGAGGACCTGCAACCAGCTCCCAGCAGACAAAATCTGAGCAAAGCCAAGACCCACAGCTCAAATTCACTTTCTTAACATGAGACCAGGTGAGATTTAATAGCTCTGTGTTTTCCTGTCTCTTTCAAGGCTCAGTCTGCTCTCTAACAAGAAGTAACTTACCAAAGCAAATGGACTGGCTCAGAACCCATTCAAGTGAGACAAAAACTCAATTTGGGACTGCCTTGCTGTATGTCAATAGTGTAATGTAACATGGTTTAAACAAAGCCTCAGAGCCTGAATTTCTCTCCTGACCTGTTGTGAACCAACAATTTCAGCGCGTCTTTCCAAGGCCAGGGCCCCGGCTGGCACAGCAGCTCTGGGCAGCAGCTCCCCCACAGCTCTTCCACCCGTGGCAATCCTCCACTCCTGAGAACCAAGAGGCAGTTTGATTTGTGAGCTGCCAAATCTGGCCTGAGCGCCGAACAGTCATGTTTAAACCCAGACCACCAGCCATCTTCATTTGTTAAGGGACTGAAGCTGGTGCCTCATCTCTTCCCTCAAAAGGGTTTGATGAAGGGGCTTAGATTTGCTTAACTTTTTAGTAGATCCTTTCTCCCACCTTCCAAAGTCCTCTGCCAAAAAAATAATAACAATACAGAGAAAGAATAAATTTAATAGTGTGGGGAAAGAGGGGCACTAATAAAGAGAAGTCTGTAACTTACTGCATGGAAGGACTCGCTCAGTGGCTGAGCTGGCCGGCACAGACTGCATTGGGGTAGGGCTAGTCCCTGCTGAGCATCGCAGAGTTGCAGAGCATCTGGGCAGGGGCCCAAGAGGCTGCAACGCCCCACAACAGGGGCAACATCACAGGCAGGCCTTGGTATTGGCAAGGGCTGGAGCCAGGAGCAAGGGACAAGCCCCCGCAGAGGTACCCACACAACAAAAGAGGAAACTGTCTTAGGAGCAGCAGTGTTTTTATTGAATCCAAATCCCAAAGCTCCAGTGAGACACAGACTTTATTAATTTAACACCATGGGCTTTTCAGAAATGTCTTGAAATTGTTACTGATAAGGATAATGCGTGTGGCAGGAGGGGGCTGTGGTCCTGTTGTGGTGATTGCATTTCTCCCCTGCCCCCAGCCCTGGTGTGGGGGGAGTAGTGTTTCTCCTCCTCTCACCATCACAGAGAGTGGATTTGGCCCCACAGTTTCTAGGAAACAAGACCTGTCCCCCTCTGAAACTCGTGTTTTATTTTTTTGCAATTTTAAATGTATGTCGAGGAAGCCAAGTTTCATGGCCATTATTGCACAGTTAATAACCCTTTGGAGACTGCAGACATGTGTTATATACATCTTCCTGAGCAGTCATTTGGCTTGCCGCCTGGAAAATGCCAGCATACAAAGGGTTAACTTGGCCATTACTCAGCCTTCTCCCTTCTCTCCAGCCACCCCTCTCCAAACCCTTCCCGTCCTGGTCCTAAGTGGGCAGTCCCAACCTCATGGGTGATGCTTTCCTGCCCAGGACACTCCGATGCCTTCCCCACTCTCCCCGCAGCTCCTTGCCTCGCCACAGTCTTTGGGCAGCGAGGATTTCCTTCCCTGCTGCAGGCTGCACCTGCCTTAACACTGCAGAGTTTGGCCAGGCTGGTTGGGTGCAGACCTGGCGGGTGCTGCTGTTACCCATGCAAATGCCCCTGCAAAGAAGCCAGAGACAGGTTAATGACAAGTAGGGACCAAGAAAAGCTCTTTTGTCATTTAAAACAATCAACTAAATAAATATAAGTAGTTCTATAGGTGCCAGCAGTCGGTTTCCTACAGATCGGTTTTTCACAGTAAGCCAGAGGTTCAATTAAAACTTCTTCCCTGGATAGAGGGTCTTTAAGGCTGTGCTTCTTCATGTTGGACTCGCTTCTTATGGTTGGACTCAATGATGTTAAAGGTCTTTTCCAACCTAAATGATTCTTATGATTCTATGTGGAGCCTCCAGTGTCTAGTACTGTTGAGGCAGCCCTCAGCAGAAGCACTTATGAGGTTTTTCCTTCCAGCAGCCTGAATTCTCCTGAGCCTGTGAGAGAAAAACTCCCTCTGGGACATCTCCGTCAAGACTGGCTGAAAATGGACAGCCTGCTCCTGAGCTCCTGGGGATAAGGAACAGAAAGAAAAGTGACTGTGATACTGGAGGTGTCCAGGGACAGAGCCGAGCCACTGGCACCTGTGCCCTCATGGGAGCAAGCAGCCTGCTTCAGTTAAGGTAAGTCCATGGCAGGAGACCTATCCCTTTCCCCTAGCAGGAAGCTTTATTCATGGGCTGACAAGGGTTCCCTTTTGTCAGAGAGAGTTTGCTTTGGTTGAGACGCATCTGTCTTACAAACAGTGAGTGCATTGCATGAGGTTTTCCCTGGAGATCTTCCCTCCAAACACTTCCCCTCTGCCTGTCTCCAGGGGCCTCACAGCTTCACGCAGCTGCAATACGGAAAAACATCCTATTTCCATGGAATACAGAAAAAAGAGAATAAAAATACTCCTGTGGGATAGGGGCTGAGGAATGGACTCCTGAAATTCCAGGTCGCTTCACACCTGCCGCCATGAGAGTGGAGATCTGGCTACATCCCCACACTGGTGCCACTACTGTCTGCACGAAACCTCCCAAGGTATCTTGCTACCTTGGTGCAGATGGTTAGAGGGATCAGGGTGCAACACTGTCGGGAGCAGAAAATGACATCCCATGCATGCCACTGTGGGTGAGAAAAGCCAGGAATATAAAAGAACATGCTCCCAATTGAGTAACACAGCTGCAGGGTGCCGGGAGAATCTGCTCCCTCCAGTGTAGGCAGTACTTTGTGTAGAGAGATCGGAAATGAAAGTGTACCACCACCTCCATCCAGACGATGCTGCGATTTTTAAACACAGACAAGGCTAGTCCAGGGTCTGTTTGGTATCTGAGAGCTGCGCATAGATAGCCATCACCCAGGCAATAATAATCAGCCACACGTCACTCCCCAGGCACGCAGGAACAAATGGACAAAGGAAAGAGCTGTCGTTGTTTGAGGCTGACCCTAAAGTTCAGCGAGGTTTTTATGAAGTCCACTGTTGCCACCTCTGATGATGTTATCAGGAACCTGGGAATAGCTGGCACTTTCTTTTGTTCTGTTTTATGGTTTGTTTGGGTTTTTCCTCTCCAGGCCTTGGCTCCTGCAATCATGAGACTGATTTCTCATTTAACTCCATCACTCCATGTTTGACCCCATGACAGGCTGGGAAATGTGAGCTGTGACAAGCCTAGAGGCTTATTGCCCAGGAGCAAATGAAGAGGTTCCCAACCATAGGATGGTTTAAAATAATCCTTTCTCAGAAAACTATGCCATTGATTTCTTTTTTGCTGTGGAGGCAGATCTTCTAAATGCTTGGAGTTCACCACAGCAGAGCCCTTCATGCAGGCACCACCTCCTTCTTTCCCTGGTGCTGTCCTTCAGCTGGTCATATCTCACAGCTGGTGTTCCCCTTCTCCTCTCAAACATCTCCCTTTGAATGCAACAGCTGCCTTGGATGAGGATCACCCCCCCAAATCAAATAATTCATATAAGTCTCCTCCTTCTCTGCATATTCCTTGCAGCAGGGCACAAGAAGCCAGAGGAGATTTGTAAGCCAAGAAAGCAGTGCATGGCTTGGAAGAGAGATAGAAGTGATGCCAAGGGGATGCACAAGATAGCACAGCCTCTGCGTGGATGTCTACATGGGCCTGGACATGGTGGCCCAGTGCAACTGCACGGACCTAAAGTGGCTTCTTTCCATCATGAAAGTACTAATAAGGGAAACTGCCGACTTAAAACACTCTTAATAATGTTTTCCTATTTCTTTAACACCTCTCCCTTGAGCACTCTCTCCTCCCTTCACAGCGTCTTGGCCAATTACACTTGCAAAGCAAACAGAAAACTCAATATCCCCACGAGCAGGGATTACCGGGGGTCAGGGGCCCTCATCAAGCGCTGTGGCGGGGGCTCCGGGGTAGATCACGGCATAGGAGTCTGCTCTCCTCCAGCCAGCAGTGCCCCTCCTCGCGGCCCGCTGGAGCTGCAGGGCCATGGGTGGGGGGGATGCGCCAAGGTGGAAAGGGCTGTCCGCCAAGCGCAAGCACCACTGAATGGTGGCACAGAGCTGAGGAAGGATTGTGTCCCGAGGCCCCCCAGCCCCACTGGCCCCCCAGCCTAGGCCTGTAAAACACCCCTGTTCTCTTGTGGAAGTGGAACAGCCCCAAGCCCATGTGCTTGGGTTATTTTATCGTTGCTCTGGACTTCTGTTGTCTAACCTTTCTTCTTTTGTCTCATATTCAAGCTGTTCCCAAGGTGCCCTCAAAGCTTTGTTAAACCATTTTAACTAATTTTTACACAAATTCATCAATCAAAAACCTCCACCTTTTATCCATAAGCAGTGATAGGACCAACAATGCAACAGCATTCAGAGTTACTTTTCCCCACAGGATCAATCCTTTGCCCAAGTTTGTGCAAATTTTCCCAGTCGCTCCCATATTGGATGCAGAGCTGTGCAGAAGCATTCCTGTAACGCCACTGTCAGAAGCAGTGCAGAGTTCACAGCCCAAAACCTCTGACCACCTGGAGCTTTTAAAATTTAACAATACAGTTTTGCTAGCCTTCTCCCCAGACTTGGCTGCTCTGCAGTTCTCCCCCTCTGGACCACTCAGTCTTCGCACTCCCTCCCCATCACCCCCAACTGAGTCAGCAAATTCCCCAGTGCTGTCCCAGGAGGACAAACACCTCCAGCAGGGAGGGAGCTGTGGGCACTCAGCCTCCAGCACATGCTGTCCCACAGCCTTTAGTATGAGCTGCACAGCCTGGAGATGCAAACTGGGACGTTTGGTCAACTGATGTTGCATATCTATGTTAGTTGCCTAGTCTAGGGGTCACTTGGAGCACCTACTTGGAGAAAGAGCCCCACATTTTGGTCTCTTGAGCTCACCTGAAGCAGCAAAAGCATCTTTGTTCTCAGGGGAGAAAGGAGCAGGGCAGACAGGATTTGCTGTGACCATTGCACGGCCACATCTGTAATGCCGTGCACTTTGATGGAGTTTGTGCAAGTCACAGTCTTCTAAGTGACAGCAAGGGCTGCCTTTTCCTCCACAACCAGCAAAGAAACCCGACTGCCCGCATCAGCAAAGTCTGCTCAGAGTCACTAGGTAAGAACTGGCCAGGTGCAGGGCCAGTGTGAGGTCTGGAGGGAGCAACCCTTCTGGAGTCTGAAACACATCCTGCTCTTTAATCAACAACAGCCACCAATACCTCATCCCAGTCCATTTGGGGCCAATATTGTCATTATTTGCAAGGTCATACAGTGAACCAAGAACAGAATCGGGATCCTCCTCTGATGCTAGATCCTCTCTCCCAACAGAGCTGGCAATTGACTTTGGCTTGGTTGCAAGTATTTGTTCATAAAAGCAAAATATAAGCGTCACTCTAGGACTCTTATAACTGCCTGCTTTCAGGCTTTCAGGGCCGGACACCCACAAGGAATGAGAGGAGATGCGTTTCAGTTAACCTGCTGGCAGTAAGGAGTCCCACCGGCACCGTCTGTGAGCTGTGATGGAGGAAACTGTGCCAACAGCTGGGTACCAGCCCCTGGCAAACCCCATGCACAGTGCGTGCCAGACAGGCAGCCTCGAAGCTTCAATCTCTGCTGGGACAGTCAAGTCAAATCCAGCTGCCTCCTGGCTCTGAAAGAGAAACCTAGAGAAGAACTGGGGTCAGATGGAAACCACGGAGGCTGCCACCCACAGTCCACAGCTTCCGAGCGCCTCCTGCTCATCCACAGCCATGCATGGAGAGAGCTCAAGGAAACACTTCATCCCACTATCAAAGCAAATCAGTTCCCAGCTCTCTGCACATTCATAGCTGAGCGCAGCCTGACCACGAGGGTTGTGCTGAATGGGATTAAAGAAGCTTGTTTAGACCAACAGATCCCTTTTTCCTGCTGATGCTCGAGGGGAGTGTAGGAGTGCTTATGGCTGTTTGCTTGGCTCAGTGCGCCATTTCAGCCAGGGCTTAGCACAGCTATGGAGCTGCTGGGTTCCTCAGCACACCTTTCATGGAGCCCAAGCCCAAAATTTCCCCCTGGCAGGAACCAGTCACAGCAGCAGTAAGGGAGGAGGTACACACTGTGCCTTCCCCAGGTTTCTAGGGGAAAATTCCTAGAACTGCTAGATTTTGGTGTTAATTGTTTGTCTCTCTGCTCTGCATTTATAAAAAGCCCAGTTTGTCCAGCATTTAACACTGCTTAGTGAGCGCTTCAACCTGGGGCTGCAGTGACCGCTACTTATTTGCATTAAAGAACTTTGGGAACAGCTTTCTATATGGAGCACTTTTCAGTGGTGCCTCCTGCCAGTGCGCTGTGGTGGTTTTGGAGGTGTTTTAAGGCAATATTCTTCGAGCACAAAACCCAAAGCTCAGTCCGTGCCCCTGTACATTGTACCTGTCAGGGCAATGTAGCCCCCATTCACTGAGCAGCTTGCCTTGTACCTCATCTTTTCCAGCACACAGCCAGCACCCAATTAATTCATCCTTCTGCCCTTGTAAAAGTTGTTGGTGGGGGGATGTCGCCAGGTGATGCAAGGTGGGCTGTTCACAGCCCTCACCCCATGAGCACAGGCGTTCCCTCTCTCTGGTTGACCTACTCAGCAGCATGGTGACGGACCATGTTCTGGGGACAGACTGTCCTCGGGGAGCTCCCATCCTCCCTTGGTAACAGCACTAGGCAGGCAGGCTGAACACAGCTAGGGTTAGTACGTGGGGTAGGGTGCCCTCCCAGTGCATGCTCACAGGGTTTTTTTCTTACACAAAGCCACTTCTTGGCATTCCCAAATCCTTGGGTTGCTCTGGCCATAATGCTCAGACCCTGTTGGATTTAAAAGGTTTGAGATGCAACTGCTCCTCAGTCTCCATCTCCTTTTGTGTTTGGGAGATGATGTCCCACTGCTCCCTCCCTTGCACATGCACACACTGAGCCTGGCCCAAACCCTTCTACCCTTAGAGCTTTGCTTTATTGTTGGCAATGGTGCAAAATGCAGAGCACCTGATGTGCTTGGGGTGGAGAGTCTGTCTCCTAAAGTGGAATGGCAGTGTAACCCTCATTATTCTGAGAGTTTTATCATCCTTATTTGCATTACAGTAATTAAAGATCTAGGTGAGAATGGGACTTCACTTACTAGCAGCTGCAGACTCTGTGGCTTGACAAATATGTAGTTTAAATAGACAATACAAAAAAGTACAAGCAGTAAAGCAGAGTCAGAGAAGATTTAACATCCTTTCTTCCCCAGCCCTTACCCCAGATATGGCAGGTACAGCTCGGGTACCAGGGGAGTCAGCAGGAGAGCTCTGCACCTCTGGGGAAAGGGTCACTGGTGACACCCGGGTAGATGCCAGCCCTCGGGACTCCGACACGCTGGTCCTCTGGACTGGTACCAAACACTCGCTCTCGGTAAAATTTGTAGTGCTTTTTTACCAGCGACGTACCAGACACTTGTTTCACAGTTAGAGACTGACCAAGCGGAAATTACCAGTTGTAAGAAACACTTTGCACCCCGATCTTCGACAGAATCTCTTTGTTTTAAAGGGCAAAAAGATGGACAAAAATGCTTCACGGGAGCCCTGTCCGAGCAGGGAGCAGTGTCCTGCTATTGCCACCTCGTGGGCCCTTGCAGCAATAACCAGGTAACCAATACACGCGTTTTGGTGTATTGGCATAGGTACTCGAGCTTTCTCATCACTGCATGCAGCACGTACAGACCAGCAGTGCTGCTCTGGGCTTTCTGAAGGGAGCTGTCAGCCAGAACCGGGGGGAAGGCCCGAGACACATTTCCTCCGTGCCCGGTGCCGGCTGCCTTGGCCCAGAGACCAACAGCACTTTTTGCTGTGTGTTTTGCACTGGCACCTACAGTTCTGTCATGCAACAGGACAGACGAGCATCCATTCCCTTGGCAGGCAGTAAAATCCTCTCTCATGTGTAAAATTAAGAAACTTAGAGGTTTCTCTGTTCTCAACATTGTGTTACAGAGCAGGAATTGGTCTTCCTCTCACTAACATTCAGTGAAAGGAGCGTGGCCTTTCCATGGCCCAGGGCGAGGGTGCTCAGCTGCAGGCTGGCAGCTCCACTGCTTTGTGGAGCTGCTGGGACCCTGTGTCCGTCAGGGTGTGGGACTAACCTCACAAGCCATGGCTAAGTTCCAACGTTTGCTTTGGATTAGTCCCCAAATGTTGTTTGTTTTTTTTTTTTTAAAATCATTGCCCACAAGAGGTGGAGCAGCCATATTTGCAATCCACAGTGTAGAGATGTGGTGCTGCTGGGTTACGATTTCCCTCATGTCAGCTATGCGTGTCAGGGCATGGGAAGGGGTAAACATGCTGGCTTCCCTCTTGCCCAGATTTTATGCCAGAGAAGAATCACAGAGGGAACTGCAGCACAAAAGTGGGTGTGTGGGGCAATTTCCAAGTTCAATAAATGCTGTGCATGTCCTGCAGTACAGTATGGGTTACAGGATAGTCCTCACTTCAGGCAAAAGGGCTATTGCTACAGTGTCATGTTCTCTGCTCAAATGCCATCCTTGCAGGATCCAAAAGATTAGAAGGGGAAAAAAAGCTCCAAACATGCAACTGCTATCTGACTTCACTGCCCCTTGCAATAGGGAAATGTATGAAACATTTTTTTGTTGCTGAATAACTCCTCCTTTAAAATGGCAAAGAAGCTAGGTAGGATTTGCATAGCCTGATAAGATTTAGGACAACTTGATAAGATTTCGCTCCTGCTTCCCACAGATTCTTCTCCTGAAATACTAGGACCTCTCCTGCATTGTATGCAGCCCATGACATAACCAAGAAACTTACCCATATGTGCTAGCACTAGAAGGGCCTTTTAGCACCTTTCTTCTGCTCTTTGTTGTAGAAAGCAAACACACAAATCTTCTAGGAGCTCTTCTATGACTCTCGGGGAGCCTCGGTCAGCCAGGAGAAGCACAAAACCAATGCTGAGAGTCAAGGCAGAGTCAGGCTTGCCCAGCAACTGAAGGTGAACCATGGGGTCATTGCCACAGCTGCAGGTCTTCTGGCCTCCACTTGTGGCTACCCTGGCCTAGCCCCAGCTGAGTCCCTCCCTGTCTCCTCACTCACATACTGGGAACTTTCTAAAGGAGTGTTTCCCAGATCCTGCTGCCTTCGCTCCTGCCTTGGGAACTCATCGGCTGGGCTCAATCTGAAACCGCTGGTGCTCAGGGAAAAGGAGTTGTCCTGGCTACAGAGTTCATCTCAGAGTCCAGGCAAAGCTGGCTTCTGCTGCTTGGAAAGGGCTGATCCCCAGTATTACTGAACTACCGTCTTTTTCCTCCTCCTTCTTCTCTTGGGGCTTTTTTTCTTCCTAGCCTTGTTACTGCTTTGCTTTGTGATTCTTGGTGATGTCAGTTCTGTGTTTAAACTGTTGCTGTGTTGCCCCAGCCATTTTGCTCCAGTTTCTCTCTCTGCTCCCTTTTCACCTGTGGCTTAGCAGCCCTCTCATGCATTCACACGCTAAGGTGGTTGTGATAACCACAGCTCATCATTTGCCTCTTCCTGGTAAATTTGGCCTTGGATCGCAGGCCTTAGCATCAGCAATCCAGTCTTTGTTGAGATTTTGAACAGCACAGAGGATAGGAGGCAGACTGCTTTCTGAAAGTGAAGTTTCTGGTTTGAAAGGGGAGGGACTGCTTTCCCAGGCATGTCTTTCAAGAGACACATGCCCAGTTTGGGCAGAGGCAAAGGCAGAACTGAGTTCAGGTGAGTGTCCTGCAGACAAAAGATCTCATTTTCCAGGGAGGATTTTGCCCTGGGCTATAGGAGGAGGAAACACTGGGGCTGTGCCCTACTCCTGATGGCTGGAGAATGCAGTGCCATGCTGTCTTTATCATTTTATCTGGTCGCTTGAGGTCTGGATCCAGTTCTCATCAGCATCATGGGAAAAGATCCTGTGAATTTCAGGGGGAATTTAATCATCACTGCTCAACTCTAACTTTTTTTAGACCAGCTACTTTTGTGGTAGGAAAAATACAGACTTTTCATCACCTGAAACAACTGCCTGGGAGCTGTTTCTTCCCACCCTGGCTCAAAGCAGAGTAATATTCTATGGCTACAAGGACATGCTTCTTGCACTTCAAAGTCACTGTGGATAGGGTTTATACTTGTTATTCCACTTAATGTTTCTGACTTTGAAATGATTATGGGGTCTCCTCTGAATGCTTTATGGGGTAACAAAACTCCAGAAGAACAGGGCTCTTTGCAGCTGAGTAAATAGAAGATATTTTCATAAATCTTCGGACTATTGGAACATCAACAACATTATCCTACATGGGTTGTTATGACTTTGTATTTGCAGAGTCATATGTTGAAGCTTAGACCTGTGCTTTCAGCCTTGTCTTCTATTAAGCTAGAAACTTCAAGTAATCCCACAAAGGGTACTTCAGTTAAATAAACTCTCAGAGCCCTACTTGAAGTTCTCTGTAGTCAGCTAGGGTGAAGATTACATTGCTTTGATCACCTCCGTTTCCTCGACTGGGAATCCCATTCTTTGACAAGGGATTAATGTCAGGGCTTTACCTCCTCTCTGCTGCTTAAGATCCTAACACACGTGGATGACAGGACAGAAAGTGAAAGTAATTTTTTTCCTGCAGGAGTCCTGGTCTTCTGGCCAATGATTTCCCCTCTCCTCCATTATGTCCCAATACTTTGTGAAGTTTCCCTCTCTTGTGTGATATACCAAATAGCTTACACTTCAGTAGGCAAGTGTGCCACCTTAGCACTACATGCAAACACTGCTGCTACTACAGGTTGGAGCAGAGACGGGGCATGGAGAAATCTCTGCTGATGAGGTTAAGCAGCAATGCAGGTGACCAAAAACCTGAGTGGCAGGATGGCAAACACAAGCTGGGCAATGGGAATTCAAAGAAATGAACCTAAGGTTGAACTATGTTCCTCACTCAAGGTGTGCCCAACCCCTGCAGCACAGAGCAGCTGGTTGTTGTACACAAGTGGCAAGAACATCTAGAGCTGTGACTGTACATGGTAACACCCTTCCTCCCCCAAAATGTGTTTCAGAGCACAAACCTACCTGTGCCTCATACCAGAGCGGGAGAGGGATTACCCTGGGCTGTTGGTTTGGTATCCACCTCTCAAACTTTTGGTGCTGGCTGCTCTCAGAAGTGAGTGTGACTGCTCTGACCTTGTTTGGCAACTTCTATAAACCAAGTAGCATCATGCACAAATATGGTGACAGAGTGAGAAAAAATGCTCCCCACTAAATAACTAGAGAAAGCAGCCTTTAAATGAGTCTTTCACACCTACATCTGTAAGAAAAACCTGTGCGATGAGTTGGCCAAGCCTTCTCCTGACTTTTCTTCTCCATATTCATGAAGCTGTGCTCAGGAAAGGTCAGCTCGCTCTCCGTGATGCTGGTCACTCACAGTGCCACCTTGCTGTCTGACACACATTGGTTACTCTCTCTCTAAAGCATGGGCATCAGGTAGGTTTCATAAATTTCCTAAGCAGAAATCGCATTCTCAGTGGGAATACAGATGTCCTGTGTGACCTTCAACAAGTCAGAGGTGTTCACCCTCCTCAAGGTCCACGCCTTGGGCAGCCAAAGCTCAAACTCTATAGGCAAGAAACAAAACCCTGGCTCCATATGGCACAGACAGAGCAGGAGGGAGCCCATTAAACTGACTGGGAAACAGGAACAGACGTTTTCAGTGATTTTGAACATGACCAATGGAATCAGCTCAGGAGTACCTCCTTGGCTCATTTGCTGCTCCACACAGAAAGGCTCCCCAGCTCTTGGGCAGCTAACAGCCATCAAACCAACTCTCTTTGGCATTTTCACAACTGGGCTATGTTCTTAGTCTCAGCATGGACTTTCATTTCTGCCCACTGGTTATCTGTTGTTCTTCAAACCCACAGCTGGGGGAAATGCCTGTGGAGATGATGTTTTTCTTTCTAAATCAGCAAGATTTTTTTTTAATTCTTCACAGTTTGCAAGTTGTTTGTAGCCAAAACTCACATATCCCTGTTCGATTTGCTTCCCATCTACTTTATTCTTACTCATAAGCTTAAAAAAAAATGAATTCAGATAATAAAACCAAAGTATTCTGCTACAGTTCATTATTTGGGCTGGAACACCTTCCCCTATGTTTGTTTGCCCATGAGAAGAGATGGTAAGTCAGAACCTCTGTGATCTTCCCGACTAGGGAGGCAGAAATAGAAAGAATATAAAATATGGAACAGCTTTTCAGCTGATACAAATCAGCACAGCTCCCTTGTTTTCAGTAGAGCTTTCCTGCTTTTGCCATCTTAAGAGCCCTGTCCGAGTTGTCTCAAGTGTGCTTGTGATGAGACATTTAGGTAGTAATCCCACAGCAATCTAACTGGGCAATAGCACCTCGGACTATGTACGAACATAAGCACTCTCAGGAAAAAAAGAATTATCTCTGTATTTGCATATCATTCTAACATTCCTCAAATACACATAACGTCATAAGCAGTCCTAATACGCACAACAAAAACCAACTGAGTAAAGATACAAAAATGTGTTGGCATTCTACAGTGAGTAGTTCCCAGTGTAGATAGGACCACTTTCAAGTACTTTAGTCAAAGCATGAATCTTAAATAATACAAATGATGGATGATGCACCCATTAATTTTGGTTCCTCTCCATTCATTAATCGTCCTGGACAAAAAAAAGAAAAGTTCATTTACAGCAATCGCTGTTACCTCTTAAGAAGAGGGGTGGTCATCCAGCCTTTTCCAGGCAAGGGGAAAACTTGGAAGAGTAAGGAATTTGTTCCTGAATGGGCCCTCACTGGAAAGCTGGGAAGGAATGGAAAGCAGAGAGGACGACACTGCAAGGCAGGGAAAACAAGGAAATTCTTACATAGATACCTATTTTTAAAAAATATTTATTTATAGTGTGTAGTATAACTGACCAGACAAATTCAGTGGCATTAGGAACAAAAAAAGATAATTATACTGAATGATACAAATTGACAAAATGAGTTCTGTGGAGTAAAGGAGATCTCTACATCAAATCCAGAGTAGATGGGTAAATCTATGGAGTAAACAAGTACAGAGGCAGCATAGTATACACAGACAGGAGGACAGAATTCAGAGGAATTAAATGGAACAGAAGAGATTCTGCTGATTCTAATGGACTAAGATTTCATTTTCATTCTGTAATTCTATCATAAATATTTTGGCATGGTCAAAGTGACATAGCAAAACCAGATGCACAGTGTCCAAGCATTAACCAGGACCCACTGTGTGAAATGGTCAAAACAATGCGTTAGAGTCTGTCCTCTGTGCTCATATACATTACCTACAATTGTTCTGCACTTGCATTTTGAGACTCTCTTCGTGATAACATTAAAAAAAGGGCATTGAATAGACTGAAAATCTTGAAGCACCATGACATTAATTTCTTTAGCATGAATTGTGTTCCCCATGACTGCAGCTGCTTCTTTCTGAGTTTCTACCAGTAAAAAGCGGAAAATGAAACACATGTAACTTCAGAAGTGACAAATCTGATGGTAACACAGGACATGTGTCCAGTCCCACTGTGACAATCTGTGCTGTGGGTATTTATCCCCAGTACCGAATGGTTTACATTCAGAATTTGTAGGCCTCATCACTTTGGTTGGCCATGACAGTAACCCCCCGGGAAGGGACTTCCATGGCCTTCTTTCCTTCCATGGCCTTCCTTCCTTCCATGGCCCTAACTGCAACATGATGTAGTTATTTGGTTATTTACTGTGCTTAGACTTGATCTTCACCTTCAGGACGTTGTTTTCTTCCATATTCTTCTGTACTCACCCAAAATCTGCCTCAATGTTTTATGTTTGAATGTATTTATCTACCTTTTACTCTTCCTTTAAGACCCTAGTTTCACATCAATTTAAAACAACAGGTCTTGTAATTAGGTTGGATAACTGCAATCCAAAATTTTTCCTAGGCAAAACTCCAATAGAGTTAATTGGCCTCAGTGGGAGACTTGTCCAAGTAGGAAGGGCAAGATTTGGCCTCAACGAGACTATAAATTCCAGTTTAAAACTCAGTAGTTGTTCAGAGGCTCGCTCCTGTGACAACATCATTCTTCGTGTTTCCTTTCCTGAATTCCTTTCCTAGTCATAGCAGGAAAGCCTTCTGGCTCCAAAATCAAATGATAATACCCTGGCCATCTCCCAAAACCCCGTTATGTCTTGTAGAAAGCATCGTTGTCTCCACTGCTCTCAAAGGGAGCGTAAAGCCTCCAAGATGTCAGGTTTCTACATTTTGTTAGGAAAGGCCAGTTCTTTTCATGTAGGCAATAAACAGGCCCTGATAAGCAACTGTGACCCTGCCAAACTCACCAGTTGCTTTAGATGATGTAATAAGTACTTACACTTCCAATAAATCCACACTGCAGTATTTAAGGTATTCTCTACAGCTATGTAAGGAAACACACTGCTATACAGCAACTGCTGAGGGAATTCTGCCCGCTCAGCCCGAGCAGCACTACTGAACTACAACCACGGGGTCAGGAGTCCTGTCCTGCCACTGTACGTTTCCCATCCTTCTCAGAAGCTGTAGGCCATACTCCTTTCTCAGTTTAATTCTTTGTGGTAAAACATAAACATTTGGGGTATAACATGGTCCAAAATATAAGTAAAAAAATTAAACACAGCCTAGTTCAACAGACCATACGTAGATTTTTTCATACTACCAGCCTCTGCAACAAAGTACTCCTACAGTTTCTTTTAACTGCACAGAAACCACTTCTTTCTTCATATCTGAGATCCCAAACATTTCCCTTTCTTTCAAATGCTTCAGTCACTGAATTATATCCCCCTTTGCCAAGGAACTCTTGAGAAAACAAGTCAGTCATATAGTGCTTCCCGTAGGTCACCAAGTTCCTGCCTGAGCAGCCTTAAGGGGAAAAGAGCCTTTCCGAACCAAAAGCTCTGCACTGAGGCTGTTTTAGCAGTGGTCCCCCTGGTCTCTATCAAGCTACTGGATTTAGTTCACCAGATGATCTCAGCTACTGTAGAACCACATGGAGAGCCTCTCACCTCTAAAACTTATGACACAAATCATTTACGACCTTGTGAGCTAAATGCATCTGGAAATGAGATTGGTACCACCCTGTTTAAAAGGCCCAGGCTCTCCTTGGAAAGCCCCAGGACTAAAATGCTGCTGCACTCTGCGCTAGCGTTAGAACAAAAGTGCAAACTTAGGATAGAGGCACTTGTGGTAAGAGGAGCTGATAAAACATCCACTGTTCCTCCACTTCTTACAGCATAAACAACGGTATGTGGCTTAAGTCACGTACTCACATTCAAGTTTGGCTCTAGCTGATGGGATTCCTGATTTTCAAAAAGAGCGGAGATGGAAATGCAGGTCCTGATATCAGATGAATACACAGTACTGATGATGTGACATTCCTTGCTAGCCCCACACTACCCCAAGGACCAGATACATGCAGTGAACACACAGGAACCACAAAACAGAATTTAGAGGGCTCGGTCCTGAGAAGACAGTCATCCAATGCCGCTGTGTGAGACAAGCTCACAAGAAGGGAATGGATGAGATATTTTTAATCTTCTGGGCTGTAGATATGTCAGGAGCAGGGGGCGTTCAGCAGTTTTGAAGACAAATAAGAAGTGCAAAAGAACCTGTGAGAAGACCCAATTTTCATTCAGTATCTTCCCCCGTAACTGCACCTTTGGTTCTAACACTGGTCCAAAATGACCGAGATGAAAGACATTTGTGAAATCTGGAGCTCAATGGAGAATCAGGGCTGAGTTTTGCTATTTTAACAGTGACTTCCTTGGCAAGTAAATCTTAGAACACAATATTTGAGCTATCTATCATACAGCATATTTTGGAGAAAGACTATATTTCTGCAGTGAAGCCAGCTCTTCACAGGCAAGTAGTTTGACTTCCTCCATGTTAGCTTCCACTGGCCTCCAGGAAATGAAATCTAACAAAAAATAGCCATTCTGATGAGGGTTTAAACTGAAAAGTAAAGACTAAAATACTAGTCACTGTACACCACTGTCAAATTTTTCCCACATTGAGTAATTTTGGTTCCTAATGGAGTTCACACTACCTACCACAAAACATCTGTGAATTAAACTGCTTGGTGAAATATATCTTATATCAGATTGAAAAACAACATTAGAATCAATGGGATGCTAAATGATCTGATGCTCTTGAGCTTTGACCTTGTTGAGCTCTGTCAGTCAGTGCATCCAAACATCTTTCCAAACACTTAGCAACTATTCAGAAAGTGGGTCATTAACACATTTTGTCACGTTACGCAATTTTTACCTCCCCTCTAAACTGGGCTTTTTTCCAGGTCCAGTAGCCAACAATAAATCAATCACAGTCTCTCATAAGCCTTTTGACTTAAATTCTATCCTGTAGGTTGGGTTAAAAATAGAGCAGAAATCACTGCAGGAGGTGAGGCAGGAAGGGGCTAGTGGTGACTGCTGTCTAGGAGATGTTTGCTTGACCCACAGCCGTTCTTGTTGCCATTCTTTGTAGACTCCTCTTCATTATCTGTAACAGAATCTTCCTCCTCTTCATCGCTCCGGTCATCTTTCAAGTCCTAGGGAGAAGAAAGCACCATAAGCATATTCTATACTTGCAGTAGTTACTGTCAGATAAGTTACCAGATTGCTATTATCAGCGCAGGCCTTTCAAAAAGGCCTACAGGTGCCAGACAAGCAAGTATTTTATTTTTAAAGTGAACTGGGTATCTGAATCCTTGCAATGATTTTGAAAAAGTAACCAATTAATTTCATTAGTCAGGTGCCCCCATTTGTAATTGCAAAATAAAAAGATGGTGCATAAAAGTTCCAGAACATGAGACATTCTTCATTCTTGGAAATTTCCCCATCATCCTCTGAAGACAAAACTCCTCTGTCCCCATTTGTCTCAGCAAAAAAACACGCGCTAAGGGGAACAAATGAAAGGGGAGCTCTAAATACACTAGACAATATCAAAAGTGCCCCCCAGAAACACCCCCTCCCCCCAAAATGGAGGCTGACATCCAAGGACAGACCAGTTAACAACATTTTAATCTTGCAGAACCTAATGTTCTTTAGACAAAATTTCTTCCGTGACCTTGGCCCAGTCATTTGACCTCTTCTTGCTTGTTTCCGCTTTCCCTTGTAAAGCATTACTAGTAATCCCTGGGTGCTGCGGGATTAATTAACAATTGTGAAGTGCAGTGAAGATGAAAAGAGTATTGTATAAAAGCTAAATATGATAAATACACCCGCCCAAACATAGGAGTTGAGAGGCTGCCTGGTTCTGACAGGTGTAATCTAAATAGTGACTAGTTGTGCCAGCATCTCCTAGTATTAACTTTGCTTAAAGAGACCTACTGACCCTAAAATATCCTTCCCTGCTTGATGGTGTATACATCACATCAACATTTGCAAAGGGGAGGCCATGTCTATACAGCTATCACATGCATCTTGGGTATATCATCCTGCTAAGGGAATTGCCACGGAGGAGAGGATGGCTGCCCCATTAGCAGTGAAAGGGAGTCAGCGAGACACAGTCTGCCCTTATGAAAATCCCTTCCCAGCTCTATAGGAACAGCTTCTGACATTTGGCAATCCCCAGACAGTCAAACATGGCACTTGCTAATGAATGTTTCCACCACACGGAGAAAAGACATTGTGTCTACCCAGTATTTCACAGCAAAGGTTAGGGAAAGGTAAGACAATTCCCTGCTATTTGTCATGGCACATAAAATATACCATTAGTCTCTTATTTCTCAACTCCTACCATAACCCAAGACCCTACAACGTGTTCAGAAATTTGGTTCAAAGAATCGAGGCTTTGGCATTAAAACCAAACACCTCTATTTCCCTTTCAGTGCAACGAGCTTACAAGAGCAGTACCTGCCTCCCTGGAAGGACCTTCCATACCAACTGATGACCTGCTCTGCAGACTCAGGGTAGGATGCTCTAGTTAAAGATGCTGTAAATCAAGTAAACACTTCCTTCTGCCTAAGCAGTGACTGAGAACAGAAATGAGATCAAAGCAGGCACCTAAGAAACTTTTTCACCTCCAGCAGTTTCCTGTGTGATTAGCAGCCACCACTGGTTGTCTCTTCCAGTTACTTGGAGAGTGCCTGGTAGACTTGATACCACCTGATACCCTCTAGTTCTTGTGTTGGAAGAGATGGGCAATAGTCATTCCCCCTCCAGCATCTCATGATTTAATAGAGCACCTCTTACTTAAAACCAGGAGTTTCCCCACAGCTGAGGATCAAAACCTGGGCCCTCACACTGTGGCTGACAATTTCCCCATTAGCACCAGGGTATCTAGTTTGTTAATGGGAACTCCCAAAATTTAACAGCCAGACAGTCAGTGGTGTCAATGTTCAAGTATTGACGATTACAGGTGTCACGGTGTCTTTTTCTATATGAGGGGGTGTTCGGCCTGCAGGACTGTCTGCTGAGGGAGACCTGAGGCTTCCCTTCATAACAGAGTACGTTGCCTCCAGAGCTGCGTGCTGGAGCTGGCAGGCATGCTAGCCCTTGTGCAGCCACACCGGGGACTGCTCCATCATGGATAAATTTGTTTTCCTTGTCATTTGTCTGGACCTCAACTAAACAGGGAGAGACTGCACGTTCTTCCTGCTCCTGGAGTGATGTGCCAAGGTCAGAGATGAGACGCAGAAAGGAGAAACCAGTGTTGTTCCTGCCCATGCTGTATCTGTATCTCAGAATGAACTAACGATTTCACTTTCTTAGCCAGCTGGTCTGAGGTCTTTCTTAAGCACCAAATTCATACAGAGAAAATAAATGACAGCTCAGTAATAACTCATCCAATTGCAATCTCATATCCCTTTATATATTACAATTCTAGTAAAATGTATAGGACTAGAAAGAAAATTAAAGCCTAAACTCTGTCTCATCAGAAACTATAAACTTCCTGGAGATTTTCTTTTGCCTTTTCCCTAACAACATACAAAGGGTATCAAAACAAACAAATCTTACTGTAAATACTGTAAAATAAACTTGGCATGCCATCAGTTAGAGAAAAGGAAAGACAGCCTTTCCCACACAAACAATTTATGAGGTTCTGCCTCTTTCAGATCACCTCTCTCACTCCTGGTAGTTTTGCAATTTGTATTTGCAGTAAAAGACAAATGTTGAGGGTATGGGGGGAGGCTTGTTACTTTTTTGCCACCAGAGATGTTTCAGAAAAGACACGCGAACTAAACCTAAGTACAGCATCTGATGCAGAATCTGCTAGACTTACTGGAAGTACTCTCATCTTCCCAAGCAGTCGCTGGCTGAGGCTGCAAACGTGGGGAGTGCCGGGGGAGGAGTGCTTTTGTGCTCACTGAGAATAGACTTGAGTCAGGAAAGTTCTTGAGTGGGTATTTCATTTTGAGTACTTCATTGTGGTCCGCAGAAGTTGCTGGTACTCAAGCATATGCTTAAGAATAGCTGGCAATCTGCTTTGCTTTGAATGATAGCTGATATGTGACATTGATTCCTGTTTCCTATAGGAATGAGCTGGTATTTCCAGCATGGAGCTGGAAACTCAGGTAGGATTTCCTTCCCAGTTTTAATGCTGTCAAGCTGGATGCTCTGATTAAAGGCACTATAGGTAGTAATTAAAAAAATATGTGTTTGTTCCAGCACACTGGAAATCCCTGCCTTTGAGATAGTCTTACATGTTTCAAAGCAGCAGGAATTAAATTTCTTTCTATTCTGAAGCAACCATTGCAAATTTGCTTAATTCTGGGAAAGAGTACTACTTCTGAAATCCTGATATTAATCAAAGAAAAAATGCTGCCAAGTCAAATCTAAATTTTTATTAAATTTTTAACCATGAACCTGCTTCCTGACCAAGTGCCTCTACAAATTCTTGCTTTAGACGGGTCTGGCCATTTTCGTCTAGCTTGTTTAAGTGACAGAGCAGAACTTTAAATAGCAATAGCTTCATCTATAACTAGAAAACCAAACAAACCTGTCTTTGCAAACTGTTTAACAGACCATTATAAATATATTAAGATATCGTAAGTGAAATTTGTGCCTCTTAACTTTGACCTTCTAAGAATAACAAAAAAAAGTAACATTTCTAGGATTTTCCCTGCTTGAATACTAAGATGTTTCCTCTGAGCCCCTCACATCATATATTATAGTTGTGTTTTCCAACTCAAAGACTCTGCTCTTACTGTCCCTGAGCAACAACAGATGAATATACTATCAGAAACACAAGAGCTGGCAAACTGTAAATACCACAACTGAGGCCATCATTAATACTCAATGCTTTGGTTTAATGGCATCAACTGCATTTATTATACTTCAGATGGTTTAGGGTAACAGACAAAACGGATGTGTATATTTTATGTTCTGGATGACTAACCAATTTAATCTTTCTAAATGGATGAATGGTTTCAAGGTTTATGAGAAGCAACACTAATGCTATAAAGTCTGCAAGACAGCCATTTGTAGTGAAGCCAAAGCCGCAAACTTGTATAATCTTTTTTCCTTTTGTTTAACCCTTCCACCTGCTGCTCAGTCTGCCTCTTTTAGTTAAATGAACCGTATTTGTTAAGGTAGTTTTGGCTTCTTGCATTTCACTGCTGTTAGAACGCGTATCATTTAAGTCATTAGCACCCCATCTTATTACATGAACAGTAAAGGACCTTCCAAGAGACTTCACCAAGGAAAAAGACTTTTTGCAATTAAGAGATGAGCAAACTTCATAGGCCACTTCCCAGCCTCTTTAGAGAAAAAAAATATTGGTCAAATCTCCATCTAAACTAACAGAGAATTTACTCCTAATTGTGCAAGTTTGTCTCTCAATAAAGCACTCAGAAATCACTTCTCTCTTGACAAGCTCTTGGCGCTGCACTCTTTCTGCTACAGCTCATGAGAGCACTGGGAGAAAGACACGGCTGTGCTGGAAGACAGATGGAAGTGTGGGTTTCCTGTTCCTACGTGCTGGTGATACCATCTGAAGCTGGTGGAGAAATGGGACTGGGCAGACACCACCCTTCTCTCCTGCTCCTCTTTACTGGGCACATGGCATCTTTGTCCATGTGCATGTCAAGTCGCAATGCAGCCATGGCTTCATATCTGCTACCCAGCAACTGAAGTGGAAAGTTTAAGAGCAGACGGAAAGACAGTGCCAAGCAGTATAAAAAAAGGCAAAAATATATTGTAGCAACGTGGATTGATCCTATAAACAGTGAGAAAGCCTTAGCAACATGCCTTCTGCTTTCTCAGAAGCGGAAGGGCACTTGCTAGCAAATGCATCGTCGGGTCAATGTGGCTTACTGCAGCTTGTCAAGTGGAGGTCTCAAAATGTAAGCTGTTGCTATAATGACATGCTCTGAAACAGAAATAGCCGCCCGCTGAGGCAGCATGGAGAAAAAGAAAAAGAATCTGGCTGAGACACATCTGAGCAGAAGATGTTTCTGCAGTGAAGTTCAGTTGCTACAACATTTTTTTCATGAATGAGCTTCCAATCCAGCTCCTCCCTGGTTCTCCCCGACAAAGGCACATACTTTTTAAGAGGCATGCAATAACTTCAGTTGGCATTACGAAGACAATAGTGTAGTGTCTACTTTACAAATTCATTGTGTCAGTTTGGGCGTAGAGTGGCAGGGGAATGTTTGATTGCTTCTTCAGCTAACCAGCTGAAAACAAGAGAGGATGATAGAGGTTTGCTGTGCCTTACCACAAGCAAAAGTAGGCAAGATCAGTCCATATCAGTTCAAGCTCTTTCTCACTGGTATGACTGTGTCCATGTGTGGGGTGGGAGATGTACCAGGCCTAACTCTTCTGGTGGGATCAACATTGACTCAAGGTTTCTCAGCAGCATAAGGAGATTTCCATTTTGCCCCTGCCTGGACAAGACTAAAACCAATTAATCCTGGAAGCTGAGCTCACTCCTCCTGCCGCTGCTAGGAAAGCAGTAGCACAGACTGCTGAACAGCTTCCCCATACCTACTAGCTGTAGCAGACGGACATACCTGATCCCTGTTGCAGCAGCAGCAGCAAGCTGGGCGCTCTGGGACACTGACAGGGAAGATGCAGACAACATAGCTGTAACTCTGCAGGTGCCTTGCCAGTCCCAGGGTCTACTGCCCCAGACTTTGCTGACTTTCCACCCACTTTGTTTAAAGCCAGCACTGGCTATAAAGTCATGCAGGAATCAAAATTGAAGCCGCCCTTTGTATCTACTGACAAACTCTCTCTGAACTACATCATTTTTAGCATAGTAAGATCTGCCACCAAACTAAAATCAGCTCAGAGTAAAAACAAATTCCAACTCCTAAGAGATTTGTGTACCTGAATAGAAACATTAATTACAATACACTTATAAATAAATAACAAGTTATTTATTTATTAAATAACAAGTTATTTAGTCCCAAATAACTTGGGACTAAATCCCAAGTCTTTTATTAGATCATTTGTTTCTTTGAGCGCTTGATGTGGAGGAACTTTATCAGGTCCACCGACGCCCTCATTTTTTACTTATTGTATAAAACAAAAAGATTAGCTGCAGATATGCACTAACTCTAGAAAAGATTCTGACTCTTACTAATACATACACAGGCACAGTCAAAGGGCAGTTACACTGTTTCAAGTGATATTTCTTAGTTCTATAACTACATATTTTTTAAAAAAATAATACTGCTTTTAAAGTGCAATTAGAAGACCCAAATACTAAGTTTCTACATCTTTAAATGCCAGGAAATTTGAATGTGTTCAATAAATCTCGATTCTAGCCCTTATTTTAAGCATTATCTGCACATTCCAGCACTGTAACTTTCCCACAGAAAATGCTGCAGTTATGACACAAATCACAACATGAATGTCAGCTTCTGCCCTGATAGTAGCAGTCAGAATCCAGATCATCACACAGGCTAATATACTATATGTTAGGACAAGGGGCCATGGCTTTAAACTGAAATAAGGTAGATTTAGGTTGGACATAAGGAAGATATTTTTAATGATGAGGGTGGTGAGACACTGCAACAAGTTGCCCAGAGAAGCTGTGGAACATCGGAAGTGTTCAAGGTCAAGTTGGATGGGGCTTTGAGCAACCCGATCTAGTGAAAGACGTCCCTGCCCACAGCAGGAGGGGTGGACTAGATGATCTTCAAAGGTCCCTTCCAACCCACACCATTCTATGATTCTAATAGCAACAGTCTCTGTAAGATCCAATGGCTACCTCACCCTGACCATGTTCATACTATCATAACTGCATCTATTTGGGAGCACAGCTTTTGAACTCTACCAGCATAATCCCAGCTAACTTGGTGTATCACAGCTTAGTCTATTCATTCTCCAAATAACAGAGACCTCATACTGCAAAACAGGCCGTCAGTCAACTCCTCATGGATTGACCCTAAGAATGACCCTGCACCTGAGATAAGCCAGGTCATATGCTTGCACAGGAATACGCTATTGTAATTAGCAGGTGCCACAGAAGACACATTTCTTCCATTTTTCTCATATATGGAGTACAACTGCATGGTTCTGCATAATCACTGAGCCCACAGGTAGCCCCTTGGTTATCATAAACACAGGGAAAGCCAGGTCTCTCTCTCGAAGACAGTAGGGCTCAAGGATATACATTTGGGCCTTTTCGGTTAAGCATAATTTACATCCACACAGTTAACTGGATTTCTGCTACCAGGTACAGATATATAAAGGCAATTCACAGCTGATTCTGGAATTTTAATTATGGTTTTTCCAATTTGGTGAAATTTAGATTTCTGGATTTTCAAATATTTATTTTTATCCTTTAGTCAGAATTTCCCAACTCTTAAATGTATCTTACATTAAGATCAGAATGTCCTAAATCTTATACCTTAATTCTACCTTAAGAATATTTTAATTTAAATATCTACAAACATATTGACTAGATCTTGATTTTTCAATGTAAAGACAATAAATTCCACAGCACCTGCCCATATGGAAACAGCTTGCAGTACAAAGATGAAAGCTATTAGTTAGGTCAGCAACCACTGACTCAAAAGAGATAATAAACAAGAGAGATAATAAAAAGTCAGTCCAAATAGATAGAAGGGGGTACTTTTCTAACAAATAATACTATAAAGTTGATGAATCTCCGAGTTCAACATGTTTAATTCAACATCAATAATTCAACTCAGCTGACATATGACTTAATACGTCTTTACTTTCCTGTGGAGACTAAGCAATATACATTTGGATTCAAGCAAACTGTTCTATATTTCCAGCCTGGAAGATTTTATTGGAAAATATATTTCCCTTTTCAGCTTATACACACTAGGCAACATAAATAATGTTGATCTTCAGTGGAAGATGTGCTGTTGGACTCTGCTTTCTGCAGCTTTTAAATGAAGATGCAGACTTTCTAGATTAATTGTATTGGACATCTTGTGGCCAAAACTCCTCTTATTTAATCTCTCTCTTCTGTGTAATACCCATTCCCCAAGCTTTCCACCAGGAGTTTTCAGAGGGAACTCAAAGATGACGTGTGAAAAACAAATTAAAAGAAAAGTTACACTAATTCCCCAAATATTGAAAAGAAGAGTCTCAGAAAACTAGATGTTACTATTAGAACATGTCCCCGATTCTGACTGAAGGAATAAATTTAACCTCAAAAAACTATCACTTGTGTTGTCACTCAGCATAACACACCTGTAACTGGAGCTATAATACCCTGACCGTTCAGAAGAAATAAATCATTGTTTACTGTTAATCAGGTACTCTGCGGTTTCAATAAAGTCTGCTAGCTGTGTTATTGAAATCCACTAACTAAACCTTGCACTCAAGTGTATGTGGCTTTACGATAATGTCAAAAGCCCAGGAGGTACTGAGTGAGTCATAATGTCCCACTGCTTTTTGAATTATTCCAATTTTAAATCCACAGTTGGCAAAGAAACAAAGAACAATATAATAGGCATTTGATGCTGTTCTCTATAGTGAACTTTTTTTTACCCTAGGACAGAACTTGCATTAAGCCAAGGAGTTCAGTGGTATGAACTTTTATCAGAACATGCACTTTTATTCCTTATAAATGCTTTTTTGGCTACAAAACAGCTGATCAGACACTCGCACTTTTCTCAGTGAGGTATGATACTGCACTTCAGATGAACGTTTTGAAACAACACAGCTGCTAAAGAATATTCCTACAGAAGTCTTATAGCACTATTAAACTAACCTGAAACCACAAAGTATACAACCATGTAAATGATAGGCACTTCTATCTAATGTGTCCATTAAGGTGCTCATTCGTCTATTGTCATTGTCAGGAGGCATTCCATTCCTTTTGTGATGTATCTAAAGGCTACCTCCATACTTAAACATTATCAATCTAATTTTCAAGTCATATACCCAAAAAGTAATATTTTTTCATCAGACATTCATATCACAATACCTAAAATAAGTCATTTCAATACAGCATTTCTAAAGACCCTGATACGGAGGCTGGATATAGAATACTTTTAGTAGTACCTAATGAACAAAGGTTCTTCAATAGCATTAGAAGTCCCTGAGAGTTGTGTGCTTAAGTCACCTGGCAGGGGATTTACTTCACTGAAGTTCAGCATTCTGAAAGTTGGGTATCTACTCAGAGATTGTTATCTAGGACTACTCTTAAACAACAGAAAGAGAAACGGGTCTCCCCAGAGGGTCACCTGGCCCACCACTGCTGGGGTGACAATACTGGGCACAGTGAATGGCTCGCTGGAGACACCACTCTTCCTCCACTGATTACAGAGGGATCCTTGAACTTGGGCTAAGCACAGCTTAAGTTACACAAGACAAATCCTACCCTCACATGCTTCACACCCATCACTGCTTGATTAGACTGATAGACTGATCAGGTTGGTCTGTTTGCTTTCTGATGATGTGAACTCTGCAGTCTGTTGTGCCTGGTCAAAAGTTACTAGAATTGTGTTATGGAGGAGAGACTGCTCCTTTTAAGATTTCCTCCCTTCTTCGCATGTAATAAGGATTATGGAGCACTCCTAGGGAAACGTAATTTTCTTTAAATACAAGATAGAACAATTTCCCTTCTCAATTGATATTAATCTATCATTAACTAGCTTTATTTCAAGCTCTTTATTTTTTTTAATCAGTTCAGCAGATTGCAGTACTGTGAACCCCTATGAAAGTATGAGAATTACTCACCTCATAACAAAGTCACAATTCAAATCTCTGCAGCATATATTAAAAACAGTAAATGAAGGCATCAAAAGTTCTGTAGAAGGCCGAGGGTTTGCTCTGTGAATTGATTTTTGGCAATTGAAAAAATACATACATATGCACGCTATTTTATATAGAGAGAGATATATAGTTTTTATATAGGTGCATATATATAAAACTGGCAACAAATGGAACATTTCATAAATATCCTGCTAGAAAATTAAAAGATATGAGCAGTTAAGAAGGGAAGCCAGAAAAACTGTCAGCAAATGCCCTTCTGTGAACAGCCAGGTAAATCACTGAATTTTAAAGCATTTGTCTTTTATCTGAATTAGGAACTTTCACATAAAAAGAGTAATTTAGATCAGGGATTTACTAAAAGTAGAGTTGCTCTGTGCCAGACTTACATGCAGAGAGAGGAGTGGGGGTGCTTGTTTGGCCAGATCCATTGCTGGTGAAAACTAACACAATTGCATTTGACTTCAAGTCGAGCCGTGCTCATTTATACCAGCTGAGAACCTGGCCCTGTATCAACACTGCAGACTTCTGCTGAACTGGCCAGGGCAGCAAGCTTTGCTTTCAGAATTACATATAGTTTTGATTTTCTATTCTTAGAGGCAGTGGTCATCTGCAGCTCCTACTGAAGTCAAACTCGGCAACTTTGGAAACAGTAGACTTTTACTGCAGCACATAAGAGACCTGCACAGCCCCGTTTATGGCACAGCTAACACAAGAGAGGCAAAGGGAGCATCCACACACCCAATTTGTTGGACTATGGCCAGAGGACTGAGTCTGCTCTTGCATAGTCTTGTGTGTGCATAACAGGGCTGTGGAAGGGTACTTTGTCCTAATGCTCCCACCCCAGTGCACCTTCACAAGCCCATCTATTCCAATCAAATGCTCAGAAATTATTTTCTTCAGCTTCTCATTAGTTCATTCCTCCATAACGGTCATGACTGCCCTTAAGTTAAGTTTTCTAAACTTCACCTGATTTTTATATAATATTCAAGTGAAAGGTGTTGTGGAATTATGGGCATTCTAAACAGAGTTTATTTAAAAAAAAAAAAATCAAAATTCCAGCAGAGAACATTGTTGCTGTTTCGAAAACTGAGAAGTATATTTTAGCATACAGTATAACATACCTCCCTGGAAGTCATTGCTCAGCTGCTGACCCCTTTCATAATCTGGAGTAAAAAGTAAAGATTTAAATAGCAATCTGCCTTTTAACTCACGGTGCCAGGAAATGAACTGGTTGAGGCAAAGGAGACCAGTCAGTGCTCTTGGATTGGCATGTAACATTTGTGCAGTAGAGAAGAACTGGCAGCTTTTCCTCTTTCACAGACTCTGCTGGGCTACACACTTTGACAATATACATTACTGAGGTCAGCCTTGACTTCAAACCCCCAGTGAGGGTAGGACTCCAGAGCTCCCCAGCGTGCACGCAGCAGCTTTTCTCCCTTTTGCCTATCATTGTAAATACCAGCCAGCAAACCTCTTACTCTTTTATGCTTTCTTCTGCCTGCCTCTCACCCCTCCTCCCTCAGATGAATTTGGCAGCATAAAATGAGACATGTAGCCAGGCTTTGGGCTTAACTAGTCTGCTGTAGCAGAATGGGAAATATGCAGATGAAAGAGTCATAACAGGAAGTAATTTCCCTTTACTAGGGCATGAGCCTTCACGCTGCTGACCTGGCTGGCTAGCTCCCATCTCCAGGCTATTAAAAAGCTCATGTCCCAAAGGCAATAATTTGAATCAACTGGGAAGGTTCCCAGATAGACTGGTTTTCATCTCCAAGAGGGAAAGCTTTCATTTCTCCTATTTTGTTCCCCTAATAAGCTATCCTCATGAGAAAATCTGCTATAAATATTTATCTGTTGAGAACCAACAAATTCAACTTCTCCATAACCCCTCTTCCTTTAAAATGGGGAAAAGGCAACCCCTGCTAATCTAGTTCAATCTGTCTTGTGTTTGTGCTAAACCTTCACTCAGAGAACTCAAACTCAGAAGCAGGACATCAGCATGTGCTGGCCCTTCCCAGTCTAGAAAGTAACCGCAAAATCTCCAGTGAAAGCTTTTCCACAACTTCCCAGTCCCAGAGAGTCATGAAATTGCAACTAACTTGATTATCATTATCCTCTAAAATATATTACTGCTTTTAAAATGACTACTTGGAATTAAGGCAAGCACACCTCTTGGTCCATTTTATCAGCACCCTGATAGCCATTGGTGCAGTCCAGGCTTAACAAAACACCTAAGTAAAAGAAAACAAAAAACTTACGCGCATCTAGTTTAGGAAACTAAACCCTGTCCTCTGTTTAACTCCTGCAGAATGACATTTTTCTGAAGTGAATGACTTATCACTGAATGTGTTAATTCTCATTAAATTTCATTTTCTGATTATAAGTGTCCTGAAAATAGATTGTTTTACTGCTTCAGAAAGAAGAAAAATAATCAGCTGAAAGTCCAACTGTTTAGGAGTCCAATAAACTGCTGTGCATGCCAAAACCGAATATACATTTCATTTCATGCTTCATTTTCACATCCCAGTAATTGCACGGTGTATGGAAGCGCAGCACTGCTGTGTGTGATCAGGGTCATGTGATGACCTTTCACAGCTCAAGTTAAAAGTCAGAGTTTATTAGCTGGGAGCAATCAGGCTCAGCTCACCTATGGTATGTCTAGTGCACACCAAACAGCACACAGCTCAAGCACATGAATGCTGGATCCAATTCTATTTGCCACAAAAGAGATTTAAAATGTAATCTCTTTAGAGGCCATTCTACTTTTGTGTTACACAGAGCTTTTTTTCCTCTCTGTAGTTTTAAAAATCAGATTTCTGTTTAGGATTAAATATCTCAAGTTATTACACAGTTCAATGAGAAAGGCAGTGCTGCCTCAGCTGTCAGAACAGCTAAGTGTTCGCAGCCACAGCACCCCTGGGTGAATGGAGGCCAAAGAGTGACTCTCGTTTAATAAAGGCAAACCAGTGCATTTTAACCACTGTGGATCCATGGTCTAATTCTGAAGGATATAGATCTGATTCTGAAGGCAGCTAAGGAAAGCAAAGCAAGTACTAGGGGCTTAGATTTGTCATACAGAAGTCTGTACTTCCATGGGGAAATGTTTAAGGACCTGCAAACCAAAAAAACCCCATTGCTTTAAACAATGTGCTGTGGGCCTGTGTTTCACGAACAAGAAAATTCTCACCCAAGTTCAGCACTGAAATTCCATGCTCCCAGGACCCATGTGGTTACAAAATAAATATAAGATTCAAATGAATTATTAAAAGTAAAGGTTCTGTTTGATGCAAACAGATCACGCACAAAAAAGTAAGAGGAAAAATAATAAAAGGATCCCAGGGAAGGAAAGTTCTGCAGAAGCTGAGGCGAGTCTGAATAGCCTTAGACTAAACTCAGCTAAAGGCATCTGTCAGGAGCAGGTAGCATGGCCTCTGGGAACCATATAACTTAATTTTAAAACTTACACAAAGGGTTATAGCAAGTCTCTAAAGAGATAAATTCACAACATGAAAGATAGAAAGTAACATAGGCCAGCACCTCTGCAGGTGTAAAGAATCATTATTCTTCAATATAAGTAGTGGGGGCATGTTTTATAAGAGCATATTATGTCTGTGTTCCAGAGGACTTTCAGGCCTTGCCTACACATTAATATTAAAACACGTCAAGTATTCTAGTCCATGGGCACACTTTTAGGGATACAGTTTTAGTAGTATATCTTCTTTTGATATGGAAAAGGGAGTAACTGATTTAAGGAGTCTTTATATGGCTAACCACTTTTCCTGGCAAGGACTCTACTAGCATCCCAGTATCAGTATATAAGACAAAAAAAAAAAAAAAAAGGAAAGAAAGTTAACTCAAACTGGCAGAGATTTCTCAGTACGAGAGCAGTCCTCAGACAGAGCAAAATGCTAAAGTAGAAGAATGATCACTGGAAACAGCAAAAGTATCATAACAAATATTTCACAGCTCTCATTTCAATCCCAAAATAGTATTTTCTTATCATTTGCAGCTACCCCTACTCTGTCATTAGTCATTCGTTGAACGTTAACTCTCACTGTTCCCTTGGGAATTTGGACCAAATAAGGAATGAACAAACCCTGGACAAGGATACGCCCAACCAAAATCTTTAAAAAGCCTGCTTACTGACTACAAAATACCAAAGGAATACTGAAGATACATAGGTGGCACCAGTAATTTTTTTAAAGAGTGACAAGTCCAAAAGCCTGCTCTACAGCATTGCAGGGTCTTTTCTACTTCAGGAAGAGGAAAGAACCACAGTGAATCAAATAAAACTGCAGCTGACGACTCCTCAATAATAGCAACCACTAGTAAGAAGCTCATTGCCTTACTTGAAGGCAGTCTGACAGTGACAAAACAATTAAAAGCGAAAGAAAACATATTCCTGGTCACATTACAGTCTGTTAAAAACCTGCCATTACCTTCTGCTGTTGATGGACTTTGCATCAGCCCTGAAGTATCTGAGTCATGTGGACATCATGCCCATTTCCTACAACTTACACATATTTTTCAAGATTTAAAGCACTATAGTCTCAAAACCTTAACTCAGTGTGTAATGGTTTTAACATATATTTTACATCTTAATTTGCCATAATAATGTGGCTATAAGCTGCTGTCATTCGCTCCCTTTTTCTGACCTTGGAAATAAAATGTTTAATCTCCATGGGATTTTCCTGGCGAGATACTTTAAATCAGTGCATATGTACATACTTCTCTATATGTTTTTTCAATTTTCCTAAAATATTCTCATATGTGCAGACATGATGACTAGACATGTTTCAGTGGTGCTTGAAACTTGATACAAGTGGGTAATTTAACCATGTAATTGAACAATATTACAGAAACACACGGAGTTTCCTAGCAACAAAAGGCCTTGGACATCAAGATGGCAGGCAGCAGCTAACACTGCAATTGCCTGACCTAACTTGAAAAGAAATTACACTGAAGAATGTCCTTCTTCCTCTCGCAGCAGAACTGATCTAATATACATGGCTACGGGTCTGACCTTGAAGGGCTTTTCTTACATGCATATGCCTTACTAATATACAGGGTCACAAAATGTCATATGAGAAAGGACATTTGGGTTCCCTTTTGGGTATTTTTATATTTTCCAGAAGTAAGAACAATCTTTGATTTGAAAAAATATAATACCCCTGTCCCCTCAAGTCTAGCCCCAGAGAAAATAAAAAGCTTCTTAATGCAAAGTAGCTGACTACAGCTTAGCCTGTGGATGCAGAATTCCCCCTTGTTAGGGCATTTCTGCAGGACTGGGCCAGGGGAAAGGTGGCACAAGTTCTGTAAGCCTGGAGACCAGTGCTGCTCTGTGCTACCAGCTCAGGTGCCAGAGACTCCCATGCCTGAGAAAATAGGACACAGAGGCACAGAGCAAGATCATCTCCTCCCTTCTTTCCTTTTTCCTCATTTTTATTAATCTCTGCCTGCAGTGTTTGGGAGGAGGGAAATCGCAAGATTTTTAGTCCAAGTTCTTTTTTGCTGAAGAAATTCAGTCGGCTGAGCAGTTATCCCAGAGGACTGAGGATAATTGTCCCCTTTATTAGTGCAGAGGGGAGGCGACATCTGATATGAAGAGCTCCTGACCAGCCAGTCTCAGACAAAAGCCATCTCTCCCTGAGGGGGAAGAAGCTACCAACTCACAAGGCTGCAGTACTTAACGTCACTTCTGTATTAATTCCTGCCTTTAACAAAGCCTCCTGCCACAATCTGAAGATAAGAGCATTGACCCTAGACCCACAGCTCTGAGCAAGCTGCGACACGGCTCTGTGTGACCCTTTGAGGAATGGCAAAGGGGACTTGGTGGGTACATGAATTCCTGGAGACTTGGGCCCTCTTGTTTACATTCCCCACCAAGTCCCACATTTCACGTCTGACCTAGACAAGTCCTTTAACCTGTCCTTTGACAAGGGACAACAGCACTTCCCACTAAAAATAAATACATTCAAGCCCATTAACTTTCTGACAGTGCAATGACATGGTCAAAAGAATTCCATCAGGGGAGACACCTGCCCCTGGATGGGTGCTAGGAGCTGTTAACTGCTGCACTATAGTGGTTTTCACTGATGACCCCACCAACACAGGGTGGCTCAAGGCACAGAGGGCTCTGAAAAAATTCCTTACACCCTTGCTATGCTCAGAGCTTCCTTCAGTGAAACAACAACATCAGTCCCTATTCCCAGTTACATCATGACTTCATTTTTCCATCTGAAGTAGCTAAATGTTGCTTCAAGAAAAATGTCAAAAATTGCCTGTTTTCTGAATGAAAGCTTAAAAGTCTTGGGCAGAGAAACAAACCCCTGCTAATACAAGGATGATGGTTTACTGGTATTTCACTAAAATAGCAATAGCTATTTGTGTGGAGTATGTCTATAACAAATATGTTGGTATAAAAATGCTGCCTTGCAAACACCATTCTTTTCAACGTTGCCTTTACAGCTTTGGAGGCACTGGCTGCTTTCACAGCCAAGTTTGCCACCGCTATGGAAAACAGGCTGCACATGCAAGCCAGCTGAAGTCATACAGACTGAAAAGGGCTAGGGCTGTTGCTGCTACCACTGTTAAAATGTTATTTGGAAACCGTCTTCTCGGAGAGCTGTATAAGGAATCAAAAATCCAGGGTAGGGATGCAGGCTCAATGCTTTTCCATTTTTTAGCAATGACTAATACAAAAAAAGCTCTTATCTCAAAATAAAACATTTCTGCCCCTTACAAAGGCATATAAGCAGGCAGGACAGAATGGCCTTATATAGCTGGCCTAGTAGTGTCCTCTTCACCACTGTATCTGAAGACCTTCTTGCATTGTACTCTCATAACCTCAACCAATGCGGATGGAGAACTATACCAAAGCCTTCCTCTTACTCGGCTGGAAGGCAGAGGGATGTCCCTCTTGATTTCATCAGAAGAGTTGTGCGAGAACAGTGCAGAGACAAGGCCAGAATCAAAAAAGAAAATAGTAAAACACTTTAACACTTAATAAGCCAGGCCAGAAATAATTTTCTAATTAATCTAACAGAGGTAAGTGACATGCAAGAAATACAAACTTCTTAGTGTCTAAGGGAACATAGGAGCATGTTTTAGAAGCATGCTGTAGCACTACTTCTACAGATTTGTCCCTTATGTACAGCTGCTTGCCACCTAACAAGGGCTGAGTTTGTAACTGCAGTTTTCTTCTAGGGAAAACATTGGGTCTCCCCATGATATCCAGCTGTCTGTTTGCATAAGATTTGAAAGAATCCAATAATTGAAGAATTATAGGATGGTTTCTGTTATCAGTCAAACAACAATTAATAAGGGTAGAAAGGAATATTTCTATTTCCTTAAGATGCTTCACAGCATTAATTGCTTCAGATAAAAGGACAGAGTCAGCTCAATTAAGTTTTTGAGTCTTGATCCTCAAAAAATACCATGTTTCAATATTACAACTTCAGTTTCACCTTAACTAGCAAAATACACCTTTCAATGCTTATGGCTGTCAATGCTTATGCCAAATCTACAGAGACATTCTCCAAAGTCCTTTTCTAAATGCTTTTTGCTAAATGTTTTATCTATACCGCACCACACTGCACACTTCACAACAAGAGACCTTGTGAAAATGTTACTACTTTAGGCAATCAAACAAGACCTAAATTGCAGCAAAGTTTTCTTTATAGCTTTTTCCCCTCGTGAATTTTCTCTACAAGGTAAAAGCAGATTATGGCAGCACCAGACTTGCACTGTTTCTCTGCTCCAGTTGAGTATGACAGTATTTCATTGTGTCATTATGTAATACCAGATCAGCTTCATATGATTTTTGTAATCCAAAACCAGTGTTCAAGTATAGCTGACCTCAGATTTAGACAAACCTGAAGAACTTTGACTACAAGTTTTCTGCAGTATTTAAAGATCTCATCACTCACGTCTCCTCTCTTTTTTTCGGTATGTCCCTACAAAGTCCAGTGAGAAAAGATTACTTGCAGTCTGAACACAGAAATTTCTGAAGAGTTCCGCACCATCTCAGGGCTTCAGTTTTTGGGAGAGCTCACTTCTCATTTACTATCAGAGCAAAACATCAGATACAGGCCAAAGGCGGCTCTAGCTGAAGTTTTGATATTCTGGTCTATGACCTTAGGTGTGACAATGAGAGGTAGAAAGCACATTTAAACATCTTTATACTTTGTAGATCCCTATCAAAAATGCTGACACGAAAGTTCAGGAAAACAGTAAGAAATTGAGTAAATCTATTGGAGGTATTATAGCATCTGAATGATACTTCACACATCTTTCTGCAGGAGCAAAATTGCTTACCTTTAAGCAAATGAACCTCCTCAAAATCTTGAAAATTAAGTAACCCCAATACAAATGCAAGCCTTGAAGGATCAATAGCATCCCATTGAACAAAAAATATGCTATGACAGGAGTCGTGGAGTAGTATGTAGGTTGATACAATGTGGCACGAAGAATCCTAAAAAATAAAGGTCACTGTTATAGCGCAAGAATCCTTCTCTGCTTAATTTCACACTCCAAAGCAATTACCTATTTCACAAAATATTAAAAAGCTCTACAAAGATGACAGATTAATTAACAAGCCCCGTCTTAACTAGATTATGCATCTCTATTGAAATATAGACTTCAGAAGATGAGAAATTCGAGTCTTGCATGAAAGTATTCTAAATAAGCGCATTAGGTCTGGCTGAGATGGAGTTAATTTTCCCCATAGCAGCCCTCATAGTGCTGTGCTTTGTATTGGTAGCTAGAAGGGTGTTGAGAACACACCAGAGTTTTGGCTACTGCGGAGCAGTGCTTGCACAGCATCAAGGCTGTCTCTCCAACATCCCCCCTCACCAGAAGGCTGGGGGTGGGCAAGATCTTGGGAGGGGACACGGCCAGGACAGCTGACCCAAACTGACCAAAGGGATATTCCATACCATATGATGTCTGCTCAGCAATAAAAGCTAAGAGAAAGGAGGAGGAAGGGGCGGCATTCGTTATTATGACGTTTGTCTTCTGGAGGAACCACTACACGTACTGAAGCCCTACTTCCCAGGAAGTGGCTGGACATCGCCTGCTGATGGGAAGCAGAGAATAACTCTTTTGTCTTCCTTTGCTTCTGCACGCAGCCTTTGCTTTTGCTTTATTAAACTGCCTTTATCTTGACCCACAAGGTTTTTTTCCATCTTATTTTCTCCCCCACCCCTTCCTGCTGAGGAGGGGAATGAGCGGCTTGGTGGGCACCTGGCATCCAGCCAAGGTCAACCCACAACAATAAGGTTAGAAAAAAATCCCCCCCCCCTTTTTTTTTTCCTAAGTCTTGAGCTCTGTGTGGTCTAGATACTATGCAACTCAGAGGTTGTCTGTGCCATTTTTTTTTAATGCAAATTCTTCTAATCTCAAATCCACACTCCAGAGAAAATCCTACAGGCTTTGCAACAGGGCATTTTGTTAATTAACATATGTTTTGTCCATCTTCAGACTTCACTACTTATATATAAAGTTGGGGCTTTTGGAGTCCCTTTAATCTCATCACATTTTGCTTCCAAGCTCAAGAACTCAAGAACGAGAAACTCAGTGGAGCAAAACGATTGGAGACCACTTGTATAGTTAATCAAAAAACAACAAGAAAGTAAAAGACATCAGCATTTCTGAAAGAAAATACTACAGGAAATTAAAACCTTGTGTTGATCAATGTTCAGAACTATTAATTTAACCAGCTTGAGTCTCTAAGGGTTTGTCCGCATGCAGGGAGGGACATGAAGGCAAACTAGAGCAAGTCAATGAAACCGTGAATGTGAAACACATTAAACACTTTTTAAGAGCTAAACATGTTAAGCATTAAGCACACTAAGCACCCATGTGGATACCCCAAAGCAGATACTCCAAAGTCATGCGAGTATTTAGCAGGTTATGATTTATTTGCATTGACTTCATAAGTTAATTGGTTCACCTTAACTTTTCTGAATGCTCCTCATGTAAGTGAGTGAGGCGAGATACTACCCAAGAACTAGATAGCAAAAAGAAGGCTCTACAAAAAAGTAACTGCAATCATATAGGAATTACAGTGTACTCTGACTTTGCAGCTACAGCAGGTGGGATGGAATTAAAGGGAAAATGATTTCTCCTAGTTAGGTAGCTCAATCCCCTCAAAAATGCAGGAGCTCACAGCATTTAACTACAACTTATAAAAATAAGTTAAATAACACATAAAAGCCTTTGTTTAGGTTAGCATATTTTCAAAAGGCTCATTTAAAAACTATTTTTACTTAAATTAAATTTTTAAAGAAAATGACAGTTTTTGTCAACTCTTCTCACTGGCCTTTAGTAGCCAACAATAACAAAAGTTCTGCTTCTGCTCTTTAAAGTACAATCCATTCCTTTCTTTTTCCCATCACAACCAATACTAAGCTCTCAATGGAAATGGGAATTAAATAAAAGCCTGTGACTACATTAAATGTTGCTTACCAGAAGGGGAACAGGATGATTCTTGTGATGAAGAATGCAATAGAAAAGATGATAAAGAGCATATTACAGGTTTTCTCCCAGTGAGCATAATTAAACATTTTGGCTGCCTGCATTGAATAAAAACCAAACATATTACAAATATTCTCTGAAATAAGTTCCTTTCTGCATTTTCATAAGCAAGGACTCATCTTCCACCTCTGCAGGAAGAAAATTTCCTCCCTGTTTGACATGTAAAGCAATCAGTTTGTTGATACCTAATAAACCAGTATCAAAACAGATTCTTTGTTTATATTTCTCCTTTCATCTTAAAGGAAAGAACTCTGTATCAAAGGCCTAAAGAACAGCTCTCCGACCAGAATATAAGTGTCGTGAAAACAGAAAGTGCTCTTGAAAACAGAGGTAATCCTCCATTCCTGTACCAGATTCAAAATGGGCTGGATCAAAGAGAAGCTGCTGGCCACATCTGCATGCTCAGGAGCAGCAGTGACCCCTTATACACAGGCATTCTGGTGCATGCACGTTACTGACCCTTCTCTGTGCCTAATTCAGCTTCTGTTTTTTCCTTTTTGAGAGGTGGACATCCTAGCGTTGGTCTCTATCCCACTAATAAAAATTATAATTCCTGCTTCTCCCCTAGCTGAACTGTACAACTCTCCATGCTTCATTTAGGAATCACCCTGGGCACTGTTGAATGAAACAGCTGTTCTCAAGTGTGAACAAAGCTTCAGGTGCCAAGCCTAAGTTTTAAACAGCAGTTTGACAAACTTTTGAGTGGCAGGGCGGAATTAAGTTATTCTGGTACCCAGCTTCAGTTTCCATCTGAGTGCTGTCCTACCAGTTGTCAGCTCAACTGTTTGTAAGGCCACACACTTAACTGGACCACAAAGCAGTTCAGGATTAAAACTAACCTAGCAAAAACCTGTATGTATGCGCTTAATCTGGACCATTCCCAACTGCATGACCCCACAATTAGTTGTTCCAATACAATGGATAGAGTATCAGGAGCAGAAATGAACAGACAACAGCCTACAAGGGCTGCTTACACTGGCACTGCCACCAAAAGAGATGATGAAACTATGCTCTCAATCTTGGTGTTATAAAACCAGGATAACTCTATTGAAGGAAACACAGTGTGCATTTGTCTTCCAAGAAACCCAGCAGCAAGTCTTTATGACCACAGTGTTGTGTGCAGAAAAGGACCCTTCTTAATCTTAAACATTTCTAAACATTGATACTAAGTTCAGGGAAGGGACTTCCCCTTCAGTCCAGAGGAAGAAAGTTTTCTTCTGCCAGTAGATACCTGTGATATCTTGTTCAGGGACAGCTTGAGTGTTTCCAGCCAGAAGTCTATAATGTAGATGTACACCCTGGGCCAACACAGGGGTGTGAATGCTGACAAAATTAAGCCAGTTTGGAGAAGTAGCCAAAACTTTGGCTGCTAAATTTGCTTGAGAATTGGTATCATGACAAGTTGTTCACAGGCTAGCCAGCATGGTCTAATTTTAACAGTGAAACAAGAATAATCCAGGGGGGGAGCTGTATTTCCAGTCCCCGTTCTGTACTGAAGAACATCTCTTCTGCTCTTTTCTCATAATGAATTCTGTAACAGAGTATCATCTTAAATTATCTAGAAGTTATTTTTTATCTTACAATATATGAATCTGTGAAGCCGTGTCTCTGTAGGGACAGGAAGGGATCGTATGAAACTTGTGGCAAAACGATTAAAACGTCACTGAACGTAACTTGGGCAACAACCAAAAAAACCCCCAAAACACACCAACAAAAAACCCAAAACAAATAAGCAAAAAAAAAAAAAAAAGATGGAGGGCAAGGTTACCTCGAGCCAGAAATCTGCAGTGTCGTGCACAAACATCACCAGTGTTCCAAGACGCACGTAATTGCCACACCAAGAGCCACTCATCAACCCAATGGCTGCCAAGTGATGAACGACATGAGCCAGAAAATCCTGTGAAGGAGGGAAGAAAAAAGGTAGAGCCAAGCAAGTACAGCCCTTGAGGGACTCCATGCAGATGAAGTGACAAGCAAGACTTGTCACACACACAGAGATAGATGCCCTGGCAGCCAGGAGAGCATGGATGTGTGCAGGTGTGCCAGGGATAGACTGATGCTGCCCTCATGTGGCTGCACCAAATCCAGTATCAGGACAGTGCTTTTCCTTATAAACATTTTCTTCCTCCCTCACAGAAACAGAGGTTCTAGCTACAAAGAACCAGGACCACTTGCCTTCCTTTTGTTGTCAATCCCAAGTGTAAATAAGAGAGACCAGTAAAAACTAATCTCAGCCATGTAGTACCAATATTGGGATGGCAGCAGAGTCTGTAATGAAGAAAAACACAGTTAACTGAGAATAGCAAAAGATGAATGCCAAGTGAAATTACTTCTTTTTTCCTTTCCTCACTTCTTTTGCTCCTCTGCTGAGTCTTACTTAAAGAAATTAAACTAAACTAAATCCCTGTTCTGGGCTTCATTAAGAAGGATATTGTGGGAGCCAAATATTTTAACCTTTACTCAGACCAGACTCTCAGTTTCTGCAGTTCCTCCCCCATGCTGAATTTTAGCATGCTTTTTTCTATGTTTTGTCAGAGAACTACACGCAGAGTGCTTCTGCATTTAATCACAAACAACTGCAAATAAGTGAAGCCCTCCATTTTGGTGAACAATTAACATTTTAAACATTCACACATCCCATGACTAAAATGTCAGCTATTTACGCTAGAGTCCTGTGCATCTGCTTAGGGCTAGATGCTGAGCTTGGTTGCTCCCTTGGTTCAATACATTTCCTGGGTGGCATGAAGTAGGCTTGGTTATCAGGGCCCATGAGACAACTCAGCTGGGAGGCAGGATTGTTTTTATTTTTGGCCCCTGAGTAGGACAGGAATAAGAAGGCAGTGTGATGCGCCACAGGTTTATAAAAATAGGAGTGGGGGGCACAGAAGAACCTCTGGCAAGCGGGCAAGAAGGCAGTTTGCTTGGAGTCATCTGTTATGGGACTGTTAGTAAAATATTTCAGGAAGAAATGAGAGCCTCGTGACCCTTGGGAACAACCAGAGCATTGAGCAGAGATCCCCGAGCAGGGACTCGCATTATGCCAAATCACTGCAGCACTCCCTCCACCTGCACTACTGAGCACTAGGGCCCAGCAGGCACACATCACTCAGCATAATCCTCTGTGTAACACTATTCTGCAGTGTCTTGAAGCATCATCAGGACTGGTGCAAGCTGAGGGGTTCTGCACTGAAACCCGTAACACAGATAGCATCTACTGCGCGCAACTGGTAACCTGGGATGGGTGGAAATAATCGTGGAGACTGGAGGGCTGAGTTGCAGCACAGGCAGATCATGGAGAAGTCCAGCAACAGTCAGCAGGAGGTACCAAACGATGGCAAAAGGCTTTGGTACCACACCTCTCTAGGTGGTGCCCGTTGCGAGGGAGAAGCGCTTCTGCGGATTAGCCTTTCCAATGGGGAAATACTTGGAATGCCTCGAGGCCAATGGCCCAATGCCAAAAAGCTCACCTGAAATGGATAGCCAACCCACGTCTGCCATATGTCATAAAACCAAGGTTTCTGGGGAAGACAGATCATTCAGAGACTGATCAGCTGAGCAACAATAAGTCATCTTAACTCAAAATCTTCAATACTTAAAATTTCTCTAAGTGGAGCAGGCTAAGAAGCTATAGTCTTGATAACTGTTCTCCAGCAATTTCTAAAGGAATCTTACATCTTAGATTTATTATATTGGTCCCAGCTTTTTGGCTTCTTTTCAGGACACCTGAAACATTCCAGTTCATCATTTCATCATCCAAAGCAGTGGGTGTGTGTTTTATTACTACAATTACTCAAGATATGTTGCCACAGTGATTAGATTTTGCTGTGTTTACCAGCCACGCACATCCCCGGTTCATGATGATAAACAGTGTTTGGGGAGAAGAGCCATATGAACGTAGACACGCTGAGAACTGTTCTGTTGCTCAGGAGAAGCATTAATGACACCCTAGGCAGCGCTCACAGTTACAAGCACCACTCTGTTATTCCCAACTTCTGACTCAGCAGCAACACCTCAATAAATAGCAGTGACATACACCATTGCTGTGACCCCCAAAAGTGCTGCCAGAAAAGGTTTATGTCCTCCTTTGAGGAAAAACATGGCCATGTGATGCATTTGTAGGTGTTAACAAGGCATGTAGTAAAACTATCTGTGTGACTTCTTAAAACTTTCCTTAAAAATACTGATTACTCATAAATTACCTTATCATAAAAGTTCAAAAGAGAATTTAAAAATTAAGTAAAACCTCAGTGCATATCGCAGCCTATCATCTAGATTACATACATACAGAGATCTGAACCCAAAGAGCCCCTGAAGCCAGTGAAGCTTTCAATGGGCTTCAAAAAGATCTAGAAATCAGTCCTTATTTTGTAAAAAAAAAACAAACCCCCAAACCCAAAAAAAACCCAAACAAAAAAACCCCAAACAAAACAACCCACACCAAAACAAAACAACCCAAACCAAACACACCAAACACACACAACCCACATATCAGTCCTTCAAAAGATTAACTTACATCATACAGAAATATAAATCCAGCAATGGAGGATGTAAGATAGAATGAAAATCGCCAGCTGCAAAATTAAAATGAAAAAATAAGAGCAAAGCATTATTTTTTTTTTATAGATATCATCCTGAACCAGAATTCCTGCAAATCTTTGTATATCACAGTCTTCACATAAACATGCCTTCACACTCTACATTAACAGTTGCCACATATTAACTATATCTGAACTATTAATATTTAAATACTTAAGCTTTGACTGATTGCTAAAGTAGTAAATTATTTTACATTATCACAATACAGATATCTTGATTGTGATTACAGCAGTAATCTTCCAGCCAGGCATGAGCTGATCAAGAGAACCGTCACAGCAAATGTAATAAATTCCATAAAAATTAACGTTTGATAACACCAACATGTCCTGCTGTACCAATCCCTCTAGAATATTCACACTGGACTCGAGCAGTGGACAAGAGTGAGTGGACAAGAGCATCTCGCAGTTCCCTGACTCCAGAAGGTCTTTCAGCCACGTGGCACATACTTTCCAATCCGATCAAACACTGTGAATGCTGTGAGCGCCAACAGTGACTTGTTTCAATCGCTGGGTTAATTTCTTTTGCTCTCTCTTAACACTGATCGCTGAAAACAGGGGAGCCCTATGAGACTTTAGCAACGACTACTGGATTCGTTTATGTCTTACTACAGGGGTCTGAATTAACTATAAACCTCAATCTTTGGCTAGGTTTGCCAGCATTTAGCTTGACCTAAGCTTTTTGTAACTTAAATGGATATCCATCAAGGCAGATAAAACTTTCAGGTTTTCACCACCAATCTGGTAAGTCAGCAAAGGGAAAAAAGTTCTTGTGTATCTTAGCGAACCGAAACTATGTTGTATGTTGTTGCTTATATATGTCCGAGCAGGATGCTGTGATTTGGAGCCAGCAATCAGCATTGTAATGACTCTGGAGCCTGCGTGGGAGGTATTGTCCCTGGGACTGGGTGTGGCTGGAGACTCATCCAGAGCTTTCCCACTCCCACCTCTACAGGTGATGGAAAACTTTTTCCTTTCCACTCTTCTCCTTGGCAAGAACAAGCCTGACCTTTTCCAGAGCAGCCCATCAAGGTCAGTAGGAAAACACTGCAGGACTTCACATGCTAAGAAAGGTCGTGATCACAGAGACAGGCACATGGCCCCAAACGCAGTGAGAACATTTTATGGAACAAGAGGTATCCCAGAGGAGAGCAGCAAACAGCCTCCCAGAAAACCAAAATTTGCTAAAAAGGAGAAGAGCGTGCCTCAAGAGGAACACTGTACTAATGGATTGAGAGATGTGTAAAAATGAGATTGTGGCCTTTGGTAAACATTAATGAAGTGCCATATGAGAGAAGATGATGAGAACCTGTCTGGTAAAAGCAGCTCCTCCTTTCTGAGCCCTACATTACCTGGAGGCTGATATCCCAGGTGAAAGAATGAGATGTTCAAAGACTGAGCCAGCATTTTACAAGAAAAACAAACAAACAAAAGATGAGGACATGGAATGGCGGAGGCTAGACAAGATAATGTCTCACGCCTGTGGAAGAAGTCAAGAAAACAATTATAAAATTGCTACTTGATACACTGGTAATAAACAATCATTTTACTTTTCAACTTTAAAGCATCTTTCCTCAGGCGATTTGAAAATAACACTTCAGAACACCCACCGCACAGACAGAAAAATTCAAAGGTAAACGGTGGAAATTAGGAGAGCAAATGGAAGGGGAGAGTGGAACCCACAAGTAATACCTGGCTCAGAGTTAACCAAGAGATGCTAGGAAAACCACCACCATGGCACGGGACAGACATTTTACACGGGCTGATTCTGCCCTCATGCCTCTTATTTCAAGCAAGGGAGGTGCGAGTAGTCCAGTGGATATAGATTCTGTGTTGATTGGAAAGCCTAAGCAGTTTTCTGAATCAGATCCAAAGCCCAGAGCATCTAACAAGACTGTGCCATTAGTCCCTAGCCCTACAAACATATATTGAACACACTTGGCAATAAACACTCAGTGCTTCAGATGAACTCATTATACGTGCAAGACTGCCAGAGCACTACCTCATTTTGCATTTAGCCAAGCTTCTTTATGAATTTGGTGAACAAAACCTAAAGTAAAACTCATCCAAATTCACCAAATTTTACCCAAGTGCCTTTTAAGCTCTGAACCTGGCCACCAGGGAGAGCACTGAACAATAGCTACGCAAAAGGATTTTCTGATTTAACTTCAGGAATCTTTTCTCTTGAACTGAGTTTAACAAAAAAGAATTTAGTAGGTGAAGTTAAAGGCTGGTAAGTCTTTTAAAGCAGGGAAGGTTTCATGCAAAGGGCTTTCCAAACCCCAGTGTTGCTTAACTGGGAGCACTAATAGCTTAAGTATGGTTTAAATCTGGCTCATCAGATTTTCCTTGTGATTCAGAAAAGTGATCCTAGAGATTGCAGGTTTTCAAAAATTTCATAATGCTCGTAACACTGGCTACTAGCATGTAATAACTCTGTTCCTCATTTGTTGCCTTGATAATTATATCCAATTAAATTCACTGACAAAGAGCAGAGCAAGGTTCACAAAATTGCACAAGAGAAACCTGTTTGCTTCATTCTCACTCGAGCTGCCAAGCAAGTTTTAATTTCAGTCTTTGGCTGTGTATTACTAGAGACACGCATCCATGGCGGATAGGTCTTTTATCAATAGCAGGAAATCTTATTGTCACTTGTAAAACAAAGGTAACTGCTCCACAAAAGAACATCAGAAATAAACCATGGATGTTGTTTGCCAGGCCAGTTTAGTCAACTCATTTAGGCTTCAGAGCGACACATCTCTATCTATCAACTGGATTTTTGCCCAACAGAGGACATCATCAAATCATTATCATATTGATTCAGACTGAAAATAATCTTGATAAAGTACTCAACTTTGGGCTTTGTAGATGTACTGTTAACCCTCATTCCTTAAGCTAGGCTATAGTAAAAGATGTTAAATATTACAATCATTTGAATTTTTGCCAATGTAATCACGCTAGTCAAAAATCCAAATACACAGGATATTAGGGAAGTGTTTTACACTGGTACAGTTAATTTCAGTATCCAAAAGGGATGAGCTATGTAAGTAAAGCCATTTGGGGACTTGCAATTTGTATGAGATTTTGGATAACACTGGAATAGTTAAATAGTAAAATGTTTAGGTATGGGGAAATTCTCACACGTGTGAAAAATCATACTCTTGAACGCTTTTCCAGTTTTGAATCATATGCAGGAGGTTTCAAAACTTTTTACATATTAATTGTTATCACTCAGTTGCTCAACGGCCCACTCTCATCAGCATATTTGAGGTCATGCTTTGCGCAGTACCCCATGTTCAAGCTGTGACACCCGCCACTTAGTTAGGATGCCATGATTCCTGCTCTTGAACTGACTTCTGTACACATAACAGTATCCCAAGATAACAGTATGCATCCATATATAAACAAGAGTGAGTAAGCATTTCTGTTCCCTGATGATTACTGGCAGCCAGAAAAATATTTTCTTATTCTCTGCATGTTTTCATTAAGCACTATGTAGCAGGAGCCTACAAATAAGTCCATTATTACACAATGAAGAAAACTGTAAAATATTTTTGAGGTTTTTTTCAGGAGAAGCTGTTAACCTAATCTTTTTAAGTCACACCATTTGGAGAAGTGCTACTAGATCTTTTCAGTTTGTATATGCATAAACCAAAACCCTACTCAGACAGATCCAGCTTTCTGGAAATGAGTCCCCCTTAAGCGGCACCTGAGGACCTCAATCATTTTTTTTTTTCAAAACAGTAAAATCCATAATAATCAAAAGCATTGTCTTTTCTTACAAAGCTTCCTGGAATTTCCGAAGCACTGTTGGGATCTCAAGGTTTCGCCGTCTCCTAAACCACTTTTCCACCAAACGGACCGTACAGTTGCACTTTTTGGCAAGGCCTTGAATCTCTGACTGAAAAAAATTGAATAGTGTTAGCAACAAGATGTAATCCAATGTCATTTTCATTTATTTTGTAGTTCACAGATCAGCTTCCCACTGTTGTAAGGTCTTCATTTAAAAAAATTACTAAGATAACTATCTATGGGGGTGTACCTTGCAGGCTTCCTGGTTTAATTTTTGAGTGACACTCACAGAAAGTCTGGATTTTCAAGACACTAATTTATATAAATAAAGCAGGCATGAGATGTACTGATCGACAAACTGTGCTATTGTCTTTCTGGTGGCTTCTGATAGTTTCAAAGATGCAACTTCTACTGCTAAGCAAGAGGTTGGCCTGGAGAGGGGAAGTGCCACGTATCAACATGTGTGGACATCGTATCTAATATCTTACCTAATTATAATTATTAGATTATATTTAAATGAGTCTCACAGGTGAGACACGGGCCTGGAATTAAGGTGACCTGAGCTCTGTCCTCAAATCCAGTGTAATTCTGTGGTACAGGGCAAGTCAATCTTACTGAGCAAAATCCAGACTGCCTTTTGACACCTAAAAATAAATTAGGGCTAGAGCATAGCCTAGAAATGCATCCATCCATTCAAGTGCAACAGTCAGGTGTGTCTGCTTTATGTGTGCTCTGAAGGTGAAGCATCTCTGCCGTGCAGCCATGCTAGCACATGCTAAGCACAAGGCAGAGTGACTCTTGCATCACTGGGTGCTCGGTGCCCACGTGCAGCAACCTGTAGGCTTCCTCCCTCTCTTCCGTTCTCAAGTGCAGAAGGTGTGGGCTGACCTCCCCTGGGGCTGCTGCAGGCACGGAGGTAGAGTTCGACTCATCCCTGAGGAAGCTCTTTCCCCGCAAGGCTAGTATGCAAATAGCGGGTGGCAGCAGCGCTGGCTCCACCAAGGTAAGTCCAGTTCAATTAGTCTCCTACCCTCAGAGAAAGCTCTGGTATGTGAGCAAAGGCACTTCAGCTGCCAGGGAGGGCAGGAGCGCAAACAGCCTCTGTGTTCAGCCCATCCTGCTGGCTGCAGAGCTCTCTACTTGCCACACAGGAATACTGACTTTGTTTTGACGGACAATGGAGCCTAGATGCCCTCAATTGCCAACCAGGCCTCTGCATGCATCCTCAGGCGCAATGGTCCTCAAGCTGGCCATGTAAAGGAGGCAGTCTGAATCTTTCCCATGTACTGACAAGTATAAAAGTGCTGTGCTTCCTTTCAGAGATTAATTGTCAAACTGTACTCATACAGAAGGAAGGTGTGACACAGGGATCAGGATACTTGCCCAGATAGAGAAGAGCTCATATGTGAACACGAATACATCTATTCCTGATGATATCAGGCAAAAGACACAGTAAGAGAATAGCAGAGTTAGGGATAGAAAGCAAAGTTCCACGTATCAATAACTATCAATATCCCTCATTACTAGAAAGCACATACTGCTTTTCAAAAAACAGCGTAGGAACACTGCAATTGTTTGGTATCTGTACTCAGGTAAGTGAATTTTTTGCGGCTGCATTCACAGCAACGTACCTGTTTCCCATCAACAATCAAGTTGCCTCATTTTTTGAGATGGTAAACTTTGGCTATCTTTTTTTTCTTGTTCAAATTTAAAAACAAACAGCAAGGTAATAGAAAGATTGCTTTTCTTTCTCACATAAGCCAGGATTAAGTATGCAGCAATATAACTGATCAAAAGGCTTCCATGCCAGTGTTCCAATATTATTGCTTGCAATAAATATGATACCACTTTCCAACAACAGATGTCAGCTGATGTTTTCTCCAGGCAGAATGAGTTAAAGATGGAACACTGATGTTCACTGGAAATAATATTAACAGTCTAACCTAGGACAGCATGCCAGAAAATTAAACATCTTAAACGTATTTTCTGGTTTGGATGCTATATACCCTTGTCAGCAGAACAGCAACAAAAACCCAAATAAATTAAGTCATCTGTCAATCAGCTGGAACTCATCCCATGATGTCATTGCTGATAGCTGATTCAAACAGTAAGACTTGGGATTTTCCAAAACCAAAACTAGTTTAAAAGAATGAGAATCCTTACTTGGGATGGATGTTTTGAGCACTCCCGGAAATAACTCTCTAAAACCGGATTAGGCTGTGGCTTCACACGTCTTGCATTCTTTATACCTAAGGCTTTTGCTAGAGGTATAGCAACATATCTGAAAAGACATACCGTGAAAAATTTTAAAAATACAACACAGTTACAAGACCTTAGCTATTCTCATGCCAGGATATGAAGAAAATAAATCTGAAGCAATTTAATCTGCCATGGGATATGACAGTGCACTGTAAGAGAAAGGAATCTCCCTCTAGCTAATCCCAAGAGAGAACCATAGCATATTAGCAGTTATGCAAAAAAGCAGACCCAAGGACTCAAGTATGTGGTCGAGAAATGCTATAAAACTAAAGGAAAGATGCTGATTTTTGTGTCCTTGTTTTTTTCAGAGGCATATCGGAGTTAAGCAACAGTTAAGGGAGAGTGAAACCAGAACAGATGCTCTCTCCGTGTGAGCTGAAAGATTGCTACCGGGATACTTTCTCCTAGTGGCAGATAGTCACTTAGCACATTGCTTCACCAGGCTACCACTGCCCAAGACACTGGATTTGGCTTGCGGCACACAGCAACTCCCCCAGAGACTGAAGGCTTCTCTTTCTCTTCCATTTTCCAATACAAATTGCTGCAGAGCATGCCAAATGCTTCGCTCTTCTACTTGGGCAGGCCTTTTGAAAAAGCCCGCCTTCACTCCTGCTGATATCAGCAATTGATTCCTTATAACTCATAGCAGCGGTCAGTTTTCCTCATTCATGGACAGATTCACTGCAGGCCAGATGTGTGGGCTAATTATTCACACGAGCGATTTCCAATAGCAGCGCAGTGAGACACAGTTGGGCAAGCATTTACTCAGGAGACGCTGTGAATGGTTATAGACATATGATCCAAATTACTTTTGATCTCTAACATGAATGATCTTATCTGGTTCTGTTTTAAGTCTGTCCAACTTACGACATTCCAAATTTCCTCGTTCTATCCTGAAATAATTAAAAAAACCTACTAATCACGTTCTTTAGAGCAAAAAAAAGAAAGTCAAGCAAAAAATGCACAAATAAATAAGTCAAAGCACTGCAAATCTTAATATATTTGTAGCTTTCCTCTGTGGACCCAACCTCGTGCCTGTCCCATAAGATTCCAGCTGCAGAAGCAATCCATCTTTCAGTGCCAAAGGGGGGGGCGGGGGGGGGGAGAGAATCAGCATTACTAGATCTCCATAAAATGTTTACATGAAACTGTGAGATCCCTCCAGTCTGCCCAGTTTTGCAACAGCTAGACACCTGGGATCTATCAGCCTCAGACAAATGTTCTGGTGGAGGACCAAACAAAAGGAGATGCTTGGTTTGGAGGACAAATACCTCTACCCTTCCACCGAAGGAGAAAAAGCAAAAGGAAACCCAAATGGTTTTGGATTAATTGTATCTCTAGTGAAAGGAGATAATTAGAATTATCCAAACGTTGATCTAGAAAAGCTAGATGGAAATATTTTCACTATTAGGTACATGTGGCTGTGGTCCAATCTAGAAGGAAAATATTTCTCAGTTTTTCTCCTGCCATATTATCTGTACTAGATCTTTCTAGTAAACCACCAGCTAATCCTCCTTTATAAAAACGTAAGAACATTGACCTAAAGATACCTTATTTTTCAAAAATTTTTAGCATTAATGAGGATTAACATTAGCATAAAATTGTGTTTGTTTCTTACCTTTCACTGAAGAATCGGATAATCAGCAATACAAAAGCATATGGTATTGTGGCATATAATTGATGTGGTTTTGGAAAGACAAGTCCATCACGGTCTACAAAATGTGCCCATGTGACATTGACGGGCATCCAGATATTCTCCCACCAGAACCAGCTGTTGAGTGTCTTTAATATGTGCGCCATGCTAAGCAAATAAAACGATAATTAAAAATTATTCCTAATATATTAAAAAGAAAATGCATTAAATAAAACACATTGAAGTTTTGTTGTGTTGAACAGTGGTTCTCAGCTGGCAGGACATTTCCTAAAGATAAGGTACAAGCAAATAGCAGACGAGGCTCGAGTCCCACAAGAGCAAGCTGTCCTGGCACTCTACAGAGAACCTGCAGACACTGTAGGGATGCTCAGGTGTCCCAGACTAAATCAAGAGCAAACAGATCTTGCCAGTGAAGTGTGCAATTGTGTCAGTTTTCTCAGAGAAAAAAAAAAAAAGAAAAAAAAAGATCAGTTACAGGAAGTTGAAAACCCCTTGCTTTAGAGCATGCCGGTGGGATTATAATCCAGCAGGAGATAAAATAATAGAGCTAAATTTTGAGGTGGTATAAACCAATGCAGAGCCTTTGAAATCTGCAGCGGGGGGTTAATCTACTCTCATTTCAATCATTCACACTAGACTGCTTAGTACCTGGTCAAATGTTTTACAATAATAATTTATAATCTATCATACCAATAGACAAAAGATGCTGAAGAGAACTGATCTCCCCTATGCTGTCTTTGTAAATTGTATTTAATTTAATTATAAATTTAAGTTATAATAAGTGGGTGGAAGGGTGGAAAAGAAATGAGGAAGTCCAGGGGGTGACTCAGTTCCGTAATAATGAAGACATTTCACTGCTGAATTACTGCTGCTTAATATGCTAATGGCAATATACACCTTGATCCTGATTTTGCAAACACCTGCGCAAAGGACCAAGTATAAAAATTACAGCGCACAGCAAGCTTATTCTGGGATTTGCAAGAAATACTATGATTTAACTGTGACCAAATCCTAGATCAGAACAAAATGTCTAAAATCAGTTCTTGAAGGAAAAAAAATTCACTTAAACAAAAACATTTCATTCTTGTAGAAGTCTCATTTTCAACCTTTGCATTCTACATTATATATTTAGAAGTTTCTGTTATCCCTCATTTAGTTGTAAGGACTTCACAGTACAAATGTTATATATCCTATAAAAATATTCTAAAATTGAATAAAAATAGAAGTTACTATAATGTTTTCCATAAGGCTGAAATAAGTATTCTGTCTATAATTTCTAGGACTAATACATTTAAAAAAAACCAACCTTTTCCATACTAAAATTTCCTGTAAACCAGAAAAGATATAAGGAAATAACTGACTTCACTGAACTGCAGTTTCAATGAGGAAACAGTTGAGCTGGGAGAATTTCAACCAAGTCTCCCCATAGCACTAGAAATCCCATCCGAAGATCTCAGTGATACATTTATATCGGATCAAGTGATAAGATCAAATCATGCTGAGGGCAGATCGTAGCTCAGGCCCTTTCATGTTCCTCCGTATTTGAGCCGGGGCCACACAACTTTAGTTCTGCCTGCAGCCACACGTAGCTTCCACCCATGCTGGATCAGGACACCCAGCTTAGTGCACTCAAACCGGCTTTCCAGATTCGGACACGGCTGGCTCCGAAGCCCACTTTAATCAACAGCTAACGAACAATCCCTGCAATCCACACTGGGCTGTTTCCACTAAGCAAGCAGGTCTGTGAAACAGTGACTTGCATCCATCAAACAGAGCTGTGAATCAATTTACTGGCCATGCACAGTAGTCAGTATTGAAATATTAATAACCCAGCCATTTAATCTTTTTAAATGCCAAAAGGGGACAGTAAAAACCTACTGAATGAATTGTGTGTGTATAAGCAAATGCAAAAATAAAGGAGGGAGAAATCACAATTGTTCCTGCACCGAGACTTTATATGCCAAGTTTCAGCCTAGGGCAATTTTTTACTGCTGAATTATAAACTCCTGGAAGTAGGGATTTATAATGGGGCTGCTAACAGACCCTTAACTACAGCTAGCAGGCGCCATGATAATGAAGCAGGGCTTTGAAACATGACATTTTAGGTCAGACAGAAAGGCTTGCAGACAAACTGCCCTAGAAGACCAGGAGAGAGACTCATTACACAGTTCTGCTTCCTAATATATCTGTATTTTTAAACTAGGCTGTGCATTGCAAACTATCACAAACTGTAATGGTAATAAAAATAGGCCAGTCTATTATAATGCAGTGGAAAGAGTACTAACAGTCAGACTATGGTGAGATGGGTTGTGACTGAATATCCACCCAGACCACACTTAAACCCTAGAAAAACACAGTAGTGTGTATTTTCATAATGTGTTCATGGGATTTCACCAATTCGTGTTTTGCTTCCACACACAGATGCCTTACCCTATGACTACCTTTTCAGGTCTTAAATTAGTTAATATGTCTCTATTAAACTCATAAATACATGCTTAATCTAAAATTTAAGGGAATTCTGGGATTCGGAGTCTGATTGAAAGTCCACAGATTTCGGTAGGAATCCTTCCTCACAAACACCAAGTAGAGTCATAGAAAGGTGGGTTCTCTGAAACTCTTTCTTCTGTAATCCTCTGTATTTGCACCAGGACTTGCCTTGCACACAGGATTAGACCACTCCCGATGAACATTGTCCAAGTAATTCTTAGAAAACTGTGGATGAGATTCTACATCTGTCTGCAGCCTATTCTTATGTTTCATTACCCTTAAATTGGATGTTCACCCTACATCCAACCTATGTTTTCACCACAGCAAATCAGGCCATTCCCTGGGCAGTCTTGGAGATTTCCATCTTCATAATAGCAGCTGTTTAAGTAGTTGGGCTGTTTTCCTGTCTCCCTTCAGCTTTAGTTCTCATCATGAGGTTCCTGGAGCACCTGGAAGGTGAGGAAGTCCTTCCAAACACACCTGGGCAGCAGTGACCTGAGCATTTTACAGTTTCTCTTTCTGCCCTCTTTGCTCTTAAATGGCTGACGGCTGTGGCCATGTGCTTAAGTAGTTTTATCCCTCCTTAAATCACAGAGATCCTGAAACACAGGAACTCCATAAATACTGTTTTGTCGCATACATCATATACAAGCAAGGTTCTCTTTTCCTGTACAAGCAAGCAAGCTGTGGCCCTTTCAGCTTGCTGAGAAATCTCTCATGAAACCCACACGTACTTCGTATGTTTCTTCTGTATGAAAAAGAAGCTGACACCTGACAGAAGTCTCCATCTCAGCAAGCACCACTCAAAGCAAGCTAACCAGGAATAACTCAGCACTAGCTTTATGCATCATCTCCTTCTCCACAAACATACTTGCTACTTCCTAGAAACCCTGATTAAAATTAGTATTGGAACTCAATTACACTTTTAAAGATGAACCCACCTATTAGCCCATCCCCTCTGCCAAAAAGGTTCTTTCAATGCTCCCACAGCATCATCGATACAAATAATCTAGCTCTATGGTTTACTCACCACACGTACAGCAACCACTGTCCCAAATGCTAATCCTCACTATCAGCTTTCTCCACATTATGATTTGACCACTTCATTCTAAATTATTTGCTTTGAATCCTTTTGACCCTAAACAAAAGCTGTGTAAATCGTAAAAGAGGAGGCCAGAGGATGGAGAAAAGGAGACAGATAGAAAGCACACAAGTAATTTGTTTCTAGCAAGCTTTGTCTGTTAGAAAAAACATAGCTGCCATTTGCTAATCTCTCCTCCGTCCGCTTACCAGCTGCCTGGGACAATTGTGGCAGAGTGACTTCTCAGAACCCTTAATCCCACATCTATGTCAACTCACCAGGCAGAGATTGAATGGCCAGAAGAGAGCAAACTCTGCTGTCAGACCACACCAGGTTAAAGGCACATTGCCAGTGCCATGAGAGAGAACATTTTCCCATTATTGTTTGCATGCTACTTTTTCTGGAAAAAAAAGGTTTTGCCCCTACAAGGGCTATTGTTCTGGCATATTACATGTAGACCAACCTCAAGCATTTGCATATATTTTAAATTATGTAATCTGTACTGTTTAGTTTTGGTTTTAACACAAAGATTTTTGGCAACTTGTTAAATCCTAACAGGTTAGGAAGGTCAGTAACCCTTTGGCCATACAATCTTACACTGAGAACATCTCTTCCAAGTGCCCGTAGCATGAGTGGGAAAGGGAAGGCATCCACCACAGCTCCTCTTGTGGAAGGGACTAATAAATAGGTAGAAGTCCTTCAGCTGTCCCTTCTGCCACCCAGGGGCTATGAGCAGTGATGGCAAGGTAAACAGGCATTTTCTCACATAGTGCCCAAAATCTGAGTGGGAAACAGGAGAACCAGTTTCTTATCACTTGGGTGAGCGGAGCGTGTTTTGCAACAGGCTCATTTATGCTGCTGAGAAACGTTCTCCTCTGAGAAGCACTGACTGCAGTCCTTGGGACCCAGGTTGTTTCCCTAGTACATCGGCGTAAAACTAGAGGACACTTACTTTTGTCAGGAGCTGGTTACCACAAAGGCATGTGTTCCAGTGTAACCACAAGTGGTAGCAACCAGTTCCAGGGCTGTAGATACTGGATTTCAAAGGCAGCCGATCTTTGTAGTTTGCATAAATTCTCCCCTCACACACCCTGCTTCCAAAGAATAGGTAGCATATGCAAAGGCGCAGCTTGTCCTGATTTGGGACCAGCTCTAACGAGAAACTCGAAAGCCTACCCAGCCTGAACCTCCTGTTGCTGAGGGCTGAGCTCAGAGCTTTTTTTTTTCCCCTTACTGCTCATAACAGCACCAAGCAAGGAGCAAGATGCGTCAAGTGAGAAATGACAACAGCCGAGCCACCGATATTCTGCCCAACCTAGGGTGAAAAGACCCTGCTTCTTCCCAGATGCCTATCCCTACACCAGCACTGCCAATATTATTTTCATTGACAAAACAGGAATCATTGCCCTTGCTCTAGGAGGGCATAAAAGTCAATCTAACAATAAAATAAAGGTATTTTAGAAAACTGGAAATTTCCGCTGCATCTTGGAAATTAAATACTCCAAGTAAAGAAATCTAATCACCTCCTTGCTAAGGAAGGATCTCCTCTGTAGCCTAATCTAGTTTTAAACGGGCTAGTGCAAAACAGGAAAATCAGGAATGCTTACTTCAGGAACTGCATCCTTTATAATTAAAGGAAAGCCTACACAGTTGGGAGTACCAATGTGAAGTTTCTTTCAAAGCTCTGTTCCTTGGATCCTTGATATATTCAGTTAAAAACCAGAATCTTGTATGTTTGATGCTGTTAAGCAAAAAAGGGCAAATTTTGCTTTCACAAAAGCTACGTGGCTACATTTTGAAAAAACAAATTCAGGAGCTGCTTTGAAGTGGAATTTCTGGTTGCTGCAGTCTGGGGAATGAATAAAAAGAAACAGAGCCAAAGCTTTGATGGTGTTCTCTGCACAAAAGCTCTTGCTTGCAAAAACTACATTTCGAAAACCAGAACTAAGAGAGTGCAATATCCAGGTTTGAAGGATGTGTTAGGAGGATTTCCTATCCTTCTGTACTGACTAAATTAGAAAACCCAACAGATCACTAACACAAACATGGAAGTGAAAGAAGCCTTAATTTCTCTAAGCATCTTACTAGACTGTCTACTCGGTGTAACTCCAGAGGTGTAACAGGGAAGAGAATGAAATCAGCAAAAAGCAAGAACAACATAATTCTCCTATTTCTCTCATCATCTGGTAGAACTAGCAAAGCTTGTGCAGCGACTGTTGGGAAAAAAATCAGGTCTCCCAGATATCAAGAGAGATAGCAAAGCTGTTCCAGGCTGTTAATCAACATTACAAAGTGGTTTAAAAGAGTAAATAAAGATCAGATCCACCGCATCACAGGTTTTGGTTTTGCTTAAGACTAAGCAATATATGCAACAGTTAACACACAAGTTCCAGCAGCAGATTTGTGTTCTGCTAAAAATAGCTATCACATTGTTTAAAGAATCCCAACTGCCATCACCACCACAAAACAGGTGAAAAAATATGGGACTTACACTTTGTTGCTAACAGTTATGCAACCTTTTTCCTCCTGAGGATAGCAGAAGCACTACTTAAGAGATACCTTTAAAAAAAATCCCAATACTACAGAAAAGTGAGTTTTAATAAAATCCAAAAAACCCCACATGTACAAACCCTAACTTGTCAATGGTTTAGTATTTGTGCAAGTGTTGACAGTTGATACTGTGCTATACAGCCTTTCAAATGTACAACAGCTGCTTTATACATCTTCTGGACATACTTGCAACTTGCAAGTTTGAGAAATCACAGGATGTGACACCAGATTAGCTTATCCACTGATAATTTTTTTAGCATAAAAAATTATTAGTCCCTAAGGCAGCAAGAGCAACCCTGACCTCCACTGTTTTCTTCCACACAGAATGATTCATTCAGGCATCAGTTGTTACTTGTAGGTATCTGCCAGTTGGAGACATTGCTTGTTCCTGCTTCTTGGCACTGCTTTTTGCATTTGATTGAGCAGTGTTTTGCACCTAATTGGCATAAAGGGTTTGAACTATGGTTTGTGGAGGAGAGAACTGAATGAAGTATATTGGATTGATGCTACCATCTCTTTGCATCTTGTCTTTTCTCATCTTGTTTGTCTAAATGTGAAAACACGACTCCAGTTAAATTCCGCACAACCTGAGCCAACAGCGTGAATGACATCTTACCAAGCCTACACATACAACCAGTGGCAGCACAGAATAAGAGAGCTGTTGGACTTGGAGGTTCTTATGATGAAACACTGAAATACTCCATACACATAAAACAGCTGAATTAAGATTGCTATGAGACCTTTAACTTCAAATTTACTCCCTAGCTTGTACAAATCTCAACTGTAAACAGTTTTAGTGCCCAGTTATGGGGCAATTAGCGTATTTTACTTCTTTTACTATTCTATCACATTACCTTGTAACTTGGTTACTATATTGTCCCAGGCTAAAATAGCACTTTGAATAAATCTCAATTAAGGTGGCAAGTGAGTTTTATATTTTTCCCTGTTCTCTGGGGGGGGAAAAGAAAGCCAGACCTGTTTGAAGTAATTCCTTTTCTGGGTGAAAGTTACCATGCTCTCTCTACTTAAAGTTTGAGCAGCTAAAACTATTTTAGCTGATTGCAGGCAGCTGAGGAAAGTGAAATACAGTCCTCACACTGTACAGTTATAGTGCAAACTATGTCTGCTTTTAAGCTTTAAAAATCCATAACATTGATAGAGTTGGATAAAGATCTAAGAAATAAATATCTGCAATAATTTTGAGGTAAAAAAATAGTTCTTTGGAAAAATAGGCCTATCCAAACTACAGGTTCTTAATAGATTGTTAAATCATAAAAAGTTTGAACGGACCTAGAGGGACACCATCAGTTGCTTCAAGAACTTGTTAGTAACACTTGTCAGAAGGTAAGGAAAAAAAAATCTTTTTAAGTATGACACTTTTCTTCAAATTATTACTATTGGGGAAAGATGCAAAAAATTATTATTTTTTCTAGCTTACAAAAATTGTATTTGAAATAAAAACCTGAAATCTAACTTAAAATGAGAAGTTACATAATGGAGATTGTACCAGAGTTGTGAGCCTTCTTGGTCACTTATTTAAGATAAGCGTTAAGGGCAGAACAGAGCAGCATACGGGTACACAGTGGCCAGGATAAGCTCATTATTCTAAGTACAACAGTACCACAAAACATGTGAAGACAGCAGAATAGTAAGAAACTGGAGAGGGGACCCGAGGGTGCAGATGCAAAGGTTGTTGGCTTCTCCACCTGCCCGGTGGATGACTCAAGGTTTTAAATTAGCCCTTGGGAGGCAGGGAAAGGGACAGGGCTGGTGCATCTGCGCTCTGGAAAACTGTCCTATTTGCAGCTTCCTGAAACAGGGTCTTCAGCTACCACGTACATGTAGCGGCTCAAGCTTGTACGCTGACTTTAATGATCTCTACACCGCCCTGAACCAGCAGTTAAACCAAGTCTGTTGTGCTCCACTGTTCTCAGTTCTCCTCCTGTTGGTTGTCCCCTCCTTTGCAGTTTAACCTGCCCAGACGTTCTCCACCCACAAAGCCAACTAGAGGAGGAGCCAGAACGTAACTGGTATTTCATTATTTCAGCCACTGTTTGCCATCCTTTTCATGTCCTAACAAATGCAAGGGAGAGATCTTCAGGTAAACGCGTACCAGCATAGCCTCTTCATCAACAGTGGCACCCCAGCTGAAGATTTGACCCAAGACAGGAAGCTAGCTAAAAATAGGTACACATCACAAAAAGTAAGAGGAGAAAATGAACAGGGCTCCTCCATCTGAATGCTATAGCATTACTATGAAAGAACCCTTTCTGGCAGCTTCTTTAAATGTGTTAATTATAACACTAGCTTCTTCAGATCTTCAACAGGTAAGTCTTATAAAAAACTGTGTTAAACTGAATTTCTTACAGAACATATTTTTCTTAGCATTTTACAGAACAAAATTAGAACTAGCTTTTTCAAGCAGCTTAAATTCAAGGGGTTTTTTATGCAATCACGTTTACATCATTAGCTAACATTATTTTTCGTGTTAATAAATCTTCCTCCCTTCCAGTTCAGAAAGAAGTGCTCTTACAAGCACTTAACAGAATAATGATACAAGAAGGGGAAAAGCAAAACTACTACTGTAACCTGTACTACCTTTCTCTAAAATAGAAAATAAAAGTTCTCATCGGTTGGAATACTTAGGGGCAACATAAAATCTCATTAACACCTATTCCACTCTTTATCTGAAGACTATCATCCGAGTTACTCTAATTTTCCCTTATAAAACAGACAATGTTAGAGACCAGCACCTGCTAACGATTCAGACCATAATCTGACGTAGGGAGGGGAAAGATAAAAAAAAAACGACCAGAAAAAAAGGAAAGAAAAAGAAATTCCTACCTTTATGATGTTGCAGTCAAAGAGAACGTAAGCACATTAGCAAGGAAGAGGCATTGCGCTCACTACTTTGACAAAGGTAAACACGCCCTATCTACAGAACTCTTTCAAATTCTTCAGGGACCCACCCAGCAAAGCTGCACTTCAAGATTTCTGACTGAAGGCAATCCTGATGTCATATGTATCTACTCAGTGAAACTCAGGAGTAGTAATGCTGAGTGCCTTCCCTTGTGCTTGTTTCAACATAGTAGGTGAAGAAATGTTTGAAGTCACATGGTATTTTGTTGCAGGATGAGAATTTGTCTCAACTTATATTGCTCTATATATGCACAGGAGGATGCTGCGCTCACTGCCTGTGCAGGAAAGGAAATCCCAAATGCCTCATTTCACACTGATATTTTTAGATGCATTATTAAATGCCATAGGGGTTTTCAAATAAAGTTAGAGAAAGGTTTCTGCTCCTATTGACCAGCCTCAGGAATACTTCCAGCCTCGATCAACTAAATGTTTTACAGAAAGCGTTCCAGTTCCTCAGAAGATATAAAGTGGAATTTTTGAAATTCCTAAAGCAAAGGGAAACATACAGAGTGTATGTTTGTTAGAGATACCATACAAACATGTAAATTTTACCTAACCCTGTATCAGTTTTTAATTTTTCTTTTAAGTTCCATGACTAAGGAATAAGGCTGAAAGTCATTCCTCACCAGCTCTCCCCAGTTTCAAGTAATAAGTAACAGCATTCAGAAGTGTTGGCATTATTTAGCATTCTGGTGGGCAGGACACCTTAATGTTGTTCAAAAGGAAGGAGAGAACCTCTTATTAGCCCTTTCTTCCTGCTTGCAGTCAGCAAACAGCAACCCATGAAATAGGAACAGACATGTCAAAGTTGAACCAAAGTTTCACCTTGCCCAGCATACTGTCTCTGAAGGAAGCTAATAATAGATGGCTACAGAAGAGTACAAGAACAGAATAAACACAAAATAGTAACTCATCATACCCCCAGCCTTCAGTAGTTTGGGGCTCATGGACTTCCTAAACCACAGACGGTGTCTATGTAAATAACACTGGAGATGTTTTCCCCACCCAGCCTTAATTTCCACAACTCCTTTTGAGTATATTTAAACTTTCATCATAATCCATAAGACTGCAATAAAAGAAGATGTGACCCAAGCAATATTTGGATCCTGTTCATTTATTTCCCTCCAGGGAAAAGTTTGGTTTTGTTCATATTGCCTTTTTTTTTTTTCCCTCTTTTTGAGGTATTCTATTTTGCAGCTATTGTAAGTCTTCAGTCCTTCCATAAAACTGGGAGTGGTATTCAAGAAACTGATGCACCAGAGAAGTATTAAACATGAAGGATTATTCCAGAAAGGTAGTATTATGGCTTTGCTGTTGCTTTAAATCATCTCCATACTTTCCCACATCTGAACCACTAGTATGAACCAAGCAGAACATTTAGGAACACTTTGCCAATTAGGAAAGCCTAGAGCAAGCTGATTCATATATCACTTGGCTAATACTGTGCCAGTAATGTAATAGGTAATTGGCAGAAACACCTCTTTCTTATGCCTCAATCCATGATTTCTTCACTGTTACACTAAATTGCAGAAAACATGCTTGTTTGACTGGAGCAAATGTGGGGCTGCTACAAATAATAAAATGGGAAAAAAATGTTTTTACATACTTTTTGAGGAGCATTTGTTAGGTAGCACTCACCACCTACGCAGGACTATTACAAGATTAAAGATACTGCATGGTAAATAACAAGCTAACCATATCCTCTTAATCAAAGCTGCCCACTGACCTTTCAATTATCGCTGCACTTTCATAGTACTTATCCTTCAGGCATCTTAAATTTGAATGCTGCAAAAAAGAAAACCAAACAAAAAACCCACCTTAGTCTGTACATCTCACTGAGAAAAGAAAAAAACCAAAATCTAAGTGTTACTACTCCTTGATTGCAGTGTAACACCTACTCAATCATACGACAATTAAATATAACTAGATAATGGAGACATGTATTTGACTGAAATAATTATTTCACATATCACTGGAAATTATATATAAGTTTTCAGTGAAAAAAATATTAGAACAAACAAAACAAAAAAAAAATCACAAAATTCACTTCTTTCCATTTTCCAGCCAGTTAAATACATATATTAAATTATAGTGAATCCACACACTGGATGTGAGCTTTCACCTGAGCTTCTAAGGGGTTACATGAGAAAGACTGTAGTATTAATTAACTTTCTCAGTAGAGAAAACCCTCAGCAAATCTTTGAGACTGTATTAAATCTTAAACTTCTAGAATAATAGCTGTTGTGTATGATTGCACCTGCAGGGGGAAGAAGAAAAAAAAAACAACCCCCAAACCTAAGGGTTTATTTTGTTTTCCTTTATACAAAAAAAAAATATATTAATCTGGGAAGCCCACAGATAAATGTTCTAAATATATTGCCTATTAGTACCTAGTCATTTTTGCTAACTGATTATCTCAATGGCAGACAGTTAATCAAATCTCAGTCATATGTATACACAGAGAAAAAGTAGGAATCAATTTGATCTAATAGTAATAATTTGGACTCTGAATTCTCTTTTCACCAGCAGTGAAACCCATCTACTTGCCATCTGGCATTCCTTCAAGATTAAGGTAAAAAACTTTGACATTCCTATACTTTCTGCTCCCCAAGAATCAACAAATATCTGAAAATTAATCATTCCAAGTCACATGTTCAAGGACATCAATATCATAACTCATAATCTTACAATCTGTAATTTAAAAAGCTAAGCTCCTCTTCTTCACAGGAATTCTTATCTTCTCCTAATATACCAACCTTCCCCTACATAAAAGGGATGACGAAGTCCATTTACAATCCCTCGAAAAGCTTTCTCCTCAAGACCTTTTTTACTAGGGAGTATGACCTGATTCATAATCCATACAGGGTTTTAAGTAACGAGAGGTTCATTTCTAATTAATTAATAATACCATCTGTCATAATTGAAGACTAGATACCTGATTTTGAACAGAGCAAGTGTTAAGGTAATAAATACTTATCGTACATGAATGCCATTGCAGGACTAAATCAGGAATACACACAATTCGAACACACAGGCTGAAATCTTCAAAACACTTAAATCTTTTTAAACTATTGTTTCAGAATTTGGTTCCTGTGAATTTTAATAAGAACTAGAAAACTCAATAATTGAGAATCTGGGCCTTAATAACAAGAAGGAAGATGACAACTGGATAAAACGAGAATGTCAGTAGTAATACTGGAAGGATAAAGACAGTGGAGAGAAGTGAAGGAACAGACCAACATACTCTACTGCTGACCCAAGCCACCATCACTTCAATAAAATGCAGAGAACAGGACAATTAATAGGCTTCAAATATGCCCTAGGAAAAAGGCTCCATCCAGGAAAAGACATTGACATTACTTGGGGACGGCTTTCTAACCAATTTCTCTTGCACACTTAACAACTGAGGGATATAAATACCACAATTGTGCTATCTCTTTCAAGTTGTTACAAACTCTTGGCTGTATATCATTTAAATACTGAACATCCAGTGTACCAATAAGCCTCCAGGACAGCAATTAAGAATGCTCTCATATCCAGAGGCAGAGATGTGTGTGTGATTTAGTGAAGAATTCAGATGGTTACAGTTTGGTCAGCATTCTTTATGCAAAAACCTAGCCTGTTTTGTCATTAAATTATCCTTGGTGAGAAGATTTTTTCCTTTCCCCTTGATTTAGCATCACCTTGTCCATACTTGTCAAATTCACCTTTCTAATAACCAGAAACACTAGAGCAGTTCAAATATAACCACAAATCTATATAAGGTCCTTTCACTAAGTATGTTCTAGTATGTTTGAAAAGGTAAATTTAGCAAGAAGAGTAACTTCAGTTGCTCACATTTATAGTAAGCAGTATGTTAAAACTTGGGTGCTGCTCACAAAATCTTAGCAAGAACAACTGTATCTAAGGATTGACTTCTATAGTTCACCCTTTCTACTCCAAATACAGCACTGCTAATTCACTCAAATAATACTCCTGTGTGCTATTACTATCTTAAGATGCAGGAGACTAATACACAAAATATTCTGGCTCCAACACTAGAGATTTAACAATTAGTCCAACCAATTCATTCAGAGAGTTTTTTAAATTCATTTCCAACAGTGCAAATAACCCATCCTCGGTTTCAATACAGGCTGGGGGATGATGTGATCGAGAGCAGCCCTGCAGAAAAGGACTTGGGGGTACTGATGGACGAAAAGCTGGACATGAGCCAACAATGAGCGCTCATAGCCCAGAAGGCCAACCGTATTCTGGGCTGCATCAAAAGAAGTGTGGCCAGCAGGTCGAGGGAGGTGATTCTGCCCCTCTGCTCTGGTGAGACCTCACCTGGAGTACTGCGTCCAGCTCTGGAGCCCTCAGCACAAGGACGTGGAGCTGTTGGAGCGGGTCCAGAGGAGGGCCATGAAAATGATCCGAGGGCTGGAGCACCTCTCCTACGAGGACAGGCTGAGAGAGTTGGGGTTGTTCAGCCTGGAGAAAAGAAGGCTGCAGGGAGACCTTATAGCAGCCTTCCAGTACTCAAGAGGGGGCCTATAGGAAAGACGGGGACAGACTTTTTAGCAAGGCCTGTTGTGACAGGACAAGGAGTAATAGTTTTAAACTAAGGGAGGGCAGATTTAGACTGCATTTAAGAAATAAATTTTTTACAATGAGGGGGTGGTGAGGCACTGGAGCAGGTTGCCCAGAGAGGTAGTGGAGACCCCATCCCTGGAAACATTCAAGGTCAGGTTGGATGGGGCTCTGAGCAACCTGATCTAGTTAAAGACGTCCCTGCTCTTGCAGGGGGGTTGGACTAGATGACCTGTAAAGGTCCCTTCCAATCCAAAGCATTCTATGATTCTATGAAATAACATAAGATTAAAAAAAAGATGCTTTGTTGATCCTTGGAGCTGGAAGCACTGGTTTAACAACCGTATGAAAATAAACCTCAACAATTTGTAACACTTGCACATAAGACAACGCTGCAAATATTGATTACATTACTAGAAGACTCTTAGACCATCAATCTTTATCCATCCACAGAGAACACAAGTGCAAACTATGAGCATTTGCTTGGTGAAACTGAAAGGCAATCCCTTTGATGCTTCACAGCCAGCAATTCCTCCCTCTGCACCAGCTCTTAATTGAAAATTACAGGAAACACTGGCATCATACTGGTCAGTATTTTTAGCTTAGGTGAAGAAACACCCCTTTAGAGAGACCAATAAGCTGTCGAAGATGACCAAGTACTAGATTCTCTCTTGAGGAGATTAAAAAAAAAAATTGGTTGAGTCGTACATTTGCAGCATAATGGATCTTTGCCTAATTCTCGCAGCAGCTGTAGTGGTGTCAGCAGAAAGAGAACACCATTTCATACATAAGAATATAAATACTATTAAGGAAGCCAAGTACTGGAGGTAAGTTTCCAGAAAGCATTAATTTCTGTTTCGGTTAAATCCCTACGTGAAATAGCTATAAAAGGTCTGTAGTAACAAAAGTTACTCTAAGAGCTGACGAACTCCAAAAGATTACATTTGAAGATAAAGCTAGCAAGCAAAGGATGAACATTGTGAATGTAGAAATAAGCACACAGGACTTTGTCATTTGTCAGCACATGCTTTTTACTTAATCAGTACATGCTCTTTTGCAAAATAGGCTTCAAAATCTTATCCATTGTTTTCTATGTAGCTATTACTTCCTTCAAAGTAGCTATAGGCATCTGGAAGCTCTTTGAAGCTCCACAGAAAGTCTTTCAGGTTTCAACTCTCCAGCACCAGGATGAGATGGGACAGATTCTTGGACAACTACGATTAGCAGCTAGAACTCCCGACATAGTTTCAGGATATGTACATACAAACTTTCCTACAACCTTTTAAGGAAGCCAATATTCATCAGTGCAATTACTTTTGAGGTTGCATGTGCTACTTTTTCAAACATTTCACATTTTTCTCACATCTTCCCCCTGAAAGGGCACTGCTGACTGACAAAACTCATGTTTTGCAGCACAGGTAAGTAGGAACCAGAAATAACTAAGGATACTGTAATTCTCCATGCAAGCTTTTTACCACAAAATATATTGTTGTATTCCTTCCTTCCTTGCTGTATGTAAGCCAGCAGCAAGCCAGCTTGTCTATTAAAGAGTGTCTCTGAGGGTTATCAGCAATAAATTCATTTGCACAATATTTAAAAAGACAATGACGTGGAAAAGCTTAAATCCCTGAGATGTTTCTCAATCAAGCCCAAGTCCATGCCTGCTGTTGAGCTAGGAGTGATAGTAAAAGACTGCCTATCATCCATTCCGACACATACAATTGGCTTCTAACAAGATTTCAGAGTGAACCGGGTAGCCTAAAAGAGTTGTACAAAATACAAGAGTTTACAAATTCATTTGGACAACTCTTTAAGGGAAAATACACTCAAGTAAAATTGTAATGACCACAGTATTTTCACTCCTACTGACACTGAAGGGCTGTGATAGATACTTGATACTGACTTCAGACACCATCCCAGATTGACTTTGGAAGAAGTACAAACAATGCTTATCCTGCAGCGATAAGCCAGGGAACAACCGAGGCTCCTTATTCCCAGCTTTACAAGAGTATCATAAATATAGAAATTCTGAAGGTTGGTTTTTATTCTTGTATTACAGGATTAAAACTCGTATTACAAGTCTTAAAACTAGAATGGAAAGCAGTCATAATATTGGAGGAAATCCAGTTTGAAGAACCACAAGCATGGAGCCACCTGGATTCAGCTGTAATTGCAATCAAGCTCTACAAATATTCAAGTTCAAAAATAGTCTTTTTATAAAGCACATCCTGTAAGCAACTTCTAGTGCTAACTGCTTACCTCATTAAAGCATAATTTATTCTATTGATGTTGAAGGTAAACTCCTCAAAACAACTGCACATACATAAATGGAGACTGTGGACATTTCAGGATAAGACCTCAGATAGAAAACTGTCTCCAGACTGGTCACCTGATTTGTTCTGTGTCTTGCTTTGAAATAATACAAGAAAAGTTGTTAGATATCAATATCCAAATGTAAGGCACATCAACCTCCTAGTAATAACTGACCTACTTCCTAAGTTCTAATTTAACAATGGTAATAGGTTCTGCAGCTGAGTTTATTTGCTCTAACAAATAAAATAACAGCTCTGCCTAAAAATTTTAGATAGTAAAAACTCAAGAAAAAAAAAAACAAACCACAAAACCCCAAACCATAAAACCCACAAACAACCAAACAAACCCCAACCATCCTACCTTATAAACTCACCAATGGATTAAAATACAAACTCTTTTGCCAAGTGTTTTCTTTGTGCTTTTTGAATATAGCCATAGAACTACTAGCTACCTTCACTGCTCACACTCATTCTGTGTGCAATAACAAAAAAAGTTGACTCACATCAGTTTTACCCCATCTCAGGTCCTACAGTTCATAACTGGTAAAATATCAACACATTAAGGTATCTAGTTGCCAGATACAAACCACATTTACCCATTTTTACCACTAAAACATTCTGAGAATTAAAACAATGGCTTTCTGAGAAGTGAAACATGTGGGAATGATCACTACTAATAACCAACTGGGCGCACAATCAACTTCATGCCTGTAAGAATTAAATACAGTTGGATTGCAATTGGATTTGCTGTATTCAAAAAAATCAAAAGTTATGGCTCCTACACTTCTTGCTAAATTCTACACACTGTTCTGAGATGTCTAAACTTTTACTTCAAAGAAGTTTTTATAGTTGTAGTAATCACTGACAAACAAGACGACTAGCACTTAACAAAACCAAGATTATGTCCCCATTCTACCTTTCCCACCCTGCTTATCTTATCAGTGTTTGAGAAATCCTGTTGTAATTTAGATACTTCCCACTGGCAAAGTGCAGACGAAGAAATGCTGAACAATACTATGCTCAGTGAAAACAATGAAGTTACTCATTTAAAATAAACTAGTCAGCAAAGGCTAGATTAGAAAAGTGAGGATAGTGGAAAGGATTTCACTGAAATGGAAGTACCTACCTATGTTGAAAACTGCAATCCTGAGAAACTCTTGCTCAACTGCCTTGCCAAAGGCACTTCCTTTGTTTGAACTGAAAAGTTCCCAAGTTGTCTAGAGTTGCATCTTTGAAAACGCCCAGAGCCATTTTAGTCCTGACAGGAATGAGCAACTCGGCATCTAGAGCATAACCAAGTTCAAACAGTAAAGAGAAACCCGGAATTCTTCTGCCCTGGACAACTCAGAGGTTAGTTTTTAACTAAAGTAACTATAAGCATGAATGGAAAAGTTTCCATTCATTGACATTCTCACCCACTCCTATGCACAAAGGTTCTCTCAGGAAGAAACCAAAGCACAACAAATGCACAGAATATTCAGATCTCCTACATGCCAGTGAAAGGGATCACTCTTTCCTATGTAACTGCCAAGTGATTGCAGCAGTCATCCTCAAAGAATAAGACTGAGGTTCAAACCTTCCTGTCTGGGAATTCATACCATTCAAGTGTCTCTGGAGAGCACTGTAATTTCCAGCTAAATTATCCCATAAGCTTCACCTAGTTTTCTTCCCCTCCCAATAGTGCTGATTGACCAGTTGAAAGCTCAAGACTAATCTAGAAGACGGCCACAGAGATTTGGGGGTCAGTCACCTGCTCCAGAGACTGTTCGTCTTAACTCAGTATCTATTTTAACTTAACACTAAATAGCTATTTAGAAGGAAGATAGAACTTACCTGGCTCTCAATCAGAATACAGCACTTACCTTCAAGAGATGATCCTAAGAGGAAAACTGCTTCGTACAGTTCTGATGAGGTCTGAGATTTTTACAGTAGTTCCTGTCGTCAGGACTTTCCCATTGCCTAACCCTTGTAAAATCATTACAAGCTACACATTAAGTTTACCAACATTAGGTGGCTTCCTGCTAAGTGCACACACTGGTTTGGATCCTGTTCTGAACTAACTCTCCCCAGGCAAAGTCTTAGACACTTACTTTTCAGGTTATTCAAATTAGACCTAATGAAAGATGTACATATAAGAATTCAAATTCAATATCCATCTCACTGCACTGCAGACACTTAATTTCTAGTTATCTGTTTCTGATTTAACAAATCTATTAAGTATATATGCTATACTTACATAAAATACGTAATGGATGTGAGGAATTCTGCTGAAATTTCACTTCTGCATTACCTAAGCATGATTTTAGATATCATGCTCCACTAAAATGTTCTATAAATAGACAATATATGCATTAGTCCCACATCTACCTTTCCTTTTAATTAAAGGAATATACCATAAAACTAAATTCAATTTTCAGTGAAATGATAATGCTGCTGATTAAATCAGGCAAACAGTAAAAGCTAAAAAAAGTACATCCTAGACATCAGTTAAGCACTTCAGCCAAGAAAAGCGTGGCATGGATTGTTGTGATTGTGGTAGCACATCTGAATGTCCACTTAGAGCAAAGCACTGATGCGGAACACACAGTATAGACACCAAAACTGTCCCCAACTAAAATATTTTATTTAGCTCAACCTCTAAGCAGTCCAGTGTTGCATTGACACTGCGCTGTAGTCCATAAATCACTACCAATCTGGCAATGATGTCATATATAGAACGACATTAAGTATAATCAACAATACTTAAGTATCATATATTGTTGATATGCTTTCACATTAGTCATTTATTATCAAATTTTGAATACCTAACAATTAATCCTTATATACTGTACACTGACATACATACCACGAATAAGCCTAGGACCCTAAGGTAATGGATCATATCACTGAACGCAATTGCAGATTTTTAAGGTGTCAACCAAAACCACCTTTATCCTGTTTCAGGTTAAATACACTGACAGGTGCAAGACGCATGGGCTTTACAAGTCATTAATCTCATGGAAACATTCCCTAGTGTACTAGTTAAAAAAATCACTAGAACACTTCTTTGGATTATTGTGGATTCACGTTCTTACTGATCTTCTCAATGTGGCTCAGTAGTTTCAACAATGCAGATGGATTATATGGGAAAAGATTTCTTCTCTGCAACCTAGAAATAGCTTTTTGCAGTTCTTCCAAACACTTTGTTGATTTGTAAAGCATTATTCTTAGAGGAATGATGTTATCCGAAGACGCCATACAAGCCAAACAGGATGAGGTATTGGATCCCTTTTGTTTCAGAGGCAACACTTCAGATTTGAGTGCATTCCGTTTATCATCTGTGTAGCTGCAACCAGTTTCCCTTATCCTCCTCTCATCCTCATTATTTAAAGGCACCTGCTTTGTGTTTACCAAGCACTCTTTTCCATCTGATTCCAATTCAGAGTCTTCTGAGCTGTCATAATTAACAAGGCTTTGAAGAGAACCCAGCAGAGATGTACTATCAGTGCATACCAATGAGTTAGACTCTGCAACTTCATTATCACCTTGCTCTGCTGTAAACACTAGGTAATTGTGAGAAGAAGCCAAAGATATCGGAGTCTGTGGTTCTCGTTCACAACAAGCATTTTGCAAACTGTCATCAGTCATACAGCTTTGTTTTTCTTGATGGCGTGGCTTGACAGAAGAAATTGATTGAAAAGTGCTATGTTTGGTATCAAAATGGTTACAGACATCTAAAAACTGATGCCAGTCTTTTCTAAGAAGCTTTAAGTACCTTACCAAGTACTCCAGAAAGCAAGTTTCTGATGAAATCAGAAAATCTAGAAGTACTGTGGAATCAAATGCGATTTTTTCTAGCAAAAATAAAAAGATACAGTGAGGATTATATCCACTTGTATGTGTAAGGAAGTTCCAGGTTTCCTCCTCTTTTTGGCTTAAGTTATCAGCAGCATCATGCCGTAACCTGAAAAGTCAGTCATGAAATGGATTAAATTAAATGGAAATCTACAGTTTTTTTAAAAAACAAGTATGTCCAGAAAATTGTATTCTTGCTCTTTTTTTGAACCAAAAAAAAGTTTTTATATTAGAATGAGAAAGAATGAAGGCAGGTGGGGCTAGGAGATCGGACAGTTTAGGAAGCCAAAGCACTTAAAGCAGGCCTTCTTGAACAGCACTCATCCTTAGGAAGCATTCTGGAATAAACAAAGTTACTTACAATGCATGAATTGTTATTTTAATATTTTTGTAAACCTGAACATAGATTAGCTTGCAGGATGCTAAGCACACTGGAAAAGAGTGGCCTACTTTTATTTAGGTGTCTAAGAAGAATTGTGTGTATCTAAGATACTACTTGCAATACCTTCACATTTGAAGCTTGAGGGACCTTTTATAAATTAGGATAATATCTTGTATGGTAATTTGAACAACAATGAAGCAGTGAATATCCAGAATGATGGACATATTTCAGCTGTTAGCAATAACAGTTTTTATCAACTAGCTAGAATGAACATGGGTCCAATCTGTAGAGAGCTACTTTGACAGAAGTCCCTGAATTCTTGAAGTTATAATTATAATATCCCACTCTTGTCAAACTCTCAGTGTTGAAAGAAAACAGTCTTGCATTTTATCTGTGTCTAACCACTATTTTAGATTGTGAAGTCAATTACTCTGAATTACAGGATATGATAAAGTGTTTAATAGGGAACTGTTGCACAACTTCCTCATTTCAATCCAAAAAACACTTAATCAAAATATCGGCAAAGTTAACTGCTCTTACACCACACATTATTACATTGTCCTGAGGTTTAGGGTTTTTTTTTTTAATTATTAAAAATATTTTCTCTTTATACAAAAGTAATCAATGGAAATGTTATGTATATCACAATAACCTCACTAAATTATGATTTTCCATAGTTCTGTCAAATAAAATGTACACTAACCTATCAAATTTTAAATAAATGAGTAATAAAGCTTTAGCAGCTTCCCACATATCATCATCTTGCTCTATGAAAATCAAGGAGAGCCATTCACAGTGATGTACAACCAGCTGAGACCGTGGGGAAGACTTCAGATGACTCCTCCAGAATATCAACAGCTGGGACATGGAACTCTGAAAGTCTCCTAGAAAAAAGAAGTAACCATGAATTTTGCTATACATTTTTTGTTACTAAAAAACATACACTTTGTATTTTTTAAGTTAACAGTGCATAACAGTTCATGTATGCATTTATCATACCTTAGCTCAACTGATTTAACACAGCATCAAGTTTTATAGGTAAGTTCTTGCTTCTTGGTACCAAAAAAACCCAAGAAATATTTTGCAGAAAACCATAAGCAGTTATCCAACCTTAAATTCAATGTGAATGACTACTTTATTAAACTCTAAACATACCAATGTTTAGATGCCAATGTTAACAACTATAAGTAGCCTGCAGAAAATTAATTTACTCATTAAGTACAGGACTTCCCCCCCCCCCCGCCCCCAAGACAGATAAAACTTAAGGACACAATTTATTCATCTAACAGCATTCTTCATTTCCTTGGAATTCAAGGAAGAATAATCAGAGGTAACCTAGAAAGTTTTGGGTACAACAGGGTGAATCCTCTCACAACTAAGCTTGCAGACTAATGAACAAGATTACACCCTCTAAAAATTTGCATATATCAGGAAACCTACAAAAATGTGACTATACCTACACAGCTGGGATTTATACTTTCCTTTAGCTCCCCAATTAGGTGCTTCATAGGTACATCAGAAACTATAGAAAGGTGAATTGTAATCAAGTCAATGACACAGATGTAATGATCCAATATGAGCACTTTGCTGAGATTTCATCTCAGGTAGCTCTTCCCATATGAAATAATAATACAATCGTAATGTTTTGATAGGATTGAGGGTAAACCCCCCCAGTGTGATTCCCTGTAGAAATTAACTGCAATGATCTATAGTTGATGGGAATAAATTGTCATTTCTACTATAAAACAAAGTATGAAGCTTGTAGTATAGCCACATTCTTTATAAAATAAATTCTTCACGAACAATGTACGTTTTCAAGTACATACAGGCTTGGGATAAAGGTACTCTCATGAGATGGTCTAAAATCCTTGCTGGAAGGATTAATGTAAGCAGTGTTTTTCCTGCAAATCTTCATTTTTCCGTTCCCTCTAAACACTGCACTCCTGGATGGGAAAAGCACTTCAAAATTTATGCCATTTTAGCGCTGTAGCTTACTCATACAAATAACTTCGTATTCACACGACAGACAGACTCCTTCCCTTAAGTCAGGAAACTTACCTCTTCAATACTAATGACATACTATAAAAAGATTCTTTATGTCTGAACGTAGGTACCAGTTTTTCATGTAACACAGGATACATTTAACGTTTAGAAAACAGAAAAAAATATAGTGACATATATCTTTACCCCAAAGGTACTCCTTAAGTAAGAACTCTAATGCTGCTGGAAGTACACTATGGCTTGAAGAGCACAGTTGCATCATTTATGTAAACAGTGATTACCGCTTTTGAAAAATTCCCTGCAACATGGAAATCAATTTTACTTACAAAACCATCATTATGTGGTTTTCCTTAATATTTGACTTCAAGATTTGTTTTTCCTCTTAGCAAATAATAGGAACAGCAAATTATCTTTGTTATTAATAGTTACTATTCAGACTGAAATTCTTCTCTATAAATCAAAGCTATCTGGAAATTACTCTCAAAATTGAAGTGAATTAAAGTTAAGCCACTGTCATTCATGTTAATAAAAAAAGATAAGATCAACCAGCTTCCCGGAAGGGAAGTTAGCATATTAAAGCATTTTGATACTTGTTTTAACCACTTAATTTAATGTCACTAAAATAGAAGCACCATTCCTTTCAACTTGAAATTCCTCTTGACAGTTGGGGTATTTGGATCTAATTAAAGACCTCATTTTTGTGTCATGAATGTGGAAAAGAAAGGAGAATTTTTTCTTTGAGAAAGAATTTTCATAGAGACACCTAAAATAGATTTAACCTACATTTTTTTCTATTCATTTGCTCTTAGACAGTCTCAGTCTCTACACATTTTTCAGAAGGTGGACCATAAGTAAAATATTCTTTATAAATATTTAAAAAACTCTAAGAACGCAACTGGCATCACAAATATAACATCTTCCAAAATCTGGAAAAAGTGTCATAAGCTGTCTTGCAGAAGCCCATGGCTCTTTTGCAAAGTCAGATGAATTAAAAATTGATTTTACGCTTGCTACATAATGTAGAAATATAAAAAGTAAAATAACATTTACATCTAGAACTTATATTAAGGCATTTTAATACATTTAAGATGCTGTAAAGTTTCAACCTTGTTTAAAAAGAAATATAAACTATTTTTTACTTTTTGCCACATCACCAATTGGCTGACAATAAGGAAGACCCATTCTCACTTGTAACACTAGAAACACTGCTTCAGAACTGCCTTTCCATTTTTGCCATGAAGCCTATAATCCAAGGACAGCAAGCTGCTTTGATCATAGAATTCCCACATCCACGTTCACATGGCTTAGCATCAGATGTGCATCATGTGCCTCTCAGAGGTAAAGAGCAAGTGGAAAGATGGGATTCCAGGAGTCTCTCTCAGGCAAAAAGCCTCACCCCACCACTTCAATATAGCATAGGAGAAGGCTGCTAACTGGCTACCAGCGTGACACAGCAACACATCCTCTCCCATCAGGAACGCAAGTTACACAGCATTCCCCTGCCATCCCACTGCCTGCCTTGTAGCATAGCCCTGGCACAAGAGCCAGATCTGCTGTTCCACTAATCTAATTCATCTATTCAGTAGAACAAACATACTCAAGTAAGCAGGTCTGAAAAGTATGCCTAACACCTACTAATTCAAAGAACTAGATCTGTAAGTCAGGGTGAAGAACACAACCACTATACTCTGCCAACTCCCATAATTTTCCTGTCTTTTACTTTACAGCTTCATTATTTTTACCTTCTCTGCCACTGCTGCTTTTTGCCCGGTTACATTATTTGTCCATTACAGTAATGCCTAGTACCTTCAACCAAGATAACGGTACTTACAGGTTTACCTCCACATTAGAAAACAAAAAGAGTGTTACCTGCACTTCCTTTTAGTTCCCCACCCTGAATAGAGTAGATGCTTGTGCTATGGGCTCTCTTTTCCAACTGGAGAAGAGCCTGGTGTTCCCAAGCTGGCTCAACTATTTCAAATATTAACACACGTTTTTAACAGGAAAAGTTTTCAATCCCAAATGCAGCTGTTTCAAGCCCCTCGTATTGCAGGGTTAAGGACAGGATAAAATGCAAGGAGGCAACTAATTAGGCAAGACACAGTGATTGCAGGTTTCCTGGGTGGGTCTTCTCTTTCCTCCCTCCCACCACCACTAACTCAGCTGAATTCTATTTACAGTCTTAATGAGCTGTGACTACAAAATCTGAAAGCTTTAAAACTCTTCCTGCTTAATGAACAAAACTAAAAGAGACTATTACCTTTGATTTCAGCTTCTGTAGCAGAGTTGTGACACTTGAATTCTAGTGCTTTAAGCACAACCAGACTTAAGGCTCTGAGAACAGTTTGGTCAGAACCACCTTGAGTATCACCTCCAGGAGCAGCTTCACTGCCTCCAAAGTAGCTGACCTTTTCACTGAGCGGGATCTGATTAAGCCAAGTCAAATTCACAACCTGCAGAACAGCATTACTCAGTGCAAGCATGTCCTCGTATAAAGATGGGTTTTGTAAGAACAGCGATCCACTTTTAGCATCTTCTCTAGACTTGTAAAGGACACATTTTTTAAGGAGCATAATGAACTTCTTCTTGATTAAATAGTGAATTGATGAGCTAATGAGGTTCAGGATGTAAGAAACTTTCAAAAACAATAGTCTCTGGCATCTGAGCAGTAGGTCTAATTCAATTCTGGAAGCCAAAAGTGCTTCAAGCAGATCTATGAAACTGATCAAATTGTTTGCAGCTTCAGAATAAGGTGAAGTATAGTGGTGACTGTCAAAATGATGGAACAGAATGGAATTATAAAATCCTTCAAGCACAGCATCAAGAGGAGCCAACAACTTCTTCAAAATACCTACAGCAACAAGAAGAACGTTATGGAGTTGGAGTGTAACACAGTCAGCTAAATCATCAAATAACCAGAAAACAGGTGATTGTGACTATTCTCAGTTTTTAAGCACGTTTAAGCCACTACATTTGTAATAGTACTTTGTCACCCTCTTTACAAGGAAGAAAATAGGTGTTCTTCAGACAAGCTGCTCTAGATGAGATTGCAAGTAACATCCCTCCCCCTAGTGGGTACTCGCGTATCGATAACATCATAAAATTGCCACAGTACCTGCTTTGGGTAAAACTGTATCTTTCAATATGTCCTTGATAATAGTTGTAAGAGTCCACAGACATTGTGCTACATGGGTATTCACAGAGAATCCTGAAAGAGTCTTCAAACTAAAGGTGAGCCAGGTGACATTTAATGCGTTCTAAGAAAATGAGTTCAAAAAATAATCACGTATGCTTTACAATTGCTATGCAAATGAAATTAAATCATAATACAATGATTTAAATTTGTACATTAAAAAGATTCAAATGTAGGCATAGACAAAACACAGGTAGAAACAACATATCTGTCCAGTGCCCTTTAAGTATGTGCGGCTGTATTTACAAACGTGAAGTCACATACACATGCAATAGAAATTATGTGCATTTTCCAGAAAGGGAAAACCAAAACTCCTAATGTCATGTGACCTACCTAAAATCAGATAATACTGTAGACAGGCCATACCTGAATTCATAATTCCCAGACCCAGACAACTTTGCAAGAAATATTACAAACATATTTCTGAGAAATCTATATTCAGAGATGCTACTATGGAGGCTACAGTATGTATTCACCAAATATACAGCAAGTAAAAAAACCCTCAAGTAATAGGAATATTCAAACAAGAAAATACAGAAAAGCATTTGATTAATTTTCAATAGGTTATTACCTATTTTTATCTACTGCATCACCTAACAAGTATCAAGTAACTGTAAAAATATTGATAGTCTATTGTTTTTTGAAATACCTGTATTGCAACCTTAAAGAGAATACTTCTTGTCATCTAGACACATTTTACCTTAAAATAGTTTCATAAAATTCACAATTTTTATATATAAAGACATTCTACCTCACGTTACAAGCTTGTTACATATCTGATCTCCTTTCTTTCTATACTCCATGCCCCCCCAACACACTTGAAATACTCTCCTGGAATATCTATTACATATCTTTCCTATCCATCACTTAGAACCCAAAGCCCCTTAAGACACACTTTATGGGAGAACTATCACATAGTATTATCTTGTATAACCTTCATGTTGTTCCTGATACTGGAGCTAAACACACTTCAACGAAACTGTGTGGCATTTTAAGGTGACTAACAGAATCCGCAGGCTGAACAGCAGCAGACTGCAGATGTGCCTTTCAGAAAGCTAGAGCAGATACGCAGACGGAGGAAAGGAGCAGTTCTGACGTCGCTCGGTGGGTCTACTTACGAAAGGAGCCTCTTTAGAAGTACTTTTAGGTTTTACAGTAGTCATATAGTGACTGCTTTTGTGCCATATAAACACTATAAATTGGCTCTAGAGTCAAATGGAACAACTTTAAGGCACATATTCACTAAGTCATTTTTTTTAAGCTGTTAAAAGTTATGCCATACTCACCTCTTCCTTCAGCTGGAAATACACAAGAGATGCTAAACTTTTTGAAGCCATGTGAGATAACAGGTGATCATAACCACTGAGCAGACAAATCTGCAGACATGTAGAAAGAAAAAGTTTCTAAGGCATGCTCCTTTTTTTTTTTCCCCTCTTTTCACAAAAATCTTTCAAAAGTTTATAAAAGCTTACCAATTTTGAGTCAATTTTTGCCTCCTTCAGAAGAAGGACAAAGATTTCACAGTACTTCTGTCTCATATGGAATTCAATTTCCTGGGACTCTGCTTTAGCAACCATCATCTTGATCAAGGTTAACTGAAGCAGCATCACTTCTCGTGGGCAGAATGAGGAGTTCATGTTTGCAAAGCTATTTGATATATCATCTGTTGTAGGGACAACCGCATCGGACATATCAATGTCCTCATGGCTCCTAATACCACCATTAGTAGATGGCAGATGCATGCGATTACATGATTCATCTCTTTCTGGTGACTGCTCAACACACAGATTAAGTAAAGAGGTATAATGATGGCTTTCCTTTGCTAGTGGGATGCCTACCAGTACATCCTTATACATCTGCTGCAGAAGAGAGATCTTCATTATGAGAACATTCAATATTCCAGAAAATGCCGTATGTCTTCACTGATTATTCACGGTCACTGCAAATCCGCTTCCAAGTTATTTTTATCCAGTAAGAGAAACAGAAGCACTATTAGGCATTTCTCTTCTAAGTTACCTAGAAATAAATGTTTTGCTATTACTGAATGTAACAGATAACTAGAAAGATACAAAAGAACACCACACATTTTTAGAGTTAATACTGCCATTATTCAACTTCTTTTGAAAATATGAATTTACTGTTTAAAAACAGCAAGAGTGATAGCACAAAATTGTCCCAGTGAGACATTAAAATGATACAAGAATTACCATGCCGTGAAGTTTACAGTTCCAATATTATACTACTGACACCAACATTAGTTTGCTGGAACTAACAAAACCAAAGATGACTATTACTAGGGACTACTTCTGAAAGATATGAGAATTTGGATCAAATCTTTCTCCACATTGCTAAAACTACTAAAATTTCATTTCTTTTCTGACAGATTCCTCCAAAAACAGGCATAAAGTTTCAACTGCAAATTTTCATCTGAACTGGCAACCATTTATTGCTCCACTAAGGCTGGATATGGCAACACTTCTCAAAAAAAATGGAAACCAAAGGACAAGTCTTGTCTTCTACTGCACATAGGCTTAAGGTAAGTAGCGTGAAGATACAGGAGGGGAGAACTGGGCTCTTAATTTAGTAAGGAGGACCAAATAATTCCTTTACGACTACACGTGCAGAACTCTTACTCTGAGCACCTACATCTTGAGACCCAACACAGGTTTTCAGATAGTGCAAAGGACCAACAATGCCACAGGGCTGGTCTCAAGGGCCCAGTGACTGAGAAGTTTAAAATTAAAAAATACTTAAAAAACAAAGTGTAAAACTTATTAAGAGCCAATAAAAATACTTAACCATATTCAGGAAAGCTATATTAAAAAAATATCTTTATCACCATGTCAATGGATCATATCTTTCAATCACAACACTGGAACATTCACTATAGCGCAAAAAGAAGAGCTATTAAGAATTCAAATCTCTCTTTAAAGTGTGAGCACCTAAACACCCACAATTTTCTAGCCATTACGTAAATGGCTAGACAGGTATCATATCTCCCCAGAAAACAAAAAGGATATACTTAAGAACATCAGGGTTTCTTTTTCCCCTATATTAAGAGTGACGCTAGTCTGTAATATTTATCTTTTTAGAACAGTTTTAACATGTTCTCCAACCAGAATTCTTTTAATTAAAAGCCAAACAAACTCATTACCTTTATCTACTGTGAAGTTAGGAGTGGGACTTATGTTGTTTATAGGAATTTTCTTTTTGCATGCTTTTTGGATCCCCATCTTTAAGTCTGGCATAATCAACCAGGGGGACTTCCAGGTGGACTCCTGAAGCCATCTGTCTGTAGTTGGCTTTTATTTAAATGTTACATTTCCCCTTTCTTACCAATGGAAGAAAACAGCTCAGTCTTCCAACTGGTAAGAAATTCTAAAGATCTGCCCATCTATGTATCAATTACACCTGCATTTATCATCACACCAAATATTTTAAATTATTATTGCTTTTTAGCAGAATATTAGAAAACAATGAAACTATAAAATTCAGTATATGAGGCATTTTTGTTTTAGTTTATAATCTTCACAAGGTTTTAAAACACTATCAAACATTGAGAATTACACCTTCATTTCTACAATTTGATTTTTTTAACTGCAACTGAAGTATGCATTGACAAAATGGCTTCCCAAAGGTACAAAGGATTAGGGGCAGACCAAGATATGCTACCCAGACTCCTCACTTCTTCCACCGTTGGGCATTATTTCCTTCAGAAGAGAACTAAAATCAGAGAATAAGAAGTTGCCTGCAGGGAGTGATCTACAATTCACTCCAGTGTGGTATTTTTAAAGACACATTCAGCAATGGCTGACCTGACAACTCCAAAATGTTATAGTATGTTCCTCACCTAACCCTCACCTGACAGAGCTAAGAACCATTCCCGCATCCTTTCCCATATTCCACATTTTAGATGTTAAGAATAAATCTGATACTTCAGACAATAAATTCCTTCTTCATTTGCAGAATCTATTTGGAATTCTACTTGAGGTGGAAATTTATGACCTGAAACCTCGTAAAATTTCTTCAGAAATCACTCTGAATATTTTATATAGCTATTGTTCCTATCTTTTGAGTTTTATTTCTTCCTAAATGAATACCTAATAAAGTAAAATTATCTCAACACATTTACCTCTGTGTTCAAGATCAACTTGAATTATCATCCTACATGGTAAATGATCAGATCTCTCATGCACAAATTCACACGATACAGCAAGGTTGTTAAGGCAGAAGAGATTTAGAACTCCCCTAGGACATGCACTATGAGATTCTACCTTCACCACATGATATTGGTTGTGCTTTCCCTGATCCTACCATAACACATTTATATTATACCATTAATTTACAGAACACTTTACAAAAACATCTGTGTCTCACTCACACATGACAACAGTTCATGAATAGAAGTCATTAAAGGAAATGAAATGTGAGTGGGCTTATTTTGAAGAAATTTACTTCAAAGGGGGGGGAAATGTCAGACAATGACTAAATTTGTTTCAGATATAGTAAGAAAGCACAGTGAAAAGCTCAAACCTGAAGAGTAAAGAAAAGCAATCATATTCATACACAAGAAATGACAAACTCCAACCCTTACTTGTATTATTTATTTGAGTTATTCATGACAGCATCTAAAAACCAATTAAGGTAACGCCTCAGAGTGCCAGACTCCTGCATAAACAACAGGAAACAGTTCTAGAAACCTTAGATATAGACTGATCAGGCAAAAGACAGAAAGGAAAACTATACAGAAAAAACCCAAATAAGTATTTTGTTATACGTTATTTTCATGACTACTTTAGTTAGGCTTTAAAATCAAAACCAAAGTCATGTGGAGCTGCAAACAGAATGAGAGAAGAAACTTGATGGCAAAGGAAACAAAGAACTGGAGATGAAAACTCAGATGGCAGCTGAAGCCTGTAAGGTTTAAGGATCATCATAAACCAAGCTAGTGAAGTCTAAGTGGTTGCAAACACCTCCAGAATATCCTAAATCAGAGTTATAAAATATGTATATTTCCACCAGGTGGGATACTTAATTTAGCACAAAGTCGTAGAAAGCATTGGTTTGACTGGATTAACATTGTTGGTATCACATTTTACTTTTTTTTACTAACACAAATGGCATACGATGACACACAATTACTCAGAGATATTAGTGAGTGATTAGAGAAAGCTATTGTCAAGTTCCTAAATTAGTCTTTCCCTGTTATATATACAATTAAATGTTAATTGCATGAGTAGCAACTGGGAGAAAACAAACTGCCCAAAAAAACCTATTCTCATTAAAAAATTAAATCAGATAAAGCGAAGTGAAACCACAGTCCATGACTTTGGGATAGGAGTCTGAAGGCTCTGGATCTTCTTACAATGCAACGGTTGAATCATTTAAGAAATAAAACATACTTTGGACTACTTGTACCTGCAATGACTTGGTAGGCTCATCTCTCAATAAAGAATATGCTTCCGCTCAGCGCTGAAATACTGTAAACGCCTCTAAAATAATGTCATTTCCTTCCAGAGGTTGCAAATAACCTCTGCTGCGAGCTGTCCAACCCCTGGCTGTTAACTTGGACACCTAAGGATGCCAGATGCTTTACCTGCTCTTCTGCAAGCATCCTTAGCCACTAGAGACAGGACTAGACGGACCCGATCCGACCTCACGGGCCCCTTATTGCACCTCTCACACTGGCGTTTCAGAAATGCCAGCACTGCGTAGGCAGACCTCGCTAAAAGCGACGCTCCAGCCTGACGGGGAGCGGAGGCGAGAGCACGGCCGTGTGGAATCACTGCCCCAGAGCGGCCGGCGTGTGGAATCACTGCCCCTCCCGGCCTGCAGGCCCTCTCCCCTTACCCCCCCTTCAAGAGGCCCCGTCAGCCTCCACAACCCCCTCCCGCCGGCCTGAGGGCCAGCCGAGGCCTTCTGCGCCGCCGCTCGCCTCAGCACCGCCTCCCTTCCCCTCCCGCCCCTCAACCAGCGCAGCTCCGCGCTCCTTCACCCACCCACCCAGCCCAGTCCAGTCCCGAGCCCCCTCAACCCGCCTAACCCACCCGGCGGCCCTTCGCCTCCCGCCGCCCCCTCGGCCCGGCTCCCCTCAGCCCGCCCGCCGCTGCCGAGACCCCGCCCCTCCACCTCGACGCGCGCGACCGCCCCCAGGCCCCGCCCTTCGCCCCCCACCCCCGGCAGCCCGCGGCCCCGCTTAGTCACCCCGAGCCGCCGCGCGTACGGGCCCCGCCCCGTCCCGCCGCTAGGCAACCGCTGCTAGGCAACCGCCGCGACTCACCCGCCCCCGGGAGACAGGGCGCCGTAAGGCCCAACTCTCCTCCGTCAAAACGCCGGAACCGCCGCAGCCGCCCCCTTTCCCCTCCCCTCCCCTGTCGCAAAGCCCTCCCCCTCCCCCGCACCTTTACGGCAAGGGGGAAGAACCATGGGCGGAGCCGCCGTCAGCCCGGCGCCCAATCAGACGCGGCGGCGGCGCGCGGTTGAGGGCGGGCCCAGCGCGGCAGCAGCGGATTGGCGGCGGCGGAGGTCAGTCCCTGCCCGCTGACCCCGGAGCGAGCCGAGGGGGGCGGCTCGGTGCAAAGTGTCCCCACACGGCTCGGCCCCCTCCCGCGGCCGGCCCCGCCGCTCCCCCCGCCCCGCCGCCGCCGCCAGCGCGGGGGGCGGCTGCGCACGGGCGCGCGCCGGCCCCCCCACCCCCCCGGCGGCAGACAGGTAACGGCCGCGAGCGGCGGAGCCCCGTCTGCCCCCAGATTCCCTCACGGGGGGAGGGAGGGGGGGGGGCGCGACCCCGTGGCCCGCCGCGGGGCCTCCCCTCGCCGCTGCTGGGTAGCCCCTCCGGCGGGGCTGGCCGCCGGCCTGCTCCGCCCCGCTGCCCCTCAGCGGGCTGTGAGGGGGCTCCCCCCCGCTCCCCCCCCCACCCCCCCCTCGGGAGGGGGTGCTCAGTCCCCCGCCGTCTCTGCCCAACCCGCCCGCGGGGTTAGGCAGGCAGGCTCCGGGCCACCCCGCCCGGCGCCGGGCCCGCCGCCGCCGTGCTCCCGGGGCTGCCGGCGGAAGGGGGCTCCCCGGGCGGTGAGGGCGGAGGGGAGCCTCGGGCCCCTCTGGAGCGCGTCCCCCGCTTCCCCAGTCCCCGGCGGCGCCCTGGCTTGCCTCCCCCGCCGCCGGGCCCTGAAACTCCGCGCCGGGGCTTGGTCGGCTTTTTGTGTGTGTGTGTGTGCGCTTGACGGTTCCTGAAGCATGAACTCCTGCAAGGGAGTGATTTTCATTTCCCAGCAGCTCTGCTTTCTGGGTTACTTCCTGTCCCATTCTTTAGTACTTATCCTTTACTTCAATTCCCTGGAGGAGCTGGCTTGACAGGGTAGCGGTCCTGCCGTTATTGTCCCTCCAACTCTTTAGTATCCCGAGAGAGTGCCCTTCTTCTCGAGTTGAGCTGCCGATTTAGGTAAATAACCCTTTCCTTTCTAATTTTTGAAGGCTCTCCCTATTTCGACCTGCTGTTGCTTTGGTATTAACCATTTTTGTTTTCCATTTCTCTCTCTTATGTCATTGTGTGGCTCAGTTCTACTTTTATTTTTTAGGTTTAAGCTGCCTTAAAGGAGAATTAAAAATTGTGACTCCAAAGAACAAAATAAGACAGAAGAGAGAAAGCAGCACTCAAAAAAACCCCCAGAAAGGTGATAATTCATGTAGACTCTCAAAATCATCCTAGACACATGGTTTGGCTGGGACTGGGGCCTCGTGTTGTGTTTTTGATGGATTTGAATAGGTAGCATTTGATTTCTTTGTTCTCTTAAAACCTACTTGTTACTGAGCTTTAAAAGTTTGAAAGCTCTGAAGCCCATTTGAAGTACGGTTCCTCTTTCTTCTTGTAGCGCTTTGTCATTTTCTAAATTTAATCTGCAAACATTTTTATTATGAATTGCTACTTAATGGTTTTTTGTGTCTCCTTGTCTCAGGAATGTCACTTAAAATTACTTCACTCTTGGTAGTTAAAAGGCTCTTTTCTTAAAGGCTTTTCACAAGTTTATGGGTGCAATGCTGGGTTTGTTTCCACTCTGATTCTAAAATCTTTATTGGAGTACATCATGGTAATTGCATTATGTTGGTTTAGTCATACCTAACTTTTGCGTGGGTCAGGGTTTTTTGTATTGTAACAGAGCTGCAAAAATTGAAATTCATTTAATTGGATGGTGTTTGTTTACAAGTACTTACTTTTTGGGTTGAGATCACAGAAGAAGATAATGCTGTTAGGTGCTCAAGGGAAAAAATTAAAGGAGTCATCAAAAACTGAATCCTGCTGGTAGGAGGAAGGTTTGGTTTCAGGGGGAGAGCAGTTCGTAGGGAGAATTGCTTGCTTTACGTGGTGAGATGAAGAGATGGGTTCTAGAAGGAGAGAGAGTGGGGGGGTGAATGATGTCAGTCAGCCTTTTCTGCATCCTACTGTTAGTGTGCTCCAAATAATGGAGTTTCTGCACCGCCTTTTAATGCAGAGTCTGTCTTGAATTCATTCTAATCCGTTTCAAATGTAGATGAGTTTGTGTTATTTTGGCAAATGTATCCTCTATATAGGTCCCTCTGGTCTTTGTGTTTTCTGAGATGTCATTGACTCTACCAGAATGTTTTTCATTGTGTCAGCAATAAATTATTTTTTAGCAGTAGTTGGAGGGGAAAGAGCTGTACCTGTTGCCAACAATCTTGGTCAAGGGTGAATCATTTTTCTAATATAGTTGTCTTTAGCATATGATAAAAAGTAGCTGCTACGTGTCAAAGATTAAATAGAAAATCCCCCCGTAACACAAGTGCAACAAATTCTGAGACGTGTTTTGAAAGTACAGGAAAGAAATATTCCATATTATTTAGATAGCATACTGCAAAACCACGAGTAATAGTGGAACTCGTGGAGATGCCCAGTGTGATTGCAGGAGGGATTTTTATGCTAATAGGCAAGACAAATGTGCATTAGTACAAATTTACCAGTGCAGTTATGGCACACCTGTTTCATCCGAAGTTGGTTTATTATAACACCCTCTTTTACAACACATCTGGCGCATCTAATTTCGGGGCTTGCATTAATGTAGCTACTCCAACAGGACACCTCTTGGTTCCGGGAAGTCATAAGATCTTTGGGATTTATTCACAGAAGGAAATGTATGTTTTAATTTGATTTGTGAAGCCCCTTCCTAATGTGAAATGTTGGTGCAGCAAAGTTTGATTCAGGTGCAGAGACTGGAATTGAGTTCACAGGAATCAGGGAATTAGCTTCTGGCAGAAATTTGCACATGGTTAAAACAAGGAACAGAGATAAACGATGTGCTGAAGTCCTGCTCTTGATCTCTGGAAGAAATGCAGCATACTGCAAGTATAGCTAGCCCTGTAGATAAAGTTGCACATCCTTTTTTTTTTTTTTTTTTTTAATCTTCAGGCTGTATACTCATTTTGTTTTGCCTTATTGTGAATTCTAAACTCTTAAAGAAAATGTGCTGAGAGGCTGTTTTCCGTTGTTCCAGCATTTGCTTACAGAATGATGCTATTGCAGTGAAAAACTTACTTTATCCACTGAAGTCATCCAATGAATTTTGTCCACTTGGATTCTTTTAGGCTATATTAAAAAGAAATACAGAGCAAATATAAGTGTTCCAGAGATTGTTGAATGACATAAACTCTATAAGCGGTACTCATTTTGTTCATCAGCTGTGCTACAAGTATTAGGGCTGAAGTAACCGCTTTAACATGGTTTGAACTAGCCATTGTTTTCTGCTTCTGTCATTCTATGAAATATTGGTGTTTGGATTCTTTAATGATAGCAAGTCGTGTTAAAATACATAAATCTTACACATTAGCACTTGCTACGAATTATTACTTACTTTTAAGGCTAAGCTTTCAGCTGACTTTCACTGTTTAAAACTTAGTAACAGCACCACTGTAAGTCAGAAGAGAGATTGTATTTTATGGCTGGTGCAAGAGGATCTCCAAGCATGCTGCAGAGCACAAGCTCCCTGCAGTTTGTCAGCGCACATCTTGAGAGAGGAGAGTTGTGGCTGTGCGAACCTGATGCAGCATTCTCTACTGAAAAAGATCCGTAAGGCCTTGCTTTAGCACTAGTATTGAGGTCCTTGATTTGGAAAGATTCGCAGTATTTTCTTCACTGGGCTCTGCTTGTGGTTAAGGTTGCCAATGTGCGGGTGGGAATTTTGAGGATGGTGAATAGCTGATGCGTTACCGGTGCTTTCTGAAGGTGAGGTCTCTTCTTTTACTCTCCAGTTTGCAGACCTGAAGTTACTTGAGCTGGGTGATTTCACTAATTCTCCATCAGGCCCAAAAGTCAGACCTCACAACATCTCTGTGAAATGGATAATAGCTGGTAAAATGATACCTCTGTACTTCAGTTTCAGCCACCTGCAGAATGTAACAACACAGCAGCTGCTTATTAGTATATAACAACACCAGTCAGCATCATACAGTGCTATAAACACCTGAAGTTGATGGAGGACTTTTAGATTAACTCTTTTAGTTATTTTAAATTTAGTGTGTCCAAGCTACGAGATGGCATTACAGAAGCTCTGATGAGAAATGTGTAACTTTTAATGACCGCTTATGAAGAGTGAAGGCTTCTTTCCTTTGAAGTAGCAGATCCTCTGTGATGTTTTGGATTCATGCACTGTTAACTCATTGCTTTCAGACCCAGCAATTTGCATGTGTTGCTTGGTGATTTTCATCTCGGCCACTTGGATACCTCGCTTGATGTCTGTCTGGGATGTAGCATAGAACATCTAGCAGAAAATACGTTCAGGATTATAAGGCTCTGTGAAATACTAATATTTCACGTGTTATTTGCAAACTTTACGATTGTGATAGGAGAACACATTAACATGATTGTTTGCCTTACTCTCTTGTCTGAAGAGCTCCTGAAATAGGAAGCTGAGCAACATATGAAGATGATAGTCGCATTTAGTTTCTTTGTCAAACACATATTGATCATTTCTAAAATGCCATTTGAGTGAGAACACATTTAGCTGGTTCGAGTTTTGAAATGGGTGGGAGAAGTGGCTTGTGAGAATAATGAATACTAATGTGATTATCCTTATTCCACAGGGCTTTTTGTTGTTGTTGTTGTTGTTTATTTGATTTAAACATCTTGGAATACTTCAACCACAGACAACTAGGATCTACATTGATTAGGTCTATGCTAGATATTAAATGTCATGTGTAATGGTACACTTCTTGTACAGCGTTAGGCTAACGTCAGTAAATTATTGCCCATATTCTGCTCTTGCATGTATAATCTTAGGGCTTAAGAATCAGGGCTATCTGTTAGGCCATCTGAATGAGAAAAATACTGTATTATAAGGTCTTGCTTTTAGTACCAACCTTGAACTTTTTTAAAATAAGTATATACATATGTCAGAACTAATTTTCCACGTGATGTTTGCAATGGCTTTAATGAAGTGACACATTGATGTAGAAAAGTCTAAGATCTCTTTGACAACATGAGACATCAATAGATAATGAAGATGTTTGTCTTATTTTTCTTTTGTGTGCTACTTCTACTACAATTATTAGTATTTTAAGCAAACTTTAAGTCATTGAGTAAGTGAGCCTTACTTTTGCTAAATATGACTTCTTTTTATTAAAGTTGCAGATTTTACTCTTGCCATATGCAGCTAATTTTCCTTTGGGGGGAAAAAAGCTTGTTACTTTTTTAGTGGAGCAATCTGTTACCTTGTCTGTAGTCTGTGAAGTCAGTGCAATTCTCATTTGCATCAGCTAATAAAAAATGTGTGGGTTTTAAAGTGAAAATCATGCAAAAAATTAAAAAAAAAAAAAGGTGAACTAACCACTGATCATCTACGCAAAAAAACAAGGCTAGAAATGTGATCAAATTAGGTCATGGCAGTGCAATTTTCTGCAGGGCTGTGAGCATATCTGCAGACCTTGTATGTTTTATCTTGGGAAGCAAAGCTCTTAGAAAATGTGCATAAGAGGGATGAAGAGAGCTTTTTTTCATCCTCCTCTTCTGAGCTATCATCGGGGAAAGCAAGATTTTATGTTGCATTAAGTGACAGAAATTTTAACTTAAGCTAAAAGCTGTACAGTTCATATAATTGTTCTGGTGCAACTCATTTGCAGAAGAAACAAGTCACAGTTGGTTTGGTGTGGTCTGCTATACAATGAAGTAATTAATGCTTTTGTTATCATGTGTGAGCACTGCAATAATATAATAAATAAGGGGTCCTGTCGTGAGAAGCTTGCAGCCAAAGTGAACGAAAGGTCAGATAGAGGTGTACAAAGGATTAATGAAATAACATTGATGAGTACGGACTCTCAACAGTGCTGTGAGACATGGTCAGACGTTGGGACTGATCCTGTTAACTGCAGGTGACAAGGAAGGAGGATAAGGAAGGCTAGTCTGAAGGAGGAAACTGGATAGAGATCGTAACTGGCGTTCAGTAAACTTTGATACTAAAAGGATAGTTTTTATATATGAAGAAAAGGGTGAAGATTTTTGAGGTGGTGGTATTGCTTGTATTGTGAAGGTATCTTTACCTGTTTGTGAAACGCAGCATGTGTTAGCCTGATCCGTCATGTGAGGGAGAGATGACTATCTGGTGGCACTAGAAGTCCAGCTGAAGGACAGAGAAGTCAATGCTCTATGTTGTCACGTTTTATTCTTTAGATAGGGAAGCATAGATGGGATGGAAATTTAAAAAAAAAAAAGGGGGGGGGGGGGCAAAAAAACAAAAACAACCCCAACCAACCAAACAAAAAAACCCACAAAAATGGGTTGGGAGGAGCTAAATGGATCCTGAAGGTTTTTCCTGGCATCTGACTCCCACAGGGAGATGTTGAGCAGTCAGGCAGAAATACCTACTGTAACCTTTGCATCCATTCTTGTTCCATGGCAGCAGCAGATATGCATAATCCGTAAAGAAGAGTTTAGGCTGTTTCTTCAAGGTTTACTCCAGAGAGGAAGTGCATCTCTCACTTCTCTTGTTTTCCATAAAATATTCTCTGTAGCCTTTTTGTCATCTGGCAGAAGCAAACTCTCCCCACCCCGGCCTCTGGAGGACTGTCTGATAATGGAAGAAAACACACTTCAGGGCCTTTTCTAGCATAACTGCATTCAAATGTAGCATTCTAGCACAGGTACAAAGTAAAAGTAAGTAAACCTCTCACTTTTACTCTTTGCAACTAATAAGAAATTTTTTTTTTTTAAGGGGTAGCAGGTTTTGACACACATGGGCATACAAGATTATGAAAAGTGAAGACAATGAAGAGTGGGACATCCATCAAAGAGTGACAACCTCTTATAAGGTAATTCAGGAACACATTGAATTTATTCTGTTGTGCTTGCAAAATCAATTAAGTAGTTGTTGTTGTCCTCCTATACAATCATTATAACCAAGAATGTATAGGTACATTTCCCCCCACACACACACTTCTTCATTTCATTTTTTTACTTGCGTGGAGAAAGCCAATATGTAGCAATCCAAATGCATACTGTGTTCTGAATGAGATTGATTACAGTTGCAAAACATTAAATATTAAATGCCAAATGGCTAATGACTTCCAGTAGTCCTCCTTTCCTTCTCCAAAGATTGATGCTGTAAATGGGGATTTGCAAACAGTAATTTTAAATGATCTATAGAGCAGAAGTGAAAACATTTTCAAAGCAGGTGTGTACCTAGAACTGTCCTGAAACCTTTAAAGTTACAGTTAAGTATTCTTGTAATTTGAATTTCATTGCTTGCCATAGAGGTGAGATAGAAGAGTAGATATTTACAGAAACTGCGCAAGTGATAAAAGGAGCTACTTATGCCTGACTTTGTCTTCTGCTTTGTATGTTTTAGTACTTATGTACTTTAGTACTAGCTAATTTGAATAAGCTCTGCTAGTCACGTGCAACATATGGGGCCAGTGCCAACTTTTTATAATGCTGCATTACAAATATACCCACCAGCTGAGAAGTGTGATATAAAGAGCTTTGCTTTTTCTTAACCAACTGTCTTCATAGATATTTGCAGGGGGGATACTGCTGTCCCCTTAAATGAGAAATCCCATTTCTCTTCATCTGTTTAGTCATCCTATCTCTTTCTGTAGCATTTTGAGCAACTAGTTTGACCTTAATTTTCAGGATCACATGAGATCTTGCAAGTATTAGTGCTTTACAAAAAGGGACTGTAAAAATGGTAGTAGAAATTTGTTTATGTTAACTTTTGATCAGATATTCTCAGTCTAAGAAAAGAGTTTTCATGTCTTGTTTTTGTACACATTCAGAAATTAGGGCCAAAGGGATTCAGAAAGTAGGGCCAAAGGGGCACACTGATTTTGTTTTGTTGTGGTTTTTTTTAAGGATCTCCCCATGGCTCATACTTATCAGTCAGGTTCTACTATCTGTTTTCACGTGTAAATCCGAAGAAAATCTTGTTCTTGTAATTGGAATTTCATTAACAGTACTATTAGTGGTGTGATCCAGAATGAAGTCAAGCTCACTGTCTTATAGGTGAGCATGTTCGGAAGTGCTAATTGGAGTTTAGAAAAGAGCTTAGCAAAAGCTTATTAGAGTCATTAGAAATACTTCCATTGTCATCAGATTAACCAAGTTTGATTTTTGGAATATGCTGCAAAAGATGAACTACTGAGTTAGCAGTTGCTGGTTTGTAAATCCCCTTTTCTTCTAGTGTCAGATAATGGAGTTCATACTATAAAACAAAACAAAGCCAATGCCTAAGCCATGTATAACATACTGAGCTAAAAAGTCTTCCTTCATAACCTTATGCTGAAATAGTGATTGTTGTCATACATGGTAAGTTGAAGCATTTATAAATGTCAAAGACAGGCATTGGCTGCATGTAAGTTCCATATTTGCAATGTAAGTAGGGTCATTGTAGCTACCTGGTAGTGATGAGTTTATATCTCTCCAAGAAGCAGATAAACAACTTCTTTGCAATGGGCGCAACTAGGTTATAGAAGAGTGAATAGGCATCTGTGCCTTTATCTGGAAAGATGGCAGTGATTGATGTTTTCACTTTTCTCTTGTCTGTGTGTATATCTGGATCACAGGAAAACAAGTGCCCAGTGGGATATGGGGAGTTGATTGCAATGTCTTCTGAATGACCTATGAATCATGAGGATCTGCAATCCTTATGATATTTACGTAAAAGAAGGTTTAGGTGATGATGTGGGTTGACATCCTAATAAAACAACACTGCTGTAAATTTAAAGTTTTGCCTAAAATTAATTTTCATCTTTAGAACTTTTCATTGTACTTTAATCTTGATTAACTTTACAGGAGTCTAAACACATTTTTCTTTCTCTTTTTTTATCTTTTAGTACTGTGTTAATATCCATTGCAGCAGTTTTTGAATATTTTCTGAGACTCCCATTGCTCAGCATTACCTTTCTAATACCCTGCTTTTATTTGCTTTCTTCATATATTCCTTTCCATTCTAGGAATACCTGTTAATGGGATATGATACACAATGTATGTGAAAATGTAAACACTTAACAGACTTCATGTACTGTGGAAGAAATCCCTAAATACCTGTATTTTTTTTTTCTTGTCCCCAGCTGGGTAGCAAGTAGAATTGCAGATGAGTACTTTTCAAACAGAGCATGGAGTATAGTACTTCTTTCTTTCCCAATGTATGCTTGTATCTAGGCTCTTTTACAATGGCTATTTTAGATAGCCTTTTAGCCCAGCTCTGTAACTGGGCTACTCCTACTGGATCAAGGTGGTGATAAACTGAATTGTTCTGGTATATGTTCTCATGGTGTTTGACAGGTCTACATTAACTCCATTTATGTGTTTTCAGGTCTCGTATATTATCATCTTTGTGTTTGATCTTTGGAATATAGGGGTTCTTTGCAGTCTTTATGTACTAATAAAGAAGTCCACAAGCCAAAATACAGACAGTAGACTCTAATTTAAAAAAAAAAAAGGGGGGAAAAAAAGAAAATTAAAGTTTTCAGTTTGAACATTAGTGTTACTAATATTCATGTGCAGTAGGTCACAGGAAAAGATTATATTAGTAAGATGAAAATATTTTCACTGAAGCTTAGAAGTGATACATTTCTAGGAGGAAAGAAAAAAAAAAAAGAATATCCTAGTGAAGTTGCTGTAGCAATGCAGTGCTGTTTATGCAACAGTTTAGATCATCTATTAACCAGTGTCTCTGGAGTTAGTGATATTAACCATGTTGTGATTTTTTTAAATGAATGTTGGGTTCTAGAGATTTTTTCATTTTGCGTATTGCTCATGTGCTTTAATTGTGGACTGCTGTTTGCTGTCATTTCTGAAGAAAATGTTTACTGTTTATAATGTGTAAGTATCCTTTTCTTTTGCAGTTCAGTGATGTGAACCATGTACTATGGTTTTGCTAGCAACAGTGAGATTGATTGGTTTTTATCCTATGTATAAGATGACTTTGCTCTGCATATAGAGAGTAAATCTTAGCATTGCTTTTCATTAGTACTGACTTTTTTATAGATATCTCTTTCCTGGTCCCAATCCTAATTTATTCATGCTTTACATTGATTCAAGGTGACTAGTGTGACCTCATGACGCTTCTGTAAAAGCCAGATTCAGCTAGGATGTTACACCATCACTGTCGGAGAAACCCTGAACTACAGGAAGAGTTGCAGATTCAGGCTGCAGTTGCTGCTGGCGATGTTCACACCGTGCGCAAGATGCTGGAGCAAGGATACTCTCCAAATGGTCGAGATGCCAATGGCTGGACCTTGCTTCATTTCTCTGCAGCAAGAGGGAAAGAGAGATGTGTCCGTGTGTTTCTTGAACATGGAGGTGAGTTGCCTATAGAGAAAAATCTTGATACCCATCTCACAACTTTCTATCCTGATTTCTATTGTAGGGATTTCCAGCACTGGCTAGGTATGAGACTACTTCTGATTTCCGCCCCCCCCCCCCCCCCCCCCTTTCTTTGGAGTAGTACTTCATCTCTGTTTATTTCTGATGCATACCCTGTGAATGAGGTAACAGATTAGTTTTATATCTCGATACCTTCCTTTTTTTTTTTTCCCCAGAGTTGTGTAGGAATTGTTAAAAAAAATGAATAAGCATTATGAAAATAGGGCAGAAGGACTCATTATAAAATTAAATGCACTCACAGCACTGACTATAGGCTTTTCTTCTCTGTTAGGGGGTATTATTAGAAGAAGGCAGGTCCTTGAATTGAAACCCTACAGAAGTTTGTTTCATAATTCTCAAGCAAGTTAACAAGTCGCATTAAAGACTAAGTTTCTGTTATAGGCTTTAACAGAGTCTGCTAAACTTTATGAAAACAGTACTCTTTGTGCAAGGACTTTAGTGTCAGCTAGTCCAGTTGAGTTTACACCTCTCCTGCATCCATCCATAGTGAAGCTTTATTTCAAGAACTGATTGAGTTTTGTTGGTTTAAGTGATATATTCATTTGGGTGATGGTTATTACCCCTCAAATGGTACAGTCAGTATTTTTTTGCTATGTCTTCTTTCAAGGCCACCTAAAGTTTTAGAAATGGATAGTCTTAATCTTTTAATGTGATACTGGAGAGGAAAAATAAAAATCAGTAGGTGTTCTCCACATTCTGATTAGTGCTCTTAAAGAACAGCATCCTCTATTCTAGCGCTGTTCTTATCAAATGAATTATGAACTAAGACATTTTCAGTCCCAAGCAAAGTGAAATTATCTTTTTAATGTTTTACTTATCTGAGGCCATATGGGCCCCTTATGTGTGTTGCAGTATTTGTCAGAGGTATGGATCACCCTTAAAATTGAATGGCATTAATAGGCTGTGGTATTTGTACAATTAGTAGTATGTTCCTTAAGAGCAGTAGTGAAATATAGCCTGAACAACTGGACCCCGTTGATATACCTGCTACAGACTCTAACCATATAATACTGGCAAACTCTCATGTCTTTGTTGGAAGGGGGGAAAAAGCTACTAAATTGCACTAATAAATAACTTTAAGTTCTACTTTTTAAATGTAATATATGTGGATAATCTCAAGCCTTCAGCTTGATAATTCAAAATTTTTAGGCTGTAAGTCTTGAAATATGTTGGGTTTAGTTCTGTAAACTTGAAGATGATCTGAAAGAAACAAACCCTTATGTATTCCTATGTATTTTCATTGTATAGGTTTTGATATTAAATAGCTGCTGATGCAATATTTTGTTTTTATTTTTGTTGTTACTCTTTCCTATACGAAGCACCAGCTGAATCTGGTGCCTCGTGAAAACTGCCTGTACTGAAACACCCTTGTTCTGGAAGCAGTATAGCGTTTAATCACCAGGACTAGAAAGTTGAGTAACAAATAGTGTGAGGGTTAGTCATCTACGGCAGCTTTCTTGTAGCTGAGCCTCGCTTGAGAAAATTGGCACTGTTTTGTTCCTTGCCTTGTTTTCCCTCAAAACAGAGGCATAAAAGATGAGTATTTAAAACATAATAATGTCACAAATGAGCTATTAAGCAGTGAATGAGCTGACTCTTAAAAGCTGAGTTAATCATGCCTGCCTCATTAGTGAGAGGTTTGTGTCTACCTTTTTTCATGCAGTCTCCACCTTTCTCCCCCTCAAGAAGCAGATTATTTTGATGTTGGTGCTTAATCCCTATGGACCAAAATGATATTGGGGTGAAGGAAGAAGTCATTTTCTGGTGTGAATCTTATGGTAAACAGAGTACTGAACTGACTATATATTCGTAATGAAGATAGTGAGAGGGAGTGGATGGAGTTCTGGAGGAAAGAGGGAACTGAGATGTTAGTGGGAAGGAAGGGGCAACTGGTGATAGCTGTGGCTGTCTAGAGGGATGATGAAGCTTAGCAGAGCTGGAAATAGTTCATAGTACAGGAATGAGAAAACCACACTGGGCTGTTGCTGAGTGTAGAGTGCTCTGCCTCAGATCTGAGAAGCTGGAAGACTACTGACATAGTCTTGCATAGTAGTGGGATGGAGATGGAGTTTGGCTAATAAAGGCTGAGAAGGAACCTGGTCACTGACCTGGAAATAAAAGGTAGCTTCTTATGGGAGTCATGACCTGGCCACCTCCTGCTTTTGCTTTTTTTTCTTCTCTTCCATCATTGCTCACCAGCAAAGAAAACAGCCAGAGGACAGCATTGTGCATGCAGATTGGCTGATTTGCGTGGAGATGGTGGAACAGGAGGAAGCTTTTTATTATCTGCTGAGCAAGGAGAGACAGGTAGATGGGGAAAATGCATAAAAAACCAGTCCAGACTAAAGGATGAAGCCAGCAGAAATACCAACTAGATACAGAGATAATAGGTCAGATAATAAATACTGTTTAGCGAGTGATGAAATGCAGAAAGTTGATCAGAACCATGAAGAAACTTAGTTTTCATGAAAAATAGTGAATTTGACTTTCTTAGTGTATTTGTCTCCTTTTAATAAAGTGAAGATTCTATGAAGCCAGCTCTTTCCATCCATAGAAACAATCTAGAGTCACAAAGCTCAACAGGAAAGCAACACAAAAATAGGGAGTATAGTTTTCAGTAATCTTGGATTTTTTGCATAACGAGCCTTTTTGTGTCCCCTTTAGTGTACTTTTTTTAAATTTATTTTCAAAATGACACATTGAGACAGGCAATCCAACGCTGGACAAGAACTATGTTTTAGTAATCCCCAGCCACCACTGTTAATGTTACAACGAGCTAAAGTCTTGAAAGTGTGTAGTTGTTAGCTGTCCCTTGGCGGTATCTTCTCAATACTAATTGAGCAGGACAGTTTCTGGTTACTTGTATAGAAGTAAAGTAACACTTTACTTGTAAAGTGAAGAAATGATTCACTAAAGCTCCTAGAAATTGAAGACTAACAGAAAGAAGTAGCCAAACGACCTATTTATTTATTTTTAGTCTTGGCTGCAAGGTATCTAAATTTTAGGTCATGCAGAATCCAGGAGAAACTAGAGAATGCCAAATGCTCATCCGCCTAAGCCAGCTCAAAGTGTTTCTGTGTCTGAAGAGTGATGCTTTCCTGGAGGTCTTTTGTATCAGTGTTGTCCTAGAAAATTCAAAACAGAAGCTATATGTAGCCATGTTTCTAAACCTTGTGGTCAGAATTAAGCCCTAGTTGGAGGAAGTAAGCTTGAAGTAATAGAAGTACTTTATGAAGCCAGAAGGATTGCTTTCTTGGCTTCCTAAGTTAGACCGTGATAGAGCGACCTAATGAAGGTGTCAAGGAAGAAGGGAAACAGTCCCACTGAGCTGTAAATTGAAACTCTGATATTTTAGAGAAAATTAGAGATTTAGAGACTCTTGTTTAGGAATCTATATATCCTCTAGACTACAGTATTAGAAAAGAGTTTCATTAACAGTAGAGTTTAAATGACAAGCTTAGGTGCCCAACTTTAACATGAAGTAAAATAATCTGAATATCATTCAGTGTTGCAAATTTTCAATCACAAGTGACCTTGACTGCAATAATTTGGTACTCTTGATAAGCAGTTCAAGGTTTATGCCATTGTATTATGCCTTATATTTAAGAGTGTTAGAAGTGACCAAATGTAGCTGTTCATGTTTCTAGATTCTGCTCTCCCCAAATTAATGGGAAGCTTGAAAAGAAATAATTGTTTGACAGTCAGGATGGAGGCAAGGTAAATAAATGCTGGCAAGTGCTGGCTTCATCCCTTCCTAGTTAAATACGCTTGTACCAGGTACTTTTTTTTTTTACCCCTGTGCAGATTCTGAAAGGTAAGCTGAGAATCATTCCCAATTCATTTCTACCTTGCTTGTGTTCCAGGGGGAGAGAGTTACTTTACAGTATGATGCCAATACTGAAGCCTTTTAAAAAACAAACAAAAACCCCCACAACGGCCCACGTTCTTAAGGCAACATCAGCTTTGCAGCATTACTTTTACTAACACAGGGACTGAAAGGATGGAAATTGTGTGCAATGTAACACAGGTCCAACTTCTGCTAAAAGCCCTTGTGAAGTTCAAAAGCTTTCCAGGAGATGGCAGCAAAACATTGACTGAATAGCAACAGCCGTTTTGGTCTTGTTAAAATTGTTTCCCTGATCAGGGGGGGAGACTGGTACTATTAGCTCACTAGAAGCCCATAATCTTAACGGGAATTACAATATTTTTATCATGAGGTTTTGCTACCGGGTTTACTTTTGGAAGGCTAGTTGTTTGTGTTGCTTGGTTGCCCAGCTGAGAGGCCTTTTTCCTATTCTTGTTGAGACACTTCTCTTACATGACTTAGTATTTTTTATTTTGGTTCACTTTAGTGGTCAAAAGCAATGAAACTTTGGGAGGTGGGAAGGCATGGAAAGGTAGTTAAATAGCATCCTTATTTTTCAAGTGAATTGTTGGATTTGGATTACAGCAACTTGTATAAGAATGCATATACGTGCACACATAAAAGTTGAGGCATATCTAATTGGATTTGGAAATAGCATAGACTAAACAGGCTAACAGTAGTATCCTGCACCTCAGTTGGGAGGTAGAAATGATTGACTTCCATGCTCTATGCAGCATGGAAGAGAGAAGGCACAACATTAAATGTTTATTTTAAAACTTTTATTTTGATATGATGTCTATCTCAGTGTGTTATCTGGATATGGTCTCAGTAGGTCCATATTGGGAAGCTTATTCCTGTTGTTTTGTGTTAGCACCTTTGTACGTTTGGATGTGTTTGGACTAAACTAGCTTGCAATTTGTATTGTATTGTGAACTTAACTTACAGCAGGTCTGAATTTTGAGATGCAAATTGGTGTCTCCCACCCTCTTCCCCTGTCCTGTTTGAGTGTGGTGGCAACTAAGCAGAAAACTCTGCCCTCTCTATGTGGTACAGGAGAGCAAGTACTCCTCTTGAGCAATGTGTGAGCACTGGGTGTTCATAGCCTTCAGCCAAGTTTGTTTGAAACCTGCGTGGTCACAATATCCTATTCTTTTTTCTTTTTTGGGGTTGTCCACCCACACCCTGACCACTCCTACTTTCCCTCTAAACACAGTATGTATAGATGAGGAAATTACAAAGAATTCAATGTGCCAGGATGCAAGGACAGGGCTGTCAAGGTTATGGAAGGTGAACAGACACCCTTATGTTTGTCTGCACTTAGAGATGATGTGCTTTGTGAACAAATGTTGTATGATTACAGAGCAGACAACACCACAAGCAACTGTGAAGGACAGACCCCAGCAGTTGTTTCAGTAGATACACAGGAGTATTGAAAATGTGTCAGCTTAAGGCTAGTGTCTTCTGCAGGTAGTATCTGTCTTTACCTGCTAGGAGACTTGGGTTAGGAAAGTGCCTCAAACTTCCAAACTGTAGTTTGTACTTTTTAGTGTCTCACAGGCAGCATCTATGGATGGTGGAAGGAGAAATCTCGCAGCCTGACTTGTTCTGTAGCTGAGAAATGGTAATGAGGCAGGCACCTTTCCTTTGGTAATTAATTTGGTACATAGGAATAGTCACTTGCTTTAGAAGTCTGGGTGTATTGAGGAAATTAAGTAAATTGATTTGATTATTTTAGTTTTTAAATTCCTAAATCAGACTGAGTTTTTGTCCCGTGTTGGGGGGGGGAGGGGGAATAATCCGTGTAATAATTTGTATTCTGCACTAATATTTTTCCTGACTCCTTCCATAAGTGGATGCTTACATTCTTGTAAAATCTTAAATTTTTGTAAAACTATAAATTCAGAACAGATTCATCATCTATAAAAACAGACTTTATCAAGATAATCTAAAATAACATATATCCTACATGCTTTGGAAATCCTGCAGACCAGAGAGACGCATTTTACCTAATACAGTATTACACTCTAAAAACAATATAGTCCTGCCAGACCACAAAACATCCGCAATTTGGGACAGCAGATGTTTCTACACATGCTTCTTTTTAAGACCAAGAAGCAACACAAGGGAAAATAAAAAAGTTGAACATTGAGAAAGAAATGTAATATTGTAGAGCTGGAGGAAAACTGGATGGACAGAGAGATTTGAGTAATTAGCCTAAGAGTGCTAGGAAGATGTGGAAAACTATTTGTCAAATGGAAACATATGTATATGAAAAGCCTTTTTTTTTTGTGTAACTCTTTCTTAAATATAATTTAACTTTTTCTTAAAAATAGCATGTTCATGAAAGCAAGAATTAGTTTGAAGTACAAAAAATCCTGTCATGCTATCCCTGAAAATACTAACATTCAACCATTTGGTTATTTTTTTGCAGCACTGGTTTACTGTAATGCCTTCTAATTATTTTTTAATTTTATTTTAACTTCAGCTGATCCCACAGTTAAGGACTTAATTGGAGGCTTCACTGCTCTGCATTATGCAGCCATGCATGGCCGAGCGAGGATTGCACGCTTGATGTTGGAATCTGAATATAGAAGTGACATTATTAATGCAAAAAGCAACGATGGTTGGACTCCCCTCCATGTAGCAGCCCACTATGGCAGAGACTCATTTGTCAGGCTCCTGTTGGAGTTCAAGGCTGAGGTTGATCCGCTCAGTGATAAAGGTACTACACCGCTTCAGCTGGCCATTATCCGAGAGAGGTCAAGCTGTGTGAAAATCCTTCTGGATCACAATGCCAACATCGACATTCAAAATGGTTTCCTGTTACGATACGCTGTGATCAAAAGCAATCACTCTTACTGCCGAATGTTCCTTCAGAGAGGGGCGGATACAAACTTGGGTCGCTTGGAAGATGGACAGACACCCTTACACTTGTCTGCTCTTAGAGATGATGTGCTTTGTGCACAAATGTTGTATAATTATGGAGCAGACACTAACACAAGGAACTATGAAGGACAGACCCCACTGGCTGTTTCAATAAGTATTTCTGGAAGTAGCCGACCCTGTCTGGATTTCTTACAAGAAGTGACAAGTATGTATGTAAGAGAAGTTAATCACAGGACACAGTGTCCTCTAAAAGCCTTCTTTGAATTTAGCCCCAGAAAAAAATGCTTCCTCTCTACCCCTTGATGCTATTTAAATGCACTAGAAAGTTTCTGGGAAGGTGAAGGGATTGTGATACTGGGAATCTCTTACTCGGCAAAGGTGCTAATGTTAAGTATATTTTGTTTAAATTAGTTGTGTTTAAATATCTACAGGAAGCATTCATTTTTTTTTAAAAGTGAACTGTAAAATCTCATTTTATTAATGGCATTAGCACATAAGATGTTTGGGGGTTTGGGTTTTGTTTTGTTGTTTGTTTGGGTTTTTTAGTGTCTTTTGCTTTTTTTTCTTAATTACCATGCAAATACTCTGCAGTTGCTGGCTTTTTCATCTGGCACTACGACTAGGGCAGAAAAGAGCTTTTGCTGCTTTGTGTTCTCCCGCATTCTCTCTCCTTCTCTCCCCTACACCAGACAACAAAATGGCATAGTTTATTTGTGCAACCAAGAAGGGGTTTCATGTGCTGCGTAGCTTTGACTTGATTTTGTTGATGTCTTTGAAATATGAAAGAGATTTGAACTCGTCTTGACTTCTGGTATTTAAAGAGACTATTAGGCTCCTAATATTCTGGTTACTTTTGATTATCAGGTTTTGGTGTACTAGATCTACTGAAAGTTTTCTCTTCCCCTCTCATTCACCACTGAATGCTAGAATAGTGTTTCATAATTATAGTATTGCCTAAAGCATTTAGGAATTGCTGATTAGCAATTAGTAGGAGTTTGCTAATTCAAACGTGTTAAGATGGCCTGATAAATTACCATCCAACTAGGATGATCTTTGTGCTACAGAGGATGGGGTATTTCATATATCCTTTTTTTCCCCCTACAGTTGCTTTTATGTTTTGTTGATGTGGTAGTTTTTAATGAGAATTAAGCACCCTATATACTCTGCTAAGAAACTTAAATTTAGTGTGGGCTGGGGGTGAATCAGCTGAGATCTGTTGTCAGTAGCTGACACAAATAAGCATTTGGAATTTCATTTTTGTCTTCATGATTTGTGGTGGTGTTTTTGCTTTTATCTGAAAGAGAATTTTTGGAAAGGTGGAAGTTGATAATAAGAAATACAAGCAACTAATAGATTTTGTTTTGATTTACCTGCCCCTTCTCATTCAAATGCTTTTCTTTCTGGTTCCTTTTTTGGAAGCCTCTTGCTATATAGTAGCACCATTAGGGTTGTTATTAGATGATATAATATCGAGACTTGCAGTTTTTCAGTCTTAGAATGTACTGGTAAGCATGAAGGCTTAGACTGCTTAAGTGCTTCCTCAGTGTCTAAAGAGCAATTCAGAAAGTTGGGAACTGGTACTGTAACTTACTTTTAGGTTGCAGATTCCATACCTTAAGGGTTTAATGTTAAGTGAGAAGTAAGTTCTGCTACAAAAAAGTAGCTTAGATTTGGGGCCGGCATAACAGTGTTGGAACTATCCCAGTTTTGTGCTGACGGAGGGAGAACTGGGAAAGCAGGGAGGACTAGTGCTGACAAAAACACTTCAACTTTGTGCTTCTGAGGAAAATTATTATGAATATATGTTTACAAACAGCTATAAACAGACTCTGCTGCCCTTATTATAAATATCCAAACACTGTCTTCCACGGCTTTCGTGAATAATCACTTTAATAAGATGGTGTAGGAGAGATGAAATGGATAAAGAGTGAGCTGGGATTTTGGTAGCGGAGTTCCCAATTAGATCAGACTGTGTACAGGGAATTGTTGAGATCTCACACTGTAGCACTTCGGGGAAGAATCTTGTTTCTGAGTCTTTTGCAATATGTATTTACTAGAAGAAAAATGTACAAAATTTTTAGAGAATTCTTCTAGTGGAAGTATTCCTGAAATTATCTCTTGCAGTTGGTAACAGTGCCTTGGTCGTAGGGCTTAATGGGAATTTCTAGTTTGTTTATTTGAACTTTATACTAAGTGCTTAATATAAAAATCCATAGCTGTAAGTTTTATATGTGCATCCGAAGTTTTGAAGAGTATATCCGATAGCAAAACAGGGATTAGTTTTTACTTTTGCAGTAGATTAAAATTTTTAAGCTTAAAGATTAATATATGTGAATTATGAAAGTTATCAAACTGATCTGTGTCTTCAAGTGAAAGCAGTTGCATGCTTCATATAAATGGGATCCTATTTAGCAGTCTACATGTAAGATATAAGTAGCTTTTTTTATACTTAGAAAATATATTTGTACAGTTTCAGTTCCTCAGAAAACATCGTATGTGAATTTCTTTTTGTTTTGGTAGGTATTGTAATCGGTAATAATCGCAGCCTTTAGCCCAGGTCCCCGGCTGTGAATAACAGGCAAGAAACCAAGCTCTCAGAAATACTCAGTATTGGCCCTGAGAGTCTGCAAGAAGATATTGGATTTTGGGTTTTGACCCTGAAGGTCTGATATTCTTCCTGCTTACAGGTAGAGATTCCTTTGCTCCTAGAATAATTCCAAGAGGAAGGAAGTTATTCTGTAGTTGTATCTCAGTATTTAAGCACAAAGCTGGAAGTTATGAAAAAAGTTTTTCATCATGAGTCTGCCGTTGACTTGGTGTTTAGACAGTCACTCATGTCTTCCTCCCCCCGCCCCCTCTTTTTTACAATACAAAAATGAGTAAAGTCTTCCTGTGAAAAAACAATATTGAAGATTAAAATTGCTCAATGATTTATTAATCACCTTCCTTTTCCTAATCTGTATTACACTTTCTTACTCCAAAAAACATTTATTGGCAACCACCATAGTACCTGAGATCATCTGATAAAGAGTTGTTTTGGAGCATTTCAGTATAATGCTTCAGTTTCATGAGATCTGAACCTGCCTCTTCGGGAGCGTCAATGGGTTAAGCTTTGAATACACTAATGCAAAATTAAAGTAGAGATGCATGTATGTAATATATATGAAGACAGAGATACATATAGACTTTTTTTGGTAGTGTATATGTCTACAGAATTAACATGTGCAATTACAGTCCTGGATTATGTTGAAGCTGAAGTTGAATGGGATTTGAGAATACTAAAGCTTATAAAGAGAATGCTGGCAGTAGGAAAAAATGCAAGTATTAGAAAAATACTTAAAGGTTTAAATAAACTTTAAGACACTAGAAATTCAATTATGATCTCAAAAAGGGGAATAAAAAAAGGCTTGAACCCTTTCCCCTCCCCATAGCTCTCATTTAATTTAATCACTGGTCAGATAACATAGCGGACAAGAGAGTCTATGACTAGCTATGCGAGTTGCTTGTCTGTGTCCAGGCAAATAGCTAAGTAGATGGATATGGCCACAGTAGTGTCGTAATATGGCATCTATGTTAACAGGTATCAAAGAACTAATTTCAGATCTGGAACAAGAGCTAAAGGACACCAAATGAATTAAACTACAAATATTTAATCTGCATTCCTTTTTTTAATTTTTCAAAGGGTAAATCTTTGGCTTTGACTAGACAGTGTAATTTTGTGTTTAGATTTATACAGCACTGTAAATGTGCAGAAAAATTTAGACAAAAATCCTGTTAAGGAAACTCTTATACATCCTCTGTCTCTATTCCTTTGCGAAATAAAGATAACTTTTCACTAGGGTTTTTTTTTTTACTGGAAGAACATTTTTAAAAGGGTCTCTGCATAGTTTAAACTTCTATGAATACAGAAGTGTCATAGTGAATTAAGTAGATTTCTGCGTATTTTATTACACGGATAATTGCAAAGGAAACAGTATCTTCATGTTTGTTTTAACATAGAAGAACTGTATTGGAATTGCAAGCTTTGTCTGCTTCCTTGGGTGCTGCTGGAAATCTTGCACTAATGAATGTGGTCTGCTTTGTCATCCAGAGTTATGCAGGGAACTAGGGTAAGAGGGTTATTTTATAGTTTTCATCTTAGCCGGATCAGTGATAAACAAATACCATCTGAATCATGATTACTTTCTGCATATTGCAGGTACCTATTTGTTAAAGACCAGCATAGTTTTTGATACCTTTATAAAGACATAGCCCAATTTTTTTTCTTTCTAGAAAGAGGGAAGGTACCTTTCAAATAATTGTTTAACTCTCAACTCAGAATTGCCTAGTATGATAGTGAAAAATATAGCTACTAAATCAGAGTGCAATTGACTGTTTATATTACGCAGTTGAATCATTTTTATATATCTATATACAGGTGTATACTTTGGAAGAGTTTTTTGAAGAGGCCTATGTAAAAAAAAAAAAAAATTAAAAAAATATATATTTTTTATATGTAAGGTACAGCCACCCCCCGCTCCCATTTGCACACCTATGCTGTACTCTGTTATAATGTAAAAAGAGTGTAACAATGCATCTTAAGCCTGTCTTTACGTTCAGAGCACTTTATTTACTGTCTCCTAAAAATAGATAAACATTATGGTATTGAAATTCTTAGCTGAATTTTCATAGCAATTTCAGTAAGACTGAATTTGTAGAAATGTTACAAAATATAAAAACCCCCAATTTATACAACCATATTCAATCTTAATTTCATTGCTAAATACACCTGTTATACTTAACATTGAGCTTTACTGGCATTCTGCTTTCCCATATATAAATTTTCAGTCCAAAATACACTCCTCCTTGGTACATATTTTCTGTGCCAAAAATATTGAAATTTAATAGACATCTAAAACTCATTGTGGAGAATTATTTTTCAAAGAGCAATGAAAACATACTTCAAGCTCAAGTATTCTAACAGAGGCATACTGAACACAAAATTAAACTAGAACTTTTAAAATAACTTGTATGATATCCAGTTGAAAAGAATTAAAAGCTCTCTTTATCCTATTGAGCTAGATACTGTTCAAGGAGTTTGTTCACTTTGTCAGTGAACACTCTGTAATTCTTTCTCTCTAAATTCAGTCCTGCGTGTCTTACATTAATATTTCAGACTTACAGATTCTTGATACTGGATTTTTCTGGCATTTTGAATGCTGGAAAACCAAATATCCTCTCTAGTTATTCCACTGTTTTTTTATAGAGTACAAGGCAATGCATTTCCTAAACTGTTAGACCTACTCCTATTGCAATGAACAGCTGAATTCCCATTCAGCTCAGCAACAGCCATTTACTAGGTGATCGCATCCTCTCAGTATGATCCTGGGTTTTTTCATGCATCTTCTTCAATGTGTTTCTGGGCTGGTAGGTGTGAGTTTCCAGTTAAGTTCAATTATTTTTTTTTAATTCCCCACCCAAAAGCCAACAAAATCGTAACTAAATTTAATTGCTGGCAGTAGCTGAGTTCCTTCACAGTTGTGAAATAAGGGATGGATTTAATAGTTAGCTGTGGATATAAATATTTATTCTGATACTCTAGAGGAACTGAGCTGCTGCCAGCCATACATCAGCTTGGTTTCAACTTTTTGTTTAATGTTTCACAAAACTTTTATTTTTAAGTTTCCTTTGTAGCTAAAAAGAAACTACCAAATGGTTTCTTGCTACTGTTTTCAGCTTTTCACAGTTCCCAGGGGAGGCAGAGGCTCAGTTTGAGAAATACCACAGTCAGCTTTTTTCTAGAGAAATGTACTAATATTGCAGAGAAAACTGTGGGCGGCTTCTGAAATATGCCACTGATTTTTTTTTTTAACTTCTTCAGAAACTGTCTATCTACTTCAAACCAATGACACTGATTATTTTTTTTAAAAGTACTTTTTTTTTTTAGTAGGTAGAACAATACATCAGAGAGGATCTTATTGCAGCCTACAAGGGTATTAATTTCAGTTACTCCTAAGTTTTCTGCTGGGTAACAGAACAGGTCAGTTCATGATTTTTGCTTTGCGCAGGTACTCTTGTATCTTCAGTGGAGGAAACTGGTAGGGATTCCCCCTTTCTGCCTTTACAATGCTTTTGCTTAAAACCGGGTGAGAATCCCTAAAAATCAGTGTTGTCAGAAGTACTATGCCTAATATAACGCCTAAATGATCCTTAAATATAGACCTATGAGGTGAGTTAGGATTTTATTTCTTGGGGAGCATGGTCTGCATAGGAAAAATGGGCAGGCACAAATCTAAATGCATAAGCTGTGGAGCAGTTGTAACGATGACATACAGCTCTTTGTATAGGTAGTAACTCCTAAATGTAAGTTTTGTCTGTCTCTGGAATAGAACAGCAAAATCCCAGATAGAATAGCAGAAAAATCCTGAAACTGCAAAAAGGAAAGGAATGGAGTATTGAGTGGAGATTGAGGTTTAATTGTAATAATTTATTGCTGTTAAAACATGCATTTTTTCACTTGCTTTACCAGAGAAGGCCAATCTATTAATAATAATTTAAAAGGCTTATTTCATTATTTAAGTAAAATAATTATTAATTATTTCAGGGGGAGGGGGAGCTCAGGAGCTTGCTTTGTTAGTAGTTGAAGAACTGAGTTAGGAAAATGTTTAAATTTATATATACTGAAGTCTGCTGGCTCTAGAGAGAAAAAAAATCAAAAAGGAATTCCTCTTTATTTTATAACCCTATGTTTTACTTTTCTTCTGTTTGGAAGCAACTTTTCTGTCATGTTTGGGGAAACTATACACAAGAAGCACGTTGGTGGGGATTTCTGCTTTTCATTACAACACATAGCATGAGCTGTGGAAGACAAAAGATGAACTATACATCTCTGTTTTTTTTTTTTTTTTCCCCTGTAACTAATACTTCTAATTTATTTGACTATCGCTATAAAGCTTGCACAATAAATCGACTGAAGTTGTTCCAGTGAACACGTTAGCAAACCTTCAGCTCTACAACCGCGGCAGGTGTTTGCTGCCGTGGTGGTAACTCGGGTTGTGTAACAGCCTAACAATAACCCGGCTGCTCCAGAATAACAGCACTGCCATCATCAAGGTGTCCCTTTGAGACCAGATCAGGGATGTGTTGGGGTTTTTTTAAGGTGATCAGTAGTTTTATGTCACTGTTTTGCATGATGGTGGTAATTAGGTCAGTCTTAACCTTTTATGTTCATTTTTTTTCTTTCTAAATCTCTTCCTTTCTAGCTTATTTGCCTAAATAACTTTCCACACTTGTGATGCAGGATATAACCAAAGTTGCTACTTCCTAATTGTTTTTAAACAGAACTTTATTAATCATTTAACTTGTCTTTGCCAGATTACTAATAACATTTTTCATTTGCCAAACCAAGGTTCACTGACATTGGTCTGTAATCCTTTATTTTTTTTTCTTTTTCATTCAGATGCAACCAAGAATGAGTAAGTGTTCTAGACACCGTTTCTAATAAATCACAAATGCATTAATAACCCTGGAATTTGCAAGGCGTGACCTAAGACACTAACAGCCACTAGATGTAGCAACTGGTGCTTAACACTGGAAATGTCCATTGTTAACATGTTGCCAGGAAATATTTAGGCTTGTCAGGGGAAAATCTCATACATCTGATAATCGGGTCTTTTTGAATTAACTGATGACCAATTTCTTCTGGGTATTTTAAGTTGTCTGTTCCATTTTGTTCTCAAAAAACCCATAGGATGTTAATTAAAAGGCATTCATTTCTGAAACCAGAAATCAGTGTCTCATAGCTGTATTATTGTGTACTCTACTACAGAAAATACACATATAGATCTGTAGTCCTCTATACCCTCTAACTGCTGCTGTTTGCAGTTTACTTTTGAAAAGGTGCATCCTTTCTGAACCCTGTTTGTGTTCACATTTAAAGCATTAGAACTATTACTTCATCAGCATAAAGATTCCTCTGCTTGGTTTCTTACCAAAAGTAACTTTTCTTTCCCTAAAGCTTGAGCTTTCAGCTGTTGTCCGAGTTGTATAAATTCATTCCTTCAGGTGGGGAAAAAAAAAATTGCTAAGAAGAAACCACCAGTGGACAAAGTAATTAATGGTCTGTATTCTAAGTCATGGCTGAAAGATATAATTAAAAATAAATTGACATTCAGATACTGTGGTGATAAGTATAATAAAAGTATTTTAAACTTATATGAAGGAAACTCAAATTTTTATGTTCTTCAATTTCAAATCTAATTTCTTTAAAAACAGACTGAGACTATTTTCATGCATTACTTCTGCTAGCTTACCTTGGATAATTTTAGTGCTTAAGATAAATCCTGGTGTATACCTGTCTGTCAGCCCTTTTCTATAGAAAAACCCATGCAGAGGGAAAAAGGAGGAACTTGCTATAAAGGGTAACTGAAACCACGTACAGAATGCCCAAAGTAGAAAACAGGAAATAGTTTCGTAATCTCTTTACTACGTGCTTACCAGGAAAGTCTGATAAACTCATAATGTCAATGTCTATTTAGCTTATAGAAGGTTTGTTGCTGAACTAGGAGGAGGATGGAAGAAGGGACAGGTTCCAGAGCCAGCTCTGGGGATGGGTCGGGTGAGAAAAACCCTCCTGTCTCCTCCAAACAGGTTTGTGCCCCGTGAGCTGACAGCATCCTACTGTCCACCGTAAAGCCTGCCCGCATCGAGCCCCGTACGGAAGGCATTTCCTTTTTCAAAGATGTCCTGCTTAATTGGTGGCAGCTCAGGAAAGCTAGGTGGAAACGTCCATCTAAGTTATTTAAAGTAGCTTTTATACTGCTTTTTAAAGAAATGATTGATTCAAGCAGTCAGCTCAATAAAATCGCCGTGACTTTCTTTGCAAAAGCAAGCGCTGTCTTTTACCATTAACAATTATACAGATAATAAAAGACTGCAGTAAGTTGCTCTGTTGGCAACAGATTATCTTGATACCTGCATGAGCACCTACATTGTTCATGGTGCTGAGTATTTTGACTTGGACAGCCATCAGGTGCCATAACTGTGTAAGCCTTTTTTTCCCAAGCCTTGACACAGTGAAGTCGATGATCAAAATATTGATTACCACACCCTCAATGTGTTATTTGGGTAATTTAAAAAAAAAAATATAGCAGAATGAGGAAGAAGCACAAAGGCAGGCAGCGTTTGGTCAGAGGTTTGGAGTGATTCCCGCGGTGCGAGGTTATTAAATAGAGTTTTCAGCTTTGGAAAGAGGTACCGAGCATGAGTGGAGGACGGAGATTAATATAAAGGTATGTAAAATCATGACTGGCGTGAGAACAATTATTCGTTATTTTTTTTGTAACTCAGAGAATGGTAGGCATGCAATGAGGTGATCAGGAAGCAGATCTAAAATAAATAAAAGCACTTTGTAGTTTTCCAGCCAACGCCTAATTATGTTGTGAAATTTGTTGCCACAGGATGTTTTGGATACTGAAAGTATGAATGGGTTCAAAAAACATTAGACAGATTTACAAAGGGCAGGCCATTCACAGCTATTAGGCATAGATCTGTGTGCAATCTCTGGTTTAGGAAGGCCCAAAGGCACCGGTGCTGAAAGCTAGAAGGGTATATTGGGACAGGATTTCTCAATGTCTGTTGTTCTGCTGTTTCTTTCTTTCCTTCTTCCTTGGGATCCATTGCTGGGTACTTCCAGATACAAGGCTAGATTAACCTTTCTTATGTTATGTTGCATGGGGGACCGTTTTCCAAGGTGTTTGAACAGTTTCCTGTTAAGAATAAGTTTGAAAAGGAACCAGTTATTTTGGAAAATCCTTGCCAGAAATTCTGAAGTTCATGTGATGTCAGTAGAGCTTTTCCTCTGTGGACAGTGGTTAACTCATATTTTCATCTCTTTCTGTTTGACAAGGTTGTGGCTGTATCCAAAACCTAATCGCTTCTCCTTTTCATTAGAAGGGGAAAAAAAAATCTTTGACTCTGCCACACGATCCTTGAATAACTTTTATAAAGCCTCACTCTCGAAGGAGACTGCCTAGTCCTGTTACAGTTGAACATAGAAGTGTTCATCTTAATTTTTGAAAAGAAGTGAGACTGAGGGGTTTTTTTTTCCCCAAGTGATACAAGGATAGAAAAAAAAATCCACAAAAAATTAAATGGAGGAGTTATGCTGTTCTACAGTGCTTAAGTGTATGTTGCCACCTCGTGGGAATCCTCACATGGATAATGTCACTTTACACTGGCATCAGTAAAATTATGTCCATGTAAAAATGTTTCTAGGATTCAACCCTTGATTTCATTGAATTATTGTTCATTAGAAAGGTATTAACTTCCACCCTTTTTTCTCTTGTGATTTTTCCCTTCCCTCCGCCTCTTAGAAAACAGCAAACATCTGTGATTTTTCTGAGTAAATAATCTCTTAAAGTATGTTTAAAATGTGATAATTTTACTTTTATGTGTTCCTTTTGTCTTTTCAGGACAGCCCAGAAACTTGCAAGATCTATGCCGAATTAAAATCCGTCAGTGTATAGGCCTTCAAAACCTAAAACTACTTGATGAACTACCCATTGCCAAGGTCATGAAAGACTACTTAAAACACAAATTTGATGATATCTGATATCCATGAAGAGAAGAACTCTGAGCAAGATTAGTTATATTCCAGATACTGAAGAGGCTTGTTGCCTTGCACAAAGTATATCCTATGCAAATTCTGATTTTTCTGTGAAGTCAGAAGGCAGGTATACACTTCCTTGGGTTTTTTTATACCACACGCTAGAAGGTCTTAATTTTTGGTTTCTTGGTCCAAGTTTACAAGGTCCAAGCTTTCTATACAATATTACATTTTAAAAATTGCTGTTGGTTTTTTGTTTGTTTGTTTTCACATTAAGTGTGCAGACTTGCAGTGGAGATGGAAGGTAGCCTCTCAAGGGAGTGGTTGGTTTGAATTGGCATGCTGAGCAATTATTCAAGAAAATAAAGTTTGGAAATCAAGGCACCAGTCCTGCAAAAGGATACCAGTAGAAAGACCTTCAGAGCCCTGTTGTCTGTTGGGACTTGTCTCTGCCAGGGTGTATGTTTTTGCAGGATAGAGGGAAGAGTTGATAATCAACATGTCCTAGGGTACTGTATGAATATAATTTGGAAATTAAAGAAAAAATGCAGTTACCCTATTCAATTTGAGGGTCTATACATTGGCTCTCTTTATATTATTCTTTTCCTAATTACTGTAGTTGGGATGCCCATAAAATTCAGGCACTCTTCTTTCCTGACATTCCCTGTTAAATGGGCGGCTGTTTGTAAGTCTATTTTTAACAGTGACAGTACACTACAAAGAGGCATAGCCTCTGTATTTTTTACATTAACTTAAGAGTAAACAAATTTAGATTTTTTGAAGCCAATGTATTCTGTTTCTCATACAGTGCCTCTTGTGCAATAATCTTTCTGATGTATTTTCCCTTTATGTGTGATTCCCCACACACACACTATTCCTCATTTAGTCTCAGAGCATTATTTGTGAGAATAGGAACTGCTGCCTCGCTGTAGTGTTGACGTGACATTACTAAAGTGAAGTGGCAGTTGCTGTTCATTATTACTCCCTGAATTTCATGAATGTATAACCTGCTTTATTTCACTTTCAGTTGAAATTTTATCTACGGGTTCTCAGTCCATTTAAAAAAAAAAAAAAAGAAAAGAAATTGGCTAACACCCCCCTCCCCTTTTTTTTTTTTAAGGCTGAAATTTTTTTTTGGTTGCTGTGAAATTCTGTTTGTTTCAGGTTAGAGAGTGGGAAGAGCACATAAGTTATTAAGATGCATTTTGTATGTGCACTAACAAGAAAAGCCCCATTCATATTGCAAATTTAAATTTTGCAAACATTAAGTGGTTTCCAATTAATCTGAAAGCAGCAACTGAAAGGAGTACTGAAATTCGGCTACTGAATGTGTTTTTCATACTAGGTATTAAAAAGATCTGTTAAAGAGTTTTGTTTCTGATCATAAAAAAAAGAGTTCTTGCTATCAAAAAAAGATTGGGCCAAAATGTGCAGTTGTTTCACTCTCTTTATTTTCAAAGGATTACTGAGTCATCATAAGGTTCTTGCCAGTGTCCTCTACTTTTGTTTTGCCATCCTACTGGCTCCGAAAGAGCCTCTCTAATATCAGGAGTGCTTCTGTACCAATTATACGAGTGGAAGTGGGAAGATGAAAGGAACGGTGGTGACTTAAGTTTAACACTGTCACTTTCAAAATATTTAATATTAAAAATATGAAAAGCAAGGTGAAGCAGGTATACTCATATTATTTAACTGCGCTAGTTCCTTTTAATATCTTATAACCCTGGACTCCAGTTCCTTGAGCACGAACCTTATCACTGATAATGAATGCACCGGAACTATGGCAAGCAAGGAGGATTATCTCTCCCTATTGTGCCTGGCATTGCATCAGGTTTCCAAACAATAAGTGATTTTGGAGATTCATGGCTCAGAGGATTGGTAATGGGATGTTGAACCTTTTTATCTCCAACTTGTATCGGTTCAAGTTCAGCCTGCTTGAGCAGTGACCAAAAGTTCATGTCTCAGCAGCACGAGCGAGCAAGTATGTCCAACCTTAACACCACGCAGTCTGTGCGGCGGTCACCTCTAGGCAGTAGAGCTTTATAGTGCTTCCTCCAGGTTGTATGGAATGGTGGTGGCACTGTAGCAGGGACAACCTGAGAGCATGGCTGGGGGTATGCTTGTGAGCTTGTGTGCATGATGGTGTCTGTCGGCTTCTACTGAAGCAAGAAAGATCAGCCGTTATGATCTTTAAGCTCTGCAGTACTGAGACAGGACAGATGTTAAGAATTGACTGGCAGGTTTCAAGCATGAATCTTCAGTTTTGTGACACGAGATCAGAACCTTAAAATTTCTTCCTTTTTTTAAAAAAAAAAAAAAAACAAAACCACTTAGTATTGTTCACTACACTTGTAAGTTGGTCTAAACCAATGTCCTTCCCCACTGAAGTTTTACCGTAATATTTTCTAAGGTAATCGAGAGTATATTTTAGTTGCAGTCTATATTAAGGCAAATTATTTGTTCTGTCGCTGTGACTGAAGAAAATTATGGAAGACTTTGTTGGCAACAAGAATGCTATTTAATGAAGAAATGTGTAATTCCATTATTTATTGTTTGAGGTTTGTTTTTTGGTTATTTCTTTTAAGTAACTGACATCTAAAGGGAACACAGATACATTTCAGGCCAGTAAAAAGGCTTTCATTTAAATTAATTTTCACCCTATCCTCTCTCCCCTCCCCAAGGCGGAGGGAAGCCCTCACCCTTTCTTACAATGCTAAGCCATCTCTTGTAGCTGGTTTCTCTGACCTGGATTCAGCAAGCCACCGCAGCACATGTGTCTCCGAACCTACTGATAGTCCCGTTCACTATCTTAAGTTATACATGTGCTCGAGTGCGAGTGAAGTATGATTATTCATTGTTAATCCTGCCCAAATTTCAGTAATGGGGAATCTGGTCTTTTTTATTATTATTATTTTAAATATTGTGCACAAATACTTTACAGAACAAACTGAACTTTGTTTTTCATTTGGACTAGAATGTGGAAGGAGAAGTGCATAATATAGACTTGTTATGTAGCCTAGTTCCATTACCTTAAAATTCACAGTTGAACACTTTTATTAAACCTTAAAAAATTGGCAAATACACCAAAGAATCAATATGAGTAAAAGACTCTGATCATTAACAAACTGCAAACCTCATCCTTTAAAACAAAGCAGAAAGTTTTTGTAAATATTTATGTTTATAAATGTACAGCAGAGTAAGAGTGTTTTTTAGATTATTTAATTACCATATTTCTAAACTATTTACATTATAGACAATACTTGTTAGTTTGAAAAGCTCTTGAGTGTTTTTTTGTTTTATTTTGGGTTTGTTTTGTTTTTTTAAAAAAAAAATTCTTTATCAATCGTGTTTGGAATAACTCTGGCTTCCTCGGGATAGCGTGGAAAATTCAGATTTCTGGCTCTAGTTGGCAATCATAGGAGAACACATCTGGACAAATTCATCAGATAAATACCCAGAGGCAAAAGAGAGTATGTAGCGTGTTCACCAGGGTGGACCTGGGCTAGATGCAAAAATTTGGATCCTAACTTTCTCAGTTAAATCTTGTCAAGAGTCCCCAATGACATTGTGACAAGAGCAGCTTGCAGCCTGCCCACGGGTCTAGCTTCCATGCAACACTGTGTTACCAATACCATAATGTATTTTGTTCTTCCTTTGCAATGTAAGTTTTTGCTTTGGGTCAATTTGAATTTAAAAAAAAGAAAAAAGTTAAACCTGGTTAAAACCTTTTTTTTTGTTTATGTTCTGTTTATTTCTAATGTAATGGTTTAATAACATAATACCACTTTACACATTTTCTCTCAATGTTTGTCTGTCTCTTCTACTCCTTTTCCCTTCTCTGGTGCACGTGATTCAGGTAATGCGTTTGGTACTCAAATTTGCCCCCACAAATAGGAGTTCAGATGTCTCATGAATTGTAATGTGATTTTTACCAGTAAATATAAGCATAAAACCCACTCTAGAGCTGGACTTCAGAAGGGGGAACAAACTGGTCTTTAGCTATGAGTAGTTGGGTTTCTCTGCTCAGATTCCAGTGCAGCCCCTTCAGGGCTTTCGGAAAGGTTCACCTTTCCTCTTCAAGTTCGTGTACTGACTAAGATACAAAAATGGACCAAATATAGGTCATGTTTTGCAACTGAATCTGCTCGGTGTCCCATTTACTACTAATAAAAGTTGAATGAGGGGGACGTATATGACTATTCCTGGCACACAAATGGGAACTGAAAGCATTTGGTTTCAGTCATGAGAGTAATGTACAACCAAAAGTTGCAGTAAGGTTTTGGATCCTAAAAATTTGGAGAGGAAGGAGACTAGATTTAAAGACATTACTGCTAAAGGGTAGTAGGGGGAAAAAAAAACACGTTTTCCATTGCTCGGTAGCAAACTAGACAAACGTCACTGGGAGTACGTACGCTGTACAACCAACAGTTGTGTTTAGAACTGTTGATGATGGTTACTAACAGACTGGCCAGACTTTGACTGGTGTATTTACTGAATGCTGTGTTAAAGACTTTGTTCCTGTTTATGTATTATATTTCCTGTTTGAGTGTTCACTTGTTAAGTTTAAAACAATGACTAATGTTACTACTTTTAAAAAACTGATTTACAAGCTGTTGACAAATGACGTGTTTAGAATATACAATCTTTCCATATATTGGTATAAGCGTGCGATAAGGAAGCGTACTTATTTTATATGGCAAAACATTTTTTTTTAACCATAGTGTATAACAAAACTTTTGTACCTTTGAAAGCAAAAGTAATGGAGCTGATGAAAACGAGCAAAGAACAGGCTCTGCCATGTCTTTACCCAAACAGCCTGGACTGAAGCATTTAAATTCTCTTTGCTCTAGTCTCTCCCCTCTGCTTTGGTTGGGGCTGCCACCACCTCAAAGGCTTTATACTGTTCTTTGAAACTGGAATAGTATTGACAGGCTAAAGTTTGTTCTTTTCCTATATCACTGGCATATTGAATCTCTTCTGTATGATTCTGCTTCTTGACTTACGTTATTAGCCAAAGTAAAGATCAACATGAGATTTAATTCCGTGACAATAAGAAACAAACCACATATATACATTGCTTTATGAAACCATGCTACCAGGAATTCCTCAGCCAGTGCATTCCCCAGGGATCCACAACGTGCAGCTGGAACAGCAAAAAGTTGGGCTCGAAAGCTGCGTTGACTTTTATTGGGAAATCTCCAGCAGCCTAGTGAAGAAATCGGAACTCCAGCTGTTTCCTCCACATCTGGGATCTCTAGTGCTGCTGACTGCTGTTTGTGAGGTCCCAGGTAAGTTTTGAATGCTGTTAGGGCTTGTCTTCATGTTTGCAAGAAGGATGTTTGATGCATCTACAGAGGGTGCCTGTAAAGGGTCTGAAAGCATTTCTATGCCTTCTCGAAACTTGCCAGGTTTTTCTGTATAGTGGAGTTTGTGTAGTCTTATAGCAGGTGTCTTTGAGAGCGATGGGTGCTACAGAGTGAGTATTTCCCAGACTTCGACTTGATCTGTTGCAGTGTTTTTCAGACACCTCAGCATCCATGAAATATTCTTAAAAGGTCTGGGAAAGGTGAATGAAAAGCAAGCTTATAGGCAGTAGGTTATACAAGGGTAAATGTTTTTAAGAGAAAATTTAAGTCTGTAAACAACTGATGTACAGCAAAGAGCATCTTTAAAGACCACAAAATTGGCCATAACTCTTCTGTTCTGATTTGCAAAAATAGAGTTTATTTGCAATCTTAGTACTCTCCAAATATATCAGAAGATCATCTCCTCCTGTTCTGTAACTAAGAGTTAATGGAAGTATTATACTAAATTCTGTCCTCATTTCTGACTTACACCATTGTAACTCCACTGAAGGTGGTGGTTATTCAACATTTAATCTAGTGTGAAAGAGCAAATAATTGATTTCGATGGCCAGCTTGCAGTCCTGCTCCTTGCTTTATGGCCTAATGAGGAGAGTATTTTTGGAAAGTATTTGCAAAACACTTTGTGAAGGAGCGCTGAGAGAGATTCTGTAGTTGGGGCCAAATTTATAAGCAACCAGTCGACAATTGCTTTTTTCCCCCCTAAAAACATGGCCTGTTTTCATAGAGTTGCTTAAGTGCTTTGATATCTAGTCCTGAGTTGGTGAGAGACATTTCAGTTTGACTGTCCATTTAGTATCTTGAGAAACTTAACGTATCTGCTTATTCTCTAATACAGCAGATTAAAGTACATCTCCAGTGAAATGTAAACTCATTTTATTTTAAAGGCTTAATTAATTTTAAAGCCATTACAGATTAAATTTTATATGCGTCAGTGTAACAGCAGGTTCTTCTGTTCTTTGCTGCATGCATGCTTGCTTGCAGCCAGCAGTCTGCATTCACAATGTGTATAAAATACTAGGTTGCGAATTTGAGTAGCATCTTGTTGGCCAAAACAGTTAGAGCTGCCCTTGCCACTGCTATGTCTAAGCCTAAAGTGAGGCTGGGAAAAGTTACATGTCGATGTCCTGTTCAGCTACAGGCCAATTCTGTGTGATTTCTAGGTTCTCATCTCTTCCTACCTGACTACAGCATTTGCATGGGATAATAGAAATTTAGATTCAGCTTCTAGTGCTTGATTTTTACACCTCAGAGAGTGCCCAGCTGCAGGACATGGGTTATTGAAATGTGACTTCCAAGCTATGCCTGTCTCAAGCAGCTCGACATGAGATCCATCCCCTAGCTATCTGGATATTGCTCATCTCATAATGGGTTTTAATATAGCTGTTAGGAAGCAAAACCAAATAATTTTTAGAGAGCAGTCAGTCTGAAAATAAAGTGACGGGGATGTTTGGTAGGAGGATGAAGTTGAGATGTGGGATTGTGAGTGAGAGCAGAAAATATGGCTTTTGATCTTACAGAAATGTTTGGTATGTGGGTTGTTGGGCTCAGAAGTTTGAATGTCCTTAACATAAAATAATCTGCATGAGTATTTGAGTCTGTTCTTTTTCTACTTTGTGTGAGCTATTTAATGGTTAGTGATCCAGAAAAAAAAATCACTGTGTTTTCTGATGGTTCAGGCACCCTCCTGATGAGTGGAAGACTTGAATTAAAATTCCCACTCTGAACCAGGCAAAGCAATTAAGGATGGGGATTTGCACTCTCGTTCCCACCTCTTAGTGCTGTGATTACAGGTTTGTAAAAGTGTGCCACAGAGAGAGAGCGTAACAAAACTGTTACACAATCTCCGAGGTTGACCCTGAAAAGTAATTCAAAGCAGGTACCCAGTTGGATGGAGCTCACCCTTACATCTCTTGCATGTGTGAACAAACGACTGATGCTTGTGGGGGTTTTTGTCCCTACTTATCTGTAATTGACCTGGAAAAAATAATTCAGACCTCTTCTGGTTCCCTGAGCGCCTTATCTTGAGCTCTGGTGGTGTTTGTATTTATGGGCACTTGCCTGCTTCCAGCTCTAGTCTTTGATATCAGTGCTGACCTTCTCTTCCTCTTCACAATCTGTCCTCCACACCAGGTCACTGAGATGAGCAGGGAATGAGACCTTCCTTGCTCTGAAGGAGACTGCCCTAGCAGGTGGATTGAATGGTGGGATTTCAGGCGTCACATACCGGTGACATTTGCCAGTCCCAAATCTAGTGCTTGGCAGTAGTCAGAACCACCAAGGAATGGATGGAGTGATCCCTGCAGGCGTCTGAAAGAGGGAAGGAGTCTGGGTGAAGCGTATGGAAGGATATTTAGGCTGAGTCTGAAAAGAATGAATATTTGTGTAAGTTGAATTTGTAAGTAGGGTGGGCAGCTGAGCTGGCATCCAGGAGCATGGACCTAAGATTGTGTGGTTAGAAAAATGGGATGCTGTGAAAGCAGATACAAAGCAAATGTTAACTGGGATGTATAGAGCAAGATTGAGAAGGGGAGGTAGGATATTGTCTGAAATGTATTTACTGGTGTCATTTCAAAATGTCTGGCTGCTTAGACCTCCTGTTCTTCCATCAGAGGAATGTGCCATCGCTACAACTTTGGGATATCGTGGATGTAGTGTATCAGTCTTAATGCCGTCTCCTCTGCCCTTTCCCTATCTGAGGGGCATTGGTTTCCTACCACGTCAGCCTCTTCTGCATCGTTTCCTCACCATACGAAGGCAGAGTAGCTTGATGAGGAAAGGTGGTGAGGAAGAGGAGACTGGGGATGATAATTAAGGTGGCAGTGACAATTGTCATGTGCACCTCGAGCAGTGGTTGGGAGGAAGGATCACACCTTTGTTGCAGTGTAGCTGAATTTGCTATTGATCTGTTGTTAATCTAAGTGAAAAATCTAATGTGGTGCTAGTTTTTATGATACTGCTCAGGACTCCTATATGCTTTGTTTTTATTTTATTTTAGTCTGGTTGCTTGGCTAAAGAAACAATACTTTTTTTTTATAAACCAAAATATCTAACCCTGCATTTTCATTCACTTCAGTTCCAATGTTTCATCCCAGATCACTGATTTATCTTGTGGTGTTGTTTTAAGACTCGAAAACACTTAGCAAACTTCTCTCTCATCACAACCAGTTACTATTTTAATGGATCAAACTGACTAAGGGCACAACAAATTCTTATAGTGACATATCTGCATTCAGTACTATATCCTGTAACTCTGCTTTTAATTTGTTCATGTCCAAGTAAATTAAATTAAGTGGCTTTCTTTAAGAGTCTCATCAGTTGTTATCAACCAATATTAGAAAACAATTTAAACAATTCCAAATAAGACTTTTGTGAAAGATGATCCAGATATGGGCAATTTCAATCTTATCTGGTAAATAGCTTCAGATAACTTCTGCTGCTAATTGAGTCTTGTGTTTTTTGTTTTCTTCTTCCCAAGCTTGGGTACAACACTGATTATCTTTCCCCTCAAGATATTTTGCCAAAATTTGAAATTACCATTTTGAGCAAATAAAAACTTTGCTGAACTTGAATTGCTTTCGCAATTCATTGGCCTTCCTTCTGTCTTGGTAAGAGAACAGCTTTTAATGAGAGCAGACCCCTTGTTTTAAAGGGCATTTTTAATGGCCCCTACATTTTGCCCAGATGTTCAATGTCTTATCTAGTACTTTGTTAATTTGCCGTTATCTTGTCAATAAAGTGGCTTTTTATCAGATAACATGTAGTATAACAGTTATTAGTTGTATTCATATATACAGCTGAACTTGCTGGCTTTGAGTATTTCCTGTGCTTCATAAATACTTATATAATGGGTTGTGCAGGCTCAGCTGTTCTTAATTCTAATGTGATTCATATTGTGCTTAGAAATCTGACATTCTTGGCTTTTCAGAAATATTAATATATGTTAGTGTCATATCTATTGCAAATTGACATGTTTTTTGCAGTGCTTTAATTTTCACTTCCTTATATTCCAGCATTCCATATTGAGCAACACAGCATTGTTTGCTTTTAAATTTCCCTCTCTCCTTCAGTCCTGAGAAACCAGAAATAATTAGATTATATCTTTCTCTTGGCTTGCATAGTTTTCACTTGTAGTGATTATGCCCTGCAAAACTGTATCCCTCCAGTGAGAATTTGGTTGTCATTGTTATGAGCTACATCTGGACTCTATAATACTTTGTACTTTGCACTACAAAGACTTTTTGCCCGTGGCTCGGAGTCAGAAACCGTACCTCGCCAGCAAGTAGGAATAGCTCTTTCCTCTAGCAAAAATGCCATGCTTGTCCTTCTCAGGCCTTTCTGCTGTGGACAGAGCTGTTGTACAGACAAGAACGCTGCTCTAAAGCCCCAGAGGTGGTATGACCTTGACTCTTAATAGACAGCCAAAAGTATTACGGGAATGTTGAGCTCCGTGTGGATGGGTCCCCTTTCTTCAATGGGTTGTGGGAGAACAGAAGGAAAACTCAGACTTCCATCTACTTGAGCCAAATAATCTATCCTGATAACTGGATGATAGTTTAACTTCAGGAAAGAAGTTTGAATGCACCTTTAAGGTCCATATCATGGCAAATTAAAAGCCTTTACTGTTCAACTGCTTCTGTGTTTAATTACCCTACCGCAAAGGAGATGAAGCTTTTGTTTCCAGGTTGAGCCTTTCTGATTTCAGCTGGGAAGTAATGAATGTTGTTGTCTTTCCGTACAGTCTTTCATCTTGCTGATGATATAATTTTCTTGTATAATCATGGGGGTAGCAAATGATTACTATTCAGACTTCCTCTTTAAAATGAGACTTAAAGAGTTTGTGTCTCTCACTCCCCACATTGTTTTTGTTGCTGTCATCTCTTATGCTATGCTCTTTATCGAACATTTCCATGGTATAGACCCACCAGTTCTTTACTGAGGTTGTTTGATTCTGACAAGGCACTATAAAACCAAACCTTCTTTGGAGGATTCTCTTGTTTGTGATGTAATGAAGAAGCAATGCCACTTGGTTGCCCAGATAAGAACATTAAAAATATATGGACTTTGGTTTTGGGTGTTTGGGGTTTTTTTCCCCTCCAGCCTATCTGCTAGGTCAAGAGAACATCATCAAGTGCTCCATGCAAAAGTGCCCTTGTAGGCAGAAACCTTGGAGGTTGTTCTAATTGCTCACCCATAAAATTTTTCCTTGCATAAGAGCCACACTCAGAGCTGGTGCTGGAATAAACACTCTTGTTGAAGCATAAAGCTGTACTGATCTTTAATTGAAATAGCATTTAAGTGCTATATTTTCCTGTCCATGCAGAAGAAAATGCACAGCTCGTTTTTGAAGTCTCATCTCTCGTTTCCTGTCCTCATCCATGTCCTCTCCCATCTCTTTTTCCCAAATATAGCATCAGCAAGTCAACTATTCGGCAACAAAAAAAAATCGACTTTGAATTGAAATCCTAAATATGTTTTGTATACTATTAAGAAACTTAGGTTTTTATTATAGAGTGTAAATGAAGTCCGGATACGGCTCCACAGCTTGCTGTTGATCTCTGTGTAGTGTGATCTCTTGTAAAGGCAGGAGATGAGCTGACACTCAGTGAAGTTCCCTTGACTCATCCGTTTTACCAGAACATACCGCAGCATAGATACATCATGTTTTTTAAGTAGCATTTATTGTCAGAGTAGCTAGCCACAGCTGCCTCTTATTCCTGCAGTGCACAGATGTGAGGTTACAGTACAGTTCTTCCCCCCAGAATGATGTATTGCTATCGTGACCTTGACTTCTCTTATGGAGGCTCATGGCCATAAAAATCACTTTGTTCAAGAGCAGTGGCTGTAACAAATAAGCTTAGCTAAACCATCACATTTTCACTTCTACTGATTTCACTCTTCTGCTTTATGACAGAGGTTAATACAGAGAATTAGATTTCAGTGACATTGTTTAAACCTCTTTATCCTTGTCTAATTGAACTGAATAGTTTAAAGATGATTCATATTGCTTGACACCCTTGCATCTAACTACTCTTTCTTTTAGATGCAAAGTAAAGGAAAACTGCAGACTAGAAATTCAAATCAGCCTTCCTTTTACTTATTGAGAGAGGGTGCCTTTTGTGTTTAAACTTTCACTAGAAAGCACTATACTTTTCCAGTATCTGGTGTGATGATAGCTAGCTCCCGGATAGGCAGATTCCCAGAAAATGTGTCTTAAAGGGGAGAGTTCAAAAGCTGTCAATGTAACCCCAGTTTCAGTGCAGAGCAACATCGTTGCCTGTTGCAGAGTGGCACCAATGAGTTTTGGAGGTTGCGACTTCACCCGAGCTGTGTGCCTCTTGGCATGTTGGTAGGACCCAGGACTAGGTACAACCTCCCCTCAGCCCCACCACCCATCTCCCCATGCATACAACTTTCTGGTCTTGGGAGCTACAGTGTACCCCAGTGAAGAAGTGTATGGGAGAGGGGGGAGCAGGATGGTTTGATGCTCCATGTAATGTTCCTCCCACCATAGGACGGTGGTGGTCTTGTGGCACATTCTTTCAGGTTTTGTCAGTCAACAAGGAGATGCTGAAATGAAAGTTTTCTGCCTTATAATGAATACTTCTTCCTAAGCTACCAGGAACTACTTGGTTTTGCATAACATTTTGTGTGCTGTCCCTTCCAGAAGGCGTGATGTGAGTAACAAAGGCAGGGTTGAAAGATACTATGGTTTCCCTTCCTCCTCATTGCAGGACTTAATGATATAAAGAGCACAGTATTTCATTGATGTTTGTTGCTGTTTCTGCTTTTGGGCTTTTCACAATACTGTGGTCAGGAAGATGACAAGATAAAGGATGACTAGTGTAGATCTGCTCCCTCTTTCAGAATAGGAATAACCCTCTTTTCTGATTATATTTCCTCTCCCCTCCCTTGGAAAAGTTGACTCAGAAATTCATCACAAAGGAAATAAGTTCATTTGAATTTCTATTGAACCTTGAAAAGCCGCTTTTATAAAGTCCTATTTGGAGGCTTTCAACAGTGGCCCTTTGACAAGAACACGAGGCAAAACTGAAACTCCCAGTCCAAATACTCCAGTGTCAGTGGCTTGCCCTTGGCTCTTGTGCCATATCACAGATGGAAAATGAGACCATTACACATTCTTGGGGGTATGCTTTGTGATCAGAGTCCTCGATAGCTATAATAGTAAGAATCTCTACCATACAAGGAAAAACAGTGTTAGCTAATTGAAACAAATGCCAGCAGAAATCTGCTTTACTCTATTTGGAGGTGAGAGAAGAAGGAACCGGCTGGATGCGATGACTTATTTCCCTGTGCCTTTACAAAATTTCTGATGTTGTTCTAAGTAAGAGTTTGTACAATCAGCCTTCATTTTTGATAGCGTGTTGAATGGTGATCCTATGTACTCAGAAGAAAGATTTTCTTTTTTCTTTGAGACAGCGTAACTCAGAAGAACAAAAGTCTCCAACAGATACAGAGATGAAAATGTGTCTGTTCTCAGTCCCATGCTGCATGTGTTTCAGGAGCAAAATGGTTGTTCTCTGTTCTCAGCACTACGTAAAAAAGGTGTGCGGTGCTGAAAACGAGCAGCGGTTTTATAGCTACATTGGGAATATAGAATAGGTGTGCCTGAATGAATAAAATTCATTGATTGCATCATTGGGCTTTTTACGCCAAAAGAAGCTATGGTTGCCCATGTCAAAAATTAACATTTAAGCTACTGTCAGATTTGCAAGCATTGTTCTGAATTCAGTGTAAATCATAGATATGTGGTCTTGCTCCAAAGAGGCTACATGGTCTACACTCAGTTATCAGAACTTTTTCTTACTGTGCAAGCAAAGAGAAGTTGTTGAGCAAATATACTGGTTCCTTCAGCTGAAAAAATCTTTGTTTTCCCTAATGTAAGGCTTTAAATCCAACCAGATTTTTTCCCTAAGTTGCTCAGTAAGATACACAAAAAGCACCCGTCAGTGTATGCAGAGGGGAAGCCTCTTCACAGTGCAGGGTTTGCATGTGCGCAGCCTGACGAGCGTTGGAGCCCTGCTTTCTTCTTCACCCTTCCCATCCAAAAGCAAACACTTCCTCTGGAGGCTAGAATGGAAAAGCTGTTTCTGCATTTTTCATCTTCTATAGGGTAATTGGAGGCCTCTAGGTGGTTAAAAAATACCAGTGTATCAAACTGAGTCCTACTTATTAAGCAATAATTAAGGCGGAGATGAGATTAGGAGTAGGCTCAGGCTGTGCTTACTCTTGGAGTGATTTGGTGCAGAAGAAAACAATTGGTGCATTGTAGCTGGGCAAGATATAATTTTTAAATAAATAACCTTTCCCTGGTTAACTGTGATACTGAGCTGCTTATTTCGGTGCTGGTGTTTGTGTGCTGCCGTCACACAGGACGGGCTGCCCGACTCTGCAGTCTCTGTATGCTTTATGGGTTGCACAGGTTATTCCAACTCTGTTCTCCGTAACTCGTTCTGCTGAACTATCGCTGATACCAGCAGTTTTTCTTCAGGTACTGCAACTCGGGACGATGTGGCAGATCTTTGTTTTGTCCTTTTTGATTGATTGTCTTGTCTGAAAAAGAGAAGTTTTAAAGAGCAACCTAATGTGGCTGTAACCGATGTCCACCTGGTTTGGGGCATGAGTTATAGAGGTCCGAGACCCAGTTTTCAACAGCAAGGTAATTCTCTGAAGTTCGGAAAAAGCTCTGTGAGTTCAGGTAGTCAAGTTATTTTAGTAAATCCAGTTTCTGTATGCTGGACTAACCGTATGTTTTTAAAAGACATTTTTAGTAGAGAAATAATGTCATATGTGATAGGTCTGCTTTATGTAACACTTGGTTATGTGTTTCTTGTATTTAAACAGTTCTCAAAATAACAGGTGGCAATAGGAAGGCAAATAATGAGTAAAATGAGGCCACGACTTGAGAAATACTTTTTTCTTACATCAACATTGGAGTTTATTTCTCAAGGGTAAAAATCTGACAAGTAACTTCTGTACTTGTCCCTAATTATATGCCAGTCTGCATCCATGAAACTCAGCACTCATTCTCTGTAGCTGGTTTATCTGGCCAAAAACCTGACATTTCTACTATTGAAAATACTTTTTTTTCATTAAAAATAGAGGGAGTGGGGGAGATTTTGCAGATAATCTTTTGACAAGGTCACTTTTGGCATTTTTTGAGCGAGTTGTTTTTGCAGCTCTCGTACCATTAAATAGAACGAGGAGCCCCGTCGAGGCCTGGGAACCGGTGCTAGACTGCTGCTGGCAGCCGCCCGTGCGGTCCTCGCCTGTGCCGGGGACGGGGCACGGTGTCATTTAGCCCTGCCACGGCTGTTCCTTTCTCATGGCTCCCCCCCAAAGGCTGACGCTGAACTTTGTAGACTAAACAGAAAAGATGTGTGATGGCCGTTAGGGTCAGGAAGGACGAGAAACAAATGGGTTCAGACTGTGAGTATTTTACTGTGGCTTGCTAGTTTGTGCTTGAGGATGAAAATATGCATGCCTAGTGAGAGTCTTTAAAGATATATAATCTCTATAATGAAGCCTGCTCTGAATTAGCAGTCTGTTTTAATTTGAACGTTTGTATTCTGCATTCTGCCTTCCAGCTCTCAGGGCCATGTATTTACAACAGTTGCTTGAATCCTAAGGGTTTTCCCCTCAAACCACCATTTCTTATTGAGGGTTTCTAACCCTTTTTTTGAATATCGGCATAGTGGTTAATGGATTGTTCCCTGCCTGAGTTCACTTCAGGCAGTTATTTGCATCCACTCTTTTTGTAATAACAGAATTAAAGGGTGCATTAAAAAGACTTACGAGCAGCAAATGAAGCAATAAGCAAGCAAATAGCATTTGTATGCAAATGCTGTGAGTGCTTTGTCATGTTCTGGGATCTGTCAGCTACCTCCATGCTTCCAAAACTTCATCCCCATCAGTTCTCTGTACTGAGACTTTATGCCAAAGCCTGGTGAAGTCAGTGGGTCTTCCCTCTGCCAGTGGTGGGCTTCTCACTTGGTCTGAGACAGGAAAGAAGCAAGATGTTACCAGCCACTCCGATTTCACCAGGAGCTTCCCTGTATTAGGAAGGCTTTTTCTTTGTTGTGAATAAAACCAACTCACTAGAGCCAAAGACTAGTCCAGCTTTGAAAACTCTTGCATTGTCATCTGCATTAGCCGCTGTCTTGATCTGGTGACCTCAGGAGCTGAAAACAGGTACTGCCTGCATGAAAGAGCCAGCCACTCTGGTTGGAACTGGAAGAGATTAACAGTTTTTGTAGCTTCTGGAAAAAAAAAAAAGAAAGAGGACAGGAAGCGTGTTGACCAGTGCGTCAAAGTTCAGTTTCCTTCTGTAGAGTATATGAATCTGGTGGGTTCACAGTGAATTTATCCCTTGAGTTTGCAGAGTAGGTGATTTCCATCCTTCTCCCCCATCCCTCATGCCTCCAGTGTCTGGTGTAAGCTATGGGAGCCCTGGGTAATCCCTCCATTCCTCAGCTGAGACGGGCTGGAGAGCTTCCAAACTATGTCCCATCAGTGCTGTCACCTTTTTATTACTAGGAATCGCAAGGTGCTGTAGTGCTGGGGGGAATGAGTGAAATCTGTGTTGGGTTTATATGGCTTTTGAGTGGTTCATATGACTAATAAGCTGCTTTGCATTACAGGATAGGCAGATCAGTATCTCAAGAGATCTCCTGAGTTTGGCTCTTTTTCCTTGAGCTTGATAAGCAGGAAGGATAGTCCCTAATGGGAGGAGAGGGAGAGAAGGAGCAAGGAGACATGTGGCATGTGCAACCTGGAAAACTTGTCTATGAGCTTGACTTGACTCCATCTAGGGAAGGAAGCTGATGCTAATGGCTCTGCATGAGATAACAAATTATACTCGAGCATGTGTTTTCTGTATTCATTACAATATGTAATGGGGGGTGGGGAAACAGGATGCACGTATTTCTGGACCCTCAGGAGGGCTACCCAGATGTTGAAAAGAAGTAAGGAAGAGTTGGAGATAAAGGAGAAAGACCTCCAGGGTGGGACTGTACAAGCTGATCCAGAATAGGAGTCATTATGTTTTGCTCACAGTCACACCAGCTGGCTTCAAGTGGCAGGGGAGCTTTCCAGATAAGCTGTGGACAGTAGGAGCATAAATAAGGAGTTTGTTCCAAAAGGGTGAAATAAAAAACTGAAGGATGCAATACACCCATAAATAATTATTTAAACGAGCTCTCCTTAAAACAGCTGCTGGGTAGATTGTCCTAATGTGAGCCTTAGGTGTGGTGTGAAATATGGTGATAGTCTGCTATTTGTTGATAGTTGTTGTGCAGTCATCTTAAACAGGACGTTTAAGGAAACACTCTTGTTTTCCTCAAATCACATTGCCATGTGTAGCTGTGCGCTGGAGATGTTTCTGATCCATGTGGTTAGCTGTCAGGGGCTGCATTAGTGACTGATGTAACTCGGTACGCTTGATCACTGCATGCTCGCAGCATATGGTTTTGAATGAATTATCCCATTCCGGTCCTTCCCTGAGGCTTTCCCAAGACTTTCCTCCTGTCCTGCGTAGCCTCTCTGGAAGGATGGCAGTGGGGTAGGTGCAGCAGCCCCGCTGACCCAATTTGGTTGCCTGGTGACGCTTCCATTTTTCTCATTGCTCCAGTGACATTTTGCTGTATTATAATTTAATCTCTGATCCTGCTAAAACCAGAGTTCAGGATCTTTTCTGCTGGCTGAGCATGCAGTGCTTTCTTGCCCTACTCAAAAGTCATGCTTTTCTCTACACACACACACACTTCTGCAGGGGAAAAAAAAAAATCAAATTAAAAAAAATTTACAGGCTTCCCCAGTATTCCCTGTCATTTTGTGTATTTGCAAGAATCCAGATGCTGCTGCTATTACTAGGTAAGGAAAGCCCAGAACATTTGGCTTTCTTGTGAGTAATACTGCGTTTTAGTTGTCCTGAATTTAGTATGCATAAACTCTATTTAGTTATTTATTCCCCTCAAAAAATAACCCTGTGAGATAAGAAGTTAGAAACCCATTTCCTGCTCTTGCTGATCTGTTCCCATGTCCTTGCCTTTCTCACAACTGGATTTTCGGAATTGAGTTCTGCCTCTGCAAAGCCCTTCTTGGCAGAAACTTCTCAGACGCATCAGCCCTGCAGAGAGTTTGCATCGTGGAAAATGCCTGTGACTTGTATCAGCTACTCACTGTCCACGCCACGGTGGCATGAAAAAGTGAGCTTTGCAAAATGCAGTCCCTAAGAGACATCTACTGAGTGTGTTACAGGCTTTTCACTGCATCTCCCAGGTCTCTTGCTGTAGAAGCACTGAACCATGTTTGGTGCAGTATGGTCACAGTCACAATGGTCTTTAGGCAAGGCAAGATTTGTAGGGGAAGAGATCTCTCCTATTAGTTTGACTTAAATATTTTTGAGGGGAAGAAACACTCCCCAAATTACTACTTTTTTCCCTAAACCTTGCCTGAAGTTAGCTCAGCAGAACTATGACTATGACTAGCAGTTGTTCATGCAATAAGCTCATGTTGCAATTAATCCATTGAAATTCTAACGTGGACAATTTGCTCAATCAATCAAGAATGTTGGGGGACCACAGCCTTTCCAGAGTCCCGAAGGAGGTCAATGCTCACCCTCCCTCTGCTCCGAGGAAAGCAAAGATAATCTGTAGGGGTACATCTTGACGGCTTCAGCTAAATAGTTGAAAATGGCAGAATTTTATCTGAACTGTCGTAACTTCTTGCATCTGCTAATGTTGGAGTCAAGTGGGTGGATAAGAGTAAATCAGCAGAGAGCTGTGAAGCTTGGGATGATGGGCAGTGCAGCTGACAGATAATGGGATGATATCATCCATTTCCTGGAAAATGAGATGTTTCTGGCCAAAGCATTCCAGACCCTGAGTGCTTAAGTGAGCTGGAGAGTTCCTGGAATATTTTAAACAGATATTTCAGTAGTCCAGGTGTAACGTGATTAAGGATGAGTAACAGCAAGATATGACTCAAGATCAAGATTTCTGGTAACTTTTCTGTAGGCAACAGTAAGAATTACAGGCAAGGAAAGAGGGGGGGACTGAGAGCTATGGTCAAGATGTGGGAAAAATTTAACATGGGGTCATTAAGTGGTTTAACTTTTGTCACTTCGGGAGCGGAGAGCGTTGTCTGAGCTGTGTTACCATCAAATACAAGAATGTTTAGGTTTAGATTTTTTTTTTACCCCTGTATAGGAAGACTCATGAGTTGGAAATATTGAAACACCCAAAAACGCCATAAGGGAGGGGAAGATTAGGAAACAGTAGACAACTTGCACATCCGACAGGTGGTTCGGAAGAAGACTGCATTGCTGAGCTTTTGGGAAAGGTGACCCCTGCATTTTGCATAGCAGGGAAGATGATTTCTGGTTACTCATTTCAGTTACCTGCTGCTGAGTTTGATGGTTATGTTTGGTCATAACACATGGACAGAGTCCTTTCAAGAGAGGCCCAGCACCAGTGCTGGAAGGTAGTAAGAGACTTTCTGGATATTATAGACAACTCAAAAGACCAAGAGGGATTTTACTTGCTGGTTGCTTGATTTCAAACTTAAAATTAAGCAAAAACTAGACAGGGAATTTGTACATCTACTTCACTGGTGATAAATGTAAGGAAAATGCACAAGGTTTGGTACCTTGGGGTGGGAGGACGGAGGGACTGCTCTAGCACTGAGATAAGGATTCTTGTCAGCAGACGCACCTGGATCACTCTTGCTGAAGCAGGTACTCCCATAAGGGCAAGCTGTTTTGAGCTCCTCTACTGAAAGAAACTGGGGAAGAAAAATCAGGATTATAGAGGCAAAAAGAATACGCAATGTCAACATAAATGAAGTGAGCTACAGGTGAACCTTAGTAACATATCCAACAACTTTCCATCACGATCTGCAGAACCATAAAAATAAACCAGGGCTGTACATGCTTCATCCAGCTGCTGAAATCAAGGTGCTGGTATGTTAAGATAGAAGCTGCCTGTCTGGGCTGCTAATATGTAATTGTGCTTAGGAGGATCTTTAAAACATAAACACATACCCCCACAGTGAAATGTCTCATCCTAACAGTATACTGTGCTTAGCATATTTGGCAAATGTGAGCTTTTCTCATTTCAATTCAGATTCAGTGTGAATCTTTTCTCATTCTTGCAAGATCAGTTGGCCAACAGTGAGTATCTAGTTATCTTGATATTGACTGGTTTGACTTAGCGTTTACAGATTGTCTCCTATGAGGAGACATTGAGTGTGGGTGGATGGGGGTCAGGGAGAATAGAGAGATAGTTGGGACTAAGTACAAGTCGTATTCTGTTTACTGGGAAATTAATACCTTTGTGCGTTGGGGTCTTCTAAATGTCAAAGGAAATCAGTCCCAAAGGATGGGCAACTGCACACAGGAGAATCCCAGTGGTGTAGTAGTGGGATCCCAGCTTGTCTGGGGATAGCAGGTACATGCAACGAGCTTTGCTTCTGGTTTTGTATGGGATTATCTAGGTGTTGCAGGCATAAAGAAAACGGATCCTTCTAAAACTTTCAAAGTTTCGTTTCGAACCAGCAGCTGTTTGTCAGTCTGAGTGGTTGCCTGGCAGATGGCACCTCCTGGCCCTCTCCTTCCTCATCTGTGTCATCTTCATTATCACTGAATTAGCTGTATTGTCATGTAGGATCTTAGGGTACGTGGTTTTCCTTTACCAGAACCCAGAGATATTAAATGATGGGATGTTCTTATTACACAAGGTGGAGGCAAGAATGGAGATGGGAGCAGAGCAACACTCTGAGAAGGAGTAAGGAGATGTAGCAAAAGCCTTGAAGAAAGCCAAGGTAAATAATGCTCATACTGCCCTAAAAGAGGTAGCAGGTAGGAAACAAGATCTGGAATCATATGCTGAATGTGTAAATATGTTCCTGGAAAGTGTAGACGAATGGGCCCTGCAGTGAGGTGACTCCATTAGAGAGCACAGCTGCTGAACATGGGGTGCCACCGGCAGGACCGGGGATTTCTGGCAGTGTCTGAAGTGTAGCAAGGATGGACCTTGATTTTTATGAGTTTAAAATCAGTCTTTTGCAAAACTCTAAAACTGTAATCCTTCATGTCAGGCAATGGCTTCATACAGTTTAATGACCTTGTAATAGGGAAAAAAAGTCTAACACTTTTTTAAACTCTCTTTTGAAAAGCAATGGAGGTCTGTACATGGCACTTACACTCCAGGATAGCACCTTTGGAACAATCCGTCTTGCTTTCTAAAATACTGTTAAGTAGAAAGCCAAGAACCAGACCACCTGATTATGTGGCTAAAAGTTTTAAAAATAGAGTTGTTTTGAATTCTTACACATTATTGAAAAAAAATGAAACAAAATGTGTCAGAGGGTCGAGTGAGTTAGTCTTTGCAGATTTCAGACTGTGCAAGTATGTGTAATAGCAAAATACTGGCGGAAGAGCCTTGTCTTGTGAAGATGCTCCTTGATCTTGTAAGTTGGTTAGTAAACAGAAGTGGGTCTAGAAGAGGCCGCAACCCCTTTTGGGCTGATCAGGACAACACAGAGACTGAATTTCCCGAGAGCTTTGAAAAATCAACAGCAGTTTTTATTTTTTCCCATTGGAAGGGAGGTTGGGGGTGGTGGTAGGAGTAAGAGGCCCCTGAGCACCGTTGAGCTTTCTGGTTCCAAGCACCATCTGCAGTTGGCTGCGATCAAGTGCAGGGGACGTGGACATCCTGCTCCCTTCCCAGAAGCTCCTTCCTTAATGACTTATCTTTTTCAGTCCTAATAGACCCATCTCACTTCGACAGTAGCTAGTGGTTGTTATTAGAGAAAAATAAGAAGAGGGCATGCATCAGCTCTCTGATCCTTTCTCATGGGTCTTGTTCATTTGTTGCATCTCCGTCCATGTGTTTTAACAGCCCTCACCACATCATCTGCCGTTACTTCCTCTACTCTTTTCGAATCCCCTTATAATCTGACATCCAAAACATCCCATGACAATGAGTTCCACAATCGAATGACTGTTGTGCAGAAAAACATACTTTCCTTTTCTGCCTGATTATTTCATTGGTTTTCCCCTAATTTTTTCATGTTATGAGAAAAAAGTGAATTGTTTCTTCATCTTTTCCATTCAAGTCATGTGACGAGCTGCCTTCCTGCTTCACCTCCAGTTCCAGTCATAATTCACATACTCTTCTCTTTGCATGTAGCCTGTTTTTTATCACTTTTCTGTTTTACTACAAACTCCTGAGCTGTGGGGAAGGGCAGTTCTAGAGCTGAATGCCATGCTCAGGACATGGGTGAGCTGTGGATTTAGAAAGCAGAATAGCATCGCTTATTTTGCTGGATTCTCTGTTCTCTTTGCATTTGTGACAGCTGTTGAACTTTTTTTTTTTTAAAGTATCACTCATGATAACGGCAAGATTTCTTTTCTTAGTGGCAACAGCTAATTCAGTCACCACCACTGTCTGTATGGCAAAAGTAGTGGTTTTCTCCATGTGTGTTACTTTGCCTGCATTACCACTGTGCTACAAAGGCAGACAAAATTGAGGGTATCATAAATTTTTGCAACATTTCACAGTAGGTTCTAGTTTCAAATACCCTGAAGGATTTTGCACTGTTGGTAAGATTAATTGCCTTTGTGTTCACTTTTATGAGCCAGTTATGAATGTGGACACACAATGTCTCATCCTCAATGACCTCAAAGGCCAAGATTTTTGCTTTTCTCACGATTTGGTAAGAGGACATCAATACTAAAGGAGTGGGCAGCCAGATTAATAGCAACCAGAGTGGAGCAGGGACTTGCAGCCTCTGAACAAGCAGTGGGATAGAGGAGATGCTTTGAGCCAGAAACAAGTGGCACAGCTCTCGGGAAAGGGGCAGAAGCAGGGCTCACTGGAGGTGGCTTTAATAGCTAATTTGGGAACTGGCTGCCATTCAAATGAGCAATGAACAATGTGCTTGGATGGAAAGTACGTAAGAAATACAGGTGTGTTCCCTGCATCCATGAGCAGCTACTGGGGACGGGCTCTTCTGGTGATGAATATGCCTGGCTCTTTGTGTTTGTTTTTTCCTCCATCAGATACAGGCAACCACTAAAGTTGCTAGGTTAAGATATTTTCTGGAATCCAGAAGCTCCTTCTGCTCCTTCAAGCACTATTGCCTCTGTTCCAGTGGGGTGTTTTGTTTTGATTCAGTTAAAGTTTAATGGGAAGGGTTCGGGTAATTTAATCTCTAACTCCTCGCAGTTCAGCGGGCTATATAGGAGGGCAGGACCTCTTCACTTCTACAAGGAAATTCATGCAGACTGAAGCAGTTTCTCATAAACAAACTAAATGTACGTTGGGATGGAAATTAATCTTTTGAGATATAAACAAGAAAAGTACGTGTACATGTAACAAGGAGTGAAGTTCGGAGCGTAAGTGCCTGGATGTCCAGTCCAGTTTTCTGGATGGCCACTTAAGCTGATAGCGTAGTGGTAGACAAGCGTGTATGTAGCTTAAGCCTTAAAAACAAAGTGAAGAAACAGCTGATCAATCTTTATCTTGGATAAACATTTTAATGGGAATATTTGTGTGATTTAAGAAGTTTGAAAGTCCCAACTTAAGAGATGAAGAAGTCTCAAAAAAAAAAGTAATCATCATATCCTTATTCCAGCTCCTAGTAGTAAGAATAACACCAATAGCCTGTAGCTTCAGCATAGAAGAATTTTAGACCTTATATTGAAAAGGAAACAGCCCGAGTATTGGTTATCTTGAATTTTCCAGTACATAATGGAGGATGTTCCTTTTGCACATGAGCTTTTGAGGTCTTACTGTGTGCTTACGGGAGGGGTGCTCTTACACAGGCAGAGCTGGATGAGCTGCTTAAACTTTCTGAATTGGTTACCTGAGTTGCTAAGCTTTGGTCTTGTTAGTTGATAGATGCTTTTGCTCTTTGATTAACTACAAGATCCATTTATTATCTTTATATAATCCAGTAGGATGAGCAATATAGCCCACCCCTACATTAAACCAGGGACACTGTTTTTACAAAACACAGATACCAGACTGATTCCTTGTTTGTATGGGTTGGGAATGCCAGTGTTGCTACTGTGGTGCAAAGGACATGAAATACATCCACAAAACTGCAACCTCTTTAAATGTTTGGTTTGAAAATACAACACAGGATGCAGTTTTTACCCAGGGCAGCTGTGTTTGGCTTTTTCAAGTGCGTGCAGCTATACAGGCAGCTGCTACGTAGCTGCCATAGTGAGCACTTCATAGGAAGAACTAGTTTGGTATTCATATTCCTTTTACTGTCAGAGGCATTATTTTCACATTTTACAAGGCATAATCTATGGCTTATTAAGAGAGATTTTAAAAGCATTATTCCAGGAAGTTAAATTACCAAATTTCTTCATTCTCCCCCCGCCTCCCTTTCCTCAAGGGACATTCCACACCGCTCCAGTTACCAGCTACCTCTTCACATACTATTTGTAAACACTGCAGACTTCCCCGCTTCCCTTCGCCAAGGCATGTTTCCTCCCCAAAATGGACTGTCTGGAATAAGCTTTTGCAGAGAGCACCGGTCTGGGTTTCTTTTATTTTTCCTTAGGATGGATCTTCGTGCCATCTGAAGCTTCATTCTGCTGTTATATTCTTCCGTCTACAAGTGGTGTCAGATTTCTGTGCTCACCTGAAGTTTCTCAGTTTTCACTTGTGGGATCTCATCCTTGCTGTTACCCTGTGCAGCTTCTCCTTATTTGCTACGAAGTGATTTGTTCTTGTATTGCACTGCTCAGGACTAATAGCAACCTTAGCATAGCAATACACCAGGGAATTAGGGCACTGCTTCTGACAGCACAGTGGTTGTGTCCTTTTATTGTTGTAATAGAAGTATTTCTTGTGATATAGCTTACTTTATCATACCCTTCTAATAAATGCAAGTATATAGGGTTATCGCTTATCATGAAAAAGACGCAGCAGTAAAGGCGTATTGTTACTATCTTTCTCTGGAACTTCAGTGTCTTAAGGCAGTTTCATGAACTACGCCATCTTTGACTTCACTGAAAACAGTTACCTCTAAAGTATAAAGTGATAATAAAGTCTATAGTGATTGTAAGAGTGGGAAAATTCCCAAACTACTGCGTTTTTTCTCTCTCTTAATCAAACTCAGATTTCTACCCTAAAATGCCTTTGTTTGCCAGCTTACTAGATGCCATATTTCTAGTTTTCATGCATATTTTCCCTGACTCAAGCTGTCACCTAGCAATTAGTTTTTGTCAGGGGATAGGGTTTAAAAGAGTATTTATTATGGTGGGTTTTGCCTATTTATGAAAAGAGCTGAGCATGCCTTTGTTTATCCTGTTTCTGTATGTACTAGAAACTACGTTTTAATCTGGCTTCTCCACCCAGAAGTTTGGGCAGTTATGACAGCGACACCATGACAGCCAAGAAAATAAAAATCAGAGTGTGTCACATAACACTCTTGTTACCAGAATAAATCTGGGTATGCATTTATGGACAAGTCTCGTGTAACCAGTACTATTTAGGGTGAGCCAGCAATAGTACACACCCAGGTCCCTGGTAGGTTTGTACCAAAAAAAGAGCTGTGCTGGCATCTCTGTGCTGTTACTACTGTACGTGATAATATTCTCTTGTTTCTGGAGATGAAATCTATATGCTGTAATTTATGTGTGTGCTAGTGTGGATGGAGGGAGCTCTGCCCCAGCTACCCTGTTCTGCTCCCTTCCTGTGGCTGTTTGTGCAGCTACGTAGTGGGTCAGTGGCTGGAAACCAAACTTTTTGTTTTAAGGCATTTTTAGTTTTGTTAGATTGACTTTCAGCAGGCATTCCCAACAATCATCTTCCTGTCTTACTGCAGGATTTTTGATCCTCTGCAGAGCAAGTATGTTCCTGAATGGATTTTTAAAGCTCTAAAGCCATGATTTAACTTGGCTTTTGAATCCCAAGCATCAGATTTCCAGGGTCAGCTCAGCAACACCACTTGCCAGACTCGCCAAGAGATAAGTGCTCTTTGCTCTTAATGCAGGTGCATGAATGGCAAAGTCTCACTTAATGATAAAGTCTCTTTTGCTGTTTCATTCAGTAATGCCATGATTTCCCGTACCCCTCGCCTTTCTAATTTGCTTCACTTAGAAACATTAAAGCTCATTAATGAGCTCAGACTGGGGTTTTTTTTTGTTTTGGCCATTGCTACTGCATTTCTAACACTGGTTTGTTGGAGACTTTCCGTACAGTAAGGTGTTCGGGCATGTTTGAGCTAGGCTTTCCTTTGCCTTCTCTGTAGGAAGAGTGCTGAAGCTATCATGGAAGCAGAATTAAATCATACAGCAGGTTACTTAATGTCTATTATGTACTCCACTGTGTAACAGAGGAAAAAAATCATGTCATTATTCCCTCTAGATATTAAAGCCTAGTTCAGCTCAAAGATGGTCTATTTGGAAAGCAGACAGCTCCCTTTCTAATATCATCAGTGGGTGTTTTTTCAATATCCTGTATAATTTAGGACTGAAAGCACCTGTCTTCTCAACCAGATGTACAAGGCACTGAGGCATGACCGGCTGAAACCCGGGCACTGGAATGCCCTCCTGCTGAGTTATTTCTTTAGCCGTAATCTACAATCACTATTATTTGCAATCAGACTTCATACTGCATTTTCTATAGGCCTGATGAGACTGAAAAGCATTAGGAAAATTTGCTTTTGAACCAGTGACAGTAGCAATGTAAGTGTGTGCGTGCAAACCGACCAAGTCTCACATCTCTGCAACTGGCTATCTCTCTAACACCTATAAGAGCAGAAAAAGGGCTTGATACAAAACAGTAAGGGCCCTATTTCAGTGTAAAAGTTGGAAAAAGAATATGAAACATGAGCTGATTAGCTGGGTCCCAAATACTTGAAGTATCTAGCGATTGTCTGCACAATAGTTCGTCATGATATTAGCCTGACAAGGCCAACCTTGGTGACAGCCAAGGGGCCATACATTTCTTGAAATAATTAAGCAAAAATATCTCACACATGGCTTCTCCCTGAGAATGTGGCCTTATCAGGTTTCAATTTTATTTTGGTTTTGTTCTGCTTTATGGCTTGTTCTTCCCTGCTTGAGGTTGGTTGTGGTGGTTGTGGCAGGGGAAGCTGAAAGGGAGAGGGGGAGAGCAGAGTACGCTTCATTTATTTTGGAAGAATACATATGACTTGCAGACGAACTACTCCTCTGTTACATTTTCGTTACCACTTGTGATTGTAGCACTAAATGGAGATTATATTAATAATAGATCTGATGATGTTTGCTCAAGTGTTGCGATATTTCAATGATCAGTATTATAGAAAGTCCTCTGTTTTTAAAAAGTGAACTTGTATGATGATGCAGCAACTGAAAAGGATTGTTATCCACTGAAATGATGAGAATTGGCTTTCTTGTTGCTAAATAAGCCGGTAACTTTTGGTCAATGGTACTCAGCAGTGAGGGGGAATAGCTTTGTGTCATCTTTCTGGTCTAAAGCCACTGGGAATTTTGGCAGAAGCCACGCAACCATGAGCCAGGTCACCATAGGAATGCCCAGGTAGTTCTGATTTAGTTTAAGAAAAAAAAACACAAACAAAAAACCGCAAACAGAAAAACCCCCACAATATTGTTAAAATAGCTGCATGTGCTGATTGAGGGCAGCCTTTCCCGTAGGACATATCTCCTCATATTAATAACAAGGTTAGATTGACTGGATGAAAGATTCCTTTTTGAATCTTGGTTTGGAGCGTGAAGAAAAATAAACAATTTTTTGTTTATTTTGTGGCTTGGAAAAATGAACTTGCTGTTTACATCTCCATTCAGACTCCCTTCTTGTTTGCATAACTTTGCAGAAGGTTGAGTTTGCAAAAAGCAGCCAGGGACTTCAGTCCCTCAGGTGGTATTTTGCGAGTAGTTCAAGTTGATAAAAAGGCAAGATGCTGCCAAAAGCAAGGTTTCACTTTCCCTCTTCATCCCAGTCATGGATTTCCACTCTCTCTCTTGTGCCAGCACTAAAACCCAGGTACCCGTGTGCTCATCAGAAGGCTGGTAAGCACTAGGCTTAATTTTTTTGGACTAACTGTGCGAGATCTGGTGCTGGCTAAAGGGAGGCAGGGAGGACGTGAGACCAGGAGGAGACAGATCGGCCCGAGTTTGACAGAAAGCAGCGCTTAGATGAGCTTAAAATGAGTGTGGGGCTCCAGTTGTAGTGCCAATGAAAGTCAACACCTTGCAGAAGGGTTATTCTGAAGGAGTCAACCTACTGGACTGTGTCCTAGAAAAAAAGAAAACTGAAACTCTTCTTTGGCTGTTCAGAAGCAGAAGCACCAGTGCTGAGATCTGGTGATGCCACCTTTGGACAGGAAGTTCAGAGCTCCAGCCCCTGGGAAGGGTACCTTTGGACACAGCTGCACAAGTGGATAGCCACTGCGATGCTCTAGATAACCACTGGTGGATAACCCTGGCAATGCTTTAAGGTCTCTGTGACCTCTGTGGGAGCATCAGAGCCTCACTGTGGTGTGAGGGTACATTCAAAGGCACAGAAGTCTACAGAAGAAGCTGTAGAAACTCTTTAGCTTGCTATTCCAGCATCAGGAAAGAAGTAATGAGGCTGAAAAATTAATTGTTACTTACTCTTCTTATGTTACTTGACAGATGGTTCTTCTTTTGATACCTTGAAAGTTAGCACATGGAAATAATAGGCTGCATCATTTCATAGTAGCTGTTGAAATCTCAGTAGCTTCAAACTTTGTAGCTGGAGAAAGTCATGGGACACTCACCACCTGGCATGTAGTTCTGGTTTTTATTGTGCTGGGGAAATAAGAGGAACTGTTGCAGGGAAATCTGGTAGAACAGATGTAATAACAGATCCAGAAGCACTCACTTGGACAAATGCTAAGCTTTGCTTTCTTCTTCAAAACAAAGTGAACACAAACATCTCTTCATTTTCTTGGAACTTAGTCCTTTTTTTAAGTTCTGAATTCTAAATCATTGTGTTTAGAGGTATGGAATGATTCCTTGGGTGTAACCTGGAGATTTTGAGAGCTTATGCTAGTGATCTGTTGACCCATTGTATATAGAACGTAGTAATACTCAGTGTGCATAGGGTTTGTGCTGTTGAACCCGTCATCTCGTTGCTGTTTTGATAACCTTGCATCCTTCCTAAATGAAGAGAAATCCAAGGAAGCTGGGTTTCTTAGTCTGGGGTTGTTCAGTAAACAATGTGTCTTGCCTCCAAAGGCTGGAGTTGGTATCTTTCAGTGTTAGAATCAGTTATTCTACTGTGGTAAGTTAATGTACGGTTTTGACGATTACTTTGAACACCTTTCAGCACAGTTTCGCTGGAGGTATGGCCAGTATCTCTCTGGTCCACTGGACAGGCCCCTGGTATACAGAGACCTGGTTAGTCATTCATTGTGGCCCTTTTGCCACAGTCATTTGCCAAGACACTTGTAGAATGACCCTGTCATTGGTCTGATTTCCTTGGGGCTGCACAGTGCTAACAAGAAGTTGGGCTGAAACAGAGAACAGCACATTGCTGTTCCCATACAGAACTGAGGAGACAATCTGAGTTTTCCCTTAAAATGAAACCAATTTCAAATAGGTTTGTTTCTATCCATCAGTTCCTCCTAGTATGTTTGGACCCACCAACTCAGTTCAGCAACATAAGAAAGGGATGGAGGTCCCAAAGGTACTATGTCCTTAGCAGATTTCAGTAGAATTGGCAAGTGAGTGAACGATGGGAACCCAGCTGTAGTGTTTCCATCACAGACTAGGTTGGAGGAGCTCAAGTGGTCATAGATGGTCACCTCAACCATCAAGTGCTAATCAGCTTGGGATGCTGGAGATGGTTCACACACAGCTCTAAGCAAGCTGCGGTGACCTGGCCATGTGGTCAAAGAACACTGCAGGCAATGGGAGTAGGAATATGAAGTGTAAGGAGTAAAAACTGGGGGCACAGGACACAAACCTGCAGTGAATCAGTTTCCATCATTCCTGCAGTATGGGGAACTTGGATTCTTAGATGCAAATTAGGATGAAATTAGTCCCATCTAGGGCTGTATAAAACTGCTGAGTATTCTACTCTATTTTCTCCCCTTTTTTGTCTTTTTTAGGGGGACTGGGGAGTGGGATTAGGGTCAAGTACTGTTAAAGACTCAAGTACCGGGGGACCCTGCAGAAAATGAAGTACTCAGAAGGATAGCCATTTTCAGTAAGTGGACTTAATCAAGCATAGATAGTGGGGAGTTAGACCATCTTTGAAAATCATGATGTGTGTCACATAAAAGGATTGGAGACTTACTGTTACAAGTTTATTTAAGTGAAGAGAGTTTTGGCTTCTTATGGATTTGAAGCCTTCTAGGGACTATTGGCATGGAAAATTAAGAGGGGTTTTGCTGGGGAGGTGCCTGGAGGCATTGCCTCTGTCTTGGTCATATTTATGCACACAAAAAGAACCAGAAACAGGATTGTTAGCCTCTCAGACTTCTCCAAGGCATTGAATAGAGGCTTGTGTTTCACTGGGAGAAAGCAGCATGTCATCTGCTAAAAAAGCAATTTTATATTCTTTATCATGGGTTGTGATGCCCTGAATCTAATTTAAGGCTTTGAAGTATTCTGAACCTACTTTCATTATCACCAAATCCCCTCCAGTTAACATGTTCAGGGAAAGGCACATATCTTAAAAGAAATAGCCATGCAAGGAGCCTTCCCCATGATAGCTGAGACTTTCATGCAGACATTGCAAAGCGTAATCTAAAACTTCCTTGGCTGCAATTAAGTAAATCTTGTGTCCTACAGCAGTGAGATAATATCTCCACAGAAATGCTTTTTAAAAGTTTCCTGTTTCTATTGTGTTCTCAATCCCCATGGGATAATATTCTCATTCACTAAGTCCTGGGTCCTTAAAAAAATAATAATTAAAACAGGTGTGAGTAAATGGGATTCCCCAACTTTTGTTTGGTTTTTGCTTAAGGAGCATTACAACACGCACGGTTTATTTGAGCAGTCTGGGGAGATGCCGGTGTTTGCACGCAGTTGGGTGAGCCCAGAGACACGAGAGTCTGACGAGGGAAAATGTGGATACTCAGGATGCACATCAGACCCTTTTATTCCATACTTTGTCTACATTGGCAAAGGTTTTCCCTCTCTCTGTCCCATCACATAGTTTGTGTTTTGGCTCCTCTCGCTGAGGAAGTGCTGTCTCATGATGAGCACACCAGTACCTTGTACACGTGGATTCAGTCCCAGCTGTGCTCTGATTCAGTGCGTCCTCCAGCAAATTACTTCACGTGCCTCAGTTTCTGCGACCGTAATGAATGCCAACCGAAAACAAGGGCATAAAAATAATGCTGCAGTTCCCAAATCTTTTTAATCTGCTTTTGTGCCTACCCCTGGGCTCACTACCCAGCTTGGCAGCCACTAGCTCACCCTTCAGGAGGCATTTTGAGCTTCTCCAGTGAAAGCTGTTGGACTAGTGAAACCTTTATGCAGCTATCTGGTTGCAGATGATGCCTGGTTCTCCAGAGGAACCTAATCCACAACTGAGTGGTTTGACTCTGTCTCCCTGATCTGCCAGAGACACTGCTCTGAAGTGCATTTTAGGAGACCACTGTGTTTCTAAGGGCATTTTGGGTCTGCTGCTCCCTCCTAGGGAACAGGAGAAGGAGGAGAAAATGGTCCATAAAATTTCCATTACTCTGAAAAGCAGAAACATCTGTTGGAGACTGCAAGTGAGGTTGGAAGTGGTATTTACCAGCAAGAAGCTGGCATCTAGTCTCTTCAGACCCTCTGCAAAATAACTCTTGCTTCCTCCCATGGAAAATAACGTGGAGGAATCTCTGAGTCAGGATCTGCCCCAGGCACTTAGAGGCAGCAGACTCCGCACTTCTTAGCCACGCTGTTGTGCATGTACATACGTACGTGGTGCATATTGCCTGTGCTCTGAACGAGGTGCATCTCATGAAATCACAGTTCAGCAATGAACTGTTTCTAATAACAAGTCTTACATAGTCAGCTGTTCTGCATCAGGCATTTTGGGTTTAGAAACTCAGCTCTTTAAAGCAGAGTTTCAGAAAATAAGCTGGGTTTTTTGTTTTTTTTGTTTTGTTTTTTTTTTAAAGGAGAGAATTGGAGGAAGTGGCAAAGTTCCCAAGATATCCAGAGACCTGTGGTCCCTCCATTCCCAGTAAAAACATGTGTTAGAGAAAGGGGAATGGCCTGCTTTCTAAGACAGTGCCTTGGGTCTACACGATGCTTGCTTATTCCACGTATAGCCCACGACCGCCTCTTTCGTGGTAATTTTGGTGCTAGAAGGGCAGGTACCTTCTCTGTGACTGCAGAGCTGCCCCATGAGAAGCTGCTATCAGGCGTTAGAGGTCTTCAGTGCAGCCAGTTCCCTTTTCCTCCTGTTATTCCAGAGGATGGAAGCGTCCTGCTGCCCCAGCTCTGTGAACTTCCCAGGGTTATTCTGGGCCCTGTTAAATCATCCCTCAAATATGGAGAAATGAACTGCACCTAGATTAGTCAAATGTCTCCATACGTTTTAAAGGAACGAGAGGTACGTGTCTGTCTGAGGTAGGTATCTCTTTCTCCTCGGTTTGGTCCTTCACCGGACCAGCTGTGCTCTGGGTGCCAATCAGAGAGGCTGTCCTGGGAAAGGGGCACAAAATCCAGAGGCCAGAAGCTACTGTGGACAACCTCCTCCCGGTAGTATCCTCTCCTGCCAGGTGGGGGTCTTGCATCCCTAACTGATGGCAAATTTACCATATAAAGTATGGCTGGAAGGCAATTAACATCTTTGGCTTTCATCGCAGGATGCTTTGCCAGCTGCTTCTTCCGGTCCGTTTTATTGTGGAGCATCTCATTAAAAAGCAAGGGGATTTAAATGGTGTTTGAAAACCAAGAGGCGAGAAAGGCTCTTCTGTGTCATCGTGGTGCAGTGTTTCATAGTCACAAGGCACTTCATTTGTTCAAATCCCTACCTTGCTCCAAGAGATCTGATGAGTAAATGAGTCACAGTGTGGGCTGAGCAGAGGCTGGTCCTAGGCTGTGAGACTGGCTGCTTTTTGGAATGAAATTAATTGTGAGCTCTACGCTTATACTAAGCTGGCTACCTGTAATACTGGTTGATTTAACAGGTTATTTCCTTGGCTTTGTGTAAATTGTTTTGAGACCTGATTCTGTGGGTACTACTGCTTCCCACGCCATGCGACGTTATCTGAAGAGTTGTCCTGAGTTGCCCACCCTGGCACAGGAGGGCACAGGGATGCTGAAGGTGCCAGGGAATGAGCCGATGTCTGTGACAAGATCCTGATCCCCCTGCCTGGGGCTGGTGCAATGCTTTGAATCTGGTTTTCTCCCTTCCACCTGTGCTGCACAGCTGGAGAGTGGTTCAAGGGTGCAGTTGTTTAGGGGGTTATGTGCATCCCCCTCAAGCATCCGGAGCGAGTGCTGTCAGATACAACATCCCAGGCTAAACCGTTAGTTTGACTATACATGGCATTTCTTTCTGTCCTTTTGCCAGGTTTTCTTCTGAGAATAATATATGTACGTTGCAACGTTAGCTAACGATGCCAAGGACTGCTGGAGGAACTCTTGCAAATGACCTGGTTTTTTGTGAGATAATCTGTGGGTTATTAAAAAGACATATATTCAAAAATCCTAAAGTCAACAGATTTGCATGAAAAATTGTCTGCCTTGTCTGGCTTACTTGACACTTTGGCTGTCTCAGAACAGATGGGACAGTATCCAGCTGTGGGAAAGGAAATACATTTAACGTTCATATTGTGGTCATTGAAATGTGAGGGGCACCAACAGGCTCATAAGGAACCATTGAGAAAATCCCCAAAGCCTATCAAAGCCTAGGTTGCATAATTTTGACATAACAGTGCTGCTCAGAGTAGCTGTGCTAAATCTAATAGCTGTCCAGGCTGTTCTGTCCTGTCATGAAAGATTAGGTTTGATTAAGACCAGTATGTTTCAGAAAAATCATTTGTCCCTGCAGATCCACTCAGGATGTTCTTGTGGGCTTAAAGAAGAACCTCGGAGGAAGCAGAAAGCTAGCTGTTTCTGGAGGGGAAAATAACCTGAGAGACACAGACTGGATTGAAAAGAAAAAAGACCCTCAACTGTCCCTGATTTTCATTAATGTTCTTGGTAAAAGAGATTTCCTCCTCTGGTAGGCTCAATCACTCACTACCCTGGTGAGCAGGAGTTGCTTTGGGTGGCTTTGGCCATGCGGTGCTTTCTTGAAAGAGTAGAACTGAGCCCAGAATAATTCCTTCTGTGCAGGAAAACCTAGAGGTGGATTAAAAACTGGCAACAGCTTCGACCGTACCACTCCGCTGCCTTCTCGCAGGGAGTTTTGGCAATGACAGCAACAGCCAGGCCCATAAGAGCCCCTTATTGCTGCGTGTTGGAGTGCTCTTGAAGCTCTGCTAGCTCAATGCCAAGGGCTGAACTGGCCCTGCAGCGGGGAGGGCAGCTCCCTTACTGCAGCTTTCTTCCAGCCAAGTAGGGTCCCCTGCAGTATTTCATAGCTTCCCTCTTACGATTTTTTTTCTTCTTTTTGCCTAGAGATGAGCCTGGATTTACCCCTTTCTGACTCTTGATAAAATTGATCTGTGGACCATCTTAGCTGTGCGCAGTGAGCAGAACAAAAGCTCTGACCCGAAAATCTTGAGCGTTCAGATCCACCTCCAAATGCCACAGCTTGAGCCCATCTCCACTTTTAATTATACCAGACCATTCACATGTGTCTTTGTCTGTTAAAGACGCATCCCTTCATATCTGTATCTGCTTTAAAATTATATCAATTGCTGTTTTTCTAAATCCCTCTATCAAAGAAATCCTCTCCCCTCCCTACTAAATCTCTTGCACTTGGAACTTCAGGGAACAGAGCAGATGCAGTTTGATGCCCTCATCCAAACTAATGATTTGTTTCTGGCCGAGAACATGTTACCATCAAGGGGTTTTAATATTCTGCAGAATTTAGTGGAGGCCAATAGAGTAGGAGGGGGTTAGATGCTCTGCCTTTGCCAAGATGTTTATGCAGCAGGAATGTTATTTATGTAAATCTGGAAGCACTCTTGAAGCGATAGCCTTGCTCTTGCATCTCAGACTTTTTTCATTAAGTCGTTGATCTTCCTTCAAAAAAACCTTTTTTTTTTTTTTTTAAATAAAAAATCCCTCTGAAAACCTAAAAGTCGAGCATGAAAAGTGCTTAGGGAAAAATATTTACTGCACAACTGCTCCAAACTACCCACATTATACAGACCACGGCAATTTCTTGAAGAATGCTGGGGTAACAACTGCCTGAATCAGGGTTTCACACATCCTCTCCCCCTCTTCTCCAGCTGCCTCCTTTCTCCTTGTAAATGAAGTTATTGCATGCTCTAGCATCTGACTGTCCTCTTTAGGGTAAGCCCGTTTCACCTAAATAGGCCATGCACAGACACTAAATTAAAAAATAAGGCTTGGAGAAAGTTCTAATTGCCAAAGTATGTGCACTAGGGACGAGTACCACTCCTCATCTTCAAGTTGTTCCTTTCTCGCTGGTACGAAGACCTGCAGAGACCGTGTTTCTTGCGTGAAGCAACCGAATTCTGGCAAAACTTAGTTTGTGCTCTTGAATTTTTTGGAAAGACTTGCTTTCCTTGTAAAGTTTTTAACATGCTTTATAAATTTCCTCCCTGTAAATAGCATGACAAATAAGTACCGCTCACAGCTTTGTCTGTTAAAACCCAACATGTAATGAGAAAGTTTGGCAGGATGGATTGAAGGGCACAAGGCAGACATCTTATGAATGTTTTTTATTGTAGGGGAAATCAGGTGGAAGCCCAAGTGTCAGAGCAGGGCAGTGTTGGCCATGGTGTGGCCTCCTGGGTGCTCATTGTATATATCCATGTGACGTGGCTTTTGGGGTGAGGAGGTAGGGATGCAAACTCAGTGAATGAGGTGGTGGCAGGTAGAGAAAGCCTGGATGAATGTGTTGCTCAGAGATCAGGGTGTGTATGAAGCTTCACAAATTCAGTCTTACCTTCCTTCCCTGGAGGGACATGGGTAACAAACTTGCAGAAGCAATTCTCCAGAGCCCCATTATCTGTCCTGAAGAGCTTTAGAAATATCTCCAAAAAGGCTAATGGCACTTCTGGATCCCTGTGTGGATACACTGTGAAAGATCGCCAAAGCTGGTGATGCTCTGACCTGCTCACTTCGCCTTCAGGTGCCCAGTGAAGCTCACACTGCACAGAAGGGGCTCCCTGGGCAGAATTATTCTGCACACCATGGAAATCAAGAGCTGTAGTGAAGTGGATACCGTGTTTCAGGTACTTGAATGTGATGAGTCCCACATAGGAACATGTGTCCAAAATTGTTAACTTGTGTTCTGCAGCCCATATCATTGCTGGAGCAGCTAGCGGGCCTCTGATGCTGCATGTTAATTAGTACGTGCAATGAAGCAGCAAGTTTGATAAGCACCGAGTTCCTGCAAACCAATAACGTGAACCACTCGTGACTGGAAGTGAGCAAAGACTGAAATACCCTGGGAAATAACACTGATCAATAACGTTGCCAATTGCGAGGGTTAATGGGGGGTTTAGCCCATACAACTCTGATTCCTGATTTAATGCAAAACTCTTGGCTTGGCATGTAATTCCTGTGACTTATTGCAGATAATTGACCTCGCTTATCTTTTGGGGATTTGCATTATCTGCACTAGCAGCAGAATTTGACCATATCTGATTGTCTCAGAACCCCAGCCAATCCAATGGCAAAATATAAACATCTGCCTGGAAACTATTTTTGAAGGGCATATATGGTAATGATGGTGATTCAAAGACAGAAGAAATGCACCTACAGATAGCATGGCTGGCATCCCAGACCCCTATCTTCTGCCTGTTGCTTAGGGATTCTTCTGAGTATAGCACATCTATGTAACTCACGGTAGTAGCGAAGGCAGTGAAACAAATGGTGACAACAAGCCAAATATTAATGCTTTTATAACAGAGCAACCCAAGCATTTTCTGAATGCTGGGGGAAACAGAAAGAAGCTGTTTTACAGTCACACCTGACCACAGTGAAGCCATCGTAATCCAAGTTTGTCCAAAGCTGAAAGAGCACAGGGAAACATCTTGAATCCCCCATTAATTAACCCGCTATGTTTTTTGCATCCCAAGCCATCTGAGATGGCTACTTTCAGCAAAGGAGGAAAGAAGTGCTATGGGCCAGACCCATGGAAGTTGGCAGATTACACCAGATGTGCATCTGCCTTTAAGCTCCAGCCGTAGAGCTAAAATTAACTTTTAGAAAAGAATGTTAAAAGCAACCAAGATGCATTTTTTTATTGCACATTTTCTTTTCTCATTTATTTTGTTGGGTTTGTTTCTTCTAATAGTAGGTATGAGACGAATTATCTGCGTTTTCTCCGAGCAGTTGTTACTGAGGTTTATTAACATCTGGAGTTTGACCTAGACCATCAGTGTGTGGCACTGGTAGCAAACAGGATTACGATGTGGCAAGGGGACATTCTTATGTGCATAAAGAATTCTTGGACTCCTTCCTGCTAGGGATGCTTGGATCCCTCAGAGATGGGTGTGGGGTTTATGAGGAGGGGGCGGAGGGGTTACTTGCTGGTTTTTGAATCTTGATGGGTAACACCCTACCCGTGGGGCAAATAGCAGGCAAATCAGAACCAGGAAGTGATGTGGCACATGCACATGAAAAATGATGGGTGGGGAATGTTAACCAAACTCGAAAGGAACTTGGGATAGGTGCCAGGCCATGTTCTGGTTCAAGCCCTTTGCTTGGCTTGTAGTTTGTCTCAACTCAGTGGCCCACTCAGTAAAACCCATACCTCTGAGAAGACCAATGCAGCGAGGGGCAGGAAGGAATTTTTTGTTTTTAAACATAATTTGGACCAGGACGTGGTGGGGATTGTCCCTTGAACAATTGCTTACTCATGGCTCTTGCATTGCTCAGCACCCTTCCTACTCTCTATCATGCAGTTCATCTTGAAAGCAGCTAATGCTGTCAGCATGTATGGCTGATGTGATAGGAACGGTTTCTAATGTATGCTTGGTTTCTTCAGTGCAGTCTAACAGCAAGAAGTGATTCCAGGAGCCAGTGCTCAGCCAGCAGCTCTAACACTTCACAAATTTTAAGGGAAATCTGGAAGTGGCTAGGCTTGGAAAATCACAGAGGTCACCTGCTGCCCTCTCTGGTCATTAAACTTCATGAAGGACAGCAGTCTCCTCTTAGAGCTTGATGTGCAATTTTCACTCTAGTATGGCTCCCTTGTCTTCATAGCAGGGTATGCTTTAGATACCCAATAGTGTCAGTCTTCTGTGCTAGTCTAGCCATGATCTGATGAAGATCCAAGTTTAGGGGGACGGTAGATCTTGGATGTATCTATATGCCTCTGGTTGTGAGCCCTGAAATCAATCAGTGCTGGATCAGAGTTTTTCCAGCTTCTTCGTATGAGAAGTCCAATTAGCCCTGACATCACCCAGGAATGACCAGGCCATAGCAGTGATCAAGCCCTGCATCCTCTCCTGAGACGTGGGCTTCAGGAGACAGGAGGGCCTGTAAGAGGTGTAGGATGAGGATTCCTGCGTTTCACGTGAGCTCCCGTCCCACCACAATAGGTTTATTGACCTACCGCATCATGTGAGAGGTGCAAAGTGACCATAGCATGAGACAGGATTTATCTTTTGAAGGTAATTATTCAGTAGAACCAAAGACTGTGGATTAAAGAATGTCCTTCAAGAAATGTGGAGTATCTGAGCCCAGGGAACTTAGATATATATGATTTGATGAAATAATTAAGAAAATATGCCTGGTTTCCTTCAATGAAACATGCAAGCCATCTCTAAATGCTTATTTGTTATGTAGAGATTTTACTGCTTGGATCCTAATTTTTCACAGCTGTAAAGAGAAGACAAAGGGTAGTGGAAAAAAAACCAGTCTTAAGTAGGAAGGAAGAGGTGTGTGATCAGAAAACCTTTGGCAAGTTAAGAGGATTAAGAAAGGCCCTAATGTTCTGATTTTAAGTTCTCTGAGTTGGACTAACATCATGGATTAGATTTGGGTGGTTAAGAGGAAGAAAATACCTCATTAAAAAGAAGCAATTGGGTTTAAAGTTGTTGTAAGACAATGGCTGAAACAGCTCAACTGGAATGGTCTCGCTTGCTTAATTCTGGGGTTTTGTGTGTGTGTGTGTTTTAATGCCCTCCCCCACCTCTTCACTGCCAATCTGAAAGCCTTCAGGATTTGCTTTAAAATATATTACTTTCTTTCCTTTTCCCCTCTTGGTATTACTGTATTTGGGCTGTGTTGCACTCAACGGTGAAGCTGAGCTGATGTCAGGAGCTAGGAAACCTTTGCTCTGGGGGCTGTGAATGCTGAAAAGTAGCGCTGAAAAAACAAGAGACCAGTCTTATATTTATCCAATTATTTCAAGTCCACCTCTTCTTTTACAAAAGTAATGGTGGATTTTTGCACCCTTACTCTTTGCAAGGTAGTAAACTAGTGGTAATTAAGCAGATGACCATTGCAGTGGGATTAAACTCTGCAGCTGAGAAGGGGATTCAGGGCTGAACTCTGCTGTCCCTTTCTCAGCTGAAGCTTCCTGAAAACACACACCAGCAAAATCATGGGAAGATCAGAGGGGCTCCATATGTTGGAGAAAGAGTGGGATAAATACTGATCTGAAAGAGCAGGAGCGAGCAAGCAAGGTCAGCATGGCAAGGCGGCAGCCAGGAGGTTGTGCGGTGGTAAACAGCAAAGCAAAAAAATTTAAGCTGTGTCTGTGACCCCCTTTCCTGAGAAATCACCTGAGAAGCGTTTAGTGCTGGTTGAAGGTTCATATGGCAAGGTTACCCATGATTTAAAGCTCTCAGGTGGCTCATTGACAAGTGTTTACTTGTTCTTGGAAGCCAACAGGAGAAGAGTTGAGAGTGCCGTGGCTTGGGCAGGTGCAGGTCCTGTCGGCATCCTCCCACATGGAGCTCCGTCCAAGGAGGAAATTAGTCCAAGAGGATGTCAGAAGATGCCATAACCCTCCTTGGTTAAGCAGGTTTGGGTTTGAAGGGGACTTGCGCTCTTCCCGATGGCAGCGTGCACTGCCAGCAATGCCAGCAGTCAACCTTCACTGATATGCGCGGGAGCCTGTTCGCTTGGACCATCTCACCGTTACCTCGGCTGCCTTCTCTTATGCCTGCCCTCCAACCAGGCAGATTTTTTTCATTTTCATACTGAAAGCAGAGCAGTTCCTCTGAGAGCAGCTCTCTTAGCCATAATATCTTGCCAATGGAAAAAGTGACACTAAAAATAAACTTGTTTCGGAAAGAAGCAGAAGCAGCTTCCAAAAATCCCGAACTAAAAAGAAAAAGGAAAAAACCCAAAAACCACCAACCCAGTCTAGACAGCTGCACTAGGTGGAGGCAATAACAACCAAAAGGAATAAATTAAACTGTGGTTGAGGGGAGAATTTGTCTCCCCTGATTGCAAGACAAAAGAAACCCAATTCCTTGTTTGTAGAAAGAGATGTTTGGGAATTTCTCAGGCCAGCTGAGGGCCTATTAGAGTGATGTGAACTGGAAATGGAGTTAGAGGGCTTTGGCTGGTTGCATGACCCAACTCCGGACCACACACAATATGCAAGGCTTTGACAAGGCAGCAAGTAGTGGTAGGTGGCAAAACCGTCTGTTATTCCACTGAAGAACAAAATGGACTTCTGCTGCGTGGCCTTGGCACCATCCGTGCTGGCGACGGAAGGAGAAGCAAGTCTCTCTCCTTCCAGATATCTACTTTCGGTTCTCAAAACTGCCCGGCGGCTATAACCATATCAGTAATTAATGAATGCAAGTTGTGACTGTGGTTTTAAAATTCACAAAGTAAAGTTGTGACTGTGGTTTTAAAATCTGTGAGGTGGTGGATTTCCCCTTTTTATCCTTCCAGTTGCGAGCAAACCGAAGGCTGGGTCCTGCCCGTGTTCTGGGTGGGTTTTGCTGGTTTTAGTTTCGTGTTATTCCTGGGTGTTGTGGCTGCACAGTTCGCTAAGGGGTTTGTGCTTTTTCTGTGTCCTGAGGCTTACATGTATGTATGTGTGCCACACAAACTTTGACTTGTTTGCCAGTTATTTGATTCAGTGTGGGCAGGATTTCATCCTGTGTCAGTGCTCACAGAGACTTCAATGGAAAAACTTTACCATATTTGTTTATTTTTTAACTTCTAAGGGAACAACTGAAAACTCGTCTAAAGAAATAGCCACGGTCATATTCTCAGTCTTCTTTGTCCTCTTAATGAAATCTGTCATTGGTCTGCATGTGATCTGTCTTGTAAAAATGAAATATCTTTTCAAGAGTGGATATTTAAGGCACAGATAGGAAATCTAAACCTTTCGGTTTTGGGAACTGTACCTGGAGCCTGCCTGGGCGTTGGTTCCCATCCTACAGCACACGTAGCAGAGGGAGGACCTGCGGGGTATCGCACTTCGTGTCTTCTCTCCTGGAAATAGGCAGCTGACAGATAAAAATGAGGCCAGCTTGTCCACTTGTAGTCATTAAGGGTCACTTGACATTTGATGAAAGCCCCAGTGTTTACCCTGGTGTCCAGACTGAATTCCAGCTTGCTTATTAAGGTTTTTCCTACATGAAACTCATCCCATAATTTCAGCTGAAACCCAGGTTTTTCTTTGCTTTTCCTGCAGCCTTGCACTGCAGAGGGGCTGCATTTCAGTGGTAAACAAGACGTGGGGCGTTTTGGTACGACCAGTTAGTACAATAGCTCAAGTACATTGACATCCAGCTGGAAAAAAGGGTTTGCAATTGGCTTCTTTATTCACTGCTTGCAAGTTTCCTTTTTAAATTGAATTATTGTTTAAAAATCAGATTGTTACTATTTTTTAAGATAGTAGCTAGCTGTTTACAACCAGACACATAGCCGATGAAATCCCAGTACCTTGGCTCAGCAGGTATTTGGTTTAATATCAAACCTGGCTGAGAATACGTGGAGTGTCGTCGTATTTTCTAAGCCCCGGTGAGGGCATTGCTGGCACAACGGGCAATTGCAGAGGTTAAACTCAAGGAGTTTAATGCTCAGAGAGGTTCAGCGAAGTATCCTTGTCCATGGGCTTGCTTTCTGCTCGTGGTCTGCGGCACGCTGGGTTTGTTTGCTTGGGACGTGGTAACACCACATAAACGGTTTGGGTTGGTTTTGGCTTGTCTTCTTCCTGTGTCAGGCAGGTTTTAATAAGCCGTGTTGGGGGTTTAGCCTGCTTTCCTAAGAAAACAAGCCTGACGTGAGCACACCATCTACATCGGCTTATGTTCCTTTTCCCCAGCAATACTTTCTGCACCTTATGGTCTGCAAAATACCTGCCAGTTTTGTGAAAGCAGTGGGCTAGGGAGAGGCGAGAGGTGCATGTTAGCATCCCACCGAGGGACCAGTCGAGCTGTCGCTGCACCCTGTTGTGAAATGCCAGGGAGCAGGTGGGGAGGGAGACGTCGTGGGTGCTCCAGCAAAAGAAACTTTACTTAGAATTTGCTCCTCCATTGGCATGAAGTGACCCGAGATGCCCAGCCACAGAAAATCCCTGCCTTGACAAGTGCCACTGCCTAGAGGAAAGCTTTGTTTAAGTATTTATGTTTGCCTGGAAGAAGCCACGCTGCTAAGCAGCAGATAAGCTCACCTGGAAATTACGAGCCAACTGAAGCTATTTAGTATAAAGGAGAACCCGTGAAGATCTCTGCAATAATAAATCCACCCTGTGCAAACAAAAATTAAACAGGACAATTGGAGCCGTGTGGTTTTTCCCAGTTGCTTTGCAAACATTAAACACCCCTGTGAGGTATGGGAGCCTGACTCAGCCACGGCCGGGCTTACTGTACGAACCACAGGGACCAGCGCAGCCCAAACAAGGATACAGGCAGATAATCAGCAAGATGTTTCTGTACGAACAGTTGACAAAAGGCTTCGTGCTATTTCTGTCCCACCTGATCCACTTCCACCTCCCCAGCTCCTTTTGATGTTTGCTTTCACGGCAATTTCTTACAATGTGAAATTCATCCTGGTTTTAATGGTTTGGGGATGATGTGGTTTTTCACATGAACAGAACAATGATGTAGAGCTCTGAAAGATGCCTCTGCTCTTTATCAGCAATTTCTTTCAAGTACTAAATGCTTTTTCTTTCCCTTTTTGTTCTGCAAAGGTGGATTCTTCCCCTGCGCTGTTTACTAATTAAAAGTTAGTTGGTAAAGAATAAGCATATTGTCCCTGCCGTGGTTTGATCTATTGTTATTAGGGCTCTGTGTTGTTACAGATGAGATCAAAGAATTTAATTTATGATGGGTGGATAGGTCAAGTTCAGTCGTCTGAAGCGGGCGCTGGGTAGAAAGCACGGTCAGACAATAATGTCTTAAGCAGTAGTCTGGGCAATAAGCTTTCCCTTATAAATAATACAGCCCCACTTTCTCCATTTTTGACTCGAGAAAGTCAAGCAGTCCTTTGGATATAAATATTTGAGGACAGCTGGATGCATTCTATTAAACCCCCTCTGCCTTCGCTTGGTACAATATCCACAGGAGATAATACAACACCAGAGGAATCCGAGGCTTAAGATAAAGGAAAAATCCCAGGACCATGACTGCGTGTTTCAGCCAGCCCGATTCACAGGTTTGCGTCGTGTCTGCATGTGTGCTGCGACTTCCTATGATATTTTTAACGTGATTTTAAAATATCCCTTGAGCTTGCAGCAAGAATCTCTAATTAAGACTTAAAGTTGATGCTGCGAAGTCTTAGTCACACCCTAATAACAAAAGGGGAATGGGGCGGGGGAACAAATTTATTGGGTCTGCTTATAGTCTCTAGCTGCAATATTTTCCTTGAACTCTGCTCAAAGAGGAATGGGTTGGATTATTTCCATTTCATCTTTATTTATTACACATCAGCATGCAGCACTGTTATGAAACCAAGAAAGACACCCACCTCTCCCCTATGCCTATGGAAACCATGAGGCCTGGCTTGACATGCAAGATGAGTAACCTGGGAGCAGTTTCTGGGCTCTATTATTGGTATGTGTCTATGAATGTACGGCTAATACAGCTGTATACGTGGTTTGTGCTTTCCTTGTATTCTGCCCAGCTGGAGCCTGGAAGCTGGTTTTGGGAGGGAACCACATCTCCTTGGGTCTGTTTGGAGGGCGCTCAGCACACCATGGGCTGGTGGAAGATGCAGGGTAGCTTGGGGCTGTAGCTCGGCTTGTAGTTGGGCAAAAGGAGCTTTACTGTCGGTTCTGTCACTGAGCTCTGCCTCTCCGTGTATGTTTTTCTGTCCCAGCAAGGGCTGCGGTTTCTTTGGGCCAGGCAAACTCATTACAAGACAGCTAAGCTGTAGCCTTTGCGAAAAAGCCAAATGCAAAATGTCACTGCTTTCAAAAGAAAACATCCCTTTCCCTGACCTGCTTCACGGAGGAGGAGGTAACACGTTAGTGCCCTATGGATGGGTTTCCATGGGCGAGCAGCCTCCGTGCCCTGACGTGGCAGCTCAGCTCGCTCACCCAGAGGGTCCGTGTTTTCCCTGCTTGTGAAGCTTTGGCTTTGATCGACATCGCCATCTAAAGACCCTAGGGTGCCCTCTCCCACATGGGGCTTCTGCTCCAGGTCCCTCTCTGTCTTGGCTGGCTATTTCTTGTCCAGTTTGGTGGTAGTTTCAGCTTGTCACACTGATGCCTCCACCTCCCCTGTCTCTCTGCTCCTGCTCCCAACCCTCCGTTCTTCAGCTGTGCATGGCATTGTGGCCTCGACCAGAGAACTGATCTGGCGTTAAAAAAACAAAACCCGTGGAAGTTACTCATAAATTGGGATGTTTTTGCGGGGTTATTTTGAAGAGAGAGCAGTTCCTCAGGCTGGTTCAGAGCATGGCCACGCAGAGAGCTGTGCTGGCGGGGCAGAGGGATGCTGTGCACCAAGAGGGGAGGAGATGCTCGGGGAGGGGACGCCTTGCACCCACATCTCAGCTAGGCTCCCACCTGTGACATGGCCTCAGGAGAGCGGCTGCAAACCACGCGTGGTACAGAAACAGTTTTCCTCCGACGGTTGTGTCGGGGGAGTCACAGGATTGGCAGCAGTATTTCAGCTGTGGTGATACAATCACAATATTTTCAGTTCCTGATAACACCCTCAGTTCCTGATTCACCCTTTTTAGGGACCCTTTTTTTTTTTTTTTTTAAGCATTGAGAGGTCAAACTCTGTAAGGTGTAACTGCAGCTGGTACAACCCCCTGCTGCTGCTTTGGTTCAGGGAACGTTTGGTCAGGGCTGTTCTATTGCTTTCCATTTTTCTCACTCATCCATACCTGCAGACTGATAAGCCACAGCCATAACGGGGCAATATTGGAACGGACGATGCTCTTGGGGCATTTTTTAACCTGATGAGAAGCTGTGAATATGTGATGCCTCGGCATGTCCTTGTAAATCTTGCAACCCAAGAGTTCGATCCAGGAAGCTCGTAGAGTCCAGATAAGCCTCGGGGATGCTCACACACGTTGTGTTGCTCATCCAGACCGAAGCCCCAAAACTTTTAAAATTTTCCCATTATGGCTCTGTCTGCCAGTCGGCTTGGAAGCTTTAAAAGGGGAACTGGTGGGTGGTACAGTGTCTGTCTTAGTGTCTTCATCGCATTTACTGCCTCTTCATTTTCTGGAATAAAAGCTTGAAGCTTTTATTTCTCATGACTTTACAATGTATCATCTTAGAAATCAGTCTTCCCCTTTAGTTTACTTAATAACGCTGTCTAAAGTCATTAGCTAGAAAGCATTCAGTGACGATTACAAAAAATCTTTACAAACCCCACTCCCCTCTATGGTGAGCGAGAGGGACAAAGAAAATCTTTTACAACTTATTTTTTCTGTCTTAGTAAAATAAAAGCAGCCCCCTGAGAGGCATTAGTAACTATTGAGAACCAATATTTAGATGTAGTAATTTATCTTCGTGTTTATAGAAACCACAATTAAATATTTTAAAATCTCCAGAAAATTATAATTAGAGATCTGTAGCCAAATTTTGGGGGAGGGAGGGGAAAAAAAAATTTAAAAGGCTTTTAATGTCTAGGGATTTGTGTTGTTTGTTTCTGTTGACTAATATATACAGTAAACTGCCCGAGTCCCGAGGTGACTCACGGGCTGTGCAGATGGTGAGCTTTCCTCCGGGCTCACTGAGTTAATTGAGTAGGAAGAGATGCTGCGTAACCGCCTTCTCCGGTCCCATGTCCTCGTCCCCTGCTGCAAAACCAGAGGGTGTGTGAAAACCCCTCCTGGAGACCCAGCTGCAGGAATATTGGGTTTTCCAGGCAATTACGTTTTTGGGAAGCTTGTGCTCTGACCCAATGTGAATGAAACGAGATTAGTTGGGGTCTTCTGGAGGCTGCCAAGGTGAAAGCTAAGCGGAGGATGCAAGCATGTGGGAGGAGAGCGGCTCTTGGAGGACAAAGTAGCTTCTTTCAGGGTCCAGTCTCCCAGGGCTGGTTCATACCTGGGAGGAGTCTTGGTGTGAGCAGTACTCTGCCTTCCTTTCACCATTGTAGCTGAGCATTTGCCACCTTTGTAAAGATTTTGAAGAAAAGAAGTAAAAAAAACCCCAAAACCCAAACAAAAAAACCCAAAACAACCAACCCACAACCAAAACCCCCTTACCCTGAGTAACCCCTTTTGTTGCCTGTCCCTGCTGCTTTCACAGTTGTGCATGGACTTGCAGAATGCAAATACTGCATGCAATTCCCTGGAGACCCCTTGTAAACTAATCTGGGGCTGCTTGAATGAGATGCTGCGGAGCTGTGGTCGCTTCACCCGGCCTCTTCGGGCACTGTGTTTCTTTACCCAAACTCACCTCTCATTAACTGTGCATTACCCAGTCAAGTTGAAATGTCCTCATGCTTCGTAGTCCTGATGACCATTGGTTTGGAACGTAAATATCCATTCCCTGGTCTTATGCTGAGGAGTAGTTCCCTTTACGCACGGTGCAGGGAACAAAAGCTCCCACGTACGTGGTGCTGACCACAAGCTGTGGCCGATCTGATCTAGCCAAAGCAGAGGGTGACATCCCATTTACTTTGGTTGAAGTCATCTGCTAATGCTGCCTAATTGGAAACTGAGCTCCTACATGGACCTGGCCCTGACTGTGAGTATCGAGCCTTTCTGAAAATCCTGACTCTATTATGGTATCTTTACTATGCAAAGCCTCTTCTTGGCGTGGGGACGGATGCAAGCTCGTAACAGTATGCACTTAGTTATAGATGTAATTTTATTTGCCTTTCTTAGAATCTTTAATATAAAACTCAGTAAAAAGACCTCTCTAATAAAAATGGCTCAGAGAAATAACAATAAACAGGTTTTATGATACGGAAGATACATTAAAAAAAATCCTCCTAAGAAAAGTGATCTTAAGAGTCTCAAAAAAATATGGAATATGGGAGATTTTTTGCCCGCCCACTACAATCAAAGATGGGTGGTCTGCATGCCATGTGAGCTTCCTCACTCTGGCTCTTGTGGGCAGGAGAAGGGGAGCTGTGCTATGTCTCAGTAATGAACTCTGACTGTCCAGGAAAGCATTTATTTTTGCAAAATTAAAAAGGGGGGGGGAAGTCAATGGATCTGTTTATAGCTATATAAAAAAGACAGAAAAGTTAATGCTAACATATGTTGCTTCATGTTCCCAGAGCAAAAACATTTGCATGATAGTAGTCCGGAGCGCAGGTGGTAAGCGATCAATACCTTTATTTATTTTTAAGGGATGGCAGGACAGCTCACGTAAGGGAAGGAGGTGAACATGTAGAACCCCTATAGACGCATTATATTCATATGTAGATACTGTAGGCATTGTATTGCATAGACTTTAGGGGTCTATACCCAGCTGCCAGGATCTCTAAAGCTAAATCATCCTCTTAGCAAGTCACCAACTGAAAGATACATTCTCCTCTGCTTGTGTTTCTCCCTGCCACAGGCAATAACGAGCTGGGCTGTGGACCGTGCCCAGGCCCCCAGGGCAGAGGTCCTCCCGAGCACCCCGGGAGCCCAGCTCTGGGCTTCTGCATCTGCCTCTCCTTACAGCGAGGTTTTGTTCAGCAGGAGGTGTCCACACCACGCGTGGTGGCTTGGTGCTGAAGGGATGAGAGGACAACGTGTGCCATGGGGGCAATTAGTGAAAGACTGCACAGGGGCTCCTTTCTGAATCATGGTCATGTCTCTGTGGTCATGGAGAGTGAGCGATGTGACGGGTAGAGCAGCAGTGTGAGTGCCCTTGTGACTGCTGGATTTGATTTAGGAGATCCTGGCTAAATGGCACAAATCATATACCGCTTCCAGTGTCACAGATCCCAGTCTATAAAATGCTGAAAATACTTTCTTTCTCCTCCTTATTGATGCAGACTTTTGGGGTAAGGGACTGACTCCTGGCATGAGCTTTTAGACTATGTAAGCCAAAAGCTACAGGCTCTTGTAGGCAACTAACGATGTACTACCATGATGATGATACCCAGACGTGACATCTCTCTTTACAGATCTATACAGACTATATATTTTTCTTTATGGATACATATTCTTAGAGATACTTCTTTTTTCCTTAATCTCAAATATTTGATTGGTGATTACTTGTATCTCACACAGATTTCACTGGAAGAGTCCTCTGGTGGTTAATTGTGACAGCACATGAACTTTTCATCTTTTCTGTTGCTGTAAGTGATCAAATAGAGACAAAACCCTATTTCCTGCCTTACTGTGTCTTCTGAGGGGGAGGCGGGGGGCTGCTGGTGTGAGATCATCTCCTTTCGGAGGACAGTGAACTGGGCTATGAGACCACAATCTAAATACAGATGAGATAACTGGCAAGGCTCCGAGATATTGCTTCAGGACCTCATATATCCTCCCAGCCTTCAGGATCCAGGTGTTGCAAGTTACAGAGTTGATCCTCCTGACATCAAATAGGGTTTCCTCAATTCATAAGACCAACAGAAGGGTTGACCACAAAGATCCAGGACTTACAGGTGTTGTGATGATTTGATTTGCAGGGCATGTAGGGCTGACGTTATCTTCCATGGAGAGGGAAGCTCCTAAGTGCTCATTGTATCAGGCCCATAGTTTGCTTTCCCATTCAGACCAGGGCCAAGTACTCAAGTATAAGTTGGGAACTTTGGAGCCTGGACTTATGGGCTCTTTGCTTCCCGTCCTCCCCATAAGACTGTCTCGGAGGTGGTCTGGTGGGACAGCAGGCAGGACTCAGATCAGTGTGGCAGGCTGGGCTTTACTGGGACCCTGCCTGTTTTGCCTTGGACCATTGTCCATATTGGCATTTTCATGGAGCACTTTGATCATTGACAAATGGTTTTCTGCCAGAAATGTTCCACCAGAGATCTGTTGCAAACAGATCTTAAGAGTAGATTAACTAATAATTAATGATGCTTTTTCTACATGCATTCCCACAGGACCCATTGCTGGTGGTTTGATTGAAAACATGAATGAGTTAAGCTCTACTCCATCTCTGCAAGTTAGAGAAATATGTCATTTTTATTTTTTCCAATAACACCAGCAGTTTTTCAGAGCACTAGACCGGAAGCAACACAACAAAACTCGAGAGTTCTGTCCATTTTTCTCCTAACTGTTAACAGAGCTCAATCTTGTCCCAGTGTAAATATCCAGGATCCCCCTATGCCACGTACGAGGTCAGCCCCATCCAGCCCCGCATCATGTCACACCCTTGCAGAGGCCACCTGAAGACCAGCTGAGCAAGTCTATCTTGGACTGGGTGTAGTAAAGAGGGTTGGGGAAAATCACTCCAAAATTGAAGGCTTTCCTGATGTCTTTACTAGCAATATCTGTTTTAAAATCAAGTGAGCTCTGGCTTGGGTCTCTATCTATTCCAGCTGTAGCATTATGGCACGAGGACAGAGGCACCCTCCTAGGTGTGAAATACTGCAAGGTGAGTTCATTTTGAACACAAGGGTGGCCTGGCAGTGGGCGATACCATGGAGAGAAGCAGTTAGACCAGGAAAGAGTCTGAACATTTCAACTGCAAATATGTTTCAAGTTCTCTGGTTTTGATAACATTTCCTAGGTTTTTAGTTCACCAGTTTGGGTCTGGTAATGGGAACGATGGTGGTTACCTCACTGCTGGGCTTGCGCTGACGGAGGATGCTGGGGGAAGATCAATCATTGCTGTTGCTGAGGCTTCACCGATAACCTCTGCCCGGGGCTGGATGAAGCTACAAACACTTCCTGGTCTTCTGAGATGGGAAAGCGCTTTTTTCTCTGTTTTATGTATTTTCTTAATGTGTGTTGATGCTATATGTTATTAAAATCGATTACCTCCTTCACTTATTTCCTCTCCTCTGGACTCAATTACTTTGCATCTCTTTTTTTTGGAAACGTAGGTTGAAGCTGATACAAAAGAAATAATATCCAATCTGTATTTCTTAGGGTACAGGACCAGTCTGTCAGGCTGTTGGCACAAAACAACAATTGTTTTATTGTTGGGGTAAGTAAATAAGAACAAGAAGTCTTAAGTATTGGCATATGTTGATACTTGGCCAAAAAGGTCTCTAAACAATACGTTTTCTATTCATTCCAGAAACCTCATACTCTGTTATTTCTCATTTAATGCTGTTGGCAAATACCCATGTCACCATCTAATTTTGACTGTAGTTCAACTTTTTTAGTGCAAAGCTAATCCTCATTATAGTTGTAAACATGTGTTTCATTTGGCCTTGTGCTCATGTGCTAAAGTGACAAAGGCAATCTAGGGTTTCTATCAGAAATGGAGATGTATAGGTAAGCATTTTGTTCAATCTACTTCATCTTTTATACAGTGAAAATCAGCCCAGTTGCTTAATAGGGAAGAATGTTTTTATAAGCCTCTCTGTACTCACGTGCTTGGCCCATTTCCTGCTCTGCATCTTTTTTTTGGAAAGATGGGACACACCAAGGAGAAAAAGAACAAGTGAATCTACAAATGATCGTAAGAGCCATCAGGATCTTGTGTAGCGGCTCTGTGTGTCTCTTCTACATCTTTATGTGCTCTTCAGACACCTTTTTTAAAAAAAAATTTTTTTTTAATTTTAATGTGCCTCAGTTTTCATGGAGATTTACAAGCTCAGTCCTTAATGAGGCCCTACTCAAAGTGAATCCTCTTTAAAATGAGAATTATTTTAAGGGATCACGAATCAGCAGCCCTAAAGTCACAATTCACTTTCAGGCAATTTTATTTTGTAAAACGTTTTATAGTTTTTAATGGCAAAATTCAGCCTGACTTCCCTGCTTCCGGTGGAGCAAGTGACAAACTGTTTAGCAAAATAATCTGATTCATGGAAGCCTGGCAGTGGCTACACCTGAGGTTTAAGCGTTGTCACCAGTCACCAAACTCCTTAAAATGCCCTGAGCCTTCCAAGGACAACAAGATACCACTAACCTGAGTCAAGTGGGACCAGACCTGGTTTCTGTATGGTTTCTTTCATTAGGGTAGGGTAGAATAGAATAGAATAGAATCATAGAATCATTAAGGTTGGAAAAGACCTCTAAGATCATCTAGTCCAACCGTGAATATAATAGAAGAGAAGAGAAGAGAAGAGAATATTTTCAGTTGGAAAGGACCTACAATGATGTCCAAATGCATCATCTAGTCCAACAACTAAAATTATTCCATCCTCATGAAGTTCCTGGTTGAAGTGTAGATTCACGTTGGCTCTTTTGCTAATTACTGCTAGGTTTAAAAGTCACCTAGGAATAGGTCAAACAGAGGGAGGAGTTGGGAGGCACAAGGTGAAGGAAGAGTTTTGTTCCTGGCTGTGGTCTGCAATGCGATGGGGGTCAGCACAGTGGTTGCAAACCATTACCATCCTACAGCGGTAATGCCAAAATAGGAAGTCTCCTGAGGAATTCCCAAGCAGACACAGCCCATCTCCTTGGACTGGGGTGGGTACCACAGCCTCAGCAGCTGGCAACTTGGTCTGAGTTTGTCTGCGCTAAAGGAAAAATAGTTTGCCACAAAACATTTTTCTATATTCAAATACACATTTGAGCCACAAACATTTCTCTGTGTTTGCATATACCACCGAGTCGCAAATTGTCGTCTTGTATTTAAATAGGCCCCAAATTCAACCCATATATTTCCAGTCATTATCACCCCATTATCCTTTCTCTTTTTTGCTATTTTTCTCACCAAGCAGTGGTAAACCCCAGGCCCTTTCTCAAACATGTGGTTGATATAAGAGGAAAGGAAAGTTCTTTTCAAATATTAAAATGTTTTTAAATACTGTTTTATAGCAATCATGGTCATCTGCAAGAAATCAGTTTTCAAAGAAGCGTTTGATGGACTGACAATCATTTGAGCCTGGGATGAGATGAAATGGTCCGATTCAAGCCGGATTAGGACTCACTGTTCTGGAGAGCACATGAGTTCGGAAGAGATTGATGAAGCTGAATTTTGAAACTACCAATTTGGCTTTTGAAGTGTGTTGGGATCCAGATTGGCAATAGTAAAATAGAGTTTTACACCACTAAGTGGTCACCCCGATTTGACAACGATGGAAAATTGTGGCTGTTCGATAGCTGTGGGAGCGCCTGAAGCATCCATATTACAGCATTTGTCACCACCTTTAGCACAACTGTGTTGGTAGTCAGGGTGAAGAACTGAACGAGTCTTGTGGTGACCAAGGCTGGAGGAGACCTTGTTAGATCGCATCAAATAAGCTTGGAGGTGCAGCACATGGAGAGCTCACCTCAATGGTGCTGTGGGGTAAGTTCAGGGCTCTGACATCTAGGGTGACTGCAGCAGACACGTGAATGTGAAATCAGTTCCTAGAGGAAAAAATTCTCCTTTCTGCCTTTAGCTCACTGGGTTCTGCTTAGGGAAACCTCATCATTTAGGTGGGGTTTTTTGTCTGCCTGTGTTTTGCTCTTTTTTTTTTTAGCGTGGCAATTTTGTAGGGACTAACGTGACCCGGGCCGTTGCTCTTGACACAAGGCTGCGTGCATCCTAGGTGTCTGCTTTGGGAGGATCAGAGCTAGCTGAGAGCTTAAGAGTATCTTAAGGGTATGGAAGAAGGTGGCATGCTTTGTATAGAGGGCAGCAGTAAGGAGAAATGATAAATGTACCAGACAAGTCACCCCATCTTTCACTGCACTGAGGGAGAAATCCAGTCATGGCCTCTCGTCCTCTTGATTAAAGCTCTAAAGTTTTTACTACCTCCACCCAGTATTTCTGGTGCATTTGTTATATAGCTTCCTGTAACGTTTATTGCTCTCCAGCGCATGCAGGATGTTTGTTTCCTACATACTTCAATTTATGTTTTTTGCCATTAGCTATGGATATTGTTTTGTTTGTATATTTAGAGAACTTTCAGTATTACATTTCAATGTGTTAATATGGAAGAAACTAGAAAAAACTCTTTCTTGGCTGGAATTCATCAGGTTCTCAGCAGAATGGTTGCATTTCAAGTTGCTATACTCACTGTGCCGCGTGGCTGATGTACCCACAGTATGAGCTAGCTGCTGAATTTTCCACCACGTATATTGTCTTTACTGGATGTCCAGGTTCAGAAGCAGCAATAACTTGGGGTTGGTTTGGGTTTTTTAGTTTTCTTTTTTATTTGTTTAATGCTGGTAAGGCACAGTCAAGGCTTCGGTGATCAAGAGCCGACACTGGTGCTGCTTTAAAAATCATTCATGCTTTTCAGGTGTCCAGCTTCCAAACTACTTAGGGCACAAGGGGAAATGTAAACATTGTTCTGTTATTCAACCTACTACATAAGAGCATTGAGTTTGACAAGGCTCCAGGTACCCCCATGTCCTGTCCTTACCTAGATCAGACGCTGATATCCCTCCCCAGTGACATATAATCTGGCAGGCTTGTTTTCACTATAACAATTGCCCACTGTAAATGTTGGTTGTGCTTCTTCGTGCCTGCCCTGCCAGAGCTGCTTCCAGGAGCTTCTTGCTGCATTTCTCAGGATTCAAGCTTGTAGCAGTTTTTTTTTTAAATATAGTTTGGGTATATTTAAATGCAAGTTCAGGTGTGTGCTGTATTTACTTAATCTGTATAAGGAGGGAGGTGATTTCAGATATTCTTTTGAACCTCGTATCTAAAGCCTGTCCAGACTTTTTTTTCCTTTTTTTTCCTCTAAGATAGATATATGAGGTATTAAAAATTGTGAAACTTCTTGATAGGGGATGGGCTACATTGGATGAGGCTGTCTGCAGAGCCCAAAGTTGCCTGCAGAGCGTGAGATGAATTTCAGGTTGTGCCATTGATAGACTTTACGCTGGACACGGAACAGATAACGGAGCTACTGAAGGTGAAAGTGCTCATTGCAGAAACTACGTATGCACCGAGGGCCTCGGCAGAGGAGAGGGGCGACGAACACAAGGTTCATTACTGAGAGCAAAACTTGGTGTCTTTGTTTCTGCACTGATCTTGCAGGGAAAGCAGAGCAGGAACCATCCCCTCTGCCCCCGCCATCGCTACGCCTGCTCTGCCTTTGATGAACATGATTCATATTTATACCCAGGCCAGCAGAGATTGTAAGGCCAGGTCTGGCAAATACTAATGGTCTGACTTTGCAACAGCATAAGAGCATTCAAAATGCTAATTTAAAGTATGAGACATATATAAGAATTATAAGCAGTAATAAATGTGCTCCAACCCAGGCAGGAGAGAATTACTTCTTCTGATCAGCTGGCAGAGCTGGATTTAGAACAGGACTCTGGACTTTGGTGTAGTTTGAATTAAGCTGGATTTCTGCATTGTATTATTTTTACAGTCTCTTCCCGTCCGACAGAGATCTCTCTCTCTTTGCTAACATAAAGTGTATGTCTCTGTGTTGTGTACACTGTATGTAGCTCAGACAAGAAGAAGGCAGCAGCCCACTGCTCTGCCAGGGAACAGTTGTGCCGTGATGGTTCAGGGCTCCCCAGGCTGGTGGATGTGACGGTCCTCCCGGGCATCCCGGCATCCGAGGTGAGACAGCTCCTTCCCAAAAACCTACCCTCTCTCTTGCTGCGCTGAAAGACCTTCTCCGCTGGCCCCGAAAGCAGCAGGGAAGCGTTCCCATCTAGAGCAGTTTGCTTCTCTTTACTTACCTTTGGCCTCCGGGTCAGGAAACCTTAATAATTTCCTTTTTATTAATTTAATCCATAGTTCCTAATAATTACCATAAATTAAGCCTGCTGGGGGGAAAAACACAGCCAATAAACTACAGAAACTGCTAGCTTTATTTGGGTAACGTCAGTACCTAGAGGATTGTTTCCTGTAGGTCAGTCCCTTGGTTATCGTGATTAACTTGAGATCAGACCAAAAGGCAGAGAGTTTCCCGTCCACCTTTTAAACGAGGCTCAGATGTGCCAGGAATTCTGCTAATACACAGGGTCCTATTAAATGCTTAACCTTGGTGTGAAATGAACTTATTCCTGCCCCTGTGCAGGTACCAAATATTTCCCAAGGACCATTTCTCTCCGGTTTGGATGGATTTGTCTTGAGACACTGGCTTGTTCTTCCCGATGGCGTTCACACTAGTGAGATGACAGCAGCAGGCACGGTTCTCCTTTTAACGCCCTGGAGCTCAGCGTATGGATGCAAATCATGCATTACCTCCCGAGAACAAAAAAAAAACTAAAAAAAATTCTGGATTTGCAGTGGGAAAATTTTGCAAAGACCTTTCTTTGGTCCTCCTTAGCAGCACCTTTGGAAACGATGAAGAAAGTGGGAATTATAACAAGCCCATGGGATGAGAGGCTGACTTTGGGAGCCCGCGGAGGCCCCGCTAGTAAAGGGTTGCTGGTTTCCTTTTCTAACTGGGCTGAAGCCAGGCATTCCTGAGTGGCACCGGTCCTCCCAGCACTGGAAAGGAAACATTCCCGTTTGTTAGCTGTGGAAGTGCACGCCTAAGCCAAAGGTTACCAGGCTGAGGTGATATTTTTGCATTCCTACAATGTCTTAGCTTTTTTAAATTAAATTCTTGCAACATGAGGATTTAATCCCTTCTGGTATATACGGCATGTGTGTGTATATGTGTGTGTGTGCGTATTTTTTTTTTTCCCTACAAAAATTTCATCAGGCAAGTTATTTGTGTGTTTGAAAATTGGCTCAGATACAGGGTCAGTAACTTTCCACCCAGAGCCCATGGCAAGGTTTGGGGTTTGAGGCTGAATAGAGGTTCAAGTTTTAGGGTTGTACTTGAGTTGAAACTAGATCTGGGGTTGGGAGGCACTAGGGATGAAATCTGTTGCATTGTTCTTGAATATTTTTTTATTAAAAATAATGGAAATAAGCAGTTTTCCTGTGCCCAAGTCTTTTAAAAGCAGAGTTCTACCACATCGAAAACGGTACTAAGAAAATTAGTGGTTTCCAATATGGAATTGGGTTCGAAATCCAATCCCAGAAGGTTAAGTTTGGAGTCATAGACCGAAAATTAAGCTCCAGCAAAACAAAAAGCATTTTGATTATAGTACTGTGATGGGTGGGGGAAGAACACAGACCCTGTTCCTGCTAGCAAGGAGGTAGAAATCGCTTGGGACCAGATAGTTGCCCCAGGACGGGGCTGCGAAGCCGAGGAGGCAGCAGCAGGCTGCAGCTGCGTGTCGTGGGCTCCAGGAGCAGGTATTCAAGCCCAGGGTTACTTAAATGAACTCAAAGCTTTGGCTTCAGAGCACGGCCTTTGTCTCTGCTTGCACTGAGCTTGCACGCTCTCTGCCCTGCTTCTGTCGCCAGGAGATGAAGGTAGCGGTTTTTTCTTGGGGGGAAAAAAAAATAAGTGAATAACTCAGGCTGTGATCTAGTTTATTTTCCCTTCTGCTGAGCTGCTGTGCCAGTTTTCAGATGATCAGGCTGATCTAAACCCATCTACGCTGATGCCCCAGAGAAAATACCCGCAGCCTGCTTCTGTTAAGCCAAGGAACCCGCAGCGCTGGCCGCGCGCAGGGGACGGCACTGTGTCCTGATTTGCACCATAGGGTAAACATGAACCAGGCCCACCGCACTGGGAAAGAAGTGCCTAATTGCTCTAAGCCAGCATCCAGATTTTAAGCATTGACCTTCTACTGAGGTGCCCTTAAAAATCTGTCTCTGTCGTGCTGGGGAACTGTAGTATTTCATTTTTGTGAAGGCTTTTCTCCACTGAAACGCTCAGCTTGAGCTACGATCTGTGTTAATGCCGGGGAAGTGCCCATGCGTGCGCTGCTAAGAAGACCTGGACAAAGGCAGGTTTGGCTGTGTCCTGGCTGAAGGTGTCTTGGAGCGAAGACGCTTGGCTGAAACGAGGGTCATGGTGCTCCAGGAGCTGGTTCTCTTCTGGTGGCTGCACCAGAGCAGCCGCCATGGCCAGCTCGGGTTTGCTCAGAGATGGGAGGTGATGTCCTGAGCTCTTCCCTGGCGTTGGCTCAACAGAGCCAATGTGATGGGAGAAAATGCGGTTTTTGCTCAATAAAGGTATCTTTTTTTTTTTTTTGGTCACTGCTTCCTTCTTTGGAAGAAAAATGGTTCCTCTAGGTCTTGACATCTGCTGCTATTTAAGGGAACGTCATCATCACCAATCCATTCCTCCTGGGGTCTCAAGGTATATAAAGCCTTATTCTTCCCAAATTTGTGATTGAAAACAGATATTATGTGATGGTGTCCCTTTAAATGCCGTGTCAGTGATGGGAAGCTTATTAATTAATGGTTCCACAAGACAGAAGCTGGCAATGAACAGGGGAGGGCAGGTGGAAGGTTTTAGGCAGCATTTAGCACCCCAGGGCAGGTGGGGGTGGCCACTTGTGGACAACCTGCAAGAGGAATCTGCAGCTCTTGCAGCTCTCTGCTTGTGCTGTTATTTGCATTATCCAGGGATTCCCTCGTGACCTCTAGCAGTTTTTCTTCAGGCTCTGGTGAATGATCGAGTCAGAGGAAGAGTTTCTCAGGTTAGCATCCCCCTCTGCTACTTGTCACCTCCGTCGTACACCCACGTGCACGCCCCTGCGGTCGTGGAACCAAGAGAGCAATGGGAAAGTGCACCTGGAAGCTTCTCAGAGGGTCCAAGCCGTGGAAAAAGCTCATAAAACACCTCCTTGAAGCTTGTCTCTTGTGAGAGGCTGTGTGTAACCTCCATCCTCACCCTCTGTCAGATGGCTCATACCGGGGGAAGGCTACAGCTACAGAAATGCTCTTGCCATAAGCACCCCTGCGCTGCCAGGAGCAGACAGCTCTTGCTCTGTATTTAGATTTCGTGGGTTCAGTGGTAATTATTTCTTCTAATTGCAAGCCACCGAGAAGTGAAGTAGGTCTCTGAAGCCAATAAAAGGAGGCTGCTGTCTGCGTGATTAGCCTGTTGTTCTGACCTCCTCCTTTAGCGATAGTTTTCATTAATTAAAATTTGAATTGCTCAGCTTAGTGCAAGGAGAGCTGCCCTGCCTCCCTCCGCTCTCCCTCCCTGCCGTGTGCGTGCACACAACCACGCAGAGAGCAAATTTAATGACTTCGCAAAGTAATTGTGCTCGGAGCTGGTCGGTTCTGTTACAGTGTTTTGACACAAGAGACATGGACCTTCACCTTTAGGGATATTTGGTTCCTTTCTCTTTCCACATCTAAAACGTTCGTCTTGCGTGTTTTTGTCCTTAGGAAGCAAATCCCTTTGAAAAACGTCAGGAACGGTTCAAAGCAGAGGGCCACGGATGGGACAGTGCTCTGATACTGTGTCTTTTTTATCTTCCTCCCCAGGCTCTCAGCAAATAACCTTTCAATTGCCAGGGCAATAAAAAATGTCAAGGGTGATTAAAGATGTGACAGCTGGTGCGTATATCTCAATGCAGTCAAGTCCTTCAGATTTTCCTCACTCCCACTGGGACAGACTCTCCCAATATGCGTTATCGGTCTCCAGTGCTCCCCACAGTCGCTGCCTGAGCAAGCTGAGGGTATTGAGTGCCCGGCAGGATTCGGTCCGAGTTCAGAACATCTCTGCGAGCTTCGTATTCCTTTCGATCTGAACCGTGTCCGTCCCTGCAGGGCTGGGTGTCCTGCCTGCGGGCTAAGCTGGGGAGCGTGAGGTCCTTATGCAGTGCCTCAAATATTTGTTACATCTGGTATGTTTTCCATGCAAAATGTTTTTTTAAGAAATAAGGTTTTTTTAAATGGACTAAAAATTTTTACTGGGGCATCTGGTTTTGCAAATATTTGAAAAAGTTGAAATTTTTTCATTCTTGGCAGTAAAAATAACCCCGCTTCTTGCCCACTACAATCAAAAACTATTGAAAAAATGTTAAAGCAGATCATTTGGGGGGTTTATATAACTATTTTATGGTACTGAATGAACAGAAGATACTTTTCTCATTAGAACTGGTTCAGTATCCTAAATTATAGTTGCCGATTTCTTGGCTTATGTAGAGCTACGTGATTTACACCAGTTAAGAATTTGTCACAAAGTTTCAAGAAACCTTTGAAAGTGTGAACCAGAAGAAGAGGAGCTTTTGTTTTCCTTTTGAGATATTCATATTCTTGTTGAAGGCTATGCCCAGATTCACTCCATTGCTATTTGTAACCGTGAAACTTTAACCAGTCTCCCCCGGGACACAGGTAGCTGAAGCCAGGCGCTGCGGAGAGTAGCTCGAAGGTTCCCCAAGCGAATTGAAGGGATCCGAGGGAATTCAACCCCAGCGATGGGGGTGAACCCGGCCACTGCAGCTGCTTCAAGCTGCTTCCAGTTATTGCTTCCTGGGAATGACCGTAAGGTCACAGAATCTGGCTTATTTGTCTGTTACTTTCTGACCTACTGAATTGTGATATTTTTTTTTAATTTTTTTAAATTTTTCTCATGTCTCTTGCACTTGGATATAGTTTTGACAGAAGCTGAAAGAAACCCCCTGGGGCGGAGGAAGGAATTGGACCTGCATCTCTCACATCCCAGCTGAGCACCCTGATGCCTGTGTATGGTACAGAAAAATAACACAATTTTTTTTTTTTTTTTTTAAAAGGCAAGGGGAATAGGAATAGTAAAAAAAAAAAAAGGCAGCATTTTATCTGAAACTGATCCTGTCCTTGTGCACTAGAAAACCCTCTGCATGTGATAGCTCCCGGTGCCAGGGTGGCAAACCATCTTGGGAAACTTCAGATCCAGCTGCGAGATATTCTTGCACACCAAAACCAGATGGGTTTTCAGCTTAGTGTATGGCTGGGCAAGTCTTGATGCTGGCAGGAGGAAGGTGGCAGGAATAAGGATCAAGGGATGGGGCTGGGAGAGCCCCGCAGCGACAGCTCGTGCCTAGCCTTGCTCACGGCCATCGTTGCAGTCACTGTAGTTGGGGTTTGCTGATCCGTAAAATCCAGTGGAGCAGCGGCTCTGCCGAAGGGTCCATCACCCATCTGACCCAGGGTGAGATGGCTCAGGGACCTAACTGACCAGAAATCCAGGCCTGTGCAAGGAAGGGAAGGGGTTTCCGCTGGTTTAGCCGGACAAAGCGGGTCTCGGTGAGGGTGCGCTGACAGCAGTGCCGCAGGGTCTATCCTGGCCCTTGGGGTCACAGTGGCCATCGCCTTGGCACAGCCGCAGCACCGAACCGCACCCCTGGACAGTCCTGCTTTGCAGTCTGGCCTCGTGCCTGGATTGTGAAAGTGCAGTAAAGGGCAGAAATGTTGTTTTGGCCTTAATGTTTGTCCCACAGCATTTAAAAATAAAAAAAAATCTGGAAAAGCACACAAGGACACAGTCCTGAGAATTTTGGTTTATTTAGATTTACTGAAGTGCTGCTGGGCTCGTCTCTGCTGGTGCCAGGGTTTCTGTAACCCTCCCCAGCTCCAGTTTGCACATGCATATACACACGTGTGTGTAATTTGCCACATATATGACCTGTTCAGTGAAACTTTACAGCATCCAGTACACACACAGCACAAGCTGGACACTTACAGATTTTGATTATTCGGTCTGACGGCTGGCAGCCCTGCGGGCTTGGAGTAGCTGACCAAGCCACTACCCCCACTGGCCTTGGTAACCCATAGCTGCACTGGATCACATCTCTCCAGAAGAGAAATTCACTCTTTGCTTTGAAGACAGCAAGGGCTGAGGCATCCACCGCATTCCTTCCTGACATGTTCCAGCGGTTGGCTGCCCTCGTTCAAAACCAGATGTCTCCTCTCTGATTTGAATGCTGCTGACTTCGAATTCCTGCCATTAGACCTTCTTTTGCGTGTGCCTGAGGGAGGTGAAGAGCCCCAGGTTATCAGATATCCAGGCTGCCACTACCACCCAATGAAGCACACACCTCAGGTGTCCTAAACCAGCTTGCTTTCCCTCGGTGTTACTAAAGCAGAGCTATCGGGGTCAGAAAGATCAACGACATCGTAAAACACTTCAAGCGTATTCCTTTGTGTTGTGTCTTGGCTGTGATGGCCATTTAGTGCAAGCAAGGCTTTAATGTGTACAGCCCTGGTCTGGTTTTCCCATCGCTGACTCTTCTTTGACCTACCTGCTTGGTAAAATGATGTGGGTTTGTCCTTAGTTCAATTTTCCTCCTCTTAGAAAGTGATAAATCTGTTAGAATGCAAATTTTCTTTTTTTTTTCCCTGCTTTTTTCTATTTACTGCTTTATAGCTTGTCATAAATATTCCATAGTATCATCTTACGATGATGCTGGTTGAGGCTAAGGGGTTGATCCAGTTTCTGATCGAGCAATGGACGTTACTTCCACAAAAAGTTCCTGGTGGGGGATGGGGAAGGCAATGGACAGCCTGGTCACCAGTGCCGGTGAAGCCAGCGTGTGGGTCCTCACAAACAAGAAACTAGGGATTTTCTTCTTATCGATAGTTTAAAGGTCAGGCTTGTTTTTGTTTCTCAGCTGCACGTACAGAACGATTTAGCTTTTCTCTGTGGTGCTGTCCTTCCACCTCCTTCCCCTGTAGATTTTGCTCTTAATCGAATTTGTTTGCAGCCCCACCTTTGGTAGCCAAGGCAGAAACACTGGCAGGACAGGTGTGGGACCAGAAAATTTCCCAGAGGGGTCTGATCCTGCAAAATGCTGGGACTTTGCTTTCGGGATTGAATGTTGGGCTCTTATAAATGGAGGGGACGCCTGGTCGCAGCTCATTTTAAGCAAGATTGGCATTTTCTGAAGCAATTTAGGAAGATTGAAAGGAAGTGGTGTCCATAGAGCCAATGGAAGTACTTGCGCTCTCTCCCAGCCCCATTAAGTACATCACGGTAATTCAGAGGGGTAGCGCGTGCTCATTTACAGAATATGTGCTACAGAAGAATTATCACTCGTCAGAGGAGATATGTGCTTAATGCAAAAAAGAGCCCGAGATTGCAAAGCTGCTCTGCGCAGGCCATAGCTGAAGCATGTTGTGATACCCCTGGGTAAAGATCAAACTGGAAAGGACTTACCGACATCTGATTCTCCTCAATTTTAGTTGGATCCAAATCTAGCAAAAGGGCACTTTTATGTCTGGTCACAGTCCAAAAAGATATAGCAAAATCACCTGGAGTTACAAATGTGTTGCAGAACCTGTCCCTAATCACATTAAGAGCTCTAAACTGTAAGGCTCAATTGTTTGCCAAATGAAATATTCTCCTCCGGTATTTGCAGAAAGGAATTACAGTCTGTGAGTAATGTTTTTCATTTGGTATCGAAGTACAGTTTCTGTTTTATGGACCCAATCCTGAGCTTGGGGAAGGAGTCATTAAAAAGGCTTTGTTTTGTTGGGGAATAAGGGCAAGGTTACGCCGTCTTCACATCCACCTTGGGACTGGGATCCATGGACCTGGGGGATGACCCACCAGTTGTCCCCATCGGGCTGGTGCTACCTGCTTTGTGTGGAGCCACGGTGTTGGTGACACCCAACAGCAGCAGGTCTCAGACAATGTGTTCTGGGCTCTCGGTTTCCAGTTGGGCTTTTGAGCCCTTGAGGGTCACGATGTCAAGCTTTCTTCTGCAGTTCTGAGAGAAATGGTGGTTGTTGTTGGATTTGAGGTTGTGCTTAAAAAGGATGGAAGGCCGTGTAGTCACAGGACTCCAGCCTCCGGAGCTTAAATGCCAGCCCCTAAGGCTGCAAGGCTCGCTGCAGAAATGCCTGGCAGCTGCCTGGGGTGTGCTGGTGTCCCTCCGGCTGCTTCAACATGTCACGGTGCCCAGTGGGCTCTTGCTCCGAGCTTCAAGTGCAGCTAGCCCCTTTTTTTTGGCCCACTCTGATATTAGCAGCTGTTGGCCACCAGCTGCAGACTCTGGTCTGCTGGTCGCCCCTGATTTATGCACGAACTCCTGGACTCGCTATCCCCTAATAAACCGATGAATCGGGTGACGTGGAGCTCTTGCAGCAGGTAGGAGGAGGGGACAGTGAAATCCAAGAAAGCAAAATATTCAAAGCACTAAGTCAACTGCTGAGAGGAGAAGCAAGGTGAAATGGTTGAGAGAGCTCCAGTCTCCCTGCCATCGTGGATGCAGCTCGCCCGGACTTCGTCAGTGTAAGACCAGAGCTGCGAGAGCTGAGTCAGCTCCGGGAGCAGCGGGGAAGACGCGGTTTGCTTAAACCAGCGCTGCCACTGAATGAGCTGCCCATCACGCTGCACTTAATTACATTTACACTGAAGCAAACGCTTGCCGCCCCATGTCCCAGGGAACGGAGAACCCAAACTGGCTTTGTACCACCTAGTATTTTAAGCTACGGGCAGGAGGGGTGGGGGAAGCACCATAATCCCTTGGGAAAGGCAGAGCACTCCCTCCCGGGCTGCCCAACGCACCGCAGCCTGCCCCAGCGTGCCCCCTCCTCGTCCCAGGGGAGGAAGCCAGGGCCGGGTTAGCAGCCATGCCCTGGGGATTTTGGCCTGACTTCTCACAGTGTCTTAATATGCCCCAGCTGGCAGCAATAATTGGAGAGTTATTAAATAACTGTCTGCAGTGACATACAATCTGCAGAGCACTGTACCAATTATTTTTCATTTGCTTCCCTCTATCTCAACATGTCTCTATCTACCCATCCTACCCTGCCGCGGTTCCCATGAACAATTTACTGTAGTGATTGTAGGGTAGCGAGATCTTCTGCAACAAAGAAACTACTTTCTTTTCTGCCATGGTTAATGCCCCAATTTAATGAGTCCCTCATATCATTCTCAGCACCCTAAATTAAAGGGTAGCCTATGCAATTAAACTGTTTAGGTTTCAGAATGCCCCTCTCACAGTTATCTGCAAAATGGGTTGAAATGCAGCTGCTACTAATATTGCTCGCATTAAAACTGGCAAAGGAAAAACCGCTTTCATCTCTTTATTTTTAGTAGTGTGCCTTTACTTTCAATTAAACTAATTATTTGCACCATCTTGTTCCTGATCATTGTCCCATGAGATTTTCCTAGCCAGGAAATATTTTATGCAATACATAACTGTAGATGCTTAGACCTTAATGTTTGTGTCTTTCAGGAATAAGGAGAGAGCTGGGATTTGCAGCCAAATCTTAGCCTAATTTACACCAGTATTAATCCAAAGTAAAGCTGTACTTTGCAATGGTTTTACTCTAGGTTTAAGCTTTGTTAGATTAGAATTTGCTCTTTTTTTCCTTTTTTTCTTTTTAATTTTTTTTCTTTTTTCTTTTTTTAATTTTTTTTTCCTAAATATAAGTTTCAGGAGGAAAAGAAGTTCCCCAAAACCCTTCTCCCCAGATCTCTTCTATGCATCTGGAGCCTGTATTACCAAGGGTCAGATAATAACCTGCATTAACAGAGCATCCTCGAGGACCCCCGGATTATTTCCATCAGGAGTCACTTCGCCCGTCCCTGACATCCAGCCCACTTGGGGTGAAAAGTGGCTCCTCTTTAAGGAGTGGAAAGAGGGTTTGTCACCGCTTGGGTTGGGAGCAGAGCGGGGACCCCCCCAGCGCCCAGCAGCGCTGAGCAAACTGGGAGCTCACCCCCACAAATCCCTCCCAAACCCCACTTCATGCTCTGCGGGATTTTGTCAGGGTAGGGAAGGTCTGGGCCCACGGAGAGACAAAAGAAAAACACTGGAATAACAGCTGAGGGACGGGAGGGAGTGACCCTGTGTTTGTTTTTAGGCAAAATGTAATTACTCTCTGGATTTAGCTGAGTCAGTGGAGCTACAGAAGAACCCCAACCTTGCAACCCTTGCAGGGGTCGGGGTTCTTCTGCACCCACGGTGCAGCACTGAAAGCAGCAGGTCGGGCGCATCGGCTGGGAGGTTCCCTCTCATGTGCATCGGTGTAAGCGGAAGAATCCAGCCCAGCAGCCTCAGCCTCTGACGCACTCACACAGGTAAACGCTGTCGTGTTAGCAGGGTCGCCTCTTGCAGAACGTGCCGTAGACTCCAGGAGCCAGAATTCCTTTTTTCCTTTTGTCCCCAAAATGTCAAAAGAGAAGCATGAATAAATGGCATAAGAAAGAGCTCTTTTCTGCCGTTTAGCTGAGAAAGGCTCTGCAGCAATCCAAGGTATTATATTTGGGATGCATCTGCAGTGAGGTTTCTTCCTGCCCCAAACCTGTCAAGTTCCAATATTCATTTTAATGATCTCATTTTATAAATAATGGAAAGAAAAACAATACATTCAATAGAAATGAGATTAGAAATGGGAGGGGAATGAATTACAAATGCAAGAGTCTGTAGTTATTCCAAGGAAGATAAATCTCATTTTAAGTGGCCTCCAGTGAAACAGTGCCTTGCTAAGTATAAAACAAAATAAACCTGGGTTTGTTGATAAATAAAAGTGTGAGGCAGTGGCGAGGAGTGTTTTCTAACACTAGTAGGTTGTCATAGTATCTTGGGACTAACGATACCTGGGTTTTATTCTTGGCCTCGCCACTGTCTCTCTGCAGTAAATCATTTAACACCCTGTGCTGAAGTTGCAGCACAATCTGGAAAAATCAAACTCCAGTGAACAAATGTACAAATGACATCAGTGTGTAACTCTCGGCAAAGTTGTCAGTGCCAGGCTTCTACCTCAATAGGATCACGAAGTCTGGAGTGCGTATTGAATTGGAAGGTGCAAATTAGTGTTGTTTCAGCAGCCCACGCACAATTTGCTTCAGACTATTGTGGGAAAGGCTGTCGCTGGGAGAGATATTTTAATTTGGGGCTGGATCTCACGTGGCGATGAACCTCTTGTATGTCTCCCAATGTAGACACGATGCCAGTGATGGCTTGAAAAGTCTATCTTTTTTTTTTTTCGTATGTGTATTTGGTCAGATTTTCTGTCTGCATGCATAGCAGGCAGCAGCAAAGATGTTTGCTCTGCAGAACTCTCCCTGAGTCCCTTCTCCACCTGGTCCTTGAGCTGTAGTGAGGAAGGACTATATCAGGGATTGATAAGAGGGACTGAACTGCAAACACCCACCAGCAGCGTGGTAACACCACCATGTTTGCTCTCACCTAATCAAAAACAGATTGGCCTTTTCCATCCCACACCTATATCACTAGGAGGGAAGCGCTGGCATGAGCCGTAACGGGATGGGGTGAGGTATCCCTAGAAAGAACGTACACCCGAGAGCTGGCACGTGCCGAGCCGGGGTACACAGAGCTGCATGAAACCATGCCGCAATCAGCAGCCACGTGGGCTGGAGCTGGAGAGAGGCCGGCCCTCCTAGCTGGGGAGCAAACGACTCCCTTCAGGATTGCATCATTAGATTCAAACTGAGTCATTATGAGGCGATTTGGGAAAACAAGTAAGAATTTGTTACTGAGGAAACACGTTGGACCTGTTGCAAGCACCTCTTGTTGGGTAGGTGCTCAGAGGCACGGCCAGCACCTCGCTCCCCGGGCCACGGCTGGCTCTCCCCTCGGTGGCAGGAGCCGAGATCCATGCCCAACGTGGGCTGGCAGGATTCTCCTCTTACACCACCTACAGCTGCTTTCCGCCTGCCTCCCACCATCTGCTTTCCCCAGGACAAGAATAAACAAACCCTAGGGCAGGACACTGAAATCACGAAATTTGCACCCGTGCAATCCTGGGACAAAGCATCGACCTCTGTCAGCGGTTATGGCATCCTGTCCTCTGGTGGTCTAGCTGCCTCCAGCCCCTTCGCTCTGGCCAGTCGGGGAGATGTTTGCCTGCCCTGCTTGCTATCTGCTGCTGCTGGTGCTTCTGCCAGGCGGGCACGACCTTGCACGGCTCTTTGCAGGGTGGGTCTCTTCTGCCATCAGGAAAAGCATGTTCAGCAGGCACAGTGGAGGGGCTGGAAAGGAGTTACCTGCCAGCTGCCAGCCATTTTTAGTGGGTTCAGCATTTATCTTGGAAACCCAACAAAACTGCACGGCTGGTGTCATCGGCATTTGGGCTACAACTTGTTCTGCAAAGCCACTGCTGAGCCACAGGAGGGTTTCTACCCCAAGGTCGCAAAGTGTTGGCTTCAAAATGCTAGGTGAGGACAGCAACACCCTTGATGAGGGCAGAGAACATGGTGCGAAGGATGGCCGAAGGTTTCAGAGAGTGGCAAGAGGAAAGGAGCTTGGGGAAAAATCCAGGGCTTGATTGTACGTTGGCATGAAGATCAACACTGACACACTTATCCGATCATCAGTAAGCAGGGATCAATTATTCAGGAAGTTTAAACATGTACTAGGAGCGCATATTAACATCAGCTTGATGACTAAGTAAACAAGGGTATGGATACAGACCAGGGGTGGATGGGTACAGGCCTGTTACTTGCCTCTGCAGAAAGGTTTTATCCCAAAATAATTGCTGTGAGAGACCAAGCTGTGGCCACTGAAGATGAGCTGGGGTCTTTGTTAATATGTTTATAAAGGTGTGAGGCCTGGGTGTTTACTGAAAAAGAAGATACTGATGTCTTTGCAAATAAAGTAAGCAAATGTTTGCCTAGTGAGAGAGAGAAATTAATTCAGAAATACACTGAATAATGGGGAAACTCCTCAAGAATCAAATATGGTGAAGACAGTGAAGCCCCGGTGAGGTGAGCCAGCCGGTGGGTAGTGAAGACAACAGAGGACAGGCCCACAGAGCATCTCCACGAGCCATTTTCTAGCAAGCCACGGCTGCTTGAAGAGATGATGGATAGCTGATCCCAGGCAAAACCTCTGCCACCTCAGCGTGACTCACCAGGAATGAGGAGATTTGAAGGAACAGAGCGAGGTACAGGGTGAAGAAGAGGATTTCAAACACAGGGCTCGGGGCATCGCAGCCCTCATTACTACTGCCCCACGCAGTGCTTACTACGGGACCGGTAACAGAAAAGGCTTTGCATGTCCTCCCAGCTGCGTCTGCCCGTGATGCCGAGGCCACGTAGCACAGGTGACAGTCTGGGACACTGGGGTGGCCGTCCACCCTCTGCCCAGTGGCTGCCGGCTCAGGACTGGCTGTACTGCGTTGACCCTTCGAAGCTAGTGCCACAAAATCAGGTCACCTTTGTGAATTAGAGGTTGCACCTCAGAGAGGTTTTTTTCCTCCAAACTCCTGGCAAAAAGCAGCAGCTCCCAGTAGGGTCAGTTGTTTGTGCGAGGGAGAAACTCGGTAAAAACTTGGTGAATTCGGGTATAAAGGGTTTCCTTTGCTTCCTCAGCAAACAATGTCGTGCTACAAATAACTGCATACCCCCAGCCTTGTTCTGTCCTGGGCGATGCTTAAACTGTCAATAATCATAAGGCTGCTGTCACAGTGCTGCTCAATGGGGTTGACAGATTATATCTCTAAAGTCCCTTTATTGGACCTTGTTCCCAGAAAAGCTTGCAAATTGCTCTGATCTTACCAGACAAAGGTGTTGCTCACTCTCGGAGTCCTTGGATATCCTACACAATAAGGTAGGAATTGTTGAGAATTACCTGAGATAAAATATCCCTTACAACATCAAAGTTCCTGATCTCTTAGCTGTCAGCCACAGGTATGTGAAAGTCCTGACAGGCTGAAGATAGAAGGAAGAGATAAAGCAAAAGAGAAGAGGCGGGGGGCAATGGAGAAATTCTCTGAATGAAACGTTACATCATTGGATTTGGCACAAAGATTTCAGTGCAACGGGTCTATATGGCTAGCTGGGGTGCGAGCAAGGCATGGGGCTTTTGCCTTTTGAAACGAATCAGCAGCAGCTGATACCAGGCAGCCAAAGACAGATCCTGATCTTTGTTACACCAGTGGATAAAGGTAGCAAGAGTAACAGAGATCAGGATACGGCTAAATCACGACCTGCAACCTCCCCCCCATCTTCCCCATCTCTGTACTCAGCTCTCGGTTGCTTTTTCCCGGTAAAATGGCTGAAGTGGGTCAGCTACTGAGGGGGAAATGCTGGTGTAACACAAGACAGCGTCTTTTTGCCATCTTTACTCTGTACGTTTACTAATAAGGCTCCCCACGGAGGGTTGACCTCCCCAGGTTGTTCGCAGTAGCTATGGCAGGAGAGCTGGGGTCGGATTTTTACCCAATGCAGCCCAACGTGGATTAGTAATCTGATTGCAAAAGCCCGGGTTTTTGGCAGTAAAACCACAGGTAAGTCTGAAATCATTTCACTGAAACAGATTCAAAGGGTTGAGCTGAAACGAGATCTGGCTCATTTGTTTAAAATCCTGCCCTTTCACACTGCAAAGACTGGACAGACCTTCCCTCTGCCCACCACTCCTGCACACCTAATCCTCCTCCCAGGACTATGTTTTAGAGCAGATCAAATACCTTTAGGTTCTTAGAAAGGACTAGTTTTTGGCACATGCACAAAATACTTTTCTCAAATGACATAAATATCGTATGTTATTTGCTGCCTTGCCAAAATGCAAACACACACATGCACTCCTAACTAAGCAACATTATTTAAAAGTTAAGATCGTTGCTTAGAAAGAAATATATAGCATTTTATAAATCCAAATTGATCAGGCACTGCGTGTGTTGAAAATATGTACAAAAATGGGACCCCAAAACTCCATTAAACCACTTCTGAGACAATACATCACTGCACCTTTATATTGCACAGAGGAGTTTAACAACCCTTCTCCAGGAAAATATTTTACTAGGTAACAAAAAAAAAAGTTATTGAAAACACATATATTTGATACTTTTGGCAATTCATTTTACTACTTGCATTTCCAATTCATTGGTATAGTTCATGAAAAAAAATATTTTCGCTGTTGGGTCATGTTATTATTTCTCTAATTTTTTTCCTACTTGAAAGTCACGATACGATTTCTTTCTGTGCAACAACAAAGAAAGACAAAAGCTGCTTGCCTGCTTTGGGGATCCTGTAGATGTTTTAGGGAAACAGGGTCTGCTGGAAGTGTAGAATACACACAAACATGCCTACAGGAAATTATGGCATCTTTCTGCATTTCTGTATAACCAACATTATATCTGAACCAGCTAAAAAAGAGCCAGGAGAAGAACTAGCATGTTGAACCTTCTAAGGAACAAAAAGAAGGTATCATTTACTAGGCAATATTAAAACCTTTAAAAAAAAATTGGATAATTTTGCATCAGATCACCCGAACTGCCCTGGCACTCACCTGTTGCGTGACTTGGATAAATCGCTTCATCTCACCCTCTAGCACTCCTCTTCCCTTGTCTGGTGTGAACGCACCTCTCCAGGTGAGAGCCCGGCTTGAATTTGGCCTGCCCACAAACAATCCCAGGAAGGGACAAAGGAAGGGAGAGGAGGAGATAAGCTCTTCCTAAACCAGACTAACGGCACATCCACACTACAAACCTAACTTAGGCTCCGATTCAAGTCTGCTACATCCTTTTCCTATCTAGAGAATAACTTTTCACCCAAAGCTGCTTGTGCTTTAAGGCCTTTTTAGCTGGCCATCATGGAAATGTGGACACGTGCTGGGCTTTTTCTTTTCCTTGGGCAGAAAAAACACCCATTTTGAAACAAACCTAAACCACAGTCATGACCTTTCAGTGCCTGCCTGCCATCCATCCCCCCATCTTCCCCCCCCGCCTCTTTCCTTCACATATCTCCGAGAAGACTTTGATGGAGAGGCTCCGTTTACTAATGTGGAAAGAACCAGGTAACATATGCCCTTGGAAGCACTGGTGACATGCAGACCTGGTGACAGCAGAAGCATAGAGCCACTTCATGGGCTGTGGTTCCCCAGGGTGGTCTCTGATTCCTGAACCCAAATGCTGGTTATCTATGAAGACCAACACTGAACATCCACACAAGGATTTTTTGCTTATTTAACCAAACTTGTCCTGAACTATGTCTTCTGAAGAGCTTACTTCTTACACCACTACAGGTAAGTCTAACCTTCACTTTGAGAGAGATACTGTAAGTACCCATGAGCATGATGTGTCCTTGTTCGTCTGGAGAACAGTGATTTTCCTTTTTAATTGCTTCCTGTATGACACATTTCGTTAAGTCCCAGCTTCCTGCCAGCTGATCTTCTCACTGCATGTTTCTTGCTGTGCATGTAATTATGACCATGAAAGTCCATCAGCAAAAGTGCAATCAATTTGAAAGACACGCTTTCCCTCGCTCCTCCCCCCAAAATTAGAAAGCCCACTCTGTAGTTTCCAGCTCACATCTATCATTACACACTCCTGGGTCTCAGGTAAATTAGCAACCTGATTCTTTTCCCTGCTGTCACTTAGAAGAAAAGGGCTTCTTATTTGCCATCCAAGGAAAAGTACAGTAAACCTAGAACTAGATAAAAGGGAAGTAATCAAATATATTTAACTGTACTCAGCCAAATCCCATTATTTGTATAGATGTTAGCTGGTGCATTTGAAGAATTAGGATAGCCTTGTCTCTAATAGGAAATAGTACTGCTTGATTGAAAAGCGCAATTTCTGAGCTAGTGTTCTTCTACGTACTTAAAATGAGAAGTTCAGCTTTATATATACATATATATATGAATGAATTGCCATGGTGAGCTTCACAGATATTAAAAAAAAAGTTACATGTCCTTGCTCTTCCACTAAGCACGTGCATTTGGGGTGAACGCAGCATCCCTCTGTTGTAGTTGCGTAGATGGGAAATGCCTCGGTGTGGAAAGTTTCCTTGGATTGTCCTTCTCACTTCTACTTGAAGGAAGCAGGGAAAATATTTTTAAATGTCACCTCCTACATATCAGAGGGCACCACCTCCCTGCTGTTGGGGAGAAGAACAGCTTATGGGGTGTAGGGAAAATGTAGGGGGAACTGAGCAGCCATAGTAAAGGAACGTGCTGGGAGTATCTCATGGAGATAATAACCATGGTGACGGTTGTAGGACAACACAGAAAGCCTTCAACTGATGCTAGGACCACAGGTTTTGAAAATACACGGACAACATCACGGCAATGCCTATACAAGGGGTGCTCCTTCCCTTGGAGCTGGCTGCGTGGGAAAGGAGGAATGCGCCACCTCTAGACGGCTGCGACGGACGGTTGTGTGCACAGCACCTTCCTCTTCAAAAATCCCTCCGGTGCCAAAACAGAGCACACGGATCAAGACTAATCTAATTGGGAAATATAGCAAAACCACCTTCTTACCCTCATCCACAGGACCGAGTTATCTTTCAGGTTCCCCTGTGCAAACAGTGCAGGTTTTGCTGTGAAACCATTTGATTAAGATGTTCCCACGCAAGCGTTGAAATTCAGGTCCACAGATTGAGGGAAAGTCTCCCCTGGACTGTGCTCATGCCAGCACACAGCTTTTCTCAGCTCAGTTTTGTGCTCAGAAGACACTGGTTTGTGTGCTAACCAGCCAGGTAAGTAACTGCGGCTCTGCAGGAAGCCCTGTATCTTCAGGATGATGAACTAGCTCACCCTGATGTAAATGGGCATAACAAGATGAGACGCATTCTGGTCCCAGACTCCAGTTTTACTTTGCTCAGATGAAACGTTACAACTCAATGTTGTTTCAGTACTTTGAGGAGAAGAAGGAGGGAGACAAGAGTCCCCACAATGGTTTTTTACATGCCTGAGTCAAATTACCCTCCCTTCTGCAGGGCTTCTTCTGAAATAACAGATCTTACTGTAACCAAATATTGCCATCCAGGAAAGCCATTTTGCAACCAGCAAGGAGGCTTCTTCCTTCTCAGCAGCCACTGAAAAGGCCCTTTGTTCTCGGGCTGAACACCTGGAGAGTGTTATCAGCAGTGGCCTCTCCCGGCCGGCGCGCTGAGCAGCTGCGACAAGACCCAGTGGCATTGGCATTGGCAGCAGCACCTGGGAGCTGCTGGCACCCAAAAACCATCCCGCCTGGGCCATTGCCTGGGCAGCTTTGGGTTGTCCCCATCTTCCATGGGGACCAGGGATACTAGCCTGGCCTGTGTTTTCGTTCTTTTCCCATCCTAAAATGAACAGCCTCACTCCAAATGGTCTTTAGACAACCTTGAGGAGGTGACATCTCTGTAGAGAACGGAGAACAAGCCTTGGGCATTACCGTGCCTTTCTGGAGAAACTGGTAATGTGAGTGGCGAAGGGCTGACACACAGCACCGGCATCCTGGGCACATGGTGTGAAACTACACCTTGAAGAGTGCAACTGTTGACTGGCATGAGGGGTAGGGCATCCACCAGAGAGGGAATCTCCTGATGTGACCCAGGACAAGACTGCACGCCAGGCTGGCCCCGCGCACAGCTTTCTGCTCTGTCCGTACAGTCAGCACCACTTCTGTTTGTGTCCGTGAAAAGACAGCCTGACCCACGTCTGCTCAGAAACTCAAGGAAACCCAACTCATTCAACCCAGCAGGTAATTCTCCGAGGGCAGAGGGTCCTTTTCCATACACCTGATGGTAGAACTGCACTGTATAAACCATCACTGCCAGGCACATCAGCTTCAAAAACCAAAAGGTTTTCAGTCTTTTGCTGCATTTTACATGATTAAAAGAAAAATCTGCACGGGGGGAGGAAAGCTGGAGAGTCAGAAAGCAGGGGCTGTTGGGTGTAGATCTGCTGTGGGGTAACCTGCAGAGTTGCCTACACCAACTGAGTCTGTGCTGGCTCTGTGAGGATTTTACCAGTGGCCTCAGTGGAAATCGTATCTGCAGCCTATGAGTTATTTAGCAGGTCCAGGCCTACAGGCCTTTCTCCATGTATTGATTTTCCACTAAAGTCAGAGGCCAGACAGCCCACGTCATGAAAAAGAAAAAAAAGAAAAAACATCATTCTTCCTCTCCTGATAATCCAGATAAAATACTGACTCCTACAAGGGAGTCATATGTTGGGGGATTTCAGCAATGCCTCATCGCAGGATGCACAGCTCTGCAAAGTATTTGTTCTGGAGTAGTTCTGCCAAATACTGACAGCAAATTGCATAATGTGAGAAGAGGCAGACCGCAGCTGAAGCTTCATCATCTGCCGTGGCAGTTCAGCGTTAACGTCACGAGTTCTTCCATATACGATGGCATCGTTTCCATTTTCTTTGGACTGTAGCAGTGAAAGAACAAACATTTCAAAAGGTTCAAATGAGACCTTTGAGTGCCAGCGCTGAGTCCCTGTGAGGTTCAGATAAACTGACAAAATAACATCCTGCAAAAGCTTTACCTGGGACAAACCACCATTTCTGTGCTCATGTTCAGGCAGTTTGCAGCATACAGGCCACTTTAAACCTTGGTCTCTGTCCAGACACCAGTACCAGCTCTCCCATGACTTTATGTTTCCATCTCATTCTAATATTCCTCCCTTTCTTTCTCCCAAAGGGAAAATTTCCAGGTTTGTTCCTTTTAACTTTGTTCGTGGTAGCGCTCTTGACAGAAGGACTTAGTGTCTATTTAGTGTCTTTGCAAGGAAAAGGGAGAAACTTCTCGGTTACACAAAAGTTTGTATCAAAATTCAAGAATCCGGATTAATTATAGGAGACTTGCCTTGTATCATTCAATTTGTTTGAATAGCTTTAAAGATTAAGCAGATCCAAGGCCTAACAGAACCAGAGCCAGTAAGACAATAGCTGAGATTTTCCTTTGAAACAAAATATACAGGTGGTTTCTGTGAGTTTCTGTGTCTATCTGCCCGGCTTTTTTATTTTTATGTCGTATCCAATATCACAGAACCTGGCAGTAGAAATCATATAGCAATTTGTGAAAGCTTGTTGCTGTTCTAGATATCATATAGTCTGTTCCACACCAGCAAAGACAAAACCAATGCCTTTACTCCTCGAGTTTTCATTCAAAGGATAATGATCTCTGGTAACAAAATATTTGGCAGTAGCATTATTTAAAATGCACAGAGGAAATGTTTGTCCCTAATTCAAGGGACTGTGGTCACACAGTCTCTTTTCACTTGGTATTTACCAACGAATGCCAAAGGCTAATCTGCAAAAAGCCCAGGAACAGGGTTCAGTTTATCACACTCCATCCCTAACCCATCCCATTGTATGGGAGAAAAAAAGTAATTACTGAATTTCTTTGTGGCCAGAGAACTTATAAACTCTGTGTTATACCCAGCAGGCTGTAATGGCTCCTTCGGTAAATATCTAATTAAGCGGTCGGGGTGGGGTTTTCTTCTTTCACTGCATACTTTTGTGTTTTAAAATCCCTTTGCATTAAACGACTTCTCGGGTTTTCCAAATTTCTCACACGCACAGAAGAGGGAAGTAGGAAAAAAAGCAGAGGGGAGATTTCGGTCGTGGGAACAGGAGTCGGAGACGGGGATTTGCAATGGCTAATGGCAAATCCTCCCCGAAATCTCCATCTAAAACACCGAAAACCGCAGCCGCGACCTGCCCGGGACCGTTGGCTATCTAGAGAGGGAGAAATAAAACCAGCCCGAGGGGGATGTCCGCGTTTGGGGGGGGTCGCTCCCCAAAACCAAAAGCAGTGAAAGCACGGCGAAGGACGCGGCCGGGCGTCCTTGGGGAAGGGACGGGTTTGCCTTTCATTGTGCAAATCTGGAACTTGGGAAGTTTTCCCGGCCCCGGCTCGGCATCCCCCCACCCGCGGGTCCCCGCGGCCGCCCGGCACCGCGAACCCCCCCTTTTTTTCCCCTCGAGCACCGAAAAGCGCTGAGCGGTGTCAGCCGACGGCACGATCGCGGCTGGCCCCTGCTCCTTGATGCCGCGACGGTGCCCGGCGGCCCCGGGGTGGGGAGAAACTGCCCCGGGGGCGTGGGAGAGGAGCCGAGCATCCACGCCACTCCGCTGCTCTCCTTTAGGAGAGATGCTCGGCTTCTGCGAGGACCGCGGGGAGGTGAGAAAACTGCGGATCTGCGGCCCAGAAAGCGCGGAGCCGGTGCCCGGGGAAAGCTACCTGCTCCGGGGAAGCGCCTCGCTGCGAGCCGTGGGGACGGTCCCAGCCGCTGCCCACCTCGGTCCCAGCGGCCGGCGCCTCCCCGCAGCATCGCTGCTCCCCCCGGGCACCCCGGGGACACCCCCCACCCTCCCGGCCGAGCTTAAACCCGGCGAGACGAATCGGGTTTTTTAATCGAGCCACGTCGAGGGGCCGGGGCCGGGCTGGAAGGGGCTGAGCCGGGGCGATGGAGAGGTGCCGAGCCCCCCCCCCGGGAAGGCCGGGGTCGGCCCCGCGTCCTGGCTCGGCTCCCTGCGCACCTGCCCCGGCCCCGGGGATGCGGGTCTCTGCCCGCGGGGACGGGGACGGGGACGGGGACGGGGACGGGGACGGAGCCGGGCCGGGGCGGCTCCTCCCCTGCGCCCCGCTCTCTCCTGCCCCTTCTCCCTCGTTAGGAAAGTGTTAGAAAGTTGCTGAAGTGCGAAATGAGCCTGCGAAATCTCGTTGTCCTCATTAAACTCTGACAAGGAGGGTGACAAGAAGCAGCGGAGGGGAAACAATGCGGGCAGTGTTGGGGAGAGCCCCGCGCCGGGGGCAGCCTTTGTGCCCGCCAACAAAAGCTCTTGTTTGCATGTGTTAAAGTCCATTAAACCGCGGCAGCCCCCGGTGCAAACGCCAGCCCCGGAGAGGCCGCGCTACCTTCCGCGCCCGCTGAGCGCGGCGGCGGCACCGCGGCTCTGCCCGGTACGGCCTCGGGGCGCCGGGGCTGCGAACGGGCGGCGGACGGGGTGTGCACGCCGAGGCCCTCTTAATGAGGGCCCGGGGCTGGCTCTTCATTAAGAGACGTGCAATGCAAGCATGCAAACCTGGGTGGGTGTCGTTCTCTTTTTTTTTTGTCTGCCCCCCCAGATTCGTCTGTCCCCCGCCTCGCCGTTAGTGGAAGCGAGGGCTTCTGCTGCGGGAGGAAGGGACACAATGTCACCTATTGTGCTGCTCAGCCCCTCGCCGGAGGGGACACGGATGGGACCCCGCAGCCCGGGGTTGTGGATGCCGGCCTGGCGCGAAAGAGCCCGGCGGCCATGTGCCGTGGTTTGGTTTGTTCCGCTGTGGCTCGTCAAGGTACGTTGGGAGGCTGTGAAACCAGCGCATCCTTATAGAAACTACCCCCAAGGTGAGGAGGAGAGCGGTTTTCCAGCTCCTGGTTCAAACAGCAGAATTCAACCCCAAAGGTGCAAAAGAGAGGGAGTGTGCAAAGACTAACCACAAAAAAAGCCTTGCACAGGTCAAAGCCTATAAAAACAACCTCGCCAGAGTGTTAGCGTTTCATATGACTGGCACGGCGCTTTGTCCAAGAAAAAGTATTTCCAGGTTCTGTTGCAACAAGTCCACATCACTTTATCCCCAGTGGGTCTGCCTGGGATCTGCCCCGCGGCTATTTTAAAATGTGCTGTTAATAACAATTCATTATAGTTGATGGAACTGGGAGACTTGCCTTTTATTTTGCAATTAGATGTAAAGGCTCTGATCTGGCAAACGCTATGCACTGTAAGCATGTGAGTAGCTCTGCTGAAGTCATCTGGGATTGCTCATGTGCTTAACATTAAGCCCGTGCGAGTTTGCAGGATCAAGATACTGCCTGAGACAGTATCTTCTTTAAGGATATTTGTTTACCTGCTCTGTTCTGTGTTTTCTAGATTCGTGACTGTGCCCTGCAAAACCATTTCTCTGGGAAGACCTGAAGTGCCTAGAGTCAGCTGGGCACAGCTCACGAGTAGCATTATGAACCCAAATGATTCTTCCCGTAAACAAAAATTGTTTGCAGGGGCTTGATTCGGGAAGACGTTATGGCACTGGGTACGTTGCATTGCAAACTGTTCAGCTGTGCAAGCCTGTGTGTACTGAGGCGTTAACGCAGAATTGTTGGGCATCGGGCCCAGAACAGATGTGACGATGAGTGAGAGCAAAGAGACAGGGAGGAAGGAGCAGAAGAAGAAAGCACATTTTAGGCTCCTCAACTCCTGACCAGGCAACCACCGCTTCCAAAATCTGGGCCCCGGCCCCAAATGCTTCTTATCAAGAGAAAGTAGGAAGGAACATGACCTGTGGAGAAAACAAACATATTTGTTTTTTCATTTGCCAATCCTGCAAACAATAGCTGTTTGTAGGCAAATAATCCTCAGGTCTGCATCGCTAGATCAATGCAGGGAGTGGTTCCCATCAGCTCGGCGGTGCCAGACACACTGAATGGTTTGTAATGAAACAGGTCCTTGAACTTCTTCACAGCACAGACGCTATCTTAGTAGGTTATCACGCACTTGCTTCTGTCCCTGCTCCCACTCTCCTCATCTTCCAATGCTAGGCCTGGCAGGGAGAAGTGAAGACAAGAGGAAATAGAAGTTCTTTTAATATAAAAGGCTTCAGAATGTTCAGCTGTTTGTTATTTCCTTGCCACTAACTTTTCCAATTTACTTTTGGAGCCAGGCAAACTGAAGGGAAGGCCAGTCCTCAGGCACAGTCACAGTTTAATACCTATGATATGCATGAAGAAAATTCATTTGATTGAGGGTTTTGCTTCCTGAAATAATTACAGTGCAAAGTGTAAAAAGGCTGTGTTTTGTCTTGAGCCACCACAGTCCTGGTTTGCATCACGAGGTCGTATTTAGTATTACAAATGCTTACACCAATAGCATCTCACAGTATCTCGCATCACTTCTCTTCACCTCTACTGACAGATTTTGTGGAGGTGGAGAGGAATGGGAAAAGAAGCTCTTCTTCAGCCCCAGATGAGTTAAAATGGAAGCTTTAACCTACAGGGCACGAGAAGGGTGATACAAATACTGGGAGAGTACTGAGTTCATGGGGTAAGGCTGCTTCAAACTCCAAGATATATCCAATGCCCACGACCCTTCTCCACTAATATCATTCAGCACAGCCCAAGTAAGATTGGATTAACTTAAAAAAACCCCACGTAATACATACGATTTCCAAAGGATCCTCAGGACAGCCTGATCTTTTTTTTTTTTTTTGAAAAGACATCTCTCTGGATTCCAATCTTTTTGAAATTGCATGTGAATACTTTGATAAACTGAGTAGAACTTGTCTTGGTATAAAATGGCAGACTTCTTCATTAATTTTGTGTCATTTGCAATGTCTTTCCCAGATGAAGGCAGCAGTTCAGTTATCACCATTTCTCCTACGTGTTTCATATGGCAGCTGCTCAGGTTTGGCTTCAATGAACTCAGCAAAAACGTGTGGAAAAGCCAAACTTTTAAGCAGCAGTAATTACCATTAGATAGCTACAGAACTGTTTAGACAAGTAAATAAGCAAATAGGTGCCTTTGTTACTAAATAGCTTCTTCCAATGGGTATCTAAGGGACTGTTTCTCCATCTTTGTATCTCTGTGTCTGGAATAAAGAAGCCAGCCCGGTAAGAGGGGACCAGGTTGAGGCAGCTCACTAGACCCTATTTGTTTCTGAGGTCTGGAATGGATCTTGGGATTTTGCAGCCAGAAAATATTTGGAAAAACAAAGCAAACCAAAACCCGCTGGCAAAGCATACGTCTCGCTCCCTTCAAATGGCCAGCCCATATCAATTAAACAGTCCACTATGGCTACCAGGGAGCCCGTAAAATGCCAATCATATCGTAGTTCAAAACAATCCATCCTGCTGCTAACCCATATCGTGGTGAATTTGATCAAGAGTGATGAAATTTATTATTTTTAAGTTTGCTTAGAAAAATGAAAACAAACCCTAGAAAACTACACACAGAAAACAAAGTTACAGCAATAGTAAGTTTACAAAATCTGGCACAGAAAAATAAGATAAATTTCCAGATTAAAGTCACTGGGGAGCAATGCCCAGTCGGCTGCATGTTCTGCCTTATCTGGGTGTTTAGGTGGGAGACCTTCAGATCTGGCACCGAATGCCTATCCTCTAAAGTACTCAGACTGTAGGTGACTCACATTGGGAATCCAAAATCATGAAGACTTTTTTTAATTCACCACCGCCTGCCTTCTTTCCCCACTGATAATACAGGGTCAGCATCCTCTCAACATCACTAGAAAAGGAAATGCTGCGTGTGAAACACCCAGACACTGCTGTCACGAGCACCATGGAAAAACCATACGGAAATGAATAATTTTGTGCCCAAAGCACAGTTTGAATAACAGGCAGTAAAAAGCCCCATCACTGCACATTAAACAAGAGGAGAATAAATCATGAGGGGAGCTGCTCTCTCAGGAGCAGCAGCCATTGCCAATGTGGAGTGAGGGGGATGCCTGTAGGAAAAGGGCACGGATAACTCAATTACAGCTCATCAGGATGCACAAAACCAGGCAAATTCTGATCACTCCTAGCTGTTGAGCGTACGGCCTCAGCAGCCTTTTAGAGTATATTGTTTCACACACATATTTATGTTTGTGTGTGTATGTGCTTCGCGGTATATGTAAAATAAGCAGAATAAGCTTTGGCTCTGTGCCATGTTAACTACTCTACGCAGCTACGGGACTTCTGGTCAGCTTGAAGCATAGGCTGAGGTCTAGATGCAAAATATCATTGTATATTGTATATATTGCATATCATAATCAGCTGATCAACTCATATAGCAGCTCTCAATGGCTACGCCACTGCTGACTGGGCTAGGAGCAAACCATGGTCCTGTAGGTGAATATCTGCTCCACTGCCAAATCTCTCTTCATCCATGGGGCAGGATGCCAAACTTGTCTAGAACCACCATGCTCTCAGGTGATCTGGAGATGCCTTCACTGATCCTCTGGATACAATGCCCCTGCACTCCCAGTGTGGAACCAAGACATAAGACATGGACACAGGAGCAGAGTGTATTTGGAGGAGGAGCTACCACCAGCAATAGTCCCTTCATTATGGTTAAATGAGGTGGGGAAGTCAGAGAAATTAATTCCTGCAGAGACCCTTGGCATCCATAGCAGACAGGGAGACAGCTACACCGTAGCATGAACACGTCCTGTGACTGGGCTTGGCACAGACAGACAGACTGGCACAGAAAAGCGTGGTCAGGTCTAATTTGTGGTGGCAGATTGGTGCCATATACACACCATGAATTGGTGCCATATGTATACACAAGACTCTATATGCCTGACCCAACAGAGGAAAAGCGATCTTTGTGCTGGCTGGCAGAGAAGAGCTGGTGTACTCACAGACTAGAAATTTTCTGTGAGATACGGCTCTGCAGAGAAGCACAGCACCAGGGAATTCACAGCTGTCGCAGTCAGTGCAGCAGGCTAAGGATACATATTGCAGACATCTCTGCAAACACTGCTGCAACAGTAGGACATAACAGGGTGACTCAATAGTAATGTGACCTTTCATTAACAGACACTTTTGCGTCTGTTTCTGACACATTTATCAACTGTTACGAACTTAGGTAAAACCCTTTTTTTCAGTGCTTCTATCTGAATGGTGGCATGGCCCTCCTGGAGCATGGGAATGAATATAAAACGTTTCTCACTTGCTCTGATTGGGGCTCTGCTGTTGCTTTTAGGGCCCCTCCTGCTGAGCTCACCATTCAGCAGTCTGGAGGAGCGAGTGTTTCCACCTCTGTGGATCTGATACAAGCACCAGTGAGAGAAGACACATCTCCTTGAGGCTGGTGGAGTTGTTCCCATTTATGGTAGGACTGGGTTTGCCCAACAAGGGACCAGTCACTGTCCACAAAACTCTTTGACGGTGGAACGTTTTGTTACTCTTCTTGTGATGTTACTAGGGGAAATATTGCATACAGCTATGTATATTGGTTAAAGTTCATTATTTCAGCTCATTCATATGTCACTGACTCACAATTCATTCACTTTGTACAGCCTTTTAGAAGTCTTACACATCTCCAAACCTTGCATGTGGAACTTTTGCCTTCGATATATCTCACACTGCACCAAGATTAACTCAAACAAGTAATAATGCCTAAAACAAATTTCCCAGGAATGTCTTGTAAAAAAACTTCCTCATGAGATATGAGACAAGGTCATTCCACACGAAATAGCCCACTGGAATGACTCTTTAGACACTGCTTGTCCTGGAACTTCTTATTCATCATTCTCCTCATCCAGATATTTTGTCCTCTAATTACAAGAGTACTTTCCACTTCAGCTGAGCATTTCTGTGGGCAAAATACGGACAGAAATGGATAAATTCTATTGATATTCTGTCACCTCTGTAACAATTTCCTCCTCGCTCCCTGATACTTGAACTGTCAAATTATTGCCTGTAGTGTTGTGATACATTATGGTAAAACCAGAAATGGCAAATTACCAGAGGCCCAAAAAAGTTCTGTTGCCAGACCATGCCACTGGCCCTCAAATGGATCAGTGGCCACGTCTTTTCCAGAGAATAGACAGAAATGTCTTCCATCTCAGACTTTAACTTGCGCATCCTATCAGTCACCTCATAGTTTTGTTGATGACATCTAAGGATAGCTTGGATCCAAACGCCTCTTTATTGGGGCCAGGATTATGTAGGGATTTGGTTAAGAGATTCTTCTAGCTTTGATGCTTGTGTAGCTTTTGTGGGAAATAGCAACTGGACAGTTAAAAATGGACAGCTTAGAAATAAATGCTTCTGCTGTTGTAATGTATTCCTTTATTTTCTGAGAACGCTCATGTGATTCTGCCGTTGCATACAAGGATAGTCCCACAAATTATTTATAACTGAAGCACCTTCCCATGTGAAAAGAAAATTTAATCTTGCAACTGCTAGGCAGGATGAGTCCTTTAGTATTGACAGTTCAATACAAATAGGTTCAGTGATGTGTCTCATAAAGATATGTAGGTTGGGGGGGGGGGAAATCTGCCTTTGTGTTATTGGCAGCTCTCATGAACCAAGCACCATCAAATAGGTTTTCACCTGGACAGAGGACCTCCAAGAACATCCTGCAAGCTGCAGGAAGTGGGGTTTGATTCCTCAGTGGTACTTTCCCCTTCTGAATCAGCACTAACTCTTATGCCGCTATGATATCACAGGCTATCTGCCTTTGGAAGCACTGAGTATTTTTAAGCATTCCAACAGCAAAGTGCTGACTATTGCTGGGGATTACAGATTCTGTGAAACATTTTGTAAGATAACTTCTGGCATCTTGCCACTTGCTATATGGAAAATATGTTGTATTATCTTCCATGTGTGTGTGGGTGTAAGGGTGCTCCTAGTGTCCTGGCCCCCAGCCTGCAAAGACTTACACATATTTTATTCGAATGAAGTTAAGCAATACATAATGAACTTGTTCAGGCGCAGAGCCTAGATCTGTCACTTTAGACATGTTCCATATCCTTTAGGACTTCTTGAAAGACAGCATCTTTCTCAATGTTCAGAGTATGCTACTATGAACACCGTACTGGAGGTTGACTGTGTGGGACTCAACTATATTGGTTATCATCATAGGAAGTTTCAGCTGAAGGGCCTGGCCCTGCCCTGGTAGGCTGAAGTCCTTCGACTGGGATAGTCAAAGTGGGGTGGTCAAACTGGTCCCAGGCTCAGGTATGCACACAGGATGTGGAGGAGCTGCTGTCAGCCGCACATCAGACGTTTGATGTAATGCTTCTTCCTTCTCTTCTTGATCAGCCCTGGAAAGCTCTGCAGAGGCACCAAGTGAAGGACGGGGTGTAGCAGGTTGGAGTAAGGAAGTCAGGGCACCAGGAACAGCAGAGAAAGGCCCTTGTAGCTGGAGGTAGAGGGTGTAACACGACAAGCGAGGGGTGAGCCTCCCGGACAGCCTACCTCCCCACACCATGCCTGGGGGGAGCGGGGGTATTCCCGTGGAGACCCACGCAAGCGGCCTCTTGTGACTGACTTCTGGGTCGGTTTCGGTGGGACGCAGAGGCAGAAGGCTGCAGAGGGCACGTCCTCCCACGCCCACCCTGGTGCCACCCTTTGGGAGAAGCCAGGGTGGCTGCTCCGCTCCCCGAAGCCTGCCCGGCCGCGACACGGCCCCCTCCTTCGCCGCCCTCGCCGGGGGAGAGGCCCTGACCGACGGCCACTTCCTAGCGGAGGCGTCCGCGGGCCTCCCCCCGCCACGGCCCCGCGGGAAGCCCCGCAGGGAGCCCCGAGGCGGCCGGCGCGGCCCGCTGGCGCCCCCGGCCCGCCACAGCCGCGGTGCCTCGGCGGGGCGGCGCCGCCCGTTACCTGAGGGCCGCGGCCGCGCGACGGGGCGGGGCGCGGGCGGGGGCGGGGCGAGGGGCGGGGCGGGGCGGTGGCCAATAGGGGCGGGCGGTGGCGCCCGGCGCGCGCCGCTCTTAAGGCGGTCAGCGGCGTCTGTCAGCGGCAGAGGGCGGCGCGGGCTCGACGGCGCGGCCATGGCCGCCCTCAACGGTGCCGTGGAGAACGGGCAGCCTGACAGGAAGGTGCCGCCGCTGCCGCGGCCCCTGCGGAGCCTGGAGGTGAAGTACACCAAGGTGAGCTGGCGAGGGGAGGTGGGCAGCGGGCTTTGCCGCGGCATTGCCGGTGCTTGATGGAGTCAGGCTGGTGACGAAGTATTATTTTTTTAATATAAAATTTTCTCCCTCACTGTCATTTAAAAAAATTTTTTAATCCCTCCTGCTGCCCTAGATAGTAGGCTTATGGGAGTGTAAGGGTGGTTGAGTGACTGGAGCAAGCAGATGACTGTGGCATTTCTAGGGGAGCTGCAGTTGCCCCAAGCCCTAAAGCCCAAGAAACTAACCCTATTTTAGAGGGGGGAAAAAAAAAATTAAAATATTTGTGGTGCTGCCCCAGGTGCCCATGGGCATCTCTCCCTGGCTGTCTGGCAGGCCCTGGTGCTGATCAGTGGCAGGCCTGCTGTGTGAGGCCCGTGGTGCCACGCTGGCCTGTCCCCTCCCTGTCACCCTGACAGCCATCTTCCCAAGCGCCCAGTGCTGTGCCCACAAACCTGCCCAGTAAATGCTTTTAGCATCACATTAGTGCTCAGCAAAATTGGATTGGGATGGGGTGAGCCTGGGCAGAGGTGAGAAGGGGTTTATCTGTGAGGAAGCTGCTTGCCTGTTGTGTTCAGCTGTCCTTGACCTGGTGTGAAGCTCTGCTGCAGTGGGAAGGGGCCCTGCTGGGAGGGGGTTCAGTGCCAGGGTGTTGTTTGGGGTCCCAGTGAATGCAGGGAGTGTGGAGGAGGGCCAGCGTCCTGCAGGACTCGGCCTTGTGAAAGGGCTCTGTGGTGGGACTGGGCCACCCCACAGCTCCCAAAGAGGAGGGTGTTCATGCATATCTTGTTGGTGGCTTGCTGTCCCAACAGAGCTCCTCCATGGCCTCCCCGTGGGACGAGGAGTCAGGCAGCAAGCCCACACAAACCTGTATCTCTCTGCTCTCCATCCATCTTCCATTTAAATGACCTTTAAATGGTCAGTCCTGACTTTTTGGATTTAACTGAAGGCTCCTGAGCTTGATAACTCTGTCCCTCAGAGGTGAGGCTGGTGTTGGTGTGGGGCTGAGCACCGCTGCAGAAATCCCTGCTCCCTAACGCAGCCCTAGCTCTGCGATAGCCGAGTTGCTTTTTGTTCCACAACAGCCTGACCCGCTGTCTTGTGTAGTGGGGAAAATATCCCAGCTGGTTACACTGCTAGGCAGCCTTGACTGCCATAATTTGAACTATGTGGCTGGACTAAAAGAGCTAGAGGGGCTGAATGAGTGTATTAATTACTGTTACATTTCTGTATTAAGTATTAAAAAAAAAAAGCAGAACTTGAAGTTCATTGTCTTGCAGTGAGAAGGAGTAAACAGCGATAGCTTATCCAGTGAGGTGTTGATTTGAATTCTGCATCTGAAGTACTGAAACAGATTAGCAATTAGTGGTTATCACTGGACTAGATTAATTTTTAACATCCCAAATTTATCTACTTTTTCTTTGTAAGATAAACTTGTCATTTAGCAGCAAATTGGATCTGCAGCTGCTGATTGCAGAATGGCGTAATGCTGCACAAACAGCTCTTTCCTGCGTCCAAAATGGACACGGCCATCAGAGTTCTTAAACATCCCAATGTTCTGTTTTTTGTTATTTTTATTGTTGTGAACACTTTTAAAAACTCCTTTGGGATCTGATCCTGTAGCCATGTATGTTTTAAAGCATGCGGTTTTTATTCTCCAGAGTTTTGCCAGAGACTCTGTGCACTAAAGGTATCAAGGTAGTCTCTTAAAAGTGGAAACCAATGTTAATTAAAAGTGTGAATTTGACATTTGACTGATGCTCCCGGTGCATCTGAGAAAATAATGAGCCACAGTCAGTTTTCATAAAACTGTGAGGGGTTTTCTACAAGCTCTGAGTTTCACCAGATGTTTACAGCTGACGGCACACTTTGCTCTGCTTAGCGGAGATTTTTATTTTCGGTTCTACCAGTTACAGGGCTGGGGGAGAGGAAAAATTTTCAACAAAGATCTTACTTATAGAGCAGTTTAATGCTTGTCATGGATGTGTGATGGAAGTGATCTGTCCACAATCCTGTGTCCCAAATCCGGGGTATGAGGCGTGAACGGTTGATACGCTGTTCTGTTTGGTTTCAAGTCCTGGCACCAAAGACTCGGGCTATGTGATGTGATTCCCAGAATGATACCAGCATATATGTTACACTTAAAACAGCCTGATCTTGTCACTCTCGTGTTTTACTAGTTCTTATAGGAACATCACTTTCCCATCCCAACCCTTTACATAGAATTAATGTTGAATGTGGAGGAAAAACAGTATCCTTCCCCAGTCCTTAGTTTGTGAGCGTATACCTGACTCTGTAATTTTACAGTTCCTGTCATATCTCCCACATTTATAATATTACTTTCTTCATTAGTGAAACAAAGGAAAACTGAAGTTAAAATGTGTAAATGTTAAAATGCAGCACTTGGATAATAGAGGTAGTTTGGGAGCATTACTATCAATTGAGTTAATATTTCTAACATTGTACCTTTTCTTGTGACTTCACTTGACTACTTTTTTGCCAAAACTTTCTTTTTCTCTGCCTGTCTGAAACAGGTGGGTCCAAAAGTGCAGCTTCTATGCCAGTTACATCTCATGCTTTTTGCAGAAATAGTCAGAAGAAACTCCTTTCAGGAAAAAAGCTGCCCAAGGAAAGAAAACTATGACCCAAAGCAGTGGGAATTCCGAATGTAAGGGATGCAACATTAATCTCCTGGTGGTGTGTAGAGACTCATAAACAAGACTGCAAATGTGGATTACTTCCAAGTAAAAGTACTAGCTTACAGCCTCTAACAGGCTACAAATAAAGATTACTTCATCTAATCTTACTTAAAGTATATTTATAAAATATAACACTGCCAAGTTAGATCACAGCGTGGGTAAGATGCATGTTGAATCAATTAATTGTATATAGGTATTCATGTTCTGTTTACAGTGAGTAACAACACTCTAGTATTTAATGCATTTTCAGTTACGCAATGCTGGGACTGTTTGTTCTTGCTCTGGAAATGCAATATTTTGAAACACTTAAATCTTGTCACAGACTACTCCAAGTGACGTGGGAAGCTTGATCTAGCCTGTGACAAGGCATGGTGGGGTAGAACTGAGCCAGTACTTGCCCTCCTCTGGACTGTGCTGGGGGGGGACAAGTCGTGGAAGTAGCCCAGGGCAGGATACAAACAACCAAGTAATATTGTACGCTGACATTTCATTTGTAGCATGTAACAAGGGGCTCCTTTTGCCTGAACCATAGGAGTTTCTCTTGGTGTCTGCTTGCTGTTCCCATGGAGATGTATTTCAAAAACTGTCTGTTTCTCATTGCCAAATTATGGTGTTATACTGTGTGGGCCCCATCCTCTGTCTTCCTCTTGTTCAAAACTAACTGGGTGCACGAAGACTTTTTTGCCTGTTCTCTGGCTCAGGTTCTAGTTTGGATAAATGCTGTCTGTATCACAAACAGTCTCCCTGGGAGAGAGACTGAACACACTTGACTCTGCCGTCAATGGAAATTGAAGAGCCTCGGGACCTTTGAGGAGTACTTGTGGCTTTTTTGCATTGTCTACATCGTTGGGTTTTTTTTCTTTCTCCTCCCCATCCCCTTGCTCTCTCTTCAGATATTTATTAACAATGAATGGCATGAGTCTACAAGTGGAAAGAAGTTCCCCACCTACAACCCTTCAACGCTGGAGAAAATTTGTGACATTGAGGAAGGAGACAAGGTAAGTGTAGTTAGAAAGGCAGCGCAAAAGACAGTTTCCAAGGGACCCCCTTTTGTAGGGAAGCACACAGAGGAAAAGCTAACTTTTAACAACAACATACATCTGGCCAGACTGTGAGCTGGAGGTCTGGGACACTAGATGTGCTGCTCAAGAATTACATGGGGTTGGTGGGATTGATACTGTCCAACTCAGCAGAGTCACTTTCCCTGGTAGGAGCTGCCTGCTGAACACTGTCGGAGGAATGAGATTCAGCATCGTTCTTGTGTTATAGACTGGAAGGAAGCAGCCAGTCTGAGGAAATAGCAATGATGGTGTATGCACATCCCTGACAGAACTTGGGCCTCGTGTTGGGAGTGGTTTATGCACAAGCTGCATGGCAGCCTATTGGAGATGCTGAACTGAAATTTGCCCTTTTTTAAACAGAATCAACAAATAACTTGAGTGCTTGGGGGAATTTAAGCTAAGTCATGCAAACACTGCCCAATTTCTGCTAGAGATGTGGTCCTGCTTTTCCAACTGTTACAATGGGTTCTGGCCTTCTGCACAAATGTGGCAACTATCAGTTAAAACCAAACCAGTATCTCAAGAACTCTAGTAGTCCCTGGCCTGGTGTGCTGTAGAGAGGCCTGGAACATAACTGCTTGGGTTTGGTAACAGTCTGAGGTGAGGAACAATCAGATGTGACACTTTTTGTCCAAAACAGCTCATCTGTGGGCCAACTGGCCTGATCTATGGGAAAGAGCTGGCCCAAGAGTGGCTTTTTGCAGTATGTCATGGGAAAGTGATTCACAGCTTCTCTGCTGTACCAGGGCTTTGGCTGCTCATTGCTGGTGGCAGTAAGTGACAGGCAGTGTGGGCATTTCTGCCTGTACTGTGGTTTCTTTTTCTTGGTATCTAAGCTTGTCCAACACTTGTGAGGCCTGATGTCTGGTTTCCAGCCAGGTAGCTGCCTTGGGCATCTTTTCCTAGTAGGAGTGATACTAGTTGAGCAGGTGCAATGTGTTTTCTGGTATTATACTGTGTAGAGTATAGAGCCTGACCCTTCTGGAGATGGGAGCAAACTTGCTTGGCAATACAGATCTCCAGCCTGCATGCAAATAGTGTGTAAGGTAGCCGTTCTTTTTGGATGGCACTAAAGCAGCCTTTGAGATCTGTTGCCATGGGGGATCTGTGCATCCATGGGGCAATTACAGATTGAGGCAGAACCAAACATTATGTGTAATCCCTTTATACTAACTGGGTAGGACACAACTGTGTTTAATTGCAGTGGCATGTAAACAGTAGAGTTGAAGCAACTCTGATGCAACTATATTTTGCTAGGCAGAAACCATGACGTTGCTATTGTTCCCTGAGCTAAGTGTCTCCTCAAGCAGTTACAGAGCATTACATGAGTATTTCAAGCCTGCTTCTTAATGACTTGGTTAAAGGAAATTGTTATGCAAATCTAAAAAGCCATTTTTGCAGTTTGCCTCCTTGAGACTTGTCCCTGCCTGAATTCAAGGATAGCTTTCAGCTTGGAGCTGGCAGGAGAGTCACTGTGTAAACCTTTCCTTGGGGCCAGTCAGTAGAGCCCTCTGCACATGGATACTCAGCCTAGCTGTCTGATTCCTTGGTGGATAGAATAATTGCAGGCAAGAATGTAAGTTAGCTGCACCTTGGGTGCCAAAAGCCTCTTCTTCCACCCCTCTACATCACTCAGATTTTTTTTTAATTTTTATTTTTTGCTCTAAGTAGGTTTTTGTGAGGGACTGAATGGGGTTAGACATGGATCTGGATTAGTTAGAAGGCAGAGTCAGGGGGGAGAAGCATCCCAAACTAGCTGTTTGGTTACTGGTGACACTTGACCATGTCCCACTGTCCTCTGGGCAAACTGAGTCCCCTGAGACTTCCTTTGCCCTGCTTGAACATCCCCTCCTAGGTCTGTAACTCCAGTTTGTTGGAGTTACTACAGAAAGTGGTGAGTTGTGTTTGGTGGCGCTTTCCAGCATCTTGTCCCTACATGCCACCATACTTGGTTGTGCCGGTCAGTACCACCGCAGGGGTGGCAGTCCCTGGTACTGGCTCTGGATTCAGCTGTGCTGTGCCAGGGTTGGCTCTGCTTTCACAGCAGGCTGGGAGCATGACTCCACTTCCCTAGCCCTGAACAGAAACCTGCCCCTCCCTGGTTGTGCAGAGTATGTTTTGCTTAGGCTGCACGTGAAGGGTGGGAATTTGGCAGCTGATATCTCAGCGATGACAGTTTAGTCTGGTGCTGAAACTTGGCCAATGCTTTATGAGGCTAGGAGCAAAGGTTTTGTTGTTTGTTCCTGAGTTACAGAATTTAAGACAGAATTGCCCTTGATGGGATAGTTGGGGGATAAAGGGAAGTCTTGTGTGGAAAAAGAAGCACTGAAAATAAGATGGCAAATGCTTCTACTGGATGCTTGGAGGCTTTTTGCCTCCCAGATAACAGCTTAGTGTCCAAGTGTTTGACAGGTTGATAACGGAGAAGGAATAACTTTCTTCATTAGACTTCTGGCCCCAGCAAACAGTGCAGCCTCAGAACTTCCACCCAGTCTTGGTGTTACCATGTGCAGGCAAAAATACTTGTGCCATTGTCATTTCTCTGGTGCTGTCGATAACACTTGAAGACAGTCTTTTTGCTTCTAGCAGCTTGCTAATGTCCATCAAGGACAGGCAGAAGGGTGCTTCTTCCTCAGAGTGCCCAGCTCAGCTGGCTGCCACAGAGAGTGGGCAGCAGGTCCACAGCTGTGACTGTTGAGCAGACTCAATGCTGTGGAGTGTCTGTCACAATCATTTCTAAGCAGTTCACTCTCCCATGTGGATCTTTGAAGGGAGGGTTGTAAAAGTTTTGTTCACAGTCATCCTGCCCCCCTCGGACTGCAGTGACAGGATGAGGTAAGAGGATGCAGGAATATCGTTCCCTACAGCAGACTTGCAATGCCCTCAATGGCTTTGGACACTTCAGGCTGTTAAGATGCTGGTTGTAGCTGTTTTGAGCTTTCGAACCAAAGTTAGAGCAATGCAATGTGTAGACTGTTTGCAGGGGAGCAGGTGAGCTCTGAACCTCTTCTAATTGAGAAACTGTGTCATGCTCCTGCCTTTCCAAAGAAGTGCACAGAGGAGGCTTTTCAAAGAAGTTAGTAAATGAAGTCAAGAAAGACAGTCTCTACTGGGTGTGCTCCATCCCTGGCATGTCTCCTTACTGGCCAAACCGAAGCAGTGTTGTGCACACTGAGCCTGAAGCAGAGCAAGGCTTTTTTTGCAGGTGTTTTCCCTACTCACAGAGCCAGTGGAGTGATGGTCTCTACTGTGCTCTGCAGCCTGCTGCTGAGGCAGGAGAGAGGAAAAAGGGGCAGAATAGAAATGGAGCAGTGATAAGCAGGACTTGAGGTAGAGGAGGAAGGTGGAGGAGGTAGCTTAGAACAAAGAACGGTGTGAGTTTGTTCAGGGGAAAATGGTATGCAGTTGTGTAACTGGGGGTTGTACCATAATGCAAACATCCAGGGTGGGTGTGAAGGTTTGCAGGCATTTCCCAATGCTGCAATGCTTGACTTTGCAATCTTAGTATTCTCTTAGCGGAGCTTTTTATGTAATACTCAATAAATCTGTATAGATCAGAACTGAGCACCAGGATGCATGGACATCCTCCTCCTTGTGGTTTTGTATACCACAGTGTGTCCCTGGCACCTTGACAGTTACGAGTCTTTGTCACGCGTTGTGCCTACCTATTGCGACATGCCTGCAATGAACATGCCATTCAGACTCCCCTAATGCCTAGTCATAACAGGATGGATTAAGAATGGCATTTCAGCCTTCCTGAAGAATTTCCTTGTTTTTGCTGGTCTCTCAGGCCTATTGAGGCTGTGTAAGCTCACAAGATTTCACTTGGTGGTGCTACCCCAAGGGTGTTTTGGGAAAGCCTTTTTGCTTGTGTGACGGTGACTGCAGTGTCCAAGCTGCTATGTGTACATAGCATGTCTGAGAAAAGAGACAAGAATGAAGACAACTAGTACTTCCAGGAGCTGCAGCAGGGCTCAGATGCTCCCATGTTTAGAAGATGGGGAATATCTGGGCATGCACTGAAGTCCCCTGCCCACACAGCCATCTCATCCCTGTTCCTGTGAGTGCCAGGGTGGTGGGAAGTCCCTCAGTACCAAGGGCATGCTGCGTTGTGGCCTGTGCCACTGCAGACCCAATGCTCTGCATGTCAGTGCTCCCAGCCTGGTCACAGAAGCTAATCAATTGCTGCTAAGGGAAGACTTGTTTAAACCTGACACACTTCTTGTGTTTCTTTGTCTGCTTTGTCGCATTAAATATTGCCTTCTTTCAGCTTGAATCTTCATTCCAGCAGGCAGGATGGGGAGTACAGAAATGTGCAGTGGCTGGTGGTGTGTTCTGGCTTTTGTGATGTGCCAGTGTGAATCCAGATCAACTCAACTGAAGTGAACCTTTCTGAAGGCCCATTCTGCCTGTGGGTGATGGGCCCCAGGCAGGATGTGCCTGCCTACGCACAGCGGCTGCTTGCTACCTCTGCCCTGCCAGCACCCTTGCTTGACCAGAGCCATTCTTAACACCTTGTAACAGCACAAGTTTCCTCCAATGGTTTCCCCATCAGTGCCCTTCCAAAAGGGTGGGGTTCTTTTCCTGGCAGTACAGGTCAGACTGTTTTAATGCTGTGTAATCTTCTTGTAAAGAAAAGGAGCCAAATTTAGTGTAAGGTGCCATTTCAGTGGGTGATGACTTGCTGTTTTCTCCATGAACTTTTACTGTAAGAAGGCAACATGTCTCCCCATAACATTTTTCTTGGTTGAGCACCACACATTTTCCTGTGAGGGGAGAATGGCCAGACCTTGTTGGATCAGTGCAGAGGCTTACTTCGTAATTGTATCCAGACAAAACTTGAGATAAGGCATAAATGAGAACAACTGGTGAAGTGCTATGAGGAACAATCAAGGCCTGAAACCCTCCCTCCTTTCCCACCCCCTTGAGCCACATATTGTGGTGAGGTGCAAGTTCTCCATCAGCTAAATGATGTTAGGGCTGTGCCAGACATTACATAGAGCAGGATTCTGTCCAAAGCCAGGGTGAAGTATGCTTTATGTATGCTTGGGGTACAGTCTTGGCCTTGTGGATGTTGATGGCAATGTTCCCATTGACTTTATTGGGTCGGGAGGTTGCCCTTGGCTTCACTTTTTTAATCAATGTATGTGGGGAGAAGGGAGGAGTCCAGGGCATACTGTGGCCAGAGCAAATGCATGAAGCTTCTCTGGGGGTGGTGGTGTGGGAAGAGAGGGAATTCGCTGCCCATCTGAGTAGTAACTTGGGTAAAGAGAGTTAGATTTGGTCCAGAGGGTGGTAAAGCAGTTGGGAGATGAAGGGAGAGTGGCACTAACTCTGTGTAGGTGAAATGTCTTTGTCAACAAAACCCTTCCCATCTGGTAGAAATGTTCTGGAAGTGTGATCTAGGATCTAAGGGAGCTTTTTTAGTGTGTCAACTGTTATTGGCATGGGTTCCAGTGGGACTGAATGGTAGGATCTGAGCTGTGACTGTTCCCTTGGATAAAACAGTGATCTCTCATGTCATGGGGGACTTTCCTTCCCACACTTGTTCGGAGGAGGATGATTCATGCAGGCCAATGGCTTGTCACACTTAGGGAAGCTGTAATGGGAACAGAATTGGGATCTTGTTTCTCCATCCTCCCCCAGTGTCACTTACATCCTGTATCGGCAGGAACATGATTCTGGGTTATTGTATAAACAAACCAGTTGCATAAAATGACCCTTGAAAGACCCTGTTGGTACTTTGGCCCCAAGGTTGTTTATCAGCCCAGGCCAAACTCAAAACTTATTGCAGGCTTGGGTCCAAATCCAGGAGTAAGATGGAAGTGGTTTTGTCAGACAACTTGGTTTTGGCCACCCCAGCATCGTCTAGGAAGCAGGCTGATGGGGTTTCTGTGCCATTGTCCAGCTCCTTCCTTGTAACCTAAGGTTTTCTTGCATACGTGGTTGCTCTAGCCTGATGTGGATAATGCAGTGGAAGCAGCGAAGGCAGCATTCCAGAGGGGGGCTCCATGGAGACAGATGGATGCCCTAAGCAGAGGACGACTCCTGCACAAGCTGGCTGATCTTCTCGAGCGAGACAGAGTCATCCTGGCAGTAAGTACTGTGATCGGTGAGCAGTGATAAACCAGCATCTGTTGGCTGATAACTCAGCTCCATCCCTCTGATTTTGCTGCATCCGTATCTACCTAATGTTTTTCTTTTCTCTCCCTTTGTGAAGGGCAGAAGAGTCCATGCAGGAGTCGTGGCTTATCTTCCTCTTTCTGCAGGATGATTTTAGGTGTCTCAGAAGGAGGCTGTTAGTTCTTCTATATAGCTGACTTCTTCTCCAAAACTTTAGCTAGTTATTGGAGTGATTACAGATATTAATACTTAAATTTTCAAAGCAATAAACATTCTTTCTTAGTTTAACAGTCATCAATGTTCATAGCTGTCTCCCAGCTCTTGCCTTTAAAAAAGCAAACAAAAACCTCAAAACAACCAATAAACAAACTCAAAACAAACACCAACAAAAACCAAACAAAAAAACCCCAAACCACCACAACTGACACAGTCCTTTTTTATTACAAAAATGCAAGGTCAGTTTGACTTCTTTGCAAATTGCTTCCCCTAAAATGGGGGGCTGGAAAGAGAATCTTTCTCTTGCTGGATGTCATCCAAAGTTTAAAATGTGTGTAAGTGGGAACTGTTTCTTTCCCTACTGAATGTACTGGCTCAGGAAAATCTCTTTATAGCCATGAAGCTGTGTTAACTTGGCCTTCTGCACTGAAGAACTACTGCTAATGATTCCCCATCCTGTCCTGAAGGAGTCCTTCTGGTGCAGAACAAGGGGAATAGGACCTGAGCTAAAATGTGATGCAGTTGGTAGAAGCCTTTAGACTCTATGGGCCTTGGACACCTTTCCATCACACCCAGAGATCCTAGCATCTCTCAGCTTAGAGCTGCTGTCAGTCCATACCTAAGATCTTGGACCTGAGCACTCACCAGTTCAATGCTGCACTTTGGCTCTGCTTGCCTTCAGGGGAATGGCATTTATGACACTTAGTGCTGTTAGATGTGTAAGTTCCTGAGCTGATGTCCCACTGAGGTCAGTAGGACTTAACATACATGGGATGTGCTTAGGAGGCTGTACTTGCGTAACTGTTTTGATCTGGGTCTCTTTCCCCAACACAGTGTCTCTTAACCACATGACAGCTTCCAGTTTCAGCAGAACAAAACCAAAAAATCCAGGTCTGAAGGCAGTTCTGGCCAGCAAATAAAAGGGGAAAAAAAAAAAGTATACGTGTGTGTGTGTGAATGCACCCTGTTAATCTTCTGCTCACTTTTTGATGTGACTTCAGAGGACCCTCCTTTTTCCATAATCAGGACACTCATTTCAAGCTTTCTGCTGCCATTCTGATCTGGGAGGGCTTGTTTGGCACTGTTATTTTCACTGCAGAAAACCAGCCGTAGCTGCCTTGGCTGCATGCTAAGTAATGACTTATAAAAATCAGTCATTTTAGCAGACATTCAGAGTGGATAACAATCCTAGTCATTCCAAGGGGAATGTCTGTTTGAGTGCTGTTTGGACCCTAATGTCTGTGGAAGATGACAGGCTATGACTTCATATGTAAACAAAGATGTTTCAATCTACCAAGGGATAGTACTTCCTTTATGGATGTGCTGGCCATTTGCACCAGTATCCCATTTAATGACCTGAGTAGAGAACAAAGCATTCACTGAGCTAATGTCCAGAACAGTGAGAAGGACACAGGCTGAGACTGGACTTCATTTAGAGCTGCTCAGCATCAGTGCAGCTTTAGTGAAGCAACTTCTCGCTTGCCTTAGTCTCAGCACAGATCTGAGCCCAAAGGTTACTTTACCAGAACTGTGTAAAAAATGTGTTTTCTATCATCCTGTGGACAAAAGAGGCTTTTCAGAGGTTGGTTTTAGGGCTATGAAGCAGAAAAAATAGGTTTCCAAATAAAAGGAAAGTGGGTCTGACTGATTTCAGTGACACCATCTGGAATCCAGAACATCTGCGTCGGAGGGTCAGTTACGGTGAAGTCATGACACTCACATCATTTCTGACCAGTGCCCCAGGCCACGGCCCTGTATCCCACCCACAGCACCTTCTGGGGGCTTCTGGAGGATGCACTTTCATTGCAATCACTGAACAAAGCAACTTGTGTAAGCATCAGGGTTATTGGGTCTAGTCTCCCTTCTACCTTATTTGTATTAACAAGCTTGTTTCTTAAATATAAGGTGAGGGAAAGAAACCCCATGTCTGCAGCACAAGGCAAAATACAATTGACAAGGAGTTTCTCTAAAAGCTTTTTTTAAGAAAAAAACATTGACTTTTCTGACAGTGCATGCAATTTGTTTTTTCAGACTCTGGAAACAATGGACACAGGAAAACCTTTTCTGCAGGCTTATTTCATTGACCTGGAAGGTTGTATAAAAACACTCCGATACTATGCTGGATGGGCTGATAAAATTCAGGGCAGAACTATCCCAGTGGGTAAGTTCCTTCAGACCCAGTTTCAGAGCTGGGATGGGATCAGGGAGGGAGGCCTGCTGGGAGGGAGATGCATGGAAAGGCTGGTTTCTGAAAACCTGCAAAAATAGCCTTGCATTTCCTTTCTATCTCAGGATGCATTTTAAGTAAACGTGTTTCAAGATTTAAACTAATGGGAGAACAATGTGAATGCCTGGATAAATCTCTGGAAAATAATGCATGGACTCTTTTGTGGCTTTTTTAACAGAGAAACCTTTTTGGTTTTAAAGTCAGACTAATTCTTAAAGAAAAAACCCCACACATTATAGGGGAGTTTATTCATTAGGTATCACTGAAATGAATTAAGATGCCAGAGAGTGGAAGGATAGAGGTTTCTAGGCAGAACTGTATGAAGGCAGCAGAGCTTGTGCTGTCCTAGACGCCACAGGGATGTGGCAGAGAGTTGATGTGGAATCCACCAGTGCCTTGCACCTGCTGACATTCCTGCATCCCTGACAGTGCTGACTCACAGATGTTTAGAGAGATCACATAGTGCTTTTTCTTAACTTTTATTAAAGAGAAGGTTTGAGATGTTGACTCTTCTCAGGAGCCAAAGCACTGAGGTCTTGGAGGGGCCCTGTCAAGTTTTCTGACACTTGAAAGAGGTTTTTCAAAATGTTCCCTAGGCTGCAGAGCCAGAGCAGTCACACTGCACTGTTGTGGCAGGGTCAGAGAGAACACTTTGGCTCAGCTATATAAGTTCAAATATGGTTTTGGGGAGAACAAGTTAAGACAATGGATGTCCGTGTGGCACAATGAGTAATATGGTGTATTTTCAAAATCAGCCTGTTTTGTCCCTGCATGTGGGTGATCACTGAGGCTGTGTGAAGGACAGGCACTGCAGACAAAAATTAGTCACCAGAGGAAGAGCTCCGAAGGGCTGAACTAGTTCAGTCTATGCAGGCAGCAAAGGGAGCGATGTCAGTCATATAAACTGAGATCTGTCACCCTTGTTCAGAGTAACGTGAAGCTTTGCTTGCCTGGACACTGCTGGTTGGTCCTGATTTGAGATCACTTCCAAAAACTGTAATTAGAAATGTTCATGTTTTCTGTCAGATCTTCCCAATGAAACTAGGTTTTCGTCAATAATGAATTTGTAAGGAAAATGTCCTTCCTCCTTTTTCTTTGAAAGAGTAATAGCAGTATTTTAAGGTGAATGGTATTACTTTAATCCCAGAGTTTCATCTTTTTGTGATTTCTTACCAGAAGTGCAATTCCTGTTACACTGAATATGATTCTTGTTACAAAACGGGTTTAAAAACTCTCCCCCTCAGGAAACAAGTGCTTTGCTTCTTTCAGTGAGACACAATCTGAATGAAATTTGTGCTTGCTCTTCAGTGTGGTAGGGAGTTATCCTTCACCTTAGCCTCAACACAGGGAGACTGCAGAAGGAATTGAACTCCTGGTTTTAAAAGGCTCCACTGTGAACGTGAGCAGTGTTTGGCTTTTAAGCTAATACAAGACCTATTCTCAAACAGATCTTCATCTGCCTGGGGTGTCCCAGAGGCATGAGTTAAGATGAACAGATATAGGGTTCTTTGTCCAATATGGTTTTAGTTATGTCCCTAACCTGTTAGTGTGCAGTCATCTTACACTCTTTCTGTAGAAGCAAGGATTTTGACTGTTTTGTCTTCCTTTATTCTTTTGTCTTGCAGATGAAAATTTTGTCTGTTTCACCAGGCACGAACCGATGGGTGTCTGTGGAGCTATAACTCCAGTAAGTAGCAGTGATGGTGCCCTGCATCTCCCTTAGAACTGGAAGAAGTACATGTGCACTCCCCATCTTATACTGCAGCCATTTGCTTCCTAGTTAAGTACAGCTGTTCTGTAGGGAACTCCCATCTCAGTGGCCTGATGTAGTTTCTTGTTTTACCCCCATGCCAATTGCTCTTGGCAACACAAAGTCCTCTGCAATGGAAGGGTGGGTCTCCTAATCAGATGCTCTGTTCCTCTCTAAGGCTGACACCAGTCACCAGAGACCAGTCAGAGCTCTCTGACTCTTGCACTGCTGGGACAACCATCTTGTCATTACGTGTGCTAGCTTTTTGCTGCCTAGTGCTGATGCATACTTTCGAGTTTTAAATCATATCCATTATTAATAACGCCTGGCTGTTCTCTGAGCTTTCTGTGATTAAATCTCACTGAACAGAGTTTTCTTTTCCTTGAGGTCTCATTCTCTGCTGAGGGGACAGTGTGGCTAGTTCTTGGAATACCTCCAGTTTTAGTGTGTGTTGCTTGCTCTGTTTAAACAGACAGTCAGGAAGACTTTACAGCTACATGGGAGACATAGTTTATTCCTGTCTGGCTGTAAAATGCTTTGAATGTGGTATCCTACAGGCCGTGAGGCAAATGGTGATGTGCCAAGATTCTCTCTTTGGCTACTTGGATCAGTAAGAGTCCATGGAAGATTTTGACCTTTGGGATAAGGTTATAGGAGAGATTGAAAGAAATGCATGTGGAGTATTGGATTTGCTGGACCCTGGGAATACCAGGTCTGGACCAGTTCCAAAGATACCTGGAGAAATTTTGCTTTTTCCTTCAGCAGGACTGACCTTATATCCCTGGTGGTAAGATGGTAGGGTCTATTCAGCAAAGTCAAGGTGGCGCAAAGTGGGAGATGGTCAGTACTAGTTATCAGATGTTTGGCTTGATGACTTCTGCACAGCTTTTCTGGTTGAACAAGCAATGTGACTGCTTGTGAGCAACTAGAATTTGTGACTTAAGGTCAAAACATCAGGTTCCTCACATTGATCACCAGTTAAAAGGTATCTCCTGGTCACACTTCAGCCACCTTTGGCACTCAGCAATGCTTTTGGAAACTATCTCTTTAAAAGCCTACATGTAGGATGCTTTGGAGGGCCACTATAAGGGGACATAGTGGGACTTCTAGTATTTCAGGTTGACCCTACATCAGCAATAAATACAACAGAAAGTACAGAACCAAATTTGACTCAAGTTCAACACTGTGTTTGTGAAAAGGATGACTGGGGTCAACAAAACCACATCTGTCTTCAGTTTACTTAGAACAAATCCCCTTCAATTTTTTTTCCAGTTTGATCTCCAACACCAGCAGTCTGTGAGTTTGTATATTCCTACTTGATTTAAAGAGATTCTGTCCCTATTCTGCATATGTCTTCCTAGACCAATTAACAATCCTCCCTTTTTCCTGTGGCTTGACTATATTTAAACCAACATTCTTAGCAAGGGAAGTTCTTAGAAAGTGCAGCATATGACTGAGCTTTATCCCAAGGTGATGTCATGAGGCAGCCCTGGAGTCTTTTACTGTTACTTTCACCAGCCATTCTGCAATGGAAAGCTCCTAATGGAGTTGTGTCATGCTCTGACAGTGTGGAAAAGTAGTGTAGGTGTGGATGGCTCAAGCTGCAAAGTCAGGCCTTCAAGAAGGCTTAGGAGAAAAAGACAAATGGGCAAATCATGGGATGTGGCCATTGGAGAAGATCACTGAAACGAAACAGGTCTGGGAAAGATGGAGAGGCAAGTTGAAGAATAGCACATTAGACTAAATTCTGCTTTGTCTCAGAGCTGCTGGGTTAGAACAGAACTCTTCTCTTAAAAGCTACACTGCTAATTTATTTGCAAGTGTGAATTTGTGTATTCCTAACATATTTGGCTTCTTTGTTGATAGCCAAAGGCCCTTGGCTTGAGTCCTGACAAGAAGTCCCCTTACTGTTGGCCTGCTTCCACCATCCCTAAAGCAGCATTAATTATTTTTAATGAAGAAACCCTTTCTGCTGCCAAATGACCTTTCTGAGATTCAGTGTGAGCTAGATTTTCCACTTCTTGCTTAGGCTCCAAGATCTACAAATACACATGACCATGAAAGAGATTAGCACAGAGGAAACTGATGTGGACTGGTTCCTAATTCCAAATAAGAAAACTAATTGGAAAGGAGCAATTTGCAATTTGAAGGGAGTATAAGACCTCCCCTGGATTTCCATGACTGAACAATCCACTGCAGTTTCCTCGTTATAAACCTGGAACTCAATGATATTGTATAACTCCTAACTACTCAGCCAATACCTAACACAGAAAAATGAGGTTTTTTCGATGAGCAGTTGCATCCTGTAATTCCCCCACATAACGACGCTGTACAAAAGTGATGCATCAGGACACTGCCTCCAACACAATTTCTGTGAACAGCCAAGATCCTATACAAAGTGTGATCAAACTCCTGTAAAGAATGAGGTCACATCGTGCAGAGGTTTGTCCAACTTACAGGATTAGCTTGAGGACTGGCAGCAATATTTGGGATCTCAGGGGGAAATCAAGGAAGTTATACTGCGTAGTCCAAGCAAACACAGTATTGTAAGCAGCCGCTTCTCTTTGTGGCTGTCCTCCCAGTTGCTTCTTTCTCCCTGAGCTGTGTGAAGGTGGAGAAAATGCTGCGTGGAAGAGAGTAGGTGACTGTGCTGGGCTGATCTGACCAGCCTTGTCTTCTTGCAGTGGAACTTCCCGTTGCTGATGCTCATTTGGAAGATGGCACCAGCACTGTGCTGTGGGAACACTTTGGTTATTAAGCCAGCTGAACAAACTCCTCTCACATCGCTGTACATTGGCTCGTTGATCAAGGAGGTAAGGAAATCTGAACATCCTGTGTAGGTACTGTTCTTTCAAGATCATAAACAAGACTGTATTTTGAATTGGCTGTCTAGATTTTTAGGTTTTAAAGGTGTTAAAGCCTCACAGAGGAAAGTGAGAACAACCTCTGTCTTCAGTCTTTTCATACACAGGCCTTCATGACTGGCAGTGGCTAGCTGGAAGGTAGCAAAGATCACAAAACCTGTAGTTTTTTCTTCTTTCTCAGGAAGCTGCAGAGAGAAAAAATGGTGCTTTTATTCTTCTGCTTTGTCTTCCCCTCTCCTAAATGAGAGAAAGGCTACAGCTCAGTTTTATTAGACAATGGGACAAAAAAGAGTGTGATTAGACAGCAGTGTTGAGTTTGTACCATTTTTAAGTGGGATAATTCAACCAAGACAGAGTGCCATGGGAAACAATTCTTCATAATTTTTGCGGTTCATAGAACAATTTAGCTATGTCTGGCCTTTAAATCCAACTCAATACTGACATAAAGGGAATATCATAGGTTGGGATTTCAGAATTTTGGTTTAGGGCTTGTCAGGTAGGATCTCAGGTGCCCTCAGATCTATCAGTCATACAGAGGTGGTGGGAGGTGCACAGTACCTTCGAGGACTGGTCAGTACATCAGCTTCCTGTATCTACGTATGTTACTAATTGTGAGGAAAACTAAAAGGGTTGTAGATATGCTTTTGCCTCTCAGCTGGAAGAGTCTGTTCGTTAGGCTCAGTCTAATGATAATGATGATTTTGTCTGTTCTTGGCTTAGCCTGGGAGAAAATAGAAGGATGCCTTAATAATTGACACTTAAGGCTCCTCTGTCAGGAAAGGCAGTGCAAAAATACTACCAGTTAAGTATCTCCTGCAGTTAATTGATGTAATAAGATTACACAAGATGAGTGACCACAGGGTGCAGTTTTCATGACTTCTAGTTAGCCCTGCCACACCACTGCTTTTTTCACTCTGACATACAGCTCCCCAAACACAGGTGTAGCATTGCCCCCAAAAAGCTATTCAATTCTGATGAAATTAATTTTTTTAGCTGAAATTCTAAGCTGCCTGTTTCTTACAGTTGTCCTTCAAGGCAGAAGTGTAATTAGAGCAGAATAATTTTATTTGAAGATGCTCCTTTGTCCACCCAAAATTAGCTAAATTCTTTGCAGTTTTGCAGAAGAATAAGTTAAACTTTTTTCCCCTCATCTTTAAAAGGATGCAGAAGATGTTAACATACAAGCAAAGCTATGTGTTAGGTTCAATGAAATAATTTTGGGCCAACCAAAATATTTTGGCTTTAATTTTTGCTGAAAAACAGAAAAAACTTTTTGGCTCAGTGTGACCTGAACCAATTTTTTGTTTCCTTGTGGCTTTGCTGCTGACTCCAAACACCATTACTTGCACAGTTTGACATGCAGTATTTTCTTGAAAACTCATTAGCCAAGATGCAAACTCTATTAAACTCACTTTTATCATTGTCACGTCCATAGAAGAAATCAGACTGCCCCTCCAGTTTATGAAAAAAAAAAAAAAGAAAAAAAACCTCATGAAGATAATTTTTTGCAAGGTAGTACATGAGAAGGAGCAACTGCATTTATTGAGATTTTATATTAAAAAGCCACAAGAAATGAAGTGAATGCTTAATATCCTGCAATTCTGTTGTTACAAAATGCAGGGAAAACAACCTTGTGCAATCAGTAGTAGGGGAGGGCTAGCCTAGAAGAGCATAGTCCTTGAAACTCTTGTTTCAGGAAGTAAAAACAGACCAGTGAGTCCTGTACTTCTCCTCGCACTAGAATTTCACCTAAAGTTTTGCCATTTGTCTCTTTTGGCAAAATTACTAGTTGGCTAATCTAGGTTGTAAATGTGGTGGAAACTGGCATAAGTCTGTTACCATCTGCTCTTGTATTCCTGTTTTATTAGCCCCATCATCTAGTGAGGTTTTACTGACTTCTTAATCCCTCTGGCCCCTGAAGAACCACAAATGTCAACCTTTGTTCAAAACAAACTTTCATTCAGTTACCCCTTGGCTCCAGCTGCACAGCAGTAGCTGGGGGCTAAGTTTGGCCAGAAGACTCATTCTCTTTTGACTTGAAACTGGGATTCCTCCAAGAATTCTTACTGAAACTTGGCATTTCCTAAGCATGGCTGTTACTTTCACCCACATCTACTCCAGCTGGTAGCACACAGACATGTTACTGGAAAGTCTGGAAAACAGTGATGTATCTGGTATGGGCTCCTTGACTGCATCTTGCAATTTTTAATTGCAAGGAATATAGTGCAACTAATTCAAGCTTCCTGAGAACTGAACTGCAGCTCTCAGGAGTGCAGATCAGCTCCAGAGTGCTCAAAATCTCTCTTTACAGAGCTGTATTTAACCTCTGTTTTAGGTGGGTTTCCCTCCAGGTGTGGTGAACATTGTGCCAGGCTACGGCCCCACAGCCGGAGCTGCTATTTCTACCCATCACAGCATTGATAAAATTGCTTTTACTGGATCAACAAAGGTAGGTGATGGATTTCTTATAAAACACCTGCTGTTCATCTTTGCATTCTCTTCTAAAACTGCCATCCACGTAAGACTGGACCAATGAAATGTCAATGATTTCTGTAGGGCCAACACCATTTTCCATCACATTCCATGTGGCAGGATTTCTCAGAAGTGTTTGGGATTTGTCTAATTCAGGTCCTTGTGCTTGTGATAATCCCACATCTCTGTAAGCTGGGTTTTGCCAAACCACCACATTTCTGTAAGAACTGTAAGTAATAGATGCTCTGACATAAGGTAAGACAGTCTAGAGGAGAGGCTGGCAGTGACTTAACATCATGTCATTGATCTGATGGAGCTTCTGGGCAAATTTGCCTGCCAGTCCTGCCCTGCAAGCGTGTGCAACTGGAAAACATGTCAGTCAGAGTCCTGAACAATTCTTCCTCAGCTTTAGTTACCTCTGAGGAACTAGGACTTAAATAAAAACATGTCCCTGTGCCAAAGGCTTCCTCTGCTGACGTGGATGGGATTAACATTTGTGCTTCTTTTGAGACCTGCACAGTAAAGCACCTTCTATTCTTTTTTTTCCTGTAAATAGCTACAGCTGCCCTGCTTAGGAGAGGGGTGGAAGCGAGACCTCTGCACTGTCAGACACCTACAGCTGTCCTCTTCTGTACCTACATGGGGGAAAGGAGCGCATGGCTTGGCCTAGTCCACGGAATTGAACACAGCTGTGGCATGCAAACAAATTTGTTTCCAGTAATCACTGCTGCAAATTCTCAAACAAAAGCTTGCTTAGAAATGTGAATGTTTTTCCACGCGCTGCTCTAGATTTTTCTTGCAATATATACGCACCCCCTGAAGAGGGGCAGTGTCCAAAGAATGGAAATGCTGACACCAGTGGGTGCAGTTGAGGCAAATATAGTCTCTTCTCTTTTTATTTCCTTAAGTAACGTTATTCTTGCTGAGCATTTGCCGAATTCATCCATTCGTATGTCTATCTTCACAATTGCGGAGTGTAATCTAATTGCATGATGACAAATCACCATGAATGGTATTCTTGGTCGGTAAAGGTAACTCACGAAACACACAAAAGCTGCTGCATTTAACAACAGTACCATCTAGTGGCTTTGTGTACATGCTAACTGCTTTGCTTATCCCATAGGAGAAGGTGTGTTAAGTCTCTGTTTCTGTATAGGGATCATGGGAACAAACACAAACGCAATAAAGTAAAAGTTCACAATGAGCTTTTACTCTCTTGATAGTTGGTCTAATCTAGGAGTTTACCCAGATACATGCTTTCCTCCAAATCCTAGGTCAGAAACTTTTAGCCCAGATTAGATGCTGTCTGTATGAAAACAATAGAGCTTATAGACTCATCTGGCCCACATGGGTCTGTTTGGGTTTTTAATGAAAAAGGAGTATCCAATGGATTAAGGGCAGAAGGGAAATCTCAGCTGCTGGAGCCTGTAGGCAAAAAACTCCTGTAGACACTGTGCTTGTCTTCCTAATCCATGGGTGTGCAGGAAACACCGAGGGAGACAGATTCTTTGCTAATGCATGTGTAATTTAGAAGTGTTTTCTTCCCCCTCCACCCATCTGTGAGTTCAGCTGCATCTCTGCAGTATTTGCAGCATAATGCTACTGTTTCGGAGCCAGGAAGTGAAGCTAATTCAAAATACATTTTGACTTAGTTTTTAAGCCCTAGCTTGGGCTCAGTGCCAGCCTGGAAATACTGATCTTAAACTCCACAAAAATTTTCCCATCTAGATTTCTTGCTTTCCCTTAGTTTATTAACTTACTCCTCTTTGGCCAGCTAGCTTGTAGTAATGCCTCTTGCGAAGCTATGTGTATCTGCCGCAGGATGCATGACTTACTTCTGCTGTCTCTAGGACTAGGCTGCTGAGTGACTAGAGATGATCTGTACTGCTAGATTCAGGAGCCTTGCTCGAGTTACAAAGGCAAACTATGAGAAATGCAGACCTGTAACTGCCAGCCACAGTTGGCAGAAATGAAGCCAACTGCTTTCCTTGCTCACAGCTCCACTCCAGGGCAACAGTATTTTTAGGCAGAAATTAAGTTAAGATTGCTGTGTGCAAAGGTAAAATACAAGAAAACCAGTTACAAAATGAGGAAATTCAAATATAAGGTCACACTTAAAATAACCTGCCTTAACAATTGAAGCTCCCAAATAGTTTTAATTCATACTTTTTCTAACAAAATTAGATTACTAAATGGTTCTGATGCTTGATTTATGCTCTTCTTGTGAGGAATTCCATTTTTTAAAACAGAAAGAGAAATTGCTGTTTTGGTGTTACCAGTGTAAAAAAGAAATAGCGCAGTCAGTCAGAATTTGGGGAAAACAGTTGATATGAAACAATTTTTCTGTGGGCGGAAAAACCCTTAGTTTGACATTACTTTGATTAAATTCTGGAAGGAGAGTAAATCCTTCCCTTCAGGAGAGTGTGGCCAAATAAATTCCACCAGATGGTCAGAGCACGTTCCTGGGCAGAAAGTGCCACAGCAGAGCTAGACAGAGTTTGTCTGTTGACATCCTCAGGTATTGCCTTGGAAGGAACATGTCTCAGCTACTCTTGTGTGTGGTGCAGCTCAGCCTAAACTGTCAGAAAGAAGTAGTTTTCTCCTAAATGTCAAAATCTCTACATGGCTTTCTGGTATGGGAATGGTAACAGATAGGAACAGTGAGTTCTCATCATTGCCTTGGCAAGATCTACTCTAAGAAGTTGAATTCCCTATTTTTAAAAGTAGAACTCATAAACCTTGGAGCCCCATTGACTGCCAGTGTTGCTCAGTAGCTTGCACTGGGTGGGAAATGCCTTGTTCTGCAGCTCCGGGTAGCAGAAAACTTCAGGATACAGTTCCTGTAGCTCTCTCACATAGCCCACCCTTTCAGATCTGCCTAAACCAGACATTAATTCTGGGGTTGGTTTTGACCCAACACATCACAGCAGTAGGAGACTCAAATAATTTAAGAACGTTATCCCCGACTTCTACCTGCTTCAGCCACCCACCAGGCTCTTCTACCCATTTTAGTATCACACTTGACACGCTGAGTTAAGACTTTCAGGGGAAACGGCTCATGTCCTCTTTGTGTCTCAATGCTACAGGTTGGAAAACTGATCAAGGAAGCTGCTTCTAAAAGCAACCTCAAAAGGGTGACATTAGAGCTTGGAGGGAAAAACCCCTGCATTGTGTGTGCAGATGCAGACCGTAAGTATTGGCTGCTGTGTTTATTTGCTGTAAGATGCTATGAGTGTAGTACTTTTGTGTGCCTCTGCTGTCCTTTGGCAGCTAGCAGGGCTGGTGTTTGCCACTACATCCACCCCAAAGGCTGGAGGAAACCCCTGTCCAAGAGCAGGGTGCAGTTCTGTTTCACTGGAGCTCTTGCCCAGCACGAGGACCATTCCCATTGCAAATGAGCAGACCATTATACTGTTGCCTTCCCTGGGGATGGCTGCAGTTGCAGATAAATCTTGCATTTGTGTTTCTGCTGTTGTGGTGCCTTCTTTTTGGTTGGCGGTACTGCAGAGCCTGAGCCAAGCAGTGGGGAAAGCAGTTTTCTAAAATGCAGCCCCTCTGCAGGCGTTCCTGTGACAGGAGAGTTTTGTAGGACCTGATCTAATCCAGCCTTCATCTCTATCCTGGGGTTCTGCAGGACTCATTTCTCATGTTCTGTTGTGACTTTGTTGCATTAGTGAGTAGCGCTAGGAGATACGCGTAACCTGTGACCACCAAAGTGGTTAGAAAATCCTATTTGGCTTGGGGAAAATACTCTCTGCTCTCCTGCACAGCACAGCAGAGGTTGAAAGGCAGAGGTATTTGTGCCATCTGCTAACAGCGAGCATTGCAAGGACCTGGTCTGAGCTGTCTGTACAACAGAAGGGCATGCTGCCTTCTAAACAATCACTACTGAAACTAGTCTTCAGAAACCAATGCACCGTATCTAGGAATCCACATCTGAATTCCCACAGTGAGAAAACCTGGTTGCTGCCCTCAGTGAGTCCTTGTGGAAGAAAGTATCAGGGGCTATGGCAGACTAGACCTTGAGACAAAAGGCAGGAAGGGGGGTGGAAATAAGAAGAGATCTGGTTTGGGGGCAGTGTGAGGTCTTGTGAGTGCCTTCAATGGGTGTGGACCATTGTCAGCATTCTTTAAGGAGGCTTTCAAAAGAGAAAGGAAAAAACAAGTCTGGAAACACTGGAAGGCTGAAACTGTGCATGTGGTAACACTTTTCCCTCCTGGGCCGTGTTGCAGTGGATTTGGCAGTGGAATGTGCCCATCAAGGCGTGTTCTTCAATCAAGGGCAGTGCTGCACGGCTGCCTCGCGAGTGTTTGTGGAGGAGCAGATCTATCCGGAGTTTGTCAAGCGCAGCGTGGAGTATGCCAAGAAGCGACTCGTTGGAGACCCCTTTGATGCCAGAACTGAACAAGGGCCCCAGGTAACTGTGTGCCTGAGAACAGTTGTTTGGTTTTTGGTTGTGTTTTTGTTTAATTTTCCTTGTGTAAATATTATCCTTGCGAATACGGTCCCAGCAGAAGCGCCGAGGGGTGAGTAATGTATCATGCCTTTATTTTGCTCTCCATTTTAAATACCAATTAATCACAACTGTTGAAACGTTATGTTGTAATTTTTTTAAACACAAATGTATTTAATTCAGTTCTTATCCAGCTTTATGGAAGGGGCTGTCTTCCTGGTACAGTAATACAAAGCATGTTGCAGCGAGCAATGGCAATGCACAGAAGAGTGCAGCTGCAGAAACGGCCATTCAGCTACTTGGCTGTGTTGGTGATGACAAGTAGTTAGAGCCCAGGGACTCCTGAGTCCCCACTTTCCCTCTCCTCCTTTGCCCCCTTTCTGATCCTCTGGAGAAGTTTCAGCTGAATTAGGAGGAAGAACCACGCCAAGCTGCTGTCATGACCAGCCTCGTCAATGCTCCCAGAGCCTTCCTCTTATTTTTTTCCTTCCAAAGCAATCTGAGCTCTGGAGGAAGATGATCCTTGGGTCAGATCTTCTAACAGGGCCACTGTTTGCTACCAAAATAAAGGGGGAATCCCAGAAATCTGTAGCCTAGGCCTCTTGTTCTCAGTACTGCACTGTGAGTTTTTCTTCCTTGATGCTATATAGGATCCCTCAGAGAAGGGATGACTGTGGGGACATCTGCCTCCCCTTGTCTGGATCTATGCCCATTTACACATGATCCATGCATGGCAAAACCTCGTTGCATGTCCTCATGCATGGGGAATAAGATGATGTGCATTTCCTGTTCATGCTGGGGCTGCATCTGTCCCAGTAACTTACCTAGAAAGAGATTTCAAACTACTCAGCAATCTTAGGAAAATAATCCTATGCTGGAACTTGCTTCAGCAGAGATGAGCTGACCCTCAAACCATTTCAGGGTCTGCTCTTACCTTCTGCTAGGGGCTCTCAACTTTCCAGGTTGGTTGGTTTGTTTGTTTTAATATAATATCATCCTAAACCTTATCCAGCAGTAGCAGTAAGTGAGCTGCATTTATAGTCAGTCCCGTCTGGACCATGTTCACCTGGCTGCTCGGACTGAGACCATTGATTTCATGAGAACAGACCCTGAAATTATAGGGTGTAGTTGTGAGGTTTTAAAGGGTGAAACACTCTGCAGTGAGCAGAACATGTAGAACTGGGCTGCTTATTTCAGTTCATCCATGCTCCCAGCTCTTGCTAGGCTGTCATAGCACTTCCCAGTGAGCACTATGGCAGAGCACCATGTTCTGGTAGCACTACGGTGGCTTAAGGGAGACTCTTTGCATACTGAGCTGTAATTAAGGGTAACAGTAAGTTGGAATAGCAGCGTCTGGTCAGATTTTAAATATGGCCCATCTGTCCTCTTTCCCTGTTCTGGTTTACCTGTTACACTTGTAACTAGGAGAGATAGCACACCCACACACACACCTGAACTTCTCTGCATGCAACTGTCAAGCCCAAGATGGGAAGGTGTTGAGAGAGTGGGAGGAAACTGTTAATCCCAAAGCTTTCATGTGGCTGCCAGTGCAAAGGAACAGCCACTTCCTCTGCAGCTATGGTTGCTCGCTCTCTGGAGCCTATGATGTAAGATGCAACACACAAATTCAAGCAGAAGAGAGAAATGATGCAGTGTCACCAGGGCTTAAAATACCTCCAAAAGCAGCAAAGATTCACACCTGCCCACAAGTTACTGTTCAAATGTGAAGCTTCCAGATCAAATTTTTCCTCTGTTCCTCAAGTAACCTGCTCTGTTGTGAGGGTTTTTTTTATCTTGAACTGATGGGTAAGGCAAGAATCACCAGGAAAAATAATCTTTCTTCTTCTTCTTCATCTCTGCCTGTCAGGCCTCAGTTTCTTCAGATCTAGGTCGTTGCCTTCATTCTTCTTCTGTGTGAGTCAGGGTGAACATACACAACAACATTACAAAAATGGCTACATGCTGCTGTGTAGACCCCATTCTGGGATGATCACTGACTTAGAAGCCAGCAGTGGGAAGGAGTTGGAGCCAGCCTTTAGGCTGACAGTGGTTGTAGCCCATGATCTTTTTGGTCTTACATCAGCTCCAAGTGCTTGTAGCCAGACAACAGGACCTGCAACTTATAAAGAGTTCAGGAAGTCTAAAATAGGAGAGCTTCTGCAGTCCAGACTTTGAGCTAGTACTCTGTGAAACCAAGCTGCACCATGCCTGAGCATAGTGCTCTAAATAGCTGCTGAGACAACCTGGTGCAGGACAGCATGGGGTGACAGACAGTACTGTTCCACAAGAACTTAAAGTTGATGTAAGCTAGTCCTGGAAAAGTGGTTCTGTCTGCAGCTGTTTGTTCCTTTATTGCACTGCACTTATGAACTAGATTGGGGAACTGGCTGATTCAGGTCTAATCCAGCCTTTTTGGAAGTGAGGAAGAAAGGTTTTAGTCAGGTCAGTTCCCTGATGTGGATTACTGTGCACTGGCATGGATGCTCGTGGCATGGGTGTGGGGAAAAGATTGTGTCAGCTGCAGTATTGGGTTATGCTGATACAAACTGCACTGCTCTGATCAAAATTAGGTCAAATTTAAACAGTATTAAATTTAAACAGAAATGAGGCATGCTTCTGGTGAGTCTTCTCCAAAACTCACATGTGTCTGACTCTGTTGGCTGGCTGGAATTCAAAGGACACCACAAGAAACCTGAGGGGTGATCAGGGCTGTTTGAGTAGAGTGCCAACCTCAAATGCAGACCAAGGGCATTTTTAAACTTTGGATTCCTGTGAGCTGTATCATAGGAAGTAATAAAGTAAATCTGCACAGATGGCAAACTGGTTAACCAGTGCATTATACAATTGTGAACAGCAGACTGCATTAGATGAGACTAACGTCCTGGTGGACTAGAACAGGGATTAGATTAGAACAAGGCTAGACTAGTTTTGTTACCGTAGAACCCCAAATACTGGGATTTGTTGACTATAAGGCCTGGTCTACAGGAAGGAAATAAGCGCTAAGGCTGCCTCATGGCAGTTGCTAGCCAGAAGTTTTTCAGCTCAAAACCTATTGTTTGATTTTTAAGAGGATGAATATTTTCCTTAGATGTTTGTGTACTTTTGGATTAAAGCGTGAAAGTAAAACATGTAAGTAGAAAGAGTATGTGTCCAACAGTCAGTTGGACACCATTGTGGCTTTATTCTGTAGGATTACAAATGCTAGGTTTGGAAAAGGAAAAACTGCTCCTTGCAGTCTTGACTTAAATGAAGCAAGATATGAAGATTTGGGGGTTCTCAGATTTTCAGCATTGCAGTGATCCTTAGAAGCCTTCTCTTTTGAATTAGATGGACAAATAGTAGAATTTGCTCTAGCAGATCATGTGTTTTTAATAGAAGTCAATGCTTGAACCATAAATAATAGTGGAGTAGGGGACAGAATTTAAACAAGCCTTGCAAGCTCTAGTTACAATGACAAACAGTTCCACCCTTGCATGTAATTTTTACAAATGTTTTCTTTCCCCAGTGTCTTTTCATCTAACTATAGTTTGCCTTGCAACAAGTTACAGCTGTATAAATATCCTTGTTTTGTTTTCTGTGATGTGAAGTGGATGAACTGGATTGGTCTGGATCACAGACATGCCAGGATGGAAAGCACTTGCAGATATTTTCAAATTATTTACATTTGGCAGCTAAGCAACCAGACAAATAGACAATATGTATGACACCTGCCAAACTTACTATGTGACACTCTGTATGCTACATGAGGGCACATTTCCTTGTGCAGTAGCATCTATCAAGTGTTTTCTTGGGTAGCATCTTAACGCATGAGAGAACATGACCACTTAGTACAAGCTGTCCACGGTGCATGTGATACACACATCTGTGTGGCAGGAGATAAGCTGCTTTCTGTTTTTGCTGTGTACCACAAGTACCCCAAGGACACCCTCCTGAAGCTTTGATACTTGTCTAAAAGCATGAAAACTTGGATTGCATGTGGCCAGGATTAACTAGGGACAGGATATAGTCTGTAATCTGGAGGAGTCGAGTGTGGAACGCTCCATGTAAACAGTCCCAACTGGCAACTGGCCCTGCTGAAATTAAAACAGATGTCTAGGGAGGGGTATTGAACCAGTACAAGCATCTGGGGATACCTGGCATTCAGAATAACCTCCCAGGCTGCCAGGGCACCTTGAACCAGTGGGTGGAGTCTTTTACTTAATCACCTCAATGAATTTGTCAAGGTTTTTGTTAGTTTTACTTTTTTTTAACATCTCCGTAAGTCTTTTACCATCTGCAGTGTGCTGTGATGAGATGTTTCATTGCTTAATTATGTATCATGCAAATAGCCACATCTGTTTGTTTGAAACCTGACAATACCTGCAGTACACTGTTGCACATGGAGCACAAAAGAAGGACCAGTACTGATCAGAAGTGCTGTGGGCTTCTGCACCTCTTCCAGCATGTGACCCACTGTGCTTGTGGACTACATGATGTCTCCTCCAAGTCTTGGTGCAGGGCTGCACAACTGTGTGACTTCAGTGTCCTGTAACTGCACTGGTCTTTCCCCATCTCTACTGAAACCCCTAGTTTAAAGGCTAGTAACACAACAGTACTCCCTCTTTGAGATTACTGCATATTTAGGTGTGGGTGGGGAGGAGTTAGACAAGGTTGGTAGTTAAAAGTGAGGATATGGCTCCCTGTCCAGAGAACCTAAAAATGCTGGGATGGTACTAGTCTCTAAGATCCATGAAAGGTGATTCTGATTTTAAAAGTATGGCTTCAGTGCAGTAGTTGTTCTGAAGTCAAGCCACTAATAGGGCTTATCTTTGAGGCTGTTCATATAGCGTGCATGTGTGGAAAGAGATGGAGGCAGAGCTCGCTGGGTTCTTCCAGCTGGGGACAGATAGCTGCAGGTGAAGCTGCATATTACAACAAAGTCGACTTAATAGTTTATATACCCTGATTCTCCTCCCCTTGCACTGATCCTGTTGCTGGTCAGATCCCTTGCTGAGCTGACTGAGGTTGCTAGCCCAGCAAAACCCATCTCAAGCTGTTCTCATGGTGCTCCTGAGCTAAATCAGTGCATGGAGAAAGGTCAATAAGTCCCAGAGCTGGAGTGAGGTGAGCCGTGGGAGTGCGTATCCAGGATGCGGAGGAAGAAAGAGTGGGGAGACCCCCTCCATGCGGCAGCAAACTATTAGATCAGATTAAACTATTACATGTAACTTCACCTTCTGTTTTCTGTGGCTCAGGGCTATGTCCACGTCCTGTCTTTCAGCCTGCTTATTGCCTGATTGCTATATCATAGAATGAGACGTAAACTTACCCGGTTTGACAGTGCCCTGCAAATGTACCCCTGGGCCATATACCATGACTCCAGTCTCTGGAACAGTGATAATAAAGATGCTGCTGTTTCTTTTCCTTTTGTGTCTGACAGATTGACCAAAAACAGTTTGATAAAATCCTGGAGCTGATAGAAAGTGGGAAGAAAGAAGGGGCTAAGCTGGAGTGTGGAGGTCTTGCCATTGAAGACAGAGGCCTGTTTATAAAACCCACTGTGTTTTCGGAGGTCACTGACAACATGCGTATCGCCAAAGAAGAGGTACAGTACAAGTTACCTGAACCTTTATATGCATTTACTACAATAAATGGGAAAGAAAAGAGGTATGAAGTGGTTTGAAGTGAAAACCTGAGAGGGGAATAGAATTTTCACTTATTTCACTTATTCCAGTGTCCTAACAACTGCCTAATGCTGAAATCCATTCTACTAATGAAGTATGTGGAAGGTGAGCCTCAATTTGGAGTGTATGGGCATGTGGGGGGGAACTGTGAGAGGGGAAGGGCGAGAGCAGAACACGAAAAAAACTGTCAACATATTTTAGCAGCAATTTTTGTGCAATTAATAGGTGTCTGTTTGCCAGCCCTTTCTAATGCCTTGCTGCTTTCCCCCATTTTGTTTGGCTTTCCAAAAGGGAAGTAGCCCTGTGAGTGTACTCACTGGACAATAACAAACCCAGATAAAACATAGTAGATAATACTACCCTAAAGCTTTTGGGTCTCATTTCAGGAGAACTTGATGTAATGCAAAATACAAGCACATGCCTTACCTAGATACAGCTGCTATAAATGCTGCTTCTGAATAAGAAATAGTGGTGATGGAGGGGTTTCTGTCTGAATTATTTATTTTAAATATAAATAACTGACTAAAAATAACTGAAACTGTGGCAGGCTGGAGCAATTCTACGTATTCTTTGCCCTGAAGTTTAAAGGTTTTCTGAAGACAGTTAAGCTCTCCCACTCTACGCAGAGGGATGACTGTACATGCCATGTGTTCTTACGCACCTCCTACTGAATGGACTTGAATTTGCTCAGCTGTGGTACCTGCTGATTCAAAGTGACAGAGGACAATATAATGTGTGTTCTTGCTCTGCTACTTTGTAAAAAAGGAGTTGCTTTATTGCAGAAAGGTGGGACAAGAACTCTGGGACCTGAAGCTGGTGAGGAGGGAAGGAATGGCCCTGCTATAGTGCCGCTGAAGAGCTTTTCTCAAGTAGCCTTAACATCTGAAATAATCCCAGATTCCGTTCTCATGGTGAAATCCCCTGAGGCTGACCATTTTTTTCCTATATGAAAACATGGTCGAAGCCAGCAAAGTGCAGATCTAATACTCTGGCTTTCATTATTCATATGCAGAAAAATTGAACAAGCTGCATGTGATTAGATCCTGTGATATTCCTTTGAAATAGAAGTTAATCTACTTTTCATCATGTTCCCCAATGGAAAATAAGTAGCTGCCAAAGTCTAACTGGCACTTGTATTTTATAGTTTAGCCTAGTGCTTTTTATGGGGCTGCTTACTGTTCACTCCTGGCAAAATGTTTAGATGTCTCAGATCTGCCACAGAATCTCTAAGGGACCTGGGAAAGATATCAGTCAGTCTGGGCATGAGTTACATTCTAAAAATAGAGGGAATAAGACCTGAAAATCCCATGATGGGCCTTTTTTTAATGAACTGACTGCAAATCCCAAGTCATGATTCATGAAGCTTACCCAGTTTCATTCATTTGCAGTTTTGTTGCAAATGCACGTTCATCCTTTGCCTAGGATCAAGGCTCCAGTTAAGTACCTGGATCTCCCAAAATGAAGAAATTTAGAAACGCTTGTCTGAGCCTAAGGGCCAGGCAAACTGCTTGCCCTGGCCCTCAAGGTGGCACAAGTGAGATTGTATCTCACCTTTGCTGGGGGTTTATTGTACTGCAAGACCATGCAGGCCAGAAAAGGGCCCCACCTTTGATACTGTACTTGATGAGAGACTCCATCCCAGAAGTTGGGAAGTATTGTGTATGTCGGCTGCCTTTATACTGGCAACTTGGGAAGCTAAGTTTGTGGTCAAACACATATGTGGTAAATGCACTGCATGCAAATAAACTGCATACCATGACAAAATCAGAGTTAAAACCAAGGAAGAAAACTTGCAATCCCTGAAATATATTAATTACTTCTTGAGTGGAGAGTCGTAAATGGAGTAAGGATGAATCATTTGAAACTTGTCCAGATCTAACTCTGCTTATTTTGATTGTTATAGATGATCCGTTAGTTGTTGGATCTTGGCGTATATTAACTACTATAGCACATCACTGTACTTCCTTTGAAGTCAATTTAATTAGTTTTTAAGAGACACTATCAGTGACTTCTAGAAGGCTAGGATATAACATTTTAAGTATAGTATCCAAACAAAGCATCTGATTCTGATTACTTCAAAATTACCATGATTAGCAAAGCTTTCCTGTACTAATGTTTAATTGATATGTGCAGATTTTTGGGCCAGTTCAGCCAATTATGAAGTTCAAGAGTATAGAAGAAGTCATAAGAAGAGCCAACAGTACCGAGTATGGACTTACGGCTGCAGTGTTCACAAAGAATCTGGACAGAGCATTAATGCTAGCTTCTGCATTGCAATCGGGAACTGTCTGGTAAGTAGTGTGGGACCTGAGTGTGGGCTGGGATTTTGTTTCCTCGGAGGGGAGAGGGATATATGATTTGGAATCATGTGTAAGTGCTGGAGGTAAGATGTCTTTGTAGTCTGTTTAATTCTTGATATTCTGCTCAGAAGCAACATCCATTCATCAAAATAAGGTGGTGAGGACCAGACAGCCTGGTGAGAAATGGACTGTTTGTTCATTCAGTCGATGTAGTTCGTCATCTGGAAAACTCTGAAAATGTAGGGGTTGTAGTAAGTTCCACCAGACATGATGCCTTTCAAAATCCTGTATGTAGAAAAAAGCAATTCTTAGGATCTTTAGGTAGCATCAGATGGGGTCTTAGATGCACAAATCAGTATGGACAGTAGATGGCATCACACCACTGTCAGAAAGATAAATAGCTTTTTTTTGCTTACAAAATTTCTTATATTAGAATAATTTTAAAGATGGAATCCTGATTTTTTTTTCCCCACTAACGGTAGGAATTTAATCTGATGTCTGATTTTGATGCATACAGAGGATTGATTCCAAGAGTTGGCGCCAGAAAAATCTGCCTCTGAGTAATATTTACATAAAAATGGGATGTTGGGCTTTGAAGGATACATGTGCTGTACATACATGAAGGTGCAGTCCTACAGCACCAAGCCATACCTGTCTCTCTTCAGTCACTTGATCTTACTGAGATGCTGAGGAAGTATCTGCATTAGCTTTTTCTACCTAGTAGCTACAGAAGTGGGTCTAGCACTTTCATTTTACTGCGACAAAATTGTCTAATGCAGCCTAACTTTTGTCTATACCTGGAAGTGGACGGTGGGGCCTGCCTGTGAGCATTTAGACAGTTTTCTGAGTAAACATGTTCATTTCAGAATGTGCTTCATTAAACTAGGGAATAGGTTGGACTATTTATTTTAAGCACGGCTCTGAACACAGCATAAATTCCAGCTCTAGCATGAATGTCTTAGCCATTAGAGACTATGAAGTGAGATGTAGGTCAGACTGAGTACCACTCAGATGTTTTCTGTTTCTGTAGAAAAATAAGATTTTATTGCTAAAATCTGATTTCTCAAGTGAATGAACTGCATAAAGAGAAAACTGACAGCCTTTTTTGTATTGTTGTTGTTGTCATCATCTTGCTTCTCCTTGGTATTGAATTGTCTTTTTACAATTGATGTTTTTATTGTAGGATCAACTGTTACAACGCGCTCTATGCACAGGCTCCTTTTGGTGGCTTTAAAATGTCAGGCAACGGCAGAGAACTGTAAGTTTTGATCAATATTTCATTTATATGTGGATGGTGAATGCAATAACAATTGTGACTCTGTGAAAATATTGTTGAATTTGCTTTTAAACTATCAGGCTTGTAGTATGCTGCACAGGGAGGTGCTCAGCCAGTACAGCGTGGATGTAAAGCACAGATGTGAGAACACGAGCGGTGCCTTCAGGAGTACCTTCATCTGCTTTATAAGCTCTTAATAACTCCAGTTCAGTCAATTCCACTTGCAAGCATTTTTCCTTACTAGTTAGATTTTTAGATCAAGGGAGAAGTATGGCACCTTGGCTCGGGACACTGGTATCCACCTCAAACCTCCTCCATCTTTATATGGTGGTATCTGGGCCTCCCTTGACTGCTGTATCATTGCTCCTAGTTGGACCTCTTCCCACCTCTAACTCTCTAATGTTGGAGCTAGAACAACAAGGAATGATCTCCAAGATTCTACCTCCCACCTTCCAAGCTTGCTACTAAATTGCAGAAGGACCCTCTATCCCTTTTCCCCAGCCTGAACTGTTGCAGCATGGCTACCAGACATTCCAACTCTACTAACGCAGCAATTTTTAAACCGAGGTCACCCTATAAGTTAGAGGTAGAGCTGAGAAATTGACTTAAATCTTAATTTCCTTCATGTATAGGAGAGAGGCAGGTTTTATTACACCATTCAGAAGGCTCTTCAGAGGAATCTAATGCAGCTTTTCTTTCATAAGCCAGATTTATTTCCAGAAACCATTTCCAGTAGCTGTTCTGGTGCATCTGCTGCTCTGAGACATTCAGATGCCTCACTTGCTAAGCACAGCAAATGAATGGATCCTCAAATGGGACGTTTATATTGAGACCTTATGGTTTACTTTGCATGACTGCCTGGCTAATTAAAGGATGTCAGGGGCTTATCCCCTGGGCAAGGCATGGGAATGGAGCCAGTTTCCACCAACTAAGACATAATGCGGTGGTAGGGTGTGTCATCAGTATGCATTTCTGGAGCAACTGTGCCCTCTTGATTATATGGTATCTTGTAGATAGAAGCTTAATTTCAGTGAAAAAGTAACTAATTACTGTCTAAGCACTGATAACTATGTTTATGTGGATGTTTCTTCTATGGGTTCTCACAATAGTACTTGGTTTTCACTAGGCAGAGAGTCACAAGGTGTCATCTTGTGGGCTACTGTGACCAGAAGCATTCCATGTTTCTTTACAACAGGGTGTAGTTGTGTGTACTTATGTGCCTGTACTTAGCGATTATTAGAAGTGGTGGGCCAAACTGATAGCTGGTGTAAGTTAGTTCAGATCTGGTTTTAATGGCCTGATGTAATCTACAGCAGCTGTTGATCAGTGGCTAAAATGCACTTGTGTAGAAATCTCTTATCTCAGGGAAGTACACATTAACATGCTACAATTGTTTGTCCCTTTCCTTCCTCTCTTTTTCAGTGGTGAATATGCTTTGGCAGAATATACTGAAGTGAAAACAGTCACCATTAAACTCTCCCAGAAGAGTCCATGAAAACAGAAGGCCTAAAATGCTGACACTCTGAATGTGACACATGGGGGATGTGTTCAGAGCAAGGGGGAGGGGAGGGGTAGGAAGGAAAATGGAAACACCTAACTTTATTCCTCTAGAAACACTGAATCTACTGGACTCCATTTTGTCAACTGGCTCTTCGAAAACTGATTTAACTGACCCTACTGGCAGCATAGCACACACTTGTACTGTACAAGTCCCCGGCTGTACATCTATCTGCTACCTGTGACTAAAATGCTGGTCAGTCACAGTGTTTGCAGGACATCTGCTTTCAAACTGTACCCCTGAAGGACGTGGACATCAATGGCATGGTAGAAAGACTTCTGGTACCATTAGCATGGACTGCTAAACACCTTCAGAGGCATATGGGTTTCACTTGGTATAAATGGACCTGAGTGGTAGGGCTAATACAACTTGACTGAAGTTGGCGGAGTTTGTGTGAAGACTGCAGCTGGAGTTTGGGATGGGAGTGCAAGCTTTCATAGAAGGATCTGTAAAGAAATTCTCTTTGAAAGAGCTATCTTGGTCTCTCTAAAGATACATGCATTCTCCGTATTGGTGATATTCTAGCCCTGAATGAGATTTATGGGAGTTTCCTAGAGGACTCCTTTGGGGCCAGTATTTCACCCAACAGAGCTAGACTTTAACATGTCCTTTGAACCTGATGTTTTGGTGTGCACACATTACACATGCTGCAAATGCAAGTTACTGACTTGCTAACCCTTCTGGCTCCAAATGAGTCACAATTGTATCTCAAACCTTCACTATAGCACTTTTTGCAAGAGGATTTTGCACTGTACTTACCGTGATGACACAGAGTTGAATGCTAAGCACGTAGCATGGTAGATAACCCACAGAAAACATCCCACGCCAGTCCTTCTGTTCTGGGGGAGGGAGCAGAAGAGCTGCAAGAAGCTGTCCTGCTCTCTCTTTCTCTGTAACTTTTCAGGCTGTGTGAACATCTCTTCATTTTTTGAGCCAGAGCTATTATTATGAGAGTAAAACTTATAAGCTCTTCTCACTGCTTCTTTACCCCGTATGAATGTAGCTTAAAATAAATTTCTGGAAGTACAGTGTGAAAAGGCAGGTGCTCCCAAGCACACACTGAGTGTTAAAGATGTGGGTGTACAAACCAGTTACCATGGAATAAGCTACGGCTGGACTTAAATGTGTCAGCAGCGTTGCAGTAATTGTCCTCGTGAGTGCTGTCGTCTTGTGGCAAGCACAGGGTAGGTGATCCTTCACTGAGGAATGAACTGCCTTGAATTGTCTCTTGCTTACATTTGTATAAGTATGCACGTGCATGAATAGCATCCATGGAGTAGCTGTCACACCAAGTTATGCTTTAGTATCTCCTGCAGTAACTTCTTTGCATGCCCAGACATTACTATGAGATTAATGACAAGCCACATCCTCTCTTCAGTTCCTGGGGTCACTACTTTCCCTCCTCCTCCTCTCGATTCTGTACTGGAGAACCACTGGCAAACGTACAGGAAGTTCCATGTCTGCAGGAGCTGGAAGTATGCAGGAGTTAGTGGTGTCAGCTTGTTAGGAAGTTTAGCTGATCTTGCTGGAATTGTCCTCTGAGAGCAAGCCAATAGAAGTTCCTTCTGGTATATCAACAGATCTTCATGGAGCACTGGTAAAGACTGCTGCTTGGAGTTTTCCAGATGTCAGGGCTTGAAGCAGAAACAGAGGTCTAACCTCTATTCTCTGATGCAAGCAAGGATTTAACCGGTACCTTCCTTTGCTCAGAGATACGCCCTGTCAGTAACAAGTTCTGTTGCATAACTGGACCTTTTTTTGGAGGGGGAAGGAAGGTGGGTGGCGATAAGTAAGGAAAAAGTTTGTATGAGCCTGAACTTCCTTATTAGTTAGTGAACATTGAAATTGCACTTCAACACTGCTTAACTTCTTAAATGACATACCTCCAACAGTTGTGTATAACTAGGTGCCTGTCCTCCCATGGATATGTGAGACAGGTAAATCTCCCCATCCAGTGAAGAAAATGTCCTCCCTTCCCCATGAAAGGCCAAATGGGAACATTGTAAATAAGTTTCTATTTTTGTAAAACACTTAGAGTGCAAACATCTTCTCAGACAAATATTTTACTTTTGCCTACTTGATGGTTTTCTAGGGCTGCAGTCAGACAGTAGGGAAGTAAGGCAAACAGTAAAAGGCTGGTTATCTTGATGTATCTCTGTATTAATTTTTGATAAAGTGGTTGAAACTGAAATCATCTGAAACTCTTAAAATCCTAGTATTCTGGCTTTATATGTATGATATATATTTCACCTCTTTTTTTCCCCTTATCAAGTTTTTAAAAAGTCAATGTATCTCTTATTGTATAAATCAGGGTTTGACTTTACACACTGAATTTTCTAAGTTATATAACACTAGACACTAACTTTAAAATAACCCCTTAGAGGGTATATATTCTTTCATTGCACAGTAAGGCTTTCATATGAAATACTACTTTTTTTTTAAAAAAGAAACCAACTATATTTATAAATTAGGATACAGTTAATCTAATGTATTTTTATAGCTAAGGTACATGAAAATGCTATGTTTAAACCTCATGTATATATTCAGACTATGGGTATCTTTTTGTAATAGTTCTTGTTCCTAATAAATGTTTAACTTTGTGAAATGATTTCTAAATGCTACATACTGGTATTGCTCAGAAAGGAAGGTGGGGAGCAGGAAAATTGTATTGCCTTTACTCGTTTTAACAGAGAACTAACTTGAATGCTTTTTTATTTACACTGATTAGTGCTTTAATCAGTGTAAAAGTACTGAAGGTAATTCCAACCCCTCAAATGCATGTGTTAAGACCCCTTCCATCAGCAAGCAACTTCCACTCAACTCAATCCGCCTGTCACTGTTTTTATTTCGCTCTGAATTTGGCCCATTGTGTCAATAAAAGTAAACACTGGAAAGGGTTACGGTTTTGTGCTTCTAAAACAAAATGGCCCTGTATTGCTCTCATTACAGGGGGCTCTTCCTAGAACAGCGTTGTGTCTGTTTCCCTTGATTCAGTGATCCAGCGGTAGTCCCCAAGCGGAAACATGCACTGGGCTCACAAGAGACAACATAATTTCAAGCTACCTTTTCCACATGGCAGAACTGAACGCAGAGTGCGTGTTTGCATGTGTGTATCTGGGGATTCAGTATCTCACGAGGGGACTGAGAAGGAACCTGAACTTGGATTCACTTCTGTGATTTGTGAAGAATAGCCTATTTTAAAAAAGTAAAGTGCCGAAGCGTGGTCAATGCTCTACACATAAAAGCTGGAGCGTGTGTCTGTTAGTTTACCCTTTCAGCAGTCACTTTTATAAGTTGTGCCATTTACAGTAAGCGGAGGGGGAAGGAGAGCAGAGCTGCAGCTGGCAGGGGCAAGCACAGCTTCTTCCAGTTCAAAGTAGGATAGATCCTTTTTGCCTTGTGAGGTGAGCCTCAAAATGGAGAATTTGAAGGGACCATGGACCACACTGCCAGATGGGGCTTCCTGCCTTGGTCTGGCTGTTTCCTAAACCCCTTTGAAACACATCCATCACTAGTATGACTGCTAAGTGTGTTCCCATTCCTGTCTTATTTCCCTTGTCTGCAATGTAGATAGAGAGCAAGAACATACTGATACCATTGTCTTTTAACTCTCCCATCCGATACACGCATCCCATCCAATGTCTTTTATCCCATCCAATACACGTGTGAGAAATACCTGTCATCTCCGCACACAGGCCAAGCCAAAGTCCTTGAATTTTCCACTTGCTAACAGCATCACTCAGAAGCTGTGAGACTTTAGAAGGGGGAAGGCTGGAGACAGAAAGGAATTACTGTGAGCGACATAATCAAGGGAGGCATAAGCCAGGAAGAGTGGGATGAGATTTGGGGGATAAAAGAAGAAGAAAAAAAAATTAGCTTGAATGTGTGGAGAAATTCTTGCTAAGGGAAGCCTCTATCAAAATAAAGGAAAAAAGTTATTCTAGTGGGTTTTCAAACAATTGTGCTAAAAAAGCTGTAAGAAGGGTCTGGGTAAGAGCCAGGTTGTGAGGCATAAAAGACAGCAGGCTGGGTAGGAGGTGGAAAGGGTGCTAAAAACAGGTGACACTACTATGGCTGCAGCTAAAAGCAGATTAATGGGGACCTGAACACAGGTAAAAGCACCAGTGAAGACCCATCCTCTCTCTGTCTCCAGAATCACATCAACGAAACACCCTCGGCAAATCTCAGACTGCAAGCAGTCATTCAGTGAATGGAATATGGCTTTTTCCATCCTGAAGCGATCATCAGAGACCCATTTCTTGGTACAGACCAGGGAAGAAAAAAACCCTCTGTATGTAATTTACAGAATCATTACGAATAGCAACACAAAAGGCATGCAGAAATGGTCTTTTCTAGTAGGTCCAATGGGTGGGGAAAATAAAGCAGTACCAGGCTTGTTAGAGGTTCCTGGTACCTGGAGATGAACGGGTTTGTGATGGGAACAGACGTGTGCAAGGCCTGCTGGAGCGCAGCACGTCTAACACCTTCGGAAGAAAGGGGGCAACCTCGCTTTGCTCTTCCAAAAAGGAGCAAACTCACACCGCGATCTGGGGAAGGAGCAACTTCCAAAGAAAATATCGGATCAACTCTGTCACGGGTAAGGCCAGGCCTGTGTCGAGAGGAGATGGGTGGCGGTGCTACGTCCGTCCGTGCCAGCCTGGTGCCTGTGCCTGGGGAGCTACATGGCAGCTGGTTGTGAGGGTGAGGCCATCCAGACAACCCGCTGTAGCTGAGAGGGTCCTGCTTCAGCCCCCGCAACTCCACAGTCTGTTTTTTCCTTAAAAAAAAAAAAAAAATCAAAGCCAAAGAGGTAAAGCCCGCCTAGGGACTGCCCGGGGAGAGGGCGGACACCGGTCACTGATGGATGAGGGCGTCCCGGCCGGGGAAGGAGCCCAGGCAAGGGGCTGCCCTGTGCCCTGCCTCACCTCTCCCTCCACGTCCCCCTCAGCGGGACAGGCTCCGTGCCCAGGGCACGGCGGCAGGCAGCGGGAGAGGTCTGCCCTCGGGAGGAAGGAGAGGGGCCGTGCGACGGCTGCGGCCCGGGGCCTGTCACCCTCAGCCGCCCCCGGCAAGACGCAGCCCCTCACCGTGGCCGGGGCCCCGCGAGGCGCCGGGCAGGCCCTGAGCGGGCCGGCGGGCCCGGTGGCGGAGGAGGCGCCGCGCCGCTGCCCCGCTCCTTTTCCTTCCTCCCTCCCTCCGCCTCCCGCGCCGCAGAGCGAGGCGGGCGGGCGGCCGGCGCCGGCGGAGGAGGAGGAGGAGGAGGAGGAGGTGGAGGTAGAGGAGGAGGCGGCGGCGGCGGCGCGGCCGCAGGGACCCCGCCAGCCCCGGGACGCAGGAGGTATCGTGGCTTTGCTGCCGCTTCGGCCTGGCCGCCCCGCGGGCACCTGCCCCGCCGTGAGGGGAGGCGGCGGGGTGGGAGCTGCTGGGGCACGGCGGGGCTTTTCATGTGGAGAAAGGGGGGGCGGGGGGGAAGCTTTTTTTTTTTTTTTTTTTTAAATAAAAGTTCGGAGGGAACTTCGTGGGACAGCCGGCGCAGGGCGGCGGCGGGCGCTGCCCTCCCCGGCCCGGACAGGCGGGAGAGCGGCTGCCCCGGCCCGGCGGGGAGAGGAAAGACTCGAGACTCGCCCTAAGGAAAAACTCGGTTTTCTGTAAGCGGGGCCGCGGGCTGGGCTGGGAGCGGTTCCCTCCGGGCTCCCCCGCCCCGACCCCGGCAGGGTTGGCTCCCCTGGCCCTGGCGGGGGCCCCAGCGCGGCCCTCAGCCCCTCGGCTGAGCTGACAGACGAGCGGCAACCGAAAAGTGACTAGAAAGGCTTATGAGACACCCCGAATCGGGATGTAATGCCTTGTTTCTCCTCATCCGGTGGCTGTGGTGTGGACAGAAGGGGGCTGGTTTGCCGCTTTCTGCGCAGAGCTCACCGAAGGACGAAGGATGTGTGTCCCGCCGAGCTGGGGTGTCCCCAGGCAGGCATCGGGCAGGGTGTTTCGGTTCCAGGGCTGGCTTCACCCTGCCTTGTGCGGTAGCAGGCAGAAGAGCCTGCAGCGCGCTTCCATCCCGATGGTGTCGTGGGCCTCTCTAGATCCGTGGTGATACCCATCCCAGCACCCAGCCCCAGATGGGCTTCTCAGAAACAGCAGGTGGTTTGAGCAAAGAACTGAAGTTTTGGCAGGTTTCTTGTGAATTGGGAAGCGATCTCAGGCAAACCGTGGTGTTTCTGGGTGCCTTGCTGCATTTAGGTACGATGCACAGGGTGATACCGGTCGGGCTGGCAAAGTGGAAGAGGGGGTGCTTAGGATGGTACAGGCACGGTCAGATGTGCTGGGACACTATCTGACAGCTGGCAGTAGCAGGTCTCACGAGAAACTGGGAATGTGTGAAATGGGATGTAAATCCGCATTCAGGTGTATTCTGCATGGTCCTCCCCCTTCTGAATGAGATTCTGCAGCGACCATAGGATCCCTCTCCCTAAATCAAAGTAAAACATGGTGTTTGCACGCGTTACAGTTGAGTGTTATCTTGCTTAAGGTAAAAGCACTGTAGGGCTTTTTTTATTATATACACAAAGGTCCTGAAATATGGAAATACTGTTTACATGGGTGCTGTGTGGCAGTAGTACACATGGCTACAGCATTTAGTGTCCTACTTGCAGTTAAAGGGAACTGATTATCAAACCCACACTATTATTTTTCCTGAAAGTTTTTTCCTTTTACTACATATGAGGAAAGTTTCAGCCAGGGGAATAAGCTGAGTAGAAAGCTAAAAATCAGGAGTGGAATGGTTTTCAAGTCTCTGTGGTCCACCCTGACCCCCATTCAGTGTTTCTTGTACGGTTGCTGTGAGTGCACATGGTGTGCCCCAGTCATACAGCAAGGAAATGCCTCAGAAACCAGCATCTGCTAAAAAGAGCTAATCTGTTGGTCTTTGCATGGGGAAGTATTTATTCTTACTGTAGCTGCTCAGTGCATTTATAGCAAGGGTGCAGGGGAGGCAGCTGCTGGAAGCATCACATCCGCTCCATTTTCAGAGTTAACAACCTGGACAGCTTTTGGGAGGTGTGAGAGCCCCCCCAACACCTCTGCCTGGGGTATCCCACCCATGACATGGCAGAGATGTGGGGTCCCAGTGCAGCAGCCGTGCCTGCCAGCATGGCCAAGGGAAGCTCGGCCCAGGAGCCGAGCTGGTGCCAGTGGGAGCTCGGCATGTTTCAGGGCATAATCTGGTCCTCCACCAACCAGTTTGTGGGCTGGATCTGGGCTTAGGGACCACCTCCATCTCAGCCTCCTGCAGCAGCACACAGCCTCCCCTCCTTGTGTGGGTGAAAGCTGCCAAATTCAGCCTCTTACATGTGCCCAGCTGCTGCTGCATCGGAGTGCGAGAGCTGCCAGGGCCTGAGCTGGGAGACGAGCTGCCACTGCAGTCTGTCATGTGGAGGGAGGGATGGATGCTCCGCAGCTCGGGCATCTGCATCCGTCTGGAGTTGTAGCCATCCTGCTGCAAAGGAGGTGTTTAGCTGTGGGGTGTGTGTGCGAGTGCTTGCACGTAGCCTGGCCCAGGTCTCTCAGTCCATATCGTTATTTGCCATATGGCACCTAAATTATTTTTCCCACCTCTGAAAAACGCCAAAGAACCAAACTGCAGTCTGTGGCAGCACCCAGCGCCCGGATTGCAGGGCGCAGGGGCGTGTGCGGCGCTTGGGGTGTGAGTTTTGGTTCCTGCTGCCAGGCACCACAAAGTAGGGGTCACCAGAAGCTGAGTTTTGCTGTAAGTGCACCTAAAATTCAAATATTTGCCTAGAAACAACTGATGTAGCATGCAGTGATTTTTAACATTGTCGGCTGGTGGTTAACACCCTGTGTTACGAGGGAGGAGCAGAAAGCTTCCTGGAGAGTGGTGATGGATCAGTGTATTTTTACATGCTCCTTGGCCTTTGATCCCAACTCAGGAACCCTACTCGCAGGGAGAGTTAGGGATATTCTTGGGTCTTGCTGGCTGAAGTGGGAGGTGGGTTACATGCTTTGCCGAATTAGAGCCTCCAATCAAAACTTCAGCATCACGCACCAGACGTGAGAAGAACTAGTAAGAGTCAAAGGTGAGGGGCATCATGTTACATCTGAGAGGTTTTTACTGATTGAAACTGAAAGCAGAAAGTGAAGGCGTGCTGATGCTGGTTGGGCACACACTGCAAGTTCACCCATAGTTTTAACCTCTGTGGAAGATGCATTAAAAGAGAGGAAACTACAGGTGTGCAACATTGAAGAGGTAAGGAGTTGGAAATGCCCTGGGAGACTGAGCTGTGCAGTTTTCTGCTGGCTGGTATGCAAGACAGTTCAGAAGAAGCCAACCTTTAAGAGCCACTAAGGGCCTGATTTGCCTCCCTGAACATGTTTGAAGAAGCCTGACGCTTCTAGAGTAGTAAGAGTTCTCTAAAAGGACTGGGCAGAGGGGAAAGGAGCTGGTGTGTTTCTCTTAGCCCTCTTTTCTTTTCTGCAGAGGATTGTCTCAGTAACCACATCAGTATTTTTCAGTTTCTCACAGTGGAGTCTTACAAGAGCCACAGTCATCTTTGTGGATGGGAAAGGTTTTGAGGTTGCATTTAGGACTTTTCCAGCTGCACTGCGTGGTTTCAATGCTCTGCCTTTACACTAGCTTGTGGAGAATCTGAAAGTGCAGCTGTGACCCCTGCCTGCCCCCCCACCCCCCTCTGCCCAAAGACTGAGCGGCTTTGGTGGAGAAAAATTGGGAACATTATCTTTTTTATAGTAGAGACATTGTTAGTCTCCCCTTAATTCAGGTTATACTCTTAACAAAGCTATTATGAAAATAATTGTATTTAAATTTGCATAGGATGGTGAGTACCTTTCTGCAAAGTAATATTTAGACAGCTGTGTTAGAGTGCAGAGGAATAAGCATCTTGCAATTTCTATACTAGAACGATTAATTTGGTTTACTATTTATTTTTAAACAGGGTCAATGATGTTTATTCGGGATGGTGCTTACTAGCAGTCGCTCTGCTCCTGCATTTACTTGACGGAAATCATTCAGCTTTGACAACACTATTCAGTTTTAAGTGCTGCAGAAAGTTTGTCTGTTGGATCTTCACAACTGCGACCCAGAATGTACTGGTGTGTGGGAACTGAGGAATCCGCTATTTGCAGAGAGAGCAACATGGATCCACAAAATGGTAAATAGGACGATTTCTTTTCTTTCCTGTTCAGATTGGGAGCGAAAGGTTTTAAGAGAAGTCAATAGCCAGCTGCCACTGATTTTTGATGAAATTTAAATATATGAAAGATCTTTCAGTGATTTGAGCCCTAATCTTTGAATATCCGCAGTATAGAACAAGGAATTTTACTTGCAAGGAGAATGATGTTTAACTACTCAGGTGATAAGAATAGCATTCCTCTGAAGACCGATTTTCTCCAAAGGCCTACGGAATTAGTCAATATATGTATCACGTCTCACCAGTTCCTAAATACGTTTTACAAGATCTGTGCTTTTCAGCGTGTGAATGCAAATATGTTCCCAGCCACTGATGCAGTGTGTATTCAGGGTATGAAAGCTGCTAAAATCAGAGCATCATTTCTCCGGCTGAGCAAATATTAACCTGCTCCAGTTTTACTGTCAGCTTTGATTCAGTGGCTTGTAATGATTTATTGTTGGGCTACATTAGAAGATCTGCATTTATGTAATGTAATACATCCATAGGTGGAAATTTCTCTTTCAGAAGGGACATATGCTTCAGGTTGCTTCCTGTTAAATTTTTTTCTGAACAGCCAAATTATTTTTGGATGATTTTTATCACTGAAACCCTCAGCTCCTAGGCACTGCTGCATTTCTCTGAGTCAAAACCCAGTTATGTTTCTGCATCAAGAAATAGCCTTCTGGTTATTGTATAACGGTAGTCCCCCCTTGCAACAAGCAGTTCATTAGGAGGCAGCATCTGTGTTTTAAGTGTGGGATGAAGGTGTGTTTGACGCTTTGTAGTGAGTAAGCAGGCTTCAGTAGCAGCTAATGTTTTTGCAGCCTTATTTTGGATTTTATCAGCAACTATGAAGCAAAATCTGATACTTTATTCAGAGGCTGCCTTATCTTGTTTGAAGACATTTCTCACCAGCGTCACAGAGAGCTCTGGGAACTCTTTTCTTTCTCCGTATGTATTCTGCTTATTCTGTGTTACTGATTTTTTTTGTTGGTTTTTGGTTTTGTTAATTAGCATTGTATCTTTCTATAATAATCAGGGGCATTTGTTTACTGAATATTCTTAAAATTCTTAAATTCTATCTTCTGAGTTTCTCTCTGGAAGAAGTTATCTCCACTTGAATATTAAGCTGTAAACCATGAGAAGAATTTTAATCTGCGCTAATGATTCGCAAGTGTTAAGAATTGCTAAATTTTTATTCTGCAATAGTAATTTGACAAGTTTTTCTCACTGTTTAAAGATACAGTAAATAAACATATTAGTTTATGAGTGAATAATGAAAAGTGAAAAAGGTATAATTTCTACATTGTGAGTTCAGTTTTTCTTCTGAGAACTTTATTGCATGTTTCTGTAATGTAAATATATTCAGTTAAACTGATTAACTGGAGGCATACAAATCTTACTGGTATAACTCTCCTATACTTACGTGTCTGGGTTATTTTATTTGATAAACAGTTTTGGAAGACTGGCAAAGGGATCCTAGGAAAGCTTAAGATCCAGGACTGCCCTGGTGGATATGCTCCTTATAAGCATACTGTACATGTTTAAACTAATTTTTATTTCGGGATTGTTTGAGTTCTGCCAAGAATAATTGTCATTAGCTAGCTGGTCCACTCCCTAAGTTAGCTGGTCCTTGTTCTGCATTTGGATCCTATTACACAGCTTGAACGCAGGAACGCAGTGACTCATTCAGCCTCCACATTTGAACCTATTGTTTGCGCGCATTTATTAACAATCTAGATGCAGCCTCCTGCTTCCATTCAATGGGAACCTCTGGGAAGTAGAGTGAGATCACAGATAATTTCCTTAACGCCAACGACCTCATTAATGCTCGCAAAGCTTGGAGTCTCTTTTTTTTCGGGCAGGAAGGACAGGCGTGTGGATGTGAGGGGTTTAACAAACAGCACAGTGGTGCTTGTGGCTCTGTGATGTGTCAGTGGCGTTATGGCTGGCACAGTGCTGGAAGCACCTTCCAGCGTGTACCATGTGCACCCGGTGATCATTTGAAAGCCTTGTAGATTTGTAGGGCTTTTTTTCCCTGACAGCTATACATTTGGCCAGATCTTGATGTGGCGAATAGGTTCACAGCATCATTGACTGTAGTTAGCAAATGTAACATATGATGCAAGCACTCACCTTACTGCTCATGTTTCCTCTGCTATTCCTCTTGGCTGAGGCAGTGATCCTGCCTGTATCGCAGCAGGATGCCCACTTCCCCTGAGAGCAGGCGAGCTGTGTTTCAGAACTGGACCCTGTCTACCCTCCAGGGATGGTGCTGGGCTTGACTCGATGATGCTGGTGAGCACCCACTGGTCCACAGAGAGGATTTGTCACTGGAATGCAGAATAATGCTCCGTTTTGGGTGCAGTCAGCATCTCCCTTGCCTCCTCAAACCCTGCTTCCCCTCTCCTAGATTTGTTCATCTTGTCCTAATTAAAAGAAAGAAAGTGAGCAGAGATACAGGGGCGGCTGCAGTCTCTCATGAAGCATAGGTTTTGTTTTTTTTTAAACTTGGTTAAAGAGCTCTGCATAATACAGTGGAGGTGACATAATATGAATCTTGTAGGAAATACAATGGAAGCCCAAAGATATCACTCTATGAATGCCTAGAACTGAATAGAGATTCATCTCCTTTCTATGAGCTGGTTGGTTTCTTTGAATCTTATGAAAATTTACAGCTAGGGTTTAATTCTCATGCAAGTTTCTAGGAGACAGTTCAGCAAAGATGTAGAAAAGCAGTCATTGTCTTCTGAAATGTAAGGGTACTTTTGTTAAAGAGCTTATCGCTCTCTTATTGAGAATTTTATTCAGAGTCACAGAGCGTTCATATGCCACTTGTGTGTGTCTCGGAGGTGGAATTGGATTATCCTTCAAACACGCCAGAGGGTGTCTCTTCTCTCGTGCTAAATCTAGAAATGAGCATTGAAAAGGGGTGTTATGTTGTAATGTATATAATATTACATAATTAGGAACAACGATGCCAATTATAGTTGTTTGAAATTTTATAGTAGCTTTACAGATACTAATTAAATTAACCTTCACACCTTCTTTTGAGACAAATCTGTTGTAAGCTGGTGACTTTCAACTGTCCAGGGAAGCACAGACAGACATGTGCAGTATGCCTGGAAAAGAGACCTAAATATTAAAATGAGGGAGCAAACAAGTAACCAGAATATAATGACCTGAGTTGGCATTTGGAGTGGACCAGAGGCTCTTAAAGCTGTGCTTCAGAAGTGCTGTGTTGACCCTGCAGCTCACAGGGCTTTATATTTTATCAGAAAGAAGCTACCCACGATGGTAGTGACTTTTGCAACCCTGTGTGGGCCATGGCTCAGCTCAGTACTGACTCAGAGGGAAAGCTGCTGCTTGCACCACCGCTTCCTGAACAGTAGAAAAGTCTCCCGTGCAAGTAAGAAGAGTTTAAATGGAAGAGTTAAAGAGTAATTTTAACAGGAGGGACTGCTCAGGAGCTAGTGCCATTTTATATGGAAAGTTTCACAACAGATTGAATGGTGACAGCTTGAGGTTAGCTAATAGCAAATGAAACAGTTTATTCTCCTGAGACATCGCTTTGTGCATCCAGTGTCACTCCCCTGTTTGCATGAGGGCGGGACATTTGCAAATGTGGCCGAGGCCTTCATCATAGGGTGGCAGTTTGAGGAGGTGATGGGACTGTAGGTGGAGGGATGGAAACTTTCGCAGACCCTGCCCTTGCTCTCCATTTTGTACTTACTGGGTAACTTCGAGGCTGTCAGTCTGGCAGTGTGAAATCCACTTAAAAGATAAAAGTCTACAGGAAGAACCTGACTTCTTTATAGCAATAAAAGCAGGCAGAGCTCACCCGCTCCTGGATATGCAAGTACATGGCCTCCAGATGAGATCTTTGCTGTTGTTTCCTCATAGTTCTGCACAGTTGATTTTGCTGCCTTAAATGTGAAGGGCAGGAACTTGCATTTGGTAGTGTGAATATCTTTGCTTATAAGTCTTTCCTGCTGAATAGAGGAAGAAGGGAAAATCAGTGTTGGTAGCACCCCTGATATCACTTTGTTCCTCATGAAATCACCATGTAAGCCTTAAAATCTTTACATCAGCTGTGCACGTGGGGCTTGGGCCAGCAGCTAGGTCTTGGGGCACGTTGACTAGCCCTGTCCGTGACATGTTGTGCTGTATTACAGGGAAAAAGTACTCGCACCCTCTGTCCTGCTTTTTCCATCCACGCAGTGGAGATAGTAACATTACCCTGAGTCTGTGAGACAGCATGGCAGTGAGAAGGACAAGGAGAGCATCTGGGATGTGATCTGATTGCAGAGAGCACTAGAGACCTGCAAAGTGTGTTGGTTGCTTGAAGTTCTGTATAATCAGACTAAATGAGACTTGAAGGTTTTCTGGTTTTCTTCCTGCTCGTTAAGCTGTGAGTTAGTTTGAGTCCAAACAGAAAATTGAAAGTATTCCTACAAGCAAAAAAAAAAAGGCAAAAAATAAAACAGGTATCTTATGTGAGTTAGTCTTACTGCATAATGCCATGCAGAAGGAGAAGTAGGAAATGCTCGGCAGGAATAGGAAGTACACTAGTAAAGCAGTAATAGGCTTGTATTTTTAAACATATTTAAATACACACTTCATACAGAAGTGGTGCAGTCTCACTTGGGGCCAAAAGCTAATGCGGAAGGCTGGTCTGCAGCAGAAAATGCATGTGGTTAAGCCTGCTGTCCTGTGCAGACAGTAGCAGAGCCACGTATTGCACCATCTCGCCGAACTGAGCCTGGATTTCCAAAAAGGGCAATGAATGCTGGGGCATTTACAATTAGGTGCCTAATTTATGACACTCTGAACTGATTTTCAGAGTCTGGATGCTAAGCACTGTCCTTCAGACATGCCCTTAGAAGATGTCCCTTGTATTTTGAAACAGAGGCATCTGGAAGAACCATTTGCCTTTGAAAATATCTTCTTGTGCATGTGGGAAGTGGGAGTTTGGCTTGTGGGTGCTGCGTCCCTCTGGAGTCAAGGAGTTATAAAGGAGCACTTAGGTCTTAGTAGTGGCAGGACCAGCTTTTTCCTGATAAATACCATCAAAGCCAGCCTGCTCTTGACTTGAGGGCTGTAGCAAGGAGGGCAGAGCTGCTGGGAGTGCCAGAGGTGCAGTGCAGACCTTGGGAAGCTGATTGAGCAGAGTCCCACCTGAGAGCCAGTTTGATTTACAGACAGTAGTAAAACATTGATCTTTATCTGAGCTGTATCTGGCATTATCTGCTGCTATACAGCTTTATTTTTCCACCTTTCAGTTAAAATGTATTTGTGGTGTATTATGTTAAAATGTAACTTACGACAACTTTATCAAGAAGCCTAGAAAAAAACAAAGATAAGGTGATAAGGTAATACAGAAAATCCTTTGCCCTTAGAAGCTGTACACAGGGACTCCTTAACAATGTTACTAATGTGTGATTATAAACTAGCTCTCAGGTGAGGGTGGACACTGTGGGCATAGAACCATTGTCCTCCATTTCAGTGGGAAAAAGCAACTGATAGTGTTCACACCAACTCAGTCTTTACCAGGCCTGTAATTGATTTATTGTTTTGTCAGTGATGTTGCAGGTGATTTTATACTTGCGTGAAAGAAAGTGCTATGAATTTATTTTTTTTTATCCTCTCCAAAGCCTATGGGGGCCTTATCCAAAACCCATTAAGGACTTTGCACTGACATAACAGGCTTGGGATCAGATCTTTAGGGATCCTTACAGCATTAAGTCTGCGGTTTGTTTGTTTTTCATTTCTCTGATCGATAAAGGGGCTGCCAGGGCTCTGCTTGGCAGAAGGCAGCTAACTGGGAGGAAATGTTTGCATTGCAGATGAGGGTGTGGGGGGGTGGATTTTATACCGTTCAGCTCCCAGTCTGCTGTATAGGTGAAGTCTGTCTCTTAATAGGGTCTGTTTCAGATTTTACATCAAGTTAGGCTGATGTTTAATTCCTTTCCTTAATCCAAGTCTGTGTGCTCATTAGTGGGTCAGCAATTGCTTATTTGCATGATTATGTATCACCACAGCAGCAGCCCTTTTATGTAAGCTGCTGATAGTTTCACAACAGAAGTGTGTCCATGCTTTGAATTTGTGCCTTGCTCTTACTTAGAGGGAGGACTTATAAAACAAGTCTTTAAGTATTAGGGAAGGCCCTCAACCTTCAAAAAGCCCTCCTGCAGTCAGAGAGGCTCCAGGGATCAGCAGTTTCTGGTTTAAAAAAGTGTGCTTTCACAAATTACAAACTGCCCTTAAAACATGTACAGCTACATGCAGGAAAACTTGGTGAGTCTGATCATGAATCTGAAATGGAGTCAGCAGGGACATATTCAGACCATGTTAAAATATGACACTTGAAAAAGATTCCCATTGAACAATAGCAAAGTTGATGTAGTAAAATCTTGGGGGTTATGTTGCAGTTTTTGCAAATAATCCCTCCCAGTATGATAATTAGCCACCCTATGCATGTTGGAAGAGAGGGTGAAACCCAGTGATGTTTGTAGATTATGTATTTTTTGCAGGGACATATGTACCTGCTGGCAAAGGTGCCTAGACAGCCTTCCCTAGCCTGAGCTCTCCTGGCACGGGTACTTGTGGTGGTGGGACGTGTTGCTCCAGACAGGCAGGCAGGACTTGGGGTCTGCCACGGAGCTGCACAGAGCAGTGGGAAATCCGATGCAGGTCCTCTCTTTTTTGGCTTGCGCTCTCCCGTTGGGGAGGGCGGCAGATCTGTGGCGAGCTTCAGGAACTTCTTGGTTGCTAAGGCAAGCCCCATGTTGTGTCACCCAGGGGTGAGGGAAAGGGTCAGTCTGCTACAGGAAGGGCGGGAGGAAGACGAAGGGTGAAAGGAGCAGGGACCTGGGGTTGGGAGCTGGAGGAGCAGCTTAATTTCATTTCTGATAGTCAACATGCGGCTCCTAAGCATAAAGGTTGGCATGTGGGATACTGCTGGGGAAAGCTCAGTCCCAGGCTGTCCACAACTTCTTTTCTGTGCACAGTTGAAAATCATGGAAAAATAACGAACCAAAGCAGTGATTCAAACAAGAAGTCTGGATAAATTTAGCTCAAATATTCTTGGTATGTTTGTGGTCGCTGTGGAAATTACATCACTGCTTGTTTTAATGATCAGAATATCGCTTGGAAAACTGGCGTGGCTACTCAAGAAGAGCTCAGAATGAAATATTTTAAAAGCATGTATGTCTTTGGAATTGCTTCACCTGCAGTTAGTTGGTTTTGGGGTTATTTGTTTTATTCCCATCTTGGTTAAGGAGTATTTTGACTAGAGCTTATTGCTACTTAATTGAAAAGCCACAAGGTTTAGAGCTGATACATTCTGCAGTGTGATTATCTACTTCACATAAAAATTCTGTCTGGGGAGTAAGATTCAAAAAGAGTGCTGGTAATTGCTGAAGACAAGACCTCCTCCAGAATCTGCCTGCATGTCTTTCTGTCTTGCACATCAAAGAGCCTTTGAAAATGCTTTTATTTTTGCATCAAACAGGAACACTCTTTTTTTTTTTTTTTTGTAACACTAATGGACAAGATCCCTTTTCAGATCTCAAATGTAGCTTGAAAAACAAAAAAGTCTAGCTCCTTAAGAGGGCTTGTAATCATGGTCACAATTCTCCGATGTTCTGCACCTTGGACCTTTCACACAGTGGCAGGGTGGGAATAAAAGCTATCAAATCAAAGTCATTTGCATGGATTGGACCAGATTCTCAGATGCAATGGATCAGAGTTCATCATAGGTTGGTGGGAAGGGGATGAAACATGCCTTGCCTAATTTTGCCATCTCTGCCTTGGAGCAGCCATCTAAAAATGCTGTGGGCTGCAGCTGAATATAGCATCCTCCCAGGCAGAGTCCTTGTCCTCCCTCCACTGAAATGAATGCTGATATTCCCAGACATCAGGAAGACAAAAGGGAAATATCTCCCCATTCCCCCTCTCTGCGAATGCACGCACTTCTGCTGCTGGAAGTGCAGCAGAAGTTTTGTCAAAACTTCTCGTTTTGTCACAAGTGAGGGAAGGTTTTATTTTCTTTGGTAGCCCCCATTAAAGCTTTGGCAGCACATCGCTACGCAGCCTGATTCAAGACCGGCACTGTCTTGGCCAACAGCAGAGGTGTTTTCATCAGGCTTTCTCTTCTGCTCCAGACACAGCTGTTAAGGTAATCTTCCCTCTGAGATATTCTGTCCCGGAAACCGGCATCTCAGAGGATGTGCTCCTACTTGCATGGAAGCTGGTGGAAGTGCTTACATTGAGTTCAGTAGAAGCTGGAGTGGAGCCTTGCTTTCTCGACTGTTTTGGGTTTTTTTCTTTTCCAGACTATCATATTCATCTCTTTCCTCTGATGCTCTTCCCAGCTCTGCACTTCCCTTGGCTCTGCTGTTGCCACATTACCCATTCAACTCTCTTGATGCCAACCATATCCAATATCTTGATTGCATTTTCTTTTCCTGTGCATGCAACACTTTTACCTAAACTAATCTAGAGTTGTTGTCTTGGTGATAAATGAGAAGTGAGGACAGCAAAGAGTAAGCTATTTTATTACGCTAGCAGACACAGTTAAAGAAGCACATTGAACTGTGTCTAACGTGTACTAAGCTTGGATTTTGCTGCGTGGGGTGTTTACCCCCTCAAATCTCTTGAAAGACTTCTTCCCTTAGATGTGTCTGCTTTCTCCTAGATCTATGAGTTTGTTTAATAAAAGATATTCTCTCTTTCTACAAACATCTCTCAAATTAGCCTGTGAAGCCGTTATCATCTTGTGTGCTACGACTGTTAGTGCCTGGTAGCTGGGTTAACTTCTGCACATGTGTAAAATGGGAACGCGTGGAAGGAGTGTGTGGGTCAGTGTCCTGGTGTCACACTTCTAAACCTTATGCCAGGCCTGTTTTAAGCAAGTTGACTTGTCTGTTGCTTCTGCTTTTTCTAGAAGACTGTTCCAAAGCCTCATTTCTCCAACTTTCTTCTAATTGGCAGCCAAAATGTATTCATACCCTGTACATAAATAGCTCTCCTTCCCTGGTGTCTCCCTCTGGATGTATTTATAGACAGCACTCCTATCCCCATCCAGCCTTCATTTTTCCAGGCTCAGCAAGGCAAGCTCTTTTCGTCTATAGTCTTGTAATTAGACTATCCATTTCTTTGATTCGTCTTCTCCATCTCTTCTAGATTCTCTTAATCTTCCTTGAACATGATAAACTGGAGGTGTGCAAGGTATTTTACATATCTTTTTAAATGTTGCTTTCCCTTTTTTCCTGCTCTCTGGCCAGCCTTTCCAAAATCTTCGTATGTCCAGGTTCTGTAAGAGACCTGCTGTGCTCCTTAGAGAAGGAAGGAGGGACACGGATGGCCATGCAGGTGACAGCAGATACCCAGGACCCCTGCCATGTGATGGAGGGATGGAGAACTGGGATTGCTGCTGTGGCCCAAGGGGACCTGATGGAGCAGCTATGAGCTTCATCCTACCACTTTGACCACCTTTCTCTGAAAGCCCCACTGGGACTTGTCTTTCCTGGTAGCATCCATGGAGTTTCATGGGGCTGGAGAGACAGATGTTAGCTGCTTCTGTTCTGTTATTTTTGACCAGCAGTTGAGTTGGAGTGTTGTAAATGGGTTTTCCATTTAGGAGGGTGTTTACATGTGTTATTAAAGCGAAATATAAGCTTAGGAGCTGCTTTTCTCAACTCAGGCAAGCTGTGGACAAGCGGGATGTGTCTTTGGTGGACCCAGTAGAGGACTTGGACTCAGAAGAGACCTGAGCAGAGACCTTGGGCCTGTCCTCCCCTCATACACACACAGGGAGTCCCTCCCTGAACTCTTCCAGATGTAGCCTCTCACAGCTGGGGCTAAAAGCATTTGCTTCTTTCTAAAGCTAGCTTTAAATACGTGTCTAAGGAGGAGGTAGCAGAAGAGGGCTGGCCATGACTTGGTGCTTCCCCAATGTGAATAATTAATGACTTTTTTTTTAGAAGAATGTTGAGCAAATTATTTCTTTGAAAGAGAGAAAACATTGATGCATGGAATTTTTTCTCTTCTGATGAAAGCTTGAAGATTAGGGAAAAGGAAAAGTTTCAAAATAAACCGAAGTTAGCCATTAAATTTTATTTTACGAAGTTTCAAATGAAATCCAATCTTGGTTTGGTTTCATGGCTATAATACTTGATTCAGTTGGCCAGGAATGGTCTCACTAGAGACACCTTTCATGATTTAATAATCCTCTCTTTCCAGCCATGCCTGGAAACGAACACAAAGAAAATCTAAAAGTGTAGTCATACTTCTGCATGCTTAATGTATATCTTCCAATTTAAAATTTGGAAAGCAAGAGTGGCATAGCTGGCCTTGCATGCAAAAGCATATTTCTGAATGATTCAAGCTGTAGGATGGGAACCAAATCACTGAGGCCAAAAGACAAAAATAGAAACTTTCACTTAGAGCTGAGTCATTTATATTTTCAATATGGCAATAGGTTTTCTGGCCATTTGGAGCTTTTTTGGTTCCCTCAATCTCTTTCCCTTGGGGGTGGAGATTAGCACCATCATTATTCTCCGTGGTCTTTGCTGATCCTTTGCACCCCAAAGAGGGCAGTACAGGAGGGATGTGGGGCACCCTTCTTCAACTGCAAGAGCCAGCCTTTGTCCTGTGCTTGCCAGAGGTCAGCCCGTTCCTTCCCTGCCCAAAGGCTAGTAGTCTGCCTACCAGGGATGATGGTGCCTTCATGAAACAAGCTGTCCACTGAGAAATGTGTTTTGCCCTCTGATGCTCTGAGTGCTCCTACAGGGATGAACATGTGCACATGAAGCTGCTTAGGCCTGACACATTGTCGTGGTTTAACCCCAGTTGGCAATTAAGCACCACACAGCCACTCGCTCACCTTCCTCCTCCTCCCCTGGTGGGATGGGGGAGAGAATCAGAAAAAAAAGTAAAACCCGTGGGTTGAGATAGAGACAGTTTAATAGGACAGCAGAGGAGGAGAAAATGAAAATAATAATAATAATAATAGAAGAATGTACAAAACAAGTGATGCACAGTGCGGTTGCTCACCACCTGCTGACTGATGCCCAGCCCGTCCCCAAGCAGTGATTGCTGCTCCCTGGCCAACTCCCCCCACTTTATATACTGAGCATGACACCATATGGTATGGAATAGCCCTTTGGCCAGTTTGGGGCAGCTGTCCCGGCTATGCCCCCTCCCAGCTTCTTGTGCACCCGGTAGAGCATGGGAAGCTGAAAAGTCCTTGACTAGTGTAAGCACTGCTTAGCAACAACTAAAACATCAGCGTGTTGTCGCATTATTCTCATACTAAATCCAAAACACAGCACTATACCAGCTACTAGGAAGAAAATTAACTCTATCCCCACTGAAACCAGGGCACGCATGTACTCAGGGGAGAGACTAAAACCACCACTGTCATCAACAACGGCCCAGTTCATCATGCTGGTAAGCCGGGGATGGCAGGGTTAGCAAAGGGCTGCCTGCTTGTGTCAGGTACCCAGCCGCTTGGTGAAAAGTCGGAAGAAGAAGAGAGAGGAGGAGGAGGAGGCAGCAGCCCCATGTTTGCTGTCGGCTGCTGCCATTTGTTCGGGATGTGGAGCTTGTCTTGGTGTTATCTATTGCAGCTAAGGAAGCTTTATAAACAGAGAGGGTGAAACTAAAGGTGGGGCGTGGAGCAATGGGAGCTTTGCATGCTGGTATGCATGGCCAGACAAGGATTTGTGTAGGGTTTATCAGTACACAAGAGGCTGGCTGCAGCCCCTGGAGCCCCAGTGGGAGGAAGGGGTGCCCAGTCACGGTGCTGATGAGCTGCCTCCGCTCTGACTCTGCAGTGAGGATTGCAGTCCTGCTGTCTCTTCCATCAGGCAGAGCCCAGGGCAGTGGAAGTGGTACTTGCACTTTTAAAACAGCCTGTGGGGAGCATCGTGTCTAAGGTAGAGCTGTCCTCCTGCAGAGCACAAGAGAAGAGGCACGTCCCGGGCCCGCATGTGTAGTAGCCCTTGTTCCTTTTCCCTGGATAGCTGCAGGTATCATTAGTGACCCCGAAGCTACCTTGCGCTTCCCAATGTGATTTGCACACTGACATGATGGGTTTGCTCTGATGGTCATATTCCAGTGTGTATGTCTTTGTGCTCTCTCTAAGCTCATTGCCTTGTAATGGCTTTGTGTAGCCTCTTTTGTACTTCAGCAAAGTAAGAATAACCAGCTCAGTTTCATTTGAACTTCTTGGATGATGCAAATAATTTCCAGAGTCCCAGGGATCTGGGAGGCACATGCACAAATGCAGGAGCCCGCTCAGAACTGGTAGAGCTTTTCAGCTCCAGTGCTGGCTCTGACAGACAGACAGACAGCTTCACGCAGCCATTCAGGCATCTGTGATACTGCCCACTAAAGACTACTGAGTCTCAGCGTTACTAGTATTTGACACTTTTCTGTCCCCTCTTCCCCCATTATCCTGGATGATGGAGAAACGATTGTGTAAGTGTAGAGCTAAAGTTTTCGGAGGCGTCTGTTTTTTGTAATTCAGTTCTGGAGCCCCTGAAAAAGGCAGGAGTCCAGAGCATTTTTCCATCCAGGACTTAATATTTTCCTTTCAGGTTTGCATTAGCAAATGTTTTTTTCCTTGCAGGTTAAAAGTGTTTCTAAATAGAAAATTTCCAATGGCTCTGGTGATAATTGGTCACTTTGCATTGCTGTAGCTAAAATTGTCAGCCTGCCCTTTACAAGATCCTGTATGCTTGCTGGAAAATGTTTAATGCAGATCAGCACTTTGGATGCGTGGTACTGGCATGTAAACAATTTAAAAATAATTCCAGATTATGCAATAATAGTGAAAAAGATCCCTTCAGTACTGGATTTTTGTCTTTGAAGCATTCTTCTGTGTTTCAGATCCGGTCTTTTGTAGGGTTATAAGTTTCCTTTTGGGGCAGTGAGCATTGATTGTACGCTATGTTGTAGATGCGGGTTTCTTTCTTTTGTACTCAGTACATAATCTTTTCCACTGCCTTGGCAGGCAGATCTTAGTGTAGAGCCACTCCTTTAATTAGCTGAAATAATGGATGTTTGGGTGAAATAGAACCACAAAAAATAGGCACAAAAAGTGTGTGGAGGGTTCCCTCTCTGTCCTGAGAAGCTGGCACATCTCACTTGTTGTGAAGAGATGCTAATCAGGGTCAGAGGGACATGGCCCAGCTCTGGCATGGTCTCTCCAGTGGGGATGCTGAATTTCCCAGATAAACTGTCCTGTTATCTCTCAGTTGGATTTACCATAACTTTCTATCCTCCATATGCTCTCTATCCTTCTAGCCTTCTCTTCTAGCCTTCTCACAGAGGGGGGTTATAAGTGCTTCTGCCCATTTTTGAATCCTGCTGGGGGCATTTTACAGCAGACTTGGTTGGACCGTATGTATTTTGCCTAAATCTGAGAACAAGGTGAAATAAATCATAGGGTTCTTGCTGCAGGACCCTCCTTTGCATGGGCCAGGTCCTGGCTACAGGGCCAGTTGGACCAAACGCATGTGGACAGGCAGAGGAACAACTTCCCTCCTGGGAACAGACCTTGGTCCGTGACTGTATCTTCTAAGAAATGAATGATTGAAATAAATGAACGAAACCTTTTAACTTTTTCAAACAGCAAATGAAACCCTGTTTTGAAGTGTCAGTCAGTGTCAGTAGTTAGAGAAGGAACACAAAAGGTATCTTTGTTTCATAAAGCATTTTACTGACTTGGGCTGATTTTAAAAATTGTATTTTTTTTTTTATTAAGCAACCCAGGGTTTTGGTTTTTCTTCCTGGTTTGGGATGGGAATTATTTTTCAGTATCTCAAAGATTTCCAGAGGACTGAAAAATTCTTCTTACCCATCTAAGTTGAAAGCGCAGTATAGGACAGATCCATCATCCTTTGAAATCACTGGAGGCTCCGTGTTGGCTGTTGTTCAGTTTATTAGTCTTAATTTTTTCAAAGCAACAGAAGATACATGAGTCTGTTACAGAGACTCAGAAATAACATGGCTTTCCGTTAATTTTGCAAACCAGCCTGCCAAGGCTTCCGTAGAATAGTATTGAAAAATGTTCAGTGACGCTTGTGAGTTTTTAAGAGTTTGGGAGGGTTGGCTTTAAATATTCAGCACATCTTAAACCTCATCTCTGTCCCATTTTTTATTTGCTCTGTGGCAGCGCTCAGGAGTCAAAATGGCAAAAGATTAAGCTGGTAAAGGTTAACTGTAGCCATCTGGTGCTGTTGAGGAATTAATATCTGAGCTCAGCCCGGAGAGGCGGCCTCCCTACCCACCCCCATCACCAGATCCTTTCTGAACCAGAGGCTTGGATTTCGCTGTAATGGGACATGGAGATGAAAATAACTGTCAAGGCTAAAATGTAGTAGTTAATTCAGACAAAGAAGCAGCCAGCAAGCTAAAAGACATTACATCCAGTGGACACTGTAAGAGCTGCTTGTGCTGAAGCAGAGGTGGGTGGCTAACAGTCCAAGGAATTAATAGCTTAATTGAGCATCGCTGAATGGGATGCTGTGTTAAAGTCATCATCCTCATTTGCTCCTGTCTCTGGAAATACCTGCACACATTATGACAAGGTCAGTAGCAGTTTTAAAGTTCTATTATTCTTGTAATTCTGTTTTGGAGTAAGTTAGCTTCCCGCCCTATTTTATCCTCTGTTAAGCATCTCATTTATATCTTTCTCTGCTAAATAGAAATATCCTAGTTAGTTGCCAAAGAACTCCTACCTTATCAAAGGGACTAAGGTAGCACTTACAAACTCTGTGAGGTTATGTGTCAGAAACAGGAATGCAGTGATTTGGGATATAAGATGATAATCTGTACAGTGTGCTGTTTTGTTATGCAGCCATTTGCTGATTCACAGCATTGACCTGCAAACCCTCACCTTTTTACTGAAAATGCTGTACTATCAATTTAGAAATTTTAGATTTTTTTCACCTGCTGTAATTACAAGGCCTGAGACTGGATATAACTACATATATCTCTGAAATTCTCATGGTACCCTTTATTATTAATAAGACCTGGTTTTGTTTTGTTTCTCTGAGCTGGGATAGCAGTCTGTTGCACTTTAAAATTGATACTGCTGTAGCCTTTGAATGGCAATAAAAAAACACTGCTTTTTTATTGATAACTGCTGTTTCCATTGGAATATTTTTTAAAAGAAAATTAGTCTTGCCTTTAGCTTTTGTAAAAGGCTGTATCTGCAAAGCCAAGCTTAAAGGCTACTTCCAAAGTATAAAACATTGAAATCAAGAGTGGGAAATATTTCCAAAGTTAGTTGCTTTGATACAAGCTGTTAAGTGGTATGAAGAATAGATGAAAGAAGCATTTTTAACATTGGCAAATGCCTCCCATTTCCCCCTTACAAATAGCACTTGGTTTGCTTACAGTCATTAGAAAGCAAGCAAAGAAAAGAAGCCGTGGGTCTACGGAGAAGTTAAATAAAGATGATGCAGAGATGATCTGAATGATGGGGAGTAAACCCCATGACCTTATTTTCATTGACTTTTAAACATGTTAGAGAAATGAATCCACACCGTGCCATCTCAGTTCAAATAGGCTTCATTTATCTGCTTTCCTGCTGAAAGCTCAGAAGAGGGGTGCTGATTTGGGGCAGTGGTTTTAGAGGAACCTGTGCCAACACAGGAACTTTCCCAGATCTGTGTGCAATAAAGCAAAAACTAAAGGAAATCAGAACGGGTGCGTAAGAGCTTCTGGAGTTTCTAGTAGCTTTTTATTACAGGAATATCCAAGAAGTACTGATAGACTATCATAACTTGCTATGCTGTATTGCATATAGCAATATGCATTGTCAAACAGTAATGTATACCCTATTGTGCAAAGTGCAGAAGCCAGTTCCTAAATCCGTGCAATCTAAGAATTAAAGGCACTTTGTTACATCCAGGCTTAAATGCTCTCAGCATGTTGCATGATCAAGTCCAAAAACAGAGGTTCAATATTATTCAGCTTCAGTATTGCTCTTATATCTTGTTGTTCAAGGATATATGCAAGTGAGGTGACCCTATTATGAAATCCACAAAGAGCTCAGGCGAAGAGCATGAGATTTGTAGGGTTAAAACCACAGGCAGAATTTCTTTGGATTTCAGCCCCGATTTTTGCTAAAAATGGCTGATGCATGTATTTGCAAAACTTTATTCCCAGCCTACATGAATGCCAGTACTGATGATAGTTCAGTCATGCATCTTGTAGAAATAAAACAGTCTTTAGTCAGTAGAATGTAATTTTCCTCATTTTTTTTTCCTACTGGTGAGTATAAATTAAGCTTATAAAACATGCTGCTTGTTTTCCATTTGTATTTCGCAAGTCAATATATCATTTACCAAGTTACCAGGAAGTCCTCTGTGAATTGGGTTATTTGTTTGATGAGATGCTTAGCTTTGCAATGGATGGCTTCTGTGTTTTTTGGGAATTTAGGAATGAATGGCCCACCTTCTCTCCTTTAACCTTTGAAAGCTCAAGTTAACTTTGACAGAATCATGTGAGTACAGCTGTTGGTCGAGGGCAAGCTTTTTTATCACTCTCCATCTCACCAGTTTTGGTCTTTTCAGGCTTGTAATTAGTTCAATTGCAAGGTCTTTTTTGCTGAAGACCTTGGGCAGCTTTTTTCCTCAGGTCTTAGGCCAATTGACTCTGCAGAATGCAATCATAGAAAGAAGTTTTGATGACAGTTACATAAGAAACTTGAATGAGGAGCAGCGTTATCTTTCTGCCAAGAATATTTAAATATAAATATATTGGTTTCAAACAGTAGAATTGCCCAGATTTCTTACATTCAATGAAGCTTTTATTGAATTCCACTTGATGGATGTTCAGATGTTCAAAACTAGGCAGTTTTGGTTAGATCAATACAAATTTGCCTAAGACAAGACTAAAACTGAGTTTAAGGACTAAAATTAATATCCTGAAGACACTGATTAAACTGCCAGCTAACTCTGGGAGCATGTAAACTCTGTGAAGCCAGCTGTTTGTGACCTTCCTGTTCTTGGAGTGCCCAGAAGTCTACACCTAACACATGAGTAGACTGCGATGGTTGATGGCCAGCCCATGTGCTCCAAACAGTGATGATGGTAGCAATGGTTGTAACTAAGCCATTACAGTAAAAAAGACTTAATAAATTTTGAGGGGGCTGAAAATGGAAGAGGAAGCATGACACATTTAACCAAGTAGTTTTGTGAAGTAGTCATTCGGTAAAACACAGAAGCTGTCTTGGGTCTAGTTTGGGGAGTTCCTCCTTCCCTCAGTGACAACACTGTGCTCCCTGGCCAACTGATTTGGTAGTCCTCACTGCACGGTGGAGCAGTTCCAGTAGGAGAGATGAAAAATGCTCCTGTAGGGAGAGCTCTGGTGTACAGGATACATGAGAGGCTGGCTGGAGACCTCTCTAATAGATGAGGAAGTTACACCAGGATCTCCCAGATCCTGAACGAATCTCTGACCATGAGATACTCGTACCTTCATCTTCCCTGGCCATGATTTAAAAGGAAAGAAGGATGGCCCTGCTCAATTCTTTGGCAGAAAGGATGTGCCTTTACATGTGGAATTGGCTGCAGATGTGGGTCTTGAGTGATAGTCCCCAAAATCAGGATTGAGGCTGGAAGGAAGTAAAATTTGTCCTTCCTTTCAGCATTTTTTTAGGAACCAGATTAAAGTTGCTGTGCTCTGTCAGCCCCGATGTGCAGGGCTTCCTGCTCAGCTTTCCAGCTGTTTTGTATCTCCTATGTGAGGCATTTTTTCCTCCAAGGGGAATTCCAGTGCTTCTCTCTAGGTTCAGGATTTCATCACAGGGCGCCGAGTGCGGGGAGGCTGCATGTTCCAGTGACTACAGTGTTTGCTTGGATCCATACTTCTTGATTTTACTTAGTCCAGTTCTGAGTTGTTTAGACTGGAGAACTATTTTGCTTTCAAGTTCTCTCTTCTGTCACCCTTGAAACAGTTACTTGCCTAAGAATCATTTGCATTTGCTACCTTGGTGTCCATTAAAAAGAGAATTAAATCATATGCAGTTTTCTTAGAGATCCCTTACAGGTGTGTGTTCTGCTCGAAAAGACTGGACCAAATGCTGGATGAATTTATTTTCCCATGTACCCCCTAAAACTACAGAATTATGAAGGCACTGCAACTATTAACATGAACTCTGAGATGCAGTTTATTATGCTGTAATTTAACACCACATTCATCTGCCTTGATTTCTGCTGCTTGTCCTTCACACGTTCTGCATCATCTGAGAAAGGTTATTGATGTGGGGGCATTTTTAATGGCATGAATCCCTCGAGCCGTCTCCGATGTCTGAGTGATTTGAGCTTCATTTAAATAATTGATGAGAAGTGTTAGTCAGAATCTATTGGTGATTCAGACTGCATTATTCAAAGATACTTCCTGACAGTTATAGATTGGTCCAAATTTACTTATTTTTCCAGGCTGCATTAAACTAAGCCCTGCATGACATATGTGTCTATTTAAAAAAAAAAAAAAATCCTTGTTAACATATGTGAAAATCTGTGGGTTTAAGGGCTTTATTTAACTAGTTGCAAATAAGCAATAATAATTAATAATGTTTTAGCAGGAAAAAGTGAGTATGAAATGGTCTCTTTTAAAGTGAAAAGTGCTTCTTTTCTCTGTCTTGCATGTTGTTCAGAAGTGGACCTGAACACCTTACTCGCAATTCAGTGACTTTCCTGCAATTTTCCCTGTCCTGGTAGTTGGGGGGGGGGGGCGGTGTGTGTGAGACTTCATGATTGCCTCTTTCTTAGCCACCCACCACAAGCATCTTCTCTAATGGTTTGCAGCTTTTAATCTTTGACATGTAAAAACTCTTCTGGCTTCTAACAGCATTTAAAAAAAAAAAAGTCTCGCCTAGGAGACTCTCCAGGATTGATCAGGACGGCACTGGGCATCTTGCATAATCTCCTTTTACTCTGTTTTCCCAGAATAAAAATACTCCCAATTTCTTTTCTTTCATGTTCATTGAGGTGTATAAAGCTCTGGTTGAAAGTGTTGGAGAAGTACAGTGGGGTTTTATGAGGCTGTTGTCAGGAGGTGAATGAAGAGTGACTGAAGCAAGGCTAATAATACCAGAATAGCTTTGCAAGTCCTGCAGACTCCTTGCTCCTGCAGGTGCCAATCTCATGTAAGCCCTTCTCTTCCCTGGTTCTTGCAGCAGGAGATCGAGTGTGGCAGGCTGCTGCAGAGCATGTCTCTGTGTGTTGAGCTTTCACACTGTCCTTTGGAAACCACCTCTGGGAGCAACTGGGGAACTCACTGTCCATTTTAGTTTCATGTTCCTATTGGAAAGTACTTTAACATATTATCACTTTCTTTTGTCAGGCAACTGAGTGTTGAGTTTTTTTCCTCTTTTTTAATTCTGTGCAGTAAATATTCCACTGAAAATAATTCACCCCCTTTTTTTTGTTGCCAGGATGCATTGACATTGCAGCTGTGCATGAGTAATGAACAGGTACTTCTTCCTGACCTCTCTTTTCTATTTTTACTGCAGGAACTGTGGACATGGGTGGCAAACAGTCCACAGTCGGCGAAGTCTCCATAATTCAGACACCTGTGACAGAAAGCATTCAGGATGCTTACAAAGCTGGAGACACCAGTAAGGCCCAAGAGTTGATTAAGTTGTCATGTGAGGAGACTGCATTGCAAGTGGAAAAGGTAGGGTTAGGTTACTACTCTTTCTCAAATTTTATTGGGAAAGAAACCAAAATGCCACGCTGCTTGCTTCTGTCATGTCTCATGCAGAAAATCCATTTAGTTATATATGTTATGCTGGTGCTGCAGGGTCCCAGACATGGATAGTTGTGTGGGGCACTTCAGGAACATATGCTCAGAGGCAGTATTTGCCCTTGAAAGCACTGATCAAAAAGATGAGACAGACCACAGGAACAGCGTATGTAGGAACAGGAGGCTGTGCAAGGAGGGGTGCTGGTGTTGTGGTCACTAAAACAGGGAAATAGATTTTTCCCCGTAAAAAGGAAGCAGTTTATAGAAGTAGCAAAAAAATATATTCCCCCAGCAGTACAAAGATGGTTAATGGTCCCATGGAAGATTTTGCTGCTTGTGTTTGGAACTATGTCCTCTGTGCCAGCTTCTGCACTGCTCTGCCTTCAGGGCCCTCATTTTGAGCCTGCTCTTTGCACAGAGCTTATCTTAGTGTTTTGGGAGAGTACCTGCATGGCAAGTCCAGGCATACTGGCCATCTCCAAAAGTGGAAGTGCTACACCTTGTAGCAGAGCTGTGCAAATACTTTTTCTGTTGGTCCATGAAAAATGGTTTTACACTTAGCATTCTGTGCCTTGGGCACTTGTGCAGTAAAACCATACGAAAAACTATAAAGCAAACCCCAACAAATTAATATAATTAATATATTGACAGCAATGATTATAATGGCTACTAGTGTTTATGACATTCTCAGTTAACCACAGTGACAGTAGGTATGCATTTGCCTGGGCACAAATAAATACGTGGCTCTAGAAATGCTCTCTTTCTCTGCCTGCTCCCTTTACAGAGAGTTTATTTTGCTGTATTTTCTTTACCAGTGTCAGCTTTTAGGTATTGCAGCAGCATATGGAGATCTGCAGGCAGTGAGGTATTTACTGAAGGAAGCATTAGTGGTGTTACCAACAGAACCTAATGATGACAATGCAGCTGTGGTGGCTGCGTATTTTGGACATAAGGATGTTGTGAAAGAGCTGCTGGATTCCTTGCATGGTAAGCCTATTGGGTTGCCTCTGCCTTTCCTCAAGCTTTTCGGTAGCTGTGTGCTATAGCTTTAAGCAGGCATTTATTTATTTTTTTCACATCCCTTGAAAGGGGAGGGACATAGTCATGGGAAAGTGCATGGAGGGATCTAATCTCTGCTGTGTTTGAAGAAACTTTCCCCATGGGGGGAAAGACACATGCATAAAAATATTCCATGTTTGCAAATTGGAAGTGGAGGAAGATGCCATTTAGACAATTCATTCCCATCAGCCCTCACAGCTGGGTAACGTCTCAGAGCCCACAGAGAAATTAGGGGATTTTCAGGAAACAGCATCATCCCACTCTGCTGATCCAGCAAACACAGTGGTGCTGGGAGCGAGAGTGCAGCATGACTGTCTGGTGAGTAACAGTTTGGGTGCACAGCTGGCAACATGCTCTATGCTCTCTTGTTGGCATTTTGTTTTGACTTTCAGGGGAATTCCTTATTTAGAATCATCATTATATTTTAGTTACATTTTATTTTAAAAATTATTTTATGGCAGAACAGAGACATTTTTAGACCTAGACACAATTCTTAAGAAAGCTGTGGGGGCAGGGGGGAAAGCATTACTCTGAGGGAGGACCTGGAACTGTGTTTGGGTCCCCTGTTGCTCCCTTCGTGTGCTGCAGGCATGGCAGCTGCTTCTCACCAGGACCCTCTGTGGATTCAGGGTCCAGCGGTCCTGCACAGCAGCCAGGGCGAATTGCTGTCTTGACCTCACACACTGCAGTAACCGCAACAGCTAAGCTAGGCCTCTGCAATATTTGACCTGAATATAGCTCTAGCTTCTCACTGGAGCTATATAGTTGCCAGTGACCTCAGTGAGAACAGGAATAACCTGTTGGGAAACCTGCTTATTTGATGTTCTTAAACTGTTAGGGCACTAATAAGCAAAAGAAATGTTCAAGTTTGGGGGATGCAATTAAACGTAATATTTCCTTCAGCCAGAAAGGAGGCTGACAACGCTGGTTTTGTAACCTAGTAGCAAAAATTAAATTATATTAATATAATACTCTCAGTAATGAAAAGTGACTTAAGTAGTTTCTGGAAACTTAGCTCAGTTTAGAACTAACCAAATTCCCTTAAACCCTTGCTTCGGGGGGTCAGGGGAGGTGCTCTATACAAACAGCAGCTTTCAGAAGTTTTGATGCAGGACGTTCCATTTGTTTCCCTGGGAAGTTACATAGAAACCAGTCACAGAGCTTAGGAATAAATTGCATGAATTTGCAATTTGGCTAATGCACTGGAGTGATTCTCTCTGGCTTGGTGTGAACTTCTTGTGGCTTACAGCTGAAGTGGAGCCTGTTTTTAGCAGCATGAGGGTGAGTGATATAGTCAAGTTGTTAAGAATGCAAAGAGGGATGTAATTTCCACATGGAGAAGCTGCAAAAAAAAAAGTTGAGATGTAAACTTGGGCTTGTGGACGTTTCTGTAGGCATTTCAAAGGGGATGTGAACTTGTGAATGGAGGTGAATCAGGGAAGATTTGAAGACTGCTTACTGTTAGCAGAAATAATCCTGTCATGGGCATTTAGTTACATGCGCAGAATTGTGCACACCTAAAGGAAAGCAGTGTTCTACAGGCAAAACATTAATTCAGTAAAAAAGCATTTTGGGGATGACTAAAACATTAGCAAATTCATGCAGAAATCAGAACATGTTATTTTAGTTTTTAGCCTTAAATGACATTTGTCTAACTTTACTAAGAATTGATAGTAAAGAATTCATCCAAAGTATTTCAAGGGGAAATTAAATTTTTTTGTGGAAGACTTTAGGTTCCAGTGAAAACAAACTAAACCAATTATTTTGTGTTGTCCAAAACATTTATTTTTGTTTTATTCATCCACTAGCATGAAAAGTCTGTTTTCCCCATTCTTTGTATCCCCTCTCATGAACTTGGAAGAAGTGGCCTATTTTGGATGTTTGGATCTAATGTCTGTTGGATCAGGCCTGTTGTCTCTGGATGCAAAGACAGTCCCTTGCCATCTCTGCTCGGGATTAGATGTTTTATTTTTCTGCTGGTAGCCTAGCAGGCATCCTCAGAACCTTCCACGCATGCTTAGATCAGGGACAGTCAAAAGAGTCTGCCCATTAGCTGGGTAGGTAATGAAGAACAGTTAAACAAAGCTGAAACGTTTGTGCCTGATCAGCTGAGGGCTCTTCTGTAATACACTCTTGCAGTGCAGCCTGCTGCTTTGTCCTCAGGGGCTTCACCCTATACTCTTTGCATAGCCATTATTTGTGGATGACTCTTGCACATCACAGCCCAGTGGCATCAACTAAGTCAAACGCTCTATCTTTTCGGTAGGTCCTAGTACTTGCCAGCAACTCCTGAACTGGATGCTGGCCATAGCCTGCCAGCAGGGACATTTGGACATAGTAAAACTCCTAATTCGTGCATACAGTGCTGACCCAGAGAGCTGTGCAGTCAGGAAGAATGAGTTTCCAGTTCTTATACGGTTGCCCCTGTACGCTGCTATAAAGGCAGGTATGTATTTGCATGCTTCAAAACTTTGCCCCTTCTCTGCAATGTATTTTAAAGAATGAGCTGAGTTGTTCCCATCTAGGAAGGTATCACTGTGGACTGGCTTGCCTGGAATTGTTCTGGATTTCCAGTGGGATAAATTAAAATAAAATTGGCTCTGAATCTTTTGACTTAGCCAAATTTAAGTCAGGGCCTTCCTAAGTTAGATTACTGTAAATGCTGAGAGGCTGAACTTTCCTCTTTAAACTCCTAGGGAAAAGACCCTTCAAAAATAGAAACCTTGCAAGTAAAAGCATTATTGTTATGGACACTCTGGCACACATGCTTGATTTAGGCTGAATAATTTGCACTTCAAAGCACAGCTGTGTGTATATTTTAATAAGACAGGGAAAAAAGAAAGAGCCTGGGCCAGTGCTTTTACATAGTGTCTTTGCTGTCTCAGTTTGACCAAACTAAATCCTATCCCTGGAGGAAACAGTCTTTATACAGTTCAGTTCCCTTTTTGCACACCCCATGGTTTTTTTCAGAAGTGGTTATTTCCCAGGATTTCTGTTCAGCTCCTGGTTGGTTCATTTACAAGAGAAGAAGAAAGCAGACAATCTGTCTTTTCTCTAAAGGGAATGAAGATGTAGCCGTGTTTTTATTACGGAATGGAGCTTTCTTTTGTTCCTACATCCTGATGGACAGTCCTGAATCCAGTAAACACCTTCTGAGGAAGTATTTCATTGAGACAAGCCCACTACCAGGTAGTGCTCCAGCAAAAACAGTAAGTAGCCATTTATCTGTCTGAAGAGACATTCTTTTAAAGGAGCATCATGACAATAATTTATATTTGTCTTTGCGTACCATGTGGCTGATGATTCTTCTTCTCAACTAAGAGCCTTGTGGTTTGCTACCCATTTAGAGAACAAGCTGTGGAAGTGGCTTTCATGCCAGTGCTGAATTGCAAGGTGTAAAATAAGAGGCATCATTGTGCAAGACGCTGTGTGTGGCAGCTTCTGCTTGGCAATTTTAACGTCGGCGTGTGAACCAGACATATGCTGTAGAAAGGAAACATTGACTTTGTTCTCAAAGTCTTCCAGAGAAATAAGCACAACCACAGGCTTCCTCTGTGACCCCAGGATAATCACTTGCTGAGCGTGTAAACCTTTCTCTTCCCCTGCGTCTGGTAGCTCAGATACAGCACATACAAATAGGCTTATGTGGCTTTTTGTTAACATGGAGCATGAGTAGAGCAAGCTTACACCTGTTCAAAATACCTTCCCTACTTCAGATCCTCATTAGTAAAAGATGGCTGGTAGCCTTTACTGTCACTTGCTCAGAACAGATCTGGCTTTCTGGAGCAGCATGGAGAGTGAGCAGTATGGAGAGTATCGTGTGTGATCAGATCAGATTAGTAGAGCTGTGCTTCTCCCACAGAAATGGTTCTTGATGGGACACAGGGGCCAACAAAAAGTAATTGAAGCCTTTTTAGGTTGGCAAGACCTCTGTTCACTACTTAGCCACTTACAACCTTTTGAAAATTTTGGTAATGCATTTGCATCTCTGTTTCTTCCACTGTAAAATGGGGAGGTTTAAACTCCTCACATCTCACAGCTGTTGGAAGGCTTAATGCATGATGATGATGCTTTGAGATCTACAAAGCATCAGAGATGAGTGGCATTGTTTTCATGCAGGGTATTATTACATTTCATGAGTATCACATATCTTTGTATAACTAGGCTATATTCTTCATTCTCTTAATCTCTGTTATCCAAGTTTCCTTTATTCAGAACTGAAAAATGTCTCACAACACACACTGTTACTGCTTTATAGGGAAGCACGTAGTATTTCGTATTATTTCTACTGTTACCCAGCAATTTAGTTATCAGGCATTTTTCGTTTTTCCCCTCAGTATGTAGATTAACCGACACTGAACAGGAGCATCAGAGCCCTGAGCTTTCAGTAGTTACAGTTTTCATCAGGTCATAAAAATTGCGCAGTGAAAAATTGTGAGGGAAATGTTTTGATCAAGGCTCTGTCTGCATGAATCCCATTGCCAGTTAAGTATCTGTTTGCTCAGCTCGTAACATTTCGGGGTGCTGATTCTGCTTTGGTGTTAAGTAAAAATAAGCAGAGAGGTTCTCATAGTGTTACGAACTTCTCCATTCTCTGTTTTTCTGCCAAAACCCTGTCTCGCTGGATTCCGGACGATACTGCGAATGCTAGGGACTGCAGTCCACATATGTGAGCTTGACTTCATTAGGTGCAATCAGCAAATTTAGAGCCCTCCCTGTCCAATTCTTAGTTTTGTTGACAGGTAAGCAAAAGGAAGCTAAATCCTAGATGTTTCTGGATAAGAGTTGATAAAACTATATGCCTTTTAGAAGAAAAAACCCAACTAACTGGATAATTCAGCTTGAGTAAACTTTGGAATAAATGTTTGAATCACAGGGAAGAGTCTGTTTTCCATGTGAACTTGCTGGCAATATTTAACTTAGCTGCTGTAAAAATGACTCAGCTTTGCTGTTGTCACACCCTGAGCGAAGAAGAGAGCAGTTTTGAAGCATCAGCTAATTGCCAGAAGGGCCTGGTTTAAAAAAAAGAAAAAGAAAAAAACAAAAATCAGACCCAGAAACTGAACCTGGATTCTTCTAGTAGCTGTTTATTTTTAATATGTTTGCTTATTTAATGCTTTCTCTTTGAATTCATTTTGGCAGACTGGGCCAAATTCAGAAAGATTTGTCCTAGTTTGCCTGCAGAGCTCCGGTCTCTGGGAAGTGATAGTCACACACCCTGATAATTTTTTAAAACACGGCTTCATGGCAGCTGCAAACAAGCTGCCTCAGCGCTTTCTTCATATCTTGTGAGGTTCACGAATGTAAGTCTCCTTGTGTAGGTGCTGTGATGCATTTTGCACTGGGAAGAGGCAAAAAAAGATTGTGTGGAGACTGCGATGTGTATGGCAGCCAGCTGGATGTCAAAAAGTCTCTCCTCTTGGACAGGGCAGACCGAGCATTGATCATTTCAGAATAAGCCCAGAACTTCAAAAGGGTTTGTCCCATCTGTGCTCTCTCTGAGTGAAAACACTGCACAGTTGACCTCCATTTGATTTCACAGTAGTGAATGCTACCAGCTATGCATAAAATCGGGTTGGGGAGCTCGTTTAGCTGCCACACCTTCCAGGCAGCCATCGCACTGTGCATAGTGCTGCCCTTTCTGAGACCAGAGGAGTTACATCTCATTTTTCTGATATCTGTTTCTCCTTTTTTTTTTTCTGGCATAAATTTATCCCCACAGCAAACCCACTATCTTGCTAAGGAGAGGAAGTGCTCCATTTTTACAGGAACAGGTAACAAATGCCAAAACCACCCCTGCAGTAAAGTGGCTGGGCACAGATTCCAGACTTCGATACGTGTAATCAGCATGGAGATACATGTAACTTTCCAGTGTGTGCAGTATGAGATATATATTTTTTTTTTTCCCCCATTACAGACCAGAAAAGAGCTTAAACTGCTGCACTGTTCCTAGAAAATGTTTTGCAAGAATCTTATACACAAACATACAAATGTTATGTGTATGTGTGTGATCCTCCTCTGATTTCTTCATCCACTGCCTGGCTAATCTCAGTTACATCACCATCGGTAAAGAAATCTGCAGCAGTTCCACTCAAGATTCACAGCAGCATTATTGATGGAGGAATTAGATCACCATCTTCAGAATATCCCGTCTACGGCAAGAGTGAGATTCTGTTGGGGCATGTCACGTCATTTAGGAGAAATGCACAACAGCCTTTTTTAATCACCTTACCAAACAGTCTCAAATCTAAGTAAATATTTTTCATATTTATAGTTCATTGTTTGCCCAAGAGCAGTGGGGTTTCTTGCTTCTGCACAATTTCCAGTCCCTTGCCTTCCTCAGTGCATCCCCTGACATGACTGCAGTAGAAGATTTCCATTTAGTTTTCAGGACTCCTATTGAGAAGTTCTTTCCTTGGCAGGAGAGGGGAGTCTACAGAGGTTTTCCTTGCCCTTCTGAAGAGCAGTAAGCCACCCAGAGTCAGGCTGTGCCCAGGAGCTAACAGCCTCTGAACACCATCCCTCTCCTGTTTGAGCACAGAACTCACCAGCTGCTGCCAAATGGAGAAGGGTTGAGCTGATGGGCTCTGCAAGTTCAGCATCACAGACCTTTGGCATCAAAGGAACGGGCTTTTCTGGGAAGATAGCGGAGATGATTAAGTATGAGCTGGGGAGGAAATCCCCTCTCTTCATGGCATTGCTGTCAGGCTTTCTTTCACTTAATTACATTTTCACTGTGGAGTGCTGAGCCAAGTAAATCCCTAAGGTAACTTCACTGACATCAGGTTAGTAGCACCAAGGTGAATTTGGTCCACTGTCCCTAAGTCAAATGAAGGGGCTTGGCTGATCCTCCAGTTTGCAGTACTTACGTAGAAGACACACTGTCAGTCCTTGGCTCTGGATGGGGAGGAGGACTAAGTGCAAGGCACTTACTGTTGAGATTCAAAAAGCTGCCTAGGAGATGAGGATACCTACCCTGCAGCATTCATAGCAGGTGTTGGATTTCACAATCTTGTCTGTGGTTTTAGAAGTCACTATCTGAATTCTGCAGGTATCTTTCTATCACGTTAAATACTCTGAGGCCATGGCTCTGCATTTTTGAGGTAAATGATACACAGCAATCTAAATGCAAAATAGAGATGAGTATCAGTGTGAAATGAGATGCGGCAGAGACGCATGGTCCTGCTTGCACCTGCTAAAAGCAGGCTATAGATCTTATTATTACTGCATTGGTCAGTGTACTGAAGGACAAGTACTTTTTTGTACTGAAATAAGAGCCTGGGCCCACTGTAAAGAGCATCATCTTGAAACAGAGCAGGAACTAAGGGAGGGGATAAGCACCATCAGTTCTTTTTTCTGGGTTTGGTTGTTTGTTTTTTTTTCTTGCAGCTTTCTTGGGCGCAGTTTAATTAAGCAGGAAGAGAAAAGAGGGAGTTGGAGTCAGTTGTGCATTTTTACTCCTGGCTCCCCTGGGAGAAGAGGAGATGTTACTGTCCCATTGTATGGGCTGGCAAACAGAGTCTGGGTAGCCTGAGACAGTGACTGGTGTCACACAAGAAATCTGGGGCTCTGGAGTCTGAATTCAGGATCTGAACCACAAGCACCTGCTTTCTCCTGTGAGAAGGAAACCAAAAGAGCAAGCCAGCTCTCCAGGCCTTCGTTCCCACCACTGCCAGAATTTCAAAGCCCTATATGGTTATGTGCATCCTCTGTGTAACTGAATGGCCTGTGGATAGCCTTTTGCATGGAATATTTGCCCAGATTCTTGGCTGTAAATCTCAATTTTTTTACGTCTGTTTGTTTATGTAAAATATGTGAATAGTTCATGGGGTTCAATACTCTGGTCATGGATTCTTATTTTAGGAGAGGTGCTACAGAGCATCCCACTTTAGATCAGATGCTAAAAGATGTTAAAAAAAAAAGCCAGGAAAATTTTCCTTCCTTGTTTTCTTTTTGGGCCATGGTGCAGATCCTATGCATCCACAGCCTTTGTGGCAATACCGTTGCCAAAGGAAAAAGTGCCAGGATGCCACCACTTCCATCTTGGTGTACTGTTGAAAATTGTCCTGAACTTCCAGGGTAAATCTCCTCTGGATGACATCTTTGTTATGTGTCCTGCCCGATGCAGTGCTAGTCTTTGGTGATCATAATATACATGGGATAATAATTAACAGCTTCAGTGCTGAGGCCAACTTTGAATGTAATTTCACTGTTTTCCTTGTTGCAGGGTGAAAAGTAGCTTTAGTCTCACAGCCAGATCTTCATCCCAGATTGATCTACCACCTCGCTCCAGCAGCTTGGGTCCAGTAAAAAGCTGCTTCAGCCACTGCCTGAGATCTCCGTGAAGGGTGTTGCTATTCCCTTCTGTTGGCAGATGGCAAGCTGTAAAGGGAAGTAAGGAAAGAGCTTGGCTGATCTTCATGGCTTCATTTTTGAGGTTTAGTCTCCCTCTGAGCAAGGTCTTTGTGATGGTTACAGGAGATGATTGATGGGTCTGATAGGCAGGCTGAGATGAATCCACCTTTCTGGAACCCTCAGTGCTGTGTTAGTATTTCCATACTCCATGTCTTGACAACAATATGGTAAGCAGGAAGCCCCTTCCTTACTAGCAGTTAGTTTTTAGATCATAGACATGTTGTCTGTAACCGCTGCCTAAAAGCTTGGATTTTCCCCTATTCATTCTGGTTTACCCCCTCCGCCCCCGTTTTGGCTGAGTCTCAGCACAGCTTTTGAAAAAAATTGGCATTCCTGGAAAGAAAGTATCAGGACGGAGTATGCATTGCCAGCCAAGGTTAGTGGTTAAAATGGCTAATTCTCTGTTAAAACGTTTCTCACATATCTAGGCAGACTGTGCTTGTATTACACGTTCAGTAGCTGGATCTTTGTTACACCTTTCTCTTCTAGCCTGAAAAGGCCATTCCTATTAAAACTCTACATGAAGTGCATGTAGTTGGGGATCAGGCCTTTTCTTAACTCTTTCTTAAGCCAAGGGGTTTGTTTGTACTAATGCAGAGTACGTGATTTTATCCAGCACTGTTAGGTAGGAGGGTAATGATTTTTCTTCTGTATGAGCAGAAGTCATGGTGTAGGTTTAATTATCCTGGCATAAAAAGGCTTTTGTTGGCATCACTATAAACCACAATATGGTATAAATGACATCAGTAAGAGAATTTCCTTGCTGATTAAACTGTATTTCTATCAGGGACAATTTTAGCTGATCTAGGAGGGAGCTACAGTGATGCTGCCCTCCTCCTCTCCCCAGCCATGCGCTCCTCCCTCCTCTTGCATCAGTACCATTGTAAGTCAGTTTTTGGTGACCTTGGCTGGGAGCTAAACCAGCTGAAAATTCTCTCTCTAAAATAAAGAGTAATAATATTATAAGATAGGGTGGTGCCCTGAAAGTGCATGTAAGTAGCCAGACAGATATTAATACTGCTTGAGGATTTTGTTTGTAGTGTAGAGCTGGTTTCCTGCATTATCTGGATTTACGGATCTGGCTCCTGTTATGAGCTCGTGGGGCAATTCAAGGAACCAGAAAAAAATAATCAAGTGTCTCAGCACAAATATGCTCTTCCCCAGTGAGGCTTCCTCATGCTGGGAAGATCTTCCAGTCCCTTAGCATCAGTACCACATCCCTACATCTCTCCTGAAATGTGGGGTAGCTAGGGATGGAAAAGGGAATCTGACCTGTGTGTTTATACTCTCTATTACCATAACTCACAACTGATTGCTGTCCAGTGATATAAACAGCTCTTGGACTGTTACAGGTGAGAGAAAATGACAGAAAACTACATACAGAATTTAAAACAAGGGTTTGTAAGCAGGAAGCTGTTAAATATACAGACTTGGAAAATCTAACAGTAAAGCAGAATATGTTTAGTGCTGGTGTGAAAGCTTTGCAGTTTAACTCCCATTAGGTACTGTATATTTTGCAGTAGCAGTGGATACTCTGGTTAATTTGATTTCTTCTTGCTGCTGGCTTGCTGTGTTTTATATAGATGCCTTGTGGCGTGACACTGTAGCTTTAGACAGACAGCTTGTGCTCTCTGCCTTGGTTTCCCCAGTGATACAATGGGCAAAATATTTCCATTCATATTTGCAGGGCTGTCCTGAGGCTTCACTAATGAACATTTGGAAACCACTATGTCTACACAAAGTACAACCACTGTAAATTTCTAAAAAGTGCAACTGTTTGTGCTTACCCTTTATTCCATTCTCCTAGACATTTGAACTGTGTGATTTACATGACTTGGAGTTCTGAGTCTCAAATAAGCATTTGAGATAGACCTTTGTTTCCCTTTTCTTTCTCTCCCTTCCCAAAATATATTCCTTTTAATTTCAAATTTGGGGTTACAAGTTTTAAGACCTAAATACTGGGAATTGGAAAGCAAATTAAATTTGCTGTTGGGTCCTTGCTGCCTCCTGGTGGAGAATTAGCGATCACTTCATTGAGGCTGTCTTTGGGATGAGTTATGCCAGAAACACTGAGCTTATGAAAACGTTTTGGGGCTAACATTTTAAAAATGTGTATTTTGGAACATAGATCTCATTGGAACGCAATGAGGTGATCTTGAAAATGAAGCCTTGGGTTGTTTACTTGCGTTGATGACTGTTAATGTGTTCATGTTTTCTTCTGTCTAAGTTGGAGCCTGAAATAAGTAGTTATGCCTTTCACAACAACTTCTGGGTTTTTTTCCAAAAGAGGATAAAACGACTTCCTCATCTTACTGTCAAAAGCAGCAGAACATTATCTAGAAAGGAGGCAACTGCCAAAATCATGTCTCTCAGATACTAAAATGTCTTCCTAAATGATACTGAGCAAATTTCTAGTGTTTAGAAATGCTTTACAAGAGGGCGTTTACCTTTCCTTGCCTTTCCCAGATGTTCCTTTGCAAAACCTAAAACTTCCCCAGAACGGTTTGGCTGCTTGTTGTTGGAAGGTTTAAGATGGAAGAGCAGTGCCTGGGCATATATTAATTACTCCAGCAACAGGCCTCCTCCTAAGAAGTCATTGCTACACTCAGCAGATCTGTCCCTGTTCTCTCTACAGATGCACAAGCAATGATCTACAAGCATTTCAGAGGCGGACTGCTCCACAGGGCTTCCTCTGGACCTGCCTGGCCTCTGTTGGTGTTCAGAGTCCCTTGGAGATCTGAGCAGTGATACAGGCCAGATCCAAGAGACAGAGTGGGGTTTGGGTTGCGGAGTCTGGGTTTAAGATGGGTTTCCATGATCTGTCCAAATCACGCTGCTAGTGTAGGGTGTGAACGCTCCTTGCGGGGCAGGGAGCCCAGCCCCGTGGAAACTCACTGCACGTTGTTGGATGAGCAAACCGTTAGAGTCTGTCCAGCTCTCGGTTGAGAGTGCTGGTTTCAGGCAAGGGCAGCTCACCCTTTGTGGATGTCCTGGTTTTGGCTGGGATAGAGTTAATTTTCTTCCTAGTAGCTGGTATAGTGCTGTGCTTTGGATTTTAGTATGAGAATAATATTGATAACACGCTGATGTTTTGGCTGTTGCTAAGCGGTATTTACATTGGTCAAGGACTTTTTTTTCCTCAGCTCCCCGTGCTCTGCCAGGTGCCCAAGAAATGGGAGGGGGCACAGGCAGGGTAGTTGATCCAAACTGACCAAAGGGCTATTCCATACCATATGATGTCATGCCCAGTATATAAACTGGGCGAGTTGGCCGGGGGGTAGTGATCGCTGCTCAGGGACTGGCTGGGCGTCGGTTGGCGGGTGGTAAGCAGTTGTATAATTTATTTTTTTTTCCTTTTTTCCCTCCCTTGGGTTTTGTTCCTTTCTCTCTCTCTCTCTCTCTCTCACATTGTTTTCCTTCTCATTATAATTCATTATTATTATTATTTTGTTCCAATTATTAAACTGTTCTTATCTCAACCCATGAGTTTTCTTACTTTTGCTCTTCCGATTCTCTCCCCCATCCCACCGGGGGGGAAGTGAGCAAGCGGCTGCGTGGTGCTTAGCTGCCGGCTGGGGCTAAACCACGACAGTGGAGCACACCGGAGCTGATGTATGGACAGGCGAAGAAGTCCAAGTCCCCTGCTTGCACTTGCTCATGGTCTTTGGAGTGACATTAAGGAGCAGCTATATGGTGGGGATATCCAGGCATGATTTCATCTCTGAGTCAGTTTAATGCATAGAAGCAGATTGGAAAGTGAGCAAAATGCTTATGGTCTGTACTCTGATCTGCCAGGTTCCCAGTGGTGTAACACAGGCTGAGAGCAATTGGGATTTTACTAACATGGTTTTCTCTTCTTTCTTTGACATATGCAGGCTTTGTGTGTGAACTGGTCAAACCTCAAACTGCCCTGGGTAGATCTGGACTGGTTGATTGATATCTCCTGTCAGATAACTGAGCTTGATCTCTCTGCTAACTGCCTGGTCTCCCTTCCATCTGTGATCCCATGGGGCCTGATAAACCTCAGGAAGCTCAGCCTGGCTGACAATCAGCTGACGGAGTTACCCGGCGTACAGTCATCCGACGAAATTATATGTACAAGGTGTGTGCGCTGGATGCCTACAGCAAACTGAACCCATACGGAGAGCAGGTGCAAATGAGTCAGTTGTGCTTGTGTGAAACTGCGTAAGTGAAGAGCATATGCAGGAGCTTCTTGGTTTATTTTCTGTCTGCTGCAAGGTTTAACTTAAGATTTGCTCTTTTGCATTCTCAGTGTTTCCAAGTTAGTTGTCAGGACAATTGTAGGGGCTTTTGTTCCTGTATTGTCTCATGTTGCTTCTGCTTTTCTCCGGTTCTGGTGAGCCCCACTCCTCTAAGTCTAAGCCCTGAGCTGACTGAGATTGATGTTTGCTGGCTTGTATCAATTATCTAATCTGCTGTCTATCCAGACCACTTCTGTCTGCTCCCTGAAAGGGTTAATTTTCTAAACAGGGTTTTTTTGCTTTGCTGTGTGAGAGCGCATTCCAGCAGCTTTCATTGAGACCTAAAGCTGTCCTGGTAAAATAGAAGTCTATGGCAACAGGAGTCTTTGCTAGCATTTTATTGATGCCTGACTGAGTGTCTTCTGTACTCACAGGTTACTCGAGGTCGATGTATCCAGCAACAGGCTCTCTACTCTCCCTTCTGGATTCCTACATCTTAAAAACCTTAAAAAACTCATTGCTGCTAAAAATTATATGGAGAAGTTATTTGACGAGGAAAACAGTACGTACAGTCCAGTGTTACGCTTACATTTCAAGGCCTGATTTGTAAGAGAGAACCCCAAACTGTTATAATAACAACTTAAAGCTGGTATTAGCTAAAGATGCTTAGCATGTCTCAATCCTTTGTCCAAAGTACATGAAAAGGCCTGGTTGTTTTTTATCACTCATGAAATCCTTTGGCTCTTACCTAGCAAGTATTCAGCATCTTCCTGGATCAGACTGCTATCATGCTTACACCAAGTCCACAATGTTTCATGTTTTCTAGCAACTAATTGGATTGGCTTAAGGAAGCTGCAGGAGTTTGACGTCTCTGACAACAGGTTGGTGGAACTTCCAACGGTTTTTCTATACTGCTTCAAGTCCCTAAACATACTGAATGTTTCCAGAAATCAGCTGAAAGTGTTTCCAGATCCCTGGGCCTGCCCCTTGGTAAGTCGAACTGCTCTGACAGAGTCAGAGGCTGAAAAAGCTGTTGAAACAATGCAAAAAATATACTGTGATGCTTAAAAAGCTGTCAGACGTCTTAGGCTAAAAGGCTCTTCTGTTTCTGTACGAGTTCCCCTGCCTGATTCAGTTTATGGGTCTCAGATCAAGTCTTTCTGAGGTTCTATCCTGTTCTCACCGTGTTGATGGTATTGGTGGAAAACGTCTAGAAACATGTCTTATATGAATGTATTCATTTTCTCTATAGTTCATATGAGCAGAAGTAGTGCTAGGATCATATTACAGAACACTCAGCCTTCATTCAAAGTTAACTTTGCCCAAACCCATGGCTAACTAGGGTATCTATATCCACCCATCACTATGACTTTATTCCTCATTATTACAGGGATAGCAGGAGAACAGTCTTCTTTGGTGAAGTGTTTGTTTATGGTTGAAAAGCAAATGGGGATAATTTTCAAAATAACTTCTGAAATACTTTTTGCCCACCAAAGAATTTGCCCATCAATTAAGTGGGTGCGTCTCCTCAGCAAATCCTATGTGCCTGCATGCACAATAATTTATCTAGATATCTAAAGAGATCACTTAGAATGAATTTATTAATGCCTTAAACATGTGACAGCTGATCTACCTCATAATTTAAAGAGATTATTACTACTCTGTGGGTGTTTTTTCTTTTATGTTTTCCAGAAATGTTGTAAAGCATCTAGAAACTCACTGGAATTCCTACCTGACGCTTTGACTATTTTCTGGAAAAATCACCTCAGAGAAGTGGATTTTTCTGAGAACTCACTAAAAGAAGTTCCACCGGGACTCTTCCAGCTTGAAGTAAGTGTCATTTCTTCCTACTTCACAGTATTTCTCTTAATACCTACTCAGACCTCGAAGTCATAGCAGTGGCTGCCTGGTTCAGGTAGGAGACTACCTGCTGTTTTGAGCTGATGAACACAGCAGTTGCACAGAGCCTCTGAGCAGCCTGTAACCTCCTGAATGACTACCTTCAGGCCCTTGTCCAGTGTGATATGGTATCTAGCTTTTGACACAGGTCTTCTGAGAACTCTTTGGATGTCTGTGGTTTTCAGATTTTGGGAGCGTGGTTTGGAAGACAACCACTGCATTGTAGCTGCAAGCTCCAACCATTGAAATATAGATGTACTCAAGTGTGCTTACAAATAGTTCTGTTTTTTCTTCATCTGGCACACCAGTGTTGTGTAATTAAGGATTAGTCTTTCTATGCTGAAAATAGCATGTTTGAATGCCCTAAACAGTGCTAGTTGGCATATCTCTTATCTTTAAGCTTGTGCAGATTAAATAATTCTTGCCAGTGGGCATCAGAGATCCATAGTTTTACTTCAAAATTCTTCAGAGTATGTGGCTTCACATGGTTTCAACATGAAACGAAGCAGAACTTGGGGGTTACCTCCAAGCTTCCCTTCCAGATTGTGAAACTCAGAGTCATGGAGGTAGAAGCAGAGCTAAACTGTCGTGCAGAAGTTTCATGATTTTCACCGCTGGCCTGTGTGGAAAGGATGCAGAAGTGATGGTTCATATCCATGTCCAATTTGGACCTCAGGAGTCTGCTGCAAAGGTGCTTCTTGCTCCTGCCTGGGAGAATAGTGCTGAGGGTCGTTTGCTCCCTCAGTTGTTTTTAATGATCCCTGCAGATTTGGCTTTGCTTTCTGGTAACCATTTGTTTTCAATTGGCATTTCTTCTGAAGTAGAATGAATCCTATGGACTATTGTCTCTGAAACTTGTTTTTTCTGAATGCATTAAAAATAAGCCCAGTGGGTGGGAGCTACCATGACAGAAATTAAACACTAGATGGTGCTTCAAGGGCACATTTCTTTGGGTACTGCTGCTCAGAGGCTTCAGGAAGATGTGAAGGCACCAGTACAGGGCATCAGAGAAGACCTCAGTGCAGTCTCTGCTGATGGTCTGTCATCAAAGTTAGCGAGCTTTGGCTGCCTTAAATAATGCCGGTTCTTATCCATATTTCTTCAGCCTTACCTTCATAAAAGAAATAAATAGCAGGTATTTTCAGTCCCCTAAGGGCTAGAGTGTGGTGAGCAAGTACAAGGTGAAAGTCCATGCCTAGATCAGCCCTGGCTTGGGCTACTCCGTGGTTGTAGAGTTTGTGTCGGTGAATAGAGCTGCACCCGTGCTCCAGCCCTCTCCAGAAGTAGACGTGGAAAGGGGGAGAAATGGGCAGTAACATGTTCCTACGTATAATGTAGGAAACATTTTATGTTCCTACATTATTATGTAGGAACAGCAGTGAACTGTCTTCTCCCTGCGAAAAGCTGAAAGCAGAGAAGGCCTGTGACTTGAAAGCATGTCTCTGACCTAGGCTGGTGGGACATGTAGTTTATCACTGGCCTTTGCTTGGTTTCTGGAGAGGTCTTAAGACTAGGACCAGCTCACAGTCGCTAATATGATGTATATACTAGAAATGTGGTGTTAAGAGAAGCAGAGGCCTTCTCAGCTTTCCTGTCTGTTGCCTTCTAAAGGAACCAACCATACATCCTCCAAGCCATGTCTTAGTTCTCTAGACTAGTTTGCTTCTCTTGAAGAGACCTGACCCTCACTGGGTGGAAGTATTCAGGTAAGACTCTGGTCAGCTTTTCAACATCACGAGCTGACTGAGGCAGCCTAATCTAGATGCTGCAGTTCCTTCCCTCTAGTATAATTTAAGGCACCAGAGCCCTTTTTATATGCTGCAGCAGTAGGTTTGAAGGAAGTTGTCTGCTGCTGCCATTGTCTCACTTCTGGAGGCACCCATTCTCTTCCTGAAAGGCAGCAAAAATGGAGAAGTTAGAGATGAGAGAGAAGAGGCAATTGCAAAACAAGGACTAGTGATCTCCAGAATTACAGTCATGAAAAGCCACAGCCAGTTGAAAGTCACTAATTTTTCCCCTACAGAGCAGGCACATAAGCATTGCATATAATCTCACTAGGCTCTCAGCTCTCCTGGAGAGTGTCCTTTGTCAGCGTTTGTGGGGGACATGTAACATGGATACAGTTGACTGAAAATGAAGCACCCCAGCTAGACCACACAGAACAAAGTTTGTACTAATTCTGGAACGTGTAGCCTCCCTTTCCTCCCGCCCCCTGCTCAGGGATATTTCAGGGGAGAAGTTTGAAGCATTGTCATTCAACAGCCCCATGCTGATACTTGGAGAGAGCTTGACACCAGGCGCCGAGGGAGGACTGGGTCTTCCTTCCAACGGGAGGTTTGAGCCAGTGGAAGACTAATGATGGTAAAAGCACTGGCTGTCAAGACTCGAGTGGCAGGGAGGGTTTTATAGTTTGCACGGTTTTCCAACCCTTTCCTCTTGTGGTTCACTCTGCGTGTCTGCAGTTTTGTATTTTACTTTACCTTCCCCAAGTCCCACCAAGGCCCAGTGCTGCCCCTCTCTTATCACTAGAGGGAGCGTTTTGCATGATAGTTGCCATTCCAGCAACTGCTGGTTGTCCATCGCTTGTCACATGGATACCTCATATTTTTCCAATCTGAGAAAAGAAGAGGAAGGCCAACAGACTGACTTCGTGAGGCATTGTTAATCCTGCTTGATGAAAAGGGACATAAACCTTTTGTATTATGTGGAGCACGTAAAACATTTAAGATACTTGAAGCTGAAGTCTCTGCTGGTAAAACATGATTTCCATGGGGTATAATTCATTAATACTGCTGTACTTGTGGCACGAGATAATTCAGCTGACATTCTGCTTATCTCAGTTTTCATGGGGGGGACTTGCAGAATAAACCTGGTTGGAAACTCTACATAGAAGACTGTTTTTCAGTGGAAAATTGGATTTTCAGCCAAATGAAAACGATCATTTGAGCCTTGACATTATTTTTAAGGACAGATGGAGGAGCATAAACTTTACAAATCTGAATGGGAACTGCATTTTTTTCTTTTATATTTCAGTTAAATTTAAAGGAGATCTTGTGTTTAACCTTATTCGTGGTATTTGCAGCTGAGTCCTATCTACGTGTTGTTAACTGCACAAATCAGCTTCAATTCTTGTTTTTAAAATTTCTGTTTCTGTTGTGAGGAAAAAAAAAGCAGATAGGTAACTTGTATAAATCTTGGAAAGTTAATATAAATCCTTTCCATTTTAATAGACATGTAATAACACAGCAATTAAAAATTTTCCTTGTGCGAAATAGTCCACATTTTGCACGTTGTTCTTATGCATATACAACAGGTGTAAGCCCACTCTGACACTAGCTTGCACGCACATATAAGACTTCTCATCCGTATGTGGCATACTGTGTAGGTAAATCATACTGTTCTTTTCCATTTGGAAAGGTTTTCTCACTAAAAGTAAAATGTCCTCTTATATGGGTTGTTTCCAGTTGAATCTGTCAGCAAGTAGACTAATGATCTCCCAGAACTAATAGTGGTCTTGCTTCGTGCAGGAAATATACTTGCTGGAGATAAAAAGGAAATGTTTGCATGCTAGGCAGCATGGACAGAATGTTCTGATGAATAAGATGTACTTTCTTCATGTTTCTGTTACTTAATAGCCATGCTAAAAAACCTCTTTCTGTGTTTGATGGACTCTGTCTTCTAACTCTAGGCTATTCCTCTTTTAGGCTTTGGTGTCCCTGAAGCTGCTGGGAAATCAGTTAGTTACATTGCCTTCACAAGATAAGTGGAATTGCAAACAACTTAAATCACTGGATCTTTCAAAAAACCAACTTGGGAAGTAAGTGTTTCTTTCAAATTTTGTCTGAGAAAACAAAAGCTGAAGAAATAATAGCAAACCCGATCCCTCGTGCAATACAAAGGGTGTCAGTAGTGAATTAATTACCTGCATAGAAGGCATTGATATCCACATACCATGTCTGTAAGTATATTGTGTGTCTGTGACAGTGATGAATTATCCTTTACTGATTCTTTGGGCATTTAGCACACTATATCATTTATTAAGTGAATAGATTACTGATAATGGCAGTTTAATTTCAGAGCATGTAGAAATTTCTTTAACCCAATGTGTGGTTCATCACTACAAATACTAGTTTGTGGGGAGCATATCTTAACCATAAACCATCTGGCTGGACTGCAGTTTGTAGTTAGCATGGAAGTATTGTATTGGAAAAAATGAAAAATCTTTGTTTTTTAAATGGAAGTGTAACCCGCTGTAAGTTCATAGAGAAGACTGACGTTAATAAGGTCATCCAATAAGAGAGTGATGTTCTCCTATTCAGAAATAACAATAGGCATGTTTAACATAGAGAGTTAAAGGTCCCTTATCTTCTCCAGAACTGCATTGAATTGTGTCATACTTCTATCTTCTCATTTGCCTGTCCAGCAAATTTTCTGGAGTCCTTATGAGTTGCTGTGTCAGTTGCAAAATACAAATTATTGTTTTTTGAATGTCTCAGTGCATTTCCAGAGTGATGTTGTTGGGTCATCTTCTCAGAGACTCTTTGGTGAAAGCAGGGAATGGCAGCAGGTCGGTTCTCCAGCGCTTCTCGTGAAGCTTGTTCAATTTGCTGTTTGACAGCCTACTTAACCTTGACACCCATAAAGCTGGGGGTCAAGTGCTCTTGCCCCGGGAGCTGAAAGCACTGCCTTGCAGGGCTCTGTTAATTTGCCAGAAGAAAACCATTGGGCCTGGACAAGTGTTGGTGGAGTCTAGCTCTGTGATTGCACAGCAGGTTTCAATCTCATCTCTCAAAAGCGGACAGGAACCTGTAAGAGCTGTGCTGTGAATCGCACAGCCTTGAGTGGGGGCAAACTGCACCGCATAGTGTCCTGGGCATGCAGCTCCAGCACAGTTCTCAACTGCTGCATCCAAGCTCTTTTCTCCATGTCACCATTTTGTTTTGCCCACAGGAGTGACGAGGGATTTAAAACAAAGCGGATTCCCTTTTTCACCACGAAGAGCAGGGTGCGCTGTGGCCCAGAGGCAGGTAAGGTACACGGCAGTGCAAATGTGGGGAAGCAAGTGCTGAGAATGCGAGGTGAGCTGTGAGGCAGTAGGTATCTGTGGAGTTTCGCTGGAGGGAAGTCTGTAGATTCATCTGCAATTTTAAGTGCAACAGTATTTAAATTGAGAGGAAATATGTTTAGATAAAACGTTTCTAAAGAAGTGGTGCAGCTGGTTGATACCATCAATATAGAAAGATGAAGAATGAGTGAAACCTGTTTCTTTCACTGAGCTTTTTTCTTTTCATGAAGGTTATTCTTTTTAGCCAGGGTACTAAGTGGTATGTTGAAGGAAAATTAACCCATAATTAGTCTTATTACTCTTACGGTTGTTTCTGTTGCTGAATTTGTAAATTGCATGTTTTCCATCTCTGTGATTTGCACCCAGTTTGGGGCAGAGCAGAAGAGATGTTCTGGATTAGTGCACGTGAAATCCCAGAGAGAACAAAGGAATATCTGAAGATATTTGCACTGCTTCCTGCTCTCTGTGGGATTCATCTGCATTTCTTTTTGTTTGTTTGTTTTATTTTAAAGCCCTTGGAGAGCTTTCTCATTCTCAGCTGCCTGAAGAATGGTTTGCTCTAAAGCATTCTTTGCAAATCTCAGAGTGGAATAGAGCTGGCGTCTTCATGACGCACATCCAGGCAGTCCTCAGCTGCTCGCAGGAGGGAGAGGCCCTCCTGCAGCAAATGCTTTCCTCAGTTCCCCTGAAAATTGTGCATGATCTCAGGTCAACGTGAATAGGTAAAATTGGTAAATGCACCGAGTACAGTAGGTTAGGACTGGAGGTCCTAACCTCCAGTCTGCTCATCTGGGAGGCAGAGGCTCTACCTCGACTTCCAGGCAAGGCTAATCCTACCTCATTTTTCTGTCAGTGGAAGTAGAGGCTGCTGTGCAGCAAGTCCTGTATCTGCACCCTAAGGAGGAGAAAGGGTTGGCCTGCACTGTTTTGCAGGTAGGAAATGGAAATAGAAATGCTGTGACATCAGTGAAATCCTGAACACAGAAGAATTGGAAAAGGAGTCTAAATCTTGCGAATCTGTGGAGTCTGACATATGCTCAGAGCTTCTCTGTGAAGTGCTACAGCAGCATTTCCCAATGGGGAGAGAAGGGCAGGAGCAGTGGGCAAAGGCAGCTAAAATCAGCTATAAAAGGGAATTGCTGTCCTAGTGGAAATTTCCACGTGCTGCACACCCAGCATAACCCCTCTACATAAAGGAGGAGAGGATGGACTCTGCATTAGTACCATTTGAAAAGCCTTGGCACATAATACCCTGGTGCAACTTTGAGCTGCCTGAGGTTGCCTCAGGTTGCAGGAGGGTGCGGAGTAGCCCACCTGGCTGGTGCCATGGTTGAATAGCCACAGAGACAGAGCAAAGCCAGCTCATCTTTTTCTCTCTGTTCCTCTGCCAAGTATAGCTTGGTGAGACTAGAGGATGTGGCCAAGAATTTAAAGAACATCAAGAGAAAACAGAAGCTGGAGTACATCAGCTGCTCACAGAAGTCTCCTAGCGAGGTGGGGGGCAGGTTTTCATATGATTTTACCAACAAAGCTATTTACTTAAGTCTAGATTATTTAAAGAGAATAATTTATGGATGCTCACTATACTTGATTGATAAATCTCAGAATAACTTCTTGCACATGCATGTGGTGTTGGTGGCGTTTACTCATCCAAAAATATATTTTCAAGATGGGATTTGTTTTAATTTTTCTACAGTTCTTTAAAAGAAAATTTGAGCTCAAGCCAGAGAAATCATAAATAACTCATGAATAAATAATTACAATTCATAAACACCTCGAGCTTGCTTCCAATATAGTACACTCCTTTCTGCCTGGGACTCTTTGGTGAATTGAGAGTATTGCTACTATTTTAGTTGTTTGCTCCTACATGTCCAAGAGGGACTAAATCTGTCTGTGCCTAGGTACATACTGAAGAGGAACAATGAAAAGTTTAAGTCCAGTGATGAGCCAGAAAGGAAGTGAATTGAATCCATGAATAAGCCTGCTGTTCTCCTAAAATAATCTCAACGATGATTTTTTATTTGAAAACTCAAAGGCGGACTGTGACACCCTGCCCACACCAGACAGTCCTGTCACGTACATAAAACACTCCTGCAGACAGTGGGACTCTATCTTACTTCTTTTCTGATCATAGCTCAGGCTTGGAATGCTGTTAATATTAGAACTGGGGAATTTTCTCCTGAGAAAACCTCTTCCATTTTCTTTTGTGTTTTTTTTCTTTTTCGGCTAAGTCTAGTTAGAGTTCCTCAGGTCTTCTCTATAAGGGAAGACGATCCTGGTGGAAGTGCAACTGTCCTATCCTTGAGGAAGGGTGTGTCTCGCATCTCAGGGAGTTGCTTTTATTGACCGTGGAGGCAGCAGATGGTGCTGGTTGTACTTTCCTAATCAGAGACTCAGAATCTGATTGTCCCTGTGTGGCCTAGTTTTCCTTGACTTCAGGATGCTTCTTGGTAGATACATGTGACGCTTAAGACAGCAACACAATTCATGGCAGCTTTTCATGCCACTGTCCGGGGAGTAATTTGTGGAGCAAAATGATGCTCTTTGGAACCAGCTGAATTTCCCTTTGTTTGAACCTCTCCAGCAGCAGCAGCAACCCAGCCATACAGTTGTTGCTGTTATTGCTTGGGTTGCTCCCAAAATACGCTAGCTGCTGCTCAGACATGTAGGAAGTCTGAAGTGCCCTGAGACCTTGCAGTCTAAAACAGAACAGAAGGGCAAATGCGAGCAGTGTTTTAGAGGCAACATAGGTTAGCAGTCTGTCAGCTGCAGTTTGGGTTTTCTTCTCTGTTGTTATTGACTTTGATTCACCATAAATTGCTCCAGGATGCAATGTGGGGGCCTGAACATAAATTCTGGCTGGCTTCTGGCTTTTCTCAGGCAACATGGAAGAAACATGTTGAGAATGACTTGTGCCCTTGGTATGCCCTTTCACTGCCAGCTGTTAGGCTGGAATAGGGGCAGTTCACAAGGTATTACCAGCTATTCAACAGCAAGAAATATAATGCCACTCGTCCTCTGACGTATAGTCATCTTGGCAGGCCTGGAGTTCCTCCCTCAGCACCCCAGAAGTCCCGGAGACTGTCATCTTCAAACACGTGCATCACCATGATTTTAAAAAATTGAGATGTGAGCATTGATGCTTGATCGCCACTGAAGGCCGTTTGCTTTTCTGCTGTTGCTTCGTGGTAGTTCCTGCCAAGGAACATGACCTCATGTCCTGCCTGCAAAGTTAAGGTGAAGGCTCTTTGTTCAGAGCATCGGTGCCTCTTATGTTTTAAAGGTGCAATTTGTTTCCTGTCTTGTTCCAGGTCCTTTTTTGGAGTTTCCAGCATTTCTGAGTGATTCTCTGGAAGTCCTTTATCTGAACGACAATCAGCTGGACTCTGTCCCGCAGTCTGTTTGCCTTCTGAAAGGTTTAACAGAACTTTATTTAGGAAAGTAAGTCCGTGTCCTGGAAAAGCTATGTAGTATTATTTCCATGTTGTTTTAGTGACCAGTCTTCTGTGGAGCCCCACCCCAGATGTCCAGTGCTTTTGAAGTGAAAAAGCTGGAAATAGTCAGCCTCTTGTTAGAACTGTGCCCATCATTTGCTTTAGATAAGGAGGAGGCCGGCCTTTTGAATTAGGGAAGATGATCTAATGTTTTGAACACAGGCCTGGGAAGCTAATGTGCCTCTAGTTCATTCTGGCTTTTTGCTGTCAGGTTCTATAGCATTAGAGTCAATAACTCATCATTTTTGCCTTTATTTCCTCAACTATCCAGTAAAGATGATTACACTTGTCTGCCTCGGAGGATAAATTGAGGTTATACATCACTTTTAGGATGGAAATTACTATTAAAGTGCTGAGTAGTCTTATTAAAATGTTAATGGAAGATTTCTGCAAGGAGAGAATAGTGTAATCTGAGAGTCTGTGAGAGCAGCTACTTACACACAAAGCCTGGTTGTTGGTAGATTTATTTGTTTTTGTACAGTAACCCTGGTATCCGAGAGCTTCCTCCAGAACTTGGACAGCTGGCTAATCTCTGGCAGCTGGATATCGAGGAACTAAATATCAGTAACGTTCCTGCAGAGATCAGAAAAGAGGGTAAGGCTGATCTTGTGTGTTCTTTATTAAATTGACTGAACATATAATGAAAATGACTTCCTTTTAATGGTCCTGAATAGGAACAGACAGTGTGCGCCCAAGCCCTTGTTGCAGTTAACTGGAATTGCATAGGGAAACCTCCTATGCATATTTGCAAATTTGATAATCGGTGCTAAGCTCTGGCTATGTGATCAATTTAAGATAGATCACAGTTAAAATGATGACTTATAAATGTAATATTTCATTTGCAATATGCATGCCGGATAAATTCCATGGCTTGCTTCCTGAATGTGTATATTTTAGGGTATTTAGACGGTCTTTCTGAAGACTGAAGTGTTTAGGATCAGCAGTCACAGTCACATTGAAGTGACTTTATTGTAAGCTGCTAGGTTTTTGGATCTATTACAATACTGTCTTCTTTTTTGTGTGTTTTAATAAGAAAATCCTGTGGGAACAAAGTTATTAGGAATTATTCCTTCTCCAGCACACTGTTGAAGCCTAAATCTAATTTTAACTGGAAACATAAAAGTAGAAGGAAAAACTGAGTATTTTCCAATACTAAATTAGTATTTTATGTTTCCTTTGAGCTTCTGAAGCATACGAGTCACAGCATTTGTTTCTTCTTACAGTGCTCCATTGTAGAGTCTCAGAGCAGTGACCTTTTTCTGGGGTCTCTGTCTCAGGTTTGTCCACTAGAGGTTTCTTTGTTTATTCTCTGGGTTGTCTCAGCCCACAGCGAAACTGCAGGGAAAATATTAATTCAGCTGATGTGTCTGCAGCAGTAGGTTTTGTGCAGTCCTGCTGTACATATGTACATTTGTAACTGCTAACCACAGATAAAGCCTGTTCACTTCCCCCCCACAGGCCCTAAAACAGTGCTGGCATACTTACGAGCACAGCTGCGCAAAGCAGAAAAGTGTAAGCTGATGAAGATGATCGTCATCGGTCCTCCACGACAGGGAAAGTCGACACTGATTGAGATCCTACAGACAGGAAAAGTCCCTCAGATGATGCACAGCGATGCCACCATACGTACAACAAAATGGGAGCTCCCCAAGCCAGTGGGACACAAGGCAAAGGTGAAAAACAATCGAAGATCTTTAGCCCCAGTGGGATGTTTGAGCCCCGCAGTGTCCCTTGTGGGCTGAAATTGCTCGCCCTTTTACAAAGTACAATTTCCATTACCTGCAAGCTAGACCTTGCAAGTGACGTGTCTTTAGACCCACCACAATTCCTCTGTTTCATCGCCAGTTGGTACTAGAGAACAGTTTTGTTTTCCTGAGCACTCAACTTCGTATCATAAAGAGAAAGAGCCATGTGTGGACTGCCTAAATTCAGGCTCTCTCAGCTCGGGTGGTTTTTGGATGCTGATTCTGAGAGAATGTTTTAAATCAGCTTCTCTAAAGCAGATTGGCCTTTCATTTGGGGCCAGAAAATGGGACATCAGTACCTAAAGCTGGACTCCCTTGGTGTCAGAACTGTCCTAGGTGGGGAAGGTGGGTGGAAGGTAGGTTGCCTGACCTCTGGTGTGATCCAGGGGTGTCTAAGGCATCCCTTAAACACCCAAATCTCAGATGGTTCATTCAGGGAATGTGTCAACCCATACTGAACTCATTTGGACAGCATTGAATTCATTCAAGCATTTGTAGGTGGCCCTGTCCACCGCCTGCGTAGTAACACAGGGATTAGAGCATGCAGAATTGCTCCTGAGGTCTTGTCAGAGCTGAGGGTGTGCAAACGCGTGGCTCTTCCTTCCCGGATGAGAGCCATGACCACCAGACTGTTTTGGAACGGGTGGAGGAGCCTGCTGAGTTCAGCTATTCTACAGTGAAGAGTGCCAGGCCAGAGACAGAAGGAAAAAGAGCAAGCACAGCCTGACTCTTTAAAGAGAAGACTTTGGTGGGAGAAGGGATTTGTGTGCATTTTGTGTTGACGAGCAATTGAATAAAATAAAACCCTTAGACAGCATCAGAGACCTGGAGTGGGATCAAGATGCTGAATGGGCTTTTGTCCCTACCTCTGAGTCTCTGTCTCTCCATACAAGCCCCCACAGCTGAAGGTCTTTTGGATGAACAAAGCAGTCCTGGTGCTAGCTAGGGCTCGGTTTAAACAATATGGAAGTTTTGCTAGGATATTATGCTAGGAGATCAGAGCCCTACTGAGATACTTAGCTCCTTGCTGAAATCTCGTAGGGTAACTTGTCATGTGGGATCAGTCAGTACTTGGACCTGGACCAGTAAACAGAGCCCACTCGGTGTTACATGATGCTCTGAGGATGGTGGCTGGGGCAGGGTTTTGTTTCCTGCTCAGTCACAGGCAGGGCCAAGGGATCTAGGGACAGAGCTTCCAAGCCACGTAGGTGCTCTCTACTGCAACTGGGAGCCTGAATACCATATAAGCAGAGAGCCACGCTCCCTCTTAGTGCTGTTGTGGGGCTGCACGGAGGAATGGATGCCGAGATACTTGGAAGAGAGACAGAGCTAGAGAGGCTTCCATTCACACATTGCCACAAAAATCAGTGAGTCTGATTTACCGTAGCTCTAATTCTGGCCCATCTTTGGTGTGACACACACGTCAGAAGCCTCTGAGCAACGTGCAGGAGGTGTTTATGAAAGGCTTGAGAAGTTTCCCATCTCCTGAGCATCTATATTCTGTTTGGCTCAGTTAGGGCTGAGTTCAGTGGAAGTGATTTCAGCAGGGGGTTTCCTGTTCCCCACAGCAGTGGCAGATAAGTAGCTTCAACAGTCCTGTTGAGTGTGGCACAGACAAGGATGAAACAGTTTCTATTCAAGATGCAGTGAAATACAGGGCTCAGAATGAGACCCTTGTTTGTGCTGGAGGATCCACAGCATTAACTGGAGATTTACCAGCATCAAGGGCACCTCTATCATTTTAGCAGCAAGTAATTAGTCTTGATTTCCTGTGGGGAAGTAGTAGCCATGCTTAACAATTGCTTGTTGATTTTTCTTTCCTGGAGGCACAATTACGACATTGAAACCCTTCTTGTGTCATACATTATGCAGGCGTAGGTTTATACTTCGGCTATTATCTCCCTGTGATTTACTGCAACCGTTTGATTTGAACACTTCTCTTTGTCTAAGTAGGTTGATTCAGTGGAGTTCAATGTCTGGGATATCGGAGGCCCAGCAAGCATGTCTACAGTCAATCAGTGTTTCTTCACAGACAAAGCATTGTACATAGTGGTATGGAACTTGGCGCTGGGGGAAGAAGCTGTGGCAAACTTACAGTTCTGGCTGCTGAACATTGAGGTAAGAAGTCACTGGTGGACTCTGGGATATCTATTTATCAAGTAGTAGCTCAGCACACGGATGTGTGATATTACATATTCTTTTTGGTCTGCTTTTAAAAACTCCACAAGCTATGAATTTTGCATAGCTTTTGGAATTAATTTTCCATTATGCTGTAGGCGTATCGCTATATGTAATGGTTTAAATTTATCATTTGCTTTGTTCTCCCTCACACGCATCAGAGAATGAAACAAAAGCAGGTTTATAAACCCTTGCTAAGTATGGCTGAACATACTTATTTTGGAATTAGTGTTTGACCACACTGTGCTCGGAGGGGGGTTTGAAGCATTTTCTTTCTTGTGTGGGTTAGGCACACATTAGTCTTGAGGTTATGTTTGTAACACTTTAGATTCAGGTAAGCTAGAGAGTATCTCCCAGACAGCTCTCAGCTGAGACTCAGAGCTGCGGTGAATTCATTGGTGTTGACTGATTTTTATAATACCATGTTCATAATTTTTTGTAAATGTTTATTATTTGATATCTGTCTTAATGTTACATACGCAGAAATGGGCTCTAAGCTAGTGCCTCTCAAAAAAGAAACATCTTGACATTACAAAAATACTAGCTTAATGGTCAGCAGCAATCAAAAACCCAAACTAGGTAACAAAGCTGAAAGCATAATTACGATATTTCAAAAGTGTATGATGTGTCCGTGTCCTTAATACATGCCACTAAGCACATAGTAGCATCAGAAGAGATACAGAGAAAGGTGAACATCATGGTTAAAAGTATGGAAAAGTTTCTGAGTGCACAGCAATTAAATAGATTAGGCCTCTTCAGCTTGGGAAAAAGGCAAATGAGGAGGGCTGCATGTAGACTTACCAGGGGTAAGGAGGAAACCACAAGGGAGTCTTTGTTCATGATCTTTTATAATAGAAGAATTAGGAGAGATCAAATGAAATAATGAGATGGTGGCTTTGAAACAAACAATAGGAACTATCCTAAACACAACAGGTCACTAACCTGTGGAATTTATTGGAACTACAATGTGCTGTGGGTGTCAGAAGTTGAAAAAACCGACTGATGGAAGAAAAATCCATCAAGTGTTATTAATTCAGAGATACCGCCTCATGCTCAGGAAGTTGGTGAGCTGCAGGCTGCTGGATACTGGGAGAACACATCAGTGAAAATCTCTATATGCTGACTCTTCATTAGCCTCCAGGCAGAATGTTGGGCCAAGTGGGCCCTTTGGTCTGACTTAGTACAGCCATCATTGCTGTGTCTGCACAGGGTTCAAGTTTGGTGTCATTCAGGTTTGAGATTTCAGTGGGCATTGCAAGAGAGAAATGGATTGACTGCAAATAAGCATATATTTCTGCACCTGAATTTTCTTCTGTGGTCAAAGTCATTTGGATCAGCAGGCTGATCCCCACTTAAGCCTGTGCAATCCCATTGTATTTTGTAGCATGTTCTGTGAAATCAGGATACGTTCCAGTCCTGTAAGAGAATCATGGAAGGGTTGGAAGAAACCATGAGATTATCTAATCCATTCCTTTGCACTGATTCAGGATTAAGTAGATTCAGACATTTCTAGCAGTTTATCTCACCTCTCCATATACCTCCAGTGAAAAAGTTTGTATAACTTCCCCGGGTATCCATTCTGGAGTGTAACTGGCCTTTTTCAGGATATCAAAGTTAGATCTTCTAGCTACAGGTTAAGCTAACTTGTTTTCCTTTGTCTGGGCGGACATAGTTCCCATCATTTAGCTGACTTGTAGCAACTTAATACCACATGGCAACTCCCTTTATGGTAAGCCCTGATGTAATAAACCCAAACTGACAGTTTCCTGCTCTGCAGTAGCAGCATATGATTAAGCCATATTCTGCAGGAGAACTTCTGTAATACCCAGACCACTTGTTGCTGTTGTCAAGCTGCCATAACAGGTTGCCTCTATTTTATGTATATATTCCATTTTATTAATTTATATGACTGCCTTCTCTTAAATATTATACTTTTCACATGTCCTCACTGAATTTACCATGACGTAATCTGGATGAGCTCATTGTCAGTGTTTTCTCTTACAGGCCAAAGCTCCAAATTCAGCGGTGTTAGTGGTAGGAACGCACCTTGATTTAATTGAAACTAAATTCCGTGTTGAGAGGATAGCAACTCTGAGGGCATATGTCTTGGCTCTCTGTCGGTCTCCCTCTGGATCCAGAGCAACCGGCTTCCCAGATATCACATTCAAGCACCTACAGTAAGTACTTGTGCCTTTATGAAGCTCAGTCACTCTATTTTATGTCACTTTAAACAATTTTATAATACTTGATCTCCTTGGCAACGGAACTGATTTAAAGACTCGTCAGTATTGCATTTCATCTATTTTTGACTGAGATAATGTAGTATAATCAGAGAGAAGTTCAGTGTTGCTCGAGGGTCTGATCATGGGTCTGAGAGCTGGAAGCTCTAAAGTCATGACCTTGGCCAGCCTCTTTTAATGCTCCTGCTCCACTCAGGTTTCTCACCATTAAATGGCAATAGAGTTTATTAGTCACAAGGAGAGAAGGTACAGATTGAGTAATTAATGCTGCAAAGCTTGAAAGCATGACTGTTACAAGGTGGGTGCTGTGGGGTTTGTTAAGGGGAGGCTGCATGGGAACCTCTTGCTACCTGATGTGAGAAAGCAGCTCACGTGGCAGTGTTGGCAGGGTGAGGAGTGGGTTAGCCCCCTGAGCCCCCAGCAGTCCAAACCTGTGCCATCTGAATTCTCCGGGTGTGATAAAGGAGGGGTGGTGCTGTCTGGAACATCGGTGTCAGTCAGGCCATGGAGTCTGATGCCGCTCCCTCCCTTCGGCTGATGGAGAACGCCCTTGGGGAGAGGAGGCTTCTCTGGCTGGGAAAGAAGCTGGTCTGTCAGCCAAGGGAGTGCACAGCACAAGGGGAGCATGGATGCAGCAGGCTGGCACCAAACAGTGTGAAATCGCCAACGCCTGGGGCAAGAGCAGGTGGCAGCTGGCAAGTAAAGAAGGGTGCTGCAATGTCCCCAGCTCTTTGCATCTGCTGCCTGGCAAAGTCATCAGGAGACCTCCCACGCTCTGTTCTGCAGACGCAAGCGCTGCGTCGGGCATCCCAGCTGGCTCTTTCCCGTTAGGAGGAGTACCAGAGATCCAGTGTGAGGCATGGAGACCCACAGTGAGAAAGAGAAAGCTTTGTGCCTCGGTCTCCTCAAGCCTCTTTTCCCATCAGTACAGAGCATCCTACCATGATCTCAATCATTCTTTCTCAAGGGGACTTTCTGTCACCCTGCCCCACATCCTGCACGTTCCCCTTCTTCACCTTCCTTTCCCCCTGCATTTCCTTCCAGTTAGAGTTGTGCCTGATTTCCTACCTCCTCCCTCCCGTGCCTTTCCTTCACACCCCATTGTCCATCTGGATGGGGCTCCTCTGAGCAGTGCTCTGGGCAGCCGGAGGAGCGCAAGGAGCGTGTTTTGTGAAAGCCTTGTGTGGGTGAGCCCAGGGTGCTTTTATCAGTGCTGGTCCTCCAACATCCCAGTGAGTTCACGCTTCCCAGTGCCACTGATGGCTGAGTTTTAAGATAAAGCATATTGCTTTAGAAAAGTATTTTCTGTCTGCCATGGGAACATGTGTAGGATCAGTTAGAAAGACCCTTTGTTGGGGAAAGTGGAAGAGAACCGTTCTTATCCAGCCCACAAAAAGACCAAAAATAGTAGGAGCTGGAGAGAGCAGCTTTTTAGCTGTTAAAGAGATGATGAAGGCCAGCTTTTAGGATGTAAGCATCAATTCCTAGATCACAGGACCCAGCTGAGCAAGGGCCAGAATGAGGGTGGGAAAAGGTGTCTGGTAGTCATCATCGTGCCTCTTTGATCTGAGGCGGGGAGAACTGGATTCATCTCCAGCAATTGCCGGAGCACAGTGTTTTCCTCCTTCCTGCAGTCCCTTCCAGGATGTGTGCAGCACTGAAGGGAAAAAAGGTGATGACTTTGGTCAGTCTGCCAGGGAAGTCCCCAGAGATCACGGTACATAGGGGATAGAAGAGCAGTGCACAGTGAATGAAGCCGGCAGAGCAGAGGTTGGCCTAATATATCCTTTCCAGGCTTCTTTGTATTTTTCTCCAAAGCTAAAAATGCTCACTGACAGCCTTCTTCCCATTCATCTGGCACAGGAAATTTAAAGTTACTGATAAGAGAAAGTGAGCCTGGAAAGGAAGCCAGTGTGCCGATAAGGTTTGATAATCTTCACCCTTGCATGACTTTTGCAGTGAGCTCTCATGTAAGACTCTGGAAGGCCTCGATGGACTCCGACAGCTGATTTTTCATGTCACTTGCAACATGAAGGACGTCGGCAGCTCAATTTGCTCACAGAAACTTGCAGGGAGATTGGTGAGAACTGTGCTTTCTAGTGGTGATCCTTACCAAAGGGGGGCTTTTTTTGGGCTTGGTTTAGGATTGGGAGGTGAACTTTAGGAGGTATTGTTGATGCAGGAGGCATGTGAAGTATATAAGATGGCTATCTGGCTTTGGGAAAAGACAGCACTGTAAGATCCCTGTAAAAGGGAGATGACTTAGCCAGTTGATCTGCAGCAGAGCGATTGCTGTCTGATATTGATCCTGCTATTTTTCTCACATGGCTTGCAGATACCAAGAAGTTACCTTAGTCTTCAAGAAGCTGTTCTTGCAGAACAGCATAGAAGAAGTCAGAACGATGATGTACAGTATTTAACAGACAGACAAATAGAACTGATCATTGAGCAAACGCCTGGAAATGATATCAAAGACTATGAAGACTTGCAAACTGGTAGGTCAGAGCAGACCAGTAATTTCTTGGAAACGTGTGACCAATTGAAATACTCCCTGAATAATAAAAATGGGGTGAAAAAAAGCCCACCAGATAATTGCTGTGCAAAAAACCAGTTAGAGAGTGCTCTACACCTGAGTAGAGGTCACTTTGGAAATTGGTAAGATATATATAAAATTAGTAATGGGGCTTTGGGGAGAGGGCTGGGAAGTTTCTAGGATGGTCTGAGGCTACTATTTTTTTTTCTTTAAACAAGCTTTGTCTGATTTTATTTCTGCTCTGTGAAGAATGAGGGTTGCCATAGTTTCAAGGCTGTCTTCTCTGTAGGGCCCCAGTCCTGTGATCTTTACGGAGGCCTTGCTCTGCAGGAGCCAGGGAAAGCCCTTTCCTGTGAGGATGGCAGGAGGAGGGTAAAGGGGAGGTGTGATGGGGACAAAAATACTGACTGTGAAGCAGTGAGATGTGGGTTTTACAAGTGGAGTGCCAGATAGCAGCACTCCTCAGATAAATGTTACTCTCTTGGCTTGGCTACGTGCTGGCTTTATCTGGTATGCATAAAACTGCACAGACTGCCTCATAATCTTATTCATCCGCACTGTGGTTTCCTAATGCTGGTCTATTGTTAATCTACAATTCTTTATTTTTTGCAGCAATTAATTTTCTCATAGAAACGGGTACACTACTGCATTTCCCAGACACAAGCCATGGCCTGCGAAACCTCTACTTCCTTGACCCCGTCTGGCTCTCGGAGTGTCTACAGAGGATTTTCAACATCAAGAGCTCCAAGTCTGTAGCTAAGAATGGAGTCATCAGAGCAGAGGATCTCAGGATGCTGCTGGTTGGGACGGGCTTCACTGAGCAAACCGAAGAGCAGTACTTCCAGTTCTTGGCCAAGTTTGAAATTGCACTGCCTGTGGCCAATAACAGGTATGTTGATAATTAGAGACGCTTAGGCAGGCTGGAGAAAAATGGCCATTTAATCAGCAGATGTTAACAGGTTTTGTCACTTTAAGCGGTTGTCTTGACAAGGATCTTGCTATGAGAAAATATTTGAGTGCATTAAACAGTATAATGGAAGGCAGCCATCCATTTGGGCTATATTTCCTGGCATGAACATCCTTTGGTCCAAACAAGCTAGTTTGAAAACTTTCCAAAGCAGGTCTTTGTCCACTTGGTGCATTGAGGCTGGTGACAGGCTCAGCCACCAGCACGGAGGGGCAGTGACACCGGCAGGGATGTGGCGATGAGCAGGTGGAAGCTGTAAGCGCTTAGCTGGCACAGCTGCAGCTGAGAGGGGATGTGACACTCGCGGATGCTGGGCCTGAAATACAGATGGGCTGGAGTCATCTGTTTCCAGTGAAAGATCCTCACTCCAGAGTATGGCAGAAAACTTTGGGTAATCAATAATTATGTCAGCCCTGAAAGTAGTAGTATTTTATTTCAAGTGAAATCAGGAAAGTGTAGCTTCAGTAGCAATGCGATTTTCTTAATTTTTAGCCTCAATAGGTGTTGATCAATCGTTTTTCTAGAAATGGTCTAGGAAACCTCATTCTCTTTAAATGTTAATGAGTCCTCCTCCCCCCTGCCCCCCGATCTCGTTTTCCTCTGGGCAGAGTTCCCTGCTATTTTTCTCTCTCCCATCTGCTTGGCGACAGCCTGTTGTTGCGTTAACGGTGAAACCATAGTTGTATTACACTTTTGATGTGGCATTTGCATTTCACTTCCTTGCCCTTCCAGGACAGCATGGCTGCATCGCCCTGAGCCTCTCGGGAGCTCTGAATGCCAGCACAAGTGCAGCATTCTCTGTGCTGTCATTATGCCTGTCACTTATCCAGTCCCGGATGCCAACAAATTTTCTCAGGCTTAACACAGATAAAGCAGCAATGTTTCTGCTTAGTCCAAAATGCCTTTTGGACTCCTTGTCACTATCTGCCATTTTTCTCCAAGGCAATTACATTGTCTGTGCCTCAGGAACAAGGAAACTGCTTTTTCATGGCCTGCCCAATCTTTTTTAGAGTGATCCAAGCCACATTAGCAGAATATTCTTCCCACTGATGGACTGTAGCTATAGCAGGTTGGATTAATTTAATCTACTAGCCAGACACAGAGCAGTTATTTGTTACTGTGCTTCTGCAATTATTGTCTAGATTGCCAGATAGGGTTTCTGTGCAGTCAGTAGAGAAAGCAGCTGCCAGTTTCTGTTCTGAAAAGGTGGATGGGGGCATGTTTCACATATTTTCAAAATTTGCATTGGCTGTTGTTCAAGAGCATCGAATCACCATCTGTATTATAATCCACTATATAGTTGTGGTCCAGAAGGGCCTCACTGGCCTTCTTATACTCCTAGACCCTTTCTTGGATGTGCTGAGGAGAATTTATTGGCTGTCATATGATGTATCCACTACCTTTATAGAACAAGAACTTTTAGTTTGATGCACTCCACTTTTCTGCCTAAGGTGCATGTAATTTAGCTTTGTTCTGCTTGTTAAAATAGGGTTGAAAGTATGACCATTCTTACTGTAATTTATAAGTGAAGAAAATTTTTTATCAGTTTTACATTCCAAAGATGTTTCATGGAACAGATAATTCGATCATGTAAAATGTCATCAGATGTTATGGACTGTGACATATGGAGAGAGCTGTTGTCTAGTGATGGCTGGTTTTCCTGAGCTGATATTTCAGGTTTTACAGAATACTGCAGCTGCTAGAGAGAAAATGTGATAGGCTTAAAGCATTGGATTTGGACCCAGCATTAGTTCTAGTTGTGTGTCTAGTCCCTGCCACTGTTATTTTGGTCAAGTCCCTTGGCCATATGCCTCATTGCTGTCATTATGCCCATCAATGATGAGCCCCAGATGCCGACACATTTTCTCAGGCTCAACGCTGATAAAACAGCAGTGTTTCTGCTTATAAGCAAATAAGATTTTTGATCGTATAGGCATCTTGGAATGTATTTGGTACAGAAGAGTATCAGTGTCAAGAGATTTATTGGCAGGTATTGAAAGCCATAAGCTCAAAGTTTTCAAAACAGTTCTGGTCTTCCAAAAGGTTTTAGCTTCCCAAATACTAAAGAGCAGGACAAATGAATATTCTGTGCTTACTGGGACATCTGAAAATAATTTGAAAACTTTGTTGTCCTTTACACCAGCGTAGCTCTTTTACCTCTGACCAGTCAGACTCGGACAGTACCGAGTCTCCTCCACACTTGGGCAAAGAACCTAATAACCTGATTGCAGGAGGAGACTGAGCAAGACAAGTGATATCTCTGCTGGCATCAGTCTGGCAAAGTGAGCTCTTGCCCTAGGAGTTTGTCAGGGATGTGGTAGGGAGTCCATCAGCTGCAGTATGGTGCAGCAGGAAACCCTGTCATGTTGACCCATAAGATGCTCTCATTCTGGGACTGGGATGAGAGCCAGAGCAGTCCAGGCCCTGCAGCCTGTAACTGCCTCATTGCCACCTCCCACGACACCTCGTCGCCCCACCTTCTGGGCTTACTGAAACTGAGCTGCTGTATGTTGTTTTTGCATTTATCTTCCGTTCCACGTAGGAGCACAGCTGTAAATCTCTGCTTACTACCAGGGCAGAGTAGTAAAGATACCAAAAAATGAGTCCCAACATGACAGCTGTTCTAATGACTCTTATATTTTAATGCATTTAATTTGTGATTACACAAATGTCCTGCTCATTACATCAATTTTAACCCTGTCCAATAGCCCTGGCTGAATTATGTAATGTCTGTTTTGCCTCTGCTTGCTTCCATAGTGTAAATTAATTTCTCCATGTATTGCTGCAGTGCCTTTAGTCTAAAAGCTTTTTTATATGCAGTAGGCTGTGCCATTAAAAATCTCTTTGGAGACTGAATCGCCTTATTATCCAGTAACAATGTACTCACTGTTACAAGCTGTAGCTAAAATTTGAGCTGTTGAATTTGATGTGTTTCAGCTACCTCCTCCCTCATCTGCTTCCTACCAAGCCAGCATTAGATATCCACGGGCTCTGCCACCAGACCGCAAACACAGTCCAAAGGGTCTTCAAGATGAGTTTTGTCCCAGTTGGCTTTTGGCAAAGATTCATAGCCCGAATGTTAATTAGCCTGGCAGAGATGGACCTCCAGGTAGGTTACTGTATCTCTCTGCAAGCAAATGAAGACAGCCAAAGTTGTTGTTCAATATAAGTGTAAGTGGGTGTCTCTTCACATCCAGCTTGCTTCAGTCACATACTTCAATAACATTATTTGAGTAAATAGGGAGAGATGAGACTCTGCAATCAAAATCTGATTCTGTTTTCACAGTACGTGTCATTTAGAACAGCAAATTGGCACTGGGGAAGAAAGCCTGCATTCTTCACAGCCTCCATGATCCCCTGGAAGGTCTCAGTACCTCCAGCATCTTCCAGTTACAAGTAATTGGAGTTCTGCCTGTGGCTGTTGTCCGTGACTGTTCCTCTGGGCCAGACTCTGCTCACGTTGTTTGCCAGTGGAGATCTGGAATAGCTCCACCAAAGTCAGCTATCTGAATCTATATGGGTTTAAATGAGAAGAAAATTACAGGACTGTTGCCTTAATGGGATAATGAGTGCAAGCAGGCACCCTATTAGTGCAAGTGGTATGCATATCATTAAAGTAGTGTTTGTAAGGTTCTGAAAGCTAAGTGAATTTTAATGTTGTTACAGACATATTTTTGCAGCAGCTTACATCCGAAAACATAGCCCTGCTGGAAACCGTAATAAATACCTGCAAAGTATTTTTAGTACTACTGTGGTATCTGCTTAACAGCTATCCATTTAAACTGTGTTCTGTCGTTGATGTACAGAACATGGAAAACATGATACCTGGTTTTGGAAGGTCCTCTGTGTTCCAGGCTTCTCAAACCATGTAATAACTTTACCTGTTTTAACGGGCTGTCTTGGCAACCCCTAGCTTACATTCTCATGGGCACTACATAACCCCAGAGCACCTTTGCTAGGGACCTCATCCAGTCCTCACTGAAGTGAATGGAAAGGATCCCAGGCATCAGACCTGTCTGCAGACAAATAAGCGTTAGAGCAATGAGTACAGTGGAGTTCTGCAGATTAAGTCTTTGGTTTTAAAACAAAAATACATTTTGCTCTAAGTGCTGGTTTGAAGTGTCTTGGAGAAAAGCCATCTTCCTCCCACTGAAACAGGTGGAAAAGTTAACTCTCTGCATTGAGGGCAGACTTAATCATTCACTAGAACATTTAGCTCTTCTTCAGGTTTATAAGACTTTTGCAAATGCAGAATTCATATAACAAATGTCACAGTTATAGAATTAACTTTGTTCGCTGATATGAAATTGTTCCTTTTTGAGTGGCATGAAAAATATTTCCATTGCTGCAAAACCAACTTTTACTGCGTGTATTTTCATTCCATCGCAAAATTTTTTTACGAGCACGAGTCACTCTTTAATGGAAGACATATGATAGCACCTGTGAAAGCCAAAAAAATAAGTCATCTTATTGCTTGATTAAAACAACATCCTTATGAGAAATTTCAATAATTTAATGATTTTCATGCTTTTATGCTTGTTTCAGCTTTTTGAAAACAAGAAGAACACCAAGACAAGAAACAAAAAGGTGACCATCTACAGCTTCACAGGCACCCAAAGGAACCGCTGCAGCACGTTCCGAGTCAAAAGGACTCACACTGTTTACTGGCAGGAAGGTCTGTTCGTTACCTTTGATGGAGGCTATCTTAGGTAATTTGTGTTCGTAATGCAGCATGCGTGACAGGGGACTAATAGAGTGTATGAAACACATCATCTGAATGGAAATGAACGGGCCTGACTCATGCTATATGCTCACTCATCAGTAGAAGAGAAGGCTCTTCTAATAGACATAACTCATCTGGTAACAACTGGTGACAAAAATGATGAATAACTGATTGTTTGGCAGTTCGCAATATATCAACCTTATGTGTTATTGCAGCCACAAATTTAAAGAGGCCTGAAAACGGAAAGTGATATTTGGAGCAGAACTCTTTGTCAGTGTAAAATCATGCATTTTCACATGCAAAGATTTCCTTATGTCAATGAGTTGTCCACTGAATCCTAAAACTTCACCACTGTGTGGCAGTAATCCAGATCAATGGAGGTGCTTCTGTGCTATCAGACTGCATGCAACAGGGACTATGGCTAACTGGTTTAAGCTGGCCAAGGCAGAGTGTCTGCTGGCTGCAAGCCTGGAGAAAACCTGCTGTCCATGTTCTTTCACAAATGCAGAGTAGGCAGCCACTTAAGACTTTCATCTTTGTAGTATCTGCAGATGCATTTTCTCTTCCAGTCCCTGGCAAGATAGGGAGGAACCATTGGTGCTGTTGCATGGTCGGAGACCAGAAGGGCACAGTGACTTTCCTGAGTTCATCTAGGCAGTCTGCAGCTGAGTAGAGGCTTGGACCCAGAAATTGCAAATCACAGGATGGAATCTTTAATTGTGGACCATGGTGGTGGTCATACTCTTATCTCCCCATGTACTTCAGGGAGTTACGGAACTTGGCTTTTTGTATTAAAGCTTTTTTTTTTTTTTTTGGTGGGAATTGCACAAACATTATGTCCATAAACTTTTCCAAACAGTTTTTGGAAGTTGTGTTGTTGTTATTATTATTATTATTATTATTATTATTATTATTATGCCACTGGAGTTTTATTACCGATTTTTAAAACTCCTAACCCTCCATCATTCTGTATGGGGCATTTCTGTCAAAACTCTCCATCATAATCAGTTCACTTAGGCCAGAGTTTTCTCTGGGTCTGACCTTCGGTAGCATTTACCCATTGTAAGAAACCAGCATTTCTGTGCAAGAATTCTCTTCTGAAAGTCATTTACAGAACAGACAGAATTGAAAATCATCCTCAAAGCTAGATTGCTTTTTATTTTGATTACTTATGAACTATATGTTATTATGTAACTCAGGTTTCCTGTGAGAAAGAAAGTTTGTTGACCCTGATACTTCACAAAAGCTTCATGTCTTTTGGCTTTCTTACACAGTGTCGAGTCTTCTGATGTGAACTGGAAAAAGAAAAAAAGTGGTGGAATTAAAATCATTTGCCAGTCAGAAGTGAGAGACTTTTCAGCAATGGCGTTCATCACAGATCATGTCAACTCTTTGATAGACCAGTGGTTTCCTGGTAAGAGAACTACTGTAATTTTCTGTGCAGTATTATGTCTTTTTAACAGAAGGTTCTTTGACAGAGCTCTCCAGGCACACAATATTGTGTGTTAATTGAAGACCCCTCAGGCTCTGACAGTTTCAAGCCAATAAAGTCTGAGAAACGCTGATAACCTGCAGACAGATCATTTGCCAGCACACCTTGGTCTAGACATTGTGTCTTTCAGTCTGTCAGTCACAGCAAGCCCAGGTGAAATACTACAGTTCAAACAGGACCTGCTTCTGTAGGAGTTCAAGAGACTCTTCCAGTGCTCATAGCAGGCACAGGATTTGGCCCAAACTACTTGGCACTGTCCCTTGATGGCAGAATTCATTTTGGCATGAGCTGGGGTCAGCATTTGCCCACCATTTCTAACACCCTATAATTTATAAAATTGTGATGTGGGAGGCATGAGTGAATATGATACCAAGGACTCTGTGCCAAGGTAACTTCCTTGACTCCTGCAGTTGTTTTTCCTGTGATCGGCACAGATCCTGCTGTTACCCAGCGGGCTGTTTGCAACCCCAATACACTTTGTTTAAAACCAAAACAAAATCTGAAGTGTTCTTTGTCGTCCCACACTGGTCTAGAAAACAGTGCCAAAATCTCTTAATTGGAGGCTCTCTGGAGGAAACAGTTGTGCACTCTCATATATTCATGTTCTGCATGTTACGAAGATAAAAGAAGATTTTATTTGCCTTTGGATTAAAATAATGATAATGTTAATCACTGAAGCTTGAGAAGAGTCATGACTTCAAAGGCTACGGCCTGTGTTCACCCTGCCTAATTGTAGGCATTTAACAGAGCCTGTCACCACAAAACCCCTCTGTAGTTAGTGGGAGAGGTGTGAACCTCCCAAAGGTTTAGTCTTGGTAGAATCCACATTTCCCCCGGAGGGGCTGAAGACATTGCCCATGAGGGAGCCCACAGTAACTGTGTTCCTAACTTGGGTGCTGCAGGTGAGTGCTTACTCCTAGCCTGCACGTGAAGCATTTAGCCTGAGCGCAGCGTGCCGTGCCTCCCAGTCCACTCCTGTTCCCGTTCCCATGCCTGCTCTCTGCCTGAAGCCATCTGGCAGCTTGCAGTCTGCAAAGCAGACATGGTTGGGGCTCCTAGGCAGCCTCACAGCTGCCATCCTTCTACTGCACGGTCATGCCCTTCAGGATACATAGTGATCCCTATATGCAGTTCACACAGAGACACCCAGCAAGCAGGAGGTTCTCTCCAAGGCTTTATTCATATCCTTTTAATTTCTACTGGTGCTGAATATATTTTCTTCGCAAGCCTGTGCGTTACCTGTGACCAAAGCAGAGTAGCTGTTAAGTTATACCAACAGTCCTGTCTCCTCAGTACTGTTCTTGCTCTCTGTGCATACTTTGCAAAAAGCTATTTTCTTATTCCAGTCCATACACTGCAGTAAACTGCTGCCTTCGTGAGTGTGACCATTTTCAGCCAGTGGATCCAGGTAGTGACTGTAGACATTTGAATGCGCTAGGAGCTGTTGTGCTTTCTCAGTTTGTGTGGGTTACGTTGTTTTCTGTTTGCTTGCTTGCTTCGAAGCACTCACAGCCACCGAGAGTGATGGCACGTTGCTGATGGAACAGTATGTGCCCTGCCACATCTGTGCAGCTTCCAAGCCGGAGGAGAACGAGTGTGGTGAGAAGGCAGAGGATGCGCAGTACTTTAACATGGAGGACTGTGTCCTGACTGCCATTGAACTGGATTACATCACATGTCCTAACCACCCTGACATCCCCGTTTCTCTCCAAGAGCTGGTCCCAGAACTTTTCATGACTGATTTTCCTGCCAGGTAACGTTATGTGATAGCCTTTGGTTTCAGTGTACCTATGTAATTTGGTTGGATTTTTTTCCTAAGTCATCTCTGATAGAGGAACATACTGACCACAGGAAACAAATTCATCCGCTCTCAATCCCTGCTCTGGCAATTCATCCTAAACTGCACTCCTGGTGGTCAGCACACTTGCTTAGACAATCGCTGTGTGCTGACCCAAGTCATCACTTCAGGGGGTCCTTTGAGATCACTGTGGTGCAATGTGAAAGTCCCTTTTTAAAGCTGCAGCTGTCCTGCATTGCCCAGTACTCTGGCCAGAGCTTTCTGTAGTTGAAGTCTTTCTGGGATCCCACAAAGGAGATTTTAATATGGCAAAACCAAAAGGAAGTGCTGCTGCATCACAAGATTGGCACTGAAATCGCCTTTAGTTTTGAAGAACCTGTAGGTGAGTGAAGTTATATAGACACCACTAGAGAATTCCCATTGAGTCGAGGCTCCTGCTCGGCTGAGGGCTGTTGGATGTGTTGTAGTAGTGTGGCAGTCCTGAACAGCTGAAACAGCTCTTCCCTACCCATAGCAGCACTGCCAAATCTTTAAGCTGCTTAACTGCATTCACAGATGGGTTCAGTCTTATACCCCTTATTACTTAGTGTGTAGAGTAAGAGACCTCCTGACAGCAGCCAGGACAGGAGACCAATGTCTGTTTTGGTTCACACTCTCTCAGACCTTTCTGTGCCCAGTGCAGAGCCGTGAGACCTCTAGATCAAACTGTGTCCTGTTGGCTGCTGTTGGAGCTTTCTGTGCTCCCACTGGCCCCTGTTCCTTTCTTGGGGTCATTTTACTGGGCAAACACCCCATCGGCTCGTCACGACAGCCCTCCTCGCAGTGCTATCTCCTAGAGATTTATTTGATGGGTGCGAGGCGAGTGGAGATGTTTGAAGTGTGAACAGCTGTAAAAGTAGTCTCTGGAAGAGTGGGGAAATGATGAATTGCAGCCTGGGAACAGTAAGCTGATTTGAATAATCAGGTTTCAGAGTGTGGGGCTGTTCATAAACATCCTGCCCTGCCTCAGTGGAGAAAAGAGGAACAGGAGGTAAATGAAGCAAAAAAATTGTTAATACAGATAAATGGTAGAAATATCTGTACCTGTGTCATCTGCTTGGAAAAGGAGCTTATGTGCTTTCCAGATCTGTTTGATTCTTGTGGGATACATTGCTGCAGTAAAAATCCTTTTTTGCTTATTTGCCCAACTTACTTTTTTCTGCAAGAGATCTGTTGTACATGAGCCAGCATAGAGTACATTGAGATGACCAAGGTAGTTTAGGTGACCCAGTCCTCTCAGCAGATAAGACAAGAACCTATTAGGGATTTGTGAAAATGGAAGTCACATTAAAAACATGAATTTACAGTGTCTTTGAAACTTTCCTCTTAATTAAAAAGCCCCAAACTCTTTTTGGCAGACTGTTCCTGGAAAATAGCAAACTGGAATGCAGTGAAAATGAAAACAACGTTCTTGGCCAGGGTGGAAGTGGGACCGTTATATATCGGGCACGATACCAAGGAAAACCGGTGGCTGTGAAGAGATTTCAGATTAAAAAATGCAAGGGTTCTCCCACTTCAGCTGCAGGTACAGTACACAGAATTGGTGTTGGGAATCGGCTCTTGCAGCCTGCGATCCCAAGCTAAGACCAAAGAGCCTTCGCTCTCCGAAGTGCTGGCAGCACCTGTTTAAATACAGGTTTGAAATATATAGCAAAATTGATGTGTTTCCATGGAGGAGGAGGATGCATCTTAAAGAGTCCTTCACGAAAGTACTTGTAGCGATGAAGGTCATTGGCACTGCAGGAAGCTTCTCTCCTGCAGGTCAATGGGTGGACTCATAGGGTGCCAAGGCAGAGCTCTTGATTGGGGTGGGAGGCAAGATTTCACTTCCTGTTCCCAAGCTATTTGGCAATGAGAAGTGTGGATTTGCATGGATTTGCACTAAGGACTTGTGGGTCTCCACCTTTGAATAAGTCTTTTACTCCATCTGTACTAGCAGCTACAGAAAGCAAACTGAAATCCTTCTCAGCCTGCCAGCTCCTCCAGGCAGGGACAAGCTCTCGTACCGCACATGCTGGCTGTTGAGCACAGGTTTCCAGCAGAGCCTCAGTCCATGGGCAAAGGAAAGGGGAAAGTGCCTCACTTTCCTCATTCTTGTCAGGGAAGGATGCAGTGAACCCCTGAGCTGTGGAGGAGGCCAGCTGCTGTCTCAGTGACAAACAACCTTTGGAAAGACCAGACGTGCCTGAGCAGCCTGTGGTGTCCCATGGCAGAAGGACAATTACTGTGGAGGGTCTGTCTTCTGGCAGGGCAGCTGGCAAAGGATGGGGAAGACTCCTTCCACCAAAGGGTCTGCAATGTGACATCCACACCCAGAGAGTGCCTGCTTTAAAAAGCACAGCACGAGTTTTCAAAATCATCCAGGTGATATGTGAGAACAGTGTGTGCCAGACACAGTCGAGGTTGATGTTAAAGGACCAGGGGAGCACTTGCTTCCTGAGGCAGCGTATATATCCTGCTTATAGCCAATGTCTGTTAGTGGCCCATGCATCAACATGAGGATGCAACTTACAGCCTTGCTGTTGGCATAACCCTACAAGCTACCTCCCTCCTGCAGCATTTGCTCAGTGATTAGCACCTTCCAAAGAGTTTCTGACTTGGTTTCTCAGCTGGGGAGTGAGAAGGGGTTTGTGTGTCTTGCCAGATACCATGCTGAAACACCTGAGAGCCATGGATGCCATGAAGAACTTCTCCGAGTTTCGCCAGGAGGCTAGCATGCTCCACTCACTGCAACACCCCTGCATCGTCTCCCTCATTGGCATCAGCATCCATCCTCTCTGCTTTGCTCTAGAGCTGGCCCCTCTGGGTAGCCTCACCACTGTATTGTCTGAAAACTCCAAAGGTAAAAACAGGGTCTCCCTCCTGGGAGAGCTCACTCTCCGAGTCATGGTAGAGACAAATGGTCAACAACGTTTAAATTACTGCTTGATTTACTGAAGGGTATTTTTTTCCAGACTAGGGGAAGTGGAAGGGATGGAATTGCTCTTAAAATGTGCCTTTGGGAACCTAGTAAAAATTGATGCTCAGGCTTTTCAAAACTACTTTGGAGACCTGGATTTTCAATTTCTCTGCAAATTAATAAGAAGTGCATCTCACTTCAGTGCTGCATGGGTAATGCTGTGTTCTTCCTCCTGCAGATGGGTCTCTGGCACTCTAAATTATCTCATAATTATCTGTAATTCTGTCGCTGTCAAATGAATGTCACTAATTCCAAGATAGGTTGAGGCCATCGGACCCTCTTAGCACCTTGGCTTTGTGTCAACTTCCAGTCAAACACTAATTTTCACCGGAAGATTTAGGGGTCTAGAAGTGAAAGGGTTTAAAAAAATAATCTAATAGAACTGTCAGACGTGTATAGTAGTAACACAAACAGTGTCATTTCAAATTGTGGCATTGAGTGATGTTTTAAAAGGTTGTTAGTTATTTCTCTGTAGTTTAAAAGAGAAAGAGAAAGGGGAGGAAAAAGCAGTTATTGTAATTACAAGAACTGAAGATAGGCTGTTCCTTTGTGCCAGGGTCTTCCTTTGTGCCACTGGGACACATGCTGACACACAAAATAGCGTATCAGATTGTAACAGGCCTTGCCTACCTGCATAAGAAGAACATCATCTTCTGCGACCTGAAGTCAGACAATATTTTGGTGTGGTCCCTGGACGTCAAAGAGCACATCAATATCAAACTCTCTGACTACGGAATCTCCCGGCAGTCGTTCCACGAAGGCGCGCTTGGCGTGGAAGGCACGCCGGGCTACCAAGCTCCTGAGATCAGGCCTCGCATAGTCTACGATGAGAAGGTAACTCTGGTGTATCCGTGGGCACAGCCCCTGCGTGACAGCGGTGGGTGGCTGGCTTCATGCATGGGGCTGAATTCCCTTATACGTGCATGGTATGCAGCACTAGCTTTCCCACCATAGCCTTCCTTGTCTCCTCTCTACCCACCAAGGGAGGTTTGCCCTGGTTTTTTTCTCCGTTTCTGGCTCTAGGTCGACATGTTCTCATATGGGATGGTCCTGTATGAGCTGCTGTCTGGTCAGCGGCCTGTGCTAGGACAACACCAGCTCCAGATTGCAAAGAAGCTGTCTAAAGGGATCCGTCCTGTTCTTGGGCAGCCAGAAGAGGTGCAGCAATATAGGATGCAGGCACTCATGATGGAGTGTTGGGACACTAAGCCAGAAAAGGTACATGACAACCCTCATGACTAGTGTTTTCTGATTGTGTAGCTAACAGCGATCTGGTGGCAGCCCTCTTCACGCAGGAGAGCTAGGCTTGCTCTCGGTACAGCAGAACAGCTCAGTTGCCCATTTACCCCTCCTGCTGATATGGCCCAGAACTTCTGTTGACTTAAATGAGAGTTTTATGAATGAAACTATGGCAGATTGGTGGCCTTAGACATCTGCGGTGACATGAAGGTCCCTTGACGTCAATGGCAGTTAAGCTATTGATTTCACCAGAGCAAGACGTTACCCATAATTTCTAGAAACAGCTACAGTATCATGCTGTGAACGTAACTACAAAGACTTCAAAAACCCTAAGATTATAAAATGAGGTATGAGGAAGAAAAGGGTTCAAAGTATGAGAAAAGGCTTATGCTACATTATGTTTTTCATTAATTGCAAGTTGCCATTTCAGAGCTGCTGTCCTTCAAACAAAGGTCAGTTTGACTCACAAACAGCTAGACACCATCATGACAGTGAGTCAGCTTCCAAAATTCATAAACCTGAAGAAATTAATCAATAAAATGTGTAAGAGAAACACAGGCCAAACCATGGAAGTACAGAAAAGGTTTGTTTTCAGTGTGTGGGGTATGGAGGATGCTAAGAACCAACCAGGTGGGATTTATAAGAATTCGGTGTAGATTTGAGAAAGTAGCAGAAGTGTTTATTAAAGAAGTCCTACTTCTAGGCTCTCTAGCTTTAATAAATAATGATTATTATGATTCTTTTATTTCATCTGGACCTCCAGCTGTCCTGTGTGACATATGTCTTTCTCTTTTACTTTCCCAACAGCGTCCACTGGCCATTTCTGTGGTAGGACAGATGAAAGATCCTACCTTTGCAACATTTATGTACCTGCTATCCTGTGGGAAGCAGTCTTCCTTCTTCTGCTCCCAAGGACAGGAGTACACTGTGGTGTTCTGGGATGGGAAGGAAGACACCAGGTGAGACAGCTCATATTAGTAATTTCTTTCTTTTGTTCTTTTTTCTTTTTAAGTAAAAATCCTTCAGCGTCTTCACTTATGCCTCTGGGAGGGAGGTAAAGAAGGGGAAAGTGAATTTGGGTGAATGCCAAGGATACGGTGAACACTGTTTTCCCAAACTCCTTTAATTGGGAACAGTGGTTGCTTTATAAAGGATATTTAATGAGCTTAACTCTGCTTCAGTTAATATGAGGAGAAGATTAGGGCAGTGTAATGATTCACACACACAGGATGAAGCATTTGCACATGAGAACAGACGTGTTCTGCCTTTCCTAATGAGGCCATTTAACACTAAACCTTTCCTAATTGAGACTGCAGTTCCATCTCTGTTCTGCAAAGCAATTAAGCACATGCTTAAATCCTATTGAAATCATCAGGAGTTAACCGCATGCCTGAAGCTGTGTGTGCATCCAAGTGTATACTGCCAGTAAAATGTGTGCTATACTGAATAGGCATGTGCTTTAAATGTTATTAAATTGTGACTGAGATGATGGTATTTTGCTCAGCCACATGTGACCCATGGCTAGTTAGGTTTATTTTTATGGATGTTACTGATTTTTATAGCCCCAATCTTATTTGGAAACATTCACAAACTGATCTGAATTTTCTATCAATGTGTTCATTGTTTGTAACCATTAACCTAATGGGAAAGGTACGTGATTTGTTCATGAACGATTTGCTTTGCTATTTGTGGTGCCTGGTCAGTCGTTCAGCGCAGACAGTATAACTATTCCTGCTAAAACTGGTGAAACACATGGGGCTCACAGATGTATTTTGAATACATGGATGTTGTCCAAATATTCACAGCAATATATCTCAGTGAATCTGCTTCCTGACTGGACAATCCACTTGCTGGAGACTGCTGAATAACAAATTACTTATATGTGACAGATTTCAGCATGTGTAATTGCTTGTGCCACAGTTGGTAAAACATCTGGGGCTCACAGATGTGGTTGTGAATATCCAGTTATTGTTCAAACACCCAAACCCAATAAACTTCCCCAAACCCTAAACAAACAAAATCCTTTTAGCTACAAAAATATTAATTAGTCATATTTATAAATTATTTTATCAGGTTACAGATCTTTGCTCTTATTTGGAAGAATCATGCTATTCTGTTTATGTACTAAAATAAGTAATGAAGCCAGATAATACTGAGGCAGTGAACTCGGAGAACAAGCACATATTCTCTTGAGAACCTAATGGGCAAGATGGGCTAAGACCTCCCAGCTATTAATTACTGCTATTCAGCTGGAGCTGTTTGTCTCACAGCTGAATTATAGTAACAGACCACTTAAATTCTCCTAATCCATTTCCGCGCAAAGTCATATAGCTGGGTTTAAATCTTCACAGAAGTAATTGCTTATCTGCCTCCTGAGGAAGAGCCGTGGCACATCTGTATTTCTCTTCCTTTACAACGACCATTTGGAGGGGTGGAGAGCCTTGCAGCATTGTCCACATCTGGACAGTCGTGTTACGGCTTGGCCAAAAGTGCCAAGTGCCGTCCTGCAGCAGTTTACAGGCTGAATGTTGGCTATAGGAAATTGTTGTTTGCTCCTTTCAGAAACTACACGGTGGTGAATCCAGAAAAAGGAGTCATAGAAGTGGAGAGGATGAGCTGCCCAGGAATGAAGCTATGCTGCCAACTAAAATTTCAGAATGCCCTCTGGGCTGCCACTGAGGTGAGTGTTGCCTGCGCTTCAGTGCCTGGCTCAAGAGGGGCCTCGTTAGAAGAGACACGAATGAAGAGAAAGAGCCTATTAAATTAGTAAAGCTAAGAGTGTTTGAGACAATGGGTGTCTCAGATGAGCAGCGTGACTTTGCATCTGCGGTCTCGGGGTGTGTTGTTTCTGCCTGTTCCTTAGCTGATACCTAGATCAAAATCATGCCTCCTGGTCTTCAAAGCGATCGTGGGAACCTCGGCTTTCCAAGGCAAAACTCTCCGGATTGTAGCATATCTGTACCCAGGGTTTCTTCTGGGAAATGTCCTTATCTGTAAGCGATAAAGGGAAGCAGTGAAAGAAACCATGCGTTTAAGGGTGGGGTTTTGAAAGAGGCCCGAGGGATTTGACAGTTGGTGGGAAATGGGTACCCAAGTTTTGTGTTCACCATGGAAAACTGCAGCTAAAAAAATAAGAGTAAGAGAGCATGGCTGATTTGTCCCTCAGAGCCCCTGTCCACTCATGAAAAAGGGCTGCGTTAAGTGTCAGCTGGTTTTGACACAAAACAAACAAAAAATAGCTGAAACAAATTGAAATGTTCCTGAAGTTCAGTGTTTCAGACAGGGGAAAAAAGGCCATGCTTGCTGAATAAATAATTTGTGTCGGTTAATTCACCCCGCCCTAGCATGGATGCTGGAACTGAGTGAGAGTATAGGTCTTTTTTCCCTGTAGGAAAATAAGATATTTTGACTTCTTCTGTTCCCAAATTGAGGTAAAGTTCAAATATTCCTATTTTTCCATAACAACAAATATAGACAAATTACAATTCAGAAATCTTAAAGCATTTTATATCCATCTTTTTGAACAAAATGAAATGTGTTGCTATTCCCCAAGCTGGGTGCTCTATGTTAGTTTAGTAGATTTACGAGGTGTAGAGCAGGTGTAATTCCACATACAATGTAATACTAGCTTTCCTTGAACTGAGAGATTAATGCAAAATAACATATGACATGTTTCACGTTTGGGATTTGTTGGGGTTGGGGAGGGACCCATACCTTTAATTTATTTTTGTAAGAAGTTTAAAAATTTTTAAAAAAAAACAGAGTCAGGGTTGTCAAATGCTACTTTTAGATGTGGTGATAAAACCTAAAGTGGTGATTTTGGTGGCTTTTGGACAATGCATATACTGCCCACAGCTCATTCTGGGGAAGGCAGCACCTGCTTTCTACCTGCAGACAAATCAAATGTTCTCCAGGGAACACAAAGAGAAATGCAGGCTTTGGATATCAAAAAATACAAGTAAAAACTGGTTTTGGAACCAATTTGATCTTGTTTGGGTATCAAGATATGAAAAGCATGGAAGATGATTGAAATTTATAGAATTTTATGTGCTCTTTCACAGGACCAGAAGATTTCTGTGTATGGGTTGCAGGGCATGTGTCCTCTAAAGACTCCGCAGAAGGGTTTGGACACTCCTGCTACTGTCAGCTGCTTTCTAGTAATGCCTGTTGTCAAAAAGGTAAGGAGGAATGTGAAGGAAAAGGGGCATTAGTGAAACTAAGCCGTCTGCTGCCAGGCCATGCTGCCAGAGTTTGCGCGGCTTGTCACTAGCTAGTGTTGAAGGACTTTGCAATGCCCAGGAACATTTTGGCAGTGCGAGGAGAAGGTTTCCAGGTCTTTGTGCCTCTGCCAGAAGACAGAGGTGTGGGCAAGAACCTGAGTCAGGGGACCAAAGCTGGCACTTCCAAGCCTGCTGGGAAAATAGTCAAAATAGATCAAATTCCTCTGCAAGGAAGTTTTCCAGCTGTGTTTCCACATCACTGGAAGACAAGGTTTAGGCTGATCAAGCAAAGTAGAGACATGAAACAATAATTAGAATAGAGATTTGTTAACTGCTAATGCAGGACTTGGGTATATCCTAGCTCTTGTACCCACTCTTCTCCTGGTGTGTGTGCATGCTATCATTTGTGTGCACAATCATCTTTAAATATTACCTAGGCTCAGCCACACTTCTTTTTTGGTTTTGAATGAGAACACTTAGATAATACAGCTCTTATAGGTAATACTCTTATGGGTAATATGGGTAATTACTCTTACGGGTAATAACGAAAGTTATATAGTATCTGTCTAGTTCTGGAATTGCTACCATCCACTTACTGGCAAGAGAAATCTGACATGACTGCCTATTGCGGGCAAGTCTTGGGAGATGTATAAAAACTGTTTTTGGCTAAATTACCTCCGGTTTGCTTACAGCCACCTCAAGTAAAAACATATAATTATGTTCCAACATTATTGGTAGCTATGTAGTTTTTGCAAATGCCAGCAGACTTGTATGTGTCTAAAAGCTCAATATGGAGCAGCTCTCGGAGTGACAGTGGAGCTGTTTTATACCACATGCCCGTTCTGAGTTATTGTCCATTTCTGGCTCGTTTCCTCAGACTGCTGCATCGCTGCAAACTGAATCCGAGGCAGATGGTTAGTGTAAGGTGTACTGCTTCACTTCCAAACATGGTGTAAGTAGGACTAAAGTAGGGCATAGATGTAAAGTTGGCACAGGGATTAATTTCACCCGCCGGGAGGCTGCATCTGTCGGCTTTCTTTGGCTCCCAGACCTGCAGCATTTCTCCGCCATGGAGTTTCATTTCTGATGTGTAGGGCAAATTTCTTCTTCACGCTGCCTGAGGTTTTGTCCAGGACGGTTGAACGAGTCTTTCACTTTCAGCTTTTCCACTGTCATACAGCTTGCAAAGCCATTCCTCAGGGGTTACGAGTGGCTTTATGTCTCCTGGTTTCTATTTTCAGTTTGTGGCTTGCCTAGAAAATGTCATAAATAATGCCAGGCCCTACAATAGTAATATTGAGTCTAGACACCTCCCTTCCTCCCCCGACCCTACCCAGCCTTCCAGAAATCCACATCCCTTCGGCGCGCTCCTTCTTAGTTTATTGGACTTACCTTTTCCTCTCTCCTTTCTATGAATGAGTTTGGCAGTGAAATAGCCAGAGCAGCAGCCATAGGGATGTGCAGACCAGGCTGGCAAGAAACTAAACTGTTTTTCGAAACAGCCAGTTGTTCCAACAAAGCTAAGTGGAAAGCTTACACTTGTCAAACTCACTGTACAGCACAGCAAGCTGTATCAGAGTTATCACATAGTCATTATTGTCCAGCGGAAAAGAGAATTGCTCGCATTTCCCTGGGAAGAAAGCCTTTAGCTGATGAGATGTGAGGTAACTAGCAGTCAGAGAATTGCCGAGGGATGTTGCTGGGAAGGGGAATTCTTTACGACTGCCTTGGGAAGACTGATCCAAAAGAAATAGTTTCCAAAATTTGGTTTCTCATCCAAAAGAATCATCATGGAAATTTAAAAGCAGCAGAGAGGGGCCCAGAATCCAAAACTCACCCGCCAAGGAAAAGTCTTGTACAATTTAAGCTTTTTTTGTTGCATGCTTTCTGTCACCAGTATCATTGTTTTTGGCAAACAATGAAGTTTTCAGTGAATTTCCTTTCAGAAGAAAAAAACAAATAAGCAAACAAACAGGTTAAAAAGAGCAAAACAAGATGCTTTCTGAATTGGTTTGCAGCGTTCCTACAAAGAGATGTTGAGGGGGAGAGACATCTGAATGGGTGCAAGCCTCTGGCCTCTTGCAAAAACCTGGAACACACGAAAACAAAAGCTGCATTTAAAGGCTGCAGCCTGCTGCGGCGTTTGCTGCCAGCAGTGCCAGACCCTGCGGGGAAGAGAGGAGGAGGTGACCAAGGCTGTGGTGTCGGGGGCTGTATTTTTTCTTTTTTAACCTGCTCACAGCGGCCGTCCCAACGGCTCCAAGTCTTGCGCTGTCCTTAGCTGCAAGGACAGGACGTCTGGAGCCAGCTCATCTCCTGCACATCACATACCGTCACAGCCCTGCTCAGAGGCCTTCCTCCCTGGCACAGCAGGACTTCTGGCAGGACAGAGACTTCAAATGCAGTTTTGTTGCTCTGTGTTTTTGTTGGCTCTTTGTGGAGCTCAAACGTTGAAAATGAATTCTGAGAAAGTTACTTAAGGTTTCTGGAGACTGCTGCCCTGCCTGCCTTTGGTCACTGTTGTAATACCCTGATTTGGAGAGTTTTGCCTCGCTGCCCGGCTGTATCGGCAGCTAATAAAGTCTGGTGAGTCAGTGGCACCCGGGGGTGGGTGGCCTTTGCCGTGGTCTTCTGTGAAATGGGTCACTCCCTTGTCTCGGTCAGGCGAGGGATGGCGGGCTGAGGGCATTTCTCAGCGTTTGAGTTCCTACTCCTCCTTTCTCGAACAGATAACAACAGTGGCTGGATAGAAACAGGTCCCAATAGCCAAGGCAGTGAGTAATAAGTGCCCTAAAGCATAAAATATCTTCCAGATTTGCTTCCACCATTGTGCTATTCCAGACAGGCTAGAATTTGGCAGAGTTGGTATTACTGGTAAAGCTGGGTGGGGATCACTGACGCAGCTCTGCCCAGTTATGGTGCCGATTGCTCAGTGCCGGGGAAATTTGGCCTATGGAACCCAAAAGGGAATCTGGATCCTGTTCTGCAGTAGCTGACATTAATCAAAGAAATAAAAATATTTTTTGTGAAGACTATGCTTGGAAAATTCAGCATTTTCAAATCAAATGAGACAAAATTATAGAGATCTCTGAAGACTTTCATAGTGTCCTGTGTCACGCTAGGAGCAGTTCAGGTTGACATACCCACATTACGGTTAATTTCAGATGTTCCCATTTAAATTTACATTTCCTCTTTTTAGTAAGAAATACCTGTTGTGCAGGGTCCTTTTGACTGAAAAAGTTGGACCGTTTTCACCAGAGAAATGTGGGCTGTTCTGCTTTGTTTTGTTCTGTTTTAAATAATTGAACTCCTTTCCAAAGAAAAAAGTAACCCAAAACCCAGCTTGTGCAAAGCATTGTGCCATGTTCCAACCTACTGATGCAACTCCCTGGCAAACTCATATCCAGGAGCCTTTGCACCAGATCCACATGGCAGCAGGGACATGGCACCAAACACTGCAGGCCATTTGGGTTTCTTTTAATTAGTGGTTAGAGAATTGGGACTGGACTGAGTTAAAGTCCAAGCTCCATTTCACAACTTTCCACTTGCTTCCCTAGTTTTTCCCATTACAGTAAAATTCTGCTGTGATTTGGATTAGTCATACAGGCTCAGCACACTCTTGGTTTTACTCATACTTTGTATGCAGATAGTGTCTTTTTGTCCAAGACTCTTAATGAGCCTTGCAAACAGTGCTATCAATTAAACTAATACTTATCCCTATGCTATCTGCCCCATGATATCTGAGAGTAATTCAAGATACTGATTTTGGCCTCTATGGACATAAGCAGCCTGGGAGCTATCTTCCAGGGCTGGCACAGCCAAGATCCCTGGAAGGGCCCAGGCTTTCCCTTAATTTATGAGCAGCAAGGGGTGACGCCGAGTCCCCGTCCCATGTCGCAGAGGCGGGCAGCGTCGCTGGCGTCTCAGGCATGCCGGGAGGCAGGGCTTTCCGCCATGGCAGGGCTGCGGAGGGGTGAGGTTGTGTCGGTTCAGCTGGCGGTGCTCTGTCTGGTTCTGTTTGCTTTGCTTTGCTTTAGTCGGGCAAGATTGTAACAACAGCAAAAAAGCCCTGGGCAAAGGGTCTTTTTTTAGAATTTATTGCTCCACAGGGAGGAAATAGAAAGGCCTTTGAGGCAGGTATTGTTTTATCTGCTTCACAGATGGGGGAGTTTCTGGTACAGACCCAAGGTCATGGGGAGTTTTGTTCCCGAGAGATGCATTTCCCAGTCTGTTTAACAGCATTTTGCACTGCTGTGATGAGCTGGAGGAGTCAGAGACCCTGCAAGCCGTGGCTTTCTCACCGGCTCCCATCCACGGGACGTGACGGTATCCATCACAGCAGTGCCGCAGAGCGCTGTACTGGAGCTCGGCACCGGCCGTGACTCCCACAGCCAACACATCTGTACATTCAGGGGCAGGTTTTTAACTACCTGCAGAATTGTTCGTGGCACTTGGCAGCCGCTTTGCTGAACTGCTGCTGCTTCTGTGCCCTCCGCTGGGACGTCTGTGAGCTGCCAGGGATCCCAGACCCAGAGCACATCCCTGGGAGGAGCGGTGATGTTAAAGCAGCAGACATCGGTTATGGAGCGATCACTGTATGCTCTTGTTTGTGAGAGGATCGTCTCCCTCTCTTTCTGTTTTTACTGCATTTCTTCCATTCCTCTCCAACCTACACCGATAGCAATAGCTTTACTCCTTTTTGGAAATGAGCCGGGTTTCTACAGCTGGATTCCTAGGATCATGATGGCTTTTTCTGAACATACTCCAGCTTGAATTTGTTAAGCTTCGGGGCAGGCTGCCAGGTCCATCTGTCCTCCCTTGCCAATAAAGAGAGAGGTAATACTGGGTGAGAGGAGTATGGCTCTGCAGCAGCTTCTATGTAAAGACTTCTTTTTATGTTGCTGTTATCACTGAGTGATTTGGGGTAAGTTACTAATGTACTTGCAGAATTGTGAGAGGCAGCCAGAGCCTCTGGGATTGAAAGCTCTTGTATTGCAGAGAAGTAAAGAATCCGGATAGCGAATCTGCTGTCTCTTTCTTGCAGAACTCATATGTGGTGCTGGCCGGCTTGTCGGATGGACTTGTAGCAGTGTTTTCAGTGTCCCAGGGCATCCCAGGGGACAGCTGCTCCTACCTGTGCTCCCACACAGCAAACAGGTCCAAATTCAACATTTCTGATGATGACCCCCGGCAGAACCCGTACCCCGTGAAGGCCATGGAGATCACCAACAGCGGAGCAGAGGTCTGGTACAGCAACGGCCCCGGCATCCTCATCATAGACTGCGCCACGATGGAGATCAGCAGGAGGCTGGAGCCCTTCAACCCACCGTCGGTGATCACATCCATCGCCTGCAACTCTGAGTGTCACGGGGAGGAGGTGGTGTGGTGTCTGGACGATAAAAGCAACTTCCTGGTGATGTATCACGTTACCACCTACCAGCTCTGTGCGCGCTACTTCTGCGGAGACTGCAGCCCCCTCAGAGACATGTTTACAATCCAGCAGCCTTCGGCACCCATCCCAGCTACAGCACCTATAAACCACAAAGCAATGGAGAGTAACCCGCTGGCGGACATGAGCATTATCTACAGCCCGGAGGTTGGCACCCAGATACTAAACCACCAGGACTCACTCACAGATTATTGCTCTGTGTCTTCCTACTCCTCCTCGCCTCCTAACAGGATAACCCGGTACCCCTCCAGCCTACCCAGCTCGCCCATGAGTTCTTCCAGTGCACCACTCTCCACAGATTTTGAGGAGTCTGAAAAATTTCATGAGCTGAAGCCTTCCCTGGATCACGATGCTATGCCTGCGGGTGACAACACACAGCATCTCCAAGCTGTCAAGATTCTTCCAGTAAAAGACCTCATATGGATCCCCAGGTAAGTGGGTCACTTATCAAAGCAACTTTGTCAAAATCCCTCCTGGGCTGAGCGTGAGATTAGCTCAGGCTAATTCAGAAACTTTGCGTTCCCAGTATGATTCACCTGCCTAGAAAGTAAAGTTGTCATTAAGAAATTTTGTTCCCAGTGCAATGGTACATCGATTTTTCTGCTCCTTTTTAAAGATATCTAGTGTTGGGCAGAATGGCCACATCTAAGGTCTTGCAGGATTGATTTCAACAGAAATGTGGGTGGATGGTAAGACTCGAAGCCCTGTTTCCCCAGCTACTGAGGAAATAAAGAACAGCAGGCAGCGTCTTTGCTCAGTCACAACCCTGGAAAATCCTCTTGTCTCCTGTTGAGCTGATGGAAACCACTGGGAATCTGATTTTGCCTGTTACGGGGGCTCTCACTGTAGTGGATTCAAGATGTCCCTTGGTGCATGGCAATGCCCTCTTCCCTGCAAAAGGTTGTGTAACTGCAGGAGGGATCGCAGCAGGGAGGATGGATATCCAGCATGGATCTTCCTCAGCTGTCACCAGTCTCCCCTGCGGAATACATGTGACATCTCCCTCGTTTCTCTTCTAGGAGAGGAGGGGATATCATTGTTATTGGACTGGAGAAGGAATCCGGCACCCAGCGGGGCAGAGTGATTGCTGTGCTGAAGGCTGGGGAAGTGGCTCCCTACGGGTGAGACTGACTTGGGCAGGGCCTGTCACACCAGTTTCCAGGGGCACGAGGGTACTGGGTGGCAGAGGGTGGCTCTGCAGGCTCCGGGGGCTCTTGGGAGCTTCCTCTCAGCATCCAGCAGCATCTGAGAAGCTCCCAGCTGGAGGAGATGCGGTTGCTGGTTGCATGTCAGGGCATGCGCACGCTCTTATAGCATGGCAGATGGCAAGGGGAAGGCACTGTGACCACAGTCTGGTCTCCAAAAGCCACAGAGACCAAGCACCACCATAATGAGACAGGCAGGACCGTCTCGCACAATGCAATCAACGTCAGTCTGATCCTGCCTGGTGCTGACTCCCGGTGCTCTGAGGGCACCTGGCAGAAGATCGGTGGAGCTTGGCAGACTCAGGCCCTGCGTTAAGAACAAGAGGTGTATTTATGCAGAGCGCAGTGCTTGTCTGTGGCTGCATTCACGTGGATCAGGTTGACGTTCTGGCTCTAAATGAGCACCTTTGTGCTGTTGGCAGTGACAGGCCGGGGGAAGGCTCCTGGAGCACAGGGGAGAGCAGTTATATACATTAATTTAAAATGTTTCATACAGCGAACAAGAGTCCAAGTAAATAAATAGCTGCTAGAGAGATGGGAGTGTTCCTGCTGATCACTTAAATACCAGTCTGGGACTGTACTATTTATGTCCAAACAAATGGAGGTTAAGCAGTGCTAAGGATTATAAATGATCATTTATTACCACTGGGCAAACACAACAGGAGATCAAAATGCTCCTGCCGTTCCCTCTACTTGCTAACTGAGTGTCTTTATCAGTTAGTTGGGAGTGGAGTATTCTCTTTATTGTTCACAGGTACTCTTAGGTTGATTTTCCTTTACCCAAATTAAGCGTGGAGTTTAGGCGAGGTGACATGGCCATCTCAGACTTGTCCTGCTTTGCTGCCTTGCAGCCTGGCTGGTTCAGGCATGGTGGCCATTGACTTGCCCTGTTTTACCAGCAGGATAAAGACCAGCCGATAGTGCCTGCCTCCTCCAAGGGCAGAGCAGGGTAGGGAGGTGAGGGAAGGAAGGTGACTTCTTAGGGGCAGTTTGTGATAAAAAACAGCTGCCAAGGACAGCCCTCGTTGCCAGTGCTCCCCACCAATGTCTAGGGGCCTTTCTGGGGAAACAGTTTGGGGTCGGTCTTCCCCCGTCTGCTACTGGAGTGGTAGAAAGAGCCCAGCAAGGTTCCCTTGAACCCTGCAAGGACACAAGTGTCATCTTCTGCCTGGCCACCTCCTTCTGGGGTATCTGCAGGGGCAGCTTCAACCGCTCTTGTTTGATCAGGTAACATGCTCAGAGACCATGAAAGGAAGCACATGCAACACGATGCTGTCACGCAGGACTCTTTCTGCGTGAACCTTGTGGGTCCCTGGCTGTTGCTGTAGCCATGCCTGCTGATCTGGACTTGGGACCCCTACCCTGAGCAGGCAGAGGTGGGCTCCATCCTGCTTCCACACTGCATTTCAGGCTGCAGAGGCTCTCGGCAGCCTGCTAGCTGTGGCATGGTGTGCGGGCTGTTTTGAAAATGCCCAGCTGGCAGCAGGCAAAAGAGTCTGTGGATTTAGCAAATCGGGAGATTAACAGCAACTTCAAAATGTCACAGCAGACTTAAGCACCCACCTGCACGTTTAGGCACCTGAATCCCTTTAAAAATCTTTTCCCATGTTACTGAGCTGCTTGCTTTTGCTGTGACATAGTTTCTGATCCCTCTCTTTGTTACATTCTCCTTTCTCAAGGATTTGCAGTTTATAAAAAGAGATTCAGTAGCTGGAAAGGAAAGCTTGTGAGTCAGTGCCTCCCAGATGAGTGGCAGTGTGCTGTTAGCAGAGCTGCTCTCCGCTGTAATGCCCTTCTCTGCTCTGTTCTTCCTTTCCCAGGACGCTGGTGGATGCTGCTCTCATAGCAAAGGACACAGTTGTGTGCTGCTTTGAGAACGAAAACATGGAGTGGTGCCTGGCTGTCTGGAGGGGCTGGAGTGCCAGAGACTTTGACGTTTTCTACCAGGCCTACGAAGAGCTGGGAAGGCTTGAAACCTGCATGCGAAAAAGAAGGTAGTGCTTGTGGCGCTGGGAACCGAGGCTCGACGAAAGACGGAAGCGTCCTGCTCTGAGCGCGTCTGGACTCCGAGACACAGTCCCGGAGAGGGAAGGGACGTGGGTGCGTGGGGGGAGCATGCGTCTGGTTTGCTGCTAATGAGCACTGCAGGGTTCCCGTGGCTGGAGCCCCGTCAGGGCTTTCGGGGACTGAAGAAACCGGTGCGAGCAGGGCAGGGACGAGCCCGGGAGCTGGGCCATCTCTCTGCTCTCTTGCTCTGTCACACGCTCCCCTGCGGTAGTAGAGAGCAGAAGGTAGAGGTGGCTGCGGTTCTGCTCATGCCTCTATTTCCAGTTTCTTCTTCCCCATTTTAAATTCCTTCCTCACCTTCAGCATGCCCTGGCTGCTGCTGCTGCTTTTATAGTGTATATTGTCAGCCAGGAGAGCTCCGTTAACCGCAGTGGGCTCTTTCCTGGGAGCCTGAGCACGTTACAGTCCCCACTGCCTGCTGGCCGGCAGTGCGGTTCACTGCGGGCTAATTCACCCTGCTCCTGGGGGAAACGCGTCTGCTGGAAGCCCTGCGTTGCGGGGCTGCTACCCACATCCCTGCAAGTTTGTTAGAGGCTACTTCAGGAGTAGCCGCTGTTGTGATTGCTGTGTAGAGACATCCAGGTGTAAGAACCAGCAATAAGCTTTGGCTGGCCACTGCGTTTCTGGTTCCTAAAAGCTATTGTGCTACAGTGTTACTGTGAGAGAGCCTAAAATAATCTGCCAATAATACTGCACAATCTCAGTAAGTAAGTGAGCTATTTAATTGTACTGTTGCAGAGTCAGTTGTAAATAGAGATGATACAAAGCAAAGCCACTCGGTTTGACGGATACTTCTTGGTGTAAGAGAAGGGAGCCCTGTGACCAGGAAGGATTATAAACTGTCTTTGCTCCACTCCTCTTGCTCTTGGTAAATGCACTCTGGAGTATCGGGAACACAATAAGCTTAATTTGCCTGTGTATCTGTGCAGCTTCCGCTCACCACAGCTTTTATTTTATCTTCATTAGTGGCCTGGGATGATATATTGGCTCTGAAAACAATTGCACTTAGTTATCCCAAGCATGTACAGCAGTGTAAAAAGTGAGCCCAGCTAAGCATCCTGTAAAAAGGTGTACAGTTTGAATTTTGGACCTTTTTTTTTTTCTATCCCAAGAAACTTGTGTGAGCATCGGCAAGGCTGGCCAAGGCCGAACGGGCAGGTTAACCCTCTGGTTCACATTTCTGTTGCAGGCTGCTAAAATATCCTTCTTCAGAAACAGAGTGTATCTTAAAATAAACAGATTCCTCCCCACAATGACACTGCGTTGGTGGCACTTTTTATTGGCAGCCCATGCCTGCATCAGCTGCAGGGTGTTTGGGCTTTTCAGTGTCTGATTAAAATGCACGTCCTCCTGATCCGCCTAGCTTGAATCGGGTTTACAACTACAGTCCGTCTCCTTACCTGGCCTTACCCGTCCCGGTCCCCCTGCGGCTCCTCCAGCGGCTCGTGAAGCAGGCACGGCAGCACCGCTGCGCCCTGGTTTGCTCTCCCTCGCCAGGACAGGCTCTCCTGCCTGTTGTCGCAGAGACGGGGAAGAGGTGGCTCAGCCCTTCACTGCCGCTGCGGTTTGACAGGCATTTTCACAGCTGCCCCGAGAGCTTATCCTGACTCAAGCTTAGCTGTGAAATAGCTGTATCTGTGTCAGGGCTAATTAACGGCATTTCCCTGAAACTGTCACCTACCTCCCATCCTGCTGCATAGCCCAAAGCCTGCACGTGCCTGCCACGCACACCCCTGTCACCTGAGCTTTAACCATCTCACAGTCGCCTTCTCCAGGTGCCAGACCCCTTTTATCCGCACGTACTATTTCATGAGCCTTGAAGGACTAACAGAGGCTAGAAAACAGCTGTTTCATTCAGCCTTGCAGGTTTTCTTTGAGAAAACACTACCTGGAATAGCTGCAGCAGTTCCTTATCATCCCTCTTGAGCAGAACGTCTCGGGCACCGTGCTGCTTCCAAAGCCGGCTTCCAAACCCGCCACGAGCTCCCCAGCACCCACAGGGGTCAGCTGCAGCCTGTCCCAAACCTTTGGTGGGCACTGGCCGAGGCCCCACAACAAAAGGGGTTTTGTTCCGCTCGCCGCGGCGCGCTCCGGAGCTGTTACTGCACACAGCCATCGCGCACAGCCTCCCCCAGACACACCGTGACGTCCCTGCTCCGAAAACCCTGCTGCCACCCTCGCCAGCTGGGTCGGGATGGTCAGGGAAGGGGTGTGGGAGAGAAGCAAACGTCGCTGCTCGGTGGCATGAGAGGTCCCCTGCCACAGGGCCAGGAGTGAGTGGGTCCTGAAACCCCCTGGGAACAGGGTCGGTTCCCGAAAGCGGCTGGGAGCCTGAGCGCTGCTACCGTGGAATCAGGACAAAATCCCCCCCTTCAGCAAACCTGAAACCTCATTAGCACAAGGCTCCATTAAGTAAGGAACGCACATGCTGCAGGAATAAATCCCCAGGGGCAAAAATAAACAGAAATTAAAAACAAAATCCCCCCAAAAAACCCCCCACCAGCTCAGGCAGTTTAATTGAGATTTCAGTGCTCATTCCCAACCCTCCCACCAGTGAAGCCTGTTCGGCTCCTGGCAGGACTGACAGCAGGTCTGGGTGAGGGGCGTCATCCATCCCCCTGTCATCCATCCCTGGGGAAAGGGAGGGGGTCAAGGCTAAAGGCAGGAAAAGCCCCAAAAGCCCAGGAGCAAGGGGCTGCCTGAGCCCCAGACGCTGGTGATAAAAGTCCCGGTTACCAGCGCTTGGCCTGGGATAGCTGCGTATATCGCAGTCCCTTGCTATTTTATTTCAGCTTCTAAAAATAAGCCCGAGCAGGGGCCTGGAGGAGGTTCTTGCTTCAGCTGACTGAGACGAGAAAGCAGCTTAGTTTTATTTTGTCAACGTCAGGTTTTCCCCCAGCCCGTCTCGGAGCAGCGGGAGCACACAGAAAGGGCTCGGCGCTGGGAGGGAAACGGATGCTCTCAAATGAGATTAACCCCCCTGCACCGGCAGCGGGAGGGAGGCGGGTGCTGAGGCCATTAATTACTCACCGAGGAAGCAGTGAGATGCACAGGACCCACCACCACTGGGATTAATTGAGCCGTCAGCGCCGGAGCCCCTGCTCAGCTGCGGCTGCCCGAACACCTTGGCTTTGAGCCCTTGCCCAGCTGCCTCCTGCAAGCAGGGAGCCGCACGCTGCACCCCTGGCTTCTTCCCCAAAGTGCTTGGCTGTCCTTTACCTGCTTTAAAATAAATACAAATAATTACCATCTGGACACTGATTCCTAGTCCTGGGTTTGGCTGTTTCTTTGCTGGCATCGGTGCAGTGAGCGGGATGCAAGGTCAGGCCCTGGGATGGAGAGCAACTGCTGTGCCCAGCACCCAGGTCCTGGTGGGGCTCAGGACACAGCCTGAACATTTTTTGGGGTGGGGGGGGGCAGACCTGATGTGGATGCAAACTGCTGGTCACACCCCATCTCCAAGGCCCCATGTCCTGGTGCTCACTCAGGGCATTTTGGGGACCCAGCACAACCCCACAGCACTGCGGGTGCACTGACCCCGCCAGCCTGGGGCTGTCCAAAACCAACCGGCTCCTCCGTGTGCGGGAAAATGGGACAACATTAAAGTTAATTCCACTAGAAAAGGAAAGAAGGGCCAGTTGTATGCCCCGTTGCTCACGCTGTCCCGGCAGCGGTGCAGGATTGGGCCCAAACACCTCCCAGAGCAGCCTGGCACCGTGGTCCCATCCTGCTGCTCCCCGACCGGGCTGATGGGATTACACCCTGCGGGGCTCATCACCGGGCACATCTCTCTGGCTAATCCAGGCGTTGCCTGTGAAGAAAGCCACAGAAAGGGCAATTTAACGGTATTAAAAGTTTCTCCAGTCCTGGCTGGATAAAATAACCTTGGCAGAAAATAGGTGCCCTGCGCGGTGCTGCCCTGACCGCACTGACCGATCCCAGGCCCGCAGCATCCCTGGGGATGCGGCTCCCCGGTACCCAAAAGCGGCAGCTCTGCAGGAGCCAGGCTGCTCCGGGGACCGGGAGCGGCAGCTGAGCATCAGACAGTGGGATAAGAAGGATAACAAATCCAGTCATATTGTCTAACCTTGCAGCATGATCAGAAATTAAAAGCAGGACTTTATTTCCCCATCCCTTGAACAGGCCGGCTCTGCTGCAGCTCCCCTGCAGTGTCTGCCCCGGCCGGTGTCCCAGCAGCACGGGCAGGACTTGAGCCAGCCGGAGCGGCGAAGGTGCGGGGGCTGCTGCCCAGGCCGGTTCCCGCTCCCCTTCGCTCTCGCTGCCGCCAAAGACCAGCACGAGTGTTAAACACCCTGTGATCGCCTGTGCTCACCCCTGCCCGACGGCCCAGGCGGCTCTTTGCACTTTTGAGGCTTAAAAATGCCATTTTTAGCTTCATTTTTCCAAGACTGGGTGACTCAAACGTTTTTTTCCCTTCTCTGTTACATTCAACATGCAGGGGGAAAAAAAAAATCATAATTGAATATATTAGAGCAAAGCCCACCTCTTGTGCCCCAGTGACAAGCGTGGGGGCAGGTGGGCATTTATGCGTGACCTGGGTGCTCCTGCATCCCGCACTGCACCAAGCATTCGGCTTACAGCGTACAGAAAAATAAGGTGATTTTTTTAAGGGATGTGGGGAAAGGGGCAGCACTGGCTGCTTTGTATTCTGCTACCGAAAGGACAGAGGAAATTAGTTTTCTTTAAGCAAACTTTAAAGGACAGGAAATATTGTGGCTATTTCGGGCTGCCAGCCTGTCCTCGGCTTACCCCGGGCCCACGGCAGTGGGATGGGGAGCACCGTCGGGCCTCGGTGGCTTAACTGGCACCGTGGCCCTGGCTTTGTTTTACCATAGGCAGGAGAAGGCTGCAGCTTGGCCGGGGCAGGTGGCTACTCTTTGTCACCAGTGCCTAACAAAATGACACCAAGATTAAAAAAAACAAACAAAACCAAACCCACAAAACCCCTAGGAAAGACCCGTTCCCAAAGCGCTCAGCCAGGTTTACACAACCCGGTCTCTCTCCCTCCCAGCCCAGCGCTGGCATCCCCGGGAAGATGCTTCTCTCCGCCCGTGCTGAGCCCTTCCCTGATTTTTCATTCCCCATCCCCTTTTGTGCTTTTGTGTTTACAGCAGCACCTCATCAGGCTCCTCCGAGGGACTCCTTCGGGTCCTGCTAACTTCTCCTTCGTGCCAAGCTGTGACCCTCCTGCTCCTTCCCCTGCCAGCATCGGCAGAGCCCCGGCGTGGAGCCGGCTCGCACGGTGCCACCGCCCCGGTGACACAGAGCCCCGGCAGCGTGCCCTGACCATCACGCGTCCCCTCCGCCTGCTCCCTGGCCAGAGCGGCTCTGCTCACGGGCCGGCTCTGGGGCTGACCCTCCGTTAGACGCTTGCGGTGCCCGCAGCCCACGAAGCGGGCGAGTCCTCCTCCAGCCTGCAAGCGCTTGGGGATGGACGAGGCACGGAGGGACGGCGGTTTGGAGGGATGCAGAGATGGAGGGATGGCAGCTTGTAGGGACGGAGGGATAGAAGTTTGGAGGGATGGAAGTGGCTTTGGTGACATACAGACACAGGGAAGCGGCTGCCGTGTGCCCGGGGAGCTGGTGGGCTGGGAGGGGGGGAGCTCAGGGCCTGGACCCCATCAGGGCTCTGCCCCCATCCACCAGCTCTTCCCTGCGCGATCACACGAGCGCAGCCCTCCCACTGCTGCGTTTCAGCGGCACGGACACTTCACTGTCCATTGCTGGTTGTAATCAAAAAAGGGCTGGCTGCCCCAGTCTGCCGTGTGCTTTGCAGGGAGCAGGAGGAGCTCAGCACCCCATGTACCTGCCAGGAGCCGCAGACTGTACCACGCATTTCCTCTTTCCTTCTCCATTTTCCTTCTCAAAAATTATAAAGCACAGTTCTATTCGGAGGATTAGACAAGAAGAATCAGCCCCAAAAATAATGTGCCTTGGCCGCAGTGGCCTGGCCGCACTTGGCAGAGGACAAATGGCTCCCGCCGCGGGCGGGGGACACCCGGCACTGCCACCATTCCCGACCAAACCCACTGTCCCCGGCCCTCCCGCTGCCGCTGCAGGTCCCCATTCACCCCCAGGTCCCTGCACTGGACTTTATGGGGACGCACGGGCTGAAAGGAGCATTAAGGCGGCCGCATCCTGCCCCGGGGCCCTGCTCCCTATAAAAAAAATTAGAGGTCGAGGGCTCCTCTGTACAATTCAGTCCTGTTGTGGGTTTTTTCCCTCTCTCTTTTTTGACAATAAGGTCTTTTACACAGCCCGTCTGAGGAAGGCGTTTCGCTGGGCGGAAAGCCCCCCGCCAGCGGGTGCTGCAGGGTCCGGCTGGGGGTCCCGGCTTCGAGGCCACGGCTCCGGGGCTGAGCCCCCACCCCAGGCACAGGACAGGGGTCCCAACCCCACACGCTGTCACCCCGGGGTCTGGTTATTGCACCGGTGGTGATTTGGGCGGGTTTCCACGCTATTAAACACTTCAGTGCGATCTTCCAGCCCTAATAAACCTTCCTCCGGGGACTTGTTGGTCTGACCTCTGGAAAAGGGGGTTTCCCTTTGATTTCCACTGCGCTGAGGGTCTGCCCCTTATGGCTGCACGAGCAGGGCCCCATGCGAGAACAGGACTTTTAAAATTGTGCCAAATTTTTCCAAAAAAAAAATAAACCTGCCTGGTCTCCTTGTGCAAACACTGCCCAGCTCTGTTTCTACCCGGCTTCTTATGTCTTGGGAGGCAGCAGCAGCCATCAGTCAGCTCCGCACACATGCCACGGCCTGCGGGGTAGTGGAAAACAATAGTGGTGTGAAAACCAGCTCAGCTTCGCCCAAAAACCACCCTGAGATCTTCGACTGAACCCAGGAGCAGAGAGATCCCCTGGGAGAGCCGTGGCGGGGAGCAGGGCCAGGGCCCGAGCACCGCTGCCGTCCCCGCTGCCACGTCCAGGGGCAGCACATACCCGTCCCTGCCAGCCTCCTGCCCCCCAAAATAATCCCAAAGGGAAGCCTAACCCCAGAGGTCCCGCTTCACCAAGGGCTGGGGTAGCTCCAGCACAGGCTCCTGACACAGGTCAGAGCTGCCTGGAGAAAAAGCAATTAAAAAAAAACATTTAAAAAAAAAAAAGTCCTTCCCACCGAGGCTCACACTTCAAACCACCATTTGCATTTGGACATTAATTACCTTTGCTGCGCAGGGAAGTGGGGAGGTGGCATGAGAGCCGGTGGGGAGGGAAGGGAGCCTTTCGGTGCCCTGGAGCTTTTCCCCTTTTCTTTATATCTTTTTAGTTTAGGGGAAACTCCTCAGTGCTGCGGGAGGGATTTGGGGGGCCCGGCAGCATCCCCAGCTTTGGCAGCGTACCGCTTGCTGCCATCCAGACGCGGGCACGGCTCGGGAGGGAGCCCTGGCAGCCACATCGAAACCTGTCTGCTTCGCCAGGGTACGGTGGGGCACTGCTGTCCCCTTACAGGGACTTCGCTGTCCCCACAGCGAGTTCCTGCAGCGGGGACCAAAACAAGCCGCAGGTGAGCATCTCGCTTGGTGCCCCCTCGGCCACCCCTCGGGGAAGCCCCGGTGCCAGAGGGAGGGGGTGGGTTTTCGGACAGACCGGGGTTTTTGCGGAGTTGGGCTCTGAGGAGCAGCGCGGCAAATAGAAGGAGCCCCCCGGTTTGCAGAGACGTCGCTGAGCGCAGGGGACCGGCTGAAGCCGTCACCCACGTCTGGGTTTGCTCCTGTGGACCAAGCGCCTCTGCTGCAGAGGCTGCCTTGGCTGGGGCTCGGGATGGGGATGAGGATGAGGATGACGATGGGGCCAGGGATGGGGTTGGGGATGGGGCCAGGGATGCGGATGAGGACGGGGATGGAGATGATGATGAGGATGATGATGAGGATGGGGCCAGGGATGGGGATGGGGATGGGGCCAGGGATGGGGATGGAGATGATGATGAGGATGGGAATGAGGATGGGGCCGGGGATGTGGAGGGGTTAGGGCCAGGGATGGTGCTGGGGGCTGAGCTTGCCTGGGGCGGGTGCTCAGCACCAGGGGAATCACAGAAGAGCGAGTTTTGGCAGTGGGCAGCCGGCCAGGGCACGTACCCGCCCCGCGAGGCTGCATGTCTGCGGCAATTCGGGTTCCCCAGGGCCAAACGCTGCCTGCAGAGCCAACGCCAGCAAAGCAAACAGCCTTTATCTGCCCCGTATCGCAGCACGTTTGCATTGGAAGTTTGTTTTATCACGGAATTACTTTAAACTGTGCCCTTTGTATGAGCCCTTTTATAAAAAAGTCCATAAAGCACAAAGGTGGTGTTATTTTTTTGTCTTCCTTTTCTAAAGAAACCATCGGCGAGAGGCGCAGCAAGACTGGGGCAAAGTCCTCCCGGCACCCCCAGCCGCGGGGTGGGGACCCCCGATTTCCAAGACACTTGAGCCCAGCACACTGGAAATGTTGGAGCTGATTCAGCTCAATTAAAGTTGAGGTTTTTATTGAATTAAAGTGTGAAAATAAATACAGCCAGCCCAGTATTCGGTCTGTTATTTTTTTGATGTTAATTCAATTTTTTTCACCCTGCTCATAAACGTGATTTAAAAGGTGGTAGAGATTCCTGGGCTGGAGGAGAGCTGGGAGATGGGTTTTGGAGCTTGGAAAGGACGCAGACGGGTTTCTTGCACCTGGGAAAGCATCGGCAGCAGTTTGGACGCGAGGCACGAAAGCGCTTCTGGCAGCAGCAGCCAGGTGAAATCCTGTAAAAGACTTGGGGAAGGAAACCTCACGGGAGGCGGCTGCACTGCAGTCCAAACGTGCCTCGGCCAGGGCGTCTAGGATGTCTCCAAGGCTGCCCATGCCCCATGGAGGAGACGGCCTTCGAGCTCAAATCAGGACCAAAAACCCCTGAATTTGCTCCAGTCAGTGCAGTAACTCACGTTGCCAGCATGCTGCTCTGCAGAGACTGCAGCCCTGGGTACAAAAACATTTGTTTAAACAGGTCCTAACGCGGGCAGCGTCCCACCAGCCCAGAAACCACCATGTCCCGAAGCAGAGCAGAGGAGGAGGAACCTGGTGGGACCTGGAAGCATCTGTCCCCCGCAAGGCGCTAACCTGCTCTCCATTTCTAATGCCTCTGGAGGATTTTTCTTTCCAAAAATCTCTCGAGTGAGGCTGGCTGTGCAAGCGGAGTATTTTTAGCAAGTATTCACGCGAAATGACTGAGGCTAATAATTTGCAATGTAAAGTTAGAGCTTCTATGAAAACTCAGACTAAGCAGATTTAGGGTCAGCAGGACTTTCTTGCCGATTTTGCTGAAAGGAACGGAACAGCCAGGGCCAGGGAAGCTGTGCAGAGGCTGGAGCTGGTCACTGATTTTTCAGGGCAATAAAACCTCACTGTGCCTAAAGGACCAAAACTTGAAATCCTTCCACGGACTGTGACTCTGCAAAGTTACATATAAATATTTAACCTGTAAACAGTCACATCGAGCATGACAGTCACCGAACGTTCCGCACCGCCTTTCCCAGACCCACACTTTCCCCGTGCCCTTTGCCTCTTTTCGCCATCTTTGACTCTTGAGCTGAAAGAAATGAGCTGCTGGGAGGGAAGTGCTTTTAGAAAACAGCGGCAATAAACCCAGCTCCACCCCGTTGCCTCTCCCTGAAGTTTCACATGCAATTTAACTCCAGCGACTGACAAACATTCATGAACAAAGAGCCAAGGGCAGCCTCAAGACGCCCCAGCTCGAGGCTCACAGTGAATTCTGGCTGTTCCCCCGACAGCCCGTGGGACAACCAGGCTCTCCTCTCCACCCCACAAACAAACCTACCAGAAGCAAGGACCAAGGCTGGCTTTAGGCTCCTTTGCAGGTCCCCCCAATGTTCAGCTCAGCCCCTCCTGTTCATCAGCTCCATCTTCTGCAGGTGATAACCCACCCCAGAGCTGAGCAGCTGTCAGGCTGCCAGAGGACAACCCTGGGGACCGTCACTGCCAGAGGAGCACCGGGGTGGAGACATGAAGCCCCTGACAAGCAACGCGGGGCCGGGGAGCGAAGATACCTGAAGGGTGAAGATGGCGATGGCTCATCCCATCTGTGCTTCAAAACATGGTCCGTCACCGGTCACTGGTGGGAGATGGCCACTCCCGCAGCTCAGCAGTCACAAGGGGCTCCCAAAGCCCTCCGGAGCCACCAACCTGCCAAGTATGAGCCACGGGCCAGGGCGAGCGGAGCCAACGTGGGCGAGGAACCCCCATGTGACACCGTCTCTCACAGTGAGCCCCGGGAAGACGAGAACGGCAAAGTGTTTCTGAGCTTTGACTCACGAGTTCATCCTCCGCATGGGTGGCCAGGACAGAGCTTGCACCCATGGGTGTCCAGAAAAGGTGGAAGGGTTGAAACCCAAGCGTTGAAGGGCTGCAAAGCTCTGCTTGGGCGGGAGTTTTATTGCTGTGAGCACGCCCACGACCAGCACGGCATCTGACCTGGGTTACATACCCTGGAAGAACGAGGGAAAGAAGTGTCTCGCATTTTTAATTGTTGTAATGAAGAAGAGAATCATCTCAATATATAGCAAACCTCTGCAAATGACTTTCGGTCACCACGTTCTTCAGTGTCAGGATGACACCATCTCGTTTTCTCAAACCTTGTTTTTTTTAATGGACTAGAAGCAAACCCTCCTGGGTTTTCCAACACCAGCTGGCTTCTCGGCATGAAGTAAACTTCTCCCTGAACCAAACAACCAGAGTAAACTGCGAACGAAACGTTCCAGCCCCAGAAGGGATTTTTGTCAGAGGCTGGGTTAGCACTTGCCAGACGATGACTTCCACCTGGTCAAGCTCCTTACAACTTGGGCAGCAAATACCGCTTCTTTTAGTATAAAATGGGGTTTATAAGCTTAGACTTTATCATAGATGGTTATAATTTGAAATTTAACTTCAAAATGGTTTACTTTTAAGCTGTGAGTCCATAAAATATGTGGTCAATTAAGATGTGGGGCCTCAAGAGCTGCCTGCAAGCTTGGTGTACAAGTCGCTTTTAATGCTGCTTGGACAGATTTGGCAAGTGAATCAGAACTGTGGCAACCGAGCAAAAAAACCCCAATACCAGATGGGTGCTTTTCATTAAACGGCTTTTTCCATTTACACGCATTCTGCTTTTACCGGCTGTTACGGGCTAAAAAAAAGTCCTACATAATCATAAATGTTAATAAATACAGTATAAGTACAGGGCATTTTTCTCCCTGTCTTTTGGTACAGTTCTTTAGGGTTCATATTCTTCAAGCTCTTTTCTGCAGCCACAAATACTAGTTGTTTTTTTTTTTCCTTTCCCTTGTGTGAAGAAACACTTCTGTAATCCCAAAGATTCTTGCTTTGGGACTTAATGACTTAATTTTTACATAAAAAAGCCTCACACCAATATTGAACAACTGTGATTAAACTGGCAGAGCTATTAAAAATAAGTGCTCGACACACTTAATAATTATTTTTACTGTGTTTTGAATACACAAAACCTTACGAAATTATTCAGCCTTGTCATCGTATGCATTTTAAATGTATAGTTATGGATGTTTTCAGACAGCAAAAGCACTTTTAATCTTTTCATGAGGAAAAAGTCAGAAACCTCCGTTAGCGACGACCAGCTGCCCCAGGGAATCGCACAGCTCATCAGCGCGGGCGCAGGCAGCAACGGCAGCCTACACCAGAGTCTGATGAACGGATTTGTCTTCCCTTTACCCAGAGCCAAGGTACGTGGCATTAAGTTTATTCTGGGCCAAAACACAACACGGAGGTCAACACGCTTTGTAAGAGGGAGATGCTTTTACCTGGACTTACTTCCCAAAACTGCTTTACCTTTGCGGCTGTGCCTACGCTGTACGAAAAGATACGGACTGAGGCAGACGACATGAGGAGCTCCGATTGCAAATAAAAAATCTTTATTGCATCTTAGAAGCAAGTCTTAAAAAAAAAAAAAGATTTTCCATGCACTGAATCCATCCAAGTACCTACATCCTTGGGACTGTCACCAAAAAACGATGAACATTATAAGACATCGACTCTACACTAGTTGCAGTTCATATTCCATACACGTGTAAACAATGGTTATTTCTTCTACTGGAATAGCAATTACTCCATAAGATCCCTTCAAACATGGAAACAACCTCAGCATCGGTTTTTCTCCGTTCCTTCACTAGTCTCCACTTCCCAAAGAGTAGGCAAAGTGGAACTGAGAGCAATGAGACGAAATGGTGCTGGAGGATACGATAGAAAAATATATTGTTCGCTGGTTTTTATTTTTTGTTGCTGCTGAGCAAGATATTTACAGGTAGGTAGGTCCCAATAGATCATCTGCTTCAATGACAATGTCCATTCACTGTCTAAGTCTCACTGTAAAGGGTTCCCTTTCTGGCTTTAAGGCACTTTATTTAGCGTATTTTCTCTTACCTTGCTAGATGTTAATTCATAGGGATCACACTTTCCTTGTATTCGGCCTCCCCATCCCCAGTTCCTCTTAGAATACCAAAAAAATTCCTAAGCTTACTGAAGTCATTCCAAAAATGTCAAAGAAACTTGGGAAAAAAAGATCCATGAAAAAAATATTTTAGAAAGTAATCTTTGGAGATCATTTACTGCAAGTATGATGTACACTACCTTATCAGTGAGAAGATGCAATACATTCCTAATATATATATATATATTTACACACACATATATATATATATAATATTAAAATGACTAACAGATATTCAAGGAAAGGTCAAGAACCTAAGACAATGGATATTAAATAAATTAACGGTCTATCAGATACAGAAAAAAATAATCCCAAAACAAAACTAGTAATCAAATGTAGTAATTGTTCCCATTAACATCACGTAACCGGCTGAACAAAATCAATGCAATCAGGTGCAGTACACTCGGTACAGAAGATTTTTCAAAGTTCTCATTAGGGATCTCTAATTGTTCGTTGTGTACTGTCTCTTTGCTGCAAGAGGTTCGCATTTCCCATCCTCTTCCCCTCCCTCATTACGCTTCGGCATTTCTTGATCACATCGTCTCAGCTCCGGACAGGACAGCGGTTGAGGATAATACACAGAACCCACCACGGATTCTTAAAACATTACGTCCATATATGGACCAAATATAAAAGACAAAAATTTCTACAAGGACTAATCGGACAGCAGGTTGTGCTTACTTTCTTCCCTCCCTTGAAGTCGCCTGGCCATAATAAGTGGAAGTGTATTTTTAAACTGAAATAATCATCCATCTGGAAAAAAAACCTCCTGCGATTAATACCCTTATCGTCGCCACACCGATTTGTTTTGTTCTAATGCAATTTAAAAAATAATGGCTATCCTTAACAAAAGAAGCAGAATCTTTGCACGGTAGCAGTCACAACAAAACATTTAGATACACCGTTTTGTCACTTGGCTTGCACGCTCAGGTCCCAATTTACAGAATCCCAGCAATGAAGACAGCAACGGAAAAGGTAGGAAACAATCTTTTGTTCATAAGGAAATTCTAATTCAAGTCAGATTTCCGCTGATCGGTCAGATAACTCTTAAACAATTGTTTTGTTTGAAGGCAAATATTGATCACAGTTTTGTTCAAAACCAAAAACACAACAACAAAAAAACCAACGGCCTTGTTCTTCTCAAAACGAGTGCTTTGTAAGAAAACAATGATGATTTCTAAAATATATCCTGTGTGGTCTTTTAAAAGTGAATTATCAAAAAACATTTTCCCAAAAATAAATTAGATAATTAAAAAAAAAGTCTTTTCCAGCATAGCTGGACATTAGGCTGTCCTCACTGAGCCATTAGTATTGCTGCTTTTCCCAAAATTTGGGTCATTTTTTTCAAACCATATTTCAGCCAGCTGTTGTGTGGACCCATAAGTTGAAGCTTTGGACCCCAAGCACATTTTATATTGTTTTGGATCAAGATTAGGGTCACAAAAAACAGGGTGATGCACATGGACTACTCCAATTTCTTGGCTTCGGAAAGTTTTTAAGCCAGCTTGAATGACTTTGTTAAATAGGTCTACGTCTTCAAGGCCCCAACCTTGGATGGAGACATCAAAGCCACCTGCTCGAAGAAGATCACCTTTGTAAATACAGGTAATACCAAAGCCATAGTTCCTCCAGAAACCTGTTTTCTGGGTGAAGGCAAAATGATTGTCACTAGGAACTTTTCCACTATAAACAATCTTTGGATCATACTGGCTAAAAATGATGGGAAAGTATACTTGTTGACCCAAAACTGTATTGGCTCTACACCGCTGGAGGAATTCTGTGGTGAACACTAAGTCAACGTCACAGAAAAAAAGTAAAGACTCGTTCTGGAACTGAGAAGATCCGACTTCCAGAGCCAGTGCCCTTGAGAACTCCCCCGACACCGGTAAAACCTGCATGTCAGCCTTGGGGTATTTGGAGTGGTAATCTCTCATCAGCTCGATCTGCTTCGCTTTGTCAGGGTTGGAGTTGGAATTGAAAAGCAGGACAACCAGCTTGACGTTCTGGTTTGGAATGAGACACGTCTTTTCAAAATTCCCCATGAACCTTGCGAACATGTCAAAACGTCCGGAGAGAGGAATCAGGATGTTGATCTTCTTGTCTTTGTGCTCCTTCCTCTCTACTTTTGATCGGCTGAGCTGGAAGGGAACAAACATCTTCAGCGAGTTGGAGAGGAAAGACAGGGATCCAGAATCCTGGTTGATTTTGCTGGCCAGCTCTTTGGCGTCCATCTCTTTGTGCTCCATAAACTGGATCTTGCTGAACGTCTGCTGCAAGTACGCGTGCCTCCTGACGGGGACAGTCATCTTCTTCCCCTTATGCTTTTTGTACAGAAGCAACAAGTCAAGAACGTACTCTGCTCCGTACATCGGATTTACTCTGCGATAGCCATACTGTATTTCCTTGAAATCTATGATCCTCCCCCGGGTCTTAGCGTTGGCGTTGATCATTTCCATGACCTGCATAACAATGTCATCCAACGCTTCACGCTGAGAAGAGTCCATTCCTCTCCTAGGGGGCTGCCCGTCAGCACCCGAGTACAAATACTTTCCTGTAAGAAACTCCCACTCCAAGATTTCTTCCCGGTGGCGGGGCTGGAACCGCATGAAGGAGGGTGGCATCCCTAGCTGCAGGTCATCTTTGTGGATTTCTGTATTGCTGTATTTGCTCATCAGGACAATTTCCCGGTGCAGCTGTATAGTCCGGTGGCGTAGCTCTGCTATCTTGCGGCTCAACATGTAGCTGTGAAGTCTGTACTGGTACGGGGGGTTCTTATTGGGGTGCAGTGTTATAGCTCTGTGTATTTTGCTGTTCCTCAGGTCTCGGATATAGCCTTTTTTGTTCTGCTCATAATTTTCATAAAACAGCTGCTGCATCTAGAAGAGAGAAAGGAGAAGTCAGTGTGTCGGCAGTGCTGTCCTTGTGAAAGTTAGACCACGCAGCCCCCGCTGGGAGAGAATTCCTCCTTGCTTGCAGGGCCAGAAGGCTTTCCGAATAAGCTGTTCTTGGTTTTAGGCACAGGTTGTAGCAATACCAGCTGCTATTTAAGGAAATTAAGAGGATTATTCATTGTAAACTGGTAAAAGAAACATCTACCACGGATTTGGGATTACTACGGCCCATTCTAGAAGTATCGCCATCGGCAAAACAACTGAGCAGTAAGTAGAGTGTAAGCTCATTTTTTCACAACAATATAGCATCACCAGGAAAAAAAGAACCATGAAGCGTTCACTACAAAACTCTTACTATTCTTCTGCCTCCCATGGGCTTTAAGACTACTAATAATAAAGAACAATAAAAAAGGATGCCATATACATAGTAAGCAAGTATGACGACACCTTTTCCGTTACACCCAAATGCTGTTCAGGCACTAAAAATCCAGCTTGCTGAATGTTTTAGTCAACATGCTAAATATATTATCTCAAGTGCTGCAAGGCAAAGCTACAGTTCCCCTGTCATTTTAAAATGTCAGTAGAAAGGAAAATGCACCTGAGATTCCTAGCAGCAGTTCCAGAAGGCAGGTAAGACAGGATGCACATGTATGCTAGAATAAAAGCATCCTTAAAGTGGAAAATCGCTATTTCAAAACAAGAAGATAGCGAGCTAAGATTAGATTCAGAAGCCTTATGGAAAGCCACAACTCAAGGAAAGCAGGCAAACCAGCTTTATAGTTTTCAGTAGGTCAGGCAGTAGCTGATATAATGAAAGGCATGTGGAAACCAGGATGATAATGTGTAAAATAAGCTGGAAAAAAAAAACCAAGAGAAAAAAACCCCTTACTTTTATACCCCCAGTTATATACCAGCCTAGACAAAGGACATTTAAAAAGATCACAGGTTGATTCTATGTCACAACACAAATGTCATCAACCTGCCAGGGGAGCTAACACAACAGCTTCATTCGATATAGGATCTAATCTACGTTATTGGCAGCAGAATTTGCTATAGTTAATACAGTCAATAAAGCACCCGTAAAAAGGCTATAAAGATTAGCAAAGAGCTAAAACCCAAAAGACGAACAGAAGAGGGAATGACTCAAATACGATGGCAATTAAAGGGAGCACTAAAAGGAAAATCACAGGCACAGAAAGCCTCCCTTCAACAGACAGCGCAAGTGATGCTTCTACCGGCTGTTCAGACCCAGCAGAAGTCCTGTTTTATTAGGCCTTCAGTTGCATTTTTCCCATTATTGTGGACAGACATTGAATCTCAGGGATAAACTTAAACCTGGATTTAATTGCCGCTATCTTAACAAACCAGATGTGCGCATACTGAAACCTGGAATTCAGCATATCACTGTGGACAGCACAGGAGCAAGCTGTGTCTACTTGAAGCGGCTTGCATGGATTTTAATCTGAACAAATGTAATTCATTTCAAAGGAGGGAGGGAAGAATTTCAGCCAGACTGAGAAAGAAAGGACATTTTTTTCATGGGTCATCACCAATCCACTACCCCTTCTCCTTTCCTGCTCAAGTTCACCTTCTTGCCCACTCTCCCCCAAGTGATTCCTGCCGCTTTCATGCCGTCTGTGAGCAATTCAGGCCAGAGGCTGCTCTTATTAGATAGATCCCATACAGCAACGCAGCCAAAGGAGAACATCTTGGCGATGGCTTCTTGGCAAACCACAGATGAGCTGCCTGTCAAGATGTATATCCCTTCAGAAGCCATGCAAGATTTAAAAGAGTGCTATGAGCAGAGGTTAGCTGGTCTAATCCTGTGTTCAGCAGAGGGTTATCCAAATTGAATGAACCTCATGCTTTCCTGAGAAGCATGTTTTTCCACTCACCAAAAGACTGTTCTTCATTTGTATCCCTATATTGTTTCCTCTACTAATAACACTTTATTTTTTGTCCACTTTGAACCTCGCTGCTTCTGTTAAGGGCTCTAGGAGACCTCAAATCACACCCACTTACCGTCAGTCCTGTAAGCACAATTTATTACAATGGAGAGCTCACACAGCAAGAACAAGACCAGTCCAACACTGCAGGACCCACATGTATATTTTTACTGACTCCACTGATCTATCCTCTCTAACACAACATATATATATATATAGAACTAGAAGTATTAAATGCATATGGTAACAGGCTGGAGATTTCACTGACATTTTAACTACAATACAACTATAGGCACAGGCTTTCGCAAGAGTATTGTGACATTAGATAAAAATTCTTAAATCTTGTCATTAGGCAACTATTATTTAAAGGAAAATTGACAATAGGACTTAATCTCAAATCTTGTTTTGAGTTTGTAAGAAAACAAAATGCAGCCTGAATGCATTTATTCCAAAACTGCCATCTAGGGCATTCTGAATTAGCTACGAGAGGAAATCATGAGAAGCAGAAAGGCTTTTAGATTACACAACAAAGTTTTAATAGAATACCGATGGGTAGGAAAATGTTATGAAACTTCCCAATGGAAGTCAAGATATGAACCCCTAGCAAATGGCCCTAAATAAAATTAAGAAGCATATTTTAAAGCTCTGGCTTGCCATGCAGGAGTAAGCTCTTAGCTAGGCTGGTTAACTTCTGAACTGTTAATACTACTTCTTGCCTCTTCCAAAAACCAGCTAACTTTGAAAACTGAACTGAAAATGAAACATGTCTCAGCAAGTCTTTACTGGTGCTTCAACACAAAGCAATTTACAACTGAAACATCTATTAAGAGCCACCTTGCTCCAGCCAAAAAGGTGACAACTGTAACAAACCCTGCGCTCCGGCCAACCCCGCAGTGCAACTAATGAGAAGCACCACGGTAGCCAGGCTTTTATATAATCCTATTTTTCAGAAGAATGCCTTGCAAGGCTGGGACTTTCATTGTTTTTCCTATGAAGTCTCCCCCTCTCCTACTCCAGCATCCCTCTTGTCTCCTTATTCAGTAAGCAGCAACAGGCACGGGACGTGCCTGCGTCCTGCAGCCCCGATCCCCCATCTAGGAACCAAGGTACACCCCACACCGGTAGGAAACAGACTGAAGGGTATCGGAAGGGGTTAATCAATTCAGAGAGTATAATGACTTACAAACTATTTTTGCACAGTGGCATGAAGTGCTGTAAATGAAGTAAGTCCACGTGGACAGCAGCCAACGGCGCAATTTAACCCTTCCTGGGCCGAGGCGCCTGCAGACACTGACCCAATGCTGCAGAAGCACTGCGATGCCCACGGGCTTTCCTTCATGATAAAGAGCCCATGGATTGCGTTTTCTCAGCCACATCTAGAAAACTTGAAAGAAATGAGCACTTCCCTCCATACGGTTTGACAGCTCCACCAAGGTTAATCCATTTAAATCATTTAGGCAGCGCTAGTCCTCGGCATTGGGTTTGATCACTAACAAGGGCAATGTCCGACTGTCACCCATCACTGCTAACGTAGTTTCTACCTCATTTGGGTCCAAAACACTATGCTAAATATTACCTATAAGCACACGCAGGCTTCGACTCCACACAATACTGGAAAGCCGTAAGGAAGACAAAAAAATCATAATTACCTTTTGTGTGCATCATTAATAGAGATTAGTGGGTGGGAGAAGACAATAGAGAAATTTATTTGTAATTTCTCTCTGTAATTTACTTGTTCCTCCCACATAGCAGCCATTAAACAGAGACACAGGGAGCAACACAAGCACGTCTAACAGACATTACGTGCAAACTTCCCCATGCCTGTTACCAGGTTCTTGCGAGCTGAACTCTTGCAAATGCTTCTTTTAGCGAAACAGGTTTCTCTATGATTCTGTTCAAAAAAAGAACCTTTCATGGATATTAATTTTGCAATGATTATATTCTAAGCATGCTTTATTCTAGTGCAGAGCACTGAGAGCATAGGGATACAAAGAAGAGCTACTCTTTATTGACCACTATTTACTCTAGACTTGTTGAAGCCTTAAAAACCCTAATGTTCCCCAAACCATTAGAGACTGAATGTTTAACCTGTGGTACAGCTGTTGTGGGCACTACTGGCTTGTGTCCAAAAGACCAACTGAAAGGAGAGAGTGTTACGTTCTTCGTTTTAAATGAAGAAGTCTTTTGCAGGCCAAAAAAAGTGTACTGGAGAAAATGGACTTTAAAAATAAGACCAGTTTATGCAGAAACTGGCCGGCAGCCACGGATTAGCCCCCGAGGGCTTTCTCTCACAGCTCTAGATTGTACTACCACAGCCCAGAAAACGCCGTCCCACAGGTCTCATGAAAAGCAATCATGGACAAGACATGTTGTATGGCAGGCTTCGAAATGCCCAAGATGTGCTTTAAATACAAAGCCAAACTAATTAAAAGCTCGAAAGATGGTTAATGTCACCTAGTGCGTGAGCACCTCATTTGGGAGGAGATGAGCACGTAGGTCCCTCTCCGCAGCTGGTGCAGAGCTGTTCTCCTATGGGAGTAACGCGGCTGCCGGGACAGTCCTTACCCTGCCCCACAGCTCTGCTGCCAAAACTATGCAGGATGCTCGCCCCATCTCCTCCTCGCTCCTCCTTCCAGAGATGCAGACGTAGAAGTGCAAGGGGGCAGTTCCTGTTGGTTGGTTGAAGTGAAATGAAAGACGTTTTGAACCCGCATCCCAAGTAAATGTAATGAAGTAACTGTAGCTGCACTAATCCAGCTTTGCCACTTTGAAGTGACTAACCAAACCAGATCACTAGTTTTCTGTTTTTTAAATCACCAGTATAGCTAAATTGATAAAATATTGTGCATGTAAACCCAATGGAAAGGAGCAGTGGGTCTTCATTTACTGCTGACTTGCCTATGGTGGAGGGGGAGACTGCAGTGACCTCCCTGGATAAAACTCTGTGTATTCAGGGTTCTTATTAATGATGATCTTTCTGTTTTAAATCCCAACGCTTTATGTGCAATCCCACAGCTAACCACCAACATGACTGAAGTCACTCCTGTCCAGACTTATTATGGTGGAGACAAACAAGGGGAAGTGATGGATAAACACTCATTTCCAGTGAACTTGGCCACTCGTTCATCCCTGTAACCTCCCCAGTTGCCACTACAGGAAAGGATGCAGGAAACACCACTCGGCGCTGGGAGATCAGACTTCCCTCTCGGCTGACAAGTGGCTCTGGAGCACGATTAAATGATGTGGATCCCTCAGACGAGTTACTTCTCACACAAATTTCATCATGTACCACTGGTCTGCATTTGCTTTGTTTCATAAATTAAAAGAGGAGCAAGAAAATCAGCTGGACATCCCGAACAGCCCGTACTCAAAATTTCCATAGCAGACTGCTAGAGAAGCACAGGCAGACCCAGCTGTGATATACTGCGACCTCTGAGTGCAATAACTCCAGGCATGCTCTGAAGCAAGAAGTTTATTTTGTACAACACAACTACCTCTTCTTATACAATACTAAGTGAAACAGCACCTGTCTCCCTCAAGAGCCTTGCAGTGCCTTCTGCACTGCTCTCCTCTCCAAAGTGTTCGAGAAAGGAAGCCAAGTATCTAAGGCAAGTTTCAAGCACAAGCAAACTCAAGGCCATTGAATTCCCAAGGAATCTGTGAATTAGGAGAGTTACTGCTGGAGTTCACTCTGTTGTTAACAGTACCAAGTGGCTGTTTAATTAAACAACTGTCCTTCTCCCAATCCTTTCTTGTTTAAGCAAGTAGAAGAGCTTAAAAATTACTTATTCATTTACAGTTTCTCAAACCAAGTAGCCTTTAAAGTACTCCCAGCTTGGCAACAGAAAGAAGAAAACCTGCAAAAATGAACGTGTCTGCAAAACTGGCATCCTGTACTTCACCTCCAACCTTGACAACCCCATTACCCAAAACCTACACGGGGGAGCAATCCACAGCACTTGGGAACTAACTGAGATCCTCCTCATTTAGTGAAACATCCTTCCCCTTGGGTCCATCTGCCACACAAACTACACAGGTGCCATCGTGCACTCCATAAAGCCTGGAACTGCTTCTCTAGAGACACAGATTTAAGTTTTTAAAGTATAAACCAGAATATAACCTGAAAGCATTTTGTACCTTAGGAGTAACCAGATAAAACAGAATGTGCCATTTTAGGATATTTAGATTTAACTGTGCAAACCTTGGGAGAGCTGGATGCAATTTTGGGCTATGTTTCCAAAAGGTTCTGATTTAATAGAAACAAAAACAAACAAAACACCACTAAATATTAACAAATGTTCTATCCTACGGCTATTAAAGAAGCAGAACATCATAGGTGCTAATGGCTGATTATCATTGCTATTGCTTGAGAAAGTGTGCTCAAAATTTGTTTCTACCATAATTTCCAAATTACAAGTCCTGGTGCAAACTGCTGTTCTGCACATGGCTCTCCCTTGCTCAAGTTAAGGCTTTGACCCACGGGGCAAATGATTCAGCTCTTCCTCTCCAGCAGAGAGGGACTGCCTCTGTCCCAGATCCAAACAAAACCAGGAATACAGTGACTCGCTGCTGATTTGTTCATTTAAAGGCCAGACTCGGGGATGATGCCAAATTACTTGCCCACCGAATACACTGCGTCTCAGGATTTCTTTTCCTTGTTGTCAACTCCACACTTGCAGATTCCGCAGTGCAGGCAGAGTACAAGAAAAACTTGGTTTTCATTACGACTTTCAACAGGCCTACGAAAAAAAGATGCAGCCTTGGAAGTCTGTATCTGCTCTTTCTCATGCAAAGTGTTAAGATTTCAGAGGAGCAGCACACGACCCTTGGAGGATAGTTTATTGGAGGTGATGAGCAGAAAGCTTCTGACATCCTGGCAAATATTCTTTTGGATGCTGGAAACAGAGTTAGAAGGATGCAGTCTCCTCTGAGCAGAGACTACAGAAGAGAAGACCTCTTCTGGACTGCTGCATGATTTTCCACCATGTGTTTTCAAGAGGCAGTAATGTAATCATTTAGAAATACTTTTGTCCATGGAATTCAAAAATTCCTATTTAGGAGCTACTTTCCACATCCAGTGGTTTTGTAGGAGTTGCGAGCCATGATGGATGATGAGTCTTTTTGGTCCTAAAACACTTGGCAAGGCCACCCCACAAGCTGCTCCTTACAGGGGGGTGGAGAAGAAACCCTCTGCTTGGAGAAACTTCAGCTGCAGGCTAGGCATCCATGCATCATCTCAACATCAGTCCAACATCAGAAATAAAGCCGGAGCAGCGTAGCCTCTCTGCCAGACTGTCTGGAGACCGCAGTGATTTTGTAGCACACACCAGACCAGGTCTCCAGGTCTCTGCCAACACCAGATTCTGCAAGAACCCTGGGGGAATGATCAGCCCCAGTGGATTCAGCTGCAGGATCCAGCCCCTTCAGCCTTGCCCACATCACCAGCACAGCCTTCTTTTGATGCAAGGTGTTTCAGGACCCCCCACCCCTGAGTAGGTACACGGTGCCCTACATGGAGACAATGTCACGATAACAGGTCCAGGCTGAAGGACAGTACTGAAGCAGTCACATCAAAGCAATCTAATCTCTCTGAGTCTTCACAGGAGATTACTGTGAATTTAATTCGGCAAAGATTTGGCGTCACAATAGCTACTGCTGCAGTTCTTCCCTACATGTAAAAAGGTGTGGATGTATTTTAAAAAACAGATTCATTTTCAGGACTTTCAGGACTTCCAGCTTAAGCAGCACCATTTTAGATGAGGAGGGTCACAGCTCCCTTCTTTATGGCAACAGGCTGTTTCTGGTCCCTTGCGAAGACTTGTGGCAGGAATAATTCTTTCGGAAAGGGGTGAGAGGGGAGCTGGGAACGCTGAATAAAATCCCCAAGACAAGGCCAACTGCTGAACTGCCTGTGTCAAAGCTGCAGCCCTTCAAACCTGCAGTGCCAGTAACAGCCTCAACGCGACAGAGCATCTTTCATAACTACATTTAGAAATCTGTCTGCTTTATGCTTTCCTAACAACTGATGGTAAAACCACTTCTCTGCCAGCAGCATCAGTATTGGCTAATTAAAACTGACAGAAAACTGGGAATATGTTAGATTTCTGATTTCTCTGCTAGCGAGCCCTCCTCCCAGCTGCCACAACAGCCTTTCTCATGGGTGCTGCTGCGTTGTGCCTCTGCCAGGCGAGCAGCTGGAAAAACGGACGTTGTACAGGACACACTCTTGAAACCTTAGCCCCTTCCAAATCGGTGGCGACCTGTCCCTAGGAGGTGGCAGCTGCACACCACCTCGTGCTGGCGGGGATATCTGAAACACAGAGCAAGCCAGCATTTAAATAAACTCTGAGAGTGGGCTCATTCCATCCACTTGGCCTCGCTGGATCCATGTGGACATGCTGCACCAATGCTCAGCTTCGCTCACGTCTCACTGGTATTGCCTGGTTTGCAACAGCACAAAGGACAAGGTGACGGCTGAATCGCTGTGGTGTTAACCGGATGGCACAGTCACTTCTCTCCTCTGGGCTTGGAGTTTAACAAGTGCTCCAACATGGTGCTCACTAACTGCTTTTTCCAGGGTCATGCTAAAGACACCCAGTACTTAAGGTGATTTAACACCCACAGCCCTTTAACAAAAAGGACATGCAGCAACTCTGAGCTTGCAGGTGATGGGGAGGTCCATGGGGATTCAGCTGACTTCCTTCAGATTAAAAGCTCCCACCCTATCTGACAGCCAGCCCTGTTAGTAATTCAGCACAGTTTGAAGGCCACTGGCCATCCCAAGTGTCCCCACTACCCCTCCAGCTCAGCAAGCTTAGGAAGCACCACTGTGGCTGAGCACAAGGCACCAGGGCCTGCGATAAACTATATATCAGCCCCCCAAAAGCAGAAAGCCTTCCAGAGAGGACCGTGATCTCCCTCCGCTTGCCACAGCAAGGCTGCCTGCCTTTGTTGGCCGCTGCTGAAGGCTGGCCTGCTCCGAACGGGAGGAGAGCCGGCAGCACGAGGCAGCGCTGGGTTTCCTGCCCAGGACCGGTGTCAGCAGGAAGTCCCTCCAAGGCATTCTGCAACAAAGCGGGAACTCACTCTGTGATCCTCTGGCTGCTTCTCCTAAATTAAGCTGGATTTAAAAGAACATCTCCTTTTATTCCTGTTGGTGGAAAGTAAGAACAAGCTATGGAGTTCCTTACAAACTCCCGCAGAACCGGTGCCCAATACAGACGTAGCATTTGTGACACAGGCAGATGGTTTCACTGCTCCTCTTTCACCAGCCTGTGAGCTCAGATCGGTTCTTCATCTTCAATATGGTTTTTCAGCCAGAGCCACCATTTCTGCAGCTGGTTTGAAGACCGTCTACAAGGGCCTGGACTCAATCACCAGCTTGTTTCACACAGGGAGCAGCGCAGGATGACAGCTTCCAGGGTTTACTGAAGCTGCACAGCATTGTTCTGAAGTGTGCGTTTTAAACGCGTGCACATTTTTTTTTTGCCAAAAAGAATTGTTTAATAAGTGCTCAGAGGAGGGGAGGGAAATAAAGCCACAAACCCTTGTTTTATGTGGAAAAGCCACATGTTTCAGTCAGCCCATGAGGATCCTACAGCTGAGCCCTGGCCCTGGGATAACGCAGCTTTAGAAGGCTGCGATGGTAAAGAGCATCGTGCGGTAACGTCGCTGCTGCAGACAGAATTTCCACAGTGAGATGCCATGATTGCGAAAGAGTTTTTCTTGCGCTCTTATCATTACCACGCAGGACTTAAAGCCTGCCCACGATTCTGTGCTGAGTTTAAAAGCAAAATCTGCCCTTTGTCTCATTGCTGGAAAACATATGTATGCATTCCAGCGTAGACGTGGCACTGCCAAAACCATAAGATGACAAGGTACATGCACTACACAGTAGTTTGGTTATAAAAGATACAGCTCCTTGATCAACGGGGGGATCAGCAGAGGAAGTGTGCCCATTCAGAGGGCTGATGATCTCGCCAGAATTTGACTTTCATGCCCTGTACATCAAAAGCCCCATAAACTGTGCATTAATAGCTCTAACTAAAAAGGTCACCTATTTTTATTACTTGCTTCGCTGAAGCACAAGGCATAATATATTTAAAATAAGGCACGTTTTAGGAGAAAGTAGCGATTTGCTAATGCAAACTGAAGCCTCATTTTGATAGGGTTTGCAGGTTGGGTGCAGATTCAACACCCCGGAAAGAAAGTGGTGAAAGAAGAGAAAAGCAGGGAAAGAAGGGAAAAGCACAACTGCATGTGCACAGGTTTGGGACCAGCCCATTCCTGTGCAGTTTCACTTATGCTCAGAACTAGAAGAAAGGCAACATCTTTCTACGCAGCCACAGCTTTTATTGTCCTCCTGTCAGTGGAACAACTTTCTCATTATTAAAACGAGCTGTCAGGCAGACTGGCATTTCCCTCCTCGCGGTGTCCAAGTTAGCCCGTTCGTTCAAATATGGTTAAAGATTTCACATAGTGTTGCTGGCTAACTGTATATGGTCTGAGGTTTTCTGGAAGTTTGCTGTCTGGCACAGTTTGGAAAAGTAACAAGCAGTGTAACTCTGCAGCGCTCTGTAACCAAGTGCCTCTTGCATTACACACAGTCTGTCAAACCAAGGGGCTCACCTCCGAGCGGGTGTGTTTTAAGCTCCACTGATGTAACACCATCCATCATCTAGCTTTGACAAAAAGAATATTCAACTGCTGCTTTTGTAATGCCCTAAATTAAAGCTGGAGATCTGGATACCGATAAACCCAGTTACGCTGAATGTAAATGCATTAGCCACCATTAGAAATGTAAAGGAAAAAAATAAATTAAACACTGCCTCAAATATTCCCAAGCTTGGTGAAGGATTTGCTATTCACACAACACACTGAACTCCCTTTTGAACATTAGCCACGCACACATGAAGAGCTTTTTGGTCCTTTCCTAGGGTTTTCGTCATTCCTCTGCTTCCGACCTGGAGGACCCTTCATTCTGCTGGTTGCAACAAAGCTGCCCCAGGTGCAGTTTTGGGAGAGCGGACCGGGCTCCAAAACTTGTGCCCATTACCTGCAGCCACCACTGCTCGGTCCCTCCATCCCACCAGCAGCCTGCAAGTCTCCGCTCGCACCCAGCTAGTGCTTTCTTTCTCTTCCCTCCCCCTTGAAGGCTGCAGCCCCTCTGGATTTGGAAACTGGTCAGCTTGCAGGTATTCTAACATTTTCATTAGTGACTTTTCCTTATCCCATCAACACTTTTCACTCATCTGGGAGACAGAAGCAATGGGAGGAGCAGGGAAATATGGAGATCTTCTGGGTGGGTTTGACCACCGGGTCAAAGTCCCGTTGCCTTGGGAAACCTTGTGGGTGCTCGACGCTGCCGAGCACAACGGAGAAAGGCAGCGAGGGAGGAAAAGCCATTGCTGAGAAAGCAGAAGCAGCTTTAGCCAACAGATGGAGAAGGCTGGTGGAGTCCACAGTTTCGTTCACCAAACAGCAATGCCTTGTCTTCTTATGACCCATTTTTAGTTGTTGATCGAGGACATTTCAGGGATTTGACTCGTGAATAGCAAATGACTTATGCTGGGTTTGCCAAAAAGCCTTCTCCTTGCTGCAGGAAGGCAGGGCTGCTTTGAAGTAGCTCCAGAACCAAGACAATTTACAGCCTGACAGCTTAAAGCTGCATTGAAACGGGTACTCGTTTCCTCGGGGCGTTATAAATCGCCGCGGTTCAGAGGCAGGCGGGCCACTGGCCCGGGAGGGCAGGGTGCATGGATGGGGACTGTGTTCTTCTGCTGTCCCACGAAGGCACGTCCACGAGGGAGCCAGAGCCCTTCAATGGGGCTTTCAGAGGGACACACAGGACTACTTTCTGCTGCATTTTCCTTGGTACTCTTCTGAGATATACTTGTATCATCTGAACTGCAGGTTGTTCCCGAGTTCAGTGCGGTTTTGAGCTGGAGCTAATAAGGGCTCTGACGTGAACCCGATGAGCAAATAGGTGCGCTCCCAACTCAGAGCCGACAGCCAGCTTGAAAACCACTACTGAGAGCAGGTTTTTGCAAACAGGTTCAGCTGGCGGCAGAGGGACTTGTTCCCCATTGCTGACTCAGCCCTGGGGGTAGCACCTTGTGCCAGAAAGCAAGGTAGGCACTGACACACTATTTGCATCTTAAAATAGCAGTACCGTTCAGCACAGCTCATCTGGCAGGGCCCAGAGGCACCCAGAGAGCTCAGGGTGGGGGGGAAGGCTCTCACTCCGCTGAAGGACATCTGTCAAGGCATACTCTATAGCAACAACCTGATTTGGCATGCCAAATCCAGCGTTATCAGTATTTTTCTCTAAAGCCTACAGAAAGAGCTATGCATGTACCCCAGGATTCTCACTCCTCATTTCATGGCTGTTTGGCCCATCGCTGTTTGGTTTTTTTTAAATCAAAGACCCAGCGGGTCAGCGTGCAGGGTGCTGGACCATGCTTTTCATCGAGCCTTGCCTCTGCTGCCTTTGCTTTGCCTTGATGCGAATGCCAAAGTCAAATACAATCCACCCACCCGAAACAGATGTTAGAAACCTGTGTCTCTCTCTCCAGCTGTCCTCTGAGGTCTGGCCTCCTGTCAAATGCCCAAGGGGATAGTTTTCTTTTTTATTTTTAAGGCAGTGATAATATGTTCAAAGGCTTTTTTCTGTTTGGAGAAGGCAAATCTACACCTGGTCCAGAACTGCTTCAACACACACCAGAGAATAACAGCCCTCTGTCTCTGAGGGAAGTTTGACCTCCTGACTTGCAAAACAGTTGTTTTCTACCTTCACAGAAATTTTAACAGCTAATTCAGTAGTGCCACAGGAACACAGGTGACAAATTGAGCCCAATCTATTCAGTGTGCCATCTTTTTATTCAGCAAACTGTCAAAAGAGAACTTTTATTTTCCCCTCTGGTATGACACTTGTTTCTACAAGTCTTTAAGCCAGAAAATACAGAGATGATCTCCTGGGCATTTTGCTCTCCAGGGAAACAGTGCACCATTACAGTATTTCCCACAGATAAAAAGGAGAGGAGCAAAGGATGCACAGAGAGAGAGGGAGAGAGTGGAAGGAAGAAGGCACAACGGCAGACCAGAAGAGGCAATCCTGCAGCACCACAGTGTGATCTTATAGTACTTTTTAAGCAAGATGCTCCTTTCGGGTACTTTATGTCCTAAAAAAACCCCAAAACATAACAGCAGTCTGTGTTGTGCAAAGATGAAAGATGGAAAGCATTATGCTAACCTTAAAATGTAGCTCGGGGGCCTGGTGCATCACAGACTGTTTAGTATTAGCATTATCCAGAAAAGCACTGAAAAATGCATTGCAGGATATTGAAGAAATCTATATCCGGATATTAAAACTAGTATTCAGTAAACTGCTAGGAGTGACTATCACAATATGGTCAGACCACAAGCTTAATGAAGCCTAGGAAATAAAGCACCATGACTAATTTGAAGCACATTAAAAGAAATCACATACAAACTCCACTAAATCCATCAACTCAGAAAGGATACTTCTTTGCCTTACTTAGGACGGGTGAGGAGACAGACACGTGTGTTTTACACAACATGTTGTATTGCTCATTGCTTTATGTTGATTTTCAACAAAAGTACTGCCTGTTCTTGAGGTCTGGGATTTCACACTTGGAAGATTCCTAAGAATAACGTTTTACAGCTGGAACCAAAGTGACATGGCCCAAACCTGAAGACTCGGCACACTCAGTGCCTGCCTGCTGCTGCCTTGCCATTATGCAAATCACTGTCCTCTTTGGCAGCAAGGTTAAGCATCCAGGTTTTGTGACCCACTAGTAGAGTAACAGCGTCATCTTAGCAGATGTAGCGTGCTATTTGCAACGAGTCAACAAGTAGGTCAAAGCAAGTCTTCCTGGCCCTGAAAGCCCAGCTTTCTGGGCTCCTTGTAGGTTGGGTTTTTTCTGTGGTGCAGCTAGCTCTCCTGTCCACTTTGAATGGGAAAGAAACCACCCAACTCATTAAATGTCAGCTTCTCCATTTTGTCAAAGGGCTAAAATACATTGGGAAAGTAAAACAACCCCACAACATCAAAAAGCACACATCAAAAACCAACCCTACCCAAAACACCCTTCTCACCTTCACCCTTTAGACAACTCCCACTTGGTACTAACTGAGACTGGAAACTGCCCTGGAAGGACATTTACCTGAGCTGGTCTGCTCTGCTCTGGTTTTGCTTTATGTTCCATAGAAGAGCAAATAGACAGGCATCAGATGGTTCACGGCCATGAGAAAGTGTGCAGTAACAACAGCGGATGACGTGCTCAAGGCGGCAGCTGGAGCTTTATGAGCTGCGGGGGATCATGCAGCAGTTCTGCACAGATACCATGTTAGATAGGAAGTTGTGTGATAAATGCCAGCCTGGAAATTTCCTTCCAGGAAAAGAGAGATACTGAAGACTTGAAAGGAGCAGAAGACAGTAAGGGGTCATAGTTTATGAGACTAGTTGGAACTACTGCTAATAATTCTGGAGTGCTGCAGAACACCAGAGAGAGTGAACTGTGTGAACTCACCCAGATGCAGGTTTGTAAGAGACGCACCAATTCATGTCATTGCTGAATGATGTCAAATCCACTCCACTGGTGAGTTAGCCAGCTTTATATTAGGTTTCTTTCTTCACTTGCAAGTTACAGAGACCATTACCCTGACATAATGGTTAGGGTTTTAATAGCACGAATCTTTTGGTCATAACCATGAAGAAAAAAAAAAATAATCTGTAAGCCTCAGTGGCAAACAAAAGAATGTAATCTTTATTCTCTTGCCCACTAAATAATTATGCTTACATCATGCTAAAATAAAATCTAGGTTGTGCTTTCTGCTATTTAAAAAAACAAGGAAGAGATCAAACTGTCCATATATAGAGAGTTATAAATCCAAGCCGTATATAACCCAAACCAAAGTATGTAATCAGGACATAACAAATGGAGTTTAATACTCAGAGAAAACCACAGCTCTGGAAGACATTTAAAGGAATATTTCCATTTTCCTAGGTACTATATCAGGTTCTTGGCCAGACATTTTTGATTGCACCATACTAAAAATATAGTCCTAGTTTCAGAAGACAAAAATTTTAGAAGCATGACGAAATGTGAAAGGTAATTGCAATGCACCGCTGAGCTATTTTATTACATTATCTAACATCTTTAAAGAGTAGATTAGCTCACAGTGCAAACATTCTGGTTTCCCTGATGTTTAAGTCCTGGCATCGATACAAGCAGCAGAAACAACCGTGCCCGAAGACAGGAGAGTGGTGCTAGCGAGCTTCTGGAGCAGGTTTGCTCGGCAGAACGCGCAACGCTTTCTATCCATGAACTACGTGGAAGAGCTACAGCCCCTTTTTAAATGCAGTCTGGGAAGATGGCTGGGAGAGGTGTGTGATCACTCGCCAAGCCCTCATTAGCAAAACTGAAATAGCCAAAACAGTTATTGGCATCCTGGGGGTCCCACTGCAGACATAAAACCGGGGGGAGCCGATAGGAAAAGCTGTCGGAGGGCCTGCAGGAGCCCACAGCCCCACAGAGCACACTCGCCAGTGGTCAAGAACTGCCTCCCCCCTTATCTTCCTTCATTTAAACCTAAGTTCTTATCTTCCCAGAAAGAGAGGGCACAGTATTAATGCGATAATGTCTTAACAACTAAGGCTGCCCAAAATTAGAGATATTTAACTCTCAAGAAAAGTTAAAAAGCACTATTAGAAACAGCAGCTGTGAATATAACCGAAGGGACTCCCTACACCTGCAACAAATAACACACTTCAGTGGATGAGATTTGCACTACACAAATCCCTGTTTACCTAGCAAATCCGTATTTACAATGGCTGCGGTTATGTTTTCCTTCTGCTCTCTTTGCCCTCGACCTGTTACAACAAGAAGCAGCAGGAGCCCTCCTGCAGCCGCTCCGTTATCCACAGCTACTCTCCCTTCCTCTTCACTCTCTGGCTGGTTAGTCCAAGAAATGGATCTAGTTATCAGACAAAAAGCAGGGAGACAGGCATTAGTCTCTGTTTGTTGAGGGAAAGAATAATCACTAAACAAACTTCTGTTTCCTTTGTGCAGCCAGGCTCAGAAATTAAATAACTGCTCCCCTCCTTAAGCACAGGGTAAACCTCTAGGGAACCTGCATGCAGGTGGATCCAGCATGCCATGGGATGCAGGGAGTAGGCAAACATCTCTCAAGACAGGAAAGTGGAAGAGAAACATCAAGGTCTTTAGTTAAAAGTACACAGTAGCTATATGTTGCTACCATCTAGTATATGACATTGCAGTTTATTGCTCTATAAAAGCCAGTTTTAATCCTGAAGGCTGTCTTCAAGCAGCAATCTAAATGTAGGGTTTCAAACGTGATACTACAAAACTGAAGACTCATTTTAGACAAGATGGAATGAATTGTATTTTGAATGTTATTTTTCTAAAAATGTACAGTCTGCCATAAAAACTAGTCAGAGAAACTACATCCAGAATACGAGGTGTCAATGGTCAAGCATATCCTCATTAGAGGGTGGCCAAGTGATATTTATTTAAAGTGTTATGCACTATGAATTAAACATTTATTTTGTATCACCCAGTAAAATATCTGAACCTCATTTTGGCAGCTGTGCAAATTCTACCCCGACTGCATTGACGACTGACTGTACTTCCTTTGACTTTCATACAGTCTCTCTTCTCGTTTTAAGAGAAAAACCTAAAAATCAAGAATGACAAAAATGCAAACATTCGTGTATCAGCCCACAGTATTCCAAAGGAGGACGAAAGCAGATCACCCCTCAAGACATCATCTTTATTAAGGTTGCAGATGGAATTACAGAGTGATAATTAAGTCTTGGCAACCTCATCCTGTAAGAGTGACGCTTTTAAAAGATCTGGGAACACAGACTTTCCACTCCTGGATCGGTGGCTTAAACAGGGACCATATTAAACATAACCTTGGAGGTCTGACCATCAGTTCCTTTTCCCCCTAAGGAGAGAAGAAGCCTCACAGATTTTGACCAGATAGCCCCTGCAGAACCTGCTGCCCAAGGTGGCTAAAGCTAGAGATGATAGCCTGTAAGAAACTCATGTCAGCCTGCTATTAATATTTACCCAGTCTGAAAAGTGTTTTGGCATGGTTTTAACAGGATTGCAAGATTTATTCCATTTCAAATGCTCTTTGGACCATAAAGCAGAGCAGTGCTGCTGTGTGTCACTGTTTCGTTGAATCAGCGGTAGCAACATGCCAGTTTTTCTACCTCAGAACAGGCCTGGAGGGCAGAATTAGCCTCCGCTACCCAAGGGACCGTGATGGCAGATGACAAACTAGTCGATACAAAAACTCTAACGAGAAACTGAAATAGGAGCTGTTGACACCTACCTCTCTCGGGCAAAGCAAATTCAAGAGGCACGTTTTGACAGACCAACATTACTTCAGCGCCTGGCGCACAAAAGAATTGTCACCACATGTACTGCCCATTGTAGGGTGGTTTATGATGAAGCAGGAGTAACGGGGTGGGATGTTCTTAAAAAGCACAGGAATAGGAAAGAGAGGGTTGCAAGCAAGACTGCTGGGATTTGCTTCATTTTCTTTAATTGAATTGGCTTAAGAAAAAAAGGCATTTACAAAGGCCAAGCCACAATTTGAACACGAGGTGTGGGTAGTTACTATCTGGCAATATGGAAACAGGGTTTCATTATTGATTTAGAGGTGTAATGAGATCCAAGAGTGGAAAACAGGGGCACCACGCTGTCAAAGTGGCTAAACTTTTGAACAGCTTCACCAAGATGGAGAAAGTGGGCAAGATAATACACTACTGCCCAACTACTCAGACTTCAAAATTAGATTAAAAACTTTTTTTTTTTTTTTTTTAAATATACTTTAAATAAAGTTTCTGGGAGCTGTTGCACGGCCTCTGTGCACAGAGCATCCCAGCTGTCTGGACCAGAACCCGCAAATTCTCCCTATAGCTCATTACTTTACACAATTGCCTTTATCTTGCTCAGCTTGTTCCTACCACTCACAGCGCTGTGTTAATAAACCTTTATTACTAGATCTGGTATTTCAGAGCTTCAGCAGTTGTCCGCCAGGATCAGGGAAGACTTGGTGTTGTTAAATGTATTTGTGGTAGCAAAAGATATCAGTGGAGGAGATCAGAGGGGCACGGGTGCTTTGCTCTGGAAAGCTGCTGAGCATCTTACACCAGACCAAGTCCGATGTAAGATACAGTCCTTTGTTCTAAGAGGTCTGGCTAGTTAGCCATGCTGAAGGTCATTGTTGGTCACCAGAGCTGGTGTCAGGAATAATTCCTATCTCAGGACAGACGGGAGAATAAATCCTTCCCCCAGAGTGCTCTCCTACTGCAATGTGGGATATGCCTCTCCCTTGGGACCACTTAAGTACCTCTCACCTAACCAATCATCTGTCTGTGGAGATGATCAGGAATTAACTTCTCTCTTGTGTCTGTCTCTCAAAACTGGATTAGGCTGAAATTCTTCAGTTAATGCAGAGATACCTGTGTGAAACTTAACACCTTGTGATGCACGCAAGATCAAATGAGCAAAGTCTAGGAGGGGAAATGACTAAGTGCTCTACAAGCTACGACTCTTAAGTGCAAGCACCGCCTGCTTTTCCAATTGCTTATGCTCCGTGCAGAAAAAGCAGACTTAGAGCTGTGGCTCCAAGGCTTGCAGCGTGGTGGATCTGTATCAGCCGCAGTATTGCTCTGCTTCCCTCCCCGCCGCAGGGAGCACGGCGCGGTGGTGCCAACCGCAAGCATCCAATTTCATAACGAGTAACGGCATGACAGCAGCCAGCTCCGGGCACTGCTGTATGCCGCACCTCGTGGAAAAACCATTGTCAAACACTGTGCAAAGCCAGTTAGTTAAACACTGCCAAGAATCAGCTGAAAGCAGTCGCAGTCTCCCCATCAACGTGGACGGGCGACTCCCATGAACCTGCAAGGACACAATATTCCTCCAGACACCAGCAAGTCCAGTTGCACATTTTATGCTGCTTTGGTAATGACACTGGTTTGAAACGATCCAAGCCTCAGCCCCAAAGGATAAGTATTTGAGAGCAGGAACTCCATGTTAAGCTGTGGGCACAAAAAGTGACTTGGGATTAAGTAGCATTTTGCTTTGCTTAGACTATTACCCTGGGTGGAACACAGCAGCTGGTCCAGATATCCCTGAAAGGCACTTTGCTGTGCAGTACAGCTGTATCCTCTGAGTTTTGTCAGTGCTGGAGACCAAAAAAATCCTGGTTTGATTTTCAAAGAGCAGTGGATAGGGAATGCTGACTCAAGATTTTAGCTTTTCCCCCCATGCCCCACCACATCCCAGTAGTGCTAGAAAGGTGCTGTGTTCCCATACCCAAAGCAAGAGAATAAAGAAAAAATCATTCTTTTGGCTCTTCCAACAGATAGCAGAAGACACTCAGTGAGAATCTGTCTCAGTGCAATGCACCAAAACTCAGCAAACTGTCATTAAAATGCAGCCTGATTTGTGTCCAGAGAAAAACAGCATTCCCTACAATTTTTCCCCCCTCTCGCAAGACCTGCCAGCAGCGCATGATGCCTCGGCTGCACTGCGATGTGGGGAAGCTCGGCAGACAGTGAGATGAGCCTCAATAAATGAGAAGCAGCAGGTTCAGAACAGGGTGGAAGGGAGGGGATGAGAGAAGGAAGCAGATTACTGGCTGTGGCCAAGGATATACTCATTATATAGAAAGGAGATGAAAGGCTTTACTTAAAGTGCCAACGTCAGTTCAATGTATTTATAAGGATTCAAACAAGTCCCACCGGTGCAGAACAGCCCGAAGGAGCTCTGCGTTCATGTAATTTAATGGCTCTTTGTTCACTGAAGTCCAAAAGCAGCGGCAGATTTCAGTGCGTCCCTGGCCAGGCCCTGCGTGGCTTCCAGGACTAAAACAGACATCGCTGGAGAGTGCACTGAACTACGGTGGGGCAGCTTGAATTAAAAGGTTGTTGTAAAATAAATCCTCTGATAAGAGCAATTAATGCTATCCTAATTATGTCTTTTCCCATACTTGCCACTATTCTTGCTGGCTGCTGACTTGTACAGCCACGAAGGCACTCCTCCCAGGCAAAAATAAGAAACTAAGCGAGGTGGGGACTTTAAAATATACTTTTGCCAATTTCTTTTCAATCCAGCATACTGAATACAAGATATAAAAAAAAACACTCTGCAGCCTTTTGTTCTGTGATTTTTTTTTTTATTACTGGCAAAACCATTAAGCTTGAGGTTTTCTTATTTTATCTTTGCATTCAGTTTTTTGGGGTGGGTTTTTTTTTTTTTGGTAATCAAAATGGCAATAGTTTATTATATGCTTTGAGGTTTCCTGCACACAGAAAGAAAAAAAGGCTATGCTACTATTCCTGTCTCTAATTCATCCCTTTTGCTTGCTCTGCTGTGGGCAAGACTTCAAATCATAACCAGCAATTTCGTCTGCCTCCTAGTTACCAAAAATTACTGCTGCACCCACTGGTGATTCACAGACCGAGAGCGACACACACGCACACACGTTTGGTACCAGGACATCCATCTGAACTAGCAGATGCCTGGCAGCTATACCTTTTGTTCATTAAAACATGGAAGCAAGCCAGCCTAAAAAGTCTCCCCGATAAATTAGTAGAAAACACACATGCATTTTTCAAAGGGGTTTTAGACTGATTAGTTGGAATAATATTCTCAAGCCATGAGGATGATACTGGAGCATTATACATCCTTGAGATACATTATCTGAAACGTACCATTCTTTGTCAAAATGGATGTGTCCAAAGGCAAAAATCAAGGCACTTCTATGAGAAATGTATCTGCCAGAATATCTGGTTATTTCTCAGAAAGACATGGAAAGGGAGCGAAACCCATCCAGCAGCGGTGTATTTAAACAAAACTGCAGCTCCAGCCAGCCAGGATGTCCCTCAACCTGTCTGGAAGAGCACCCTCCAGTAAGGCATGGCTCAGCATCACCCTCAAACACACTGCTAAGTATTGCCTAACACCAACCTATATCACGTCATCTTCCATGCAGTATTTGCAGAAGAACACGCTCATTTGCGTCCCCAGAACAATAGATAAATTAATGGAGATGACTGCAATTCATACAGCCTTGTGTCTGCAGCAGTGGAAAGGTCAAACAAATTAAGGCTCTGAATTCTGGGCAGAGATTTCAAGCTGGCTCACTAACATTTGCAACACAAGGGAATAATTAGAAAACATCCATCAGCTCCATTTCCGTTAGAAAGCCGTTTCTGTTAACATGGTGATGAGCTGTCCTCTGCATAGCTAGATCTGCTGTCAGATTATGGTCAATTATTTCTTCTCAAGTATTTCAACTTGCAAGCACAGATTTTACTTCCTCCAGCTCTCAGATACCCCAGCCACACACAATACCCCTCGCAGAAAGAGCACCGAAACCCTGCAGAGCCAGCAGACAGGCTGAGCCCCTGCAGAAAACCACTGCAGCCCCTAGGGACATCAAGGAGGAGAAAATGGTCCCCACATTAAAAAAATCTCTAGGTACTTTTAAAAAACAAAATCACAGGATTTCCACGCTGAACACAGAAGACCTGCAGCACCTCCCTCCTCATAACTGTGAAGCCTTATTCAAACACTCAGTCCTCTTTTACAAGGAAGCATCCTGCTGAGCCCATAGGATGTTTTTAGATCAGGGGACAGGAGAAATACAGGACACTGCAGCTTAAAAAGCACATTTTATACAAGCTGTTCCATGTGAGAGCTTGCACACCCAGATGCTTCACTCCCCACAGAGTTGGCATGACCTTATTTTTAACAGACCAAACCAACCTGTCCCCCCTGGGACACAGAAGGCTGCTCAGAAGAGATCTGCTGTTTTGGGACTGCCTCAGGACTCCAGGCTTTTGTATCTCACAGCTGAGAAGACAACTGCCAGAAATCTGGGTAGGGATCCATAAACCCGAGCAATGTCCCCAGCTACACTGCAAGGAAGGTGCCAGGAGAGATTCGATGCAGAAGCCTCGGCAGCGTGAGCAAAAGGAGACGAAATCCCTCGCCAGCCACCTTGGCAGGGAAAAAAACATGATCTGAAGAGTTGATTTAATATCAAAGCCTCTTCTGCCCCAGGAGAGCTCTTGGAGAGAAATCATGGGGGGGAAAAAGAGAGCAGGAGCCCATGTGAACAGTTTCCCCACTGCACTGCTGCCATGCAGGCAGTGATGGGACACGTGTACCTGCTCATTACACGGCTGAGCTGTCTGCTTTCTGTAGGGCCTCCGTGCCGATCAAGAGCTCGCACTGAACCAGCAGCTCCTGTGATGCCCCTTATTCCCCCATGTACTAAACTTGCTTTCCAGCTCTTGACATGGGGATCAGCAGCAGAGTCCCCCCTGGAGCATGGAGCAGCAGGCAGGTCCAGATCTCCTTGGATCCAGGATTCCCGAGAAGGGACACTTCCATTCAGCGTCATCCCTATGCTGAAAGAGTCACTCTCAAGCCCACTTACTCATTAACTTATTCCCTGGCACAGGAAAGCTCACAACCGATGCACATTTTTTTCTTGTACCATGGCTACCAAGGCTAATACTGATATCTGGCCATAATCCTTCCTAACTCCACGGAGGGCTTTTTGCAGCATGTTGCAGCAACAAGGTTTAGGGGTTAATGAGTGCTACATAAAATGCATGCCCTTGCAAGTTTTAAAACGTGTTTCTTCCCAAACGTTATGACAACGCCTCCCATCGTGCCCTTTCCATGCTGTCTGACCGAGCAGCCAGCTGCAGCACTGCCCTTGTCCCACTTTCCCAGTTTGCATTTGTGTCCCCTTTCCCCCAATTTTTTTTTTTTTTTAAATTTTATTTAAAATGTTTGTAAGTGCTGGGTCAGCTGAAGCTCCATTACCTAGAAATGGCACCAAAAGAAAAAAAACGCAGACTTTTTTGCCTTTGGAAATAAAAATGTTTTGGCTGCCAAAGAAAAGAAAGAGTTACACCCATGTAAAGCTTTCACTTAGGAAGAATTAATACAGCCAACTGTTTTTGGATGGACTGCCAGCTAACTACAGTATTTAAAAAAAAAAAAAAGGAGAGAAATAAGAAAAGAAAAGGCCCAAGCCCTGTCCTCTCTCATTAGACTCACTCCAGCTTCTAGCTTCCACTGGGTTCCTGTTCAGAGGGAAATCCTCCGTCACCTCTGTCTAGACTACTCACCTGATTTTTTACTGGAAGAAGTAGTGCTGAAAATTTATACTCTCAAGAAGCTGAGATGCAGCTTCCAGGACCATAAGCCTTTCAAAGCACACATGCTAGAACAAACATACAAGCTATATTTTATACACTTACAATATTTTATATACGTGTCTCTGTAGCATCGACCCTAGTGAAACTCCCTGCTATGCTATTTCCTTGCTGACCACCAATTCAAACATTCCCATCCACAAAATGCTTTAGAAAATGCCCCTTTAAAATAGTTAGAAGTTGCATGTGCAATTTGTCCTATGGGATTCTAGCCTGATCCCAGACACCTCCCACCCAGCCAGTTAAGCTAAAGATCTGTCCAGAAGGACATGTAATCTTGCATATAATCACTGCTGAATACGTAGCCATACTATCACAGCTAAATTCCCAGCCTGGATAATTAGAGATTTTATTCCTCTATTGTCCAACTGCAGATTTCATTACAGACTCCATGAATGCCTCTCCTCTAACTTCCCTGATAATCATTAGCAATAATTAAGCAATGATGATACAGAAGACAGAAGAGGTTAATCAGAAGGGAGTGATTTTTTTCTTCTTTTTAAACAAGTCCAGTGCCAGCGTTCATACTCATGAGCGGATATTTTCACAACTGCCCAGCAAAAACATGTGGCAGGGGAAAAGAAACCCTGGAGAAATCAGGCTTTGCTGTCCCCCTGGGCTTTAATGTTGAGAAGCAATGCTTAGTGCACATCTCATTAGCTTGCTTTAGCCTGTGCTATTTATCAAACATATATAAAATTATACATGTTCTCGTAAGAGGATCAGCTTCAAGACCTCTCCTTATGTTGACTCACAGTGCAATAGGGACACTGTTTTGCCACCTCGACAGAAATGACTTGTATCACAACACAGTGCTGGACTGGCTGTCAGAGGGGCTGACAGCAGCTGGACTTCATTGCCCATTTCACACACTCGCTTTCCTGCAGCACCGAGCATCCCTTGCCTCGGCACTGCAAAGGATCTCACTGCTGCTCCCTCATCGTTCTGTGCTTTCTGCTCTCTGCCTGCTCCCCAGAAAGAGAGCCAACAGATTTTAACATGAACTAGATCAGCTACTCAACCCTTTCTGCCAGACAAAGTGGTGAGATAAAGAGGATTCTCTGTATGGGACATAATTCTCTTCAGCAACATGAGCTGAAGGAAACACATTAAAATGCATCACTTGCAATTAAAAGCATGCCGACTAGAATTTTTCCACTTAAAAATAATTTAAAAATTCAGCTCTTGAATATGTTTCCTTTCCTTCCTCCCTGATTTGGAAGCTTCAAATTCTGAAGAATCATTATTCTGAATAATTCACTCCCAGGCACAGCCCTGAAACTCCTCACAAACTAGGACATCTCAGCCATATTCAAAATTCCCAAGCGCTGCTCTAACTTGCTTATCAAATGTCTGATTAAGAAGGTGGTAAGACAATCAGTCTATGCAGTGGTGGCTCAAGTATCGCACACTGTTGTGCAATTTCGTCCTGGGTTTTTTTTGCAGTTTCCTTCAAAAAAAGGGCAAGCAGCTGTTCCAGCAGACAGCTCCCGGATTTCCCTCCATGTGCGTCAGTGGTATGATGCATGCTACTTCTCAATCTGGCGGCCATCCTTCAGACAGAAGGAAGTAAGACTGTGGTCATATCTAAGCTGTTGGACATAATCTGTAAAGTAAGCCAGACGGCTTTCTGTGCTTGCACATTCTAAAAATGAATCACGAAAAGCCATGACAGTAGATAGAACAGTTTAAGCCAACCAGTCAAAAAAAAAAAGCCAAAGCAGAACAGCACTGCCAACGTTGCTCCACTGTGTCATTTCACATTCAGGAAGGTCTTACAAGCATTTGCAGAGTCTTAAATTAAGCCATCAGTACCAAGCCAAACAGCATGTAGACATTCACCAACACTGCTCAGTGAAGCAGCATGGTGAGCCTCCAAGCTTTGCCTTCCTACAGCCATTTTCTCCTTAGTGCCTTTTAATAGTGTATTTTCAAACACAACTTCACCTTTAATTAACACAAGATGTAGCAACTGCACAATAATTATGCATCCTCTTCCCTCCCCAAAAACATTCAGCCTGAAGGTCAGCTTATCGGTTTCATATTGAAAACCCAAGACACAGCCAAGAGTCCAAGATGCAACTGAGCGCAGACTTCCTACGTAAGGGAATCAAGCTTTTCAGCCACGCGATGACATGGCTAAGGCCAGAGCAAACAGTGGAAATGCTACAAAATAGATTTACACATCCTTGCTGGAAAATCTCAACAGGAGCAGTATCTGTTTTGGACCCACTTCTTCCCACAGAGCATGACAAACTCACACTGATGTCAACAAAAAGTTGTCATATCCTGCAAGGGAAGAATTTACCCCATGAGCCAAAATGGGAGCAGTAGCTGTCGGTCTGCCCTGACAAGGTGCAGCTGACCCAGGAAAGAAGCCAGACCACATATATCCTGGCATCAGCTGATAAACCCTAAATGAAACTATTTTGCCCCAAGCAGTATTCTGACAGCGCAAAACCACGTGCTTAGCAGACACTTCCTTTACCCCATGCACTGCTGGCATGCTGAGAAACGTGTTAGGCATTAACCTGACACACGCAAGAGTTTCTGCCTAGTAGCAGTACAGAGGGTCAAATTAAATATCACTCACGAGACAGGAATTTTTGCCAGGACTGCAATGGAGCATCTACGTTGCATGTGGAAACAAGATCTGTTTCACTTCCTTGCCACCTCCTGCCTAAAAATTCAACCCAGACAACAACATCCTAAAGCTGTTCCCATTACATGCAAGCCCAGAGAACATGTCTTGCTTCAATCGCTCATGCACTCGTTCCTGCCTGACATTCTTTCAGATCAGGATTTAAAAAAAGCCTCTTACCTACCTACAGAAGGCTCACTACAATTTAGATTTCAATAAAATGCAACATTAAACCCACCACAACCAGAATCATGTTAAATAGGTGCAAGTGGCCCAACAGAATGCCAACATTGTAGGCGATTTGGCTATGCAGTGACAACTCAGATGTTCCCTGTCCGTGCCTCCCTCCCACCTCCTCACGGCATTAGTCACTCAGAAGACATCAGAACAAAGCCACATTCAGGCTCGCCAGATCAGGTTTTGTTTGCTTCAAGACCACAGTGGTAGACAGCTGTTGCACATTTTACCCTAAAGTTTGAGTGAGCTTTTCACAAGATTACAAAAGCTTTGATTATGAAGGGCCTCTGAAGGACTCTAGCCCAACCTCCTGCTTGAAGCAGGGCTATTGGCACAGCTTTGAACCCCATGAGCTTCATGATGTGGCCATTGCTCCTTGTACCATCAGGCATACTGAAGAGTTTGGTTCCATCACCTTCACATCTGCCCTTCAAATAGTTGTAGGTGGCTGTTACATGACTCCTTAGCTTCTTCACCAGAGGAAACACATCCAGCTCCCTCAGGTCCTCCTTGGAGAACATCTGTGACTCATGAGTCTCTGGCCATCTTGGTGGCCTTCTGCTAAACCCTCTGCAGTTTCTCCATGACCCTTTCGAGCTGAGGGGATAATATTTTAGATGTATCTCACCAGCGTCAAGCAGAGGGGGTAAGAACTTCCCTCATCCTGCTGGCCAGGCTTCTAACATAGATAATAAACACTGCTTTATTTGTGATAATTGCATTCTGGGCTTGTAGTCAACCTAGTGCCCACCATGACCCCTAGGTCCTTTTCATCCAGTCCTGACACAGGCATCATTCCCCTCCACGTGCAGAACTTTACATTTTTTTCCTCCTAAACCCCACAACATTTCTGTCAGCCCAGCCTTGAGCTGACTGAAGTCCCTACACACCTTCTAAGTAAAATGAGAACAGTTTCCTTCAAAATACATTATTTGTATGATCCCCCCTCTATCCTTCCTTGGCCTGAAAGGATCCCCCTCCCCCAACTAAATCCCCTAGCAATATGCTATGACACCAGACTGAAGCGTTCCTCCTCTGTCATCCACTTTCCCCATTTAAAAAAAGTGATAAATACACACACAGATACATGCATAAAAATCTGGGTAACACAGCACTTCCCTGCCTTGAAGGTTTAAGTTTATTGGTAGGCAGCCACTGAAGATGCAAAAGTAACGTGACAATATTAGCATGTGTGCCTCCCCCTGAACCGGTGCTGTTTCCTGCTTAAGACAAACTGTAAAGGTATTAAATATATTTAAAGCATAAGGGTTATAAACAGTTCAATTTGGAACATTTTTACTTTCGGACTATACACCAATCAGTCTTTATGCAATCAGAGAAAGAACAGGGCAGTTTAATCCATGATGTTTTTCTCCCCTGTAAACAGGCATTTAATCCACAGAAGGCAAAACACAGCATCCTGGAAAACCACTTAAATTATAAGATTTGGCAAGTGAAGCCCTGGTCTTCCTTACAGTCTTCATTACGTTAGGAAAAGAAAGGAAAGAAAGAAGCACTGGACTTCTTTTGAGAACAGCTGTTCACCTTAAGGGGGATGTGAAGAGCCGCTTTTCCACAGCACACCCTCTTTTGTACAGTTGCTGGAGGGCTTCACACTCAGCAGCACAGCCAAGACACGGTAACAACCTCAGCCCCTTTGCTCTCAGAGGTTGCTTCATCTGCTGAGAAAGGTGGGGTAAAGCCCCAAAACTAAAAGAGGGAGGGGTTGTGAGCTGCTTCTGCACCCTACTGCGCAACTGCAACCATACGCCACATCCTGCATTTTTGGCTCAACACTTTCAGTTGACGTCCTACAAAGGGCTATCGAGGAGAGAAGCAGAGCCCAGATGTATACGTGGATCAGCCCCCTCAAAACCACAGGATCCCAAAGCTGAAGAGGAAAGATTAAAGAAGGGGTGGAGGTGCAGAGAACACATCTTTCTCCCTCCTCCACTGTGCAGATATGCCTGTCTGTTTTTCCCTGCAGCTTCTCCTACGCTCTTCAAAGCAGGCTCATTTCTGAGTCGTACAGCCTGTGCTGGGAGCTGCAGGCTGGAGGTCTGTAGCCTTATCACTCTGGCACGCATCCTGCCTTTGAGGGAGGGGACACCATGCTGGGGAGGCTCAAGCCACAGAAGGCAAAATCCCAGTGTCAGCCCTGCACCGCCGGCCCCAGCACAGGTGCACCTCCCTGGGCAGTAAGCACGCTGCTTGGTAAGTGTGGTGCTGGAAGCGTGCCCCAAAGGGGTGTGTTTTGACTTAAAGCTCATCCCAGTGTCCTCAGGACGTCACCTCTGAAGGCTCCCACGCACTGGATCCAGGCACTAACCGCCACGTCTCACTGCGAGCGCTTTGTTCTCATTTATGGCCTCTTGGACTGACAGCTGTTTAAAAGTTCTTCCCCCCTGCCCTTTTTTTTTTTTTTTAAAAAAGGAAGATGCTGACACTGCAAGTGACCACCCAGGCTTTCAAAGCACTGCAGGAGGCCAAAAAGGAAAGTCACCCATCAAGCTGCTTGTTATCCTGATGTGTCTTTACAGGAAAGGCAGTTCCCACAATCAGTCCTATTTACTGCAGGCTGTAATTTTGCCTGGATGGCAGGACGAACTCCTTGGGTACTGCTCTAGTTGTGTATGAATGCTTTTGAGGCAATATTTAAAATTACTGAAGACAGGTTTTGGGTCTCCCCCTGCAAATGTTCAATGTCCATGTGCTGACTATCAGTTTCAACGGACTCGCATGACGCCTGTCGGTGCGGAACGCGCAAATAGCCAGCCTGATGGGGAAAAATTGTGTGTGTAATGGTGCTAAAAGAGTGACGTACCTGTAACTTTTAACACCTCAGCCTCTATCTCAAGACCACAAGCCCCAAGAGCAAGTGCAATGTTACTTGGCATGAACAGGGATGACTGAGCAAGATGACATCTAACAGGGAAGCTGAAGGTTTCAATCTCTTCTGAAAATCTCTGCCATAGTAAGCCAATGACAGGGAACATATGGCTCGCAGCCATATTATTTGTTTTTGTTTATTATGCATAGCACAATATGCACAGTAACAAGTGTGTGTGAAGATGTGGCCTGTCAAATGTGTTGAAAACATTTACTGGGCCATTAGCAATGAAGAGGTTCCCTGCCCTTGTATTAAACAGATAGAGGTTTACCGCATGCAACCCAAATTTGAATGCATTGCCCGATTTGCAGCCAACAGTCCCAAGTCTCAAATGTTTTATGAGCAAGCAACTTGGACTCCTTCTCTAGGATACGTGTGAGCAATTTCAATTGGAGTTGTGTTCACACATCCAACTGGCAACCGCCGATTGCAAAAGGGTTGCATTTTCCAGTGGTTTACCAGTGATAAACTCCAGTTCAAAGGCCATTTAAGAAGCTTCAGTAACTGTAACAGAATGAATGAGGCAGGGAGGGTCCTCTAAATATCGGCTAGTCCCACCACCCTGCTCCAAGGAGGGCAACTACAGCAGGTTGCTCAGGACCCTGCCCAGTTGGGTGCTGACCGTCTCCAAAGATGGAGACTCCACAGCCTCTCTGGGCAACCGGTTCCCATGCCTGACCACCCCTGCAGTAACGAAGTTTTATCTTATGTTTAAATGTAATTTCCTGTATTCCAGTTTGGGCCCATTGCCCCTCATCCGGTAACTCAGCATCACTGAGAAGGGGCTGGCTCCATCTTCCTTACCACGCCACCAGGTATTTATACACGTTGATGAGATCCCCCCCAAGCATCCTATCTCCAGGCTGAACAGCCCCAGTTCTCTCCACCTCTCCCCGTACACCAGATGCTCCAGTCCTCACACCTTTCTCGAGGCCTGTCACTGGACTCACTCCAGTATGTCTATGTCTCACTTGTAGTGGGGAGCCCAGCACTGGACCCAGCACTCCAGATGTGCCTCACCAGGGCTGAGCAGAGGGGAAGGACTGCCTCCCTCGGACCTGCTGGCAATGCTCTGCCCAATGCATCCCAGGATGCTGTTGGCCATCTTTGCTGCAAGGGCATATTGATGTCTCACATGCAACTCGTTGCTCACCAGGACCCCATGTCCCTTGTCTGCAATGCTGCTTGCCAGCCAGTCGGTCCCCAAACTATTACCTCTATAAACTCAGTAAGCAACTAGACTTCTTTCAGATCAACCCCCCTGCCCCGGTCCTTATCTGTGCTCAAATAGCCAGAAAATCCCAATGCAGACAGCTGACTCACCAAACGCACATGGCAGAACTCCAAGTCTGCCCATAGCATTGAGTTGTTAGGAAAGGAAAGGCCACCAGCGCAGATACCTGAAAGGTCCTTTTCTTGTACAAAGTACAAAGCTCAGATCAGGTATGGATCAGAAAATCAGCCTAATGCTGTAATCAGTGTAATTAAACAGGCTTTGAACTGTTGAAGGAAGAGCACATGAGGAAATAACACTGTAAAACAACAGATAATGACAGTGTTACCACAGCAATTACTGTTTTCAGACTTAAAAGGAAACAGCAAGGTAACAAAGAGAGGACCAGTCAAATCAAAGCTTGAGATGGCATATTAAAAAGCCCTCAAACAACCTTAAAATTGTCTCACTTTGCATTTGCATTCTCTCTCCCTGAGAAGATGATTACCACCTTTTGATCTCTGCAAGCAAGACAAATTATATTATTGCGATTAAATATTCAGGTCCTTCTGCTGCACCAGTAAGTAGGACACACATGGTATGGCACTGTGCTGGCCCCTGCTACAAAGGTGCCGGAGATCTAGACAGCGGCACAGCAGCATTTTTTCCCCGAGATATCTCAGCTTCTGGACACAAAAGAGTTAAAGTCATAAGCTGCTATGACTTAAGGGATGCTCAGCTCCTTCACCCAGAGTGCAGAGCACCACGCTGACCAATATAGAAAATCTAGAAGAAGCTCTCCCAGAGGTGAAATTTAATTGCACACGCATATTATTTGATTTCTAGCTGCATGTGTAACAAAATTAAAAGGAGAGAGGGGAAATCCAGTTAATTTTACCAAAACCTAATTGGGAAGGGAAACCAAACAAACTACCACATCTCTCCTTTTCCTTTCAATAAAAGCTCCCTCTGTCAAAGCCTTAACATCTTGTAAGTGCATGCCAGCAAATCCATTTAAAGCTCAAACACAGAATTTTATTCTTCTGTGCCTGCACAGCAAAAGAGATCATTCTTCCTTTATCGTGCTGGAAGGATTTGGGCTGAAAACTGGCAAGAACCAAATTTTAAAGCTGGGTCACTACTACCCCCACCTTTTCATCCTGGTAGGGTCTCAGTAGCAACCTTCAGTTTCAGTCAAAGGAGATTAGGGAGATGTTCAGGAGCAGCACAGTGAGAAAACTATAAGTGTTACCTTTAATAATTACCAAGAAAGACTCTCATGGTGTTACCATAGGAATTAATCCTTATATTAATATTTAAAGCATGAACAAAGCAAGCACTCTGGAAGAAATGATGGAGGGAAAAGTGTAGCAGTTTGCCACTGCAATGCACTAATTGTAACTTAAGAAAAAAAAAGAAAGATTGAGACCCCTAAGGAAATTGTGCTGTCAGGATGACAGGGTGAGCTCAAAATCAGAACCACTTTCTTCCCCTAGACATCTTCTCAAGTGAGTAGCAAAGCCTACCTAGATTTTTACAAGTCTCCAGAACTGTACGCCTTTCTATACAGCTTTTTGGAAATACATGCCAACAACACAGAGCACTCTTAAGCAAACCATATAAATTACAAGGCAATGAGATGTGAAGAAAAGAGTTCCTTTCCAAATTCTGCAGGGTTATTCTGAGTAAAGACAAAGTTTGGCACCATACCAAGTCCTAAAAAAGCAGGAAGGTGTCGGACCAAATTTTAAACTGTATCTTAAAAAGATTAGAAATATCAGACATCCCCTTTGGATCATTGCTTCATAGCAAGTCTGAACAGCACCTTCTAAAATGAAGTTGGGTAAACCTCAAACAGCCACAGAAGCCAGACCTTAAAGGGACACTGTTCCCTCTGCAGCAAGGATGACGAAACACAGCCGAGCGTGCGTGCAGAAAGAGCTGTGCCACTGCTGCAGAGGGCTGCGTGCACATGGTTTTAGTCAGCTCTCTCTTTCACTTAGCTCTCCTTTAAACCAAGAGGCAGGCAAAAGCAGGGAAGAGATTTTGCTTCTAGCGGTGTTATGTGAACCTGGCTGCTTTCAGCAGAACAAAATCCCACGTAATTGCTGTGACATGGCAAGTGTACTAAAAATAAAGGTCATGCAAGATGCACAGCCATCAGAAAGGTGGGGGTCTAGAGTAAGTCTCCCCTTAAACCCCATTATTTCAAAAGAGCTTGCAGATTTCAACACCACTCCATGCAGGAACTGTGATCTTCAGTCTCCTTTTCCCTGCCAATTTTCCTCAGTCTTTTGTGTTGTGTTTCTTTAAAAGAAAACTGTACACCAAATGCTGCATTTCTAAACATTGCACATTTATTCCCTGCTCTACCAGTCTGTTACAAGGCTTCTTCTAGATTCATTCTCAAACCATTTTAAACATTTGGAATACCTCCCATGTGGGGGAAGAGCGCAGAGCTCCTGGTCCCTTCACAGACAGCTCAGAAGTGGAAAAAACCTTTAAGCAGCCATTTCAATATTAAAGAACAGGCCAGGGAGCAGAACACCTTACTCCCTTCAACTCACAACAGAAGGTGAATGTTTTGTTTTCCCTAGCATCTTTGAAACTATCGGAATTCTGGAGTTTGTATGGTGGCTTTGAGATGTGAAAGCAGCTTGCTCATGGAAAGAAATAAGATTTTTAGCTCTTACGGAGGTAAGTGCATTTAAGTCCGTTACAGCAGTTAAAGTGAATAATCAAATGCTTCAAAACCTCATGTTATAGAATACTGCAAAGAAGTTCGGGGGAGCATGCATGGAAAGCACAGGAAGACTAATAGCTAATAAGAGAGCTCTCCACTTCCAGTTTCCTAAAGCTGATGTCCTGAGTACTGCTATGACAGCAAAAATAACAAGTCTCCTTTTTTTTTTTCCCCCTTTCCCTGTTAGCAACAGCTATAAATGTCATCAACAGTACCAGCAGGAAACCTCCACAGAGGGTAGGATGTGAAGAAATAAGCTGCTTGCTTGTTTTAGAAACCATTAAATTTGCCATTTCCACTGAACTCCCACAGTCACTTCTTCCTGAGAAGTTCAGGGACTCAAAAAATAAAAAAGCCATCCTAGCAGAAAGAGAAACTGCCTCTGCAGCAGCAGAGTGAGCGGTGACGATCTTAGCCAACTCCTGTGGAGTCTTCCAAGTAATCAACTAAGTACAGGAGGAGTACAATTAAAACCAATTCTAACAAATGCCTTTTTGAGGCCAAACCTACTGCTGGAAAACAGCAGCACTCAAAAAGAGGCCTGTACAAGCAGCACGAGAAAAATCAGATGCCTCCAGCTTCTTCAAATACAAACCTTTTTATATCGCAACTTGCTGCAGTCATGTGGTGTTTTTCCCTGACGGTGGGATACCAAGTCTAAGCCACGCAGAACAAGTAGGGGCATTTACAGCCTAGCACAGCAACACCCAGACTGACTTGAACTGCCTTAGCTCAGGGAAGAAAGCTTACTGCAAATGCATGCAACTGCCGCAGCCCATTTGCTTCTTGCAGCTTCCTACTCAGGCCCCTACTTTCACACCACCCTACAGCCTGCACTACAGATGCACCCACAGGAGCCATTATTTGTGAGCCTGTAACTACCCACATTTTGAAAAAAAATCAGATCTGTCAATGGGCTGCCAAAGTATCAACATAATTTTCAAAGACGGTAGTGCTACTGAAAAGCAGACCACCGCATGCTTGGAAGAGCTTTACAAATGCCAGGTAGCCAGATCCAGCTATACATGCCTTCATTCAGCAGGTTAAAAAAAAAAATTTAAAAAAAGATCAGTTGAGCTGTCTCATACAGCACAGATTCTGGTACACTGTCACTTTGACAAAGATTGCTTGTTAATACAAAAAAGCAGTGCAGCAAGAGCAAGACCCAGCTCCTCGCAGGGTGTTTAATTGTCCTGCAGCGCATTTATGGAAGGGAACAAACCCAGAGCTGTGCTAACCTTTCCACATTCTTCCTTCCCTGCATGTTGTGAATATGACCAAATGTATTTTGTTTTAAAGGTCAGAATTTGTCACAAGAATGTTAATGGCTTCATGATCCTTAAAGTAGCACTTCTAGGCTCACCTGCAGAAAGTATTTGAGAAACAGAGGTCAAGAATATGATTTCTCAGCTAATACTAAAAACCCAATAGCCAAGAACCGGAACATTTCACAGTATCAGTGTGTTTGGAAGGAGAGGACGCCCTCCCCAGCACAACACCTCAGCACAGCCCTTCTCCCCACTGACAGAGCCAGAGCAGCCCCAGGCCTGGTGCAGGCTGGACTCATATCCCTTGCAACATGTCCACAGTATTTTGGGAGCTATTTTATTGATGTGTCTGTTCTGGAGGGATTATCAAGTCTGCTGGCAGCAAATGCTAATCAGGGCACACCACCTCGTAAAGCAGGCAAATAACTGGTGCTACGTTACATTAGGAGCTGCTGGCTAACACCATGTTTCAGTGCTTCCAAAAGACAGGAAGACGCAGCTATCTAGTGGAAAATAAAGTTTGGGGAGTTTGATGGATAACAGCCCTAATAAAGCAAAGATTTCTGCAGAAATGCATAACAAGAGCTGCAGGTTAACACTAGACGATGATGCAGCAGAAGGTCCAGTAACTGAAAAGCCCAGCTGCATTAAAAGGGAGAAAAGCAAAACAAACATCTGCTGCAGGACTAGCGTTTAAACAGACTCTACCTAGAGTTCAAAATGAGAGAAGTTTTCAATAACTGAAACATTAAAGGCCTCTGTATTGTCCATACTACTTCACTACCCACTTAAAAAAAGTTGGATAGCATTTCCAAATCCATCTTCATGATTTAGGCCATTCAGGAGTGTTATGGAAACCTGCCTAATTTGCCTAGACAGTTTTGACAAATCCAAGCAGTGTGTTTAAATGTTCAGCGAGGAAACACTTTTCAGGAGATGTAATACCTTTTATTATACCAACAGATACAAATGAGGAGCCCAGGGGCGGGGAGGGCAAAGAGACTCACAAGCTTTCAGCATCTAAGTCTTCTTTTCCAGTCTGAAGAAGGGCTGTTGGCCCGAAAACCTTTCTGCTCAGACTAAATAATATTAAAAAAAATTAGAAAACTTGGCTCCTCCTCTAAATCTCACTTCATCTGTATCCTGAAACTGTCAATGCTTCAACATTACTTCATTAAATGATGAATACACCTTTGGACTGTGTATTTGAATACACCAAAAGATTTGCAAATCCTTTTTTTATACAATGAGGAAACTTAAATCCACGTATGTGAAGTGTACAACATCATCTCTCACCAACCTTTGCTTCCCTGTCCCGCAACATGTCAGCCCTCATGTCCTTCACCAGCACGTATTAGACTAGATGCAACCCAAGCCTCAAGCTGTTAACGTGCTAGACTGCCAACCACTGCTCAGCTAAGTAGCCACTGAACACTGAGGAGAGGCATATTCCTCCAGACTTTCTCTTTGAAAGCTTCACAGAAAGAGCCCTTTTTTTGTTGCCTTGTATCTAGGTTGGGTTACGGGGAAGCAGCGCCTACAAAAGCTTGTCACCACACGCATGATGTACTGGGACATGCTGCTATCCTCAAAGAGGATCAAAGAGGGAATGCACAAAAAGTCATTTTGGAGTTGTGTTGGGAGAAACATGACCTCAGTGTAACGTACCTCTGGAATTTCCTCGCTGCACCTGGGGACTGCAGCGTGCAGGAGCAGATGCCGGCCGCGTGCCCTTCCCGTAGGCAAACACTGCAGGACTATGAGGTGTGCTCAAGGCAGCGAACATCTCAGCTGGTCACCTGGCTTCCTCGATGAGCCATTCTGTGCACATCGCATGGCCTTTTAAAGGAGATCGTTGTCTGATCACTGGAGACATTTGAATTACTGTAATCTAATCACTACCAAGGACAGCTAGCGGCTGTTTTACGACCTGTACTAAGGATATTGCTAGATATGAGAAGCTCACAAAGATCTTCACCAAAGGTCACTTTTAATGGTTTGACATGTTCTGGGAGGGTTTCACATTACGGCCACCACCACACCAAAGACATGCTCTACTGGCAGGAATACAGATACACCCTCCTGACCAATTACTCCTAGAATTTGGTCACCTTACCCAAGGAAAACAAATTATGGTACTGTCAGGAGATCCTCTCCAACAATTAGGCGTGGCTGGATAGCTCAAGCAGCAAGAAGAGAAAACAACACCAGCACTGTGACAACTGGCTTCTGCAATTTCTCAGATGAAGAGCAGACACCACAGCAAGCTACGGCTGAGGGACAGAGAAGGAAACCCAGAACTGCGCCCATCCTTGTGTCTGGTCTCACACCCATGCAGTTCTCAGAAGAGAGTTTGATCTCCCTGCCAAGCAGCCGCTTCTGCTTCCAAGCCCGGACGCAGAGAAGCTGCCCAGCGTTACGCGGACGGTTAGGCACTCAGCCTGACTGCGTGCCACACAAAGCCAGCAAGGAGGACCACAGCATGCCAGTCCTTGCAAAAAGGCAAGGCTGCAGCAGACATAACTCTTAAGAAACACCTCTGAGGGTCCTTACCAGTATATTCACATGCACGCTTCAGAAGGACCTGAAGAGTGAAGGCTAGCAACACTGGAAATCTGTGCCAGGTAAAGATAACCTGCAGTAAGACTTACCACTGTTAAATGCTTGGAAGACAATCATGAATAAAAGAAACTGAGATATTTTAAACACCAGCTTCCCCCACTCCTCTCTTAAAAAGTATGAGCCAAAACCAAGTCCAAATATGAGGACCTACAGGCTAATCTAGTAGCTTAAATGATAGGTCAATTTTGCATTTGACTAGTATTTTTATATTGTATTAAATTATGTTATATATATTTTTTGCTGTACTCCTTAGTAAAAAAGCCTGAAATAGATGCCCGAGGTCTTTTGGGCTGTTATTAACAGCAGAGACAAGAGTCTTTGAACACACACCCTGCAGGGATCTCTGCACACGTATCCCATTACATCCATTTCTATTTCCAAAGTTTTTTCCTGATAAGTGTCCGGAATAATCTGAAATTTCTGCAGCATGCAAAACTTCTGGGATGAATTTAAGTTAGCATCTCCAGCATTTTATGAACAATCCCTTACAAAGAGGAAAGCTAAAAGACAAGGTCCGTTGTCCCAAACAGGTTCTAGGCAAGGTTTTGCCATAAAATTCCTGTATGACTTTTGGGAAATGTCCATTCCATAGAATGGAATTGGAAATGGAAATTGGACAGGTATAAGAAACTGCTCTCCCATGCATCTAGTAAACCAGATGAAAGACTGTCTAAGTGGTATTACAGATTGGACAGAGCCGTCTCTAACCAGGCATGCTCTCCCCGCCCGTGGGAGAGCAGGAGATTTGGGGAGCAGTCAGAAATGCCCACTGTCAGAAAGAAAAGTCCTATTTTATTGTCATGTAGGCAGGACCTGAGATCATGTGCTGGAGTCAGAGAAGGGTGAAATGCAAAAAAATTTTCAAAAAGGAAAGAAAAAAAAGAAAAAGAACTTGTCAAAAGATACTTTATTACCATGGATTCCGAGCCAACTGTACAACGAGGATTTGCAGGAAGCAGACAGCTCTGCCAGACAGCTGTGAGAACTTCACACTCATCGGACAACCAACCTCGGCTCTAATCACCACCTCCAGTGCTACGCCAAGAAAGATTTGCTCAAAATCTGCAAGTTAGAGACAATTCTGTTTATAATTTATAGTCTTGGGATGGCCAAAGGCTCTCTCTTACCCCAGATGAGAACCCATCAGGCTTGGTAACAATATGAAAAGAAAAAAAACAAACCAAGTAAACACAAATACAAAAAAAACCCCAACAAAAAACCCAACCTCCCTCTGACCTCCAAACTTAACAAAGCAAAAGTAAGGTGACACACAACATGCAAGTACAGGCAGAGCAGAGAGCACAAGGCAAAAGGTGAGGTAATACCTCAGCATCACACAGGGCAATAGTGTCAATAAACCAAACGTACATCTGGAAAGGACATACAGAGGAAGTGGGGCTATAGACTGATAATAAACAGATGAAGTCTGATCAAGGAAATAAAGATCCTTCCATCATACTTTATCCTTTAATGTGGTGGTCTTGCAGACTGAGTATGTTAAGCACACACCCTATCCACAGCACTGCTGTTCGCAAATATGGAGTTCAGGTAAAGAACAAGTGATTTTCCTAAACGTGACCCTACAGAGACAGACTATCACACTTTATTGTCCCGAGCTTTGCATTTCAGCTGTGGCAAAAATTAAGGACAGAGGAAAGACACCGCCTCACATGGCTGCACATTCTTAGAGAGTTTTGTACACTGATGGTTTAGCAATCCTACCCTTTTTAATCACAACTGTGGTGAAAGGTAATGTATTTGCCCGTTATGGCTTACAACTGGGAAATATTTATGGAATGAGCAGCATGTTAGCGTGTCTATTTCCAGCAGTTAAATGAGGCTTCTGAGAGTCCTCCCTAACATTGTGGACATTTGTTTCATTGCATGAGACTTCGTGCTTCACTTTAGGATTAAACTGTCATAGGGGGATTTACTGATTTAACTGAATACTTGCTTTCTGAGACACAAATTCCAGTTGTCTGCTTCTCAGTTCTACCTAGCCATTAATACAAGCCAATTTCAATTTCAGGTTTCCTGAATGCCTGGATTAAAAGAAAGAGGTGAAAATAAAAATAGATTTTTTAATAAAAAAAAAAAATCAGCCAAGACAACAAGAACAAAAACAACAACATAATCAAGCAACATTAAAAAAAGCATACAAGTCTTCCTAAAGATATTGAGAAGACTCTTCTGCTCAGCCTTTATTACTTCCAGCTTCCTCAAACACACAAACTTGTCAACGTCTGACACGCAGAAGGGACTATTGCAGGCCTGCCTTTTGTCTGCTGTCCAAACTTGTTCGATCCTCTGAGTAGCTGCAGCATGGAAATCAGGCAGAAGCTTTACTAGTGCAGCCTCTGCTGCCCCGGGCAGATGAACACCCATAAAGCACAGGAAGGCAAGCTCTGTCTCAATAGAGCTAATCAGATCAACAATTACTTTCCACAGCGGCGTCATGTTCAAGCATAAACATGCTTATCTTTGTGCTTAAGATACAGAAAAGGCAAAAGCACTGCCGCAAAAGTCCCTTTTTCATGTCTGATTCTGTTGTGGGATCTATAATCCTGAATACAAAAAAGGATTAAGAACAAGGAGTAACTTCATTCTGTCCTTAAAACTCCAGCATTTTGAAAAGTCTATGGGATTGCAGGTATTAGTACAATTTGGGGTTTTTTTGCCATATGAAAAGGTAAATAGCAAATGAATACTATTTATTTTAAAGGTTGCAGGCAAAAGGACAACATTATCAAGTTAATACTATAAAAATATCATGTTCCAACTACAAAACTCATTATTAACAACAAATTTTTAGGAAACAATTCCTAAGCTGTTCACTTTTCAAAACTGTTTTTCCACCAAAAAAAGCCTTCAATTTAAATATTAACTTCTGTGACACCAATTTAACAGATGTGATGAACTACCAAATCCTCCCCTTATTCCACACGAGAAACAGAAAAAAACCCACAACACAAACAGAATGAGCACTGCAGTTGGAATGAACACCAGCCTAACTTCCTCAGAAATGCCTATAGCTTTAAAGCCAAGATAAGATTATTTGAATGATATCAGAGGTAGAAAGGACTTGACAAAGATATACTCCTTATCTTCTGAAATAACTGACATCCAAGTGTCTACAAAATTCTTGGAAAATTAATTACCTAGTAGAGGAGTGCTCAAATCACAAAGGCCTTTACCTCTGTCAAAAGTTGAATTAAATTTAAGCTGTTGGTTTAAAACTAAATACTGATACAGACTCATACCAAAGAAATCACTTTCTGAACAAATGAAAAGTTCAGGGAGCCAGGGTGAAAGTGCCCTACTTTCCTGGCTGTGCCAGCACTTAAGGGGTACCTAGTTTTTAATGAGCCACCACTTCAAGTTAGAATGGTTTAGCAGGTCAGGTCCACCAGTGCTTTGGGATAAGCACAGCAGCAGGGAAGGGACACTCCGGTGGGTTCAGGAGCAGCCTGAACCTATTTAAGATGCAGCTGATGCTGCTGGAACTGGCCCATCTTTCTCCTAGCACTGGCACATGAAGCTGTGGGACCAGCCAGCTCAGAGAGCTGATTCAGCTGAAAACTAATCACTTGGTGTGATAACTACCAAGCATTTTCTCTGAGACACTAGATATTCGTTCCACTCCTCGCATGTATCTGCTATTTCAGAAGTGCCTTAATCTGCTGTCTAACATCACCCTTACACAAGAGGGAGGCTAGTTTGTACACAAGCGGGTTCCCAAGGGGTGATGATGGCTATTCCCCTGGCAGCGCCAAGCCAGCAAGTGGGAAGTGCCATCCTCCCGCACCCACCTTGCCTGCCCTGACACCAGCTGGGGTTTTCCGATTAACCACAGGGGTCAAAACCCAGCAGTGTAGGTTAGGCAGTTTAACCAGCCATGTGACTCTATTCAAAAGACAGAAAGGTTTCCTACATGAGGGAGAAGAAACACAGATCCGACAAAAACTCTAAGAGCCAGAAACCCCGATCCATCACTATTATTGATCACCAGAAAAATGAACAACCTAGGCACTGTTCTTAAACCTTTAGATATCAGTAGAAAAGGCAGATGTGTATTTCCATCTTTCCCACCTGCACACATCTAGCCCCAGGCCAAATTTCTTTAAGAAAGGATATTAACTCAATTAAATTTAAAAAGCTCCTGGCTTCATGTTGCATTGTTCAGATGTTCCCTTTCTGCCACAGTGCCCTTTGGAGCGCTGTAAAGGACAGGGCAGATTTAAAGAGAGGGAAGAGGAGAGAAACAAGACAAGGCATTCTGATTAAAAGCAACCCAGCCCCATCTACAAATTCAAAGTTCAACTGACAACAAGATATAGCATCACAGTCTCGTCAACAAAGTTTTCCACCAAACCCTTCGTGTTCCCAGGACACGTAGGAGGAGGAGGAAAAAAGATCTGTTGGTGAAACCAGGAGACAGCATGCACTCAAACAACTTGGTACCAGGTTTGAGCAATCATGCAGAACACTACTTGCAAAATCGGCCAAAGTCCAGTGAGCTGGTAAGAACTGAAGACACTGACTTGGCATTTCTTAGTATTTCCTAATAGAGGAGGGTCCCTTTGGTCTATTGTCTCCAAGTAATCTTTCCTCTCAAAGCAAATGAAAGACAATTGCCAACATCTCAGAAGCGCTTGCGTAAGCTTAAGATTGATATTACTGGAATACACACATTCAGATGCCCATTTCTTTTCCTAATACCAAAAATAATCCTATACCATGAAGCTTCGTTAATCACTACCTTCAAATACAAAGCACTAACCTTTATTTAAAGTGTTTTCACATACCAGCAGGAAGGGCAATACTTGAACCTGCATTAAGCAAAAGGAAAGGAAACACTACAGATATAACCCTCTCCCACCAGCAATTAGAGAGGCTCTTCATGGAAAAGCTGCCCTTTACGATGTTTGCCCTACTTAGCATTAGCTCTCAATTAGTAAGAGGCAATGCTCCAGAGGATGGTAGGAATCCAAAGAAAAATATTAACAGGTAGATAGTAAGAGGCTGAAGGCTGTTAAATGAGCTCACAAGACCCTCCAGGTGGCAATAAGAGGAGGAAAACGGGTTGAAGTAAACTGAATGCCGCTTCTCAGTGCAAAGCACGGAGGTGAAGCAGCGCAAGTCCACTACAACCAAGAAGAAAACAGCACACAAGTCATTTAGTTGCAGGGAAAGACTGAAAAGCACCAGAAATTAAAACCTGTGGAGACGTGCGTACATGGGAGATGACCCCAGGATGCAGAGTAGCAGTACAGTTTTTAAAGAGCGATGCTCTTTAAGACACCAACATCACAAACAGTTTAAACAGCAGCAGTGACACAAACCCATCCAGGGGAGGGAAACCTCTGGAGAGGGGCCCATCGCTTAAATACGGAGGAAGAAACCAAAAGGTGACACCGAGCCGGTAAAAGCCTTCACTCACGTTTCTCATGAAAAAGAAGCTCACAGTGCTGGAAAAAAAGGGTCAGAGGAACGTTAATGTATTTAATCTCCTTTCATCCCGTTGACGCAGTGAAACCATATGACATGCATCCAGAGTTTACAAGCCAGCTGGCGAACAACTTGGACAACTCAGTAAGACAGAGGTGGCACCAGAAGGAACTTAAGAATATAAACATGTAGCAGCCACACTGCACGGGATTAAAGGCCCACCTGGCTAACGTCTTGTCTGACAGCAGGCAGTTGTGAATTCCTCCGGAAGCGTCCAAGCGGCAGGGCAGATATAGGATGGTCCTTACCCTCGCACTGCTTTCCAGCTTGCAGCAGACAGCAGTCAAAGAGTTTCCTGAGCTGGAGATTGCATTTGGACCATTATGTTTAATAGCCCCTGACAGACTTTCCCACAAAAGGAGAGCTGTAGTATTTTTACATCTTAAAGTGTGAGCTAGAAAGCAGTTTAATCACCAGCGCAGCACAAAGGCTTTGGGACATATTAATGGTATCCCCACGTTCAGGGCCGGGGAGCTAAAAGCATACATTTACTCTGATACTGCACCTTCTGCATATGTTCCTGCCAGAAAGCTGGCTGCAGAACTAGAAGAGTTAGGGAAAAACCCAACACAGCAACAAACTACCCAAGCATATGGCAAAGCATGGACAGATGAACAAAGGAAAAAGTAATGTCATTAGTTTGAAAGGAGCCAAAGTATGATCTACTAAAATGTTTACAAATATTTGTAAAGCAATAATCTAAATGCGAAGGGACTGCTTAACAGTGTAAATAAGGTGGTATTCTCTGATCCTAAGACAAGACACTATTTGGTTACAACTTAAAGGGAAAAACCAGATCTCCCAAGTGATTAATGAAAAAGTCACTGAGAAAGTTGTTGAGATGCACAGAAATGTCTAGAACATGACACTTACAGGACTAGCAAGGAGGAAGTCTTGGGTTCTCCCTTGAGATTTCAAAGGAGAGGAAAAGTAAAGTTTACAGACATCATCTCAAGTCCCATTATTCTTCTCTATTACAAAAACACCCTACCCCATTCCATTTAGGAAATTTCAATTTTACGGCATAATTATTTTTTCTTGTTACTTTTCCCATCTGTAGGTCAAAGCCCATACCAGACGCCCAGTGCTTTACCAACATTTCAGCAGGATGGCATTTCTGAAATTGGTGCATACAATTAACGCATGCTTACAACTCCGGCATTTTAGATCTCAATTTACATGACAAGGTGCACAAGATAACTGTTAATTTCTTCAATTGTATAAGTACCAAACCAGTCAGTTGTACAGAATGACTGCATGAACCACAGATGTGTTTTCATTTACACCTGCCTTGTAACACCTGATACGATTAAAAAAGTGACAATGCTCAAAACTGATGACATTTATATTGGCTCTGCTAAATGGCTATATAAATAATGGAAAAATTATCAACAGACTGCAGTTCTCAGAGTATTAACATTTACTGAAAAACAAATGCAAAAACAATTAAAATTGAGTAGAGCAACTAGAAGATTTGCAGTTGGAGCCAGTTTATCCAGCAAAAAAAGGATTTTCAAAGGATAGGTCCATGTTCAAATCAGCAATACAATGCCGATACAGATCAGGGTTGCTTGTACTTCACAAAATACTTCCTGCACTACGGAAACAAGGTCCTTCAGTCATTATTTGCATGTCTGAATTAACACATGGCAAACGATGCAGAAAACTCAATGTCTTTATCTAGGGGTTGCCAAGAAACTATTTCTTCAAGTTACAGTCATCTTGGAGACTTTAACATTGTATGTGCATTTTATAAGCAATGACATTTATTAATGTATGAAATAACTTCAGTGGTTTTATCTTTGTAAGAACATTTTCACATCCGTAATTTCTCATTTCTTTCCCCCACATAATTTGAGCTCCAAACATCAAATGTAATATCCAAACACTGCCACAACAGTGCTAATCTTTCCACTGCCAACGGAGACAGCAGGGTAACAACCCATAATAAAATTGCTTCTCCTACCTCTCCGAACACAAAATTTGCTCCTGAAGTTCCATTTCTTCCCAAGTCACAGTACATGCAAGACCTTACTGACATCTCCTACCAACAGCAGATCTTATATAGTTAATAAAAAATGAGACATTTTACAGCCTGACACCCCACCCCCCTTATTTATAAAGGGCTTTGTGCATTTCAAAGGGAGATTCCCAGCTAGATAATGGAAGAGTCATTACTGGAGCCTAGTCCTGCAAAAGCCCAAGACACTGAGCTTTAATGTCATGCCAATCTTATGTACAGAACAGCTATTTTGGGTAATTACAGAAGTTGTAATAATGCCTTTGGAGTCCCATGAAGTTGAGCTCACTGTAACTAACACATGTAGTCTTGCAGGCAGACGCTTTTTCAAAAGGGAATCAATTTGTTTTAATAAAATACTGAACAAAAACATCCTTTAGACCTTACTATTTTCTTGTAGCACTTGTATGTAGTCACATAAAAGATTTCTAAGACTAATCTTTAGCTGATGTAAATCGGCATAACCTTGCTACCTGATCAAGTTACGCCCATTTACATCAGAGGAAAATTCAACCTTATGGCAGGTCTTACTTCGAAGTAAGTCTTGAAACTCACCTGTATTTCACTTTTAGTATAAATAAATAAATAAAAATCTTAAATTCTATCTGATACGGCACTTGCCATTTCGAACTGAGCTCTCTATTATAGCAGAATTAATTTCCTATTGTGTATACATTAAAGACAGTTCAATCCAAATTGATTAAGGAATATATTCTGTAGAAAGTGCAAGAAACACTTATAAGTGTGAGGCTGTTTTTACACATGGAACCAGAGTGCAAAACCAGCTCTTTTGCTGCAGGACAGGTGAAGGACGAAGGCCTCAGTACAGTCTGTGAGCACCAAGGCTACAAGATGCGTGGATCAGAGCTGTTCCTCCTCTCATTCATATACCAACTCACGGAATACATCTTAACTCTCCAAACCTGCAGAGGGGTTGTGGACCACATTTTTAGTTTCTGAAAAGCAGCACAAGGATCCACATGCCTTCGTCCACAGGTGTCCCTATGCATGTATTTTGTCTTGGTACGTGAATTTTCAGGTGTTCACTCAAAAGCGCAGAGGCTTCACCCTTACAGCCAGTTAGTGCTTTCCAGAGATGAGAAGATTTTGGTCTCTTCTTGGGAGGGAACCATCTGTTCTTTGAGCAGGTAAAAAGCAGTGAAAGCCAGCAAGAAAACAAAAAAAGTACCATAAAATACTAAAAGCTTGTTAGCTACCATGCACCTCTGTTTTCACTGACATGTTTAGTGCAGCCGCCACGTTTTCAAGTCCCTTCTGTTAAGCGGGCATGATTAATTCCCCTTCAGTTTTCCAAGCCTGCTTCTGCTTAGAAGCCAATTTAGCAATTAAATTAATCATCAAATATTTCTTGCCAGACAATAAAAACGAAGTTTCACCTCGCCTGGGCAAAATGCAATTCCCAAAGGATTTGAGAAGTTAATGAGCAGAACAGTTACAAAAAAAAAAAAAAAGTAAAAACTGGCAAATCAGACAGCCAAGAAAGAGACAGGAAGTGACAGATTTAAGAAAATACCTCTAAAGTAGAGGAAATGAGTCGTCCTTTAAGAAGAAATCATACATATAAAGCACATAAAACAGAGTATTCTTTGTAGACTTGACTGAAGAAGGAAAGAAAAAAAAATATTAAAAAAAAGACACATCCTGAATAGCATTAAAAGCAAGACAGCTTCAGTGGTTAGCCTCATCTAGTTAAGATGGAAATTTGAACAATTTTAAAAGCAGTGGCCAAAACCTATCCGTAAAAGAGAAAAAACAAAAAAGAGAAAAAAAGCAACTAAATGCATGGAGAGGAGTGACTCGAGCCAGTAAGTGGACACACAGCTGCTCACGTTAAGCAAAGCGATGCTGCACTGTGCCTACTCCATGCATTGCAGGTAAAGTCCTAACAGTGATACTCCTGAAGGGATAAAAGGAATTTTTTTAAAAAATACAATATGCATAGGCTCCTCCTGGGAGAGATGTGCTGAGAAAAGCCTTGTGTTGAGTTTCTACTTGGATGAAGTTCTCCTTGACTGAGAGGCTTCTTCAGCGAGTTACAAACTGGAGGCGTTTGTTGTAGCAAAGGGGTACGATGCACAACTTGAGGAGTACATAAAGATACACCTCTATCACAGGCATGACAGGCAGTCCCCAAACTCACAACAGCAAGAATTGCCTGGTTGTACCCACAGAGCTCATGGATACCCCATGCACCAGGTCCGGGAAGAGACTGGCAGCAATGCTGAGGAAGGCGTTAAGGGCTTTAAGTGACACTGACATTTTAAAAAGGAAGCTCAAGCTAAGTACAGCCTGCCTTATGTGAAGTTAAGTCTTCCTTAAACTTTTTTTTTTAAAGCTAGTTGCTATAATGCAGGAAATGTCATGTATAAAAGAGCTTTATCTGAATGCAAACACCTTACAGAGCAAGTTTAACCTCCGAGATTGTGTGTTCATCCCTACAAAAGAAAATTTATTGTCCAGACATGTTCAGCAAGATTTTGTTGGGGGGGGAGCGGAATGCAAGAGAAAAAAAAAATCTCACTCGCTCCATTTTACGACTGCAAAAGGCATGTCTGAGAATTTTGTATAGCTACAATGTTCTTTTCCATTATAATGTTATCTCATTAAATATAAATTTACCTGGACCTGATTCTTTACTTTTGGAATTATTTAAGACGTCTTTCACTAGGTAGAGAAATTAGACCAATTAATAAACATGAAAGCCTTCTGCCACACGGATTTCCCCTGAAAAGGGCTTTAACAGCAAATTTAGCACGAAAATGCTTTAAGCAAGCTCTGGTTAACCGCCTGGTTTTCTCTGGCTATAAAGGCAGCAGCAGTTACACTGAGTAACAAGCCTGCTACTGTAATACATCACCCATCACAGCCTAACTGGCATGATAAAGTGTTTGCTCGTGAGGGGATTGTGCTGCTAGTCCAAACAAAGACCACTTCATCTTGCATTTCCTAGAAATCTTTTTTTTTTTTTTTTTTAAAGAAAAAAGCTCACATCCTGAGCTGTGCCTATGGAGAGCGCTGGAAAGCCTGAGCCACTCCCCAGCCTTCGCTCTTCCCCCACAAAGCAGAGAGCTGCCTGCCTGCCCTTTCATACAACCGTTCTGTTGCAGCCATCCCCCATGTATTTCGTTCAGTTATAAATGAAATAATATTATAATCACTTGGGGTTTTATTACTGTTACCTGGAGACATTGCCAGCAGTTTCCTCCAGCAGCTTGCTGAGTGGATGAGATTTGGAGCAAACCTAAATCAATTAAGCCAGCAAGGTCATCTTTATTGCAGAGCGAGAAATAAAGCCTGGATCAGCCTCACGGGTTATTTTGCCATTTGCCCTCCTCATTTCCTCACTCCTCCCGATGGCTCCAGTTCCCAAGAGCTCTCAGGGAGAAGATGTAGGAGAACCACTGGGAGAGCATCTCCCCAGCACCGACTGCGGTGCACCTTCTCCCTTCAGAGAGCAGAGGTGCATATCTATCTACCTATATATCACATGCACATGTGCAAATCCGTAATCGTTCCAGCATTTCCCCACAAATAGAAGACAGAGAAACAAACAGAGTGATCTGTCATCTCTCCAAACTACTATTCTGTTAAATTTGCTGTGGTTTGGGCAAGCGGGGATTTACCCACGAGGTGAAGCCCTGTGCAGTGGTAGCTCTGTTCTGAAATGTACAATCCACAGATGAGCGTGCCCCAGCGCTCTCTGTACGCCCTTATGTTTTAATTGCCCTTCAGATCTTATGAATTTCCTACTTTCACTGACATTACATGGCAATGAGTTTCCCAGGCTATCCTGGCACAAAAAGCAGACCTCTCAGCCTTGACCTTCAACCAAAGTGTCGGGGGGCAGGAGGGAAGCTGTGTTTGGCCACCCAACACAGATCCTTCCTCTTGCCCTTTTGGGAGGCCAGCATGACGTTTCCCATACCTTACACCTAGGAGGTCTGCCATCCCAGCCTGGTTAACCAGTACATTTGAGTCCCCACTCTCAAAGAGTAAAGGACAACTGCCAAAAGCTGGCCACTTACAGCGAAGACGTGAGACGGAATGCGCCAGCCTTCCTAATGCTACACGCCTCGTCAAGTATCTTCCAAGAGCCACAGGACAGCTTATCCCCAAACCCAGAGAGCATGCTGGCCCACTGGCCTGCCTCCTTCTGTGGCTGGGGTTTCCACTGAGCCCAGGCTCACCCCCAGCAGAGCTCCTACAGGGAACCCATCCTTGGTCCTGTGAAGAACCAAGATGGCCACTGCACGGGAGCACACACAGGAGGTGACAAGGCAAATGGGGCAGATGAGAGCCAAGGGAGACCCAAAGCAGCCAGCTTGACCAAGAGGGCAGCCACGAAGCTCTCCTAAAGCACAGACAAGACGTTCTCTCTTTACCAAGTTGCTTGTCTAAATTGAATTCGGTTTAACTTAAAACATCATCAAAAATATCTGTATCTATTCTTGTTCACTTAGTGCTGCCCACGGTACTGTGTGGTGTCCTGCCATTTACTGCGCCTCTCCTAAATCTCTTGGCACGTGAGCTTTCCACAGCAAAGGCTGCAGCACACAGCCCTCTGCACTTTCTGCAAAACACGCAGACTCCCAGCAGGGACACAGCAACCCTCACAGGATTACAGACTCCACGTCACAGTGGGTCAAACACAGACGGAACTCGCTCCACTCTGTCGGTCTGTCACCTTCAGCCCAGGACCACTCTCAGGGAATGAAAAACAACCCAAATTGGATCATACACGTAACCACAGCACCACGGGCCAACACGGATACTGCCCTAACAGGCTCCAGCAACTTCTCTGGCAGGATGGGCTCAAATCCACCGGGCAACTGGATCTGAGAAGAACGGACAATTCTATGGTTTGTTTGAAACGTTATAGAAGACACAGGTTGAATGTTAATCAGAAAGAAAAAAGTACTGATCATCAACATATCAATGGGCTCAGTTTAGCTTTCAGTGCTCATTATTGTCTGGTGTGAGATACAGGACTGAGTCTGTACAGATATTTCCAAGTTTCAAAGTTATAGCTATGGTTTTATTCCCAAAGGCTGATGTAGAACGGACTGCAGCAACTCCACAAAACACTTGAGGGTTTAAAAATAAAAAAACAACCACGATAGCATCATCCAAGTGACGATGCTCAGGAACAGGGTCTGGAATATTTTACAGTGATTCTGTTATATTCCAACACACACAAGGATGTGAACATTTACTTTAGCTAACCACAGAGTGCATGAGTATGCACGGTTACATGAAAAGGGGTGCTTTCCAATGCAATGTGTGGCAATCGGGGGAGTCTAACCAGAATATTAAGATAGCCATATTTTATTATTATTTACCATCAAGGCACCACAGGAACCACTGCAGCTCCTTTGTTCTGCATATAATCATCATACTGATAAAACTGGCACCAATCCCAAACTGGACATGGCTTTTTTGTGCCACCAACAAAGAGAGGCAGACACAAAGACAACCAGTGACGTTATCTTGGCTACCAAAGAAAACAAAATCCAAGCCATTGTTCTTCATTGCACAGTCTCTGCTTAGGCAGGAAGAAAACATACTTTAAGAAGTCACTTTCAAACCTCGTTTTTGGATGAAGAGTTGACTGTTTTGCATGGTAACTAGGCATGAAATTATACCAGCTACAATGCAGGCTGCTCAGTGTTTTTTCTATGTTGGCCATCAGTCAGGTGCATGAGTGCTCCCACTTAGACTTAACTCGGATGCCACGCCAGAACACATCCCATCAGCATCACGCTTGTTGCTTTAGTGCGGGATGGTTTTGCTGGCATACCAAAGCAGCTGAGTCTCAGAGTGCACTGCTTTCTTGGCAGGTATTCCTCCTTGTCGAGGGGAGACAAACATAGGGGAGTTCTATGTCTAGAAAAAAATAAGATTACTGTAGCCCATCAGAGATTATTTCCAGCTTTAGGGATTAGAGCTGTGTCACAGCAAGAGCCAGGGAAAACAGCAGGTTGTTCCTTAGCTTGCACTTTGTAACATTTTACTGTTTACTTGCACTTATTTTAGACTGATTTCCTTTCTGAAAGTGTATCCCAGTCCTTCTCTGCCTACCCTCACCACACGCCCAGCTTCCATACTCTCATTAGAGAAACTGCCCGCAACTAAGGTTAAGCACATTTAAGGTTCACATTGTCCTCACACTTCCTAAGGAGACAGTTTCCTCAGCAACTGCAAGTGACTGCTTCTCCTCCACCCTCCAGCACTTCCAACCTCAACTTTTATAGCTGTGCTGACCCTCTGCAAAGGTGAGCACCCGTAAAACAGCTCCCTGATTTACACAGGCAGCCGGACTCTCCCTCATGGCAAGAAACTGGTTCACTTTGAGCAGCAGTTACAAAAGGAACAACATCTGCTCCGTAACCGCTCAGCAGAGCATTGCACAAGAGCAGTTCCTTTAGCCAGCCTGATATTGCAAATGTCAAAGGAATTTGGTTCCCTTGTATCTCTACTCACAGGACCTCTGTTTAGAATACTTGAAATTACTTGAAGTCCACCACACTAATGAGACCCCACCGGGTTCCACTCCGGCTCTCTTGCTTTCATCACCTTTCACCTTCAGGAGGGTCTTTCCCATTTGCTCCCCAGTGCCAGCGAAGAGTCTCATCTGCACCCCCTGCACACTCAGCTCCCCCCAGCTCTATTAAGAAATCATCTTCAACGAATGCTCTGGGCTGCGGTTCAGAAAGGCTGATGGAGAACCACGGTTTGTCTCTTCAGGGCTCTTCGCTTCCAGCTCAATTTGTTCAATCTTTGATGTCCTCTGGGAACTGAAGCAGATAATGCTGATTATTTTTGCAATTTCTACCTGTGACTTTTCTGCACCTAACTGGTGGTGAGGGGACATTTCCTGAGCCTGCTCTGGGAAAAGGCCCATTCCAGCACAAAACTCGTTTCTCCCTCCTGAAAACAAGTCTGCTCCTGCCTGACCTCACTTCAGCCCTGACAGTGGAATTTTAATTGAAGTGACTGGTGAAAGAGGGGAGGGAAGGTGTGGTTTGGCTGCAGGACGCACAGTCAGGACCTCTTACACTCTACACCTTGCCCTGACGGTACCTCCTCCCGTGCCCCAGGGATAACCCCGTGCCATGCGGGGAGAGCTGTCGTTCCACAGGGTGGAAGGAGCATGGGAAAGGTTTGCACAGTGCTTTGATGCTGAAGCAGAAAATTCTAGACCTGAGGCAACAGTTCCCTCAATGTACTGGGAAATCAGGTTCCTCCATGTTTCCCCGCAAGCAAGGTCAAAACCACACTTCTTCAAGCTTGCTCAAGAACAACAGCCAGTCTAAAATTAAGTTGAAAAGTAACTTCTCACCCTCTTGTGAAAGAGGCCACAAAAAGCCTAAATGCATCTTCAAAGCCTAAACAGATCTTCAATGAGAAATACTCCCCAGAGAGGAGAGCAAGTACAGGCACATGTTCACAAGGCAGAGCTGGGCGCTGACACCAGGGCCTGGGCAGGGCAGAGCTGCTGCTCTCAAGGGACAGGGACTCGCTGGGGAAACATACCATGGACCTGCCCCAAGTCACCTTTTGCTACACTCAGCTACCAGATTTCAGTATTTATCCACACTAATGGAGCAGAATAGAAGATCAATGTCAAAGCAGAAGAGCTTAATGTGAAACAGGGCACATCCCTCTTGTGCTCTTCCTTTATCCCATGAGACCTATCTCATGGTAACTTCATGAAAAGTTGTTTTTCCATCCAAGCTCTACTTTGAGTCAAGAAGCCAGCAGTGACAGCATCAGAATGCTATTTGGGAATGGAACTGAAGAGCTATCACATAGCTTTGTGGGGTTAAAAAAAAACAACATAGAAAACCAAACACAGGAGCCAAGAAATGGCAAACCTTAAGATGTCTGAAAGCCAAAGGAGACAAACACCAGAGATTCAGAACTCACCAGGACTTTGTCAGCTTACAGAGCCTCCTCTCACCCCCTGCCCTACATTTCAAAGGATGAGTGTGCATTTCTAGGCAGGACCGGTTTCAGCAAAGTCTCTTTGTGAAAAGACCACGAGGACATGTGCAGGAAAAAAGCATATCGGGGGAGGAGGGGAGAAGATGGGGAAATTAATCCAGAGGCTGCAATAAAGTTCCAAAACTTTAGGAAGTCCGGGTTTTTTTCCAGTTGTTAAGTGCCCTGTGAAGGACAGGGGTCCCTCTGCGCTGGTGCACACACTGTCTTTCAAGCCAGATCTGTCTCTGGAGCAGAAATTCAACACACTTTTCCCCAGAGAAAGTTCTATTGTCCTACAGTCACATTGCCAAATTCAGACATTTAATTCAAAGTGTGAAACAGAAGGATTCCAGTCCTGCTTTTAAAGGGAAAATCTCCAGGCTACTGCTCCATCACATAACTAACACCAGCTTTGCTCAGGGCAGGACACAGCACAGCTCCCTATCCTCAAAAGGAAAGGGAGGCAACATATAAACAACATATCACTGTACATCACAGCCTCAGAGCCTGCATACCTCAAACAGTAACCAGTGCTAACAGTCTGAGGCACCTCGGCAGATGTATAGCCAAGCAGCTATAAAAGAGCCTTTGTGCTGGCTGAACAGAAACAAGGCATTTTCTGTAAGGGAGACGGCCTTGACCACCTAGCAGAATAAACGGGGTTACACATTTCACACTTCCTCTGCACCAGGAACTGCAAGGGCAGATGGCACAAAGCAGACGCCGTGGGCTGGAGAAATGACCCGTTCGCTTCTGCGGAGCCACATCAGGGATCTGGAGGAGCCACATTACAACCAGAAGGAAGATGACATTGCCCTTACCTTCCATCTTCCTTGCTTGCAGTTCCCGTATCAGAACTGCACCGCTTGATTTAAATTTAAGGAGGCCTGCACTTCAGCAGAGACTTGCCCCTGCGGTAGTGTCCATGCAAAAGATCATCACAAATACTTCTGATTCATTGTCCAGAGCTCCAGACAAAGGCTTTTCATCCTAATGCTTAGGCACCCAGCTCCTATTTTATATATTTTGAAACATCCTTTTCATCTTCACCCTAGTTTCCAGTTCTGAAATTAGGCTAATTCTTTAAGGCTGCAGGAGCTATGGTGTTATTTTTGGCCTAGAAAAGAAAAGAAACCACGTGGCTTCTTTCTCCTCAGTACAAGCACACGCAGCAGCGATGCTACCATCGGCAAACTTCAGGATTTGGCCAAACACATTACTCCATAGGATCAGAAGTGGCTTCCAGTTCGGCCCAGTAAAGTGCAGCAAGACAAAGTGCAACTGCAAAAGGCTCTCGCAGTGACTATAGTGCACATTTCAACTCTTAATGAGTCAGAGAGGGGAAAATAAAGATTATTTGAAAAAGTAAAATTGCACTGTCCAAAACCTGGAAAAGCAACAGCTCACAAACATTCCCAGGGAAGCAAAAGCCCTGCTGCTTTATGAAGATTAAATCTGCTATTGTCCCTCAGTTGTGGGTTGGTTGTGTTTTTTTTTTTAAATAAAGTTCCCCTTGGCCAAAGATGTTAGGAAGCATCTTCAATAGGAGAAGGATATAAAACCAAGTATGTCAGTTAAGTAACTTGTGATAAGGTTAAACAAACAAGGTAAGGTAAGGTAAGGGTAAGGTTTCTTGACAAATCTGTAATAAGGTTAAGCAAATTTCCTTTTGTCAGGACAGCAAAGGTAGGCATGCAAGGGAACAATATTTTTGCTGATCTGGACAGCGAACATGAGAAGTGTATGTTCTGGAGTCACTCCAGTCGGACAAGATTGTTTTTAGTGAAGCATCTGGTCTGAAGGCTGTATGAAACCATTAAAAAAATTGGGTCAGGCATTTAATCCACTCTGCACCCATACACTGAGGGGGACTGTAAGAAAAAAGATTCATAAAAAAACCTCAGACCTAAGATACAGACAGTTCCCCATCGAGTATTTATGCAGAATTACACATAAAATTAATTCTCAACACCCACTTACTAAGAACTTTCTTAGTCCTTACTGAGGACAAAGAACATTGCCCATATGCAGAGATGCTGAGGAGTGAACTCTGCTGTCCCTTGGGCAAATGTTTTCTCTCTCTGTAAGACAGTAACATATATTAAAAAGTATGGTTACAAAGGATTAAGGCAGCTCAGTTAATGCAAACTAGCACTCTCTCCTGCATTCCTCACTAATACAGTGGTGACATAACCAGCCAAAACATGTAGCTTTAATTCAAATAAGGTTTAAAGAAGTTATTGCCAAGTAATTACACCCATTGAAGGCCTATGAGCAGACGAACCTTCATTAATACTCTGCTGCTATTCTCAGAGCACTTTTCTAACCAGTTGCACCAATCTGAAGTGGCAACCATGAACAAGAGCAGGCAACAAGTCTTCATGAACAAACTTGTGCTTGCCTTTCAGAAAGCATACTGACACAAGGTCTGAGCACGGCCAAGAGGACAGTGGGCAAGGGCACAGCATCCAAACACTGGCTGCCTACTCAGAAAGGCTGGGGCACCCCAAAGGTAGACGAGTTTTCTGGTAAAGTGCTTCTTTCTTTATTTTTCTGGTAACATGCTTTTCTTTGCAGCTGGAAGAAGGTGACAGCAGCAATTCTGGAACTGCAAGCAGCTTTCTACTACCCTTTTCTGCTTTCTAATGAACTGCTGGCTGAGTCCAAACTATGGGTTTCCATTTATTTCATTGCTAATCCTAGCCTCTGTCTAAGAACCTGTGCTTAATCCACAGAGAGTACCGGATGCTTCTGAAGACTGCTTCCAAGAACAAAAATACAGCACTCAGCTGGAGCTCCCTAAAGCCATTCAGGAGGAAGGATTAAACCCAGAGACTTGGATAGAGCTTAGATCCGGTGGGCATGACCCTACCTGTGCTCTCTTCATTACACAAGAGCATGTCATGCCTTTTCCTAAACCTCTTTCTAAGCTAATGACTCCAAAGCACTGGCTCTAGGAGCCTCATCTCACAGCTCTGCATAAACAATTAGGGTTCCCATCCTGTACTGACGTATGCTCTCAGCTATAAACCAAACAGACACTAAATGAAGTGGTTTGCTCTACCCTAGCAATGCTCCCAGCACATCAGACCACCAAGCACAGAAGCTGATCGCTGGAGCTTCATCCACGCTGCAACCCTGGGAGCAAGTCCCTGCCAGCAGCACAGGTAAAATGGTGCTACGCAGACTGCAAAGCTTGCCATGAAGCAGAAAAAAATAGTGGAGTGCTTACTTGGAAGAGAGAGCTCACTGTAGTGGCTTTCCTCTTGTCAGCAATACTCCACATCAAGGTGCAACACTGCAGCGTGGACAAAGTATAAATGGATAAAGAAACATTTCCAATTCAAAGCGTCTTAAAAAACACTTTGGGTCCCTAATAGCAATTTCAATTACATGCAGGATTTGACTCTTTTACTGAAGTCACTATTACCACACAAGCTGCAAGTAACTGGCATGAAGTTCAGTTGGTTCTCAAGAATCCCGCTGATAAAAATCAGTCACTTCACTTTTGCTTCATTCTTGTAACAGTACTTTAAACTTGCTCAAAACACATCTGAAAGAACCACTGACAACTAACTTGCTTTCACTGAGGACACCAGCAGAAATTCACTTTTATGTAAGAAACTAACCAGAAATAACCAGAACTCCACTTTCAGTTCTGCAAGGACCCCCAAATACACTTTCAGCTGAAAGTTCAGGATTTAAGAAAACAAAACCAGTTAGTTCCCCAAACCCTTCCAATTATGGTCCCAACTTCCGTGACACATAAAGGTCATTTTGGTTTAGGCATGCAGGAAGATAATCCCCACCCTTCAGGCAAACAGGATTTCTGGCAAGATTTTAAGAGGTCTCCAGCTGATAACCATGAAAGTTCACACCACCAGGAGTCCAGATAAGCTTTTAACACAGGAAATTAGTGCTAAAATGTTTTAAGCATTTTAAGGATCAATTAAAGATGCTGCAACAGTCCAGCAAAGTAGAAACTAAGTTCTCTGCTCCAAATCAGATGGTTTTAGAACACAAAACAGCAGCAGCAGCTCTTCAGCTGGGAGGTGTCTACAGGAAATGAGGTTAGACAAGTCCCGGACAATTAATCCTCTGTGCAGTCAGATTACATACTTACACCATCCGCAGAGCCATCAGACAACAGTACCGAGCCCCAAGTTAAACTGCTACCTGCCTGCTCCAAGGACTGCACATTGCAGGTTGTCATCTTGCATCTTCCCTGCTCATCCACAAACCAATGGTTCTCCCACCACAGCCCAAAAAGCCAAGCTCCTTACTGACATACATTAAGTGCACTTGGGTACAATGCATGGAAAGAGTCAAGATATAGAGTTCTCAATAGTTATTGCGGCTGCAAGCTATAAAAAAGGAAATACGGCAGCACATTGAATGTCATCAAAAGGATGAATTTACAGTTCCTGGGCTGAGCTGAGGAGTCACCTGCTGTTAACAGCTCTTTTCAAGATATCTCTCAGCACCAGACCAGTGACAGCAAACATGGTGAACTGGGAAAATATAATTGTACAGATCACAAATGCATCCTCAGAGACTGCCCTAGCACACTGGCAGCCCAGAGAGCACAGGGAAATGCTCACAGAGCAGCCAGTTCAGTGCTGTGGCAAGGCAGCATTAGCCCACTATGTACTATCTTCTCCAAAATCATTAAGAAAAGCCTTCATAGCAGGTTAGTGCTACCCACCGATACTGCTGGCTATAACCACTGTCTAATGCAACTCTGGATAATTATCTGCATTCATTCACTCAAAGTTCAAAAGAAAATAATGTTTTATGTTAAATGGTTTTTATAAAAGTAAAAATAGATATTACATCAAAACCCATCATATCCACCCATTTAAAAGATCCACCTTTTGTTTCTTCTCTGTAATAATTCAATTGTTTTTATTTAAAAAATCCAATTATTTCTCAAAACTCCATACTCCAAGTATAATACAGCTACCACTGAAAGCATTTGAGCTGAATGTTTCTACCATCCCTTCAGTGACCTCAGCTAGTTTATATTAAGCCCCTTCCCCACATCAGCACTTCATTTCTATTTCCCATCACCAAACAAGTCTGGCTTTTCTCTCCCATGCTTACAGGCTCTGACACCTCCGTGCTGCTAGCACTTTAAGCTGCTCACAGAACTTGGCTCTAATAGATTGAGGGGAGAAAAGCAAATATTCTCTCCAAATTTACACTATTAACATACACACCCCCCTCCCCCCCAAACATCCAGGTCACAGTTACCCTCTACATATAGATCACCTAAAAACTTATATACTGAGAGCTCCAGCTGAAGACACTTCATGTCCACTTCAGCTGAGAAAGTCAGGGTTTTGTTTGGGGTTTTTTTTGGTGTTTTTTTTTTTTTTTTTTTTTACTGTCTAGTCACATGGGACATTTCACAAAGATTCTGTTTATACTGAGGTAGCCATGAAGTGGTTTATTCTCCCACCCTCGTCTTTTATAAAGAGATAAACACTAAATAAAATGGAAAAGGAAATTTGCCAACTCAAAGTTTGGTCAGACATAATTGACCCACGGGAGATAACTGACTAACAGATATTACCGGGTTTTGTATTGATTAGGTTTGTAATTTAACCGTGTCCTTCCAAAGTCTCCAGTCATGTGGGATTCACCTACAAGACGCAGTGCAGTGCGGAGCTCTGATCACAGCACATTATTTCCTCCAAGTACTGAGTCTCACAGCTCCAGCAAGCCATAAAGTAAGAATCTACCCTGCAAAAGAGAGATGGTTTTCCCATCAGTTCAGAAGAGAAAAATACATTAGAAAGCTTCTGGTCTCAGACTTACCTCTCTCTGCCTATCCCCATTGCCATTCAACAGAACAAACTCAAATCCTCAAGTATCTTCTGCGTGCCTTAATTAAGAAACTGGGATGTTGGGCTATTTTATTAGAGTTCTTTGTCCTGTCATGCAATGAAGGATTAGCCTTTTCTGACTTGTCCTCAAGATAACAACTAATCCTGATGGCTCCCTAAACTCAACAGGCTGCACAGATCCTAATTTCTAACCAAACCACTGCACTTTGAGACAACAACGGGGGAAAAAAGCAATACTTCTGTTTGCTGGATTCATGGCTGAAGCTTCCTTAGAGTCTGCACAACACCATCAAAGTCCCCATTTCAGCAACCCTCAGCTTAGGCATTAGATCAAGTCATCCAGCTAACTAGGGACAGATTAACTGTGTGCTCACAAAAACTAGGTCAGTCTCAAACAGTCTCTACAGCCTGGAAATGCATGTACATGTAAGCACAAATCACACAGCCTTCCTCTTTTAAAATTATGGCCAGCAGAAAGTCAGAGACTTGGGTACAATGCTCAGAGCTATATACAAAGCGGTTCTTGATTTCTACAACAAACAAAAAACCTTTACCAACCTGAGTTCAGAAGTCACTAAGAAATTACTTGGTGATGTCAAGTCAGTTTTCCCTTTGAAATATCTGATTCTCAAATATTTAACTATTTTCTGAAGTGAAAGAGCTAGGTCAGGACTTTGGTGCAGATCTGAGATCTGTCTCCTTTTCCAAGCCCTCCGAACCCACACCTTGGTTTAACAAACCCAAACTGCAGCCTTTGCTTTCTCCTTTGACCTCTCTGCCCTCCTCCTCAGCAAACATTGCTACTAAAATTAGACCACAGTGGTCATACCACACTGCCTTCCCCGCTGTCGTCACAGACTCCCTGTCACATCAGTCATGTATTTTAGTCTCACACCGAGCTCTACGCATCCCCTTCTCTGCCCAGATAATGCTCTTCTCTAGTCTTACCTGTGTGTCCTCTGACAAAATACCATTCCTCATTACCTTCATGAAGCTCAATCTCCATCCATCCCCAGAATGGATGGCCACCTCCTTTCAACTTACTCTGAAGCCAGACAGACATCTTTGAAGTGTTCCAAAGATAAAATTTAGTGCTTAAGAAAAGCCGATTTATAAACATCCACCATAAAACACCAAGCATGCTCGCATCCTCCCTCTCGCACCCACACAATCTGCGTCGTAGGTTTCTTGAATGAAGAGATGCAATGGGCTACACACACACGGAGAGATGCAGGTATTTCTTGCCGTCAGGGTTTGCCAAGTTTCTATGCTCTGACATTAAAAAAAACCTACAAGCTTTGAAGCTGGGACAATACATATATATTACAGGGCCTGATTTCAGAAGTGCTGCTGGATGCTCCCACCACAAAGATAAGTTGAGTCTTATATTTGCTGCCTGGAGTCCAAGGCAAGGGTTCACAGAGCAAGAGCAACCAAACATCACAGTCCAACCCCACTGCCCCGCACAGACTGCGGCGAACCGAGGTACTTCAGAGCACGCTGCCCAAAGCGCCTCCACACAGACCCCATCCTGCCCTGCTCTGAGGCGTATAGCTCTTGCTGCTGAAGTCACTGCGCGCTGCATGTCGTACGCTAGCCAGCTAGAAACAGCCTGAATCTCCTTTTTCGTTAATGAAGGAAGGTTCTTTCTCAAGAGGATAAAGCAACCACTAACTGAAGGTTAGTGGTTAACAGTTGCATCTGTCCCCAGTATTTCAGTTTTGATCAGTCGCTGCAGGACTTTTATCTTTTTTTGACTTCTGGCTATCTTACAGAAAACCATAAACTTCAGTTTTGCCCATGGGGGAGTCCGTTCCAGAAACGGTATGTTCTGGCACTGCCAATGTACTTGGCAGATATAATGTGCGCTTTAAGGGCTTTCCTAACTTCAGTGAATTTCAGAGTAGCAATTACCTTCAACTACTCCAGATGAAAGACCACACAAAACGTTAATTCAAATCACCCTTCTCCCAGAAGCCCCCCGCTATCCCTCGTCACCACTGCCCTACTTTTTCCCTTGCCAACACCAAAAAGATTGGACCTACTCCTCCTTGATGCCCACGTTTCCTGATGTGATTGCTCCCTTTGTCATAGCTTCTTTTCCACGTGTATTACAAAAAAATCCTGTCTCACTTCAGGACATTTAAGAGTACTTGTTGCTGGTTTGGAGGAAAGCACAGCCCCCTCCACACAGACACACTTGTAGCTTCTTACCTCATTTCTCCCACTACCTCAATCAGAACAGAAGGAAAAACAGACAAAACATCTGGGCATTTGCACCAGCAGTTAGAGGTAGCACAAGCTGCTCCATTGGATCCAGCTGTTTCTATTGCACTGTAGGACACGAAGCAGTTAGTATCACCTGAAAGCAATGTGTGTCAGAAAGGTTTTATTACTGAAGAAATTAATGGGATATGTATCAGCACTGCCTTGATTTCTAGTAGCTACGAAGAGCTTGTATTAAAGTTACCAGTGCTCTTAAGATGAGGATATTAAACACAAATTAGAATAATACTCAGCAGCAGCTACAAAACAAGGCTGAAACAACACTAAGCTACAGAGCGATGCTTTGTAATTCAGATACATTTAAAGGAAACATTAGACTCAAAATGAAAACTGAGATCAACAATACGCTGGGATCGTTTAAATCACAAATGAGATAGCTTGTCATCAAAGCTGAAACCCATTCTCAGGCTGAATAGTCAAGAACGTCCATGGCACCACATGGCAGTGCATGAGAAAACAAAACTAGCATGTCTCTGTGATTCACGCAAGATGAACTAGAAGAACTACTGGTGGGAGGAAATGAGAGAAGGAAGAAGACTTAAATATGTATGCTTTTCCTGCGAAAAACACCCATCAGTGTGCCAGCAGTCCAAAATACCAATATTCAGTAGAAATGCAGAATCACTTCCTAGCAAGTTCAGTACAAGCCTTTTGCCCTCCTCAAGAAGAAGGACTGCGCTCTATAACGCTTCATAAACTGTCAAGCTCCCATCTGTAAGCTTCAGAGATTTCACAGCTCCATTCTTTTCATGATTTTTTTCTTCCAGTTTGCTGCATAAAATCTGTAGCTTTGGCTGCTCCACCCTATAGAGGGCTGAGTTTTACAGCTATTTGTCAAATAGCAGTAACAGTCTCAGCTTTGTTTTTACAACGATGATAATCCTTGCCATAAAGAACTTACATTTTAAGAGGCATGTCTCATCTGTGACTCACTCGACCTGTCTCAAGTAGGGCAACAGCTACAAGCCTGGTCACAGGAGCCTAAAATCCATCACGGGCTGCAAACTGCTCCTGAAGCAGCAGCCTGGGTGCATCAGACAAAGCTCCCTGGAGCCCAGGGAGCCTCAGTTCTCCTCAGGCTTGCACATACTGTTGCTGCCTCTTTTCTGGGGTGAGATGAAACAGGAAGTCCAAAGAATCCTGGTGTCAATTCCTTTACTGTATTTGCTGAAAAAGCTCCTGACAGCAGGAAGAGCATGAACAAATCTTTACAAGTCTTGAAACGGGCAATAACCGGTGCCACTAATGAAGTGGTCTAAGAGACACCGCAGAGAGCGGCGAAGTGACAGAAACACAGGAAGGGGGGGGAAAAAGGGTTTTGAGACAGACTGCTGCGAGCAGAAAAAAAAAACCACACAGCCAGGCCTGGAGACACATTTGGGCACACCACCAGAGCCAGAGCCAGGGAAGATGAGCAGCACAGTAAAGACATTGTGGGATCCTAAAAATCAGAGAAAGGGGGCAGTGACAGTCATGGAGATGAGTAAAACAACTCTGGGCATGGAGCCCACTGCAAGAACACTGCAGGGAAAAAAAAACACGCGAACTGAGGTCCGGCAGGGCTCTCCATGTCCGAGGCACTAAGAATGAAAACCAAAGAGCTGGGGGTGACTGCAAAGACCCGAACTCCTTGTTCATGCTGCCACTTGAGACTCTCCAGAACAGGAAGTGCAGGAAGCGAAGGAGCAGTTTGAGGTTTGGGTTTTCTGAGGCCAACGCCGTTTTGTTTGCTGAGCCTCGTGCTGTTGCTGCTTCTCTTTCGACAGGAATTATGAAGAATGTGGTGGCTGTGCCCCAGCAGAGCAGGCACAGATAAACTTTTTGCTCCATCAGAAGCTCACTGAAATACAATGCTTTGCAATTCACTTACAGTGGCCTGTTACTTGACATTCATGAATGTACAAGACATGGAAAATGTCGCTTTTAGACCAAGCTTTCCCAACACAGCTGTTAAGACAGCTGTGTTATTTCACACAGCTATTGCTTTATCTTAAATAAAATACCAGGCACATTTAATCTAGTTGTCCGGCCAATGAGAGGACCAGATCAAAAAAAGGAGAAGATGACAGGTTTTTAAATTGAAAAGCCTCAATTAAATGAGGGTGGACCTATTCCTTGCACAAGCAGCGTGCTTTCATCACTGAAACTCTTCCCTCTCTCCAAAACAGCTGAGCCTTAACATCTCATACTCACAGGTTACTTCTGAACATCTTACAATTTATACACTTCACACAAACCAATTTTAAGTAATTCATGGCACTTGGGAGAATCCAGCACTACGGATCATTTAACAGAAGCTTATCAAACAAAACTGATTTTGAGAAAATGCTGTCCGATAGCATTCCCAGTGCAGTTGTGTGCTCTCATTAGCCATTTCAAGCCAAAATTTGATCATACCGAATTCAGGAGGTCTTTGCCAGTTTCAGTAGGACCAAAACGCTGACCTTCAGTAAGTTATCAAATGCCACATGGTACAGACATTCACACCAGAAGTTATTTCAACTCAGAATGTCTAGAATAAAAATTTTATGCTGCTAAAAACTGTGGAAAAAGTTACTGACTCCTTATGAATGGCTAACCACTATGCTGGCATAAACTAGTTCCAGGCTGTAAGCAGGAAATGTGGAGCGCTAGTGTTAGTCCAGAAAGTCTTTATGCACAAAAGATATGAATGAATTACTGCAGCTAGAAACCTCCTTTCCCTTCCTCAGAGGCTTTCCCATCACTGAACTGTGAATTGAAATGAAGCAACAGTTTTTGGAGGCAGAAATTCAGTGTCAAAAGTTTAACACAAGTCTTCGCCAGTGAAAGACCGGGTCAGCAGCAGTGTCTGTCATCATCCGTGACCACAACTCCTCTGTCACGCGGGCAGAAGAATCCCCCTCTTTACCACATCTCATAAAAGGACAAAGCGATAGTTGCGTACAAGTCATAAATGTTTGTGTAAAAAGACAAACAGTTCACCCTTTCTTCTGCTCTCAACTTCTTCCTTATTTCTAAGAGAGACTCACCAGCATTTTCCCTGGTACTAGAGGAGAAACTGCAGCTGAAGCCCAGCAGGTGTTTTCAATCAGACAGTCTGTAAACACCCAGGACTCGCTTCAAAAGAGCCCAGCACACCCGGGCAGGAGAAGCCCCCCTCACCCCTGGGAAGAGCCGCCAGCCCTCAGCTTCCAGCAGGAACAGCAGCACGAAACTCTGTCACAAGCAGGCTGGGGACTCTCTCGGGTTTTTGCCCAAGATGCCCAACTCGCAGCCACATCAGTGTGGGCATACCCCGAGTTTCAGCGTAAGAGCGGTGGCTTGTCTCTGCTGACGTCAAGGACCTGCTCAGTGGGCGTCTGCAGGATGGGGCTGCCAGCGAGTGCCCTGAGCAGCAGCGGACTTGGGCTGTGGGCAGGCTGGGGGGCAGCTCAGCGCGCAGGGTGACAGCACCAGCCACCATGAGACATCTCTGCCATGGCTGTAGTTTGGGAAAAAAATGTCACTGTCAGGGCAAACATCTGTCAGCCTTGCACATTTCAACTGCAGCAAGAAACACGGTAATTGTATCATCTATTTTCCACACTGACACCATAACATACTCAGCTAAAGAAGATAGAAGAGGCTTGGACAGTCAAGACTGCAGGGACCCATAGCCATTTTGATTTAAGCTTATTCTCTTTCTGTCTAAATAAAAATAACTGTTATGAATGATGAACGTTCCTCCCCTCACCCCAATGTGCCTAATGTCAGGCTCCATTTCCCTCCTTACTGTTGCACTTCCATATTTGTGTAGGTCTCTCCCAGGGCGACACTTGTAGGAAACAAAGAGCGTACAGTTGGATGGTCAAGTTGCAAAAGGAGGTGCGCTCTGGGGAAGCTGCCGCACAGCCGTACAACAGCAATCCCCTGCTGCCAGCCTCTCCCACCCTCTCCTCTACCTCCCCCAAAACACACACCTCATTCTCTGTGCCCTCGTCCTTACCTCGTAGGACCATACACACTGCACTCCTGCAAACCTCCGTACGCATCTTCCCACTTCCACGTCCTCATGGGTGGTGTACATCTCTCTCAGGCACTCGCCAATGTGGGGCACCATTCTCCGCAGGACTTCCCGGCTCATGATCACTCCTGGTCCCCCCATGCAGAAGTTCTCGCCTGGTTCCAGCGCCAGCTTCCCCATCTCCTCCGTGGTGCCGAGGCCAGTCTGCCCAAGAAAGAGGGGCTCGCTGCTGTTCAAGCTCCTGAGGAAGTTCTCCAGTTTGTCCCCTTTGATGTAAACGTCATCATCAGCTCTCATAAACCATTCATATTTGTCCAAGTAGTGGTCATGCATGTATTTGAGCATCATGAAGGATTTCTTCTGGGGTGGGTAAGAGTCATCTACACCTGGAAGCGGCACGATGGGGATGGGAATAGAGGTGTCCGAACCCTCGCTGGAGAAGAATTCAACCTTGCCAGGAATGGTTTTGGACCACGTTCTAGGTTGAAAAAAGACAACAAGGACAAATTAAGTATGCAAACTGAGGCAGGCAGAGAGCGCTACCAGAGACCGCTCAAAGGAACTACACCTCATTTGCTTTACAAATTTTCTTTTTAAATGCCTTGAAGGGTTATTTTTTTCCATGCAAACGAGGACATTCACATGGCATACAGAGCAACTGGTATAACACAAAAAATTCTGACATGACAAGCATCTGAATATCATTTTTGCAGCTGTATCTGATAGAAAAATAATTCAATAGTAGTAGTTCACTAGTGGCAGGCAGGCTTTCTTAACCACAGTTAGTATTGGTCTAACAGCTATTGGTCAGCTATTGGGTACAGAGCGAAGCCAAAGGGAGCCAAGATGGGCAAACAATTCACATACGACTGGATTTAATGCCTCCAAAGCTTCCCTGCAAGTTATTCAGCATCATATCCACCTCCCAATCCCCCTAAGCCCCCCAAAAGCTCAAACGTGCATTCAGAAGTACTGACTTCCAAAGAGTAAATAGATGCAAATTTCACATGAACTTGTGAGGAATCAGTATCCTGTGGGAAACCAACCAAACAGTAACTTCTCCAGATGCTATGTGGAGAAGAGGTAGCACTTTGACAGAAGTAAAATGCTCCTGCCTGTTTGCGATGGCCAGAGAAGCACACAGCATGGTAGCAACAGTAACCTCAAACAGGTCTGCCCATACCAGCAAAGGACTAGTAGAAAAGTAGTCCTAAGAGATGCATGCAAAACATGTAATCTCAACAGATGACCTGGTGCTACCAACACCCACACCTCCAGCAGCTTTCCACACACTTCAGACCAGATTTTAGTGGAGAGGAACATCACAAAAGAGGATCCTTTTCTGTGCGAAGCAGCACAGCGACAACATCTGCTCTGCACCTTCCATGCTCCTCTCTGCCAAATCCAACCCATCTGCATGGGCAAACTGGGTCACTCACGTTGCAGGAAGAGATGTAGGATGATTCCTCAAGGCAGACTGCAGAACACTTAACCTCCTCCAGGGAGGATTTTCAATCATGTAACTGTTACAGCCTTGCCCTAAAAATTATAAATGTTAAGCTTTCAGTACTATTTTCTCAAATTCTACCTGCAAAAAAGCAGAGTCACATATCCTTCACAGAAACTCACAGGAAACAATTTCATTGGTAAACCAACAGGTTTTGCCCCTTTTTGTATAAGGGGAGAATATTTTCTAATTATGTTTGGCGACTATGCTCAGAATATAACCTATATTCAAAGCTGAATGTGAAAACACTCTCAAGGTAAAGGACACAGTATTCCCTGAATGCATAACTGTCACTCTTACCAGATGTCTCTCAACACAGGTTTCTTGCCATAAGCAGAGCAGACTTTGAGCAGTACAGACCATCTGAAATTTGAAATCTCCAGAATTACCTACCATACAAAGTCAGAAATGTAAAGATATTTCAGAAGAGTTATTCCTTAAGTTCCACTGGGAAATGCAAAGGTATTTAATTAGTACTAACTACACGTCAACTTCGATACCTTAATGGTTACACACTAATTCAGCTTTGTGTAATGAATATCGCCCAATTACTTTAAAAGCTTTGTCTTCTGGATTTCTTACTGCCGTGGGTAGTGTTTCATAGGAAAAGTTTAGATCCTAGCTTCTCAGAAGAGCACAGGGTAAAGCCAATGGAAACATTCCTGTTGACTTCACAACAGAGGTGATGATGCAATTAATGCCCGGTACTACTGGTTATAAAGTCACATCCTGTTAAAGCATTGAAAACTGCCCATTTTCAAACGAGACATGCTCATATCTTGAACTTTCACTATTAAGGCAGTTCTGCTGTTTATTTTCTGACACCCACACACCACATACAAATCATCTGGTCTTGAATGAAAAGACTACACAGTAAATTGCTCTTCCTATATCAACTCCCAATCTAAGTTTAAAAGACTTCTTCATTAAAGGTTCCTGATGCATTCAAATTTGAATCTCATAGAAAGAAAAGGCAGAAACAGCTACTGGGAAATGTAGCTCATCTCCTGCACTGTGACCAGCTCCCAGTGCAGCTTTGGGTGGACCCAGGACAATTTCCAGACAATCACCAGGTGAAGTTACAAGCTAAAGTCTTACGGAAATTTCTGCTCATTGACTTTTTTTATTCAAAAGCAAACAATGAACTTTCAGACTTGCTCTCGGTATCCTGAAAGATCTGCCTTCGTAATGATTATGAACTATGGACAATGCAGGATGTCTTCTATCACTCCAAGCTTTACCTCCTTTCTGGACTCTTCAGGAGCAGTCTTCAATTTTTTTTTTTTTTTTGTAAAAAAGAAAATGGTTAATTGCACGAAAAGAAAATATTCTCCCCCTATACAATGGCAGTACGAAAACCACTACCCACTTCTGTTGGTTCCCAGTTTAAATTTACTCCCTGCTCTTCAACCAGGTTTCCTCACCTCAGGACACCCTTAAGTATTGTCAAGATAGAGTTCTCATTCAATGAAAGTGGAATAAAATGCACGTACATCCACAAACCCTGGCAGGTTTGATTTCCAGTCCTCATATGGCATTAAAGCCCTCGGCTCAAAGACAGTCTGGCCCCATCTTTTCCTGGATGTGGGCCATATTTAAGTTTCATACTAAACCAGGAGTAAACCAGAGAAATATCCCTGCATACGTGGGACGTGCAACGTTACTTCAGCCTCGGGATCCCACACCAGCCATGCCCCAGCACAGCTTGACTAAGTCTTTGTTCACTTCCTGCGACAATGCCATTTCTAGGATGAGACGACTCGCTGTGTCATTTGTGACTGTGGCTTTAAGCGTTTGTTCAAACTCAGACAGACAAAATATGCTCCCACATCGAAAAACTGCCTGAGCGTCTGTGTCAACGCAAGTGCTGCTCGGCAGAGGCTGAAACAATGGGAGTCACCATGTGCGGCTCCTTATGGCTAAGCCACAGCTCACTGCTCCACGTGGCCCTTTTTTGGGGAGAGAATACAGAACAGTTTGCTCAGGAAACATGTTGCTGCACCCAGCCAAAGAAGCCAAACCACAGATTGTAAGATGAACTGTAAGTACGTTTTTCTGACCCCAGCTATCAGCAGAACCAAGGACTGGTAAATGCAGGGATGAATTCTGATCACAGCTACTTTCAACTTTTTTATCTGACATTGCAAAGAATCAGACCTGGCTCAATCACAAGTGATTCTGCAGATTAGTATGTTAACAGCTGCATTTCTTACGCGTCCTCCCATCTCCAGTCCAGTTTACCGTGTCTGCTCTCAGGTTATGGGCAGTAACCTGACCCCTTCAGCTCCTTGGGCACAGAGCTCTTGTCTCAATGCCTTCCTACTCCTGTGGCCCCACCAGCACCCACTCCCACCGGCTGACATTGCTTTCCTAATCAAGGCTTCTCTAGCATAAGACTTGCAGATTGTATCGGCAAATGGATTGTATGTTTGATAATAAAAAAAACCCCAAAGATAAATATTTTTAGCAAAACCTGACAACTTCCTTCCCCCCATGAGGGCTCCCTGTCACCCTCAGCTGTTTAAAGGAAGTGCGGTCACAACATTTCTGCCACCAGACTCCTGTATCTACACCTGCAGAGACCACCTCCCCTGCAGTGATCGCTGGTGGCCTCAGCCACCTTAAGGCCATCTCAACTCTGTCCAGAAAGAAATACCAGGTTCTGAATGCAACCGATACATGTAGTGAACTGGTCATTTAAAAACCCAGCAACTGAACTGCTCTGACAGATCCCAGCCTTATCTCTTCCGTGTAATCTGAATCTGCTCGGTTAAACCGGAGGACATGCATGACCCAGGACAGCAAGGCTCTCTATTACCTTTCCCAGGAGCAGCGCTGAGAACAGGCACAACGGTGTGCAACCTGGTTTCTCTCAGTGCATAGGGCACATAACTCCAACAAACTAGAAGCTAGCGTTGAGAAGGGAATCAAAATGCAATTTAAACAAACACAAACAGAGAAATTAGGTAAGGCCTCCTTAGAAGAAACCTCTTAGCAGAGGACATTAGGACTGCTCCAGTGTTGGTGGCTACCAAGTCAATTTTACCGTCCCTTAACTGGTTTTGCACGCTGGATATCCTACATGTACCCTAATCTGAGCAAGTCACAAGCAAAGTGGGTGCAAAGATTTTGTCACAGCTGGTACAGGTATTCATTAAATACAGAAAACTCTGTGCACAAAGAGAGTGCTGAAAAAAACCCAGTATTTGCCAAAAAGGGACCACTACCATAGTTACCAAATGTTGTCATAAGTAATTTGTTCATTTAAAAAGAAGTTTAAAAAGCATAGCGTGGAGCAGGAGGAACACAGATCTGGAGTGTTTTATCTTCAGTTTCTAGTGTTTATTATTTATTTGTATTACCTTGCTTTATCATCAGCTCTGCAGGCTCAGCAGAAGCATAGTCAGCAGCATTATGCAGACAGTGCTCCCTTTGTAGAGACCCAAACTGGAGACGATTACAAAAAATGTATTTAGTTTTTGTCTGCAGCTTGGCAACCTCCCTTAGAGGAGATCAGAGAAACCATTTAAAGTTTTCAGAAATAGTCATCTTGTATAATTATGCTGAAGAAAATCCTAATTTGTGAAGAACTCAGCAAGATAACAGATCTAAAAGACTGATTTCTTGAACACATGGTTTAGCTAAATTTCACGTTGAATTAGGGCTGGTTTTGCGTAAGCCTTCTTCAAGGTCCCATCTTTCCAGCAATGCTTGCTATTGAGGAAGCAATGAACCACAGCTTACACAGGAGAACTAAGCATGGAAACCAGCACGCTGCTCCTGCATGTGGTACTGCAGATGACCATCATGAGAGGTCAGAAAAACAAGCTGTTTTTTAAAATTTCCAGATAGGCTTAAAAGAGCTTGTCAGTTAAGATCTGCATTACAGAATTTAGATTTTGAGGGGAAGTTCCTTTCAAATTTTTGCAGGACAGCTTGGTATCTAGCTTTAACAGAGAACCCAAGCAGCTTCCAGAGCTCCTTAAAGTCCTTTGAATTAAACTCCTCCAATGTAAAGCTATGCTAGTTTTCTGTCCATGGATATCCATCCACCTTCCTTGTGGAAACAGGGACAGAAATGGCTCCGTCATCTGCAGGCACACTGATACTCAGTGGGTCAGACTAAGATCAAAGCCCAAGTGCTCCACAGGTTTGGGCCACATGGTTATTTTGGGGTATGTAGGTGACTTAGTTTCTCCTTATCCCCCATGCACCAATGCCAGTTGCTCTCACTGCATTTGTTTCATACTGTCCATAAACATTCTTGCAAATTTTAGCTAACTGCTTACTGCTAGGAAAGCCCAAGTATGTCATACTTCCGCTAAAGGATACAAGAGCAGGACACACTGAGTTCTCACTATTGCAATACTGTGGTACGATCAATATGTTCGGCAAAACGTGTCATGATGTTCAAAGTCACTTCACACAACCTCCTCCCAAGATATAAGTGTACACACTCCACAATCCATCGTACGACCTCACTAGCAACCAGAAAGGACCAAAACCGAATACCACCCAACAGCCTCAACCTAGGCTCTGAATCTAAAGAAAACACAAAAACGTGTTTTGTATTACACTTCTGCAGCAGCTACTGCGGGCTTAGACAGATAATGCAAACTCCTTTAGACCCCAAATCTTTCTGGCTGCCTTTCTCTTAAGCTTTTCCAAGCACTCAGGTATTTAGATTCCAGTGCAGTCTGTTTCCTATAAGCCGCCACGAACAGTGTGGCAGCACGTTTGAAATGGAGCCTCCCGAAGGGCACCCTTCTGCCACAGGAGCGGGACAGCTTAGCGCGAGCCCTGGCATCACTCACGGTCCTCATGCTCGTGGCCTTGTGGCACTTCAAGGTGCCATAGGGACTGTCCCAAACGGAGAAGTACTGCGGCTGTGTTCCTGCAGAGATACTGCCAAAGGCCAACCTCTGACATCTCGCCATTAACTGCATTCACACTACTCTCCTGCCACGTTTCCTGGGAAATCTAGTTGCTACGCAAAAAAAAAAAAAAAAAAAAAAAGGATTAACTGCCTGATATTTCTGTTCCTGAGACAGCAGACTTAAATCTTCTGGGACACTGCTTATTCCCATCCTCTCCTTCCTGCAGCTCTTCTAGGACAACTCCCCTCAACTGCAAAACCATTAGCACATATTGTTGCACTTTCCCTGAACCCCAGCCATACCTTAACTCCTTCCTGCACGGTCCTTTTCCTGACTATTTCTCGTCCTTTGATGTGACACCGCAGTTTCTGCTGCTGCACTTCACCAGCCTCCTGGAAGGGAAGCTCTGCTAACCTGGCTGTCAGATGCAATAACTGCTGAAGGTATAAATCCGCCCTCCGAAAACCTGTAGATCTAAAGCTTATTCTCTGCCTCACAGACTACAAAAGCACGACTGTTTCAAAGAGCCGGCGTCTCCTGAAAATCCAGCAGGCCCATTTTGCCTTGCAGTGGTCATTTTGCTCATGATTGATGTTCAGGAAGTGGATTGCTTCCCCTCTTGTTAGACCCTATCTGGATTCACAGCAGCAAGGATCAGCAAATGCTTTCCGCTCCGGTCCCTTTTAGCTGTGTCTGTAAATGGCCTTTGAGCCACAGCAATTTGGAGGTATTCAGCCTCTGAATCCCTAATTCCTTTCAGCGCTCTGGCTAGCGTGGTATCAAGGCTCTGCACATGCTGCCACCCCGGGAATGCCTTGCTAGCAGCTTCCCATTTCACTCGCTGTGCCAGCGATTCAGCTCACCAGGATGCTTTGTCAATGTAGTAATCCCAGCAATTGTCTGCTTGAGTACTTCATGGCAATCAAAAGCCATTTAAGATTTCAGGTTTGTCTTCCTCTTCCCCCCTCCCCACCTTCCCCCAAAGATGTCTTCCTGTCACCAGGACATGAGCTCATTTCTTTTACCAAAAGAGGTGAGAAAAATGCATTTAGCCCTACTGCACCGTTAAGAGGTCTCTTTATTTGTCCCTTCTGAGAGCAGACATCATATCTCTAGAGGTTAAACCAGAACAGCAGTACAGTAAAAAGCAACACTCAGATCTCCTTCCGAGGGCTGAAGGAGCCCAATTCCATTAGCTGGATTAGTTAAGTTGCATCTTTAGCCATTTTTTTGTGTGAGCAGATGTTGCAAATCTGGTTCTGTAAACCCAGCTCTCCCACAGCACAGGACTCTTCAGCAAGCACAGGCAACGCCAGGGGCAAGAATCCTTCCCACACCAGCAAAGTGAAATGCTCCACAACTAACACCCATCTCTGGACAATACCGTGATAAATTCCCCTTTCTTGAATTCTTGACACAAAATCTGATGGATGCTAGACAAACTGTTCTGCCATAAAACCTGTTACGTGACGTCCCAACACGACTCCAGCTTTTCTGTATGTAAATGTAAATTACACGGCTCATGAGATTTGCAATCCAAAACGCTCCATCCCACATAGTGAAGCAGAATACATAACCCTGAAGAAACAGATTCTTTCACCCATTTCAAAGCATCAATCATGCACTCTCTGTAACTCAATTACAGGTCTACTGCTGAAAGAAGGAATTAAGTTTCTATTAAAACCATCGTTGGACAATATGCTTCAGACTGCCCGAATTAAGCAATTTTACTGCATTTGATGCTGATCCTTTCCCAAAACCAGGGCTGGGCAGGGGGCAGAGGAGATGGTCTGTCATACGTGGTTTTGCCATCCTGTTCTTACTGGCCAATAGGGCCAAGTACTTTTCAACCTGGGCAGGCAGGAAATGGAGAAGGGTTCGTTCTAGTACAAGACTAAAGGGGACGTTTTATTAGAGAAAGATGTGCCCCAGAGCTCCTGGCTGCTCCTCTGACAGCACTGGCTGTGTAGCGCTCAATCGGAGCTGGGGTATACCCAAGCTGACATTTTAGCTCTTAACTCTTTCACATTTCCCAAGCAGGCTTCTCACGCAGCCTCCCAGCACTGCCTGCTGGCGTGAATGCTGAGGCAATAAGCATATTTCAGCAGAGCAGAGAGTTTCTCCAAAGCCACAGACACGTCTCTCACAGAAGAGATGATTATTCTGATGCTGCCGAGGCTTTGGACAGTAGTCCCGGTAGCACGCGATGCTCGCGGCGATATCCAGCTATGGCTGGAGACCACGGGCTACAGCGAGTGGCACGCGGTGCAAAACACAGTGATTGTCCCTGCTCCAAAAATAGGTGTACTCAGGTAATAAACACATGGCTCGGAGACCCCAGTTCCCGTGCTAGCTTCACCAGCCCGAAGCTAGGAGCGTTTCACTGAAGCCGACTTTCCCCATTCGAGCTGTTTCGCTACCTGGTCCAGCCTTAGCGATAGCTGCGGCGAGTGGAGGCTGATTTTACTCTTTGTTCCCAGGTGCGTTTTCTGGGTCTCATTCCTAAGCACATGCTCTCGGCTTGGTGCAGCAGTCTTTATTTTTCCTACCCAGGGGGTTACAGCGGTCTCCAAACTTTATTATTGCTATTAGGCTGTCGGCTCTCTTCAGAAGCAGCAGCCAAGGACAGCACCAGAGCGACGCGGCCATGCCCAAGGTAGAAGCATTGAGGGAAGCACTTGGACGACCGCGTCTCCCCCGGTGACCGGCGGAGGGGCTGCCTGACCCTTGGGCAAGACCGCTGGGTCTGCCTGCCAGGTACCGCCTCAACCAGACCGTGTGAGAGCATCGCCGAGACTCAACTCGACCCCTCCCGCCTCCGCCGACCCGTCCAGGCAGCAGATGAGAGCTCGGGGCACCTCTCCCGCCCTCACCCCACACCCCGGCCCGGCCGCCCGGCGAGCGCCCCAGCGCTGCCCACCCTGCGCCGGGGCTGGTGCGAGGAGAGCCGGGTCTGAGCGTGCCCTGAGCGGCCCCCTTCGGCTCGCCCTCACCTACCCCGGGGAAGGGCGAGCGGTCCCCGGGCCGGCGGGGGGACCCCGCCGCAAGGGCATCCCGGCCGCAAGGGCCCCGGCGCGGGAGAGCTCCCGCCCGGGGGCTCTTACCTCAGGCGAAACGGCCGCGCCGAGCCCAGCCGACCCGACCCGAGCCCAGCCGACCCGACCCGAGCCCAGCCGAGCCCAACCGAACCGACCCGACCCCAGCCCAGCCGACCCGACCCGACCCGAGCCGAGCCCAGCCGACCCGACCCCAGCCCAGCCGAACCGACCCGACCCCAGCCCAGCCGAACCGACCCGACCCGAGCCCAGCCGAGCCCAGCCGAAGGCAGCCGAGCGGAGCCGCCCCCCCGCCCGCTCACCGGTGGGCGGCCACGGCGCGGGTCCGCAGGTACTTCTGCGCCGTCATGACCCCCACGAAGAGGAAGCTCTGGGCCGGCGGGCCGGGTCGGCGCGGCGGGGCGGCGGCGGGCGGCGGGCGGCAGCCCTGCGGGCGGGCTCGGCGGGGCCGCGCCGCCGCCGCCAGCTCGGAGGCGCGGGGCAGGACGAGGCGCGAGGCGAGCACGAAGCCCAGCACCAGCCCCAGCAGGACGCTGAGCCAGGCGCGGCGGCCGCGGCCCGCCATGCCCGCCCGGCGCCGCGCCGCGCAGGCCCCGCGCGGCTCCTCACAGCGCCGCCGCCCCGCGCTGCGCCGCCGCCGCCGCCAGCCGCGCCGTGTCGCCCAGCGCCGCCATGGGGGAAGGGGCAGGGACGGGAAGCGGAGGGGAGGGAGGGAGGGAGCGGAGCGGAGGGGAGGGAAGGGGGCGCCTGCCCGCCTCCCCGGCCCTGCCCCTCGGCACAGGCGCCGTGTGCGGCCGGCGCCGCGCTGCCCGCCTCCCGTGGCCCCGCCCGGCCGTGGCGGTGGCGGCGGGGCCGCCGCGGAGCAGCCCCCGCCGCGGGGAGCGGGGGAGGGAGGAGGCAGGCCCCCGGCCCCCGCGCAGCCCCGGGCCCCCTCGCCTCCCGCCGCGCTGGCGCACCGGGGGGCGGGCCCCACCCGGGACAGGGACCCCGGTGGGGGCCTGGACCCTGGGGTGGGGAGGGGGACCGAGACCCGGGATGCGACCCCGGGACGGTGACCGGCTCCCAAAGCACCACTATGGAGCGGGACCAGAGGACAGGGACCGGCACCTTGACCGAGCCACCCCAGACCAGGGCCACCAGGGTCAGGGACCCAGACCCAGCATCCCACACCAGGACCCCAGAACCTCGGCCCAGCTACCCAGACCAAGAGGCTGGGACAGGAGCCCAAGGGAGCACGGGTGGTCGGATCCAGGGATGGGGACTGAGACCCCGGACATAACCCCAGGACAGGGACCCCAGCCCAGCACCCCGCACCAAGACCCCAGGACAGGACTCTGGCTCAGGAGCCGGGACTGGGACTCCAGCCCAGCCCTTCCGACCAGGATGGGAAGGCACTGGGAGACTGGTACCCCAACCTGGGACAGGCACCGGGTGCCCATGCCTGGTGGCAGAGGTCCATCGCTCATCCCCGCAGAGACCCGGCGTGGCTCACGCTGAGCCTGCACAGCCAGAAATGCACCGTTCCCATCTCTGCATGGTCGGGTCCCTGCTGCCCAAGCCCCAGAACTGCCCTGCCTCGGCCTGCGGGTACGCGCAGAGCTGGGGGGAAGGCGCGGCAGCGAGGAGCAGAACTCCAGCCCTGGTTTCGCCTGGCGCTGATGCATTCATGCAGCACGTGCTCTGGTGCCAGGGGGAGCGAAAGCACAGGCAGCTCTCCGGTTTTTCCCACCTTGCTAATTAAACCAACCAGAAATAGGTCAGTCTATTTCTATCCGGAGGCTATAATAACTGCTCGACAGAGTGAAGACGTTAGCTGTACTGGGTGGAGATTTCTTTTTTCTTTGTCCGCACTAACTCTCCACATGCGTTTCATCTACAGCGTGCTTCAGCTTCAAATACTGCAGCCCCAAACCCTTGACATTTTACAGGAAAAAACCCTCCAGTCTTTACAGAAGACACGTATCTAGTACAACGCACTGACCTCCTGCTTATCATTGTGGTTTCTTCCATTTCCTACCCACTTTCACATCTCCAATTGCCAGTCTTTCCCATTTTAAAATTTATTTATATTACGTCATCCACAATGAGCTGACATGAAGAAAGTCTCGGCATAACAGCAGCCTGCTCTTGAGCAAGAACTGTTGCAAAAGAGGATGCTGTACCAAATTAATACTGTACATTAATAAGTCAGAGAGCCATACATGACAGATTTTTATGATCCTTGTACAACAAGCGACTGTCACATTTTGGGGAACTAGCAGGTAACATCCCAATCTGCTTATCTAATGAACTCCAACATGTCTTGAAAAGGCTTTTGTGTAGGCTTTATTGCTCTTGTGATGATGCAATCCTCATACAGAGATCAGCACCAATGAACTCATGAGATGCCAGGAGCAACAAATAACACAAGGAAAGTGCCACCATGATTTATGGTATTAAACAAAAATAAATATAAATAGAAACTAGAGAAGAAATACAAGCAATTAACAGGAAAGAAGAGCAGGAGGTCTCCTTTCGGTTGCCCACGGGCAGAACACAGAAGTATTGAGTGAGGTGTATGTTTGTGGGAAGAGGAACAAAAGAACTAAACGGCGAAAGAGAGGGAAAGGAAGAAAAGTCCAAGCTGGAACAGACGGGAGGCGGGGAAGGCCAGGGAAGGACAGGAGCACCATCGCTTGGCAAAAGCTGGCTGGAAGGTGAGAAGAGTTACTGAGGCCGAGGCTGCGTGCCTTTGAGAGCTGCAAAACGCCGGGGAAGGGTTACAAATGCAGCACTAGCTCGGGTGCAGTGAATGGGAGCAGTTTCCCATCAGCTTCATGTGTGCCACCAGGCAGAGAAGAGGTTGCTGAAGATCCCCAAAAGGGCTCCTCAGAGGCTGACCATGCACGAGGCACGGAGGCGTTCCCACCGCAGACAGGCACTGGGCAGAGCCAGGGCTGGGCCCGGCTGGAAGCCCCCCGTTCGCTCTGACAAAGCCAGCACAAAGTTGCCTTTCTGGGCCCTTCCTCCAGGGAACAGGGAACTGGACCCACGATCCGCCTCAGTTCACCTAATTAAAATAATCCCAAACTGCTATTTATACCAAGAAAACCTTTTCTGCTATACTACCTTTCCCTCCCTTCCATATGGGGAAACCCCCCCAAACCACTACTGTAATTCCCTTCTACTTCCCAGCAGTTGCAATGCTTTACTATTATTTCTAACCACTGGTGCCCCGATCTTTCTATGAAGCCTGGAGTTACCCTCAGCCTGTTACTCTCCACACATGGATCTTTTACTCCACTTTCAAAAGCTTCTTCAAAAGGGACCTCGTCAAACTCTGTTTCTCCCCTCAAGCCTGCTCATCAGGTCCTGAAATACAGGACACCACCAGACATTCAAGCTAAAATAAAAAGTAAGGCCACTCCTTTCCAAAAGAGGGAGATGTGGCAAGTCCGTGAGCAGGAATGGGATTAGTCTCAGCGTGCTCCAAATCACCAATAAAAATCTCCTGATTCAAGGGAAAACCACTGTGGCCTATGAATTACAGGAAAAGGCAGAGCGAGCGCGGTTAAAAGGCAATAAAAAAAGAGAAGGGTTGGGGCTGAGGAGCTGTCAGTTGGCTTCTTCCCATAAAGAAAAGAAGTTAGTCATCAGAACTGAAAACTTCATGCGACTTCAGCACACATGGAAACGATGAAGCAGAGCAGCACACTCCCGTGTTGGATCTCCATTGCCCCGAGTTCTCGTTTGGCGCATTCCCACCTCCCTGCACCTCCCAGCGTAATTACAGTCCTGGACCTCTCCGCGGGCAGGGGGTGAGCAGAGCGTGCCTGGGGAAGGGGCAGGAGAAGGAAGGGGTGCTTTCTCGGTGCCAGGATTTAACGCGGAGAGGAGGCACGTTCAGAGTCCACACTGCCGCCGCGCGAGATCACACCACCGGCTGTAAGGCCGAGACGTCCAGCTGTAAAGAGGGGGTAGCACCTGGGAAAGCTGCGATGCTCACACAACCTCCCTAAGCACATCAAAGTGCCTCGCTTTATTTCATTTATTGCACCAAACTCACGTTCAAAAGTCTTAGGTGGGCAAGTGCCCCTTTTACTGCTCCTGCCCCCTCCTCTGTTCTTGCATAGAGCAGCTGCTGTTTCCACTATAGGAGAAAAAGAAGAAAAAAAGGCAAATTAAGGGAAAACTTGAGGAGCACAGCTTAGTTCTTCCCGCTGAATTATAACCCTGCCATTACCTGCCTAGAGTATGTTTTTAATCTGGTTGGCAGAGAAAGGTCATACTGCATAATCACATCCAAGTGCCTTCCCCTGTTAATACAGCTCTTAGTCTCAATAAATAATTGACACCATATATTAGAAGACATGATATTTTTCTCATGTAACACTGCATAAACACATTTTTATGCAGCATGTTTTCTATTCTATGTGGGATTGCTTGAGGAAATATTCTGAGAGCTCTCCAAAATCCAAAGAGGACGCACGTCGTGTGTGCTCCCTCTCTGTGCTCCCATCCCACTCACTCGAGTGAGATTAGCACCCGGACCAGCCGGCGAGAGCCCACTTGACAGGCCCACACAGTTTAGATTCATAATCAGATTAACAAAACAGTAATCCTATTTTTAAACGATGAAAAAGCCAAGTCCTTGAAGCGGCGAGCTGTTTTGTGTGCGTACAGAATAGATGTTGTCCTTTTGGAATAAAGAAGCTTAATACCAAAAGAAAAAAGTTTCTTCCACATAGGAGGCTCTACCCTGTAGAGGAAAGAGGGACTACCTTGCATTATAACCACTTCTTTTTCCCATCGGTTTTGAACTCCAATTTTTCCACAGTGATAAGCCCACTCTAATACTTACAGGATGTACCTTCTACAATATATATTCTTTACCATATTTAAAAATAATAGTTAAAGAAGTGAACTACTTCCCAAGTGCTCCAGAAACTTTAATTATGAATGTTCCAGTACTTAAACTGATACTTTAAAAACTACCCAGGCACTGGAAAAAGAGCATACTTCATATATTCAAGGTAACAGACTCACGGTGGAAAAAATCTAGCTGGGCAACCAGCAGCATTTGTCTCTGTCACAGTATTTCCAGCACCGTTGCATTTTCCCAAATGATGCAAAAACTCCTTCCCCAGCTCCAGCACCCACTTTTTGTTCCTCCCCATCCTCTTCTGGTCCTGCCACGGACCAGTCCCAACCTTTCCTTTCAGCTGAATCACTCAGAAGATGCCCGTTCAAGGGACAAAAAAGAAATGTCACCGGTTGCTCCTTGCTGGAAAGCCAGACCAACATTGCCATCCTACGGCCCGGCCCCGCAGTGCAGCAGCCGCAACCACACCCGGCCCTGCCCTGGGTCACCTCTGCCCTTCCCAGCCAGGGAGCCTGATTTAGGGCTTTGGAGGTGTGGGAGGGAAGGGAAAACCCTCCTGCTCAGCACACAGCTCCTCAGCTGCCTGCTCAAGCCTCCTGTTCTCATCGGCTGGGTGGCGGTGGCAGCGCTGCCGTGGCGCATCAAGGCGTTTGGGCTTTGCATCACGGAAGGGAAGGTGATGTATTTTTAACGTGCTACCGCCAGACCGGAGTCAACAAACCATGGAAAAAGTCTAGAGCGTGTATTTAAAAAGCAAGCATCAAGATGCAATATACCTAAGCAGCAGAACAGCTAATGAGGTGGCACTTACATTACCTAAGAAGCAATAAGCTGAATTTATGGGGAACGTTACCCCGTCTAGTACGTGGTAAAGTAAAGCTTTAGGACCCAGGTTCGGGTTTGGTTTTTCTGAAAGAGCGTCTCATAGGCCAACCTAACAGTAGCTCCCCATTTTAATGCACGCAACAGAGCAGCAGAACTAGATTGAAAGGCCAGGTATTTCAGTATATCCATTTTCCTTCCCTTCTCTTTAAATAGAATTTTCTAAGTTCTTTTCCTTGCCATCCCTACGTTAACGTTACCCACGGTACCAGCTCTGAAGCTGAGCTCGGTAAGCAGCACACAGAAAGAATCTTGAGTAGTAAACTATGGTAGACATAGAGGGAGGAATGAAATTATTAATTTATCAGTGGAGATCTTGTCCCATGCTAAAAGTGCTTTTTAGCAGGTATGCACTTCAAAACACAAATGATCACAGAAAAAAAAAAATAGACATCAGAGCAGCGGCTGCATACCTGCCGGCCCCTCGCAACAGAAATCTGCAATGAAAATGTGTATATTCACCACCAAAACCAAGCTGAGGAGACCTACCCCATCACAGCCATTAGTTGCTTCATAAAAACTGATGGAAGTTTTTGAAGTCGCTGGCTCTGGAGCTGGGAATATGGGCAGGGTGTGTGTCAGGCTTGGAACAGCTGGCTTGGAAGCTCACGCAAAATCAGCTACAACGGTGCAAGTGGGCCAGGACACCACCCAGCCAGCAGCCGTATGCTTTTCCTTTGTGGTTGCAGAGCTGTTCCAAAGGCTAAGCTTTCATTCCAAAAGGGGGGAAGAAAAAGAAAAAAACCCAAGTCTTCAGCCCATCCAAGTCTAGACCGGCTTTTTCTACAGCTGGAAATTATATAGTTACAGTGTTCAGCGACAGCGTGGACAGAAGCACGCTGTGCCCCACTCTTGGCTCACCTGATCCCTGAAAAGGTGTCACTTTTTAGCCTGTACAAGGGCAAAAATCGTCCAAAGGGTGGATCTGATCTGCTGTAGAGATGTGTGCTGATGTGCAGCCAGGCTTGAAGAAACACAACCGCCAGAGATGGGAACTGCCTCATTGAGCACAGGAGGCATAAAGGACAGCATTAGGATGGTTTAAAGGCAGCCATTAACCGTAGCACTGCTGGTAAAACATACGGGAGACTGTCACGCTGGATGCCATCCTCCTTCAGAAAGCTCTCTGAATGCAAATGCTCTCTTTGGTCATCTTCCTAGGGAGGGGAAAAAAAGACACAAAACCCAAGAAAAACCAACCCAGTCCAAACACCTGAGCTGGCTATCAGCACAGTCTAAGGATGAAACCAGACGGGGCATGGAGCAACAGCAGAACAGCCTAATTCCTTGAGTTTTGAGTCAAAGGAGTACAGAACTGTATAAAACACAGTAGATTATATTTGTTAGTACTAACATTTCACACCTGCATTCAGTCTCTGCTAGGAGAGCAGTTCCTTGCAGATATGGGGGCAATTATTTTCATTCTCATTGATCTTTGAAAAGCACACGGGTAATTCTGGAACACCTGGGAACAGCTCTGCTGACAGATTCCCTGTTCGCCCTCACTCCCCCAAGTCCATCTTCTGTTGTTCATTATTAAAAATTTCCAGTATAAGAAACATTTTTTTGTAAACAACTAAGTATGCAATGCACTATCACTCTTAAAAGCTTTCCCTCATTTCACAATGTTTTTGAAAGGCATAAATAAAGCCAAATACATTTTATGAGACTGACAACGTTTGTTCAGTTTTAATTCCAGTGCTCAGTATCTTCTGATGAATACTTACAAAACAAAAGAAAGAAAACAAAAAACTTTCTTCCTCCAGCATATAAATCATCTGAAAGGCAATGAAAAATACTTAGCTGCATTTCTCAAGCAACTAACATTTTCAGGATTTTTTTGTGCCTCTGAACACTTGCTTGACTTAGGATTTTTCAATAGCCCAAAGAGATTACTCTTCAGTGGCTAAATAATGTTATACAGCAGCTTAATAGCATTGCATGAACTCTAAGTTTGTTAACTAGCTTCTTCCAGATAAAGATATTTCCAGAACATCTGCATCAGTAGAGTAAGAGGCTTCTTGCATAACTGCTGTAAGTGAGGAGAAAAAAAAAATCTCCTGAAGGCTTTTTAATATGATCTTTCATAATTCAAGTTCTTAGGAATTCACACTAAAGTAGGAACAATGGATTCATTAAATAGTTCACTTTCACCTAATGCCTTCTGCATGCTTCACTCTCATGCTATAAAGCAACAAGCAACCACCTTTCCATACTTGTTTGTGGTCAAGGGAAAGCTTTCTATTTGAAGTCAGGGGAAAAACCCTTCCCTCTGCTTGTGCAGGTTGTGAGCCAAAAGAGAAGTTTTACAAACTGAGGTTCTTCCTCCCACCCTGTTCAATAGCTTAGAAGTGTCTGATCAAGAAAAACTTAGGGACTTGAGGATTAACATAAAAAAATTAAGGGAGAGAGAAGGTTGAAGTTTCCATAAATATGTAAATCACTTCATTCTCACTGGGTATGTCTTAATAAATCTTAGAATTGGGCAAAAATCCATATCCCCAGTCCCAGCCAGAAGTAAGTCTTGAGACAGAGAAAGATTAGCATATGCTCAGTTCAGACCTGCTTATTTATTTCTTAAAATGTTTTTAGTGAATTAAACCAACCCGTCCTTACCATTTTATCAACACAATGAATTCTGCTTCTTTAAGACAACAACCTCCCCAGCTGTTTTTCTGAAGACACCACCTTAGTCTGCTAGCTATTTCCCCAACAAAAGGGGAAAATGTTCCCCAGAGGCATGAGTAAGATAACAACTTAGTCCTCTTTACTGATGAAGAATCTTCAGATCTTGAAAATATCCTTCCCCACCTCTTTTTTTTTTTTCCTTATTAAAGATTAAAACCTGAAGTTACACCGGTCTATGTTACAACAATGGAAATTTAAGTTTACATACCAAAACACACAGAAGCCAGGAAATGAAAACTAGTTTCCATAAGAACATTAATAGCCGTCTCCCTTCATCTTCTACTCGCACTTGAACCCACACTTCATGGGTCCAAAGTAAAGGGTTCTTCGCCTTTCCACTTCATTAGCTGGCAACTTTAAAACTTACTAGAAACATGCTACTGTTACATTTATAGTCAAGAGAAAATCACAGATCACCTGGCATACAGAGCAGTATCTGCATACACATAAACAGCGTATTCGAAGTTGGCACTCATACGTAGTGGTGAACACAAATATTCCAAGCGTAAGTATTTAGAAAGAAGTGTTCAAGCAGCCCTAAGCTATGCTAGTGAAACACTGATATATACTTTAGTGCCTATATACAGGCTCAATAACAGTAATCGGACGCAGGGCACTTGTATGCTGACAGGAACTATTTCACTCTTTATCAAGGACAGCCTGGATTTTACTCGTCTTTGCATTTTGTGCTAGAGAGCATATCAAGGGGATGGGATGTTTGGAAAGCTCATTTACGATGACCAGCTCTAACTTTATTTTCTATCCACAGTGCTGGATATACACCAGAAGGATGAAGACCACACACGCTTCAGATACTTACTCCTTACAGTCCCTCACTTGCAAGTTTTACACGTTTGCTAGCCAGAGGCTCTTTTCAGCACAAACAACCCTCAGCTTTTGTACTGCACGGGCTGGCAGCAGGGTAAGAACACATCTCGGCATCTAGCTGGGCTATTCAGGACAGCCGCGCAGCCAGGCTATCAATTCCCACCCTGAGACACGTTCAGAACAGAAAGTAGTACAAAGTAAGTTCTTAACGTCCCCCGAGGTGTAACCCTGCTACTGCATTGCTAAAGCCATGCACAGTCCTGCTGCCCACAACACATAGACCTCAGCGCAGTTGCGGCTTCTCTTTTCCCTTTGAATATCTTGCCGTGTTGGAGCTGACCAGGCCTATGTATCCCCTCCTCCTCAAACCATATTTGTCAACAGTAATTTGGAAAGAAACCCACTCTGCTCTATTACAGCAAAGGCCTTTGTTACATCTTTTCTTGATTTAGGTTCAAACACAGCTGGAGAGCTTAACAACCAGTGATGCAGTCTATCCAAGTTCAGAATCACTTACTGGGGGTGGGGAAGAGAACGGGGAGTTTCACTTTTTAAACTTGGGAAAACTTGATTTGGTCTTAACCTGAAGGTGATTCTTCTGAAGTCATGATTTGCAACACAGAACACCCAAACAGAACAAAACTGTTAAAAGCCAAAAAGAACAGCTGAAAAAACCCTTTTGTTTATGGAGGTAGTCAAATGAAAATCATTTCATTTGATGTCTCATCTTGCTTTATACACATTTATTGCACTAGAACATATGCTTTCTATATAAAAAAGATGCTGTAGAAAACCACAAGATTGTAAATACTAGATTTATGATTTGTTTGCAATTATATTTAATATGAATAGTATTTTGTTTTTACAAAGCAGTTGAAATTAAAAAAAAAAAAAGGAATAAAGGAATAGCAAGAACCCCCCCATCTGCTGTCTAGCATCAGTAATCCTCACTGGTTTGTTTACCATTTATAAGGAAAACATCATTCAAGGTAGCTTGTCACAGAGACTCTTCTGCAATAACTGGCCTGCAGTGCAAATCCCTGGCATTTGTCAGTTCTGTTTTTTCTGAAAGTCCCTCCTCCTATAATTCAATACAATACAATTCATTGTATCTGCCAATGACAATATTCCTCCCCTCTGAAGTACCTTCCAGCCAAACACAGTAAATCTGGTAACACATGTCTGAGGATGGTAGATATCCTCATTTTACAGTGGTAAACTGAGCCTAGATAATTAAGTTTGCCTGAGGCCAGTCTTTTGAATAGCCAGCCACAGAACCCAGATCTCACAATCCCAGGTGATTCACCTTGGCTGGAGACTACGCTTCCTCTCTACAGAAGAGTGAAAATTAACTGATTACACTGAAATTGTTTCTTTCTTCATCCTCTCTAAGAGGATCAGGTATTTTTCTTGTGTAGTATCAGCTTCTGCGTTACTATTTGGAAATGGTGTAAATCTGCTTTCAAGTTAAGACCTGCACTAAGCCCAATCCCAAAGGAGTCGCTGTGACATGCAAACTGTAGGCAGTTAGACAGTGGGTAAGATCAAGCCTGCTAGTGACATGAGACACTAGGGAGGTTAGCCTCATCCACCTGCTGACGGGCCTCTCCTGCCTGGTCTCCAAGAGCAAGTTCCGCCTCCTTCTCCAGACAGGGGGTTATAGCCTAGAAGCACAGAGGAGAAATCCACCATATTAATAGTTGTTCTCAACAGGCCTTCACCAACACACAAGGAACACAAAAAATAAATCTCACAATGATTTGCACCTTGTTTAATACTTACTACATAGGCAGCATTTTAAGGAAAATGAAAGCAGAGAAAATATCCAGACTTGAGATGGTTTATTTTTGTAGTGTAAAAGCCATTGCAAAACACTCGTGTTTTAATTTGATCAATTTGGATTAAATTAAATTGAAATTAATTACCATTTAATTTCTCTAAGTCTGCACTAAAGCTTTAATGCTGCTCTGCAGAGTAAACAGAGCAGCAACAGTAACTCTTACAGTAAACTCTGTAAGAGTGTATCTGTTCTCCAAGAGCCCTAATGGTTTGGGACTTAAAATAATCTTTTATTCCAGTCCTGTAAGGAATTATCTGAAGGTCAAAAGGTGGATCCACTCATTACCACTGTAAGATTTTTGTAAAGACTTTGAAAAGGCAAGTATATGCATTAAGGCAAGCAGATACTTTAGTTGAACGTCCTAATGCCGTAACTATAGGCAACTTCATTTTACGAGTTCATACTCAGAAAGATACGACTTGGCAAACATCCTCAATTTGTTCTGTACAAGGCAAAGAAAAAGACAACCGAAAACATAGCAGCCTTGCTAACCAAGCAGGTTTCAAAGCAATCTGTTCCACTGAAACTTCAAGCATCACCTCCATCTCTGAAGTTTGTTTTTCTCATACTAGCCAAGTCCTGCTTTCTAGCTTAATTCAGCAGCTGAACAGTGCAGATGGTTCTTTCACTTCATGCTGATCTACTTCATGAGAAGATCAGAGACCTCTAATTCTGTAATCTGTTACTTAAGCAAAGATGTTGCTTAGGATGAAACTAGGACAGGTAGCAGCTGGAAGGGCGCCTCAGCCCAGCTGTCCTGATCCTGGTTCTTAGCACGGCTATTACCCACACATTTCTCATTCCCCATAGTGGTAAATGTCCTGTGCAAGAGCTATAAGGGATCTTTGACAGTATTAGACATTAGAATGCACTCATATTAAACAACGTAAGATGAATCAATTGGTCAGTTCCTTCAGATGTTGTCAACAGCTGTCAGTAAAAATATTCAAAGCAGAAATTTCAGCACTGAACTATTACTGAGGTTTAATATGTTTAATCAAGAAACTTCAGGTTTCATACATTTAATCAAGTGACTTACTCAGCACTGCACCCTAAGTGGGTTTCCCTTTTAGTCTGATACAATTGAGGCTGTCTACATGGTCCCCTCTACTATGGAAAATTGTAATTAAAATATTACACCCAAATTAGCACTTGCAGGTATGGCACAGGCTGTTTGGCCAAGAGGAGAGAAAGGAGACTAGCTGCATGGCCGATATACAGTAGTGATCCTAACGTGGGCTATGTAAGGCCATAGAAAGCAGTACATCTATCATGATTTCATCAAATCATTGACAGTGATTTTAATGGTAAGACCCTCTGGCGATTTGAGAGAGCTAGTAAGAGTTTATACATCTGCAGGATTTATATATTCAATAGGTCATTATTGTGATGTCTGATAAATAAGGTCAAATTTTGCTTAATGAAGTCTTTCATCTTCCTGAATCTACATATTACCAAGGAAAATATAATCTTCCTGCATTTAGTTAGTACTACAGGTGATCGAAAGACAGATCAGATATTAAAATTTTTTAACAATTTTTAACAAGACTTTTACAATAATGGGGGAGGGATCCCAGAAATATTGTAAGACTATAATTTTGAGTGGCAAAAATCTCAGTAAATTACGGAAAAAGCATTTACAAGAAAACTGGAACACTGCTTCCCCAGGGAAAAGCACCATAGAAACGTCCTGCTAGGTTTTGTACAAAGTGCAAAGCAGACCACACTGATTAGAGATAAAGAGCTCGTTTGTAAGGCACGTATTGTTTCCTCCTTGAAGAATAGAAAAAATATGTACAATGACTACACACGCAGCTGGATAAATGCTCTGTTTCAAACTCAGAATATCTTAAAAGTTTCATACTTACCACCTCCTCGCAAGGGCTTTTTGTTTGGTTTAGATTTTGGGACTGCTGATGAGCTGGAGGCACCAGATTCTACTTCTTGCTGTTCACAAAAGCAAAAGTTACTCAGAATTTAATCAACGTGATTTTCAGCTAATCTAATCACATAAACATAATTGTAACCTGATTAACAACACAGTTGTTACCTGATTCAGTTTCAGATTTCCTTTATAGCTTTTTCCTTCTTGCATACTTTCCCACATTGCTATCTTCTGCCTTCGCTTCTCTTCTTCAAGCTAAGGAACAAATCCAGGATATGCAAGAGTAAGATTTCAGAACTAATAGAATCACCAGTGCTACAGAAACAGCTCCAACAGACCCACCAAAAACCAAGGGGTCTATCTTTATCTGATGCAGTATCTCCGAGCTTATGGAAGCATTTACTTTTTTAAATACCCACATCTTCCCAACCACAGAAAAACCACCCCTCCTCAATATATAGAGGCTGTGTTTGCAGCTTCTTTTGACCACTTGATGCTTTAAAACATTTTGAAAGTAAAACAGAACCAAGTGGCAGGCTTAAATCCTGAGTTTATAAAAAGTACTGAGTATAGAATATTGCATATGATAGTAATTTAATGCACAATGTAGGGTTCTACAGAAGAATGTGTGTTTTTCAAATTAAAGACAGCCAGCTACATATTTACATTCCGATATACATTATCAACAGTTCTCCCAGCTCTCTTCTAAAGCAATTTATCCACAAAACCAAATAAATTAATGGTTAAGACAGACGGCCGTCTTCTCAACAAACAGAAAGGAAACAAGGTAGCTACTCCATGCAGTCAAAGAAAGCAAAGCTCCTCAAGTCCAAGCACACTAGACCTAGATTTTCTACGTAGTGGCTATTTTCTTCCACAATATGACTTTTCGTTCGTTTTTAACCGCCAATATTTCTTGAAGCATCAGCTATAAACTGAGGTCTGAATGTAGCTGACTGCAAAAGTAAAAACAGAAGAAGAGCTGGGATTAATGAGCAATATTATTGCTATGCTGAGCACATCCACTTTTCTACGCTGCCCCACATAGCAATATGCTATTCCTCATTATCTCAAGCTGTAGTTCAAACCATTAAATTACAGCAATGCTAAGCTACATTTCTATGAACTTATATTTGCCATTAAGAACAGAAAATACATGTATGCAGTAGCACAGTTAGTCTAAACACCAGTAAATCCCATCCAGCCATTCACTGTGCATATAACCAAGTTTCTGTAGCTACAGATTCACCTGTAAAAAAAAAAGATCAGGCCCACAGTGTCCCACGCACACAATTATTTGCGGAGAAGCAAGTGCCACAGAGATTGATTACTTCAGGAAGGAGCAGCATACTACACATCTCAATCATTCTAATCAATGAAGAGCATCAAGACATCAGGTCAGCACAGCATATAAGTATGTGCTTGCCTCACTGGAGGTCCATCATGATACCTACTGCCCGTTACTGCTCCCTGGATCAAACCGTATCAAAAGTGGTCCAGGTAAAGGAGGGAGAAAAAACCCACTACCCACATTACAGCAGAGAGAGCGAGTCTCCTGTTCTGGTATCTAGCATGGAATAAACCTTTCTATAACAGCGGCAAAGTACTTGACGACAAATTTATGAGTTAGGGAGTTACCTGTCTCTGTTTTTCTTTGTATCTTTCTGCTTGTGCATTCAACTCCTCTTGCATCCTGAGGCGAGCTGCTGCCAAAGCTTCCTGCCTTCTTACCACCACGTCAGGTTCTAAAACAGTTAGCAAAGCTATTCAAAATAAATTCTAAATGGTCTCCTCAAAGAATTGTGATAAGGAAAGGCTCACAGCTCTCCCTGCAGCTGTTTTGCAGAAACCCACAGCTCAAGTTCAGTTTCCAGCTAACCTTTTAGAGTAATTTATATGCCGATTTAAATTTCATAACATTTTAATATTTTTAGAGCAATTACTTTAATGGGATTTTAATGAATAAGGACACCAATGTAATGAACCCGCAAAAAATTAAAATTCACACTTCTAGGATACTTGCTTCTATTTCTGAAGGATTTGTTCGATACAAATAATTTCAGAAATATCACCCATGCTTTGCAGGGATTCCATTTTTACCCAGAGAACTTCTTTTACACAGAAGCATGAGGCAACAGGCCCACATTCACTCCCACTCCTTCTGGCAATTGGTCCTGCTTGTTTCATTATGGCAGTGAAGCAATGACAGATTTAACATGCTCCATCAGCAGAGAAATTACCTACAAACATCACACTTATCTCAAGAGAAAACTGGCAGTCTCAGAAAATCTACCTTGAGTAACCCCCTCTCTTCATGGTTGGCCTTTAGGAGAAGTCACAATAAAAATTCTATCCAAACAAAGGCAAATCTTGCTCTCTTTTTTCCCAGTAGCTGAAGCATCTCTACATTTGTTTGTCTCCTTATATGTTTGCTACCATCCAATGATGAAAATGTAAAAGAAATTTCAGTACTTTCAGTAATTGCACTTTATAGGCAGTTTTGGCAATTAAATCAAGATTTAATTAGCATTACAAAAGAACACCAGTAGGATAAGGGCATGTGAGTAATATTTTCTGGGGCCCCATGTACTGCCATGTCAACAAGCCAAAGCACTTATTGTTTTGGCAGATAGACAAGTATAGTCTGTACTTTACGGCAGCAAGTCTGCAAATGAGGCAGGATCAGGACTCTGTAAGACTTACAACCTATGCTATGCTTTAGAAGATAACACAGAGAGGCAGTTACACCCCAAATGTATACAATCCTGCCAAAGTAGGAACTGTGAAGGAACAATTGAAAGGAGAAAAAGGTGATGAATATTATTAAAGAATGAATATTAATCAAAAGATTTTTTCCCCCGTATTTAGATTTGGATGTTTTGGGTTTTTTTGATAAGTCTAAAAGTTATTTGATAACTGACCACAACTAATTTTAACCACCATTCTCTCAGCTCCTGCGCTATCAAAGACCAGCTATTCCTTTGTTCTGCAACGCCCTGCTCCTTCACTCCCAACCACGTTACTGTGGGACACAATCCTTCCTCGACACAACCTTTTAAAAACACTTCTCTTGATCCAACCTTTCCCCAGCGAGCTCTTCGGTAACACGGTCTGTTCACTTCCGTGGGCCTAAACAGTTATCCTGAGTATCGCTCACCGTTAAAATCCCTCCGAACTGAACCTCTTTTTGGTTGTTATTAAATAAAGACTCTGTGTGTGTGGATGTGAGCAGCTGTCAGACACGCGGAGCGCTAGCAGGAACCTAGAAGAGGCACAAGCACCGCCCTAAACAGCTCTAAAGAGCAAGCAAAGCTTTACTCACCCACGGCTGCGTCAGCTGCTCCCGGCCGGCTGCTCGGCCTGGCCGCCAGGCTCTGGGATATCTTCTGGATGAGGAGATAGATGGCGACAGCGGCCAAGAGGATGTACCAGCCATAGCTGGACAGCAGGGAGCCCACTGGGACGGGGACAAGGCGTAGGTGAGAGCGGGCAGCGGGGAAGGAGCCCGCCCAGCCAGGAGGCGAGAAGGGGGAGGACGCCCGCCCAGCAGCCGGCTCCTCTCCTCAGCGGGCAGGCGAGGCCACTGGGCCCTCCGCGGCCCCGCCACCACAGGCCCCGCCACCACAGGCTCCCTCCCTCCCTCCCTCCCTCCCTCCCTCAGCCCGGGACGCGCCCCGCCCCGGCGGCCCCTCACCCGTGTGCTGCAGGAACTCGAGGCCCCCCCGCGCCAGCGCCGCCTGGCCAGAGCCCGCCGCGGGCCCGCCGCCGCCCCCCAGCTCCATCGCCCCCCGCCGCCGCCGCCGCCTCACGTCCGGGAGCCGCCCCGCGCGCCCGCCGGCTGCGCCAATCACCGCCCTCCTCGTCCTCCACCACCTGGGGGCCAGAGAACCAACCAGGAAGCGAGGCTTCCCCTCGCAGGCCAATGGGAATGCAGCAGCGAGGAAAGAGGGTGACATCATGGCTATGCCGGCCAATGAGAGACGAGGGGAAGGGCGCACAGGAGCCAATCAGGGTGCGCAGAAGGGCTCCTCCCCCTCCCGCCGCCATGGCCGTCCCGTCCCACAGCCGCGGCCGGCCCTGCCCCGCTGCGCCGGCGGCCCGGCCCTCGGCGGGGGAGGGGGACGCCGCACCAAGGGGAGAAAAAGAAACGTCCGTTTATTGAACGCCGAAAGGCGCGAGGGCAGGGTACGGGGGGGCGGCTGCCCGCGGCGGGGCCGGCCCGAGCCCCCCTGCAGGGAGAACGCGCGTCGACAGGGCAGGGCTGGGGGGGCAGAAGCGTGGACCTCGGGCACAGCCTGGGCTCAGGACCCGTTGGGAACGGTGTCTTCCTCCATTTCTTCTTCAGCGTCCTCCGACGGACCTGGAAGGACATGTCAGAGCTTCAGGGCGGTTGCTGCAAACGTTAGTTCTCTTTCCCACTGGGGCAATGTGAATTTTCAGCCCTCTGAAGAGGCGCAGTAATAACGTGCATTAAAAACCACTACAGAAAAAAAAAAAATCTACATAGCTCTAATATACAGAAGAGAGGTAATATTGCCAGTCTGCAGTTGAGATTTGTCCATGCGGAGACCTCTAAGAGATCAGAGACATTCCTGTACCCCCACCTGCGGCACTAGTGCTCAGAACAAGAGTCCAGATATATTAAATATAATTAATCTCATTTTTTAAAGTAACTGTGATGAACTTTTTGGAGTTAGCCAATACAGGGAAGCACTTAGGGCTAGCATTCAGCACCTTGCTCTCGAGGGAGTCCAGGTGTAACAGCCCTGAACTGCGCTCCAGAGGCCAGGTGGCTAACGAGACTCTGCAATCAGCCCACGGATGCAATCCTCAATTCTGCCGACCATAAAGTTACACTCATTTTAAGCAGTTTTTTTCAACTCCCTAACTGTTTGGCCCTTCCCACGTAACTCCCTACTGAGGTCACATAAAGCATCAGGAAGCATGAAGAGAGGTAGATTCTGTTTGGGAAACAAAATAGAAGTGTAGAGCAACCTGATTTTCGTTCTCTGCCAGGAATCTGACCGGCCTGTAGTAAGCCTTTCAGTCGCTCCACTTCAGCCAAAGTCGTGGCATTTGCTATAGCAGTCTAAAAAACAGACAAAAGAACATGATGAATCGTCACATACAGTATCTCAGTCTGATTAGAATAAACATAAGAACAAGATTTTTTTTTCCACTTAAGTGAATGTAAGCTTCTATAGAAAGTTCTACAAGATTCCAGTTCTCGAAAGTTCTACAAATGACAAAGCACAGTCTTACTTCCCCCCCTATTAAACAAGCTGCTCTATCCTGGGAGAGCTCCAAGCTCAGACCAAAGTTTCATTTAAGTTCTCAAAAAGCAGGTATGTCACAACAGAAGAAAAAAAATTACACAAAAAGCACCTAAACCAAAGTTAGAACGCACTGCTCTACTCGTCTGAACAGTCAGGGGTTGCCAGAAAGAAGGAAACATTTGTTCAGTTTGGATCCACAACAGTTTTTCTCCTCCACTTTTGCCCACATGTGCTGTCCTGACATATTTACCTTAATTGCCTCAACATCCCCCGGGGAGGGCCCAGCTTTCTTTTTGTCAGTTGGCAGACCAGCACCTGGATTGAAGCTTCAAAGGAAAAACAAAGATCCATTACACCCTTTGAAGAGTATGTGCTTCTCTAACTTCCAAACTAGGTTTGGAAGCATTTCATTCAATCAAGTGTAGTATCTTATCTTCGTTAACAAACTGATACAGTGAAGAATTGCCTCCTTCAGAAACACCAGCAACTTGTCCTCCCTGTCCCATTCCCCCCCCCCACCTTTTCATCTCCTCATAAAGAGAGGGCAGACCTTAACTTTATAAATTAAGCAGTTGACAAAAGCTCTTCGATTTGGATGTTGTTGAACACTCAGGTGGTCTGTTGCAATTACAAAAGAAGGGTGGATAAACAGAGTAGCTGAAATTCGGTTTCCTGTTCTCATATGTCTAATAAGATACTATCACAGCCTATATTAAAGCCTACACTAGACTGGATGTAATCTTAACACTCAAAAGAAAAAGGTTATCTGCTGCTGCTTTAAGAAAAAAAAAGATCTGTAGTCTGCAAAAATGGATGTTACTGAGTAATCAGCTGGAAAGAATTTCCTGAAGTGCTGACCCAGCATCAGAGCGCTGCTATAGAAAGATTTTCTTCATGTCTGTTTATTGAGCTATTTAGTTCAATCAACTACTTGTTCTAAAACCATCACGGACCTGAACCCTTGTCTACTCATAAGCTAGAGTCCATCTCTTATAGTTTTAAATGCTAAGTACGTTAAAGATCTTTTTTTATTTAACTCTGAATTTGGAAATGCCGTTGCTATACATGATCCAAATTCTGGTTTCCAAACAGCCTGATGAAAGATTAAACAAAACATATGATGTACCACTTAAGAATTAAACTAAATAAGCATATATTTGTAATAGCTTAACGAAAGATTTTCATGTGCATTTATCCTCCTACCTACAGCAGATTTTACAGTTTATATTCCCTGGCAAAACAAAAAATGTTAGTTACCAATTATCTGGAGGAAAAAAAACCAAAACAAAACAAAACCAAAATAAACAATGGCCACCTCTCTGTAGCTAAATAACAAAAAGAAAAAATAAAATTAAGGTTTCCTACTTGTTGACTTAAATCAATCCACCCTGACCATATCTGTCTTTCAAAAATATTTCTGAGATGTATTCACCACCATCCAAAAATCGGGATGCTTGGACAAGGCACTTGTGGCTACCAAAGCTTTTAAGACATCCTGCCAGCAGCTGATATTTCAGTTTACTGCCTAATACCGCACACAAAGAAAGTGGTGTTTCTGAAGGAGAATGCCAGTGTAAATTTGGTTTTTTTATCTTACGTTTTTGTTCTCCTGGCAATATCCTTTGCAAGCTGTGCACCCCGTTTGCCCTTGAACATTTTCTCTGCCTCCTGTCGCTCCTACAGCGATACCACACACACAAAGTTAATTTAAGAACATTGCATTTTGCAAAGCTTCTGTCTTTGCAAAGAAAGACGCTTTGGCTCATCTTCATCAGTGAACATTGGTACGTGGAGACCAGATTTAAGAACAAGCACATAAACATTGCCCAAACGCTCAGACTCGAGACGTATCAACCTAGTGCTCTTAAAAGTAAGAACTCTTTCCCACCCTGCATCTTCACTGAAAGCTCTGTTGCAATTGCTCATTTATTTCTCTAGAGGTCTGTCTTTCTACCAACACCAGAGGGCCAGAAAAGAATCAGACTAAACAAACAAAGGTAGTAAAACTTAATTAAACATAATTAAACAGACTATATCCTTAACATAATGAAACCATGAAAGAAAACAAAGAGCATGTTTTAGAGCCACTTATGATACATAGTTTCGATTAAATTTACAACTATGGAAAAAAGCTCACTGTTACCGCTGAATTTTCAAGAATGTAACAAGAAAAAAAAAAGGTATTCCTCTTGGGCTGAATCAGAAGAAAGCAGACTTACTTTGAGTTTCACTTTTTGAAAATCCAGCACTCTGACCTGGGGAACTTTGTGGATTACATACAATCTGTAATGCTTCTTATTTGTTACAGGATTCCTTAAAATGCTACAAAGTAAATAAAGGTTATAAAGAGGTTCTTAATGTAAAATATTTTTAAAAACACCTGTATTGAAATACATTAATATACTTCAAATGCATGAATGTACCTTCTGCTGTAACAGACAACAAACATCACCATTAAATAAGCCTAATGACAGTGTTCTTTGATATTATGAAAACTATAGTAAAAACTTGCACTTTAAAGTATTTTATCAATTAAGTAGATTTTATTGATTAAGAACATAAAGAACAACCTCAAAATATTTAAAAAACCCCCAAATAACTAAACCATCACATTTCCTACCTGGACACTGATCAACCAAAAAAATCATGGGACAAATTGCTTTTCTTTTTTTGTCCCTCGCACCGAATGCGACATTATTGAAAAGTCATTGCTTACATGTATTTTAAAATATTTTGTAACAACAGTTTAAATCTTTAGTTTTTAGTTTCTTAAGGGTTAAGGTTACTTCAATGCTTGCATGTTGATTTAGAGATGTTACATCTCATTGATCCAACAGTCTGTCAGTAATACAAAGCCTCACCCATTAAATACCAGGTATTTCTGAAGCACAGTGGAAAACGTTGTTTATCAATACAGTTTTTAAGGATAAAGAATCTGTCACAGCTCATAAAAAGCAGAGCACTCCAAATCAAAGCAAAGAGCCAGGCCAGCAGCAGAGTTCAAACAGCAGAGAAAGAGTAGCTTTTCTTTTCAAGGTTACATACCTCAGGTAAGTCAATGATTTAATAGTTGATAACGGATCCAGTTCACCCTATGTAATGGGAACACAGTAAGAAATTGTAAGTCCATTTAGTAAGAATCAAACATTTGAAAACAAAGTTCCTGAACTCGTATCTATTTTAGAGACCAATCAGAATTACTGCAATTAGTTTAACAGGAAAATCACTAGGACTTTGTGGACTGCTGTTCCACTGCATGCTGCAAATTATATTCATTAAAATATGTACACTGTTAACTACTACCCAAATCATATGATATTACTCTAAAGAACAACAAAAAAGGCTAATTAGAAAAATGAGTAGTACCAACTATTACCAAAAGCAGCTACTCTCAGGAAAAAGATTAATTAGAAAGACGACAAACACAAATGTAAGCTTGCTTAGATTTATCCTGTGTTGATAGCTTACCAATTCTGCAATGTTGTTGTTGGTAAGAATGAGCTCCGTCAGGCTGGGCAGAGCCTGTTCAAGGTTTTCACCAATCCGACTAAAGAACAACAAAAACCAAAGGTTTAACTTAGACCAGAAACTAGCAATGGTGAAAAGACATACAGAAATACAGTAACATAGAGGATCTCCCTGTAAAACAACCCAGTCTGACACTGGCAGAAGTTTGGGTTACCATCCCCTACGATACTTTTTCTAATAAAGCTGGCAATAAATACCAGCCGTCGCTGTAACTGGATGCAATATGACATTTATGTTCTTTCACTTGCAGGTATCCCCATTTTCTTGTCTTTATCGGGATGATAAATGAAATCCAAAGTTTCAGCCAAATTCCAAACTCTGCATCTCATTGTCCTGTCTGAAAAACGAACACTGACTTTCGCACTGAATGAAGCAGGCAACTTGAAGAGGGCTTATACAGTACTCACGGCTGATTTTTTTTTCCATAAAACCCTTCTACACCTACCCAGCACTGAAAGACACACACACTCTTCTCTCCCAAGAGCATTTTCCTCTGCCCCAGGGTCCCATCTGGCCAAAATACAACCGCTTACCAAATCCTATTGTTATTCATCAGAAGAGTTTTCAGCCTTCTCAACAGAGGGAACCCATCCAGTTTACGGATCTCATTGTCAGAGAAATCAATTGCGTCAAACTGGTCCAGAGTGGCACCCAAGTTCTCAATTACAGGGATTTTATAGCCTGGGGAGAGAGTTCAAGACAAGAATTAGGTGGTGCCCACAGGAGAGCAGAACAAAGCAAGAAACAGAGCGTGTAGGGGACATATCTGGATGGACCGAGGATGCAGATAGTCTCAGTCAAAACACCTCCAGAACAACTCTCCTCCACAGCACACAGAGACCAAACTCTCCACCTCCAAAGCCAACAGCCCCCGCAGCCCTTTCAAAGCCTCTTCCTCGCCCTCAGCAAACACCCCAACCCCCTCCAACCTCTGACTATGGATCCCCTCAGCCTAAACCCACCTTTCTGGCACATCCCTCGTGTGTCCCACCCCCACTGCTACAGGTTCCTCCGACATTTCCCCCAAATTCTCCTTCCATTCCCCCACCCCAAGTTCCCCCGCCACTGGAGCCTCTTTAACCCCCCTCCCACGCCCCCGGCCATTGTAGGCCCCTCCAGCAACCTCCCCCAGCTTTCCCCGCCCTGCTGCAGCGCCTCCTCCCGTTGCAGGCCCCAGGCCCCATCACAGGCCCCCAGGCCCCGTCACAGCCCCCCAGGCCCCAACCCTCCCCCCCCTCGCAGGCCCCATGGCGGCACAGGCCGCACCACCCCTCCCCCGGCTGTAAGCTGCCCTCCCGGCACAGGCCCCCCCGTCAGAGCCCCGCCGAGCCCGCGCACCGCGCAGGTCGAGCTCGCGGTCGCGGACGGCGTTGGTGTACTGCGCCGCCTGCTCGATCAGCTCCGCCGTGAGCTTCACCATCCCGCCGGGCCCCGCCGCGCCGCCCGCCCGCTCCGCACCGCCGCCAGGCCGCGCCGAGCCAGGCCGACTCGCCGAGCGCCGAGCCGAGCCGGGCCAGGCCGACCGGCCGAGCGCCGAGGCAGCGAGGGGCAGGACCGCCCCGCGGCCCGCCCTCTCCTCACCGCCTCCTCCCCGAGCTGACAGGAGCGGGGCGGCGGCGGCGGCTTCCCCCTGCCCCAGCCCGGGCAGCTTCTGCTCCCCCACCTCCCCCACCTCCCCCGGGCTCCGGCGGCAGCCCGATGCGGGGCAGGCCCAGGCCGTGCCGCCTCAGAGGGTCCCGCGGCCGCTGCGCCTTGACGGGGAGCAGGGGGAGTCCTGCGACTCCCCCCAGCCAGGCCTTTCTCCTCCGTCCTTGGTTCCCTCCTCAGTCTCACCCCCTTAAAGGTAATCACGGTAATCTTCCGTGCAGTTGAAACCTCATGGCTGCAGGGAGGGCCGGGGCCGAGGCCGGGGCCGAGGCCGTGCGCCGCGGGCAGCAGCTCTCCTCCAGCAATGGCAGCGGCAGCGCTGCGGCAGCTCGTCAGCAGAGGGACCCGGTGTCCTGCAAACGCCTCTTCCCTTAGCAAAAGCGGCCCCGGGCGTCCTGGGGTGCCTCCCCGACACCCCAGTCCCCCCAGGCGGACTGGTCTGACTGCAGCAGTACCGGTGAGGAGGGCGGCGATCCGTCGTGGGAGGCTGCTGGCAGCAGAACCTCTCCTTGCTGAGGTGAGGGTCCTCCGTGCTCCCCTCCCCGGGGAGATGTGCTGCCCTTGGCCACCCCAGGCCTCCCTGCAGCTCACAGCCGGGCAAGGGCAGCACGCAGAGCCGGCACCCAGGCCAGTGCCTGTGCACATCGATCAACGAACTGAGTAGGGGCTTGGCTTTGCTATCAATAGTACCCTAAAGCAGCGCGAAGATGTCACCAGAGGTTCCCTCTCAGCTTCTGGTGTTTGCGAGCACAGATGAAGTCTGCAGAAATGGAGGCAGAGCAGGCTGGGAACCTGCTTCACGCAGGCGACTGGCAGCAAGCAGGCTGCTTTCCTTTGGACAGAGTTGGCTCCTGTGTGCTTAGCCGGTGGGACTGTGCTTGTTCAAACACATGCTGCTCCCTTCCTGCTACAGCCAGGTCAGCTTCCTGCAACAATTACAGCTCTTGGTGCTTTCTCTGCTCCATCCAAGCAGCAACTCAGCCTTTGCTCCTGGACACAGAGTTTCCCATAAATACCTTCCCCTTGCAGCATTTGAGACAGTTGCTCTGGCATTTCTACATGCATTCCTGGTCTCAGAGAAGCCGTGATGGGCTGGGAACATGCCACAGACAGCGACATGACATTCACCCTTTGCCTGCGAGATAAAATGTGCTTTCAAGTGTCACTACATCCCCTGTTACCTGCTTTAGGGATTTGGAGAACAGCAGGGAAGAGCTGGGGGTAGCCGTGGGGGAGCTGAGATGGCTCAGCCTGCCGTGTCTGGCCAGACAACTCCTCTTCAACATAAAGCAGGTCACTACGGGCTTGGCTGCCGGCAGTAGGGCTTTGCAGGTGGGTGAACCACAGTGTGGATGACGCGGACTGAAGGTGGCATGTGAAGGGAAGCGGTTGACCACCCCCAGGTCCCAAATCCTGCTGAATGTCACCAAGCCACCGCTTCTGCAGCCCTGGAGTAATACTTCCCCAGCCCTCAAGGCCCCCCGAGCAAGATGAGGCAGAATGATTTCTGGATCCACTGCTATCGAAGGAAGGATTTTTTCGTGAGCTGTGACATTTCTGTGAACCCAGAGGATGTGATAATATGTTAAATGCTGCAGCCATGTTTGGCACCGCACAGCGATGGCTCATACTTTTGTTTTGGGAGCATCTAGCAGCATCACCCTGAGAGTGACGCCTGGCTCGTTCCCCAGGACTACAGCAACAGAACTGGCTCTGGCTGGCTGGCGATCCCTGCAGAGGTGTCAGATGGGGTCACACAGCTCCTGTGCTCCCTACTTAAAAAACACCCTCACCAAAGCTGTATACGAAAGCACGTAGTCGAGTTTTTATATCATCTGCATTTGTTTAAAAGCAGGAAAGAGCAAGAAAAAGAGAGAGCGCTGTCATAGGCAGAGACAAAGAATTAGCAGCACTGTTGTATGTGACTCAGGAATCATGCAGTGGTAAAGATAACAGAGTCTTTAGTCATTTTAGGCAGTCATTAAAAGGAGACCCTCTTCAGCCTCCTGGAAAGCAGGCCCAGCCTCTGACAAGGCCAAATTAAAGGCGGACCATTCTCCCTTAGCACAATACAGCTGTATGCCTCAGCTCTACAGTGTAATAGAATTGTAATTGAGAGCAGACAGATTCTTGGTCTCAGATGCTGTATGCAAGCTCTTAAAAGCCCTTTCTTTGTAATGGAAAGTCAAAGCAATGATTTTTAAGATATGTGCTCCCCACCTGCCAACTACAAAATGGCAGATGGCTGTGGATGCAACCTCACAGCCAAACAGCAAACGAGGACTCAGGCTGCACTAAGAAGATTTTCCAAAAAACAGCTATTATAGATTTGTCTTTGGTGCCAAGAAACAATAGAGAAACGGACTTTAATAAATTGCCTAAACATGCATTTATCTTGAAGACACAGCCACTTTGATCCTCTGAGCGTACCAGTGTCAGAGAGACTTTAATAGCTCCAAGCAAGCATTGCAATAGCTTGGATAAATAATCTGAATTTTATTACTTTCCAAGAATGATTTCTGAGGGAGTTAGTGCCCTGGGAAACGCTGGAAGATGATGTTGTTGCCTGAACTCGATGTGCAGAATTTGTTTCTCTTTCCCTGGCAGGCTGGAGGGCAGCAGAAAGCAGGATAAAGCTGGGACTGCTGGGGATTGGTCATCTTAAATTGCATTGCTTCACCCAGTTTGTATTTTAGGTTATGCCAAGGATGTAAGGGTAAACATCTTTTTTTTTTTTTTTAGCATTTCAGTACATCTAAATATACCAGTGAGCAGTATTTAGAGGCAGGCTGCTGTGAGCCAGAGAACTGAAAGGCAGAGCTGACGCAGTACTCCTGATTCACAGCTCCTGGTTTTTGCCTGTGTGATACAGCAACAGAAATGAAAGTTTTTTATTTTACAATGGAAGGAGCAGTAGCCAGGAGCATTTCATTCCACTTCTGACTTCTGGTTTGGCCCAAGACTGAAAGAAGAATCCTGGAGCAACAGAAGGAATCATTGTATGTGATAAATAATCTGGTTAATTCACATTTATCATCTAATAAATACGAAGACCTGTAAGAAGCAGGAGCCCACAGCAGCACAGCTCTGAGAAAGCATCTTCCCTCACGGGAGGGCTCCGTTCTTTTCTTTTTTTCACACTTGAAAAGCTCAGTTCCAGATATCCAGGCACTACCCTGGGCACCTGGCCCATGGTTAAACATTGCAAAACCAACACAACAAACAAAAGGCTCCACAGCTCCCTCCGCTCCCCGACACACCAGAGGCTCCTCTCCTTCCCCAGCCAGCCAAAGGGGGAAGGTGGCCCTGTGGTTCCCAGCTGCTGTGAACTGCAGTGGGACACTGGGGGCCGCAGGATGCTTCATATATGGGTGGGAAAGGGGAGCGAGCCCCCCTGCCAGCTCAACTGGCTGCAGATGCATCGCTGCATGCTGCGCTCCCCCCACAACCGGAGAATAAGCCCAACCGTGCCTGAGCGCAGCCCCAAACCCCAGCCAGACGGCCCTGGGTGCACCAGAGATGCCAGCCCAGCCTGGCACAGGGCGTGTGTTTGGGATATGAGTTTCCTCTGAAGGTAAAAGACCTTTATGGGAACACACGTGAGGTCTTTGCAGATGCAGCTCATCTGTTCCTGAGCTGTTTCTCCTGCAGGTGCTCTGGGCTGATCAGGAGCCCCGGCCAGGACAGCTGCTTTGTCCAGCAAAATAAAGACGTGCAGTGCATCGTTGCCCTGCCCTGCCTCTGGTCGGGATGGCGGCTGCATGAATTTGTAAAAAGCACAGATTCATTTGTCAGGGGAGATCAATAGTTTATTAACTTAAAGGTCAGTTCACCAGAGCTCCATCTTTCCTTGGATTTGGTCCAGGCAGGTGAGGACCGGTGATGGTGTGGCTCTCCCCTCTTCACCTGGCTGAGGTAAGCTCTAGCGGGCAAGCCCAGGCAGGTTTCGTTGCAACCGAAACCAAGCAGGGATTATCCCAGCTCCGTGAGGAACTAGTGACAATTTGTACCGTGAATTTCATTGGCAAAAGATTTAACTCATTAAAACTAATAACAATGAAAATCAGAACATGCAGCATAGGAAAGAGTGTTTACATACGTCTGGTTCAAAGAGCGGCTCTGCAAGGTCAGAGAGGAGAAAAGGAGAAGGATGTAAGACACAAAAAGATTCCCCACTCCCATATAAAAAATAGTCTACAGAGAAAAAACAAGGATTGTATAAGTTATTTTTTAAAAATCTGTAAAACAACATAGCCAAGGATATTTTAAACACAATTATATAAACACCACGTGACTTAATAGTAAGAGAGAGCAAGAAAGGGTTTGTTTCGGGGAAGGGTTTTGTAGAATTAAGAGTTTCCTGGCCGGATCCCCGGAATGTCTCTTTTGGAAACAGATGCCCAAGAAAAATCACTGCTGTGAACAGGAGGATTTTGTGTGAGAGAGGGGTATACCTAGTGAAACAGGGGAAGGATCGGAACACAAAATGCCAGGAGAGATTAACTGGGACTCCATCTCGTTTAGAGGAAGGATCTAGCTCGTTCCCAAACTGAATTAATCAGCAACTTACTAGCAGTTCCAGGAGGGAAATACATTTCGTGGTAAGGCTGTGACCCCACAGGCTGATCCGTGCGGACGAACACCCCGAGTCCGTAAGACTCCCTGTAGGCACATGGGTTTTGCCTGCCTGTAGTTACCTGCAGGGCAAAGCCCTGCCGGACTCACTGGGCTGTCACGCCTGCAGAGCCACGTGGATCAGCTCTCGCTTTGGTCCTCAAATCTCCAGTTATTGCCACGGCCAGAGAGAACAGCTACCAACCGAATCCGAACAGGAGTGCCAGAGCAGGCTTTAGGGCACCGCTCCAGGAACCACCTAATTCATCGTTTTACGTATGTACAGAGCACGGCGCCGGCCGTTCGCAATGCAGGTTTATATCAGCCATCACCTAGCAGAAAAGGGTACCAAAAATTGAGCCAGAAACGGCTCTTTCTTCGCAGATGTGTGAAGTCCTGCATCCTTTGCAGCAAGGGCTCCTGCCAGTTGCTCAGAGCGGGCAGATCAGTAGGATTTCTGCGAAGAGCCAAGCCTGGGTACATGGATCATGCATCGGTCCCTGCTCACGAGGAGTGTTTGAGAGTATTAATATCACCGCTTGTCTGCTGCCTTTCAGGACTTGATCATTCAGGGTACGATCCAATCTCTGCTTAACATATTGCTATAGAAACGTGCTGACAGTGATATTAAAGCTATCAAACTTACGAGCGAATGCTTGACAGCACCATGTAAACTCTCCCAAAGCTGAAAAAATAAACTTTTGTCCTAAACATTTGGCAAAACTCGGCTGGCAGTTGGTGGAAGTCCTGGATGGATGCAGCCGCTGAACTTTACCCGGCCATAAGACACGTCTGACAGCAGAACTGCACAAACAGCTTCTTTTCACAGAGCTTGTTTGATTTCACCATCTCACAGAAAGTCTTGTCAGCTGGGAGGCCAAGGGGAGGAACAAGAGAAAATGAGAGCAGATTAACATTTTAAATAAACAAACATTGCACATAACAGGTGGTGCAATTCGTTCCAGTGTTGGAAGAGCAAGAATTGAAAAGGAGTTGCTTTTTAAGGGCATCTTTCACATGGTTTTAATGAAGGAATAAAGCAGCTTTGCAGTAAGTGGGAGAATTAGCCCCAAGACTAAACTACAATGAAATACAAATGCTTGGATGTGTTTGAGCAATAGGCAGATATCCAGCAGCTCTGCCAGGTAAGCTGCCTGCCCACTGCAGCCAGAGCCCGGCTCCCTGCAGCTGTGCCCCAGCAAGCTCAAGAGCTGCAGTGCTTTCGGCTTTACATTGTGAAGGGAATCCCCCAAACTCCTCATTTTTGCTACCGGGGAAGCACTACGGTGCCAGCGGTTCTGCCACAACTACTTACCATTGGTGCAGGTTTCGTTTGTTACACAGGAGCCGCCGAGGAGGCTGAAACCTTCTTTACACTTGAGGCAGTTTCCACCGGAGCCCTCGCAGGCTGAGCAGTGGTCATCGCACCTGGGGACAGAGACCCCGCCGTGGTCTGAACCGGCGCCCATCCGAAATGGGCCGTCGGCCAGAAAACATGTCTGCCAGCACAGCAACGTCCAGGTTGAACCAGAAGATGTGGAAAACAGCGAATCTGAAGCTTGAGAAGTTATCGAAGCCCTGGGAAAAATGGGCTCGGTGGTGCCAGCTTGATGCCCAGTGACAGCTAATGACATCCCAAAAGCGCTCCTCTCGCCTGCTGGGAAGGCTCAGCGGGACATGCGCCTCTCCTCCCAGTAATCCCAGTTAGAAAAAGGGCTGCAAGGGAAATCTGTGCCTCTCCCAGCTGTTTGCTCAGGGAAAATAGCCCAGCAGCTGTGCCTCCCACCTGGGGACGGTAGCTTCCCAAAATCCCTGGGAGGGGATGCTGGTCCCGTTTCTCCCTGCTGGATAGCCAGCGTGGGTGAGTGAAACCCTGGGCAGGCAGGCACTGTGCTGCCTGTTCCCAAGTCACCTTTAATCCTTCCCTTTCATGTTCACTTTAATGAGGCTGAATCCACTCCCACTCCCCACTTAAAGCACCGAGTGCCGGCGAGTGGGAGCAAATTGCTGCCTCCCGGCATCTCCCAGTCTCCCACACGCAGCCCCTGTGCTAGGCCAAGGAGCGGGCAAACGTTCCTCCAACATGTCCGCGGGGTGAACAGAGCGGGTTTGATTGAAAGCTGGAATATTTGCCTAAACACCACCGTTCCTCCCACACCTCCTCCAAAGAGCCTGGGGCCAGGGCTGAGCCCCTTCCACCATAGCCCTAAGACATCTTGGCTGGCTGGCTCCGGCAGGGGAGCGTGCAGCTTTGCTGCTCTTAAATCTATGGGGCAGGGGCGTGTGGGGTCCAACCCCCACAGCTGCCCTGGCTCCCTCATCCCTATTTTAATTTCTCTAGTAAACAGCTCCAGCTGTGAGCTGTTTTCAGCATTATTTTTTTTTTATCATAGCTGCCAGCGCTCCCCATCAGTCCCGGCTTTGCTCCGGTCGCGATCGGAGAGGTAACGTACCTCTTGCAGACTTTGTTGGGCAGCCCGTGGCTGTCGGCGGGGTAGAAGCCCTCGCGGCAGGCGGGGACGCAGTGCCAGTGGGGTGCGGGGGCCTCGGGGGCACAGGGTGCGCAGTCCTCCTCGCCCGGCCCTGCGGGGACAGGGCAGATGACATGGGTGGTTTTGGAGATGGGAGCCACATCACACCAGTGTGGCCGCAGCCCCACATGAGATGAGGGCCACCAGCTCGTCTCTGCCCGGCTCGTGCCCAGGAGTGAACAAGCTGCTGCTTGTTCCACCAGGGTCCTGCACGGCTGCTTGGCTCCCACCCCAAAAAACTCAGCTCCCATCCCAAAAAAACCAGCTCCCATTCCGAAAAAAACAGCCAGGACCCAGCGTCCTGCCCCTCTGCAGAGCCAAGAGTGAGCCACAGGGGCTCACTGGGGGACAGCACATCAAAATCCCCTCCGGGGCATCAGCCACCACTCCCAAGCACGCACCGGTTTGGCTTTCCCACCCTATGCAGAGTAACATGGGGAAAAAGATGCTAAACTGGGCTGCGGAGGAGCTGGAGGAGGGAAGGGCTCGGCAGAGGAGCTGAGAAAGCAGAGGGCCCCACGCTGACGCCAGCGTGCTGCGGCTGGACAGCAAACCGTGGTGATGGAGGTGGTATTATTAGAGGCCTTCCATGCGCCGGGCTTGAGAAATGGTTATGCAGGAAAAGGAGACGAGAAAAGGCTTGAAAAATAATTGTGGTGAAGTACATTTATGCTGACTGGAATAAGAATTAGAAGGGAAGTAATTTTCTTAAGGGATTAAGAGCCTGTTCCCTTCCACGCTTGCCAACAAGATCAATAAATATTTTGGATTTAGTCTTAGGAAATTGCCCATGTATGATAGATGAGATTCACGCCACTGAACATGAATTGTCTAGAGATCATATTATCATCAGATCTATGATGATTTCGAGGGCAGACGCAAACATTAACAATGGAAAATAATTGGACTTTCAAGAAGCGAAAAAGGCAGGATTTAAAGGGAACGCTGAGCAACTTTGGGCAGCGGGAGGAAGCCAGCAGCGGCCAGCCCGGTCCCGCGGGGCGGCCGGGATAATGCACCTCGGCTGCCTGACATTTTTATACGCTGCAAAGCCATCTTCCATCACTCCAAGAGGATTTTACGGCCTCCCCCGCAACCTTATTAAACTAAAGCACCTGGCTTCAGAGGAATTGGGAAATAAAGAATGGCTCTAATAAAAATGTAAAAACTCCCTAAAAACCTTTCTAATATGAATATACTCCCAGCACCTCGCGGGATGCGCTGGAGAGCTGGGATTGCTTCCCCGCCGGCACACTCTGCCTTGGCTCGGGGTGGGTACCGTGAGCATCAGCTCTTGACGCACGAGGGTTTTGGGGTTTTGCATGGGGATGTGGCAAAGGACATACCTGTGCTGGCAGGGCAGGTCTCGCACCGTCGGGGCTCCCGGCTGAGGTACATGGCGGGCTGGCACTCTGGCACGCAGCTCTCTCCTGCCAGGCTGCCGGGAAAGCAGAGAGGACGTTTGCGCCCAAAACTACAGGCTCTGGGGACTCGACACAGCCCATCCCCATCTCCACATCCCCCAGTGCCATACAGCAGGCTCAGCCCGCAGCGCAGGAGGTGTTGGAAAGCCAGCCAGCGCTTCAGGAGAAATTAAAGTCCTGCCTGGACCAAAGGAACAGCTGCAGGTTCCTTAATTAAGTATCCAGGAGGAAATAAAATCATTTTTTCCTGTGGGCAGCCAGCCAGGCTCTTCCAAAGACCTTTTGCACCATGAAGCTCCCCGGAATTAAAGGAAATTTGTTCAGTGCCGCGGCTGGGCCGGTGCTGCTTCATCGTGGCCGGGATGATTTGAAGTCCCAGCTTAAAAGGATATTGGACAATAAAAAGCAAGCGCCATGCGGATTATGTGTGACAAGTGCCTCCACTTTTGCTTTTCTGAGGGAGTAGATAATCTTTTGGCAGCGGCAATTTGCTTGTCTGAGAGAGCCCCGCTGCTACACTGTGACTCTGGCCTGCTTACAGCCCCTGAGCGAAGCAAAGCGCTACGGGATCATGCTTCCATGTGAGCTTGGGGATGGAAAACAGCTTCTCCCCAGTGCCAATGCTGCTCGCCAGCACCCCTGGGCTCTGCATCCTGCAGGAGCCGTGGGACCAGCAGCAAGGGTACCCGGTGCTCCTCGTGGGGTCGGGGCTGCCCCGCCTGCACCCGCATTGCTGGAAAACCACTATCCTATACTAGCCCCACTCAACAGGTACATCAGATAAAATTTTCCTGCATGGATGAAGCTGAAGAAACGGTTTCTGCACTTGCAGGGAGCATCTTCAGCTTGCCTGGAGCAGCTCAGCCCAGTACCGGCTCTGCCAGGTGAGCAAAACCAAGCGCCCCATTCAGCTGGGATGGCTCTGATGGAGCCGCCTGAGACTCAGGAGGAGACATGCACTTTGCAACGTGCGGTGTAAACGTTTTCATTGCTTTTTTCCCGCCATTTGAGATGCTGCAATGCTGGGAGCTGCTGTGGTCACAGGTCACCAAATTTGGATGAGCGCTTCTGAGCCCGCAGCACAGCACTTACCCGCCACCCTGGCAAGCGCTAGAGAAAAGGAAATTAAAATTAAATTGTGCTTTTCAGCTAAGAAAAGGATATGAAGCACAGCCTTTAAATTCCCAGCTCCACTCCACAGCTGTAGTACCATGGAAGCAGGATCTTTCATCTTTAACTAGTTCACTCTCTAATTTCCCATCGGTTTTCCCAAATTTAAACCACAGGTACCAATGCTGCAGGTATAAACTCCTCCTGTGCTGGTATCTTACCTGAATCCATCTTTGCATGCAGTACATTTGTCTGCTTCGCCAACACATTTTTTACAGCTTTGATGACATTTCAGACAGCGTTTCTGACCTTTCAAAAAACAAAGCCGGGCAGGGAGAATAAAATCTGGACAGTGATTTGCAAGAAGCAGTCGGAGCCGCAAAGCCCTGCTGCACCCCAGTGCCAGGTCCCCAGGGTGGAGAGGCACGTGTCCCCCCCCGACAGGTCCCTGCTATTGCAGATGACCTTATCTGTCATTGCTTGCTAAGAAGAAATATGCTTTGCAAGCAGCTAGGATCATTAATTACAGTCTTCTAATTAAGAGCTGAGTTGAGCACCTCTGCTTTGCACCACCCTCTGAACACCCAGAGGTTTTCCTCCTCCCTTCACTGTGCAAAGTGGGTTGACGGGGGAAATTCAAAGCCAATACTCAAAAATCAAGATGTTTTCTCCACCCATAGCACTTAAAATAGAAGCAACCCCTGCATATTCTCATGCTACAGCTTGCGGGTGATAAACATCCTTACGTTCCTCGGCGTAAAACCCAGGTGGACATAGCACCACGCAGCTGCTCATCTCCTGGTGATGGTAGAGGCTCCGCTTGCACGCCGTGCACTGGGTCGGTCCCCTCCCCACACAGCGCTCGCAGCCCTTGTAGCACCGGCGGCACCTCCGGGCACCTTTGTCGCCGAAAAACCCCGCAGGGCACGAGCTTACGCACATCCTGGGGAAGGAACCGAGCGTGCCTGGGCTTTGGTGCCAACAGCCGGCCACCTCCTGGCAGCCTGGCACCTCCCTCTGTCCCCTTGCCCGCAGCATTCGGGGCATCCCCCAGCCTTGGCGGTGATTTGGGCTTGTTTACATCTTATTCTTAAGATTTAGGGTGTCTTGAATGTTGTGGCTCTGTAATAAAGAGCCAGGGACTCTCTTGGCCAGCAACCCCAACTATGGGTAAACTTGCCCTGTGCCAGCCCAAGAGATTGAGGAGTGGAAACCCCAATTCCAGAAGTGATTTGGCACCTCAGCTAGCTGTCCCTTGGGTGTCGGTGACCCTAGCCAGTGAAGCCAATGGTTCTTCCCCAGCGTGATTACATGGCCAAGGTCCTCCAGGGCTCTCCAGCTCTGTGTCCCCCACCCCATCATACCCTAGTCCAGGGCAGGGATCCCCACGCTTCCTCCTCCCTCCATTTTATCTCTCATACGCTTCTTTCTCTGTGCAAACATCTATCACCCACGCTGCAGTGCGACCCCTGGGGAAAGGCACTGCCACCACCCAGGGACCCCGCGGGGACACCCTACTACCCCTCACCTGCCAGTTTTCACGCTGCCCAGGCTGTAGTGGATGCAGTTCAAGCACTGGTCGGCGTTGGGGCCGTCGCAGCCCTGGTCGCCGCACTCGGGGTGGCACGGACCTGGGGGGGGAGAGACCAGCTCAGTGGGGAGAAAGGCTGAGCATCCCCCAGACCCCACTGCCAGGATGCTCTGAGCACACCCTCCCTGGACCGACAGACGTGGGGAAGGGGCGAGGACCCTCCGCCTATCTTATCCTATATCAATTATCTTATAGCTCTTATATATCTTATCCTACCTATCCTATGGTGCCGCATGGCTCCGGGTGATTGCCTCTCCTCCAGCTCATCCTCCCCAGCATGCATCCCACCCGTCCACCCTCTGGCTGAACACCCTGGTGCAGGAGCAGCTTTGAAAGAGGGGCCAGACCCACTCCTCGGGGACCAGCAGGGATGCCTGCCCGTGCCTATGCCAGGGGTGGGGGAAGGTGGACAGAGGAGCTTTTTTTACTCCTCAGACGGCTGCACCACCAATTTGTGGCGGGAGCACTGGGACGGGGCGTTTTACTGCCTTCTAATTTCGCCATCCTGCTGCCCCGCGCTGGCCGCAGGCACCACTCCTCCCAGCCTGCCGTGGCCCTGGGCAGGATCAGGCCTTGTGGCTCCCCCAGTTTATCCCGGTTTGCATTTTCCCGGGTACTTTGGGGGGAACAACACGGCAGCTCGGCTGGTGCTTACCCGTGTACTCCTCCTCCTCCTCCGCCACCTCCACCTGGCCCTGCAAGAAGGCGGCTCTTGATGGCTCCATCTCCGATGCTGGCACCTCCAGCGTCCTCCCGCGGGAGTGGGGGCTGCCCAGCGTGGTGTAGGGGTGCTCGGCCGTCCCGTAGAAGAGGAGGCTCCACTCCTTCAGCTTCCCTGTGGGGCAGGCACAACGTCACCCATCCCGCTCCCTGTCCCACTCCTCCCTGGGGAGCCTGGCTTTGGGGAAAGCAGGAGGAGGATGGACCGGACCATCAGGGCTTCACCACTGGCATGGCAATGCAGAAGCAAACAACGAACACCCAGAAATGTTCATGAGTCCCTGAGCTCCCAGCCCACACAAATGCAGCCGTTTAAGGCACCTGCGAGGGATTTCTTCATTCTATAACTCGTTTGACGAACCACAGCATCACCGTAACCTTCATGCCCAATGTGCACAGAGAACCATTAACTGTAAAAGCTCCATAATGGATGATTATTTCTGTCTGATAAAAGCCACCCGGCACACGCCGGATTATTTCTTGCTGCTGTTGACAAAACACGTCAGAGGTCTGAGCTTGGTGGTCCCCAAAACACCATGGGGGCCACCGGAGCCCGTGCTGCACCCAGGGGCTGGGGACCCCCACGGCCTTACACCCACGCCGGGGTCCTCCCCAACCCACGCCGCTTTGGGGAAGGGGTCCAAAAAACACTGCTGCTTCTTTCCAGCACTGTTTTTCTTTCAATTCCCCATCAATATGAGCCACCTCACACCCGTGGCACGCTCGGCTTTAACTACTAATCCCTGCTTTTCAAGGAAGGGCTTAAAATTTCCAACACCCAAATCCCTTGGCTCTCCAAAAGGACTGAGAGGACCCACCTGCTGCAAGCAAGCAGCGGTGGCATGGAGCCTGTGAAGGGGCGAGCTTGGGAGGCATCAGCCGGTAAAGAGCTCAGCCGTGCGCCTCCGCCGAAAGAATTAAATTTGCTTTAAATTAAAAATGTCCTGCGCAAGGAAAGCCCAGGCTGCATGGGACTGATGCTGGGGATGCAGCAGTGCCAGCAACAGGACACTCATAGTATTTAATTGGTATTAAATTAACCAGTTTAATTAGTTTAATTTAATGGTCTTAAATTAATGTTTAATACCTGTTTCTGCCACGGGCTGGGAGCATTGTCCCTCTTTTTCCTCCCGCTTTGCCCTCTCTGCTTCAAACCTGATGCAGACCCTTTGAGGGGGTGACAACGCACTTGTTTTCATTTCATTTTGCAAAGCCAGGTAAAGCCGAGCCCTGACACCCGCGAGGGGCTCGGAAACACCCGCCGCAAACTGTAAATACAGGGGGAAAAGCAGCTCCGTGGGCGCTTCGCTGCTGCTCTCCGACTTCAAAAGATTTCAGGTGAAGGCAGCAAACAGAAACACTTTCTGCGCAATGAACCCCCACGTGCGCCTCCTGCCAGAAAGTTGCGTGGGAGAGGTTTTTAATATACTCCTGGATTCCTATCAATGAGCGTGTGGATTTTAACACCCCCGCAACGCGCGCCAGTCCCAGGCAGGATGCTTCATGCCCCGCTGCCACCACCCGGCAAGGCAGCTGCCCCTTCCCGGTGGGGCCGGATCCCGCCAGCCCGGCTCCTTTGCCGGGAAGGGGTCAGGGAGCAGGCGGCCAAGACGGGGAGGGGGGGAACGCAGTGGGGTTGGGGACATGCAGGGGGCCAGGCTGAGCCCAGCCACCCCCTGCCAGCGCGGTGGCAGCCCGGGGAGGATGTCCCTCCGTCCGCAGCCCGAGGGGCATCGTCCCCTTGCGCCGTTGCACAACCAGCCCACGAGCCAGATGTCCCAGCAGCGAAGCAAAACAAACAACAATTACAGCTCTCAGGTTTCCTCGTTTCAACTCATTACGGTTTAATTTTGGAAACCTGGTTCTCGGTTGCAGCGAGTTTGCTGCTGGGAGAAAACCTGCTCCCGGCTCAGCCAGACCAGCAGCCTCCTGAGCCCAGGGCTGAAGTTTTATTCCCATTTTTGAAAAATTTGGGCAACACAGTTTTGCTGAAGACCATAAAACTCGCAACAAAAGTTAGGGCCAAGTGAAGGAGCCTGCAAAGAGCTTTGGGGGCAAGGGGGACAGGCTGGTGCTGGGGGACATGGGTGCTGAGGGACCCTTACCTTGCACCGCGAGGTTGCGCACTTGGGATGGCGTGTCATGGATCTCCAGGGTCCACTCCCCTGCTGCCCGCTCCCCCCAGCAGTGGACGGTCATGAACTCCCAGCCCTTGAACCCCTCGTTGGAGTGGTCGAACACCCTGCAATCGTAATGCCGTGCATCAAGAAGCGTGACTTTGAATGTCTTATTTAATCGGAAAAGGTGGATAGGTAATTAAGGACTTTAGGGATCCTTGCATGGATCCTTGCACCCACCCTTGCATGGAGCCCTCCTGCAGCCAAGACCCGAGTGTGCCTCCTGCCTTCCCAAAAAACCTGAGCAAACTTGCAGCAACCCCCTAAACGAGGATGCTGCCCAGCCCGGACGCGTGCTCTGGCCGCTCTTACCTCCTGGCAAGGAGCTGTGACCTGGTCCCCGCCGGAGAGACGAGGCTGATCTGGAGGTCGCCCCGGCGCGGGTGCGAGATGCTGAGCCGCACCACGACGTGCTCCAGGTAGAGCACGTGCTGGTCGCGGTGCTCGGCGCAGGCGCTGCTGAGGGTGCTGGTGCGCAGCACGTGGTCCGCCCGGATGTACCTGCCGGGGATGGGCAGAGCATTGCGTCGGGGACGGCAGCGCTCCCTGGGTCCCAGCAGCCTGGACACCCAGCTCTATTTGAACCTGGTCTCCTACTGCTTCACGGCAAAAATTATCTCATCCTCCATTGCAATACAGTGTCCTAGCGCAGGAATTTGCTGAATTGCCTGATGGTAACGAGATGGGTTTGAACTGCCTCTAAGATCTATGCCTTATGGGCTGCAAGGGCGCTGCTTTATTATAATTATCAGCACAGCGTTCCTCTTTGGGTTGTAATTAGTGTCTGTATCAGATAAATAGTTTCATGAACACACTTGGCTCCAAATTCATTCCTGCTTTGCATACGCAAGTGTTTCCGAAGGGACTGCTTTTCTGATGAACAACTCAACTTGCTCTACAGCCAGGCAGTGGTAAACTGGAGCGTCCATTTGGTCAGAACCCTGATCCCACCTTTTAACCTAGCAGGGACAGACCTACCAAGGATGAGATGTGAACCTAAGCTGGTTTGAACCTGAAGCCAAAATTCAAAGAGACTCCAGGCACTGGAAATTTGGGAACCCTTGCAACAAAGCACCGTTTTTTGGTGTCTTCCATCAAGATGAGGTGTTTGGTGGAAGAGGAAGGAGAGCCCAACCCATCGCCACTCACGTAGGACCCAGTGGGCGAGTTGATTTTGGTCTCCCTAAGCCATTTCCAAAATGTCAAACAGCACTGTCAGCCCTCAAAAATTCCCTGCTTATCATCCACCTGGGAAGCAAAAGCATGGAAAGGGCAAAAATAAATCACCCACTGTCAAAGCTGGTCCTGGAGAGCCCCCGCAGGACCTGATCCGAGCCGAGCCATAGGCACAGACCCCGGGTGGGCACTTCTGGCTCAATAAACAGACCTCAGGGCAGATGGTGCGGGTCACTCTGACAGTAACATCCATGAACATCACCTCGCCTGCACAAGGGCTTGTCCCAGCCACTCCGATTCCTAATTTCCTTTTCTAAATGCCGGGACAGTGGCTGAACCTTTGCATCACAAGAACCAGCTCCCCTAAAGCTCCTTCCAAGCGGCTGCGTGGCCCAGGAGAGACCCCCAGCCCATGACACTCACTTGGGCACCCTGTCCAGGCTTCCCACGCAGACGTGCTGGGGAGGAACTGCCTTCCACTTCTTGGCTTCCACCACAATAGCATCTGCATCCACCAGACCGAAGCCATATAGATGGCTAACTGGAAAGAGAGAAGACTCAGAAACCCACTGCCTTCCAAGCAGGGACCAGTAGCTCCTCCTCAGCTCTTGGCAGACCATCCTCTGACCATCAGAGAAGGTGTGGAGTTGACCCCATTGGGGTACGAGGTGCTCTGACATGCGGAGCTCATCACCCTGCCCGAGTTACACCCCAACTCCATGTTGGCACCATAGAAAATCCATTGCTGGGAGCAGCCCACCGACAGGAGCAGCCAATGCTGCAGCTCAGGACAGCCTCCACCAAGCAAGGCTTCCAAGCTTCCACCAAGCGAGGCTTCCAAGCCTCCATCAAGCAAGGCTTCCAGGCTTTCACCAAGCAAAGCTTCAAAGCCTCTGCCAAGCAAGACTTCCAAGCCTCCATCAAGCAAGCCTTCCAAGCATCTTGCCCCACAAGTTACTGCCCTCTCCTCCCTCCACTCAACAGCCTGATGGTAGGAGCCCCTGAGCCAGCTGAAAGTGGCCATCCAGGGTGAACACTTCTGCGAGTGAAGCTCTGGGGACCTTTAATTTCCCTTTCATGGCCATTTTTGCCACGTCGCCTCTGCCCCCGCGGCCCCTCACCTTTATGCCCCGCGCCGTTGGTCTTCCAGTCGGCCGCTCGCAGGTGCACCGGCCGTGAGGTTTTGACCAGCAGATGCTGGACATCCCTCCAGGTGAGCAGGGGGCTGCAACAACACTTGGCTCGTGGGATGGCTCTGCTGCCTCCAGTCTTCCCAGCAGCAGCAGGGACTCCCATTGGGTTAAAGAACCCCCAATAAACTCTTTCCTGCTCCAAAAGAGCATGAATCGATGATTTAAATGCTAACACCCTGCCTGGAGGTTGGCCATCACTTGGGGTGCCCCAGCAGAGGGGGTTGCCCCAGGGAGGGATGCCATGTGCCCACGGGCATTGCAGGATTTATTCTTGGCCAAGGGTATTTAGCTCTCACGCTCCAGAGTATAACTGGAACAAATCAGGAAGGTTTTCCCTATTTTCTTGCAGGACGTCGGGAACGAAGCACATCCTGAGGCAGGGTACCACGCTCAGCAGCTTCCTGACACACACTGCTGAGCAAACCTTCCCTTTATAAGTATAACTGCAAAAATTGCTAGGAAAAAATCTGGCCTGCTCATTTAACAGAAAAATGAAACCCAAAGTGTTTCCAAAACCCCTCCTAGGCAGGGTTTGCATGATATTTGTGTGTTCAGGGAGATGGACACTAAGCACTGTGTGCTTTTGAGCCCCCCACAAGACCCCAGCCTGGGGATACTGCTGAAGAATTTTCCACGCTTTTCTTACAGTCAGTTCTTCAGCATCTCGAGCTGGGATTTATATTGCTCTCGAGCAACATTTAAGAACAGAAATTCAATTTATTCCTTCTCGTCATAATGGAGTGCCTGAGCACCAAGCTCTGGTACTTAATGTTGCGTTTTATGCCTCAGCTAAACAATACAAAAATTATATCTAATGCTCTTAATATATTTGTAATGAAAACGGCACCTCCGGAAACGTGCTCACCCGACCTGGGCGCTGGGATTAAACCGGAGGAGAGGGACTGGAGCCAACATGCCGTGACCGCTGTCCTTGGACGTGAGCACAACACTGCCCTGCGGCTTATTTGCAGCCTTGTTTTTATTTCCACTCAGTAAAAATAATAATAATAGTGAGAAGCTCATGAGAAGATGCTCCATGGAGCAACACAGGGATGCCCAAGGGGTGAGCCTGGTCCCCAGCGGGGCTGCTCCTCGGCTGGGGGACCACCATGGGACCGGGGCAGGAGAGGGATGGGACTGGGATGGGGACAAGAGGCAAAGAGCAGCTCTTTTGAACCAGGGAGCATGTCGCTGCTGGTCACGCCACGTGGGTTTTTGACATTATGCAAAAGTAGTCCTTTTCCCCCAGAAATGAAACACGAGCGGAAAACCATCACTTCTACGGACATTTTCCATTTTCCGTCATGTTTTCTGACATTTTTTTTCCAGGAAGTATTTATAAAACTCCTGTTGGAGACGGCTGTCAGCAGTTTCAGTGCACCAAATGAAAAGCCTGACTTATCTCACCAACCCCAACTTTTCAACAGATGCCAACAAGTGAAGAATTAGCTCAATAAAACACCTGCAGGAAGATTAGATGCAAAACAACAACACTGTATCAAACCTTGCCAAAAAGGAGCAATTTACAATAACTTTGCCCCATTTTGAGTTGCTCCAGAGGAAAAAAAAACCACCTTTTTTCTTTCTGGTTTTGCTTGCCAGCTACTAAATTTGGAAACATCCCCCCACAAGCCGATGGCAAGGTTACACTTACTTTGCCTCCAAAGCCAAGGCGATGATGCCCGCGACCATGGGGGCCGACACAGAGGTGCCAGTGTGGCCATCTGTGCAGCGGTGCCGGAGGTCCGTGGTGACCTGCGGAGAGAGGAGCTGCAGCCCCATGCTGCTGGAGATGCTCCCGGCGTGGGCACTACCCCATCGAGCACCCCAGGTTTGCTTAGGATGCTGCCAGCGCAGAGCTGAGCCTGCGGATACCCAAACCTGCCATGGCTCCCACACCATCAGGGTGCTCTGAGCCCCCAAAAATGGGCTGCAGTACATGTGGCGCATGAGAAAACACCCCTGCTTACATTTTCCTTTGCTCAAAGGTGCAAAAAATACTTGAAAGGGGGAAAAAAGGCAATTTCGCTGTGGGTCAGCTGGAGGAAAAGCCATGGATGGAGTGGTGTCAGCAGGGCAGGGCTGGTGTGGATACGCACCCATGGGTGCATGTTGAGCTGTGCCATATTAAATGCTTTCCTTTAAAGCTCCAGTTCTTGGTGTCAGGCAAGAATTTTCATATGCATGGGGAAAAAAAGAGGGAAAAAAAGCCATTTCCAGCTTTTTTGTTTCAGGGCAGAGCATGATGCTTGGGTACCAAAAGCTCGGAGAGAGGAGGTGGGCAAAGAGATGCTCCATCAGTTACATTTTTAAAAGGCTCCTGGGTTTTGAGTTAATCTGGTAATTCCTGGAGGGGGTACACACATGCCACCCAGTTTCTCCCCGAGGTGCCCCTTGAAGCTGCTTTTTTGCCCAGCGATGCTCCAGCAGCCCTGGGCTGGTGCTGGCCTCAGCCACGCAAACGCTCCTTAGTGCCATGAAAATGGCCCCCATGAGGCACTTGGATTCTGGAAATTAATCTTTTAGGGGCCAAACAAATCATTCTTGAATAAAAGAAAAAAAATCCACTTGTAAAAAAACCACATTATTTGTCAAAAAACTAATTTGGGTGGAAAACTCCCTCCCAGCTCGGGTAAGGCACCGTGCCGGTGGGGGATGTTTTACTGCCTGAGGTTCGGATGATGCACGGGGACGTTGCTCACGAAAGGCCTTGCTGTGATGAGACCACAGCAGCTGTTGGGACAGGGCAAATACAGCCTGGGGTGCAGGGAAAAGCAGGCTGATCCACACGTGCACGTGCTGTCAGGCAATTCCTGGGCTCTGAAAAGTCTCTGCTCCCCGTTTGGGGCTGCCACATCCCTGCCAAACACCTCCATCCTCCCTCTTTTTTCTCTCTCAGGCTAAAAATCCTCAAAATTCCCTTTTTTTGAAGCAAGGGACAGTGAGCAAGCACTTCGGGGGACAGGTAAATATTTGCACGGGTATTTTTGCAAACCTCCAGCCCTTTCACCCATTTACCAGGGAAAATGCCACATCCCTGAGCTCTTCCCAAGGACCAGAGAAATTTTGGCCCCAGCATAAAAAAACACGAGCAAAACCCACGACAGGGCTAAGGGCAAAGCCCAGCTCTTACAACCAACCCATCATCCAGCCCAGCCACGCAGAAAACATCCAGGGGATGCTGCCCCACTCGACGTCGGGGTAAAACTTACTATTTTCCGCTCGTAAAAAGCCCCGCTGCTGTAGGTGGTGGCGAGGGTGGAGGCACACTCCTCCAGGTACCAGGGCTTGTAGCCGTTCTCGGTGGTGCTGCTGATGGAGATGGTGTAGATGCTGTTGGTGTAGCCATCACAGGAGCAGTAATCGCCCTCTCTGCCGCCGTTCCCTGACGCCCAGACGAAAATGGACCCCAAGCCCCTGCGGCCCTGTGGGCAGAGAGGGGACAGGGGGGTGAGAGGAGATGTTTGATCGGGACGAGCAGCCGTCTCGGCACGGGGAGGAGGGAGCAGCCCTCCCCCGGCACTGGGATGCCGTCACTAAGCCTGATTTTTGGGTCAGGAGGTAGGGTTTGGTTAGGGTGGAAGGATGGGTCCCATCCTGCCCAGCGCTCAGCCCCCTGGATCAGCCCCTGCAAACGTGCCCCTCAGCTCGGCCAGCCCCAGTTTTGCAGGCAGCGACTCCCAGTGAGGATGGGAGAGCCTCCGGCGACAGGGATTTTGGCATCTTCCACGGCCTCTCATGGGGTAAAACATCTCGGGTGCCCAGAGCCCCTGGACCAGGCGGTAACGCCCGGCATGGCACTTTCTGGGGGTGCAGGGATGGCCCCGCAGGAGGAACCGGCAGGAAACCCCCCAAAACCCACGTCTCCCTCACCCCGGGCCCGCAAAGCCCCTCGTGAATCCACCCAAACCCACCAGAAACCTTACCCCAGCCTATCTTTTACGTTTCTTTTGGTTTTTATTTTTTAATCCCAGCCTTTTCTCCCCCATGCCCATCGGCTGGCAGGAACATTCAATGGAGCTGTCCCCACCGGGTACAGCTGCAGCAGCCCCCCGGGAACTGGGGGGGTGGGAGGGGTGCACCAGCCGCCCGGACCTCCCCGGAGCCGGGGGAAAATCCCGCCCGGCAGCGGCAGCTGCGGTGCCAAGTGCCAACTAGGGGCCCCTAACGAAGCCAACTGCACGGGGGCGAACCGCTCCATCCTCCATCCTCCATCCGAACCCCTGCCACGGCACCTGGGGTGCCCACACCCCCAGCAATAACCCAGCCCCGTGGGGCTTCACAAACAGGGTGCCGCGGTCCCGAGGGAGGATTTTTGGTGACCCAAGGGGGTTTGGGGCAGGAAATGAAGTGGCTGGTTCGCTTCCCTGCCCCGTAAGGCAGGGCTCTCCAGGGAGGGCGGCACGCTGCCGGGCTTGGCAGGCGATGGAAGCACACGGCAGCGGCGGCGGAGCAGCCCCATCCTCCCCACGGCTACTCCTGCCACGGAGAGATTTTGGCACTAGCCTGGGCAGATCTGGTGTTTACCTCCCTCCCACTGCTCTGCAGTGGCTTCCTCCACAAAAAAAAATTAAAAAAAAAAAAAAAAAAAAGAAGCTTTGCTCCAGAGGAATTCACTGGGATTTATTGTGGGGTTTAAGTGCTGGGGGGAGAGGGATGGTTTATTACCTGTCTCGCCCTCCTCCTGGGGCAGAGGCTGTCTGAGCTGACCCTGCCTCTGGATGCACAGGCTAAGTCAGGCTCTTTCCTTACTTTATGAAAGTTTTCATTATCTGGGCTGCCTCCCAGCCAAACTGGGTGGATATTTCCCTAGCAAAGATTAATAGAGCTGTTTGGAGCTCTGCAAGAAAAAGTGTGATTGCAAAGGGAATTATTGCTCTGCCCCACATCACGGAGAGCTTGACCCAGCTCACCAGCCCACCAAGCCTGCTGCTGGCATCTCCAGTCCCGCTTTCCAGGGTTTCCTGGATCTCCGAGGCGGCAGCATCCCAGCCCACATGCTCGGCGCAGGCAGCAACCATCCAGCTCTCCAACACAAAAATCCACCCATCTCCAAGGACCAGCCCTGCTGCATGCAACCCAGGCTTTCCTAAATCACTAACTGGAGGAACAAAACCAGGCACCGATTGCCGAAGGCATGTGGAGACATAGCAATGATTTCGATTGGGATAAACAGACGGGGAGCCCAGACCTCCCTTGCATCCCGCACCCCGAGCATCGCAGCCGTGGGTGCTGAGAAAGGCTGCTCAGTCCGGGTCCAAACCCGCATCCCCGGCATGCCAGCAGGGCTGCACCAGAGGAAAGCAGGTTTGGAGCCAGCACAGTTGCATGAGGACATGAACAGGCACATAAACGACACTACAGCAATGCACATCTAACACCCGACAGCGTTTCCCAGCGGAGCGAGAGCTCACTGTGTATCGCAACTCCCTTGGATTGGAAAAAAACCACACTTTCCCTTTGCTCGCAAACAGACAACTACCAAGATTTCCACAAGCAGACCACAAACACCCAAATTCTTTATTTGCCATCCTCCTAAGCCAACGCCACCCTGACAAGGCCCTCCTGGCTGCTATAAAACCTGGATCCAGGCATCATTTAAAGCAGGGAATCCCCCCCTGGCCAAGGCTGGCGATGATCCGGCTCACCCCAGCAGTGCCTTGGTCAGATGCAGGATGCACAGCATCTCCCCACTTCTGCAGCGCTGCTGGGGCTTGGGTGTTTGCCCAATGGCACTCCATGAGAGCCCAGGATAAATATCCCCTCGTTAGCTCGGGAACTAATAAGGTGTGGCTGGAGGAGCGAGAAACAAGATGATAAATTACCCCAGCGCAGTCCTATTGCTAATAGATAAAGGTTATTTTAATGTTTCCATTAAAAACTCAATTTTAAGGATTTATAACTTGGTTACAGCTGTTTGCTTGGGCTAAAGGTGGTGGCTAACTATCCGCTTGCGGCTTTCCTCATTATTTAAGGAGAAGAAGTTGGCAATTAAGAGCTGCGCACGCGGGATAGTGGGTGCTGCAAACACGGGTAGCAGTGGGGGCATTGATGTCCCCTGGGAGACAGAAGCAAGCATCCCGAAACGGCAGGGCCGTGCTGGGCACGTACCCTGCTGCCGCCCATTTGCTCCTGCATGGAAAAATAAGGTCTAAAAAGCAGCTTGTTCCCCCATATTTACACGGCGTGAACTCCCCAGCACTTCAATGGATTCCTCGGCAGGCTCACCGCCCCGGCAGGAAATCAAGTAAATAGTGGGAAAAACACTCCACCCTATTTTTAGATAACAGGCAGGCTGCATCGCCCCAGCCTGCAGCTGCCTTGGATCCCGGCACGCTGCAAGAAGAGGCAGCAGAGGCAGGAGGGGAGGCAGGGAGTGAAGTGGGGAGGTTTCAAAGCCCAGGTCAGGGCAGCCGGGGGCAAAACCCCAACCCTCAAGTCACCGAAGCACCCGGGGACACCCGCTGCACAGCCCCGAGCCGCTCTGACGCTTACCCGCAGCACCCACCGAGCTGCCAAGAAAGGTCTTTTCCCCGGCGCTTTTAGCCAATATTGGGCATTTTTTAAAAGCGACCAAAAAGAGAGGGGGCGCGGGAAGGCCAGGGCATCCCCAGCAGGGATTGACAGCTGTCAATCATGCGTGATGCCAGCTGAGCCCCTCTCGCTGGAGGACTTCAGGGACAATAATCTGAATTTTTCCTGCGCCCCTGCGGCCGGGTCCTGTGGCGGCACCCATGTCCGCCCCAGCCACGACACAGTCACTCGTTCTGGGTGGAAAACCAGGGAAATGCTTAATGTGATGGAGACCCCCAGGAGAGGATACCCGGGGTCAGGGGAGGGTGAGGGAGGGGGGATGGAGATGCCAGGGGGTGGCCGCATCCCTCCGCGCCAGCACCCGGGGGGACGTTTTGAGGTGCAAAGTCTCCCCCCCAAGAACCGCTTTGGGTTTCTCAGCCCGGCAGAGCTTCGCAACTCAACCTGGGGCCTGCCTGCTCTGCCGGGGCTCTGCCTGGCGGCCGGCGCTGCCGGATGCTCCCGCCGGGGCCAGCCATGCTGAGGGGTCCCGCCGGCGCCGCGCCATCGCCGGGCACCTCCCGCCGTCACCGCCCTCAGCCGCAAAATCCACCGGAGCTCTTAGGGACGCCGGGGAAAACTAGGAAAAATTAGAGATGATTCACCCCCCCACCCCAGCCCTAACGTTGGCATCGCCTCGGGGGGCCGAGCCGCCCGTCCCCACGCCGGACCCCGGGCCGGCCGCGGCCCCGGCACGCGTTCCCCACGGGGCAGGAGGAGGAGGGCGAGCGCGTCTGGGCGCTGTGGGATCCACACCTTTTTAATGCCATGCTCAAAAGCCTGTTTGGCCAATAGACCAGGTCCATCAACTGTCTTCCCATCATCATCTGGCCCCCAGCTCGCGCTGTAAATGTCAATGTAATCGGGTCTGATGCCAAGCGACTTCGCTTCAACAACATCTGTTACATCGCCATCTAACATACGAATGCCTAAAAGCACAAAAACATCAGACATTAGGGCTTAATGGCTTGGATGAAAGTGCGAGGATTGCAATCAAAGGGCTTTGTTAACGGTGGCAGAAACCGCACGGCTCAGGCGCGCCTGGAATAGCTTCAACCCGCGGCCCCGCACACTAACAAGCCCGGCAGTGGGAATCTGGGGAGCTATTTTGGAAAGTTTTCTATGTTGCTGGCTTCATGGCAAGTGATGGAGAGGGGAGGGTTAAAATTCGCTTCCCCTCCGTTGGCGGGGATCAGGCGGTGGGAGCGGTGCCGCACTCCCTGGCAGCAAAATCCCCCTGCTAAAAACTTTTTCCCCCCCCCTTTTAATTAATCAGCTCATTAATTAACTCATTTCTCCACCTGGAAGATATTGGTGTTTCCCAAACACTCACGGCCCCCCAGCTTCAGGCACGCCGGCGGGATGAAGCCTCTCCCCACGAGTGGGGACAACTGTGACCGTCCCCGAAACCCATCGCTGCCCGGCTGATGCCAGCGGTGCCCAGGAGAGGGAGAAGCCCCAGGAGAAGCCCCACGCTGCTGTTTGCACGGCCGAAATCAGTCAGGACCCCAACCCGTGATGGGACGATGCTGCTGCTGCCTGGGATAACCTCACTTCCAGCCGGGAATGCCGGCGGGTGCCGGCCGGGGTGGTTTGCAGGCAGAGCCCACCAGCCACAGCAGGACCGTCTGGGGGATTGCAGCACATCCCCAGCCTCCAACTGCTGCAATATGAGGGTTACAACCCCCTCCGCTGCCCATCACCCTTTCCCTGCCGGATTGCCCCCTCCGCACGGCGGGCAGAGGGTGCCAGGCACCCGAAAGGGATGCCCAGAAACAGCCCTTGCAGGAAAGGAGGTGCTGGAAATTTCAGCATTGTATTTTGCCAGCCAGGGAGAGTCCGGTTTATAAAAATGCATTTCCCTTTCTACATGTATTTTTTCTTAAAGCAAACAAATGCAGGCAGATGTCGTTACAGCTGCAGCTGCGCTCTGGACACCAGTCAACTCAAATATCTCTTTTCGACGCTGTCCCCTACCAGCGAAAAACAAGTTTAGAAATACAAAATGAGGGAGCAGAGTAGTTCCCAGACACTTCCCCTCTTTGTCATGTTAACAAGAAAACATGAGGAGAAGGGGCAAAAAGACAAGCCCGGTGTCCGAGCCACGCTCGGCTGCAGCACAGCAAGCAAAACCAGCCGAGGGACAGTTTTTTGTGCTTGCTAAATGTGGGCACGTTCATCAGCGAGCCCCAAGGCAGCCCAAAGTTAGCTCAAAGTCAGGTCAAAGTCAACCCAAAACACCTCAAAGCCAACCCAGAGTCAACCCAGAGTCAACCCAGAGTCAGCCCAAAGCCAACTCAAAGCCAACTCAAAGCCATCCCAAAGCCAGCCCAGAGTCAGCCCAAAGCCAACTCAAAGCCAGCCCAAAGCCAGCCCAGAGTCAGCCCAGAGTCAGCCCAAAGCCAGCCCAAAGCCAGCCCAGAGTCAGCCCAAAGCCAACTCAAAGACAGCCCAAAGCGAGCCCAGAGTCAGCCCAAAGCCAACTCAAAGACAGCCCAAAGCCAGCCCAGAGTCAGCCCCCAGAGTCAGCCCAAAGCCAGCCCAGAGTCAGCCCAAAGCCAGCCCAGAGTCAGCCCAGAGTCAGCCCAAAGCCAGCCCAAAGCCAGCCCAAAGCCAGCCCAGAGTCAGCCCAAAGCCAACTCAAAGCCAGCCCAAAGCCAGCCCAGCGTCAACCACCCATGATGCGGGGACCCTCCAGTTAAATAAGGGGGGACAGGAGGGAGCAGGCAAGGATGCTGTAAAATAAATGAGCTCTTTGCCACGCAGGGAGCAATACCGGCCTCCGAAGTGAGCATTCGAGGAGAGGTGAAAGGAGGAGGAGGAGGAATGGCAGGACCCTGTTTTGTTTCTTGAGCAGCAATGTATTTTGCCCGGAGCAAATGAAAAGCAACGCAAGAGCGCTGAAGAGCAGCCAGTAAAATTAGATGGTTGCTCTCCAAGTGTGACAAATAGGCTTCCCCAACAAGTTGTGCTCATTAATCGCTGCTTTATTTGTGTAATCCATCTAAAATCACTCTCACTGCAGCTATAGCGCATTTTCCTCCATGATCCCAAACTTGATATGGCTACAGACTTTATTTTTCCCCTTTGCCTGTTCACATTGTGGGAAGCCCACAGCTCCTACCCTCTGCCAGGTGCCTCACATCGATCGATGCCTCCCCAGCACACCCTCAAGGCAAGGCACTCATTAAAGGAAGCAAATTAAAATGGGATCCATAGGTCGTTATAAAGTCAACAAGTAACGCTTGTCTCCACGGCTGCTGCAGAGAAACGGGCTTGAAAAGGAGCATGAAGGCAATGGCCTGATCCTGCAAGGTGCAAAACTGCCTTAAACCCCCCGGGGAGCTTTGCCTTGCTCTGCTGCTGCGTGGTGCATGCTTTGAGCTGGGTTTAGAGGCAAGAAGCCATCCTATGTGCCGGAGGAACAGCGGATGGGATGGGATGGGATGGGATGACATGCCGCAGCCTTTACAGCCCCTGCCACTCACCCATTCGCCCTCCCCGGGGTTATTTCTTCACCCAGGGGATTTTCCCGGCACAGGGAACTGCTGACGGCACTTGGCCAGGAGCAGGACTCCCTGCGGGCACCACTCCCGTGCAGACACAACCCTAATGAAAGCTGCTTCTTGCATGGCCAGGATGAACAAGCTGAGAGAAGGAATTAAGCCCCAAATCCACCCATGGGTCCATGCTCCTGATGGTGACGTCTCCCCCCGTGGGGTGGTAGAAGGGGTCGCAGTCCCCTTGAGCAAAAGCCCCTCTCCCATTCCAGCTGTGCCAGGGAGAGGGCTAAAAGCCCCGATGAGGACCCGGCTCCAGGCATTTGTCCCCTACACGGTCCCACCAGCTGTGCAGAGGGGACACCGCACTCCTACCCCGCCCCGACACCTCCGTCTCCCCAGCGGGTGCTGTAACAGCCCGGGCTGGCCAGCCCTGGCTCAGATCAGCCTCCAAAACCAGCTACACTAATGCAAATGAGCTCTGTGATGCTAATTACCATCAGGATCCAATTTGGTGATAAAGATTCATTTGCTTCCTACGCATCGTGTTATTTGAGGGACTGTGCAAAGATCCCCCCACCCAAGCAGCCCTGGCCCCCCACCTCCTTGGTGTTTTCCCCACAAGGGTATTTTGGAGGTCTCCCCAGACCCCCGCCCTCCGAGCGGCTCATCTGCAGACATAAACCTCACAAATGAGCAATTTCAGCTCTGAAGCTAAACCGGCGCTGCCGACCGTAGCGAATGCGGCCACCCCAAAAAGGCCAGCCCCCACGGAGAGCAGCTGTGAACTTTTGGAGTGAAGCCACCACATCCTTGATCCATGTGCATCCTCACGGCGAGGATGCAGCCCAAGCAGGTTTCCACCCCAAAATACATGGAGCCAGGGGTCCCCTGCACCCAGTGTCACCCATCCTCCCCCAAGTCCCCCCAGGGCTCCCTGCAGCCAGGGCACCAAGGAGGAGACTCTCTCCTGGCAATATCTGGGAGAACAGCATCCCACCACCCGCCCCGGGAGCCCATCGGCACGTCCAGGGCGGCCACCGTCCCTCGTGGGGACGGCGAAGGGCAGGGAAGCCGCAGGCAGGTGCCAGCCTCACCTCCGATGCGCGCGTTGTAGGCAATGCCCACGATGCAGTATGAGTTGTTCGCCGCTGCCGCCACTTCCCCTGCGCAGCGAGTGCCGTGCCTGCGAAGAGAAAGCCCCCATGAGCCGACGTCCCGTGGTGAAGGATCCCTCCGGCTACCCTCACCCAGCACCCAGAAACTGGCCCTGAGGCCAGAGTGGTGGAAGAAAGTGCCCCAAGCCCTTACCCAAAACCCACAGCAAGGGCTGGGGGATGGAGGAAACTAACGCAGAAAGCAATTTGCTCTTTGCATTTTGCACCTAGATGCAATCTGCTTTTTGCTGCTCTTTGCATCTTGCACCTAGATGTAATTTGCTCTTTGCATCTTGCACCTAGATGCAGTTTCCTCTTTGCATCTTGCACCTAAACGCACTCTGCTCTTTGCATTCCCGTTTCCTTTCCACACGTGCCACCACGTGCCCGTCCCACTTTAACCGAAGCCCAGAAAGCACATCCAAGTTTTGACATCTAAGCCACCCAGCCCGACTCATGTGGTTTAATCCCTGACCACGGCGAGGACCACCACCACCCCCCCCCCCAGCAGTGCCATCGTTCGATGGCTGGAGGGTTCGTTAGCAATTAGCGTGGTTGCCACAGGTTGGATTTGCATTAAATGCAACGACGCTGTGCAAAGCCCGTAACGCAGCGTCCTCTGCAGCGCTGGGGAATGGGAAAGGCCACAGACCTGGAAGACACCCCGGGGGGGACACCCAGCCCCGGGGACCCCGGCACACCCCGGCCACGCAGACACCGGCTCCACGGCAATTAGCATCACGTACTTATTCTCATTGCTGGCATCGTAGCGCGGAGTTGGGTCGTGGTCGTTCCCGTTGACATCATAGCTTGCAAGAGGGTCCTGAAAACATGTTGCCACCATTAGATTTGATTTACCAGCACAGCGTGGGACAAAGCGGCCTCGGCAGCGGTGCGGTCCCGCTTTGCCTGCAGCCAGCTGGGCAGTAAATGCCATTTTCCACTTAGTTTCTGACTATTTGCTCAAGACAAATAGTTTTGGGCTGCAGCCCCTGCTGAGAGATGGCTGCCCAGGGGGAAACATCCTGCTCTCACTGGAGACAGCTCCTCCAAAGCCCAAATCCTGCTGGGTCCAGCACCGTCCCCCCCAGCCCGGCCAGATGGGGTTTGAGCTGGGGCTGAGTGGGTTCATGCAGGTTTTTGGCTCTGCCCTGGCGAGCCGGAGGGAGGCGGCCGCTTCCCAGACAGCTGCAAAGGGAGTTTCCCCCAAACCCTCTTGCCTAAAAACCTCGTTTCCTTCTTAAAAACATCTCGAGATTTTTTTTAAAAAAAACCCTTTTCTTCTAATCTGCCAATGCACAGACTTAAACTGTGTTTATACACTGAAATTCTCCATAAATCAATTCACCGCGAGGACCAGCCCCAGCCCGGCCATCCCCCAGCTCACATAGTTTTGCAGGAGGTCAGGGTGGTTCCTCTCTATGCCGTCATCGAGGATGGTGACCACCACGTTTTTGCCGGTGTAGCCCCTCTGCCAGGCTGCCAGGACGTTCATCTCCGACCTGCAGCGACTGCTTTTATCGCCGCAGTGCTACGGGGGGGAAACACAGCAAGCACAAGCTGCAAAAAGGCTGCAACCCCATTTCAGCCCATCTAAGCGAGCAGCCAGGCGGGGAGCCCATTTAATCAACCAGAAAATATATTTATGTCCCACCCCCTGCCATATAACTTGTAGATTTGTTATAACTTTACTCCACTGATCAAAGCCATCCAGCAGCAGTTAATCCAGGCAACACTATCTCCCTATTATTCTTTTCCTCTTCCATTTCAAATACTGCGGGCTCTTTGGTTTTGAAGTGCTCGTTTCCTTTCTGCACTTAATTTTCAATGAATTTCCCTGTCAAATACAGATCGATGAAGCAGGCAGGAGAAAAATGATATTGCAAATAGATGGTTGCAGCTCTTGGATGGGGAAAATGCATGGGTGCTGCAGCCACGCGGCTCCCAAGCCTTCACTGCGCCGACCATAACGAGGAGCTGCTCATGATGGTGAAACACTTAAAACTAGACTCTCTCATGTATTCATTCACAATTTTAAAATCCTGGTGCCAAGGGCATTCACTGATAGTAAGGTGTTTCGTTACTGGCTGGGCTGAGCAAAGATTGACGATGCGTTTGATTAAAAATAAATTACCCCCCCTGTAAAGCAGCGGGTTCCACGCGGCGCGGCGGAGGGCAGATACCCACCAGGTACCACATGTTGGGCCACACCGGGTCGTTGAAGGGCAGGGCGTGCGGCTCGCCTCGGACCTGCCTCTTCACCCGCCGCTTCACCTCCTGCTGCTGCAGCCAGTCCACCTGCAGGCAGAGCTGTGGGTCAGCATCGGCCCTGGGCACGGAGCCCGGCATCACCTGCCAAAACGGGCCGCGGGCTGCGGAAGCCGTGCAAACCGCAGCCTGGACCCATCCCAACGGCACCCCACACATCGGCAAACCCCCCGGCTCCTTTGGCAGGGCTGCTGCGGAGATAGTGGCTTCATTTTGGGGGAATAAAGGATGGATGGACAGACGGACAGGGCAAGCTCAGCTCTTTGCAGTCTCCGAGCCAAGGACCAGATTCCTCTCCTGGTGCAGCAAAACCCTCGAGCATAAATAACGTCGCCTCCAAGCACGTGCCTAAACCCCGCCGGCTTAACGAAGCCCTGAAGCACGCGCTGAAGTCCCACTGGAGACGAACCACATATTTAAGCATTTAGTCAAAGTGTTGGAGAGGACTCAGGTGCTTGGCTTAATTTTGGGGCTGATCATTCCCCTGGCTGGGAGGCAGCAGCCGCAGCTCAGCCCCGAGACTTCACCACCCAGCTCCAGGGCTGCTCATCCTTCGAGTTCCTCTCCTCCTGATAAAATAATAAAACTGGGGGCTTTACTCAAGCACAACACGCGTTTCTCAAAAATACGGGACGACCACACATGGCCATGGCAGGTCTCGGGGGATGGGGCTGGCTCTAGAGAGGCGTTTTTGGCACTGCCTGCGGGCGAGATGGCCTCGGGGCCGACCGCTCTGACATTTGTTTGCTTTTCAGTGGGGCATGACATGTGAAGAGATCAAACGGGAAATGAGCCGGAAAAGGCCAGGATTGGGAAACGCCAGTGCTTGCCTGTGTCGCTGCGGCAGGAGCTGCCTTAGGTGCCGGTTTGGGAGAAGCCGCATCCCATCCCTGGCGAGCGTTTCCCCCCCCAGACCCTTTATTGCCCACAAAAAGGGCTCTCCTGCCTTCAGCATGGAGATGAAACCCAGGTTTATTGAAAATAGGTTGTAAAAATAATTTATAGACCAAATCTTTACACGTGCTCATGCTGGGAGAAGGGAGGCACCAGCCGATGAGCTGGGAGGGCTCTGCGGCACATCCCTCCTCGCCGGATACTTTCTTCCCGACGGCTCAGGGTCTTTTGGGCACGGCAGAGGTGCTCGTGGGGATGACGCTATACTTGTGACTAAGGTTTTGTAATGAAAAGAATAAAAATCCAAATTGCAAGTTTTTGTTGGGCTCATTTATGTGAAACTGTCAGCTGAACCAAGTTCTCCTTGCATGGTTTATAGCTTTCTGACTTGGATGGAGGTGGATGGGGAGCTGTGCATATCAGAAACTCGACAGTTTCCAGCCTAGAGCTTGGTTTTTAAACATATATATTTAAAAAAAAAAAACTGTTGAAAGGAAAAAAAAATATATTTCATAGAAAAATGAGTTTCCATGCTGCCTTGGCTGACAACAGCATGCTGCTTTGCTTATACGACGATGGATTTAAGCATTGGAAGCAAAAATACAACTTTGTGGTCTAGTTAAAAAAAAAATAAATACATTAAATAGAGGATATGGCCCAAATACCCGGCTTTTCTCCTTAAAGCAGCACTCTCTGGCAGCATTACCATGGGTCTTGCTGCCCAAGCCACAGCTCTCGCCTTTCCCTGCGGCTTTGCTGGATGCAGGAACAACGGGAAGATGTGGGATTTCGCGGGGTTTTGCCAGGAGCTGCGGTGGCTCGCGGGGATGTCTTCGTCTTAAACACGCTCCTGATCGACCCCAGTGCTGCCGGCTGGGAGTCAATGGAGAGGTCTTGTGTGGACACAGAGAAATCAGCAGTTTAACGGCATTGATTTCAAGGGGGGGTTGCTACATCAATGTGGCTGGCGTGGGAAGACAACGGGTGAGCGGGAAGGAGCCCAGGGCATCCCTGCAACAGCTCCTGCGGCTTGTGAAACTTGGATCGACTTCCATCACTCATCTGGGGGGGGGCGGGGGGGGAAGCTTCTCGGAAATTTAAAAAAAAAAAAAAGAAGTCTTTTTTTGCTACTAGAAATGGCCAAAACTGTTACAACACAGTCCTGAGCCTGGGGGGTCACTGCTCTACCCCTGCAAACCCTAATTAGCAATAACAAGGCGACCGTGAGTGGCACCAAAGGACCCTGCGAGGAGGCACAGGTATCACCAAGCCGAACCCTTCGCCCTTGCTGGAAACAAGAGGGGCAGCTTTTTATGTTCCCCCTTACTTTGCGATTTTCAGTGGGTGATGCCCGGATCCAGCCACCCAGGGTAGCTCCACCAAACACGATAACCAGCACAGGCGAGGATGCAACTCCTCAAAAGCAATAGCTTGACTTATTCCAGTGGATGCGCAGGAATTAAAAGTGGAGATCCAGGACAAAACAGATGGCTCCAGCACATGTTCGCCATAAAGCATGGCAGAAATAATTTAGGTGGGGTTGATTTTGCTATGGTACGTGGCCAGAGGCACAGGGACTGAGGCCATGACATCCTCCGATGAGGATTAAGAGACCGGAGCAGCGAGGCTGAAGGCTCAAGCACTGCGAGGACCAACTTTCCCAGCGAGCTGGGAAAGTTTACAGCCATGAGAGCTGCAAGATGAGCCCATACGAGGGGTGGCACAGCATGGCATGACCCCGTTCTGCATCCCCTTGCACCTCCATGCCTCTGACTCTCGCCACCACGACCTGCCCTCAAAATTGCTGGATTTGCGACATCTCTCCTCCCCTTCAATCGCTTGCCATGTCACTTGGTTCATATCAGCCTCAAATGGAGCAGCCACCAGCTGCGGGGGTCTCTTGGGGCAAGAGGCGAGCTCGGCTGCAGCGTGGTCCCGTGGGGACCAGGACCCCGGGTGATGCCCAGCCCTCGTACCACTCACCCCCACGGCAGAGCAAACCAATAAATAATGATGCTGGAAACAATAGCCCCTGGAAGGCACGAACCACCCAACATCTGCAAATGATTGAACTTGCTGATTCTTCGGGATTTCTGCAAGATTTGTTTCCATCTTTGCTATTCCAGCTCGCATTTCCTCTTGCCTCGTGGTGATGTTTTCCTGTGCCGCACATGCTAAGCCGCTGCCGTTCAAATGCCGAGACATCTCCAAAAATGACTTGCAAATGCGCATGGGAAAGGGGGAGACAACATATGCCAAGAGGTCTTGAACTCTGAGTGATAGCGAAGGATTAAGAGAACAGGAGCTAACTGCTGTATCTTGCAGTCCATAGAGCAAGGTAAGGTAAATGTTAATAAGACTAAAAGCCAACTGATTTGGTTTGCATTATAACTAGACTCATTTAAATGGAAGTATTTCAATTGCAGAGCTGAATTCATCATTTGCTGGGATGCCTGCACACCTCCCCGCAGGCAAACAGCTTTAATTAGAGCCCAGCACACTTCCAGGGCATCCATGCTCCCCTCGCTGTGGTTTTCCCCGCCAGCAATGCCGCTGCGGGGCAGCAGCCACGCGTGCGCCTCCTCAGAAATGTGCTACAGACCCTGTCCAAATATTTAACAGCAAATCTCTCTGGAAAGCTGGCTGGCTGGCTAGGGAAAGCAGGGTTGCTGTGTGGGTCTGGAGAGATGCGGATGGGATGTGCCGTGCTGAATGGGTTGGAAATGTCTTGGGAGTTGGGAGCATCCCAAGGGTGGCCAGGAGCATCCCAAGGGTGGCCAGGCACTGGTGCAAGCACCAGCAGCTCGCTGTAGCATGTGTACCTTCATTGCAATGGTTTTTTCTGCATTTATTTCACCCTTTCCCCAAAAAACAGACCCTCCCCACACATTAACCCTTTCCCTGCTCTGCAGAAGCAGCATCTCACAGGGCTCGGGTGCTGGATGGAGTTCAGGGAGGAGGAAAGCCAAGGCAGAGCTGCAGCCCTTCCCTGCCACCCCCAGCCCAGCTCACCCAGGTCCCGCCTGTCCCTCCTTGCCTTCTCCCCCCCCCCCCCATTACTTTTGTCAATTCAGCTGCGCTGAAAATCCCTTCAGATGCTTGCTCTAGGAAAAAGCAATGCAGAGCTATTGCCAAGGATTTCACACATAGCAACCATTGAGGCAGCAAGTGTTGTGGCAACTGGATCAACACCCCGAGCATGCAACAGCCTTTCTATCCTGGAAGGCTTTTTTCCCCCCCTTTTCTTCCTCCTGGCTTTCAGGCAGATGTTAGCGTTTAGTCACCTCTAAGTATTTTTCATCACCGATCGACGTACCCATGTCCAATGAGTCACCCCGTGCGTGCACAGGGCTGCGGTTCAAGGATAACATATCATCGCAAGATGCTTGGGTTCACGCTTGACCCAGACCAAGCCAGCAGGCTGCTCTGGGGGAAATGGGGACCCCCATCCCGCCGACCCCACAGAGGCCGGGGGACCCCAGGCTGTCCGGCCCCGTACCTTGGGGTCCATGCGGAGGAAGTTGTGCGGTCCCCGGCTGCTCAGTGTCGAGCGCTTAAACGTCTTGCTGTGGTAAAAGTGGTAGTAGTTTTCCAAGCTCCCAATCTGAAAAAAAAAAAAAAAGGTTGTTTTTTTTTTTTTTAAAATGAGGTTTTCTCATGGTCAGCCCCCATTTCAGTGCTGGCAGCATCCACAAAGCTTCCTGGCAAAGCCAGGGTTCAGGGAGGGGGTGCAGGATGCTGGCACTAACCCCAGTGCCACCATTGTGGCAAACAGCGCTGGTGGCCGGACGCTGCACCAGCACAACAGAGCCCGGAAAACATTTTTATGAATTTTCACTCATTAAATGTATCTTTGCAAACTGCCTTCCATCAGCTCCCAAGCAGAAATAATGAGCTAAAAATGAGCTCAGCAGCTGCGGCAGAGCCAGGAGAGCTGTGCCTCATCGTGCTGCTTTTCCCCACCCGATGCTCCGGCTTCGCCCCGGCAGCAAGAACAGCCCCATAAGGAGAGGTGGATGCGATCCCTGCTAGCCCTGGGATGTTCCTGGGAAGCGCGGGATATAAATGTGCTTAGCCTGGCGTCAGGGACAGCAGCAGGAGGAGTCAAAAAAAAAAAAAAAATCTCCAAGCAAACCAGCCGTCCCTCCTAAGAGATGTATAACACATGCCCCAGCCTAGAGTCCCTCCCCAGCAGTACGCGCAGCCCGGGAGCAAAGGCGAGCTGGGAAAGGCAGCCCCACTGGCTCCCTTCAGCTCAGGGAAGCCCCACACTCCTCTTTTAAAAGTTTTTGCCCTTTTTTTCCTTTCTGAAATGTCCCGCATTTGCAGGAAAACACCATGCCAGCCATGCCACCCTGCCAAGCCCCGAGATGGCTGCGCTGCCTCCAGCCCTCTCATCCTGGCAGCTGAGATGCTGCGACTCCTCTTCTTCCATCCCAAAAGCACAGATAAAGTCCCCAGGGCTACACAACGAGCCGGGCGATCTTGGCCAGGCGCTGCGTGACAAGCATCCCATGGGGATTCACAGCCGTAGGGATAGAAATGACCCAAAAGCTGCACTCACCGGCATGCGGCTCCCAGGTCACACAATTTTGGTACAAATTGGGCCTCTGCTATAAATTCCCTTTTCCCTGAGGTTGGATTTCTTTCCCCAAAAACCTGTTCCATGGCCAGGAGCTGGATGCTTCAGTCCCTGTGCCTGGCTCACAGGACCAGGGCGAGCCATGCTACAAGCCCCCATCTGCGACCCAGGAGCTGGGGTGACATCCCTGAGGCCACGGGTGACCCAGGGGCCAGGGTGATGACCCCGGGGCCAGACCAGGGCTGGCTGCAACAGGACAGGGGGGAAGCAAACAGGTTTGTCCGGACCAGATGCTGAAGCAGATGATGACAACTACCTACATCTCTATCACACTTAATACCTTGAGATGTGCCAGTGCCTCGTACGAGCATTAAATATTTAATTAGTTTTGCTCTGCCTTTTATGCCAGAATGTCATTTCACCGACTTTACTGCCGTTAGTGTGATTTTTGTAATTTGTTTCCACTCAAGTTCCTTTAAACCCTCCCTCCCCACCACCACCACCACCTTTTTCTTTGCTTTACAGCATAGCCGTGCATTTTCTTTAACATCTACATGCAAAGCGGTTGCTCATTGCAATCCGCATCTGGCTTTTAAAACCCATTCCTCAAATCCACTCTTACTTAGGAAAGGGAAGGAGGATGCTCCAACCTCCCCATATTTTAGGGAAACTTTGTGCCAGGCCACCCTGCCTCTTGCTCACTCTGCCTGGAAATCCCGATCCCGCAGCCCGGGTGGTTCAGCTCCGCGTCTGCCAGCTCAGCCTGCAGTTTGCAGGTTTATAATATTCAGTTTATTCTCATCTCCGGTCCCTTCGGCACTCGTCATAACAGGATCACGCTCTATAAACAAGCATCAGCTGAAGAAGTGCTTCTGTTCCCCACCGGAACGGGCACGGGGCTTTTTGGAAATAAATGCGAAATTACCACGCGATGCAAATCAGCAAGAGGACGGGGAGGGAGATGAGACCCCGAGGCTCTGGGGATACATGGCCAGAGCAGCAGGAGAAGCATCCTGTGCCCCAGGTTCTTTATCCTCCTGGGATTTATGGGAGGAAAAATAAGAAAAACCTTCTCATGTTGGGGCTAACTTGAAAGTCGGCAGAGGTTAGCAGAGTTAGACCCGTTCTGAGCAGAGGTTAGACCCAGTGACCTCCAGAAGCCCCCTTCCACCTCAGGTACTCTAAGGAGAAAAATTTAAAAATGCCTGTTTTTTTTAAATGGCAAAGTATTTGTTCTCCTCCTTGAGGTCCGTCAGCTCAGTGAGGGCTCCACAATGCCACCCCTGGGGATAGGAGACGCCCAGGAGAGTTGGGTTTTCTCCTGCGTACAGCACCAGCGAGGCCACAGCCCTGCGGCCACAACCAGCGGCTGGAAAACGCAGTGGAGCACCCAAGAGGCACGTAGCAGGACTTTACCAAGGGCTGATCTTTCCTGGCTACCTAGATAAGCAAGCATACCCATCAGCTCCTGACCAGCCAGAAGACAGCTGCCCACACTGAAAGGTCCCAGCTCCACCGCAGAGGAGATAGTCCAGGTTGCCACCAACTGCAGTTACAAAGCCCACTCACCCAAAGTCCAGGATACCAAGCTGAGCAGCTCCAGACATGCTCGTTCCCTCCCCAAGCACATTTACAACTATCAACCTTGATTTTTTTGGACATCTACCTTCTGCCAAGAGTGTGCATGGGAGGTTCTCATTTCCACAAGGGTCGATTTTAATTTTCCCAATTGATTTGCAGTTTGGGGCTGAAGTTTCAGAGGAAACTCGAGATTTTTTGAGGCAACTTGAATTTGTACCTCAACAAAAATGAGGCGGTTTTCTTCCCCTCTGTTAATCGAGGCAGAGAAAGCCCTGGCTGGTGCTGCCCAGCTCAGCTGGGCTGCAGCTGGAGCAAGCCAGAAGCAATGTGAACACGCTTTGCACCCTGCAAAGCCGTCATCACTATGCCGAGGGTGTCGATGGCTCTGCTTCCAAAAAACCACACACTTGCCAATGTCATCCAGCCAAACGGGGAACGGTTTGAAGCTGAAGGAGCTACTCATGGCCCTGATGGGACCCAGATGGTTCGAGAGAGATGGAGACACACAGCAAAAGGATGAGAGACAACAAGTAAGGGGAGAAATCTTACTTGGGTATAAAGACAGTAATTCTTTGTGTAGGGCGGTAACATACGGGCCTGGGGAGGTGGTGGGATCTCCATCCTTGGAGAGCTTCAAGGATGCTTGAGGACGGGGAGCACCCGGCTGAGGCTCTGTGTAGCCTGCTTTAGCCTCAAAGTTAAGGGGGGGGTGGACCAGAGACCTCCAGGGGTCCTTGCCAACAGGAATTACTCTACAAATACAGTTCTTAACAGTGTTAAAAAGAGGTACGATTGCAAGGGGTTTGGCTTATCTCCCAATCTCCTTTTCCCCTAAATCCCAGTGCCATCTGCACGCACCCTGCAAGAGGCACCAGGGCAGGGAGAAGCACCCAGGAGATGCTCCTGCAGCAGCACCCAGCTGCCCCCATGCATTGCCAGGCAGAGACGAGCCCAGCGCCTGCCCTGCCTCATTAACAGCCATTAGTATTTTGAGCAGGTTCAAGATCACTTGTAGCTAACAAGACATGGCAAAAGAGAGCTTTTTGGGAGCTGGCACCACTGAGGGAAGCACTAGAACCCGTCAGGGCATTTCCAAGCCCATTCCTTCCCCCCCATCACAGCAAAGTCTTCCAGCATCTCACCCAAACCATCCCATTTCTGCAAAATGCAGCTGCATCGGCGCTGGGGTCCTCCAGGAGGACGGATCCGGCTGGGGAGGCTGTGCGCGCTCCCCTCCTGGGGACACGACCTGTCCCCATCGGGGACAAGGGCTCCAGCCGCTGAGCTCCTGCCTTCGGGAATGTCGTTCTTAGATGGTCACAGCCAGATTCAGCCCAGTAAGGACCGAGCCCAGGGCTGCGAGGACACCATTGTTCCAGCATCCCCCAGATGACAGGAATCCAGGAAAGCTCCAGTTCCAGCCCAAAATGAATCCTGCCCGCCTCCTGCACCGCAGGTGAGACTGCTGAGCATGTGCGAGCCCTCCCAAAACTTACTGCATTGGACACCGCACAAGGAAAAAAATCATATAAATCCTGTTACGGGGATAGGAACAGGCTTGTCACCACCCCCGGGATGGCAGTGGAGGCACTGCCCGGGGCACCGGCACTGCACAGCCCTCACAGCGCCCTCGGCCAGGGCCTGTCCCGGCTCGCCCCAGCACAGCGCGGCGAACAAAGACTGGCGGGGAGGAATGAGCAGGCGTTTGTGGGTGTAAAAGCTTTTCCTTTTGTTTAATTGTTTGCTTCATTTAAACAGAAGTTGATGCAAATGATTCCCCAAGGGAAATGTCACTCCTGTGACCCAGAAGGATTTAAGGTGTCTTGGTGTGCGGGGGTGGGGCATAGGAACATGCAGGGACCCAGCTCGGACACAGGGCAGACACCTGTGTGTGCAAACCCCAGCGATGCCCTTCCCAGCCAGGAGCCCCCAGGATTGCGTCTCGGAGGAAAAGAGGTCACCAGCCCAGCTGAGCCTCCCTTGCACCCAGCTAGGCCACCTCCGTGACCGTCACCTCTCCTCCTCCCTCACCGTGTTGGACTCCACCACTTGCCTCCATGCAAACATCTCCCCGGGCAGGGTGATATGCCCTTGGCAGGGTTTTCCAGCAGGTTTTGCACAGGATCAGGCCCCCCAGGAGGACGTATCTCATGCCGTCCCCAGCAGCTCTGTAAGCAGAGGATGCAGCGGGGGAAGCTGGGGACACCCAGGCCCCCGCGGGGCTCAGCACACCGTGAACCCCGAGCACGACGCAGCAAATGTCACCTGTGAGCACATGCACGCAGGGAAAGCAGTTCCTCGGGGTTTCGCCCTGGAGGAACCCCTGTGGGAGAAGTCTGGGGAGGCCAGAGAGCTGAAGGCAAGGCGTTGAGAGCAGCTGGGGAAGCCCCAGCGGTGCACGAGCTCCCAGCATCCGCGGAAAAGGCGGGAGCCAGGAACACCCTGATGCAACCACAGAAATATTTCCCTTGCTCTCCAGCCTGCGCCGGGCTGCCCCAGGGAAGGCCTCGGGGGGGGGGAGGAAGGGATGCTCTGGCGGGGCCATGTCGCGCCCATGGGCCAAACGCCTCCGGTGTCACAGGGACAAGCTCGGGAAAGCCAGGATGCCGGGGAGAGCAGATGCTCCAGCGGGGAAAGGACACAGCAAAACCCCGAACCAGGAGCTGACGTTAGGCTGATGCAAATCACGAGAGTGAGAACCTCAATCAAGATATTCTCTGGCTGAACAGGGATAAACACCGAAAAGCCCTTTGGGTTGCACAACCGCATTCACCCGGCCCTGTGATAGAGGCATTTGAAAAATATAAATTATTTTCTCCTTGGCGGGGAAAGAGCGGAGCACAGCAGGTAGGGGATGGAGGGTGGGACGCGAGGGGTTGTCCCCCACGGGAGGTCACGGACACCAGTGCAGGAGCCAGTGGCCCCGATTCAGCCTCTCCCCCCCCCGCCCCCGCAAATTTGTTTATGCAGCACCCTGTGACTTTAATTATACTTAAAAGCAGGGTTGCGATATAAAGCAAGGTTATAATTTATAGTGCAGGAGACACCTTGGGCAGGAAGACAACCTGAAGTGCCGCCCAGCCAGAAAAGCGCCGAGCAGCCGGGCGGCACGGACGGCGATAAACTCCGGAGGAAACGCCGAGGACACCAGCCCACATCTGGATTTATAGAGAGGATGAAGAAATTGAGAGGAAAAGGAGCTGCCGTAATGAAAGTCGCCTCTAAGCCATCCGTGCGCTGAAGGGGATTGAAAGAAAAAGTTCCTCGTGTTCCCAAAATCTCCGATAAACCCGGGCCAGAGAGTCCAAAGTTTGTCAAATCCACAGATGTAACTTTCCGGGATGGGAGGAACTTGTGCAATCCCCCCGCGGTGCGGGAGCGGGCTGTGCGGGGCGAGGGCACCCCGAGGAGCGGCCGCCCGGCTCGGCCGGGGCCGGGGATGGCGGGGAGCGGGGCCGGGGCTGCCCGGCCGCCCCCCGGGGCCAGAGCGCTCCGCCAGCACCGCGGCACCGCCCTCAGCCCCACCGCTCCGGGGGGCTGGAGGGGCCCGTCTCCCGCTCCCGGGACCCCCGGCAGCTCCCTGGCCGCGGGACCCCCGGCAGCTTCCCGGTGCCAGGACTCGCGGTGCGAGACCCCCGGCAGCTCCCCGCAGGCTCCCGGGGCCGGAACCCGCGGCAGCCCCCCCCCGGGACCTCCGCACCTCTCCGCTCCCGGGACCCCCGCACCACAGCTCCGCGGCCCCGGCACCCTCGCCGCAGGCTCCCGGTGCGAGCCCCCGCTCCCGGGACCCCGGCACCTTACCTGCCCCAGGCTGATGTACCCGTAGGCGGCGGCGAGGCGGGCGGCCTCGGCGGGCCCCCCCCGCACCCGCACGGCCCAGTGGTTGGTGTAGACGGAGCGGGAGGGCCCGGCCGCGGCCCCGCGCCCGGTCAGCGCCAGCGGCAGCGCCAGGGCCAGCAGGCAGAGGCGGGCGGGCGGCGGGGCGGCCGCGCTCCCCGGGCCGGGGCCGGCTGCGGCGGGCATGGTGCGCTCCGCGGTGCCGAGCTGGGCGGAGCGGGGAGCTGCGCCTTTTAAAGCGGCCCCGGAGCCCGGCGGGGGGGGGGGGATGCTCCGGGGGGGGGCAGGCGGAGGCGGCGGGGAGGGCCCGGCCGGGCGGCAGCGCCGGGAAAACGGGCGCCCGGCGGACGGGGCGGCTCCCGGGCACCCCCTGCGCCCCCTGCCTGCCGCCGGCAGCCCTCCTGCCGGCATCCCTCCTGCCCGCCCTCCAGCCCGCTGCAGCCCCCTGCGTACCCGGTACTGCTTCCCGGACAGCCCCCGCACGTCCTCGGACAACCCCCTGCATCCCCCCTGCATGTCCCGGTAACTGCTCCCCGGAAACCCCTCGTTACACCTCTGCATGCCCCCTGCGTGCCTCGGTGCAGCCCCCCGGACAACCCCTGCATTCCCCTGCATCCCCCTACGTGCCGCCGGACAACGTCCTGTACCCCCCGCATCCCCTGCATGCAGCGGTGCTGCTCCCCGGACCCCCCCGCACACCCCTGCCTCTCCCTGCATCCCCCTGCATGTCCTGGTGCTGTTCCCTGGGCACCCCCTGCATCCCCCTGCATGTCCCTGGACAACCCCCTCCTGTACCCCGCTGCATCCCTCTGCATTCCCCGGCGCTGCCCTCCGGGAACCCCCCTGCTCCCCCCTGCATCCTCCTTTGTGCCCTCGCACCCCCCGGGCACCCCCCTCCCCCGCAAGCCCTCAGCCACCCCCTCATGCATCCCCCGCTCTGATCCCCGGGTAGCCCCTGCATCCCCGGGGCAGCCAACCTGACCCCCCCCTCCCGCTCCCCGGGTAGCCCCCTGCATCCCTCTGGGCAGCCAACCTGAACCCCCACCCCCTGCTACCCCTGGCACTGCCCCCTGGGCATCCTGCCTGCATCACCCCCCCATTCCCCCTGCATCCCCCAGGCATCCCCCCACCCCCATCTCTCTGCACTACCCCCACAGGCATCTCCCACTGCACCTCCCCCCTGCATCCCTCTGGCACTGGCCCCATATCCCCCGGGCATCCCCTCCTGCACCCCCCAACCACTCCCCCTCCCCCCGGACTCCCAGGCATCCCTCCTGCACCCCCAGGCAAACCGCAGCCATCTCCTCATGGGCTCAGAGGGGGAAGGCCAGGAGGGGCTGGCTGATGGGGAGGATTTTGGGGCACCACGGGGGGGCCGTGGGCACAGGCAGAGGGGCTGGAGCACTGCCTTTGCCTCCCACGGACGCCATTCGGGGGACGGCAGAAAGCTCGTGGGATATTAGAAAATAGGCTTTGTTAGGGAGAAGGCGGTGGCGCATACAAAGGACAGGCTCAGGAGCGGGTCAATGATGCTCTGTTCCACAGCCCTCCCTGCCAGCGCGGGCAGAGGCCGGCAGAAAGCCGACAACTGCCCGCAACGAAGCGGTGTTTCGCTCGCATCACCTCGCTGCTTCACTCGCATCACATCGGAGCTTCGCTTGCATCACATCGCAGCTTCAGAAATGGCCCCGTGCAGCCCCCGGGGCTCACAGGGCCCCAGCCATGAGCCGATGAACTGTGCCAGGCGCTGTGGCTGCAACCACAGGCTCCGGCCGGGACGGCCTTGGGGCAGCTGCGATTCCCGGAGTGGGTGTCGTCTATTTTCCAGGCCCTGAAGAGATTTGAGAGGTATTTGGGGCACAAGCCCCAGCTGCCAACCAAAGCACTTGCAAGATGCCCTTGCAGCTGCCCCCAGTCCCATCCATCTGAACGCAAACACCTTCCCAAGCCCCAAACAGCTTTGCAAAACCCACCTAGCTGCAGCCCCCGGGCGAGGGGGCATCCGGAAAGCGATGCCAGCAGCAGGGAGGGGCATGGGGTGGGTGGAGGGGGGCACCGAGCACATCCTACATCCCATCACCGGACCTGGAGAGCAGAATCATGGTCTCATCGTCATCGGTTTGTACCAGCCCTGCCAGTGGGCAGGCGAGCTAGCGACAGCCCGAGTTAATAGGAAAGTCCCCCCCCCAGCTCAGCGGCGAGATTAAACCAAGGGAAATTTATGAGGAGGCGGTTCTGCATCAGACAGGGCCAAAATCCTCCGGCAGGTCTCACGCTGGGCTGGATCTGGCCCATTCGCAGGCAGCAAATACATGGAGAGGGGCAGATGGAGGCGAGGCCCCGCACCAGCAGCAGGCTCGTCCCGTGCAATTAGAAACATCAGCGAAATGGGGATTTGGAGGGCTTGTGCGTGCAGATGGAGGGCGTTGTGCTGGCACTGGGAATGGGACAATTTGCTGCCACAGGCAAAGAGGAGTTTGGTGACTCACAGCGTCCGCCATAAGCTGTCACTAGTGGAAATCTCTGCCGGCATCAGTCACGGCGTGCGGGGATATCGGAGCCACGTGCCCGCGTTCAGGCTTATCATCCCAGGCATCCTTGCAAGGCCACCTCATGTGCTGCCTGGGCAGAAGCAATGGGTTTGCGTGTAGCTATTTCTTCTGATTAAGCAGTAAAGGATGGTTTCCATTAGTACAAGCATGCTGCAAATCCAGTCCTCGTTTCCCATCTGGTTTATGGGCTTTTCCTCGAGTTTTCTGTTGGTTAAGGTACGTGAGATGTATGAGCAGGGCTGGCGGGTGCTGTGCGTGCTACGTGTGCGATGCATGTCGAGAGAGACGCAGCGGGGCAGAGCCAGAGGAGGGGTGGGAATAGATGAAACAAGCCCCATCCCTTCGGTCTCGCAACATCTGCCTCGCCCTGCTGGGGAAGGTCTGCGGGGGCTGCCCGCTGTCGGCAGGGGCTGCAAAGGAGGGAAGAAGTATCGCCCCGGGGAGCAGAGGAGGAGGAATGGGCTTCGGCAGCGGCAGGGAGGGTTTAGGGTTCGATGGTGGGAAAAGCTTTTGGATGGCAAAGAGAGCGAAGATGGGAAAAAGGGATTGCCTGGGGGGGTGCAAAACCCCATCGCCTCTGCGTTAGGTGATGAAAAATGGGCAAATCCCAGGATGGCCGGGCCAATCCACGCCTGGGAGCGCCTCTGCATCCCATGGGCAACAAAACCCAGCAGCATCCTGCATCCCAAACCTTCCATCCCACGGCCATTGACCGCAACTCCCGATGTATCAGCCTGGGGGATAGTTATTGGTACCGGTAAAACCTCGTGCCCTGGCATGGGTCCAGCGGTGCCCGGCTCGGCCTGCAATAGCGGGCGAGGGGGGTCAGAGCCTTGCCCGAGTGCTGACTGCGATGCTGGGACGCATGTTTCGGTGCTTCCCGGTCCCTGTGCCGCTCCTACCCCCTCTCCCGCTGGCACAATTTCGAAATTCAAAGCATATCCCCTTATGTCCTGGATGGCAATTTTCCCGGCCGAGCCCACAGGATTTACCAGGGGTGTCAGGAAAACCAGACTTTGGCCCCACATACTTTGCGATGAACACGCACTAAGGCAGAGGCTCCATTTTAACTCTTTTCCTGGGATTATTTGAAAACCTGCAGAATAAATGCGAGACGCGAGCGATGCAATAAATTTTGCGAGCCAAGCGGTTAAACAGAAGCCGCTGCAAAGACAGCACGGGAAGAGGCGCTGCTGAACGTTCAAACCCTGCCGAATAAAATTTATAATAATTCTGGCAGTTTTATATCTGTCCATGAATTACAGTTAAAATCCCACCACGTACCACGCACGCTCGTTGCTTCGTACGGCAATAAGATTACAGCTAAGAGCTGGACGAGCAGGGAAGAAATTTAAATGCTGTTTCTTTGAAAACCGAGCCCTTCTGCATCTTTTTAAGGCAAGTTCAGAAAAGGAAAGTGCAAATAAAGCGCCCGAAAGCTGCTATTTTTTGCAGGGGCGGGATGGCAGCGCTGGCGCTGGGCTGCCCACCCCGGGCAGCGGGACTGTCACCCTGTCCCTGCCTGCGGCCGCAGGGCAGGCAGAGGGAGCGGGGCAGTGGGAGCTGTGCCTCTGTGTGCTGAAGTGCAAGAAGTTAAGCAAACAAAAGCCGTTTTGCAAACACACACGGTCCGGAGGTGTCCCCAGGGTGCCAGGATGAGGCGGCTGCTTGGCTTGGGGGCATCGGCCAGCCGGACCCCCGCGCCAGCGGGAGCTGCCCAGTGAAACCCCACGGGGCCTCGGCCTCGGGAGCTGGGGTTTTATCCTTTGCGTGCTGAGGGCCTGTCGATGTGGAGATTACAGCAAAAATCAGGTTAAAACCCATTTATCTGACCTGAGCGGAGCCTGTGTGCGTGTCCTGAGGATGTGCAGAGCCGTGAGCGGGGCCATTGCAACACTGGTGGCTGCAAACCTGCCCCGGCCAGGCAGCCCGGCAAACCCCGGCCACGCGGCTGTGTGCGATGGTTAATAAAGAACACGCGGTAATTAAACTGGCGCACCTGGAAATAGCTCTTTCTGTAGCTCCCAGGCTTAACCAAATGAGTGAAATTTGCACTGGCATAATTAAAGCGATGTGGTTCACGATCTTGTCTGCACCGGGGAGTTACTCTGGAGCCTGACTCTTTGCTCTCCAGTGAAAGCCCACGCGAAAAAACCCCGGCCGGCTCCGGCTCCAGCCCCTGCATGGCTCCAGCGCTGCCTAACCCGAACTCTTGCCATCAGGGTGCCCATTAACACCAGACCATTAACACCAGTTCATTAACACCAGTCTTCAAACCGGTCTGGCAGCCCAATGCCTCCGGCATCCTCCTGCAGCCGCCCTGGCACACACGGCGGCAGGGATGAGGGCAAAGCACAGGGCTCTCGGCCACTGTCACCGCTCCCGTCCAGGGACTTGTAAATCTGAAGGAAAAATGAGTATTTTTGCATTTATATTCATGCTTCTCAAACAATCTCTTTTTTTCTCTGCTTGTCCTTTTAGGTGTTAACATAACCCCAGACTCACTAGTGACCAGATGGTTTGGTTTCAGTCGTATTAATGGTAAAATCCTGCGCACGAGTGAAGCTTGCCAGCGGAAAATAAGATTTGGAGCCGCCATGGAGCGGCATCCCCACAGCTGATGTGTCACGGCAGCACACCAGCGCTGGCAATGCCACCGCCGCTGCCACCACTCAGCAGCCACCGGCTTTGCAGCCGGGAAACCCCGGGGTGAATTCCCGGAAGATTCGTGCTCGATGGAAAAATGTTGCCCCTGCCTTTTTCCTTTCCTTCCTAAATCTGGATTAAGCTGTTTTCAGACCGAAGAGGTGAGGTCAAATGCGATGGAGAGGAAGGAGGGGATGCGGTGGAGGAAGGTCCGGGGAGGTGGGGGATGAGCGGCAGCTCCACGCTGGTGCCCAGCCCTGGCCACAACAACCCAGGCACAGGGAAACTCATTTCAAAGTGCGTGAAACCCCCGTTTTAGCAATTTCTGATCCCTGGCACTTCTCAGTGAGAAATGGGGAGAATTATGGAGAAAAAAGGGCTCCTGCCAGGCTGGAAGAGCTCAAAACCATGGGGATGACCAAGGATACTTTTCTACCATCCAGTATCTCTCCCAAACACTGAAGACAGCAGCAAAGGGGATTTAATTTTGAGATTAGGGAGGCCACCCGACTGTGATGATACACTCGGGGTACAGGGAGCGGAGCATCCCTGGTGCCGGAGGTTTTAGCTGTAATTAGATCAGCATCTGTCCAGCGATGGTCGGGGCTTGCGCAGTCGCTGCGCTGCGCCAGGCTGGGTTGGAGATTTCCCGCAGGCTCCTCCTGCTCTGCTTTTCTGCAATTTCAGAGAAATCTGGATTTATTTTTTTTTTTCCTATCCAATGCGTTCTTACTCTCTGGAAAGATTAAATCTTGATTGTCAGAAACTGGTGTAGCAGGCAAGAAGATTTCCCAGACTAGTCAAAATGTCATCCTGGTAAAAATGCTAGTAATAAAAAATAAAACGAAAGGGTCACTATGGACCCGGGCCTGTAAAAATATCCAAAAGATGGATCTGGAAGTTTAGAAACAATTGAAGCTCAGCGGCGAAAGGGCGCTCCGGGGACTGCCAGGCCCAGCACAGACATTCATGGCGGGGGGAGGAATCGATAAGTTAAAAAAATTGGCTGTGTGCTTGGTCTTGAATTAAAAGAAGGGAACAAACCCAGACTTTTTCGCCCACCTCAAATGGCTTCTGGGTTTATTGTTCTTTTGGAAATTAGAGTGAGGAAGGAAATGCCCATGGGGAGATACTCCAGCTCCTGCTGCATCCCCGTGGAGCTGCGCTGGGGCTGTCCTGGCTCCCACCCGCTGTGTTTTGTGATACTTGGGGTGCAGGAGGGCTTATCCCCAAGGAGAGGGTGCCGGGAAAGGGAGGGAACCCCGAGGGTGCGTCCTGGTGGCATCCATCCCGCGTGACACCACCCGCACATGGGGTAGGAATCCGTCCTCCTCCTCTCCCGGTCCCCGCCGCCATCCCGCTTCATCCGAGAGCACCATACTGGGGAAAAGCATCGGAGCCAAGAGGAGCTGGTAATAAACCCCGGCCAACCCAACCCCACCCCTGGAATAGCAGGTCTTGGAAAAGCCGGTTACGCCGGCGCGGCACCGGGGCCGTGTCGTCACTGCGCGGGGGAGGATATTTCGGGTCCCCCCTGAAGGAAGCACGGCCGTCGCTGTTAGGATGGCGGCGCCAGGGCTGAAATTGGGCTTCAAAATTGGACTCCTGCGGGGGCTGGGGATCACCAGACAGGGACGGCCACTGTCTGCTCGCTGTGGTGGCTTTTGCAAATTGAATGCAACTCTTTTACTTTGTCCCCAGGTCGGGTGATGTCCCCAGGGACCTGGCAGTGACTGGCATAGGATGAGACCCCCCACTGCGTTTTTGCACCCTGGCAAACCCTGCTGCACCAGAGCGAGTGTCGAGAGCAGGAACACGCAGGGAGAGAGATGAGCCTGGGGGTGGAGAGCTGCAAAGATCAAACCAGCAGCGATTTCAAAATAAAATCCGACAGCCCAGGGAAAACACGGCGTGTCCTTGCCGAGGCTATCATTTATGCCAATTAAAAAAAAAAAAAAAAAAAATTGGCATGGCACGAAGGAGAGCTGCGTGGTATTTCCTGAAAAGGGCGTGGGGAGCATCCTTGGAAAGCCTTCCCTGCACAATGTGCTTGCTGTTTCCAGAAAAATAAAGTTTGCTGTGACCCACCTGTCCCCGAAAAGCAGCTATTTAGGGCTGTAACATGGTCAGCCCAGAGTCAGCGGCTGGGTCTGTCCCGCCTGCTGAGAGGCTGGCACCTTCGCCAGGCTCTGGGGTTTGGCTGTTTACCTGCAGCTCTTTAATTGTTGCAAAATACCTTGGAAAAAAAATGCAGGAGAGCTGCCCAAGCACCAATTTGAGGGGTTTCCCCCTCAACTTTTGGCTGGTGGCCATTAAACCACCCCTGCCGACCCCCAGAGCCGTGCCAGGACAGGACAGGAGGGGGCCAGGAGGGGTTTTGCCCCTCCTCGGCTTTTGGGGGCATTTTGGCCTCAGGTGGGAATTTGGGGGTTCAGAGCCCGGCAGGCAGCAGCTTCGGGGTTTGCCGGAGAGACGGCTGCGGGGGCGATGGGTGAGTGCATCCCCGTGGGGCTGCGGAGGGGCTCTGCTCCCTCTCCCTTGGGAAGGGACAGTTTTTGGCAGGGAAGGGGGTGTCCTGCGGGTTAGCGTCACACGTGTCCCCGCATCCCCCGGAAAGCTGGGGCTGGGACTCGCTCCCCATCCCAGCAGCAGGGCGTGCTCAGGGCTCACCAAGGGCGTTTCTGGGGGTTTTGGCAGCGTAACAACACTTGCCAAAGCCTAACCTCCAAGAGAGATTACCTTTAGCATGGTATTTCAAAGGGGGAGCGTGGAAAACAAACACAAACCCACAGCTTGGGTGGGTTTTTTTTTTGCCTGAGCTCTGCTCAGAAGCTGCAGCCGGGCGGTATTTGGGCGATCAGACCAGATCCAACGTTTTCTGTCTGGACGCGATGCTGAAGAGAAGTAGCTCCACCTAGGCAGGCCCTGGTGCTAAAGCAGAGCCGACCTCCACACCAGTTCAACCATCAACCATCGACCATCAACCATCAGCCATCATCTGTGCCAGGGACCTCACCGGCAACATCTGCTTCAACCTGCAGCTGGGCTTCGACCCAACACCAAGATCCTAAGTCTTGGGGTCAATTTGGGCTAAGAATTGAAAGTTTCCCTTTTGCACATTCAAAAAAACTCCGATGTTTATTTTCTTTCCCAACGAGGCTGGAAAACTGGGGGTAAAAATGCCTGGTTTTGGCAAATCTCCATTTGCATCCTGCAAAGGCACCCTGAGACCCACGGCAGGGGGAAATCCTGCAAGAAACAAAACTCCACAGCAATAAAAACCCATCCCAGATGGAAAAAGACCCTTAAAAAAAAAAGCAGTCAAAGGTGAAGCAGGGTTTTACGGAGCCCCAGACATGTCTGGATTAGTCCCATAAAAATCAGCATCAGTCACTGGTGGGGAATATCGGCTTCCCCGCAGGAGACAGCGGGAGAGATGCTAACCTGGTCTTGTTTTGAAAGCTGCTTATTAGTCCTCATCAAACATAATTATACTTCAAACCCAAATGAGATGTCCAACTAAATTTTGAATACACGTTAATATTTTTAAATGGAGGAAAAAAAACCCTCAAACATTTATTGAATCCCAGCCAGGCTCCGAGTGTTAAAATAGACACTGCTAATGGCTCCGGGAAGGGGGGGCTGCAGCTTCATTGCAGCTTTGCCAATTAAGTGCTTATTACTGACCAATTAGGCAGAAATCAACCTGGTTTTAAGTGATATCCAATTAAGCAGGTCCTGCAGATCATCCTTGGTTGTTAATGGGGGGAAAGAAACACCTTCTCCCTGCCAGCCCCTGCCCCGGGATGCTCGGACCAGGCAGGGTTTCTGCCTACGCTGCCCATGAAAAAAACCCCTTTCTTGCAGCACTGCCACTCTCCTGGGGGAAACACACCCCAGGGACCAACCTGGGCTCAGCAAAACCTTTCGGAGCAGGGAAGGAAATGAGAAGGAAATGAGGGAAAAGGGGGAAATTAGCCACACGCAGAGGGTGGCTTCTCCCCCCCAGCTCGGCAGGTTGCTGCTGCCCAGCACACGCTGGGCCATGCCCATTCACAGGCTTTTCCAAATATTATCCCAATATTTTCTTTCAGTTCCCAGATAAATGGGCCTCTTCAGCAGGCTTTAAGCCTGCTCTGTTCCAACATTTTCTTTAAGGCAGCCGAGGAAACGTTTGGGTTACGCCGAGCTGCTGAATCCCGCTTTCAGGGCTGAGCTGCAAGGGGTTTTCCAAGACAAAATAGGGGCAGTGTCGGGTTTTTTCCTTGTTTCATTGGGAAATATGAAGGAGGCCACATCGCCCCTTAATCTTCCTTTCTTTCTGTCTCTCCTCTCCCACACTGCGGTCCATCTTTCCCATGCTTTCCTGTGGTCTTCGCAGATTTCTGAGCATGTTTGCAGCTTTCCAGCTCCTTTTGGAGAAGGCACTTTGGAGTCTCTCCCCAAGATGTGCTTTCTCCGCAGCGGTAATTGGCCTCTGAAGTTAAATAACAAATACAAAACCCTCAAAACCCCTCTTGAAATGATAATCCAAAGGGTCTTTCTTTGCAGTTGCTTTTGTTCTGGCATCTCCACCAAACTTTAAATTTTTTGCTGTGGCTGGGATGAGAAGGAGGAGGTTTTCAAGCCCCGTGGGACACGACTTGCGGCCACCGACCTGCTCCCAGCTCAGTTTGTCATTGCGAGCTGCAATGGCCAGCACTGGGCAGAGGGGCATGGCTGGCTGTGATGCCCTGCAGCACCCCGTGGGTGAGCAGGAGCATCCCCCTCTGCAGAGCATCCCCCCCGCCGAGCATCCCCTGAGCCGTGGGGAAGCCCCAGGGGACCCTGCATCCCTCCCGCAGGGCCAGGGCAGCAAAGCCACAGCACCCGAGGGAGCCGAGGCAAGTGCCCATGCAACAGCCCGGGGGTGGTGGAGCCAGAGAAAAGATAGGAAAGGACAAAAATGAGCCAAATTTGGGAACATTTTAGTGCAAGGAGTGACTACATCAATAAGACTCTCCAAGGGCTGAGTGAAGCAACTTGCAGAGGCTCCTTCCAACCAAAATTATTCTGGATGGAGGATGTTGCAAGCCCAGGGAGCCTGGCGTGGGCGAGCAGGGACGATTGCTCACCGCCTCGTCCCAGGTGAGGAGCAGGTGCCACAAGGTGACCCAGGTGGCTCAGCCAGCCCAAGGGAGGTGGGCTTTGCGCAGCGCCTGGGCCGGGCGAGCAGCCCGTGGCCACAGGGACGTGGTGGGTGCGAAGCCGTACATGGCTCTGGGGAGCAACAGGGTGAAGGAGTGGAAGGAAAACCAAAAGCTGCTGTGGCTCTGTGGGTGGGAGGGGGCCAAGGGGACACTTGGTATGGGGGGCATCACGGAAGGTTTTGCTTTGCCTGGCTTCATACTCTGCCCTACAACCGGTCCTTACTGGGCTGAGGGAGGTGATGCTCTCCGGGCACTGAGACACGTGGGGTCCATGGGGACGTGTCCTTGGGAAATGCCACCTGAGATATGCAGAACCATCCCTAGAAGTACACGCAAGGGGGTCCAGCCCCCGTGCTGGGACAAGCTCAGTGGCCAGGGAGGGATCGTGGCACCCTGTCCCCAGCTGGGCTGCCGGTGCCGGGGCGGGGAGTCCCCTTGTCCGGGGCTGCGGGATGGGCCACAAGGAGGCAAACGGCCTCAGGGGACGCGGGGCCCCGTGGTGGCCCCGGCCCGTGCCCACCCTGCGGAGCGACGCCGGGGCCGCCGCGGCACGTTTCCTCCCACCGTTCATTTACCCCGGAGCATCCCTCGGGATCAGGGCAGGAAAAATCCCCCGCAGGGCCGTGCCACGGGTGGGCGGGTGCAGCCGGGGGCGTCGAGGGGGTGGCTCGGCACCCTGCCCAGCCCTGCCTGCACCCCGCCACCCGCCGGGGCAGCCCGTGCGCCGGGCCGGCACTAGGTGGGGATGGCACCACACGGCCGCGCTCCGCGCCCTCCGCCGGGAGGAAGGCGGGAGGAAGGCGGGAGGAAGGCCGGAGGAAGGCGGGAGGAAGGCGGGAGGAAGGCCGGAGGAAGGCGGGAGGAAGGCGGGAGGAAGGCCGGGAGGAAGGCGGGAGGAAGGCCAGGGTGTGGGCTGCAGCCTGGGCTGCTGCGGGCGGCTCTCCCCGGGGAGCAGCGGGGTCTCAGGGGTGCTGAGGACTCCTGGGCTGGGCTGCAAGGGGCCGAAGGGAAAGGCTGCTGGGGAAAGATGAGGTGCGGGATGCAGGCAGCGGAGTGGCAGGGATGCGGGCAGCGGCATGGCAGGGATGAGGGCAGTGTCATGGCAGGGATGCGGGCAGTGGCATGGCAGGGATGTGGGCAGCAGCATGGCAGGGATGAGGGCAGTGTCATGGCAGGGATGCGGGCAGTGGCATGGCAGGGATGCGGGCAGCAGCATGGCAGGGATGTGGGCAGCAGCATGGCAGGGATGAGGGCAGTGTCATGGCAGGGATGAGGGCAGTGTCATGGCAGGGATGAGGGCAGCAGCATGGCAGGGATGAGGGCAGTGTCATGGCAGGGATGCTGGAGGTGGCAGGGCAGGGATGCTGAAGGCAGTGTGGCAGGGATGCAAGCAGCAGCATGGCAGGGATGCTGGAGGCAGTGCGGCAGAGATGCGGGCAATGGCATGGAAGGGATGCTGAAGGCAGCATGGCAGGGATGCTGGAGGCAGCATGGCAGGGATGCGGGCAGCGGCATGGCAGGGATGCTGGAGGCAGCATGGCAGGGATGCGGGCAGCAGCGTGGCAGGGATGCGGGCAGTGGTGTGGCAGGGGTGCTGGAGGCAGCAAGTGACCCGGTAGCACCATCAGGCTGCTGAGATGGGTGTTATTGCAAAGGCTGCGGCTGTCAGAAAGTCTGAGCCCCTCACTTTGCCCCTCTCAGGCTCATAAATGCGGAATCGCCCTCTGCACCCGCTCCAGCCAGTGCGGCCAAGGAAGGGCACAAGCACAGCCCGGGGGTCTGCGACGAGCCCCCCAGCCTGCCCTTGCAGGTAAACGCACCCCCAGCACATCCCTACCAAGGTTCGGTGTGGGCTGAGCACCAGGCACTCAGCTGGGCTCAGCCGAGCGTTGACGGATGCTGCAGCACCCAGGTCCCACAGGCAGCCAGGGGGTCCAAAAAGCATTTGAAATTTTGGTGTTTCGTCCCACCGAATGAGACCGTTTGCCCTCCCAAAGAGCCTTTCCAGAGGGGGATGCTGCCCAGGTTTTGGGGCAGTCGGTGCCATGCAGCGATCAGCCCCAAACAGCACTAGAAGGGATTCACACACCCAAAGGGGTCCCAGGGAGAAATGCTATAAAAAAAGGAAAACAATCCTTTTTTCTGGACAGCGAGAACCTCGTCCAGGCTGCAGAAAAGCATTAGCAAATGTCACTTGAGTTCCCAAGCCTGAGCCTATACCTCCAGGGGATGCAAACGCCCATATATCACCCGAAAAGGGGGAAAAAATAAAATAAATAGTGCGATGCCACACAGAGCAGAAATTAATTTGCAAAGTTGACAGCCCGGAGGAGTTGCATGTGAGCACATCGCAGCCTTTTCTCTGAAAAGTGGCTGGAGCCGGCTGATGGCTCCCACGGGCCTGATCCTGCCCAAGGGCCCTGCTCTTCAGCTCCCCGCACTGTGGGCTTGGTGGGTGTTTTGGGACTGACTGGGGCAGACGCAGGCCCTTTGGTGTTGCCTCACTGGTATCTCCTGGGGCCGAGGAGGGGGAGGGAGGGGATTTGTTTTATATTTGATGGTAGTGGGACCCCTCAAGGAGATCCTGCCCGCTGTGCCTCCCTCCTCATCGTCACGACCAAGGGACAAAGGCAGGGAATGGGCTGGTCCCACCCCGCTGGCCCTCATTCAGAAGAGACTGCAGCGCCAAGGCTGCCATTAGCCGGGCAGAGCCCAGCCCAGCCACAGAGCTAATGAGTTTCCATGTTTATTACCGGCGTTAATTACATGTTGCAATTTCGAAAGGGAAACATTTCCCATGAGTGCTTCTCGGCCAGACCTTCTTCCAGGCCCACAGCTTATTTCATCCATGTGTCTGTACTGGATTCTCACTAAGGCGGGACACCGGCACAGCGGCAAGCCGGGCAGCTGGCCGCGAAGCTCCTGGCCTCACCGGAAGGGCTGGGAGGTGGTGGCAGTGCCGGGAGAGGGATGCAAAGCACTCGTGGTCCCAGTGCTGCCTCCACACGGGGTTAAGGCTGGATGAACACGCGGCAGGAGGAAAACCCCATTGCAGGAGAGCGTTTCGCACTCCCGGTTTCTCGTTGGCCACTCAGCCATGGGCAATACCTCCGAAACCTGTCTGGGACACGATGGGCCAAGACGATAAGCCCTTCACGTGGAAGAGTTTAGTTCCCAGCACTCGCTGTAAATCCCTCGGGAATCCACTTGATCCAATCCTACCTCCCGAGTCTCCACCAAAACCAGGGCACGGCCAGAGATCTCACCACCTCCCTGCTCACGCCACGGCTCAGCTCACGTCCGCCGCCTCTGCATCCTCAGGGCCATCAGCCTGAGGCCATCAGCATTCGCAGGGAAACCTGGAGGCAACTCCGACAAGGCACAGACTATTTACTGTTTTCAGGCAAATTTGGAAAATATTTGGGGGTTAAAAAAGAAGCTGGCTTGGAAATGTCAAAACATTTCTTCTGGAGTTCCCAAAATGAAGTGCCTCAGAAATACCCAACCTCTGTTCTTGAAGCTTTTTCAGGAACCGTGAGGTTTTACTTGCTATTTGGAAATGGCTTTTTTTTTTTTTTTTTTTTTAAGTTTTAGAAAGGGGTTGATTGATCTGCAAACACAAACTTTGCATTGCTTGTCAAACTGGCTATTCTGGGGTGACCTAAAACCAGAATGTTTGGGGGATTTTTTTTTTTTAAAGCAGGCTCTTTCAGTTTAATCTGAATTGATTTTTTCTCCCTTCCCTCCCCCTAATATTTTCCAGATCAGCCACTAAATGAAAAACCCCATTTTTCACCCGGCAGCGCATGGCCTTTCCAGGCCATCCCATGTGCTCAGCTACAAGACAAAGCAAACCTGATCCAAACAAGCTTCCCACGATGCTCCCTGCAAATCCAGCCACAAATAACCAACCACATCTCTGCCAAATTCATGTGCCAGCATCAATTTCCAGTTAAATCCATGCACCAGCATTGTCACCATCAGCTGGGCAGCGGCCGGACATTATTGAGCTGCCTCCGGGAAGCCGGAGCATCGCCCTGGATCTGCTTCTGCCTTTGAGATGCATCTGCCCTGTTTTATTACTGCAGGTTTCTCGGACCTGGGGCATCGCTGCCCAAGGTCGCTCCCACCTTGAAGCTGACACACCGGTTTAGTGGTCCAGCTAAAATTAAGCATCCGAAAGCCAGAGTTGGGATGCTGCAGCTCCGATCGCATATAACCATAGAATGAGAAAAGAAATACAATGACCACAAACTATTTGCATTTTGAAACAGAAACATTTACTTCCTTTGGTATTTTTGCGAGAGCGTTGAAGGCAGTGCGGGTGATGCTGGTGGCCAAGGGCCATTGAGGCTTTGAGTGGCTTGTGTGAAAACGCTTTTTGCCACAGAGACTTCCCTTGGGTTTTTTCGTGATATGCAGTAGCTTAAACAACTGCATTTGGATGGTATCAGTGGAAGGGCTTCTGTATTTCTGTATTTCGCCTCCAGGATGCAGGATTTTTGCATTGTTGGCCTCAGCTGACTCCCCATGGAGCCGCACCAGGTGGGGTCCCCCTGCTTGACCACGTGCCTTTCAAGCGACCCCAAAACCTATCCCATTTGAGAACAATCTCAAACATAAATTTACACAAATAGAGCATTTCCATACATTTGACAGTTCTAAAGCCCACGCACAGGGGTGAGCTGGAAGGGTACACCGGGAAACTGCGGTTGGGCATGTGCCGGGAGCACCGCATCCCTCCTGAGAAGCCGTGGCAGCACCTGCGGAGGATTAGAGCCCTCCTAATTTCCAGTCTCCATTTATTCCTGTACACTTTTCATCTCGTTTGTTTTGGTGCCGACATGGTCTTTCAGCTTAAACAACTCTTCCCCTTTCCTGGTGCTTCCCCCCTTGAGGTACCAGTGAGCATCTTCTCTCTCAGCCTTGGTCTTGCACACCCAAACCGCGCGCATCAGGAAAGAGGATTTTCCTTTCCTTAGATGAGGATCTAAGAAAGTACAGTACCAGCAGCTGCAACCGCACAGAGCCGGCCGGGCTGAGCAGCCCCAGCCCCGTGGAGCTCAAAACCTGTTGAAAGCACCAGCCAGGGCTGGATTCAGCACCCGATGCTGCTCGGGTGAAGTCGCTCTGCCACCGCAGGGACCTTGACGTGCTCCATCACCCACCTGCCTCCAGTCAAGTGGGGTGAGATTTTGGAAGCATGCAGCCAGCTCACCAGGAAATGTGATTTTGGAACCCCCCCAAAAAAGCGGTGGTGGGAGGTCAGCCTGTTTCAACCATCGGGCTTTCTTCTGGGCGCAGGGCAGAGGACCAGGACCCCCACGGCAGCTGGTGAGAAGGTGGTGGTTCAGCTGGAGACTCCTGCCTGGACACGAGGAGCTGGTAGGACCAAGGTGGTTGAGGGCAAGGAGTAGGGACCAGGGATGGAGGAGGACCCTGCAGAAGGGATAAGGCAGGGAGGTGGCCTGGGGTTGGCTACTGTCCACCCCATGGCATGGCAGGAGCACATTCTGCGTCTCAGAGCCAAAGATCCCAGCACAGGATCCAGGTTGCACCCAAATGACCAAGGCTGGGAACGAAGGAGCCAGGATTAAGCCTTGGGCCCAAGCAGTGCTGGGAAAGGCAGGAGTGAGAGGGGAGGCCAGGAAAGAGCATCCTGCGACCCCAAAATAAGGTGAGCAGTGAGGAGCAACTTGCTGAGGCTCCTTTTTACACCCAATTTTGGGGAGCTGGTTTCACCAGCTCACTCAGTGCACAGACCACAGCCATGTTCAGGCTGTTGCTTCATTTTGGCTTTTTTTTTTTTCCCCTCAGAAAGAATCAGCCCAAATCCTGCAACACATCTGCCAAAATCCATGTTCACAACAGAAACGGTGGCTCAGATTCTGCTGCTGGGTCCGTGCCCTCAAATTAGGGCAAAGGACGGCGGCATTGGTAGGACAGGAGCATAAATCAGAATATTGATTTAAACATAGCTATTGATTTAACCCCTTCTGCTGCTTCCCTGCGTTCCCCACGTGCTCAGCCAAATGACAGAGAACATCGTTTTAGACAAACTCCGCGGTCGCTCGCTGTGCAAGTCATCGGTCCCCAGAACCCACGGGTCCCTGCGTGCTCAGGGACGGTTGGCATGTCCCCAGCTGCTCCCCCGCCAGCGTGCACAGAGGGCACCTGCCAGCCTCAGAGGTGGTGCTGGGCACAACCGGGAGCAGGATTTGGCCCTGGGAGTCGGGCAGGGTGGCAGATAGGGATGGCAGAGTTGGGATGGCCAGGGACGGCCCCGAGAGCAAGAGCGTGCCCAGCAGCATCACTTTACCTGGGGTCATCAGTGCCGCTGGTGCCATATTACACCTATCTGAGGGTTTGTTTCTTGTCATAGCAAACAAAATCAGGTTCTGAGGGTATTATCACATATATATATAATATATATGTTACATATATATACCTCTCAGCAGCTCCAGGAGGACCCTGCTGGCTGCATGCATTGCACAGAGGAAGGCTGGTGCCTGCGATGCACCCAGAGATGCTGCCTTACCTTAAACTCACCCAGAAAAATCCCTCCAGCACCTCCGGGGCTGCAGCCTTCCCATCTCGAAGCAGCGTGCGCAGGGCAGAGGTGTTTTGGGGAACCCCCCTGCCTAGACGGAGCAGGGAGCCAGCAGGAGGTCAGGGCTGGGGCGCGGGAAGCGACTCCCCCCAAACTCAGCCCAGCTTGAAAGCCCGGCAAGCGCTAACACTAACAAACAGTCGGTGTGTTTATATCCCACCTTCCTGCCGGAGTAGCAAAGAGGGGGGGTTATTTTTGGCATATTTTGTCACTGCTGGAGATGTCGGTGAAGGCCAGGAATGGTGCAGAGCTGCTGGGGAAGCCCAGAGGCAACTGCCCCAGGCACGGGGCGATGCGGTGAGGGACGCAGGAAGCTGCTCCGAGCCCATTTACACAGGGATTGGGTTTAGCCTGCGGGATGTGGGGCACACCCCTGGCTTCGAAAGACCTGAGGATTAAAAGCAGCATGGACTGGGATAGCCTGTCCAAGCCACCTCCTACTCCAGCCCCGCGCTGCTCCCCTTCACCCCATGCAGCAATGGAGCAGGAGAGCTGCCCTGAGCCCTCGCCCACCAGGTGCTTCACCCCTCCCCACCCGTCCTGCCTGTGCACAGACATGGCCATCGACTCGACACCGTCAGCAATGTTCTGGTGTCATTGGGCACCTCTTCCAGCCCACACCCGCTGCCTTTTGGCCGGGCTTACTGCTAACGGTGAGTTAAAACAGAAATGAAGAAGAAAGCACAAAGCAGCATTGCTCATTGCCAACTTGCCACCATGCCACAGGGCTTGGCCACGTTCCTTCAACTCACTGCTGGTTTTAAGATAATTTAAACCATCCATCTCCCCGCTTTTGCCCCAGCAAGTGACCTCCTTGCCCACGGTTTTGGATCTGCTTTGTCCCCCCTGTGAGCCCAGGCTGAGGTTGCTGGCCTGCGGTGGCACATCCAGACGTCCTCTGCAGCAAGAACTGCTTTTCCTTACAAAACCAGCAAGACCAGCGAGGAGAGCACATGAGTTCTTGCAAGCGCTCACAGGCTGATGGCTTTGGCAGATAGCTGGGTCTTCTCTTTCAAGCATATAACTAAAATACGGAGCACAAGTGGCAGGAAAGCCCAGGTTTGATTTGGGCAGAAGCTCGGACTGGTATCAGCCAAGAGGAAAACAGGTAAAACCAGGACCTCGGCAGGTCAGGAGCTACTGGCCAAACCCCAAAACAAGTGTGCCAACTCCAACTGCCCCACCACAGCAGGGAGTGTGGCTGGAAACACCATCCTTTCACTTGGCTTGACCATAAAACCTAAGATTTAAGCCCAGAAAGCAGGCGGGGAGGCGAGGTGAGCCCTTCTTCTACACTAGCCCCATGTCTGTGGTCTCCCATCTCCTCCAGCCTTTGCTGCTGCTAATTCCCCATGCACCACCTGAGGATAGGGCCACCTGCACATTCCTTGTCTAGCACAGGTAGTTTAGAGGATTGCACTCCACCTGAGAAGTGGTTTATCCCCACAAACACGCTGCAGCTGTGAGGAGAAGGTGCCATGGGCTCTATTTGGCATCAAGAGCCTGAATTCAGCCCTGCCCTTGAGCATCCATTCAGACCCAGCACCTTCCTGGGCCTCTCTATTTTAGCCCCAACTGAACAGATTAAACTAAGAACACGCACATTAATTTGCCATGCACGTGAAGGGGCTGAGGATTTCTTCTCCAGCTGAGGGCAGGAGCCCTGTGGCCACCCCGAGCCCAGCACTGGCTCCCAGCCTCGCCGGCATGTCCACCTCCTCCTCCCCGCTGCCAAGCAGATAACATGGCAATTGCGATAATGAGCCTCTGCCCTTCCAGCCCTGTTCAAAGCATTTAACGAAGCCAGGTGCTAATGAACTAGGCTTCATGGCGCCCTGGAGATGGGTTATTGCCATTTGAGACAGAAGGAAACCAAGGCAGGAGCAGGTGGAGTGGCTGACCCTGGTGATGAGATACCTCGGGCTAGATGCAGGAGCCAGAGCTCCCTGCCCGGAGCAGGGAAAGGATGGCAGATAGACGTGATGGCGACCACAGCTCTCTCATGTGGTGCCTGTGGCTGGAGAGACGGGTTTGCCCACATTTGGGAGGGCAGGGGGGACTCCCCACCCATCCTGGTCCTGACTCAGCCCCGAGCAGCTTCGAGGCAGCCGTGCCTCCGCAGCCAGAGCTCCTGACCCCCGGCTTGCTGGCATTGCCGTCCTCCTCTGCATCCTGCCCCCGAGTTTTGCAAGACCCCAAACGCAGCCGCCGAGGCGCGGAGCAGGAGGACTCACGGGTCCCCTTGCAAACGAGCTTCCTTGGTTTCGTGACTCACCAGCCCAACCTCCGCCGTGCCACTCGTGAGTCCGTTTCACTTTGCCGGAGCAGCATTGCGCCACTTCTTATCAATGAAGAAGACAACAGTCTGGCAGCGCATCCCACCCCGAAGGGGCAGCATGACCCTGGCTGCAGACGTGTGCCTGACGCCTCTCCCCGCAGCATTTTTGGACCAGCCTCCATGTTCTCGTGCAATGAGCATCCTCCTTTGATTCCTCTTGCAGATGACAGGTCCCCCCACAGCAGCTGCTCCTGCGTTCCTGCCGGCGGGGTCACGGTGGCTGTCTCTGGGTCTGCCTGCAAGGGTGAGGACAGCCGATAAATCACAAGGATGCAGCCTCTGCGTCGCATGCTCTTACAGCACACGCATCCTCACATGCACATTGACGGCATGCTAAAAATATTCACTTTTTCACTGATTAAAATTTTCCAGGAGAGTCGGAACCACAGCCCACACCCTATCTGTAAAGCCAGAGGTTTCCCCTTACCCCCTCCCAGCCCTGCCGGGAAAACAGAGAATACTGAACAACATTTCTGGGGTTTTTTTGTCATTTTAAAAGCCTGGCTAAAATATCACCTTTTTCAATAATTAATTTCATGACGGCTGGCACTGTCCCACAGCCGAGCTCGGCACCGCTGCACCCTGCCTCATGCACCCACTGGAGAAGCCTGTGGCTGAGCCGAGATGCTCCCACTCCCCACCCGAAGCCCCGTTTTGATGGCTCGGAAAATTAAACAAAGAAAATATGTTTTTAAACCAGCTCCCACCTCGTGTTAGGCGGCAGAGACCTAACCCCAGCTTGGTGACAGCTCTGAATGACGACAGCCAGTCACCATTTTCTGGTCAAATCTTTCAGAGGTGCCTGTTGTGCGAGGTAAAGGAGAAATCTGAAGGATGCTCACAACCCCCCGGCCACTGGCCAGGCCCCTCCATGCCATCACCGGCACTCGTAGCAGCATTTTCTTTGCCCAGTTTGGGTCTCAGCCATGGAGGAGGAGCAGGGGAGGCCACAGAAGGTGTTTACACAACAAGGGGATCATCGGCAAGACCTGAGCCTTTGCCAAACCCGGAGCTAAGCTGATACGAAGGAGATGCCATCAGTGTGTTTTTGCTAATTACCGCTAATAATTATTTGTGCGTAGTTGCTCTTAGGAGCTCCGCTCCTGGCTCAGCCCCTGCTGCTCTTGCAGCCTTGTGCAAGTGGAACAAACAGGAGGGTCCTGCCCCAAAACCCTGGGGATGAGAGGAGAAGGAGGGCGAGTGCGGTGCCTGAGCAATGCCCCGAGCGCGGCAGTGGGCACGACACGTCCCCCCTGTGCTGTCCTCTCTCCCCACTCACCCCAGTGACAGCCAGTTAGACCCCGACTGTCCTCCCTTTGCTTTTCTGAGTGTGTTTGGTGCCTCGGCCTCTTGTCAAAACCCAGATTCATCACAGCACATCTATTAGCGGCTTCCTCCGCCCCCCGCCCCATGTGGGATGTCTTTCTGCTGACATGGCAATCATTTCCCTGTCAACGCGCCTTGACAGCACCAGGATTTCTCATTTCAAACCCTGGTGTGTCCCAGGGTGATTCCCAGCTCCTCCATTAACCCCTGGCCCTGCAGGACGGGGGCAGCCAGCCCTGATGGATGCTCCGGTGTCTCTTCCACCTCTGGTTAGCAGAAGCTGTCTCCTGTTTTTCCTCCCAGCACTTGCTATACCTATGCAGAAGAGCATTTAACCTGGAGGTAACGGGTGTCGAGACTTTTCTTCTCCTTTCCTTATCTGCTCTGCTGAGAACAATGGAGGCAAGGTTTGCAGAGGGAGGTAACATCTTTTTTTAGACTGACTGAAATAATTAGAAGAAAAAACAGGCAGGCTGTTGGGTACATGAGCCCTCCAGCAGGCCTGAAATAGAAGCAGAAGTCTGCAAAGCTGAATACCAGTGGAGAACAATAGCTCCAAGCGTGACCAGTTGCGTTAACCAGTTCCACCACCGAAGACCACTCTCCAGCTGTTTCCCTTGGGCTAATGAACTGCATCACCCCTCTGCCAAAACCTGCTGTCCTGAGACCACCCCACGGCCAGGAGCCACCGCTGCGGCCGAGGGAGCCACGACGCCACATGGACCTGAGCCCTGGGCATTGCTCCAGATGGGCTTCATGATGCCCAGAGGGCCACGGTGGTACCCACAAGGGCATCCTTCGCCTCTCTGCACCCTGTGCCCTGCCCCGCTGCTCCTGGAGCCCTGCCTGAGCCCAGCCCCAGGGACACTGTCCCACCCCGTGCCCCAGGACCCGGGACCCTGCCTGACCCTGGGGACCCTCCGATTCCAGGGGCACTGTCCTACCACGGGCGTCTGGCCTGATCCCTGGGGACCCTGCCTGACCCTGGGGACCCTATCTGACCCTGGGGACCCTTCCTGACCCTGGGGACCCTGCCTGACCCTGGGGACCCTATCTGACCCTGGGGACCCTGCCTGACCCTGGGGACCCTATCTGATCCTGGGGACACTGCCTGACCCTGGGGACCTCTCCCACCCCAAACTCCTTGTCCCACCCCCGGGTACCCTGTCCCACCCCGCAGCCACCGCCTGTCCCCAGGGACCCCGTTCATCCCACGGCCCCCCTCCCTTGGGTCAGTCCCACCCTCCCCTTCCTCCAGACCCAGCCCGGCCCGGGGGCTCCCGGCCCCACGCCCGCGGCGGGGGGGGCCGGGGCCGGGGCCGGGGCCGGGCCAGGCGGGGGGGCCGGGCCAGGCGGGGCCGGGGCCGGCGGCGGGGGCATCCCCGCCTCCTCGCTCGCAGCGCCGGAGCCGCCGGAAACCCGGCGGTGCTGCTGCTGCTGCTCCCCGAGAAGTTGGTGCGGAGGCGAGAGCCGCGGGGCCCGGCACGGCCCGGCTCGGCACGACCCGGCCCGGCCCGGCCCGGCTCGGCTCGGCTCGGCTCGGCTCGGCATGCCCGCCCGCCCGGAGCCGAGCGGTGCAGCGGGGCGGCGGCGGAGCCCCTGAGCGGGCGGCGAGGAGCGACCGGCCCCGGCCCGCCATGGAGCAAGTGAGTCCGAGCGGGACCGGGCCGGACGGGACAGGGAGGGGAGAGCGCCCGGGGCGGGACGGGGCCGGACGGGACCCCCGGGACGGGGCCGGCCGGGACCCCCCGCTGCCGCTGCCGGCCGGGAAGGGGGGCGGAGGACCCGCACCGGCCGCTTCGGGCTTTTTTGGGGTCCCCGCCGGCGCTGGGACATCCCCGGCCCCGCTCCGCCGGGGCTCGGCAGCGGGAGGCGGCGGGGCAGCCCCAGCACGGCGGGCAGAGATGGGGACCCAGAGGACGGGGGTCCCGTTGCCCCAGCAGCCCCCCGACGCCCTCTGCGCTCGCCCGGGCGCGCAGGAGCTGCCGGCAGTGGCCGGGCAGAGCATCCCCGGAGCTCCCGGGGCTTTGCGCTTTCCAGGCGGGCGGGTGAGGCTGGCGGGCAGATGTTGGCGCTGCCGGAGGACGAGTGCTGGCAGACTCGGGCTTGTTCAAATGCCACGCTTGCTCAGGCCACCTTGTGCTGACTCTTGCTGGGGTGTTGTACTTCCGTACTGGAGCTGGGCCTCGGTCAGACCACAAGCTTGGCCATGTCCACATACCTAGCAGCCTTCCCCAAGCCTGCCCTCCTCCTCCTCCTCCTCCGTCTCTGCCTGGGACAGGTTTTACCCAGGGAAGGGCAGCGGTGCTTCTCCGGCACATGTAGGTTTTCACGTCCGTGGGATCACACCCTAATAATCCATCCCCATGCGGATTGATTAAGATGCCACAAATTTGTTAGCAAGTTAAACAGGTCGTTTTCTCCCCTCATCTGGCCACGCAATTATTCCTGCTTCCTTTCCTGAAATGAGGTTTTGCTGCTCATGCACAAAGAAAGATCCCGGTAGGGCGGACTGCCGGAGGACTTCAGGTTCTAGTACATGCGATGCCGGTAGTTGTGGCTTGTCTCTTCCCCCATCCCCCCCCGCCTTATTTCAGCTCCCAACATTTTGCGGCAAGAATGAAAGCTTTTTTAAGACAGCGGGGAGACGGCAAAGCGGCCCAAGTTGGTAGCGACTGAGAGTTGTTATTATCCGCCGGCATCTGTGAAATTAATCCACAGTAGAGAAACTGCTTCCAGCTGGTGTCCGTGCTGCCCGGGCGCCCGCCGGCCGAAGGGGCTTCGTGATGGCCCCTGGGGTTCGGGAGTGAGGGGGGCTGGCAGGGCTCCGGCTGCCCCACTGCCTCCCCAGCACCGACCAACCGGCTCACTGGATGCTCTTCGTTAAGGGTGAATGAATCCTCCGGTGATTGCTTTCAGGAGGGAGCATCAGATGCAGTTTCCCAAGTTTCACGTGGATTTGAGCAGTTTATTTCCAGTGAGACGGTTTTGCTCGTGAGGGTCAGGGAGAAGTGGAAGTGCTAACAGCCGGGCTTGGAAGGTAACATGGAAAGGGAGAAAAAGAGTGGAGGTCTGGAGATGCAGGTTGTCTCCTGGGAGTCGTTCATCAGTGCCTTGGTAGAGAGGAGCGTGCGATAAGTGAGTTGCTTGCTTTAAATGAAGTTACTGTAACTGGGCAAGATGCTTCTGTGCACTATATGTGACTTGTAAAAGCACCACCGTGATTCAACTGTTGGGCTTTTTTTTAGTTAAAGACATGAAAAGTATGTGGGTTTGTGGGCCCTTAAAATACAGGGGCAGGGGAGGGGAAAAATAACCACCTAATTGTTAAATAAAAAGCTGTCCTGTCCCCCTAATTTGGCATCTCTGCTGAGCTGTGAAATGTGAGTCTAAACCAGGCTGGAAGAGTGAAACTCATGTTTCACTTCTAATGACACTGTGATAGAAATTGCAAAAATGACTCGTATGGACTGATTTTGGGAGCGATGCCTTTGGCATGAGCCAGCAACAGGATAACTCAGTTCTTCCTTTGTTTATGCTGGGTCGCTTGGCTGATGCCACTGGGCTTCTTCTCATGGATTTACACCAGCATCAGGAATGAATCCAGCCCAAGAACATCCTGGAAAGGATATCTTAGTATTTCTTGCAGAAGGAATACCCGCATAAAGATGAATTAACAAGAGCAACTCATCTCTTTGTGCCATGCTCCAGTTCTAGTCGTGGAATCGCAGGATGGACACAAAGCCCTGCTCTCGGTGCCCTTCCCTGGCCAACCTCCCCTTGCCGATTCGTGGCAGGGGTGGCGTGAACTGGCCATAAAAATAATCCACAAAAAAAAAAAAGTCAGGTACCGTCTCCGAGACTCTTCTTGCTTTCGCAGGAACAAACGGTCAAGTTGCATCATCTGGTTTTTATGCCCTTAACCTGCAGGCGAGGGATTACAGCAACTGCACCCCCATCTTGCGACGTGCTGCGTGCGTGCGAGGGGGGAGCTGCTGACCCAGACCCAGGCAGCTCAGCAGCCCCCGGCATCCGCAGAACACAGCATCGCACCCGTCACATCGGGGACTGGAGGAGGCACCAGGCAGCTCAGGTTCAGGTGCCCCCTGCACGGTGCAGGGGGCAGAGCCCTTTGCTCGTGGCTGCTGTCATCTGCTGAGACCAGCGCTCTCCGTCTCATCTCGCCTTCCCTCTCCTGGGATGCTCAGCCGGGGCAGGCGGGAGCTTGGGGTCATGGATCCTCTTTGCGGATGCTGCTGGCAGAGCTGGGAAGTTCTGCCTGGTGCGGAGGGAATTGGGTGCACGGCTCCTTCCAGGCGGGTGGCTCCAACCAGGGCTCCCGAGCGGCCTGGGGACAGGACGAGCTGCCAGGCCATGGAGGGGAGGTCCTGTCCCCAGCAGGCTGGAGAGCCGGCCAGCCCACGGGCAGGCAGCAGGCAGCCTCGCAGGCTGCCAGACAAGCTCTGCCCTAGCTTTGCAGCTCTGCCTTGCGCAGAAGTGCAGCCGTGAGCCCAAACTCCGACAAAAACGGTTACTGGGGCAGGTTGTTTTTTTCAGAGGTAGATGTTAAGTGCTGTGTCTTCACAGGGAGTACTTTTATTTTAAAAGCAGAGGAGACAGGGTAGTTTTCACTCTGCAGAGCACCAGGAGAGGCCATGGATAGACATATTTGCCGTGTGATTTCAGATAGCCTTTCTGCCAGGTGGGGGAAAAAGAGCAGGAAAAATTCATCCGCAAAGCAAAAAAAACTTAAGGAGTAAAAACATTTTGGCAGCTGGTGGTCTGGAGTCACTCAAATAAACTCCTCGTACAGCTACATCCATGCAAAACTGCTACAAGGGAGGTTAAAGTCCGTGCCCAATTATCTAAAAATTACATCAAAAGGGTGCTCGATCAGGAAACCAGCAGGTCTATATTTGTGCAGCAATTGATGTTTGCTGAAGTCGCAGATCACAACTTCCTGGCAACCTAAAAAGTCAAGTTTAAAAAAAAACACGCAGTGCCCCTCATTTCCCGGAAAACTTTTTCATGCTCTGTCATCCTGTATTGTGGCCGTTTCAAACAGAGCTCGGTACAATCGAAATAACTTCTACAAAGGGCGCCAAGGATGTTTCAGATTTCCGCCTGATTTTCTTTCAGGTGATACACGGTTTATTTGAGTTTCTTGTGCTCGGTCTGCACCTGAGCCTACCTGCAAAGCCAAGCCTCTTCCCGACCTTAGCGGGGATCGGGATAAATGCGGGTGCATGGGGTATTTAATCTGTTTTTCTTCTTTTTATGGGTGCGAGTTCCCTCCTTAGAGTAACAGCTCACCCCGATGGCAGCTGCTGTCCAAGGGCGTGTTTGTTGGTTGTCTGGTGCATGAAAACAGATTTATTAGCAAGGCTCTCCTCCGAATTTTTGGAGCTCGTCCGTACTCACTCGTTCTGTCCTCACTCCCTTCTGGCCATGGGAGTGTCCAGCTCCGACTCCTTTCCATGTATGTGGGATTTCCTCATGTTATGAAACGTGATGTCTGAGCTCCAGCCGCTCCAGTTTGTTTTTTGGGTTTTTTTTTTTTTTTTTTTCTTTTCCCCCTACAAGAAAAGGTTTCATTCAGCAGCTAGCGAGGGCCATTTGGGGATGGTTGGGGCTCTGCCTTTGTCGTGCATCCTTGGTTTGTGCAACTGTGCTGCCTTTCTGCAGTGGGATTGCTGCTACTACAGACGGGGACGTGGAGGAAACTGAGTCTGGGGGGGACAGTGGGGTTCCTGGGAGGACGCCAGAGGATTTGGGGTTGGCCTCGCCTTGCAAGTCACAAGGTTGGCGAGGTGTTTCTGTAAGCGGATTTGGCTCAGTGAGGGATTCCCCTCGCCTTGCTCCGGGGAAAGAGGCTTATTGAGGGGTCCACGGGGCGTTGGGAGCAGCGGGGTGCTCCGAGGGAGGCAAACGGGGATCCTGCCTTTGCAAAGGCTCTTCCAGCGCACCGGAGGGGAGGGAAACTCTCATCTTTAACCAAGTCTGCTGGTGAAGGCAGTCAACTAATAAGTCTGGCTGCCCCTGTTCCCCGTCTTAGGTTTCTTGTCTCTGTTTGACGAGAATATTGGTATTGAATATTTCTGATGGTTTTTTCAAAGCGGGGAGGTTATGCATCTCCTGGTTTTTACCAGGCCTGGAAAGCCAGCAGCCTCCTGGTGCAGGATGCTGGGGCTCCCCGTGCTGCCGTGGGCGGGTGAGAGCAGGCTGGGACAACCAGCAAGGGGCTAAAGTCAGGACAAAAAGAACCCCCACTCCTGGTGCTTCCTTCTCTGCCGGTCCTTCCCTCCGCCTACAAACCACGCAGGAGCCTGCCGGGAACATTTTAGTGCAGATGTGATAAAGTCCTTGCCCTTGTGCCATGGATTTCGTGCCCACGGGAGTTGGTTTGGGGGTGACGACCAAACGCAGAGACCTAGAGGAGAAGCTTGCAGAAGTGGCCGTGGGCTAAAATATGACCGTTGCTACTGATGCCAGCAGGATCTGTCCTGGAGGACAGAGCTGGAGGAGCAAAGCGGAGAGGAGGGTGCTCGCTTTCAAGGAGCACTCGGTGCACAGCGAGCAGGGAGTACCCCCACAGAGAAGGGAGCAGAGGAGCAAGGTGGACTTGCTGCCATCCCACCAGTGTCCCCAGGGGTGGCCAGGGTCCACGCCTGCTCCCCAGTCCTGTGGCAGCTCTGGGCTGGGAGCTGGTTGAGTTTTCCTCTGGAAGATGCCAGTCTTTTCCCTTGTGATGTGGTGGGGAGGGACCACGTGTGGTGGGTGCCGAGGTCTTGTCTGGGCGGGCTTTCTGACGACCTTCGTTAAATGAATGGAAGGTGCTTTTGATGTAATTCCTTCTCCCTTCTCTCCTTGCAGGATACAAAGGAGGAGGTCTCGGAGAAACCAAAGTCTGCTCCGACCGCAGAGAAATACGGCTGGATTAAGAAAAGCAGCGGGGGGCTCCTGGGATTGTGGAAGGATCGTTACATCCAGCTACGGAAAACGCAGCTCGTGGTCTATGAGGATGAGGTATGGTCACAGCTAATGGCTTTGAAGTGAGGGGCAGGATCAGGCCCTTGGTGACACATGTTCCTGTGTGTTTCACTCTTCCCTCTAGCCCATTCCTTTCAAAAGAGCTTCTCCAGTTATCTCCAGGAAGGGTAAATGCTATAAAGAAGAGACAGCAGCTGCATTTTAGAGTATATTATATATTATACATATTTTAGCCAGTAAATATTTTGACAGTGCCATTGCCAAAAAAAAACCAAAACCAAAAACAAAACCAAACGGGGGCAGGACATCCTGTGAGAAGGGGAACAGAGCAAAACTTTGGGCGGAAGCAGGATATGTACTATGTGGTTTGGGCGTTTAAAGGATAAAACGGGATTGTAGCAGGCTGACTTCCCACCTGCTGCTTGAAGGAACGGCAGGCAACCTTGCAGCTGTTTGGCACCCCCCAAGCAGCTCAGATTGTTGCTAGCCAGACTCTTCAGGGTTTTGTTTAGCCACCGATGGACACAGGGTGAGATTGTGAACGCTTGCTGTCCTCCTTAAGCGGGGACACAGTCTGGATTGGGCTCATCCTTTCCCTTTGTGAGCCAGTACTGAGGAGAGGATCCCTGGGAGCCTTGTCCTGGACTTCCCTAGATAAATTGCATGCCTTAAGTTCATGGCCTCGTTTAGAGTTGTTTCCAATCAAATGAGAAATAAGAGCCAAGCCAAATATATCCCGCATCTTCATGCGAGAAGAATGGAGAGTGCAGGGCTGGTCCTGCTGGGCTGCCAAGGTGGCTCTTTCCTGAGTCAGGCCCTCGGTTCCTGGGCTGGAAGGGGCTTCTGCAAGAGCAGAGTTTGCCCCAAAAGTTAGAAATTACGGTGCAGAGCACAAACTACAACCCAGGGAGGTTTGAGATTAGGGGTGGGTAAGTCTAAGCCCTGCTGGTGTAGGGTGGCTGGAAGTTCATGTGTGCATCAGGGTGGAGGAGCGTTTCTCACTGCATCTGCGGAAAGACCCCGTGCCTGTGTGGTGTCTGACACAAGGGGGTCCGGGTCATCTGTGGAAATCGGGATGATACAAAACCAAAATCATGTAAAGCTTCTGTGCGGTCTGTCAAGGGAAGAAGAATGGGGAAATGTTTCAGCAGCTGGTTTAAGGAACAACAGGACTGCCAAATGAGTTTGGTTCTCTTTTTTTTTTAAAAAACATACTATTGCCTAATAAAGAAGATTTGTTTTAAACAGTTTAGGTTAAAGGGCATTACCTCCTCCCATACGCTGAACCGTCCAGCTCTTCCTGCATCCCAAAGCTTTCCAGAGGCGTTTGTTCTTAGTTTTGAAATGTCATGAAGAGTGCAAGAATAATGAAATGAGAAGTTAATGTCAGGTGATGAGCAGCTTGGAAGGCAGGCAAAGCGGTGGGGGTTTCTCTTACGCAGAGAGATGCAGCCTGGTCCTGCAAACCATCGACTCTTTGCAGATTGCTGCCCAGTGTCCCAGACACCTGTTGACTCCAGCCGAAGCTCCAGGAACTAGCAGATTCAAAATCTATAAACATGACGTAGGTTTTTTTAAAGGGCATGCCTTTAAAAACAAGATATATGGAGGCTCTCATTACCACAAGGGAAAAGGAGGCTTTTAAAGTAAGATTAATTTTCACAGACGTTCAGAAGAAGGAAAAATCCCAATCATTTAAAGGGTTATTTTATTATCTCAACAAGGAAAATGGCATTTGTAACAACCAGGCATAATGTTTTCTGGTAGCCTGCGGATTGTGGTAACATCCTGTAATAAATTGCATCTGTAAGCTACAGTAGCTACAAGGTCCCATTATTGTAAATAAGGGATCATGTTAATATCTATAGGCTATTAAACTGGCTTACAGTGAAGTCAAATGTCTTAGGAGAGGAAATTGCTACAAAATTGTCTGGTAGCACAATAGGATAGTATGTGATTGTGCAGACTTACTACAGGGGAACTAAAGGAAATGGCAATTTTCTGCACTCAGGAGGGGTCCTGTTGCCACAGAATTGAGGCAGTTCATGTTTATTACTGTATTTATCTTCTTTTAACGTGAGCTAGGGCAGTGTTGCTGTCTCCGTCTTACAACTGGGGAGCTGAGTTTTGAGATGAGAAGGGCCTTGCCCAATGTCAAAGGAGAGTCTGTGGTGCGGCGTGCTATGGTGGCTTTTATTTCTAGAGCTCCAGCTGCCATTTTCCCCACTGGACCTTCTCGACATACCTGCCCTGCTGTGTGAGACCCTGGGCACAGCATCCCAGACCATCCTCAGGCTGAAACATTTTTAAATGGGATTGTCCAGTGCTTGCTGAATTGGGGCCCTAGAAAAAGAAAGGAGATAAAGCCTCAGGTAACAGAAATACAAGCATCTTTCCGTATGTATCCTAAGCTAGACCTACGTGGGTTAAATGGGAGGGAGGTCGGCTTCCATGTGGGAGGGTTGGTGTAGAGGCTGAGTATTTCAGCTGGTCTGAGCCCATCAGATTTCCAGGAACTGAGCTAGTGACTTGGATGCATTGCGCTTTTATCAGTCCCTCCTGTTGGAGCCCTTCATGAAGAGGTGCTAATATTGCCTTTAGCAGTTGTTTCATACGCAGGCGCGCTTGTTTATGCAATGGCGTGAAGCTGGCTGTGCTTGTAGCTGAGGTTCGTGTGTGCAAAACAAGAGCGGAGGGGATGGCCAACACAAGATGCAGGCAATAACGTTGTACCGTGTCACCAGAAAGTACGGTCTGAGCAGAACACAAACGCTGTATTTATCATCATCAATAGCAGTCTCCTGGAATGTGCTCCTGACCTGCCCTGGGAAGTGTGTTTCCCATATTGCATCTGTTAGTCAGGCTTTGGGGCTGGTTTAAAGCAGAGCTACCTCCTGAAGGCAAATTGCAAATGGCTGTTGTATTACCTGGAGCAGATGGGGTGTGAAAGTCATCCCACCCGGCTTCAGGTTTCTTTCAGCATGATGTGACGTGAAGGGGGATGGATTTCTTGTTATCTGCTGTGCCTCTATCTACAGCACCCCACATCTGTACCCTCATGTAAACAAGGAACCAAGCGGGCAGGTTATTTTCTAACGGGGTTTCTTGTCTTCTCTCTGCATATTCTTGCAAGGATAAAAATTAAGCCTTGCAGAACTACAGAGAGCATCTGAAGAACAGGCTATCCTATGCAGAGGATCAATATCATCACTCCATGCATTAGAAAGCATCAGTCTTGGGTTTGGTTTCTTTTCCCTAAACAGTGCAGCTAGGGGTTAGAGTTGGTTTTTTGTTGTTTGGGGGGGTGTGTGTGTTAAGCGTATTATTTGACAGGGGAAAAAACCTACTAGGCAAAGAGTCTTCTAGAGACCAGAGGATCCACTCAGCATTTAACAGTCGTGCAGTTAACATCTGCATTTTGCCCCTGGTAAAGTGATAGCTATGTATACCCAAAAATGATTTATTAAAATGCTTTGAGATCCTCAGATGGAGAAGTAAATTATCATTTCAGACAGTCTAGACATTGTACACTGAGGGTCACAGGCCATGAATGTGTGTCAGTGAAGAGGTCTTCACTGGAAATTTTACCTTCATATAAATAAAAATTTCAGTGGGTCTTTTTTCCCCTTTTTATCAACTTTTTGTTAAGGAAATCGTTTGCCAAGTGTCATTCTTTGGTTAAGCACCTGCATTAATATCTTTAGGTGTTTAGTAATTTTATTCTTAAGGGCCAAGCTTACAGACATATACATGTTTAAGTCGCAGCGTCTGCTCCATGAATAGCTAATGGAATTGGTTTTCTGCATTAAATCATGAATGTAGGGGGTTTTGTACCAGGATTTTAAGCATCTTATTGATTGTCACTTACAGCAAGCACAAAAGCAATTTAAAAAACAAGCCCTAAAATCTGTAGAGGAAAAGAGAAAGGTGGCCTGCAGGGAATTCCCTGCCTCGATTGGCAGCAAATGCAGCACCATGGGACAACTTTGTGAGCTGTGTGCGGCAGGGAGGTGCGACCACCGAGTGAGGACTCAACCTTTGTGTCTCAGGACGATGTAAAAGGATTGCTTTAACTTCTTTGGGACGCTAGAGACCAAATGGAGCTGGAGCTTGTCCAGAACACGTGTTTGAGACCCGTGTGTTGGGGCAGGACTCTGGAAGCGACCTTGTCTCTGCGTGATGCTGAGTATCCTCCAGGTCCCAGGAGGCTGAAGGGACCTGGAGACCCGCGGCAGGGTCAGGTCTTTCGGTCTTTATCTTAGCGGTGCAGGACAAACATAAAGGATCTCTTTGTGACCCAGGTAGGCTCACAGAGAGGGGGTGGCCATGTGCCAAGGGTAAAACAGAAACAAAAGCCTCATGTTGGTGCTCCCTGAACTCAGATGCTTTTCCTTTGCCCTCAGACATGGAGTTTTCTTATTTCTCTGGCTGCTTTCTTCCCTGTCCTCCCTGAAGAGGATAACTTACTTGTGAAGTTCAGGTCTCTGCGATGCAGGAGCTGTGGCTTGCACAGTCAAGCCAGTGTCCCTGGGAGGCAGGGTCCTGCATGTCCCCATCCTCATGGCCCTTGTTCCCTGGCCAGGCCAGAGTCCCCCAAGCCTCCCCAGGGAGGAGAGGGGCAGCTGGATGCCAAAAGGCAATGTCATGGCAAAACCACAGCTCTCGACCCTGCCAAATCCTTCTTGTCCCCCGGCTCGGTGCTCTGCCGTTCTTAGGAAGTGGAGGACAGCTTGCACAGGATCAGAGGGAAGGTTCCCCTCCAAGAGGCAGGAAGGATGGTGTGGACAAGGAGCCACTGGGCTCTGCTGGGGACAGAGCTGCTCTTGAGAGCAGGGAGGGTGGGCAGGAGTCTTCGTGCTGGTCCCTGGCCAGAGCACTCCAAGCTGCCTGCATCCTGAGCCCAGCAAACTTTCACGTCAGAGCTGGTAACCGCACCGGCCGTGCGGCAGTGCTGTGATGTGGGCGGTCGTCCACCAAAGGCCAGGATGAGATCACCCATCCCCGAGGCATGTATTCCTGACCTCACCCTTCTCTGTCATTTGTTGGCCGCTGAGGGGTTATTATTTCCATCCCTGTCCTTTTGCAGTGACATTGCAAGACCAGGATTGCAGCAGGAGCCTTGTGCCTTCAAAGGGCTCAGAACGTCAGCAGGATTTTATCTGCTAGGTTTTAGGTTTGGGCAGGATTAATCTCCTCGTCGTAGTATACATTTTCCCAGTTCTCTGGTCACATTCACCTACTCAGTGTTAAATGCAATAAACAGTAATGTCATTAAAATAATAAACGTAAATTAGATCCAGACATCCCTCAGTAGCTCAGAACTTGCTCTGCGTACCGGCATCAGCTCTGCCAGGCCTCCATCCCCAGATAGGAGGGTTAAAAAAAATCTAAACACAGCCTGAGCTCTGCGCAGCAACTTAGATGTCAAGTGGTAAAGGGAGGAAATTCCCTGCAGCCCGCTTCCCTCTGAACTCTCCATTCCCTGCCTCCAGCCACGCAGCAGCTTCCTGGCTATGATACGGTTCCTCGTCCCACACCCCCTCTCCACTACAGGAATTGCTTCATACGGGTACAAGGAGCTGCCTTGGGAGCGGAGCCTGAGCTGGGCATGGTCATGGCCAGCGGTTTTAATTTAGGATGGTAACAGAGAGGTTCATGAGGCATGCTGACTGTAGCACTTCACTGGCAAGAACTGCTCTGCGATTCTCAATGCTTATTTGTGTAATACTTAGGAAAAGGGCGCTTTGGTCTCTTCTGGGCTACTGAGACATGAAGAATATTATCTGCCCAGCGTTACGCTGCGATTCCTATTAGGGATGGTGCTCCACAGCTGAACTGAGCCACGCACCACGTGTGGAATTTTAGTTATGTTACTGGGAGAAATAAGCCAAGATCATGGCCAGCAGTCATCAGTGGAGATACACCAGAGATAAATATTCCCCACTGAGACGCTGGCCCTGACAGTTTTGCTGGCTGTACGGAACCGTATTTCCAGTCCTAAGCATTTTGACAGCTCAGAGCGTGGCTGAAAGAGGAGCGTGTCCCAGTCGCACGTGGCTCCCGCCGACCTTGCTGAGGCTCGACGCAGCCGCAGGGCTCGCTTCTTATCTCCGCTCTGCCTTGGGCTTCCTGGGGGGCTGCTTGGACCGTCATGACACTTGCACTGTCTTCCCTGTCAAAAAGTAGAATAACATCTCCTGCGTTCATTGTGGGGAGGAGGCAGTGTCGCCAAGCTAAGGGGAATCCTGGGGAGTGCTCTGAGATCACGCCAGCAAGGTTTAGGAAAGCGCATCGTGTTATTCCTCCTTCCTATGCCAGGACTGACAGCACATTCTCAGCCTGTGGCTGGGGCAGGATGATGGGCAAAGACCTTCCCACCTTGTTTCTGGCTGCAGATCCCTGGATGAGGCCAACAGAGATGGCAGAGGCTGGTGTTACTGTCCACAACGTGTTATTTGCACAGCCACTGTGGACCACTAGCCACAAATTGGCCTGTAGCTTAAAGACTGGGGTGTTTTCTTAGTGACACGCCAGCCTGATTTACGGGGGTTTGCTGTCTGCATGCAGGTTATTTTTAAGGCAGAAGAGCTTTTAGACAGATGCAAGGGGAAGACATGCAGAGTTTGATGGTATAGAATTGATTTCAGTGCCTCCTATTCATAATAATGTTTCATTCCCTCTCTGCAGGATGAACAGAAGTGCATAGAAACAGTGGAACTGGAGAGTTACGACAAGTGCCAGGAACTGCGTGCGCTACTAAAAAAGAAAAACCGTTTCATTTTAATCCGCTCCCCGGGTAAGAAGGTAGGATTGCCTTTCTCATCACCCTCAAGTCTGCAGACTCCACAATGAGTTCCCAGGCAGCTGCACCCAGAGCAGATGAAAGGCTCTGAGATTTAGCTCTTTGGCAGCTGGGAGAAATGACCTATAGCCGTGAATACAGTGTGTAAGGAGGAATGGTACTGTCTTGTAGACTTTCTTCTTGTGGTGGGGAAACTGTCTTCCTGCGACTCAACTTTTTCCTCTTGATATTTTTCCTGCTTTATCATTTTCTTTCTTCCAGTACTCCCTGAGCAGTGAGAAGGACCATTCCCTGTGGTTCCCCCATGTGCTCTGGGCAAGGAAGTGTCCCTGTCCCAGCTGCGCGTGCTGTAGCTTTGCCTAAGTTCCAGTGAAATCAATGATCCCGATCCATGTACTGAGACAATTCCTGGAGCTGGAACCGTTGATCTGAGAAACTCCAGTGCAAAGTTACTTGCAGCCAAACAGTTCCTAGGAGAAAAGACTTATTTTGCAGAATTCGTAAAACTCTACATCTTTAGCGTCCTGCGTAGCATCTGGTTAGATCCTGAACCTAACAACCAGGCTGGTGTTGCAAAGAAGTTATACATCCATCTGAGCACTGTATGCAAGGACACGCTTGACTTCCTTCCTATGTAGGTTCATCGTCACTACACATCTTTGGAAGTTCTCCTCAGTTCCTACTTACGTGCTATCCGTTTCAGCATCTTTATGGGCTAGGATGCTTCTGTTGTTGCTCTGAGGCATTGCACTTTGACTTACATTCTAATTTAAACATGATTTTATTGGCATTGGAGATCTTATTAAATCTCCCCGTGCAAATCTGAGAGGTTGTGAGGGACAAAACATGTTCATTTCCATAAGAATGTGAACAGGCAAAAATACCAACTTGCCTGCATTCCCCCATCTCCATTTTGTTTAAATAAATGGAGACTGTTTAGTCATTATTGTCATTGTTGCTTATTCTTTCACTCCAGTCACTTAGTGTTTATTCGTATAATAAGACCCCAGCTGAGTTCAGAGCATCATTGTGCTAAACTTCATTCAAAACAACAAAACAAGGACTGTCCTGCCCCAAAACACTCACGTGGACCAGGGTGGGGGTGGAGAGAGAAGGTGAATGATGTTCGTTTTGCAAGTAGGCGCAGTCTGTATCGGGGAGAAAAGTGATATTAAGCACCGTGCACCAAAGTGATGGTAGCCTGGAAATTTGCACCCTGGGCTGGTGAGCTCCTGCTCAGCACCGGATCCCAGAGCAGTGAGTCACTCCAGTCTGAGTGGAGGTTTAGCGTTTGTTTTGTAACTTGATTAATCAGAAATAATGTGAATTTTAGATTGAAAGTGGCTAACTCTGGCAGGCTGGGTGTGTTTTCTAGAGGGTGGCTCAATAACTCTAAGTGCACACCTACTCCCAGGGAGGCAAAGAAAAGCCTGTGTGCTCAGAGATGGGCAGCATAGTAGGAATTATTATTATCTGCAAGTATGTTACTTGGAGGGGTGAAGTGCGTAATAGCTGCATATGTCTCTGCACTGCTGCATGAATCAATGCAGGGTGTGAGACCTGTTCCTAAACCTTTCATTTCTTGCTAGGAGAAAGATATGCCCAAGCTCTGCCCCGAAGGGGTAACTTCATCCTTTTGGCACGTTGGCAAGTTGACAGCTCCCCTGTTTTTCGTGCCACTGATTAAATGGGGGCCTAGATAGAGGCTACTTTTTATTAGGCTCTTTTGGTGAAAGGAAGGGCTTTTATAAATGAAAAGTTCCCTGTTTGTAGTTCCCCTCCCACCCTCCTTTTGGCTGGGAATCTGGTGAGGGTGTTGACACACAACATACTTTGGCAGATGTTAGAACAGGCTTCAGTTAGGAGGCCAATGTACACAACTGTCCTTCTTCTGTTTTGAAATTGCAGCTGTGGCGATATATATCAGCTGAACATTTTCCATTTGGGAGGCTTGCTGCCATCCACAGTTCAAAATCACCCTGTGAGCTGCCTTGCCAAGCCCTGCCAGATCTTGCTGGGGTTTTTTTTGCCCCCTCTCCTGAGCACAATGCTGAGGAATGCAGAAAGCCAGCGGGTTTGTGGGGCTTATGAACAAGATGGGGAAGGCCATTTCTGTTTCGGTGCACAAATAGGTGTTTCCCTGTTGAATAAGGGAGCCCAGTTTAGCTGTAGGGGAATCCCAGTTTAAATCTTGGATGGGATATTCTTGAAGAGCAGAGGACATGAATCAGTCAGTTAAAGCTACTCTGCAGCTGGAGTTGCACCCGAATAAATAAGTTGCCTTGCTAAGCACTGGTCTTTGATGGATGTACCCCAGATTCTGCTTGCCCTGTTCACAAGGATGACATTTTTGTTAAGTTGTGACAGTACGAGCATGTCACACGCCTGCACTGGTATGGAACTGAAAGAAAGCACTGCCCCCTGAGCCTTGATTCTTCAGCAAAGGAAGCTGGAAGTGTGCAAAAGACCCGTTCTGCTTAGAAATCTCAAATGCTTTGTTCCACCCACAGCAATTAAATGAAAACTGTTGGATGCAGGGAGGTGAGCTTGTAAGAAAGGGCAGCAGACTTGGCCGGGAGACTTTAAACCATACTCACGATGCAAAAAGCAGTGTAAGTGATGCTTGGTGTAAGCTGCCTAGAGACTAGAGATTGGCGCAAGTCTGGTATTCGGCAGGTCTGAAAGCCTTCAGCTATGGGGAATTCTTAAGAATGGGAAGAAACAGGGTGGTAGTAAGGAAAAGAGTCCACGAGCAAGCATTGCAGCTCCCCACGCATCTGTTCCTAGCACGGTCAGGCACAAGCTCCGCACCTGTAGTCAGGGGTGGAAACTTCCATTGCTTATTTTTCCCTTAGTTGAATTTGGAGGTACCTGCAGCTGCCTTCAGCAGGAGCCCAGCCTGGAAGCTGCAGCAGATCGCAGTGAAGGCACATTTGCCCTGTGCCTGGAGGAGTCAGCTCCCGGGGTCTGCCAGCTTGGCAGAGATGCTGTGTTATTCCCAGGGATGAGGTAGCTCTTGGTTCAGCTGCAGAAAACCACAAGAATCCCCTAACTGACAGTCCCTTGGCTTCCACTTTTCCCTCCATGATCTAACCTGACAAAGTCATGTAGAAGAAGGCAGGAGATGACCTCACATCTGGCAGATAGACTCTGGTGCGTTCTTGGTAGTGTAAGATGTTACTGACCCAGCTTTGCTCTGGCTTCTACTGGGGGTGACCACCCCGTACTGAAAGGCAGCAGAAGGGAACACATTCCCACACCTAAACCAGCAGTTCACAGCCCAGTTTAGGCCAGCTCCACTGAACTGAAGCCACCACCAGGCTTTGCACTGAAACAGCAGAGGAGCAAGCAGAGGTTTCTGTCACCCACCTCTGCTGCAGATCAGCAGCATCTAGCAGAATTGCTCCGCAAAGAGCTAGTGTTGGTAGAGGTCTTAAACCGCAGCTATGCGGTTCTCCGGAGCTTGTCTGTTAAATCATTTAGTGCAAGTACAACAGACTGATCCTGAGAACGCTTCTCTTTCCTGGAAAGCAGGGTCAGCACAGGCATGAGACTGTCACTGCTTGAAGAGACTGATGGCTCTGAGAAGACATGGAGCAATCGGGGACACTGTGCTTGCTGCCATCACGGACAGTGACCCGTGTGTGAGCCTCTTGTTGCATGACATCTAGCCAGTGATTCAGCAGGAGATGACTGGCCGTGCTGTGCTCCGAGTTAACTGACAGTAAATTGCGTAGTCTGTATTCATGGCTTACAATGGTCACTATCACATTAGGTTTAGCCATGACAGCTTTTCCTGGCACACCAGCCTGTTGTTTATGGCATGACTCAGTCTCAGCTGGCTTAGCAAGAAGGAGAGCAAATGTGCCTGCTGCCCTCTTAGATTTGGTGTCACTGACTCTCTGCCTTAAATTGCTGCCTGAGAACAGACCCTGCTTAACGTTTTGTGGGGAGTATCCATCTTCAGGTGCATCCTCTGATATCTGTGAATACTCAAATGAGTAAAAATACAGACAAGGTAAATTCACTTGTTTCTTGCTTGTAGAGGACCTGGGGGTCTCAGACTAGTGTACAGAGCCCCAGCGACAGGCGGGACTGAGACCAACTCCTCCAGCTCCTTCCTGCCTCTTCTCCGCAGCCGTCTGCTTTACAGAGAGCGTCCACGCTGCTCTGGGTTAGCCTCCTCTCCCCAGTGCCGTGGCCGAGGACACGAGCCACAGATGAATGCAGACAGACAAGGGACTGCAAAGCAACAAAGAGACTCTGGCTGGCAGCATCTGGAGCACCAGCCTCAGAGCCCCAGCAGCATGATGCTTCCTTGGTGTCTGTGGATATTGTTCGAAAAAGGAGAAAAAAGTTTTCAAAGACAGCTGGGTGTACTGGGAGGAACCCGCTGCGAGCCTCGAGGCTGCCCCTCTGTGTCACAGCCCCAGGGACTTGTGCAAGCAGGGAGCAGGGCTGCAGCGGCACAAATCTGGGATTGCCTGCGCTGCCCATCGCAGGGAGCAGGGTCCCACGCAGAGTGCTGCTTGTCCTCCCTTGCCCAGCCCATCGGGAGACTGGAGGGCTCTTTCTGCTGATGCCTTGGGAGCATCTTCCCCCGAGTCCCTTTCCCCCACCATCTGTTGAGTCTGCGTTCGGTGGCTGCGGCGGTTGGTCAGCGTTAACACTGTGCGGCAGAGGGTTGTGTGCCGGAGGGACATCTCAGCTTCTCATTAATGACAAACCATCCCCCTGAGCCTTCGCTCTGCCCTGCCGCGGGGTTGCTGACACCAGCACTTAGTCACAGTCTCAGCTCCGGGAGGCCGGAGGCTTTTGTTGAGAATGAGGCACAGAAAGTGGCGTTGGAAGAGGAAGCTTGAAGTGAAGCAGGAATCCTTCCCTTGAACAACATGTACAGAGATTTCTAAACCCTGGTGCAGGCTGCCAGGTCTTTGCCAGGCAGTGCAGCAGCTCAGCTGTTCACAAGTAGAGCTTTCTCATAAGCTTTTATAATCACAAAGCTTTGAGGCAAAATCGTTTCCAAACAAAAAAAGTTTTTAAGCACACACAAAAACAGGCCTGCTTGGACTAAAACAAAATCTGGCTGTCGCTCTGTTTTGGAGCCTTGCCTTCCCTTAGGTTCCCTGGTTAATGTGGCCCTTCTGTGTCCCAGACAAAGGGCTCTTTTTGCAGCGGGCTGTGGTTCAGGCCCTAACCTCTCCTCTGAGCTCTCAGGAAGACATGTGGTCCCAACACCTTATGTGCAAACTAATCGAACAAATAATCTTTCCCCACATTGCTGCTTAACTCCCTGCTTGCCGTGCTGGTTGTGAGGGTCTGGCACTTTGTCGCTGTGATGTGCAGATGTAAAACCATGGTGTTGAAGCGAGGAATAAATGCAGGAGGGAAGGGCAGTCGGTTTCTAGCTAAACAGCAGCAGTGGGTGTAAGGAGATCAGGCTTTAGTTCGGCAGAATTTCTTATGGTACCTTCAGAAGTTGCTGAGACCCAAAACAGTTGCTGCTTTGTTGTGGCATAAACAGAACAGGGAGCTGCTAAGAGCATTCGACTGTCAGTCACCGTTAGCTTTGTCACCCTCATTTTATATAGTCCCTGTTTTATATAGACACTGTTGTGATTTTAGAATGGGGGGCCTCATTTACAAAAAGGCTGGGACTACAACTGCTCTTGAAGGCAATGGGAAGGTGCAGAATACCTATAGGATGTTAAATACCTGAAAAAACTATTCCAAACGAGACCCCGCTAGTATGTGTTTTGGATGAGCCTCTCTGTATCTCCCCTCCCCACCTGTAAGAAGTGGATCATTTCAGTTGCTCTGAAAAGTCATTTGTGAAGCCCCCAGATATTGTAGTGATAAGCAGCAAAGGAAAGATTGTCAGGGGAATCAGTAATTCTGTTTTCAGGGCGGGGCTCGAGCAGAGTGCAATCAATAAGACATACTGACCCAGTAAAACACGCGATGGGATAGCTCAGTAAGAAGTGCCGCTCCTGTCACTAGGGATGGTGCTAGCAGGCTGAGTTAGGACTGCCCCGGCAGCGTTGGGATTGTCTAATTTTTAAGTGCTTGATTTGGCAACTTCGATGATGTTCTTTAGCGCAAGAGCATTTCTGTGTGCCTGTGTGCGGATTAGGGCACCGCAGGGAGCTGTTTGGATCCAAGCCAGTCTGCCACAGAGCCACCTGTAACCTGTAAGATTTGAAGATGATTATTTCTCTCACCTGAAGTGGGCAAAGCTCACTTTAGGGCAAAGCTACATAATCCTGGTGAGGTGCTCAGAGAGCACAGCAGTGAAATAAATAACACCCTACCCATTGTTCTTGATGTGGTCAAGAAGAGATTTGAAACACTGAGCACAGCCATGGGACTGCCCTGGAGGAAGGGGAGAGCTGGCTGAAGGGAGGACAGGCCATACAATCACCCATCGCTCCCTCCTTATTTGTGTCCCGTGCTTCTTGCCAGTTCCCTCTTTTACGGCCGACTCTTCCCTTCTTCTTAGGACAGCTCTTCAAACCCCAGAAAGTGCGTGTCTGTAGCGCTCACCGCTGTATTTCTTCACTTGCAAACAGAAAAAGATATGGTTAATTTTTTCACTTACATTGCCCTCATGCCTCGTCACGTCCGTGCTCGGCTGAATCGGCGTTAGTGCAGCCAAGGTCAGAGCCCCGCATTCCCGTATCAGTTCTGTTCTGCGGAGCCGCAGTAACAGGGAAGCAGGCAGAGCCCGCTGCACACAGTCTTCCCGTTGCTTGCAGCCTGGGGGGAAGTTGGAGATAAAGTACTTTATTGCATCTGAACCAGCACAAAATGACTTGGACTTTCAGTCTGACTCTCTATACACGGTGTGACCATTTGCTATACGGCTTGTGGCTGCTCTAAGAGCTATTCCGAGCGTTTTGCAGAAGGAAGAAACTCTTACTTTCTTACTACTTTCGTGACTAGTTGCAAAAATAAAACTACAGCAACAAGCTGTTCAGCATAACAAAATCCTGTCCATGGGAGCTATGAAGTGAAGTACTTGCCAAAGCGCAAAGGAATCTGTAATTTAAACACAGGCTGGAACGGGATGTTATACAGAAACTGAAGTGATACACAGAGAGCAGAGAGCTACCTCTCTGTTCCTGGCAAGGAACGCTTAGGCAAAAATTGTCTCTCTGCTCTTGCAGGTTCATGATATCAAATTTCAAGCTCCAACTTTGGAAGAAAAGGAATCGTGGATAAAAGCTCTTAATGAAGGGATCAATAGAGGCAAAAACAAAGTATTTGATGAGGTAAGAGGAACAGTTTTCAAACTCCTGTATTTCTGTGTCAGTTCTCGTCCACTGCTTTTTTAGCTGAAAGCAGAACTTGCCTCAGCCCCCGTGCTCCCTGTCCTTCCTGCATGGCAGCCATGGCAAAGGAAAGAGAAAGATGGTATTCAAGGCAAACCAGGTCACATCCCCGCAGGCTGGGAGCTTTTAGCCACTTCAGTTCCCAGCCCAAGAAGGTAGAACATGTCGAGAGCCATTTGCACCATCCTATCTCTTGCTGCTTTTCCCTTTCTTCTGGCCAGGGTTAGATGCAGGGAGGCAGGGGCAGCTGGTTGAGTAGGCAGCGTGCCGGAGGGACGGTCTGTGCTGCTAAGAGCTAGCGTCTCATCAAGAGGCCCAGGGGACACAAGAGCTCACCAAAGTCAGTGTGAGGTGGTCTGCTCGCTTCAGTGGTTTGGGATCGTCGAATATAGGGGTGTTCCGCTCTCCCAATGGAAGCGGCTGGTGCAGAGAAGCAGCTGCAGCGCTGAGTTGTGTCGAGCTGGGGCTGCAGCCTGGAGAGACCTGTCTTCCCCACGCTGCCATGATCCTCAGCACCAAGCAACCTGGAAATGGAGGTATTTGGTTAGGACATAGCCCAGTCTTCAAGACTGGAAAAATCTGAAATGACTCAGTCCACCAGCTATTCCGCCTGCAGTCTGGAGAGAAGTCGGGTGGAAAGTTACTCCATGGCCCTGGCCAAACCTGCCTGCCTCTCAGCTGGCCCCAGCACTCCTGCACTCCCAAATTCTCCAAGGATGAAAATTGCACATCCTAGAGCCTGGCTAACCTTGCCCTGCTCCCTGTTAGCTTCTAAATCAGCCCTGAACTAAACCAAAGGAGAGGTATCCATTCTGCAGTTGTTTCAGTAACTGAAAGGAAGTCCACAAAACCACCATCACGGGAATGACTCAAGAAGAAATGGGCAGGGTAACGAGGGGACGAAGCAATCAGCAAGATCTGTTTAGCAAAGGAAACCGAAGCAATGAGTAAAAGTTTTGAGCAAAGGGCTAAGCGCTGCAGATACGGTGCTAGAGATGCGAACTCTGAGAGCTTGGGCTTTTGCTTTTATTCAGCAGCAGGCAAAAGCAGGAGGAGAGGCTAGAACATGCTCCTTTTTTGTCAAGGAAAATGGCAGTCAGTGTCAGGTTTTTGCTGGTAGTGGGGTGTAGCTGTTCCTCGGGCTTTTGGACCAAGTGGGAAGCAGCACATGGAATTAAAGGGGCCGGCTGGGACCGGCAGCAGCCTGGGAAGATAAAACCCAGCAGCAGAGAGCTTAGCAGCCAGGTCTGCTCTCGTGTTTCAGCGGGTGGGAGATGCGAAGTCCTGTAATGCAATGCTGCCCAGCCCTTGCTGGAGCCACCCCACGCTGGCTTGGAGCTGCCTCCGGTGGGCACTGAACTCTGCAGACCCCTGTGGCAGGACAGCAAGGTGGGATCGCAGGTCACCTCCCTGCCCCGTGGCCTGGGGTTATCCTCCTTACGAGGACCTGGGTTCTCAGAGGGAGCCAGCCTCTAATTCTCATTCATTCCAGTGAGGATCAGACCTCAGATTTAAAGTGTTTCTGCACAGGCCAGGCACAAGCTAACAGGTCAAGTCCTCAGCTGGCTTGGATTAGCTGTTCTCCGCTGAAAGAGCTGTAAAACCACTCTGCCATATCAGCCAGGGATTGGGACCCATTTTTCCCTTTAAATCTCTATTTCACCCAGCTTTCCTATTGTACAAACCTGTGGCCAGCAAACCAAGGACACGCTGACGTTTCACCATCCCCGGTCACTGGTGGAGCAGATTCCAGCCCTCAGCCATCGCAGCGAGGGTGGGTGGGCGGTCACAGAGCTGGCGCAGAGAAGTACCTGCCAGGGGGCTGGGACCTCCCTCCCCACATGCGGGAGGCAGTGGATTTCTCATCTGATTCCAGGAAATAAATGTGTTAATTCAGCTAGAGTTGCAATTAATCCAGGTCACTGCTCACACCTTCTCTTCAGCATCCTGTGGTCATTAGAGCTGTGGAAGGGAAGGTCTGTAACAAAGCGCTGCTGATACAGTTCACACTCAGGTCACGGTTATTAATGAGCTTTCACCTCTAAGATGGCAACAGCAATTTCGGCGCTGTGCTCTGTCACATGCAGGAGCCGGTCCAAGCCCGGGCTGCAGCGAGGACAACAAAGCTGCCTTGTGTCCTTCCTTCCCTGCCCTTTAGGTAGAGGGGAGGTTAGCCATCGCAAACCTCTGAAGGTTGGATGCTTTGCTTTGGAGTGTCTTTTAGATAAACACGGGTCAGTATAGGACAGATACCTTAAATATCCATCACGTACATGCAGGGCTTTCCATGCAGGCTGTAACTAAGGTCTGAGGCAAAGTCTGTAGTGGTGAAATATTCAAAACCCTCCTGGATCCAAATGCTCCATCTCTTCATGTGTGACAGTGAGAACTTTATAAAAGTATCTTGAGAAATTAATGACCCTCTTCCTTTTTTCTTTCCCTCCTCTTCTCCCTTTTAAAGGTTAAAGTAGATGAGAGCCTTTCTTTGGACCACGTAACTCGGGACAGAGTGAAAATGACCCACGGACGCAGGCCACCCACGAGAAGTCACCTAAAGGAGGTAAGTGGACCCCCCCCGGGGTGAGCCATCTCCCCAGCTGGGATCACCAAGAACTTCCACTTAGGTACAAAACCCCAGGGAAAACCCTGGGTACAGAGAGCCCAGAGAAAGCTGACGAGGGAAACAGCTTCCTCCGGGAAGGACTGCACCAGCACCTCTCTAACGAAGCTCCAGGTTCCCATAGGTCTGTAGTTGCTGCAACACGTTACAATATGTTTAGCTTTTCATAACTCATGAGCTGCTTCACTGTCTGGTGAGAGCCATTATAGTTTCTCTTTAATCAGAAGAGACCGAAGCGCCTATATTTATTTTCTAAGAAGCGATGATTTTGTAGCCACAGTGGTCTAAATGTAGAAGAACTGCATGGTCTGGGGGGAGAAACTGTATTTTTTATTAACCTAACTGGAAAAAGCAGACAAGCTTTCAAGCTTACAAGCCCTTCCTTAGGTCTGAAACAGAATACATTATTCTCCCAGGCAGTTTTATGGACTAGCCTGTATACTCTTAACTGATTTTCTGGATCTGTCACTTAAAAAAAAAAAAAAAAAAAAAGAAAGAAAGAAAAACCACCACAAAATAAAGCTGCCATTCATTTCTATGGGAGAGGTTCTTACTAATGTTTGATTCCTGTGATTTATGAAAAAGACATATTGATATTTTAGCAGAGCATTAATCTCAACCAAGGAAGGTTTTTAAATCAAACCTTCTTTCTTCAAACTTCCAAGACTCTGACATATGTCTCTGCACAGCACTCGGATGACCCTCGTGCAGAAAATGAGATGCCCTGAGACTTTTTACTTTGCATAGAAATGGAGGAAGAGTGTCTCTTCTAGAGAAATGCATGGGAATGAATCATAGATTCCCATCCACTCCTCCAGAAAACCGCAGAAGAAAACATGACAAAAGTCACAGCAGCAATGAAGTGTGGATTCTCTGTTGCCTAATATGGGTTCAGGAAGGTAGGAAGCCCTTCCCTAGGCACTAAAAAGATCTCTCTCCCCTACTCAGCTCACTAAATTCACAAGATACCTCTGAGGTTAATACCTGTAAGACCTCTCACCTTCAGCCAAATTCAGGGGAAACTGGCTTACAAATTCAGAAGCAGGAATGAGGGGAAAGGGAGGGGATAGAGCCTGCAGAAAGATGTGTATCACAGCTGCTGGCTGCAGTATCGTGAAGGAAATGGGATGCACAATGATTTTTAGTGTCAAAGCAGGCCAGGTGAGGACAGGTCAGGGCCAAGCTGCCAGGATGCAGCTTGCCTCCATCTCTCTGATGGGCTGGAAAGGCAAAGAGAGACTTTAACTAAACTCCCTGCACTGCAGGAGTCTGGCCCTGGCTGCAGCTACACCCTCGTGTGGTTTTGGGTTCCCTCACACAGGAACTGTCACCGCATTTCTCCCTCCAGGGGACTGAGCTTACATGCTGCAATGTCTTTACTAAGTCCATCCTTTTTAGGCAAATCCTTCTACTAGAGCGATTTGCACACAGCCTGTGGTTTGAAGGAGGTTTAACCAGCTGAGGCTTGGCCCCAGTAAGACAGGGATGACATCAGGTTGGAGGAAGCAAGCAGAAGGCAACGGTATTACAATAGTATCCCTAGCCAAGCAATCTAAAGATCAAATTGTTTTATATGTTCAAGTAAAAATATGACAGTCCTGAAAGCAGGTGTGCTTTGGGTAGGCACGTTGTAAATGAGGGGAGTAGAGGGATCCACCTACCACAGCATAAAGAATTAAAATATGGCAGAGCTGACAGCTTGCACCGACAGGAAAACCAAGAAATAAGGTTATCGTGGAACAGGCTTTGAGACGTTCTTCTCAAAGGAAGTAGTAAAGTAAGTTCTGTGCTTACGTCCTAACTCTTGACTGCTTATGGTTATTGGCTTTGATATTCTCGTGCAAGTTGCTGCACCATCAGGCTGAAAATAACTCGGCAGCAAAATGCTCGTGATGTTCACAGAACGTGTTGGTCTGGGGAAAAAGCGGGGCTATGCAGGGGGGTGGAAGTGCTTGACTCGATGCATTCAAGTTTTGCTGCAATGTACGTGACTTGACCCAACTTTCTTCTTTGTTGGACAAAATGTTTGGGACTCGTGATTATCACAGCTCATTAAATTTTAGCATAGCAGATCACATTGGGTTTCACTTGTCAGATTAACGCTGGTAGAGCTGGCTACTGCTGTTAGAGGGTAGCACAGGGTGATGCTGCATGGAAGAAGTGCAAGCTCCATAGATTGCTCTTGAGCTATAGGAAAAGCTGCTCTTAAGAGCACCGGTTTTGTTATCAGTCAGATTCTTCTTGCAGTTTCAACAGACGTAAGGATAAATGGAGTGGATGTGTGAAGCAGCAACCCCTTGCTTGCCATTCTGGTTGTGAGGGCCTTGCACTTTAACTTGAAGTTAAAAGATGGAGCACAGGATCGATGATGGGATAGATATTGAAAAAGTTCTCTCTTGTATTTCAGGCTGCCAAGTCTACATCAGATGGTATCCTGCGACTAGATCTGGATATAGTAGACAACGGACCGCCAAACTTTGATTCCACTATCAGCGAAAGTGACAATGTGCCACCTCAGAAAGAAACTCCAAAGCCACCTATGCCACCTACAAAACCCACTGGCACAAAAGAAAACCAAGACGCGGAGAAAAATGTTCCTGACCAGGAACATAAAAAACCTCTGTCTCCTCCGTTGCCTCCAGATAAGAAGCTTAAGGAAGGCATAGCATCAAAGGACAATGTAAATGCCAAGGAAGAGGACTCTGTAAGCCCAGAGGAGAATATGGAAGGATCCCAAGCACCAAGTGAGGAGAACAAAGAGAACCTCATTGAGGTCAGCAACAGGGGCATAGCAAAAGCTCCAATTCCTCTTCCTAAGAGCGTGCCAGACAAACTAAAAGTAGCTTGGGACCAACCAGTCCTTGAGCCTAAAACCACAGAAGACTTGAAATCATCAGGAGATAGTAGCAAAGACAACCTTGCTGAGATTGCCACTGCAGATGTTACAAATCCTCCTGTTCCTCCTAAGATTCTGTCAGAAAAAATGCTAGCCGCAATGAACTCCAGCCATGATGACCTGGAAGTTGGGGTTTGGGAAGACCTGGAGTCTGGCAGCTCCAAGCCCCCGGTGAATGGGATCTCAGCCAGCGAGGTGGCAGAGTCCACATCCCCAGCAGTTGAAACTGAAGAAGGAAATGGGAGAACCCCTGCTGAGAAGGAACAGCAAACTTCAGCAGAAGAGGCAGAGACTTCCTTATCTACAGAAACAGGCCATGAGAGTGTAAAAGCAGAAAGAGCTTTCTCTATTGAGAAAAAAGCCTCTGTAGAAAGCACTTCAGGTGTCAAACTTCGCAGTTCTTCTCTGGGAGACTTGCTGTCTGATTCCAAAAATACACAAAGAGCACTTCCAGGCCAAGGTTTCCCCAAGGATTCCCATCACTGCTTAGCTAAAATGGAGGAGAAAGTTGCTAATGAAAGGGAAAAGGCAGAAAAACTTCTGCAGAAGGTTTTACGTGAAGGGTTGGAACAGGCCCAGGAGGGGAATGGGTCCCCAGTGATGGCAGAGACATTACTCAATGAGGCAGTGGAACAACTTCGGCAAGCTACACAAGTTTTGCAAGAAATTAAAGGTCTTGGAGAACTGAAAAAAGAAGCAACACAGAAACAGAAAGAAAAGCAAAAGGATCTAGTGACTCTTTACAGGAGAAGTGCTCCCTGACATACTCTTCAAAGAGACTTCTTTCTCAAAATCAAAGCTAAACATTTGCCATTTATGATTTGTACCATTGCTAGGCCAGTGTTTAAAAGGTGGTGTTTTGCTGTGCATGCACCATGTTTAGGGGACAGAATTGAGCTTTCAGTTATAGCATCTTTTTATCTTTCTTCATGCTGTACATACCAGTCCAGTTCTAATCCTCTTAGCACAGCAGAAGGTTACAGGACATTGAACGGTTTCGAAAATGTGAATGCTCTTTAAGGACTCTGTCCAAAGTCCTTTCAATGGATCAGGCCTTAAAAATTACCAGTAATCAAACCAAACCAGATTTTTGAAAGGAGTAGAATGGCTACTCTAGCAAAAGCCCCTGTCTATCTGTATTTACAGACAAGCAGATACCACATTACACTGGCACCTATCTGTTTTTCCCAGTTAAATCATTTAAGGATAAATGTAGCCAGTGTTTGTTCACTTGCTGGCAAGGTTTCCCAGACCACCTGGCCCAGTGACATCTAGAAATGTAAAAATAAATGGTTTAATCTTCTCCAAAGATACTCATAAAACCACATCCACAGGTAAAAAGTGACCTCACACAGAGGCAAACGAAACTGGCCGACTCCTGACTCCAAGTAGTGTCCTCAGGTCTGGAGCAGCTGTACGAAGGCACTCTTCTGAGCCTGGCTGTGCAGAGCTTTAGGTGTGCTAAGCACTGCGTAAGTGAATGCAAGCCTCAATGCATCATTGCCAGGCAAGTATTAATTGTTCCTGTTTCATTAATAGGGAAATTGAGGCGAAGAGCAGGTTACACTTGGCCTTTGAAGGAGCGTCTTCTAGCAGCGCAACACGTTGATTACTGAGGACCATACCTATGTGGTAACCCCTCATCATCGTTGGGAACAGTTAGCCAGGCATTTGGAGAACTTGTGTCCAGGAGGTCCCCAGGAGCTTCCTAGGAGAGCTGTCATTAAGAAAGTTCAGGGATGTGTGTTCCCTTAGCTGTAGGCTCGCTCTCTGTGTTGTCTTGGGATGTTAACTGACAGGAGCATGCACATCAGGCAGCAGGTCTGGATGAGATCCCTCTTTCTATTTAACACGTCTCTACCTGCTGTGTTCTGGCTAGCCTGAGAGCCATGGTTTGGCACAGATGTCTGTAATTGGAGTACATGGAGGGAAAGGCATTTTGCACGCACAACTTCGGGGCTGGTCCCAGCGGCTTTAGTACATTAAAATAAAAATGCATCGCTACAGAAGGGTCCGAGGAAGCCATTGGAGAAGGCTCTGGCACAATTCCCACAGCTTCCCTGCCCACCTGCTGAAAGCAACCACAGTTCCCGTGGTCTTCAGTGATTACAGCCGTGATAAAATCATGTCTTTGCACCACTGCTGTATAGCCCCGTACCCGAGCAGGCTCCCCTCCCCTATTCTCTATAGTTGCTCTGAGGAGAATCATATGACAGCCCAAAGGGCTTCTCCTTTGCTTAAGCCAGACTCTGGAAGCACGGAAAAGGACAATCTTCCCAGTCTGGTTTTAAGGAGTGACACGCTACCTAAGCTCTTTTCTCTCGTTTGCCAGCACTGCCCTCCTAGCTCACCCATTTCTTCTTCTTCTGTTCTTTCTTTCGTAATTTCCCAGGTTCCACAAGGCTGCAATGGGCTGCAAACAGCCCCCATAGCAGCAGCCCAGTAAAACTTCATCTGAGCTGCTTCTTAGGCTAGGCAGTGGGCACTTCAGGTCTGAGCACAGAAGTGTTGGCTTTGGGCTTCCAAATTTCCTGTTTTTCACCACCCGGAGCCACCAAGACAGGTAGTGACTAGAACTGATGCTTCTGCCTCTTTTGATTAAAGCAGTCTTGGTTTCAGTGGTCTGTCCCCCTCTCAAGACAGCCATAGACATGGCATGGGAATTCACTCGTTATTCTCTCACGTGGAAAGTTCTACACAGTCAAACACTCAGGGCTCAGGTGCCAAAAAGCTTTGCTTTGAGACAAAAAGATTCCTACGTCCTAAGCCCACTCCCAGGCACACAGCCTGGAGCAAAGTCTGGATCTGTGTCATTTGCTGCTGTAGATTCAATGTGAACCATGGGTCTTATTTGCCTTTCCAGACATACTTAGGCCAAGGGCTAATAACACAGACAATATTCAGTGCCTATCTGCTATCTAAATGTATTTTTCTGCATGTGCACTTTTGTTTACCGAACACTGTGTGGTATGAATGTGAGCTGTCAGAACCTGGTGTGCACTGGAAGTTGAGGGACATCAGCTTCAGAGAGCAGGCAGGCTTTTGCAAGATGCAGTTCTATAACGAGATAAATTAGATGGGGAAAAAGCAGTTCACGCTAACAGGAAGACACACAAACCAGGGCAAACTCTGGGTACAGGTTCATATCCCAGAGCAGAAGCCAGTCCTAAACTCCAGGATGGGCAAATCAAAGCCTGGAACTGAAAACCCAGGAGAATGAAAACAGCTTATGGGATAGCTCAGTCCCCTAACTTATATACAAATGCTTTTGCTCTTGCAGGTGTTTTCTTGTGGTGGTGTGTTCTGTAGATACCTGTCTGGCAAAGCGCTGATGAAAATACCCAGACATCCCTATCTGTTACAGCCAAGCCTACAGGATGTGCTTATATTTACTGTATATTTTTATATTATACTAAATTCTAATGAATAAATGTCTGACATTTTACTGAATACCCATCAGGAGGAATCTTAACAGATAAAAACCCCTGTATCTGTTAGGAAATGGGCAAGTTAAATAATTTTACAAGCTACAGCTAATTACTGTATTTGCTGTACTAACAGAACTTTACTAGATTTGTATTATGTCTTGTAAATAGATATAACTTAAGTGGAATCTCCCTAGCACCCAGTAACTCTACTGCTGAAAACGCTATGTTAGAGACTCTTTGGTTTTAACTGTTTTTTCTAATAGGGTTAGCAGTTCATCCTAAACTGTCTAGCCCGGCCATAAGCCTGATTCACCTGGACTTTGCAGGAAAAAATGCATCATGGTCCTTCTGCAGTTTTCCCACTTGTTCTTCTCATTCTGGTCATGAGCCAGGCCCTTCCTAGGGCTGGAAACTGCCTTCTGGGTGTTTTTACATGCTCCTCTGAAAATGGTAGTGCTGGTCAGAGTCAGAGACAGGATCCTGGTCTGCTCTGACCTCATACAGCAACTCCCATCTTCATTGTACATCCTGCCACCATGCACTTTTTCTTTAAATCTTCCTTTAAACTTACATTTAAACTTACATCTAATTTCTGGCTCCACTAAGGCTGGTTTTTTTGTGCCTGAAAACCCTCTGGGCATGGAGCGGTGGGGTGTAAGTCTGTGTTTTGGGCTGTGCCACCAGGTTACATGTCTGTGACAGGAAGGAAGTGAGTTTGCAAGCAAGCAAATGTGGATGTCTATCTGAAAAGCAGCTGCTGCAGCCCGTGGAAAGACAGCACTTTGTCTCCTGCTTGTAAAGAGCTTTGAGATTTGGCAATAAAATCCCCTTTTAAATATCAGCTGTTTAAGAGCCATTTGTCCTAAACAGGAGCAAAGAAGAGCCACCAGGAGCGGCACATTGAGGCTTTGCTCTGGAGGAGGGCACGTTGCACAGGCTGTAGTCAGGCTGGGGTGAGCTAGATGCTGTGCTAACCACAAGCCCGGAGGAAGGAGAAGCACTGGGGGCTGCGGCTGGCACAGAGCTGGAGCTGCTGCTGCACACAGCGCAGTTCCTGAGTCATCCCTGCCTGCCAGCTTGGCTGCCCTGGCCAGAAAGCACGGCCGAGGCCAGGATCTGCTCCTGCTCCTTCTGGAAAGCAGTGGGAAGCATCCTCATTGCTGGAGACCTCACCAAGTGCAGTCTCCAGCGGTGCTGTCTGGGCTGCCCTTAACAACTTCATGTGGACTCTCTGGTGTCTACAAAATGTTGAGCTTGCTCAGCAGTCGTCCCCTTGGTGGTGAGCAACTCCAGAGCCTTGTTCCTCTGCCCAGATGCCAGTAAGCTACAGGAAGACAAGAAGCTGGTATCATAGTGACTGCTTCCCTTCTGCGAAAACTGGGTAGAAACTAGTCAGTAGGTTCAAAAGTTAGGAGGAAGCAGGGAAAAGACTGCAAGTATATGCGCCATCCTAAGGCACAAGCTTGGCTTCATTTGGGTTTAAAAAATGTGCTTAGCAAACCTTCTAACACCTTGCTGGGAAGGGGGCTGTTCCTCAAAGCAACCTCCGAGACACAGGGTTGATTTCTACAGATATATTGTAGAGAAAGGCACTCTTCCTCTCGCACTAAGAAAACAGACAACACATCACATTTTGGCCTTAAATTGATGTTGGTAAGGAAGGGAAGTGTCTAGCACGATGTGAAACATGATTTAAAAAAACACAAATGAAAACATACATAGTATTGGCATATGAAACATTTGCCTGACTACTTTTAATTCAATGGATAGTCATGGGTTACCGGTTTGAAGAGACTGTGTTATGGTGTAATCTGAAATAGAAAATGCAGGTCCTAGGTTCCATCCAGTGATCCCACAGAACTCAATAATTTGCAACTGAAAAAGAGCAGAAAGAGCTCTTTCAGCCCCAGGGTGCCAAAAGATTTACTACAGCATTGGCTAGTCTACTCTGATGACTAATTATTCTTGCTATTAAAAAATGTGCGTTTTATCTCAAATATGAGTCATCAGCAGTGAAGCTCTCCAAGATTTCCCCTTTCCAGCTTAAGAGAAAATTTGCAGGCACAGAAGATACACACTGTGTTTAGAGAATGGAGATCCCCGTTTTGTTATGCTATGCAAGTTCACATACTTCAGAAAGCCAGTGCTTAATTTATTCCAGGAAATTTAGTCACTGTGTTCTTCTAGCGCCTTACCTCACGGCTAAGCAACCCACCATATTCCTGTGGCAATCGCCGGCGTGACGTTACAAAGCATTAACGATTTCATTCTCAGCTGAAATCCTGCTCTTTGAGGTCAACGCGAGGGACTTTAAGCCATGTATTTTCCATCCTCTCCTGGGTATCAGAGACCCAGTCCCACCAGCTTCACTTCAGAGAGGCTTAGCCCTCGCATCTCCTGCTGTGCAGTGTTAGTCCCCTCTGCCTGAGCTAGCTCGGCTTGGCAGTTCAGGGGTTGTAAAACACGACATATGAGGAAACGGTGAAGGAATCCTACCTTAGTGCGTCTTTACTAAAGGTGATACGAAACGCACATGTATTCACACCTATAGAAAAAAAAAAGCAAGCTGTGAAATATTGCAAAATGCCATTTGTAAGAAGTTATTACAGGAGGGATGGCTGTCAACAGCTTATCGCATCGACTGGGTAAAGGGAAAAAACCAAAGTTGGCTTAATTTGCAGCAAAAATGATCGAAGACTTCTATTTAGAAAAGTCTTCCAGGCCCAGAGTGGATGTATTCTAGGATGGGATCCACAGGGGGACCTCCATCACTGGGATTTCTTAAGAGCAGATATGCAGGGAAGGTGGGTATATCTCACCCTCTTCCACATGGAAAGGCGGATGAAACTGTTGCCTGAGGTCCTTCCCAGCCATATGGTTTCCACCGGACACTGGCAGAAGCCTCAGCAACCAGACTCAGGGGCTAATAAACCCCACAGGCTATTCAGGTCTTTAACCCTATTTTCCCTCTCACTGGGGAGCTGTGGGATGATAAACGTGGTGCCCTAGAAATCCCCCGCAGACCCTGCTCACACCTCCTCAGCCTGGCCTGCTCTTCTCTTCTCTTCTCTTCTCTTCTCTTCTCTTCTCTTCTCTTCTCTTCTCTTCTCTTCTCTTCTCTTCTCTTCTCTTCTCTTCTCTTCTCTTCTCTTCTCTTCTCTTCTCTTCTCTTCTCTTCTCTTCTCTTTTCTCTCCTCTCCTCTCCTCTCCTCTCCTCTCCTCTCCTCTCCTCTCCTCTCTTCTCCTCTCTTCTCTTCTCTTCTCTTCTCTTCTCTTCTCTTCTCTTCTCTTCTCTTCTCTTCTCTTCTCTTCTCTTCTCTTCTCTTCTCTTCTCTTCTTTTCTCTTCTCTTCTCTTCTCTTCTCTTTTCTCTTCTCTCCTCTCCTCTCCTCTCCTCTCCTCTCCTCTCCTCTCCTCTCCTCTCCTCTCTTCTCCTCTCTTCTCTTCTCTTCTCTTCTCTTCTCTTCTCTTCTCTTCTCTTCTCTTCTCTTCTCTTCTCTTCTCTTCTCTTCTCTTCTCTTCTCTTCTCTTCTCTTCTCTTCTCCTCCTCTCCTCTCCTCTCCTCTCCTCTCCTCTCCTCTCCTCTCCTCTCCTCTCCTCTCCTCTCCTCTCCTCTCCTCTTCTCCTCCAGATTTCAGTTCTTGTCTCTCCCCACTTTCCCATCTCATGCCCCTTCTCTGCCAGAACAACTGATTCCTAGAAAGCTCAGTGCTGTGTTGATAGAAGCTGTCCATAAGTTTTAGTTGTGCCGCTGCCAAGAAAACCTCCTTATTCCTCGCCCCTGTCAGATTCACGAGCCAGTTTCTACATCCCCGTGGGGGATAAGTTTATGCTTTGGAACATGGGCATTTTTCAAAGTCAGGAAATTAATTTTAAAATTATTTGCTAAAACTAAGTGAATGAATGGAATCAAAATGCTGGGAACCCAAACTACAACTATCTCCATTTTTTTGACTAACAACACTATTGGTGGTTCTTTATAGCTTCCAGTATGAAGACCTGAAGGTGGTTTGTGGCCATGAATGAATTCCGCCTTGTAGTGCAGCCAGGAGAGACAGTGGAGCTTCTCACCCTGCAGAATGAAGGCAAAGGCACAGAACATTGAAGAGCTGGGCTCCAAACCGATTCTCCTGCAGCACATACTTTTATTTTTAATTGGTGCAGTAGTGACATTTTGGAGCAAACATTAGATGACCTGAACGTTAGATGGACAGCTGAAGTGCTCCCAAAAACAGAAACAAACAAACAAAAAAAGCTAATTCTGAGAATCTGTCTTTCGATGACTTTCCTAACCCTTAGCAGGGATGGGAATGGACCTCCAAATCCTGCTTTCTTTGGGCAATATGACAGTTAAAGAACTACTATTGCTAGCCCTGAAATGGGTAAGAAAGACATACTGTGCAAATACTACAGATAGCCGTTAAATCTACCATATTGTTCACTTAAAATAAGAAATAAGAACTTGAAGTATTTTGGAGATGTTCTGGGGGAAAAGACAAAGCCACCTGGAGCAGAGACTGTAAGGGGGTGTACTGGAGAAGAGGTCAGAGGTAGGAAGAGGGCAAGACGTGGGGAGGCAATGCTAAGTACTAGTTCCCCTTCATGGGTAAGGCTGTGACATACACAACACAAACAGATCCAAACTCTCCTTCCCCTCAGAGCTACACAGCAGGGTCATATCCAGAAGTGAGGATATTTGAAAGCTGGTTACTGGCTTTCCCTTACCCCTTACTGAAACATTTAATTCCCTCTTGGTCTCTAAATAGTTTCAGATGCTCAGGGAAGTTTTTAACTATATTAATATTTTTCCCTCCCACCCAAAAAAGCCTCAAGTTTTGGAGGAAAAAGTAGTTTTGGAGGAAAATTATTTTTTCCTTCCAGAGAAACCTACCTTGCACAGAAAGAAATGCTTCTTAAAGGAGAAATGCTAATCAGTTTTAGGCAAGTTATCTAGCACACCACTGCACCCTGGGATATTTATCACTGAAATTGATAAAGCACTAGAAGATCTCCAAAAGTCTGACAGATATCCAAGCCAGCATGACTAACTGGGCGAGGATCTGTGCAAACAAAACTGCAAGTTCCTCTGCTATTTCATTCGCAACAAGAAGTCAGTTTTGAAATACTGGCAAGATACTCCGGGCTTGTTTAGACCACATCACCATGACAGCAAAGCACTGCCCAGTTCTTCATGTATTGTACGTCTTTGCAAGAAACAGCGGTGAAGGGGAAATGAAGCTCAAAGAAAAAAACATGGCCAGATGTCATACGGGAGATCACAGGAGATACAGATTTGAACCTACGTTCTCCGGTGCCAGTCCCCAGCACGTGGTTAACCTTCCTGTCCGAGCAACAGAGCCTCTGATCAGCTCTTTCTCTGGAGCAACACTGAATTTTCAACAGCATGGGCTGAATTTCCTGAGCGAGGCAAATAAATTCCACTTGTTTTCAACTGCCAAGAACTAATGAACTTCTGAAAGGTCATCAGTTCAAACAATAGTTATGTATTCGAATGACAGGATTGCTCTCAGTTAAGCCACACTTCTGCCTTTCTATCCAGGCGGGTTCGGAACCACCCGCCTCCAAGGGTGGAATCAGGGCCTCACGGGAATTGCTGGCAAGAAATTTTCTGGCAAAATGTTTTCAGGGCAAAACAGCAACCCGAAACTATTAACAGAGGACGACAGATGTGGAAAAGTGTCTTGGTTTAAAAAGAGGTACAAAAAAAGCTTTGAAAATTTGACATTTCAAAAGGAGACAGTTTTGCTCTGCAGCATGAAAACACAATTTCAACACTTTAGTTAATTTACAAGTTTTTAAGTAATTTACCCTAAGAGTTTTTAAAAGTATGAAATTACATCTTTTGATGGAGCTCATGTGATTGCTTCCTGTCTGCTTACAGAAGTTTTAATTTTTTTTTTCCCTTGCTCTAGACAGGGGAAGAGAATTCCAACCCTTGGGAAGGCTGGGAAGATGGGAGAGCTCTTGCAGTCTGGCTCTAGGCAGACAGAATAGGATTCCTGTGCATTTCAGTCCTCAAAACGGGGCACAAGGATCCAGCCTGGCTCCTCTGTGACCATTTCCTCCAAGGACCATCATTTCATCCTCAGATGAACCAGTCACACCATGGGCTGTGGTCCATTTGTTTTGGCTCAAGGCAACAGTAGCTGCACAGGTACAGGGTTGTTTTTTTAAGTGAGTCTGTCATTGCCCAGAGAGAAAATGCCATTTTCTCAGACCATCACAGTAAATTTACAGATGTCAAAAGAAGCAGTCCCTAGAACTCCTTTAAGGAGTCTGGTCTCATTCCTGTGACAAGTTTGCGTTCAAGAGTGACATGTTCTTCTGGTAAGCAACTCGTTTGGAATTAAAGTATTTTCAGCGCTAAACACAAGAGATGTAAATTTGGGGGCTTGCAGCCAAAGCCACCATTCCTATAGAATAGAAAGAGCACAGGCTGTTCTCTGCAGCTCTGCACGCTCCTGCTCTGCTCAGAGCAGAGGGAGAGGCAGAGGGCAACCTCCGCAGCAGCCCCATCCCGGTTAGACATCGCCCCTGTGGACTATGAGACATGTCAGCAGAATAGAAGGAATTTTTCGACCTCCGAATGAGGACCCTTGGAGGACCCCTCCCATTCACCACAGTGAATAACAGCAAATTGAAATGCAGCCACTGCCTACCCCAGTTTCCTGGCATTTAGCAGACACTTGCATCGGCTAATTATCACCGGTCTTGTACTACCCAGAGCTCCCGAATATTGCAACAAACTTCTTTAGGGAAGAATACGCTATCTGCATACGACCCCATTAAATACCATGGGAATAGCATCTGTGTTTGAAGATGTAATGTCCACAGATTGGTTCTGCACAAATGCACTGATGAGGAGAGCCAGCCCTTTGGGTTTTCACCCCAATTTCTAGATTCAGCAAACAACAGAGGCCAACAGAGTTTAATTTTTTTTTTTCAGGGCGGTTAGATGCTCGACTGAGTTACTGTGGCTGTAACTCAGCTGTGTTACAAGCTATCTCCAGCAAGAAGGCACTGGAGCAGGAGGTAATTGAGGGTTCGCTCCCGGAGGGAATTTTCCCTTAAAAGGATAACTACATTGTCATGATGAAACCAGCTTGCTTCCACTGCCCGCAGAGGTTTTTGCAAACACAGCTGCCAGAGCTGGGGGTGGTAGCGAGAATTAACAGCAGAGAGCTAGGAGCAGCAGGGCAATGGCTGCTCCTTAAATGCTACAGGAACTCTGGCCTCTCTCAGCCATGCTCTCCTGTGAAGGGCAGCAGGACAAGCAGGCAGCCCCAGAAGGTCATTTCAGTGCCACGTAACAAGAGGCCAACTCCTACTGTCTGCTCAAGGTAAAAAGAAACCTAAGTGAGGGAATGCAACCAAAGAAACCAGCCTCACAAGAAGCGCTTGCACTCAAAATCAGCAATATTTTCAGAGAGGGGCAGGCAGGATGCCAGCTGAAAGCATACCAAGGACACGCAGGAATTTTTCCAATTAAATATTTCTTCCACCAGAAAATAACAGAAACCCCAGCTTTTCATTTGAGAGCCCATGGAACAATTCTGATCAAAGCTCTTTAGACAGGATCAAGGCAAATGACAAGAGAGCTGAACTCTAGAGTAGCCTCTTGTCCAGCAACAGGCTGCTGAGAAAGGAGAGCCAGGGTGGAGGCCAAGCCGCCTTCTGTAAGGCTTGGACTGGTGACTTGAACCTTGGCTTCCCATAACCTGGAGGAAACTGCCTTAACTCTGACACAACCCCTGCTCCAGGCCCGAGATCCCTCCTCGTCCTCTGGACAGCCCACCCACCTGGAGCTTTGCACTGTGCTCGTCTGTGCAGTGCAGGAAGGGCTGCACTGTGGTTTTTACACGGAACGAGGCTGAAATGGGAAAGGCTGGGTTTGGCCCAGCTGTAGTGGCAGGCACCAGTTCCCCCCTGACAGCTAAAGCCTCCCTATGGAGATCTTGGATGAGATTTTCAAATCTGACTCATGCTCGTACGGTCTCTAACACAGAATAACCCACCCATCATGCTGCAAGAGAAAGAACCAGGACCCAGTGTTTCCCTGCACCCTGATGAGCGGTCAAAATATGCGCAAGTGAGCAACAGCCAGGTCTCAAGTGAGCAGAGACTCCTGAGCTGGCAGTGCAACAAAGGCTTACACAAAGTACAACACCATCCCTTCCTCTGAGGACTAGCAGCCTACAGAACCCCATGTAGCTATAGTCCTTATATTGCAGTAGGGACTCAAGGCATGGGACAGAAGCCCAGAGAACTGGTGAGACAGATTTCTGGTCACCAACAAGCCATCGTCGCTGGAAGCAGGATCTCCTACCACTGAGCACCTTTAAGAGACAGACCACCAGCAACTCCCCGCAGACCACAGAGGTCAGCTCAGGAGCTGCAGTAACTCTGCAGCCGTTCCCAGCCTGGTGGTTGCTCCATTTGCTCCCAGCGTGTTGCTACCCCTGTGAAGTGTCCGCTCGAAATAGTCCCATTTTGGGAACTCCACAAGCAGCCATGGAGATTCAGCACGCTTCCTCTTAGCTTTAGGGGTAGAAAACTTTATTTTCTAATCAGTCTTTCTCTGTAGAGAGGAGTATTAAAAGCTTCAGCAAGATAAGTGTGTTAGTGCCAACAAACAGAAACTCATCCAGAGATTAACAGCAGAAAGCTGGAGAATTACAGGTGTCTACAGGCACAGACTGGTTGCCATTTGGCTTTCCCTTTCTGTGAGTAACAGCATGAAAATGAGTCAGGCTCTGTAGCTGAGTCACAGCGAGTGAATATAAACTTCCTCTTCAGACCAGGAGAACCTGGGCAGGTGGAGGAAGAACTCTGTATATTCTTCTGCCCTAGATAAACACAGCATGGTGTGTCCATGGAGCTGTGCAAGTCCTGCTCTGGGGCCTGGGATCTGCAAGCCTGTCCCAAAGGACCACCCTGTGGTGGAAACATATGATAAACATATGAGAACATCTGCCTTCTGTTTCCTGTGCTCTGTACAGATTACCTCTCTCTACAGATAACCCTGTCCTTCTCAAAGAGAAAGTTTGTGCTTTTTAAACACTGCTGAGACCGGCTACAGTTTTAATCAGCTCATTCTGTATCTGTTCTCAAACTGCGTGCATCACCACATCGCAGCATCATCCACTAGACACTCAAGCAATGTGATTACACATCTGCCCGGGGTTGTTTGTTCCCTCATCCCTCCTACGAGCACATTGCACTGAAGCCAGAAGCAGGACAGGCAAAGCACTTTCTGCATTCACGTGTGCTCTCTCCACAAACAGAGCAGAGCTGACGCCCCGCTGAGCTCCCCCACCTCCTCTCCACTGATGTCATTATTTTCCGTGTTGCTCCTTGTGCCCAGAAGTGAGGGAACCCCTGGAACGCAGCAGCTCGTGTAGGAGCTGTTTCTGCACTGATCACCAGCAACTCTCACAGCAGACTTTAAAGGGAAGCCCGGTGGGCTGCAATAAAATAAAAGTCATCAGCCTGCGATTTGACATCAGCAGAGCTCCTTGTAGAGCACATGACTCCAGCTGCTGTCCCAGCCCCCTCGCCCTGCCTCCAAGTCCAAGACCATGAAATTACTCATTAGGCTTGGAACAAAACTCTTTTGGTGCACTTGCATGTGGCTGGAGGCAGAGACAGATGTTTCGGGCTCTGGAAGAAAATTGCTGAGAAAGTGGAATGAAATGCTTCCAAAGCTGCACTGCTGCCTCCTAACAGCGTGCTTTCCTGCTCCTGTTGCACTCCATGGTTTACCATGGTGTCAGAGAAGAAGGGAGCGATGGCATCACAGCTTAGTGACCCTTTGCTTCCACTTGGCTTTTATTAAATGCTCAAACACAAGATTTTTTGTTTCGCTTCAAATTTTGCATTGAGTCCTACAGCATGGCATAAGAGCAGCTCAGGGCTGTGCCTCTGGCAGTCAGTTTCAGCACTTCAGGTTTATGGTTATAAGATCCTACATTTCAGCTGCACTTTTGCCCTGAAAAAAGCAGGGAAGAGATTGCCTTCAGGAGCCAGACAGTCCCCAGAGGCCCAGGAAGCAAAGGATCCTCCCTCTTTTTACACATGCAGGAAAGTGAGAATAAAAACATTGCCTGCAGGCATGTCAGCAAGGGGATTAGGATTCGGTGTCCGATTATTGCTTGGTTGACACGATGCAGCCATTCCCACCTCCCATAATCAAACACTTGCTCAGGTAACCATCGCATTTGAACCAGGGAGGGTCAGGACCCCAGCTCCATCACACCATTTCTCTTCTCAAATTCAAGGAAGATTTTTCTGCCCTTTAGATCCTTCCCTGCTACGCTTGCTTTCCTTCACATAGTAGATGTTTTAAGAGCGTACTAATCTTATATTCCTGGTTTTGAAAGACCAGCCTCCACTCTTCCAGTAAGGCGTACAGTTCAAAGCAAGGCCAGGATGACCACTGTGACCTGATCTTCACTGTGAGATGGAGGTTGTCAGACCTGTAATCTCCCAGCCACCGGTCAAACCTGGGACTCATGCATTAAGAGACTTTGACCACAAAGGGCTCATATAGACCTCCTTCAGCAAAGCATCACAGAAATAACAAATTCCCCCCCCCAGTAGTTTTCTAAGATGTAATTCAGGTACAAGTGATACTTAGGAGGTATATTTTTTGCTTCTCATGTATTCCTGCAGGATAGATGTCAGTTGTCCACAGCTGGAAGGAGAATATACTGAGTTGGAAGAGGTAGTGAGCTCGTGTCAGTCAGCTCTATGAGAAGGTCAGGGATCAACAGGAGTGACCTGATCGTCAGGAGCAGCCCCAGCGACAGTGCTAATTGAGTGTAAGCTTCACTTTCAAAGCTACATAGAAGCTTAAGCCCATTTATCTTTTCAAGGGATTTAAAGGCCTATCGGCTTTAGGAAGTGAGAGTGACAGGAGAGGGAAGTTCAAAATCACCAGTTGAAACTTCCAGTTGCTATTAACATGGATTGAACTCTCTGTGTCAACCCCATGCAGCAGCATCTTGCCTGGCAAGGCTCGCTCACCCACCCTCTCTGACATTTCCTGGCTTCCTTGAGACTTTTCCTTAAAAACAAGCAAACAAACAAACAAACAAACAAAACCTTCAATTTTTCTAACATGTGGTTTCCTCCCAATCCTGTAATACTGGATTATTCCTAAGCCTAAACCAGAGAACATCACTTTGTGATACAGGCTGCTTCCTGAGCTAGGAGCAACAGCTCTGTTGAAATCATTCTGCGTTGTCTGAAACACTACACAGGATGAGCAGTCTGGGAAGACAGGAAAAACAGAATTATAGGCTCGTGAAATGGACACTGACAAAAACCTGAAGTGTTGAGCTCACTCAGATGCCGTCTGTGTTTAATCCAGTCATCAGACAGTCTCTGTTTAACTAAATATTTGACTTCAGAATTGGGCCTGAATTATTATTGGCAAAGCTTCCAAGCTCCACAGGTCCCTCTAACAAGCTGTTCCTCTGTGGAAGCCTTGCAAGGAGATGAATAAAGCCTTTGAGGAAAGTGCTGGATCCCTTCTCAGGCTTCCAAAGTGGGTTTGTGGAGTCCCGTTAGGTGTCCAGGGTTTCTGAAAGCTTTGTATGTTGACTGTTAAAAGCTAGAGGGCTGATGTTTGTGTGCTTTGCTGGGATGTTCCCAGAGGAGTTTTGGCTCCGTAGCATGTCACAGCAACAGTGTTATCAAAGAAAGCACCAAAAATAACCTAGTCTACAGGACAACTAAAAGCCTAGCCCAGACAAAAAAATAAATAAGGTGGAGCCACACATGAAGCCATGTAGCCAGAGCTCTAACGTGTATTCCATCCTAATGGGACATATCTGAAAGCGCAGTTTGCAAACCAAGACACAGAGCTGGTACGCTTAGTCCCTTTCATACCCACAGCAGGGACATAAAGCAGCACAAACATACAATTCCTCACGGCATCAATGGCAGCTGGGTACCACAGTGCCCAAAGGATCTGGTTTAGGTGCTGCCACGCAAAGCCCATGGTTGCTATCTCAACACATTGTCCTGTTTGACACCCGGTCATGTAAAAACAGTCCATCAGCACTGAAAGAGCAACATGGTCATCCCCTCTCCCATGCAATATTCAGTTTCCTGACTGTGGCAGCATATGCCAGAAAAGACAATCCGCCAGGGCTGGAGGCTGTTCCCCGAGCCAGGCTCCCCCACTGTGGGCAGCTCCAGGGAAGCAGAGGCTTGGCTTCCTGGACTACAGGCAGCTGCAGGCAGGAGGAGTCACCTTCCAGTTTTGCTTCCAAAGGAAGATTATAAATTAAAGTCCAATTTGCTAAACGTTTAGGTAAGCAACTGTTTCTGCATAAACACATACTGGTTTGTGGGCTGTATTACATGGCTAGCTACAAATCTGACTGACTTTACAATCACTGTGTATACAACTAAACCAGAGAGCAAACACAGGCACATTTTAAAATGGCATGGACTTAAGCAGCCTGACTCATGATTTTTGAAAGCTGGAGATTGAAAATAATGATTATGCTAAACTAACACATAAAAATTGTGCATGCAAGGTAAGAGCACAAAATGCTATGCCAGAGAGCTTCACCTCTAAGTGAAAAAGAGCACGTAGCCGGCTTAGCTAAAATTATTCTTCAAGTGAAATAAAGTCGAAGACTTTAATATCTTTCTGCAGATGGGGTCAATATCAGGAATATATTGCAAAAAGATCTCAAATTATCACCTCCCCCTATCATTCGTTATGCTACAACATTAGTGGAAAAATCCAAAAGCTCTTTTAGGTCTGTTAGCTAATAAATGGATCGCTAGGCAAGTGTTCAGCGTCGTTAATAAATCCTTGCTGCATTCTGTACTTAGTATCAGCAGAAAGTCTTCATCCCTTCCACCCCGAACACATACCTATTTAGTAAGGACAGAAGGAACTGCCTACATTGCTTTTTTTCTGCCTGCTGGAAAGGCCCAAGCCCACAAACAGATGTGAACTTTCAGTGCATCTGTGCTACTTCTCTTCCGAGGTCAGCATTAAGCAGCAGAAGAGCCGTAGGTGATCAGTCCTGGCTGATTCAAGCTCTGGAAGAGGTGCAGACAATGACATTAACAGTGGCAGGTTAAGTCTGGACAGCTTTCCGTCCAAGGTTCTCTTACAGCGTAAGAAAAGATTGGCAAGAGCCAGGGGTCCCACCTAAGGCTGGGATGCACAGTACGTCTGTCCGTACAAGCAGGGATTATTCTCTGCCCCATTCAGGGCTGTTTCCCCAGCCCCCAGGCACTAGGGTACCCACTGGGAAGGGCTCAGCCCTTCTCAGTCATTCTTGCTGGCGCCATTCCAATTTGTCTAAAGACACTTAAATATTCATCGAGAGAGAGCAAGACTCTGTCTTGCCGGGTGCACAGACTGCTCTCCAGGGAGCCGGGACACCTGCCTTCTCCACTCCCTGCTCCATCAAATCATTAATTATTTAAAATAACAGGAAAGAGCAAGAAAAACTCTCCGCACCAGACATGCTCGCAGCCTGCTGTTTACAGTACTCTCTGGGGTCTTGTGGAGACCAGGGTTTGCATCTCCCCTCCGGCAGAAGCAAGGATCAAACCTAGCTTTCCCCTTTCCTCAGGGAGGATGCTCTACCTGCTGAGCTATTGTACAAAAGAAGGGCTTCCCCTTTATCCAGACAGACCTTATGTTTGCTTTTCCTACCAGATAGGGTTTGTTTTTTTTTTTTAATTCAATTTGAATAAAAGGAAAACAAAACACAAATCCAAAGCTCTGAGACCAGCAGCTAGCCACAGACCCCCACACAATCTGTGTTCACTCAAGAGCTTAGGGTCTATCTCCCCATTTTGCAGCTGGGCAGGCCAAGCCCTGCTCATGGTCCCTGCAGTAGGGCAGCTGCACCAGCACAGCGCTTGGCTATGGAGACCCTCTGCAGTGGGCTTCGCTGAGATGGAAACCGCCGGCTCAGCCCTGCTGCTCCCAGCCCTGAAGATAGCTCTGATGTCCCTGCGCAGGGTGTAGCTGTGCCCACGGAGGGACGTTTCTGAAGTAGCAGAGGGTCCCCGCATGCATCTCTGCGTCCCCCCGGGACACTGCCTGCCTCCCTGCATCTCCCACCACACGCCCACACCCCGCGCTCTCTCGCAGGAGCAGCACAGACCCGCACAAGGGTCCTCGGACAGGGGTGTCCCCCAAAACTGGCCTGAGCCCAGGGAACAGCCCCATCTGCACCCTGGAATTCATTGCTCGCTGCAGCAAATCGTGGCAGGTGAACAGCACTGGCACCATCATGTGGCCGCCGGGATCGGTGTGTGCTGGCAGCCAAAATCCGCGGTACAGCGAGGCTGGAGAGGACGGAGAGGCTCCTCCAGGGAGTCCTGCCGAAGAAGAGAGAGGAGCCCATGACAAGGACCAAGTCTGACACAGGCCAGCACGGTACAGACAGGGAATGCAAAGCTGATGCTGCAAGCACTAAGTCGAGAAACCAGAGTAGTGGGGCTGGAAGGGTCCTTGCAAGGCCACCATTCCTATCCTGTGACCGGCGGCAAAGAAACCCCCTTTCTGCAGTCAGCTCCCCCTTGCTGTCTTGGCCACTGGGAAGCCATACACAGGAGAAACCAAAGTCCTGCCTACCATGATTTAAAGCTCATGCCTCCCAGTCCTGCCCATCCTGGCTTTACAGAACAGGTTATTCATTTCTCCTCGCACCACCCTCCTATGTGTTTGAAGGCCAACAAACAGCATTTACTGAATCAACCCAAAGTGTCACTCAATGTGTCACCCCATATCCATGGCAAGACTGAATGCAAGCAAACACAGGAAAAGCTAGAAAATGTAAGGAGCAGGGAACACTCGTGTGCCACACTTACCCTGACAAATTAGATACGGGGAGAAAGCTGGGGGGGGCCAGACCCATGCCAGAGACCTTGCACAGGCTGAACTGAAATGGCTGTGGCAGAAAGAGTGGCCCCCGTGTAGCTCCAGGAAAGATTTGCTGCCAGAAGAGCCACTACCTGGTCCTTTGTGAAAAGGCAGCAGCATCTCTCCAGCCTGGAGACAGACAACACTGACAGGACCAAGCACCCAGTTCTGGAATTTTTCGCGCTGTTTTGGACCTTTTTTTTCCTGCCTACCTCAGACCTCCCCGAAGCAGATCTGATTCTCCCCCCGCCTCAGCTCAGCCACTGCCTGGTTGCTTCCCGCTCATGCTATCAAAATGGAAAAGAAAATAAAAGACAAAACCAGACCCAGATGCTGAAACAAAATTAACTAAAACTCTGAGTGAAGAGCACTTTTAACTCCCTCCTGCACCCACTGCCGTGTCCCGGCTGTGTGGTAGATGAGAGCACCTCATCCCCAGGAAATGCCAAACCCTGAACCCTGCTTCAGGAAAACAACCCCAACAACCCACGCCATATTTCCCACAGAATAGAAATCCGTCTCTTCCCAAATCGGTTTGAAACAGAATTAAACCACCCACAGCCTCAAAGTAGCAGCACTGAGCCGAGCCATGCTGAGGTAAACGGCAGCACTGGCCTAGGTAACAGCCGTGCGGCCCCCTGACCGAAATGGCGGTAGCTGGATTTTCTCTTTCAACTCATCCCAAAACAGCCCGAAAACACCGTTTGTCGGGAAGAAGATTTATTTTATTTTATTTCCCTTTAAATAACAGTTAAAGAGGCGCTCTGCGGCGGCGGCAGTCAGCTCGCCCGTGAAGCTGCGGGGCGGCGGCAGTCCGCCCTCCCGTGAGCCGGCGGGGCGGCGGCAGTCAGCCCGCCCTGAGGCGGCGGGGCCGGCCCTGTCAGCCCGCCCTGAGCCGGCGGGGCTGGGCCTGTCAGCCCGCCCTGAGGCGGCGGCGGCGGGCTGGCGGGGCCGCCGGGCCGCGGCATGGGGGACGACCTGGCGTCGGAGGGCGACAGCCGTGAGTGGGGGCGAGGCGGGGGCTGCCCCAGCGGGGCGGGGGGGGGATTTGTGTGGCGGGAGAGGGCGGGCGCGGCCCCGGCCTCTCCCGGGCCCGGGGGAGGCTGTGGGGGCAGGGCCGAGATGCTTTAAATAACAAGACGTTTAAAAATCCATTCAGAAACAAACTAGGTGTATTACCTGTGCGGGCATCGAGACTGCTTTTGCCTCAAAGCATCCTGTACCCCTAAGATGCTGCAAATAATGCCAGTACCCCCCGCTTCGGCGTTTTGGTCCCCTTTATCGACCAGTCCCTGGCCGTACTGGGTTGTCTTTGTGTCCTGCAGCCTCAGGTAGAGCCCAGCGGACAGTTTTAGTGCATTTCTTTGCATGCCTTTCATCTCCTTTGCTGCTTTTTTAAATTTCTTGCATAATAAGCTGCCTGTGAGTTGGTGCATTGCACTGAAGGTAAATCACTTAAATTGTTTTCCACACTGTTTAGGATAACTGAATTCATATGCAGTACTATAAGGTATGAAATACCCCAGAACCTGAGCGTGAAAGAGAAGGAAAAACCACTAAATATCTATTGAAATGCTGCTGTTGGACAGGTGCATGCCAAGACGAGGAGTGCATTTACATTTACAGGGCTAGCTTCGCATGTGTGAACACTAAGTAGGAAACTCAGACTGTCAAATTGTTTCCTGTGTGTTGCTGAGAATAAATAAACTGCGGCTTCTACAGCCTTAGCGACGCAAGGTTTGTTACTGTATCTGCACAGGTAGAGGAAAGAATAAATAAGCCAAGGGGCGGTTTGGCATCTCTTGACAATGATGCTTTGTGCGATCGTAAAATGTAAGAGCATCTGTCACCTGGAGAGCAGGGGCAGCAACATTTGCTTAACTGAAACATAGGATTTACTCCACTGAACAGAAATAAGCATTTGCAAGGAGGTAGTATGTGTGTAGCTGTTGGTGTTAATAATTAACGTAAAATCCACAGTTTTTTCCCAAATTCTGCTGATATTTCCTCTCAAATGAAGGGTCCATGCCATGTGGAAATGCAGTCCCGTTAACACACCGGACCAGATGAGAACAGGGTCTCAATATACTGTTCCTGCAGAAATCGGTGTCCAGATCCTACTGCCTTCATTGTAGCAGCAGGTCCAACGCTCTTGAATGATCCTGTCTGGTATTAAGATTTGTGTTATTCGTGTTTTTCTTGAGCTAAAGGTTTTTGTTTGAAGGTAAGAGGAACAGAAATTGGAGGATGAGGTTATACCTCTCCTGCCCTAAGAGTCCACAGTAGGGGTGTCTTTCTTCTGTGCCCTTCAGAGAGAAATGCGGTAGTGCTATTTAAACAGCAAATCTCCTGTTTATCTCCTCAGTGTGGTGGAATGGGAACAATAATGTGTTTTGATGCCTCTTGTATGGCACGTGGTTAGTGTCGAGTTGATATGTTGATACAAACTGAAGTTGCGTTGAGCCCCTGCTATCCTCAAACTGTGGCCTGAGATCTGCAGAAATGTAGAAGAGAGCAGAGGACCTGAGCCAGCTCTCCAGCGGGCTGTGACAGGCTGAGGGTCTGACTCAAGCACTTCTTGAAACAATTCCCCAAAAGCATTAGGGTGGAGACTGAGTCCAACAAAGACTGACACCAGCCTTGCCAAAAACCTTGAGAGCCTCCCTGTGGGGCTGCAGCAGGCTCAGAGTCACAGCCTTCTCTCGTTTCTTGGCAGGAAGGTTTGTTCGATCAAGGAGAAGATTGCTGGGGCAAGGCCCAGCATGGAGCGTAAACACCCTTAAATTGTGCCTAACTGTGCAGGACAAATACTGCTGGTTGTGGTAAATTATGTGCAGAACTGCCACGGTCTATTAAGGGATGCAACACTAATCACAGGCCAGGCTAGCAGTTTTGTGCTCCTTGGCTGATTCAGGTTGCCTGAAGGGGCACAGCAGGACCATGTGTAAACGCCTCCTTGTAGAGCAGGGGGATGTAAGTGGAGGGATGGGGGAAAGGGTCTGGGTCATCTGCCTGAGCCCTCACACTGGCACTGGGCCTCGGAGGATGCCAGACCTGATGGATCGAAAGGTTTTGGGGCTGGAGCAAGTCCATGCAAACACTGAATTAGAAGAGAAGCTAGTAGGACTGGAAGAACACTGATGTGGCACAGGGGTACTCGGAACGGGAGATCGTGGGAGAGGATGAATCCAGCAAGCATGCCAACGTCTGTAGGGCTGGGATTCTTGCTGGAAGAATCTTTCTGCAGTCATCCTTCCCTGAAGTCACCAGGGCCAGTGAGATGAAGGGGAGGTTTGCTGGGGCATGCTGCTCCATGCTCCCTGCCAGCACTGTTTTAAGGCCTGCTGTTCTGTCTCTGCTGCAGTGCTTCATTCAGAGAAGGAATTCCATGATGCGGCAAAGCGTAATGACACGGCCAGGATGGAGGAGCTCATCAGGAGAGGGGTCGACATCAAAGCCAAAACCAATGTAAGTCCTGGGTTTTTCCACCTCTAAGCTGCAGGAAGTGCTGAGGGTGTGTTTCAGAACTGCAGCTCCTTAACGCTACTCTCCTCAATTGGTTAAAGCTTTGAAATACACTGCCCAGTGCTAAATAGGGCCTGTAGCAACTGAGCAGTTTCACAAAACACTGGAACCCACAGCACTGTCATCCTGGCCAGACTGAAAAGTTGCAAGTGTTGAGGGAGGTGATAATTTATGGTTCCTCTTGGAACCGGTGTGCCAGATACACGTGGCTGGAGTGAAAGGCTTTGATTTTGCTATCTTTATATGCCAAGGCTGTGGGACTAACTCAGTTCCTGGTGCAGGTCTCCCCTTGTTGACGAGTAGGTTCCTGGAAATACAGGATTGCGCCCATCCCTACTGTTTCAATCTGTCCATCCATGGTCAGCGATATTTCTCATTCCTGTGCTGTTGTTATAGTCCGTAACTGCAGTTTCTGAGTAGAAGGTGACTAACAGAGGTCACTATCTGCCTGACAAGACAGCAAAGAGACAGAGGGCTATGTCCAAAGAAAACCCTGCACAGTGCGGGAAATTCTGGCTCTATGGATGGCAAAGGAGATTTTGGCCTTCAGGAAGGCTGGTGGATACACACGCACTCTGCATATCTCAGCCTTCCCTCTCTCCTTCCTTCCCTTCCAGACAGACCGGACTGCCCTGCACTGGGCCGCAGGAGCAGGGAACGTGGATGCTGTGCGACTGCTCCTGGATCATAATGTCCCAGTGGATGATGAAGACAGTGTATGAAGGCGAATCTGCCTTGTGTGTCCTGCAAATGTGTTCTGTGTTGGGGGAGCACCGGGGACTGGGTGCTGGGCTGGCAGTTACAGACCGCACCTTTAGCCTAGGTGGGTGGCACAAGGCATTGCAGTGCTTGGGAAGCTGTGGCTTCTCTGCTGAGGCAGGTGCAGTTGCCTGTCTGGAGCAAGCCTTGTTTTCAGATACGTCTGTGCTCTGTCTTTTGGCCTTTTCCTTGCATGCACAGTGACCGGGACGTAGGCTGGTAGAATCTGTGAAGTTTTCTGTATAGCATGGGGATGCTTGCCACCTTCTGGTTGTGTTGTTGAGGCTTGTGGGAAGACAGTGACAGCCAGCAAGTTCTCTCTCCCCCATAACAACCAGGCTAATACACACCATCGACTAGGAAGTGGCAGTCAAGAGGCAGGTCTCTGCTCAGCTGCTGTGACCATCTGTGGCAGGAATAATAGTAATTGGAGAAAGTGGGGCTAAAAAACCCCCAGAGAGAAGCAAAAATATTTGGGAAACTTCATGAAGCTAGAGGAACAGCTTCCCTCCAGGGTGGGGATGGTGGTGGCTGCAGTTTATCTGTAAGTATCTCTCTTCTCTTCCGCCCAGTTTGGAATGAATGCGCTTCTCCTGTCTGCCTGGTTTGGCCACCTCCGTGTCCTGCAGATCCTCATCAATGCTGGGGCCAAGATTAACTGTGTCAATAGGGTGAGAGAGTCTCCCTCCTACGTGGGTCTATCACACAGCTCCAGACAGTGACAGGGGGGAGAGAGAGAGGCTTACCTGTGAGCTAAGGTAATCGTGTGTGACAGCATCTGCTATGGGGACTGCCATCTGCACTTCTGCTTTATTCCTAAAACAGGTGTAATAATTGTAGCTATAGAGATGTACATGGCTTTCTCAGCTCATGTTTGTGCAGTGGTGATGTGGAAGGTGTTACAGAAATGGGAAATGGGTTTAGTGAATCAGCAGTCCATGTATTTTAAAATAGACCTTGGTTGGGAAAAGGGTCATTAATACTTCAGTCATAACTTGCTGTCTGCAGCACAAGCTAGTTTAGCCCTAGAGGTTCAGGGAGGCATGGAACAGGTCTTTGCTAACAGGAGCAGGTTGTTAAAAGGGACTGTCCTGCAGTCTTGGACTTGTTAAGTGAATGGTCCTTTATCTCCTCTCCAGAATGGTAGGAACCTGCTCCACTGTGCGGCTCAGAGGGGACACATCCAGGTGATGGAGTTCATCATGGAGGACCTGGAGGACATGTCTGTGGATACGACAGACAAGGTAGGAAGGCTCTTCACTGCTTTGTTTCACGAGGTCTGATCTTGCTCTGCTGAGCTTAGCAGGGATGTTTCCCTTGGTCTTGGGAAGAGAGTCAGAGTCAGATGCTACTCCTGGAGAACCAAGGTTATCCCACACAGGCTCTGGCCCTCCTGTGGAGGGGGGCTTAGGGATGATGAAGATTCTGGCTCTGATCAAGCTTCAGCAGCCAAGGCTTTCCAATGTAGCCTTTTGCAGAATGAATTCAGGAATTTCAGTGTCTTCTTGTGCAGCTGATGCTCCAGCTGATGTATTGTAGGTAAGCAATAACCCAGGGTAACCCTCTCCCAGCATGTTCCAGCATTAGCTGATCTGTTCCTGAAGACAGCGTAGGAGCACACACAGGAGCTGACGCACACTCTTTTCCATTCCCTGGCCTTCATGGTTCCTAGAGTGATCCCCACTCTGATGCTTGTGAGTTAAATGAGGCAACAAGAGATCTGCCTTTCCCCCTTTCCCCAAAAGGGGTTCTGACTCACTCGATAACTGGGATCTCAGATATTAATTCCATTTTTTTATCCTTAGTTGCTTTTAGTAACCTATTTATTATCCTTTTAGTAAACTATTTGTATGAAATAAACACTGAAAAGATCTATTCTCCAGTGTTTGGCTAGACCAAAGTGCTTGCAGTTGTTAGCCCCAGTGGGTAATTCCGTTCACCTTGTTTTGTTAGGGGCATCCTAAATGTAAAGCAGAATAAAAGTTAACAGCAGAATAAAAGATAACTATTTTTGAAGTCCAGCACTTTTTCCCCCTGTGGACTGGGTTCTCACCCAAGGCATTATTATATTGCTTGCAGCAGATGATCTAATCTTGTGCTTTCTGAGTCTTTCTTGGACTGTATTTCTTTCTGTTTCCTTTCAAAGATGGACAGGACAGCGTTTCACCTGGCTGCAGAGTATGGGCAGCTGGAGGTGGTGGAGTTCCTAATTCGACTGGGTTGTTCTCACAGTGCCAAAGACAAGGTATGGGCATAAAACCACACACAAGGGAGGTAAAGTTCAAGGATTAGAGGATGTGAAAGTCAGGGAACAGGATACCAAATGAGGCTCATGCAGGCAAGTTGTCAGCAGTTGTCACTATGCTTGTGGTATGCCAGGGCTTTTCTTCCCTATCCACTTGGAAACCATTTGCATCTCAGTCTGTGTTGGATTTCTCTCCAGCACTTTTCAGACAGGATACACAGCAATACAGGATACACACCTGGTGGACTGTGCTCCAGTTTAAGGTAGCTGGATTTCTTACCTCCCTGCTACACCCATTAGAAGACTGTTTCAGACTCCTACTGCTGGTTACAACCTCCTTTTCAGTCACACTGGATATACTCTGTGCAAAGTTGTGGTGTATGAACACTCAGTCCTGTGATGCATGTATATATGAAGTGATGTTTACTTTCAGGAAGAAAATACAGCGTTGCATTTAGCTGCTAAAAATGGACATCTCTCTGTGCTGCAGAAGATTATAGATGTTGGAGTGGACCTTGACGAAAAGGACTTAGTAAGTACATTTAAATGGAATTAAAACCACATCAGTTTCGCCCTTTCCCTCCCTAGAAATACTCTCCTGCCACAGTCATCAGGCTGAATAGTCAGTATTGACAGGAGAGGTTTAGAAAATAGCTGATTTTATCTAAAGCGTACGTGTGTAAACGCAGGTCACACTTGCAGAATATCAGTGAAAAGCAACATCCTTCTTGGACCAATATCCAATTCTAAAGTGTTGCCTTTTCTTCCTGCTGTATCTGCTGGCCTACCTTATCACTCCATTTAATCTCCCTTTTTCTCCCTGACCCTTGTACATTCAAGTGACTAAATGGTTATTGAGCGTGTTTTAAACTAAACTTCACTATGCTTTATAGTATTGACTTAGTCACTGAACATATGGACCTTCTGTTTGAGATCTCTCTTTGATAGACCTACTTTGGAAAATTATGTGGCTGAAACATAGTTAATGATTTAGATAGCAAATATTGGCTTAATAACGCTGTTTTATTTATTCCAGGGCACACTCCCAATTAAGTTTATCAGCATTTTTTTTAGTCTTATTTGGTTACTGTCTTTGAAAAGTGTATTTGATTGTGATTAAGATCTGAAAGAAAAGGGAAACCACCTTCTGCGGTAACTCTGGTAGCATTTGTCTTCCCCCAGATGAGCTGCCTTTTGTGCGAAGAGCAATAATAAAACCAGATAGGAATTCTGCTTGTTTCTTGTAAAGAAATTTCTGGGGGAAATCTCTCCCTCAGAAGGAAGAACCAGTGGTCGAGGGCCACAGGCTTCCAGTTCTGCCTATGGCTGTTTCTGGGCTACTCTAGGAAAATGGTTTGTCTTCATTGTCCACGTGAGATCCTTTTTTGTTTGCTAATGGGCTGAAGGGGAGAAAAGATGATGACCACGATGTCTGTCTTGTGGCCCATGGGCCAGCTGTTTCCAGTGGCATAAGGACAGAGCAGTACTCTGATACGTTGGTGGCAGATAATTGTGTCCTTTATTTTCCTAACGGTCACCCTGGCCCTCAGAATTGGTATTTTAACATGTCATGGATTCAGAAGACAGGGTAGAGGCTTGCTTATTCCGCTGATCTGTCTTGGCCTTGTCTACAGAAAAGCTGTTTGTCTCCTTTTTTGCCTTGTCCAGGAGGGACTTACAGCTCTGCACCTGGCTGCTGAAGGGGGTCACAGTGACTGTGTGAAGCTGCTCTTGGAAGCAGGTGCCGATGTCAATGCCCAAACCCAGGTGAGCTCTGTGGAGGTGATTCCATTTCCAGACACTACTTTGTGGATTTTTGCCCAGACCTGTGGCCTCCCAGGGATGGCTCCTGTTATCAGGTGAGGTCGTGTGGAGCCCAGCGCTTCAGAAACAGCAGAGGGAGTCCAGAGGAATGCACAAATGGCTTTGTACAAAGAGGCGGGTGAAGGTGTGCTGGGCCTGGTGTGGCTGTGGAGACAATCTCTACGAATTTGTCAGTATGGGGGCATGAGGCTCTTGCAGGAGGGAAGCAGGGAGATCTCTGTGGACAGTCTGTATGAACTGCAGCTTCTGAGAAGAAACCCTGACTAATACCCATCTCTTCTGATGTGCCTCTCAGAAGAAGATGAATTGCCTTCATTACGCAGCGCTGCATGGCTATGAGGAGATAGCCAGGATCCTCATGGATGCAGGAATCCACACAGACGCTGTTAATCATGTAAGTCCTGCTTAATGCTCTCATCACTTACAAAAAGGCAAAACCAGTTTGCGGAGCTGTTCAAGAGCACAAAGCAACTCTGCAAGGACCAGTGCTGCTGTGGGGTCTGTGCTTATGGGGCAGTATCCTCACTCCGCCCCCAGTCCAGGCTGGCAGCTGTCTTAGAATAAGACATGCTGGGCACTGCATGGTCCTTTCGGTGCCATGGGCTAAGCTTTTCCTAAGCAGAGGGTCTTTTTTCCACAGCAAAACGCATCAGCGACACACATTGCAGTACTGCAGAACTTCCCAGCCATGGTGAAGCTCTTCATCAACGCAGAGTGTGACCTTGACATTCCAGATAATGTAAGACTGCAGCTCCTGTTCTTTGTCTTTGAAATGTGAACCCATTTCATGGGGGATTTGATCACTTTGGGCACAGGATTAAAGAGGAGTGCTTTAAAATAGGGAAAACCTGGAAGTGCAACTTAGGAAACATGAAACCTGTGAAATGATTCTGAGTGTTGCAGTGAAGTAATCGCTTGGTGGCATTCAGCACATAGGCTATGCCATGTCCCTGGGACCTGTGCACAGAGACATTGCATAGTCAGACTCTCTCATCCCTGCTGGAAGCAGGGGGGAGAAATTTCAGCCTGGAAGATATTCTGCAAAATGTTTGGGGGGCTGAGAATGGGAGGCAAACCTGGAGGTAGCTGGTTGTCTCACCAAATTGTAATTTTGTGAATGAGGGGCTTTGCTAACAAATGTGTAACTTCTTTGTAATGTTTCGGTTAATGTTCATTCTTGTAGTGATGTTCTCTCCAGGTGACACCATAAGATTGCCACATTTTGTATTTGATTTTAGTTGTTTCCATTAAACAATCTCAAGGTGCATACAGTGTACAGTGCATACATATTAACCCGGCCCTGTGTCCCAGGAACAAAGAATTGGCAAAGGTCCTTTCCTCTCTTGGCCAAACTATCTGCCTACAGAAATTGTTTAAATAACAGGAAATAATATAGTCCTATAAGTGACCCTAGGGAGCTTTATTGAACTGAAGAGGTTCCTTCTTTAGACTGGAATATTATCAGGGAGGCTTCCTAGTGGTGGTGCTGGGACAGGGACAGACCAGTTCTGCTCAGCCTGAGGAACCCAACTCCATTTTGAGGCAGGAGGGTGTTTGGCCCTCAGTTTAAAAAGGGATAGAGGGGAAAGGAGAGCAGAGCTGACAGCGTTCTTACAGCGCTTCCTTTTGGTATTGTTCTGTCCTATCCTTCCAGACTCACGCTTGTCCTTCTCTGAAATTTAGTCCTTTCACCCTCCTTCTGCAGAGGCAGCAGACCTCACTCCATATCGCTGCGGAGCATGGCAGGCAGGACATTGCCGAGTTGATTCTCATTGCAGGAGTTAATCTGAAGCTAACAGACAAGGTAAATGTCTCCATGGGTTGAACAGATTATGTGGGGGTATGGAGGGAAAATATGGATGGTCTTTGCCACTGTTTTTCATAATTTTCAAGGAAGGCTAGTAATAATATTAAATCTGGATATTTCCAGGGATAAGGCCTGGAAACACTGCTGAGTAGGTTATTTTGATGTGTTTTCCAGGAAAGAAGTGAATGGTTCTTAGGAAGGTAGAAAACAGTTCACACAATGAGCAAACTTTTTCTTCTCAGAGTTGTTCTAGTTCCTTCTACTTCTACTTGTGCTATCATGCACATTAATATCAAACATCTTCTTGAATAATGATAACTAATATACCTCAAGCACACATGTTTTAATAGGTTAAAAGTATGTGGTTGGAATAGATCTGGCACTGGTGTCCAGGGCTTTTGCTCTCAAATTAAATCAACGAAAGGAATTCCAGAGGAATCAGGCAACTTGCATGCAGCCTGAAAGCGTGGTGTGCGCTCAGAAAATGCTGAAGGGGGCTTGGGGAGGGATTAAAATAATGTCTGCCATTCGCAGTGAGTTAAAGCACATACAGACTCGAAGCCACCTGGCTGAAACGGCCTTCAGCTGCAGTGAGTGTTTGCCACCTTCCAGCAGTTTGTGGAACCACAGTGAGACTCAGCGCAGGGAACACATTCACACTTTTCTGTGTGAAACTGGGTTTCTGCTCACATCTGAGGCTAGAACCATTCTCACTGGTGTGCCTGATGGCTGGGCTGCCTCGCTTTCCTTCATGCAACTTTCACATCTTGTTCCTTTCTGCTATACGCTTTTAGACACAAATACAAATCCCCCCCATGCCCAATCCAAAATCATGTTCATGTAAGGAGCGTAGTTACATATTCATAGTCCCATCAGCCTGTGCTTCTCCTAGGAGGCCGTTTCTAATCATGCATATGTGGAGCCTATAAAATTAAGGAGGTTGTATAAATCACTTCAGTTTCATGTGTCAGCAAACCTGCTGTGCAAAAGGCTGTAAAATGCCTTGGATTGTACTGCTGAGCTGGTCCTTTGACAGCTGCACCCATATTGCTGAGAGCCTGAAAGCACCCTGCCATCCACTGTGGGTTATGGGATGCATTCCTAAGCACTCCTGCCAAACGGGCAGATCCCCTGGGGCAACAGAGGAGATGCTGCAGAGCCTAGAAAATGACTCCCCATGCCCTGCACGCAGTAGCTCGAAGCTAGCTCACATTCGAGGTGTTTACAGGTGGAGAATAGGGGCCCTTCATCCCGGCTGGGTGCGTTGCTCAATAGGCCATGCTGCCTGCTACTACAGACTGCCGGGTGGACATGGAGGTTGTACCTCCTAAGCGTGCAAGGTCTTTTCCAGCTCATTTTTCCCCTTCTAATTGCAGCAAGGGAAAACATCTCTGGATGTCGCCGCCCGAGGCAATCACATCAACTTGGTGGACATGATTATCAAAGCCGATCGGTTTTACAAATGGGAAAAGGTGAGTAGCTTACACCACCATCCCCTGCGTTTTCCAGGGCAGATATAACTTTATCCTCTCCATTGAGACTCCACATTACCAGCTGTCAAAAGGAAAAGAAATACAGGACATCCTGTGACAGCCTGACCTCTACTTTCATCACCTTACTTAAGAAAAACAAGAGTCCTCACCATGCCAACAACATCTACTTAAGGCTTCCTTTATTTAAAAAAGCCTCTGTTATTAAAAACCCCAGGCTGCGCTGAAGGGAACAGGGGTTTTCAAAGATTCTTTGGCAGCTGTTCCCAACGCCCTGTAGAAGGGAGTTGGGGTAGCTTAGTTCCTTTTTCCAGAAGGAGAAACTGAAGGAGCAGGAGAATGCTTGGCCCAAGGTCACCAAATGGGAGGTGGGGAGTTTTTCAACAGTGGAAGGGAGACACCTCTTGTGAGCAGAGTAATCAGTTCTTGTCGGAGTCATACAACCGACTTCCCTCTCAAACTTCGCCACAGCCGGGGCTGTTCCTCCTGCATTTCCCAGTGTGGCCCAGCAGTCTCTCTCCTCCCATGGCCCCATGTGCAAGGCACAGCTGCTCAGCCCCAGTCCCCCATCTGAAACCCTGCCTACCCCAAGCCTGTCCCCAAACCAATCTGAGCAGAGAGCGTGCTGATAGTACAGTCAAACACCACATCCCTTGCGTCTTTGTAAGACTTTGGGCATCCTCCCATACCAGGAAAGACAGTGCTCTAGCGGGGAAAGGAAAGGAGGGCGTACGCCTGTTGCTCAGGTGTGGCTTCAGGAGTAATGCTGTATATATCAGGCCCTTGCATGGGCTTCCCGGGCAGCCCTAGGGAAAGTCATTTAGCCTCTTTGCAGTCTGGCATGTAAACGGGGATGAGCAGCTACGCCTGTGTTGCAGGGGAGCGAGGAGATTTAATTAAATGATTCCGCATACAAGCCCCAGATAAAAGGCACTGTAGAAATGTAAATTGCGATCCGCATGGGCTTCCACAGCAAAGCTGCTATTAACAGTGTTTGTTAACATGCACGATTAGAACAGAGCGAAACAAGAGAATAAAGAGAATAAAATAAATGTGCTGTGCCAGAATGAGCTCACAGCGACCCGCAGAGCTGAGGACGTGGGAGGCTGCAGAATGACAGGTACATCTGCAGCATCCCGACTGAAACCCCTGTTCTGGCTTTGCAGGACAATCTGAACAGCGACTCCGACTCCTGGGTGGCAAAGCACTTGACCTTTAAGCAAGATCACAGGCTGGAAACACAGCACATTCGCTCAGTAATGTGGAGATTAGCTACTAAGTACCTCAAACCTGGTGAATGGAAGAAGCTGGCACATTACTGGAAATTCACTGATGCCCACATTAGGGCCATTGAGCAACAATGGACAGGTATAAAACACTGCCCAGATGTTTTCCTTCCTTCACTTAGACTGTTTCTAGGAGATAAGTCTGCAGTAATAGCAAAGCATGAAGAAAACCAGCTGGCTTATTTGAAACAACCAAAAGATTAGGTTCAAAATCCTGTATTTAATTAATGTGGAGGTATCTACATGCTGGAATTTGGCTAGGAGTAAAACACACAAGCATGGGGTTAGTGGTCCACTGCTCACGGCTTTTGAGGTACTGCCAGACCTGTTAGTCCTTGCTACAGGAATTAAATAAAAAATTCTTGTTCTCTAGGTCAGAAGAAACTTGCTGGTTTTATTTTCTGTCTTTTAAGGAGCTGAACCAAGGAGGCAGTAAAGTCCCATTTAGAATTTAAGGGATATATTAGCAGAAGCAGGTTCCGAGTTTCAGAAACAGATCCCCACTGGTTTGGTTACTGTAAGGACTCCTGTAGTTTGCACGACGCGAGCAAGGGGCTAAGCTGTCCTCTGAAGGCAGAAATTCTGTATTGCCATGAAAGGTTGTCTGACAAGCCCAAGCTCATTCATGGCCCACTCCGTTAGGTATAACATTATCTAGCAATCACACCACAACTAGGAATTAAGCTAAACTGTACTTTAGAGCATCCTATTAAATCCAGAGAGGAGAGCGGGATGTCCAGACCCACCAGTTCAGAAATCCACTCTGGTCAGGGCTGTGCACGGTGAAGTGCAGCATTTCAGTTGTGGTTTGACCTTGCCAGGCACTAAAAGCTACAGGGAGCATGGCCACAGAATGTTGCTTATCTGGCTCCATGGCGCGATCACGGCAGGAGAAAATCCAATCAAGGGATTGTACGAAGGCCTTGTGGGGATCGGAAGAAGAGATTTAGCAGGTAATACTTCTGTCTTCCTTCAAATAACTCACACTGAGCACTACTTAAATTCTGTGGTCACACAACGTACACAGAGGAAAACTTAAGCGAAGCCAATTCACACAAGCTGGAAGCCACCCTGCCCTGCCCCCTTGCTACCGTTACATGTCATTTCTTTCTCTTCCTTTTGCTTTGATAAATTAACACATCCTGCCACGGCTTTATCCTTTCTGTTCTCTTTTCTTTTACAGAAAGCATTCGGAAAAAAGCAAATGCAGACTCTGCCTCTCCACGGAAGTGCATAGCAATGTAACACCAGGAGGGCACTAGCGGTTCCTTCCACTGATGCATCCTCAGCTCCTCTGAGAGCGACAGGAGGAACACTTGCTCTGCTGCTGGTCAGAAGGCAGCAACTTAAGGGCTTCTTGTCATAAAAAACTGGCGTGGCTGCTGCTTCCTTCTTGGTGTGAAATGACGAGGGGATCAGCAAACGCTAATGCTCTAGAATGCCTCTTCATGCAGAGGGGCGATTTTTATCAGCTGTTGCCTATGGTCTGGGTGCTGTACTAAGAGTTCCGTGAGTGAGCCTCACTTGTCAGACTGTGAGTATCAGGAAATACAACACTATTTTAACTTGTTTTCATCACCCTTTTGTATATAAATTTTTAATTGTCAATTTTTAAGTTATTGAGGGAAAAGGCTTTGTTTTCGGAAATGTTCGTTACTTACCTTTTTGGGGGGAGAGAGTGTCTATCACTTGTGTCTCAGCTGTGTTCATAACTTCCCTGTTAGGGTGGGATTTTAAGAAGAGAAGTCAAGGCTACCCCTTGGTCCTTTTGGAACCTTAAGGGTTGTGATCTTTGTTTCAACTCTTCACAAAAAGTTTCAGAGAAGAACATTAACAGAGCCTGTTTATAAATGTACATTAACATACAGATACTGTTTATAAGTCAAATAGGTAACTCCTTTAATCCCTAGGTTACAGCTTGAAAAGTGCAAGATAAGAATGGTCATGGGTTATCTACACAGTCTCTGACAAGGACATACCAATTTGTCATGTAATACTTCATATTTGTTTTCTTACAGTGTTTCAAGGGGAAAATAATGTCTGTATTTCAGTAAATCCAGATTTTACCCATAAATTTGCAAGTTATGTCTCAGTCATTCTTTATTAAAAAAATACTACATAATTCTTAGAGGTGAATTCAAGCAGAAGGTGCTGGTTTTCTTAATTCCGAGGTGTCTGTAGAGGCAAACCAGGACTGCGGTAAGCTACACTGCTCTTCTCCTGTAGTCAAAACAAGAGACACTTGCTGAAATTGAAGTTTTATTGAAAACCATTTTTAAACAGCAAGAAAGTTAAAAATTCAAATGCTTTATTTCAAATAGAAACTAACTTACAACACAACATATGAAGCAAATAAGTGATGGCAACATTGGCACTTAAACATCTTTTAAACCAAATATTCAACAAAAATATATGTCAGCTTATAAGTACACAATCTGCATGTGGCAATATATACAGCTGAGTGAAAAATATAAAAAGAAATATTGTTCTGCCTAAGAACATGATAGTGAAGACTTTGGTAGCAAAAATGTCTTTGTTTTTAAAACTGTAGTCTTCAAAGATGCTTCCTTGAATTCAAAGACTAAAAATTAAACAGATCGATCCCATGATACTGCTGGAGGCTACTGTCCGCGGGTAGTTCACTGACTATTGATCCTGTAGGAATCACACAGTGATAATCGGCTAACGCAAGGAAAAAGGCAGAGTGGGAACGGTTGATTGTACACAGGAAGACCACCAAACCGATTCCTCATTTTCACCAGCACTCCAAAACCTACTGCTCTTCTTGCTCATTGCTGGTGTGAAGACTGATCTTTTGGACTTCCAGCTCTTCTGCACTGACCATGGAGGGATCGATGGCTGCGTAACGGGTACCATGGAACTGCAGTAAATGGATCTGTTGGACACAGAAAAAAACACTGAAACAGGTGTAGAAGCACAAGGGTTTGGTAAAAGGAAACATTCCTGCTGAGTAATTTTTGTGAGGATGAAATAATGGCTCTGGAGTACAGGAGTTCAGAGAGAAGACAGAGGAAACAGGCAGACAAACCCCCAGACCCAGCCCTCCATGAATGTGGCTGCTCCCAGCCCTTGCCCTTCTGTATCGGTGATCTGGGAGCCAGAGCAAACAGAGCTCAGGCAGGTTGAGAAACAAAAGCAAGCACGGGAGAGGAGTCTCCTAATGCTGTTTCAGCTGTACGCATTAGTGGATCGGGTTGGAATGCAGAGACTCACTTGAATATATAGGTTGACCTCAGCACTCCTGCAGAGATACGGGAAGTTGCCTCCTGTTTTGAGATGAGCTCTTCTGGCATTAGGATAAAGCTTATACATTTCTTCTTTTGCTTCAGTCGAAAGCGCACTTTGGTCAAACACCTACGTAACAAGGCACAGCAGTTAGTTCTGAATCGAATCAGATTTTGCTTATTAAGTCAGACTGGATATATGCTGCTCCTAGAAGCAATTCTCAGCTTCTCTGTGGAACAGCGTTAATGAAACAGAAAACAAGCAAACATGTTTGGCATTGAGAGCTAGAAAGCTAACACTGATATGTAAACCCATGTCTGTGTTATTGCACAGAATATCCAGGTCATAATTTAACACAGAAGAGTCACGGTGCTGCCCAGTCAGCAGAAGGCTTATCTAAATATGAAGTTAGATGCTGCAAATATTTATTAAGTTGCTAACAGAATATCCAGGCACCACCTGCCAAGGGCAGGAAACTGTTTAAAAAAAAAGAAGGATTACATGGAGATTAACTTACATCCATAATGGTTACAGGGATGTCTCGAATTTTATGAGGTTCTACATAGGAGTTCTGGCAGTTGAGGGTAAGTCTGGAAGCGAGCTCGCTCTGGCCCAGACTCTCCAGCTTTCAGTAGAGAGAAACACTGGTTAACAACGTATTTCACTGCAGGAAGTTAATGCAATATTAACAATACAGCCAAAGAGAAGTTAGTTTTAAAGGGAAACATGACTGCACTTCAGATGAAGATTACAGTTCCAATTTAGTATCTCTCTGCACGAGACAAATGCTTAAAACATGTTCCATTAGTTGCTCCTGCCTCCAGAGCATGGCCTACAGACGTATCCCAGCACTTCCTCCTCTTCCACCCCACTGTCTTCACTACTTCTCTTCTGATCTACATAAATAAACAGGACTGTAAGGCAGACGGTCACAGCATCAGTTAAATTGCTGAGGTTGTGACAGTCAACACCTAGGATCCATTCCTTAATCCTCCCTTCTGGGTAAGTAAATGCAGAAAGGAGCAGAAATACCTACAACCTCCTGCTCAGTAAATCTTCTACAGAGATTGACATCACAGCCACCAGATTACACAGCTACCTACCCTGTCCACCATGAAATCAATCCCATCAGCCATTTCAGGATCTAGAGGACCAGATGCAAAATTCCCAAGGACAATTTTTTTCAGCATAAACGCAGGCATCAGCCAAAAGCTAAAATAGAAACAAGATGTAACAATCTTCAAGCAGCCAGGACTCCAACATTAAGATGCTTTGTTGTAAGCGCTCCCTTCCCTTGCACAGACTTTCTGCTCTACCTTCAAATGAAATCCTGAAGAAGCTTCAAGAGCACAGAGATGGAAAACCTCGCAGCTAGGTACTTGAAATGCTCTGGGAAGCTGTTAGTCTTACATTGCAAGAGTGTATTTTAAACATAGTGAATAACACTTTTCTGACTCTAAATGGTTTTGCTAGAAAACAGGCCGAGTTCTTAAATCTGACCACATGTCCACAGAGGATCACAGGATGACTTGTCTGTCAAATTCCACACTCCCAAATGTGACAATTCCCATTTTCCTTGTGGCGTGGCTTTAAAAGTCACAAGTATTCCATCCCACATCTCCCTCACCCAGGCTGGAAACAGCTTAGACACATATCCAGATCAGTGTGACATTTCACTGCAAAAAAATTAATGCTATGCATCTGATCGCTTGTCTCAGTCTTCCTTACCTGTTTGCTGTCCATGTCTGATTGAAGATAGAAGTGTCACTAAAGGCATTACACAGGATGAGAGATTGAACTCTGGGAGATTTGTGTGTGTATTCAGCAAATTTTTGAGCCAGAAAGCCTCCCAGAGAAGCTCCAAAAAGGTGAACCTAATTCAAGGGGAAAAAAAACCCCAAAAAACATTTCACAAGTGTAAGATGATCTAAGTGACCTCTAAGCACATTTCATTACAAAAATAAGTCATTCAAGTTTTACCCTGTCCTCATAATGCATTTTTTAAAAGAAACAAACTCTTCTATTCAGCTTCTGGTTTTATGCACGATATGAATGTGATAACTACTGAAAAAAGGAAGTGTTCCACATCACAGTTCAAATTTCTGTTTGCTCATCAAGATTAAGAAAAAAGCAAACATTTTACTTTGTCTTCAATAGCTGTTCCAATCCAAGATACTTTATTGTGGTATTCTGTTCTACATGAGTTAGGAAGGATAACTTCCACAGGAACTCCTGAAAAAACAGTTAACCAATACAATTTAATAGGCCTAGAACAGCAGTTGACTTTAGGCCAAGTATGACAATCTTCAAGGGTATTCACCCTCAAAAATAAACTTGTTTCAAAAGTAAATAAAGAGGCTGTGTTGCAATTTTATAGGCTACGTTTGTGTCATACTTTATACACTTGCTCTTAAATGAGACTCTTTCAAACATTAGGTGTTTATGCAGCGATACATCCATTTTCCCACCTCTGAGCACTCACTTTATCCAGCTGAAGGTGGTCTAACAGTTTTCTGAATCCATCACAGAACTCAAGGTGATCCCAGTACACCGGATACTGCAACTAAAATAATATGAAATTAGAAAAAGCTGGTTCTCTGATCAGTACCTGTCAGCTGTCCACTTGAAAGTCATACCAATTCTCACATTAAAGGTTTCAAAATAGCAACCTGCCTCTCCTGTACAACGAGGCTCAAGCTCCTCAGCAAGGTCCCTACAGCCAGAGAGTGTGAACACCTCCCCCTCGCTTGCACAAAAATACACAGCAAAGCACCGCAGAGCAAGTTTGTTGGGGAAAGTGCAGCATTGCTTCATTCTGTAATCAGTGGGAGGAAAGGCTGGAATGATTCTTCAGCAATTTTGTAGCACGTAAAGTTGGCAGGTACAGAAATCATTAACTGCTGCAAGAGATACAGCAGTACTCCTAAAGCCATACTGTTTAGCAGAAATATTGTTGTACAAATCAATCGTTTCAGTTCAGCTCGGGAGCCGAGAAGCCACAAAAGAGCATGCTGTTAGGATTTTGAGGAGTGACTTGGCATTTGCAGCTATGCAGGCTAAGAACCAGGTTAGCCACCTCCCTACATGGAAACCCTGAACTAACCCATACGCTTGCCTCATGGCTAACAAAGATCCAGCTGGAGGCAAAGACGACCGGTGTCCCGAGCACACAAGGGAGGAGACAGACCGAGAAGTTGATAACCTGTATGCACAAGGCTTTGGGTAAACGCTGCCATAAACATACAGCAGGTTTCAGCCTGGATCTGCATGCTACATACTCTGGAGTACAACTTAGAATCAGTTTTTTGTGGATTCTCCTTAGTCAGTGCTAAGAAGCTCATCTTCATTATCCAACCTCTGACTACAGCAACAAGCACAAGTACGCTAACTTTGACACAGGACTGAGAATACTCACAGCGATAACTCTGTAGCCCCATCCGGTCAGCGCCAAAATTTGCTGGAAAAACACATCTGCCGTTCCACTTACAGGAGGGAGAAATATGAGTGGGCACCGAATGCTTCTAGGTCCTGCATCATACAGCGACCAGACTTTACTGTCGTCATCGTCTACTATTATCTGGAAAAAGAGAGGCACGGGGGGAGAAGAAACACAAGACAAATGAGGTTCTTCAGCCACCTTCCAGCATTGCTTCTACAAAATTTCTGTCATCTAGTAAATATTATAATACTCAAGACCATCTTTTACTCTTCTTCACAATAGCTTTCTTCTCTAAGGCTGTTTACTAACTGGAATGACAATGTTTGTGTGAATACTGCTGGAAACAGAACTGCGGCCATGCACTGTCAGACCAAATGCTTTGTGTGTCCTGACATAAGCTGGATAACGAATGCCACACTGCACAGAGTCAGCAGCAGCACAATACGTGGTGTCTTATGGGAGCTCATCGTTCTGCAGACAACTGGAGAACAGTGCAAGTGCTGAAAGTAGTGAATTATGTTGGTTTTACAGTGATGTACTGCACTTCAGAAATTACACCCAGAAAAAAAATCTCTTCCTTTCTGAGGAAGTGCTGTTAACTACAGCTTGCAATGCTTTGCTCTGGGTTTCAACTCAGAGGGCCTTAGTCAGAATGATGGTACATCTGGATCTGAAAATGCATACAGATATAAATCACAGGAACAGCAAGACTGTGCCCCAAACGATCAGGTTTACGCAATATTCCACATGCAGAAAAATATGCTTGGGAAAGGAGCCACCATGCCATGGCCCAGGGGAGCCCCAGGAGGTCAGTTCAAGGTACGAGAGCAACAGCCGTAGGCTGGAAGAGTCAGCACTGCCCCAGGGAGCAGCTTTTTAAACATCTGCATTTGCATTCACTGGACAAATGATGTTACAGGTCAGGATACATGCAAGCCTACTGAATTAAGCAGCTAACACCACAAATTATTGATCTGAAACAGTTACAGCCGGCTGCCAGAAACAGAGATGCACACAACTCCCAAAGCAGCACAGCAAAGCTGATCTGGAAAGAAAAACACGTCCATCATCTGGCAGCATCTTGGGAGCATCTGGAGTGCCTAGGACACACGGCTGGCTGAAGCAGATTATTCACACGCGAGCTGCTATCCTTAATGAGCAGTTTTGCATACAGTGACCATCTCGGGGCAGAAGTTAGAAGTCCTAGCACAATTAGTATCTTTAAAGGCATAGGAATTAGATAAAGGTCATCTTTTCTAGCAATGCTGGAGCCTCACTTGTTTTTACAGGGCCTGTTCTACCAGCAAACTGTTGTGTATATTTAGGATGCCCTTTCAACCCTCTACAACCCAGCAAAAGGTGCAGCTCATACCAGATCAACAAGCACAAACCCCTGGGGAAGCTAAAGCCTGCGTCACACAGCAGGAATTCATCTCCTCTGTATCAAGATTTTATAGCTTTTTGAATAGCAATATACAAGCACAATTTGCTTTTCCATCACCGCAGTTAAGCTTCTCAGGGAATCAGAGGAGAACAGCGTATCACAAATCAGATTTGCTTGACTAACAAATCTGCCTGTAATAAAGCCAGTATTTCAGGCTCTGGGAGCATGTGAGAATCACATGATACTATTGTTTTGTAAAGTCTTTACAAAAAAAGAAAAGAAAGATTGCATACCAGAGCTTCCAGACCACTGAAACTATTTAAAAACAAACCTTGTACAAAAGCCCTCCCAAGCCCCCCAAAAACAACCCTTTGCACACAACGAGAGCTCCAGGTCTTGCCGTTCTCAGCTGTTATTCCATCAGTAACGTTGGATCCGTTCGGGGTAGCTGTTAGTGGCTACTACAAAGTTTACCTTTAGGAATATTCCCAAAGGTGAAGCATATTCCTTGAAATCAGAAAAACAAAGTTATTTCATGTGAAGGGAACTGAAGCCGAGAGATAACGTTTCTTTTCTCAAGCCCAGGCGATGAATCAATGGGTTTAGACAATTGTTCTATTTGATTTCTAGCCACATATTGGATAGTTTAACTTCAGCTCCCAAACAAGGCGAAGCACCGCGTAGGCAGACAGCAGAGTGGTTAACTGCCGATTTGGTAGGTCACCAGCCTTTTTCTTGTTCTGGTCAATCAATGAAGATCACCTACAGTTTACATAAAGGGTAAAATCTGCACTGTATTGAAACAAGGGGGAGAACTTCCCCCTTGAGTTTAGCAGAGCCAGGGTGTCCTCTGCTGAAGACTTGTGAAGGACTCATCTAAGACAGCAAGCAGAGTATGCAAATGGAGGCTCATGGGCAAAGCTGAAGACTTAGTTTAAAAATGTTGTTTTCTGTGCTGTACTTCCCATATCTGACAAGAGCAGGAAGGGCGACAGAGCTGTGCATTTCCTGCTCCTGTCAGGAAGAACATCTCAGCCCGTTTTCAAACAAACAGCTCTGGCTCTGCTTCCTCAGGTCAATCTGGCAGCAGTAATGCATGCTTACCAGCAGTAACGATGGTTAGTCATTCCTCCCTCCATACGGCATGTGCTTTGCCTGTACCTTTGGGGGGATAATGCAAGCAAATGTATCCCTGAAGACTGCTTCAGAGATTAATTACATCTTCAAATTGTGCTTTTTTTTCTTCTCTCTCCAGAAACCAGGACTAGTTTATTTCTACCTTCTTCATACCCCACGCTCGCCATTGTGGCATCACTGTACTTTTGAGTAGACCGAGTCACTCAAGAGGGTAAGGTATTCCCTAGTCTGAAGGTCACCAGGTCACCAGCAGCTTCAGTTTACACATGTCCCCGTTTATGAAATCCTGAGTAGTCAGCAGCAGCTGAAGGCAGTGGCCCCCAGCAGTGAGCTGCAGTGTCACACAGTCCCCGCAGCAGCAGCAATGCATTCCGTTGTAACCACAACCTGCGGCTCCTTTCGTTTACTGTACTGCATCCCATAAAGCAGCGCCTCAGAGCACTCACATGTCTTTCTGCTGAAATACTGCATCCCAGCATTGCTGACCCGGTGAGGCATTGCCTGCAGGCAACAGCATGGCACAAACAGACCCAGCAGGTCTGGTACTGGCCAGAAACAGAAAGAAGCTGGGCAGTCAGAGCGCAGACAGAGCACGCATAGTCAACAACAAGGAATCCTTCTTGTTTACTGAAGGCACAAACTGGCAAAAATGAATGAGAAACCCCAAACGGAAAATCCTACAGCCCTTCCATAAAGGTAATTTTTCTTATAGAAAGCTACACACCACTCAGTGGAAATAATGCTAGGCACATTTAAGTGTCGTTCCTTGGGTTTGGGGACACAGTCCCTTTCAAGTGGCCCAACTGCAACCAACTTGCTGTTGAAAAAGGTAATGCTGCGCTTGCTTCTGCTGCCAGCACCATCCCCATGTTCCTGCAGCCCGCACAGCCATCCAGATTAGGGAACTGAACCAGCTGGAAGTCAGCACAAAAACAAGCTATAAAACACCCCTAAGTGAGACAGGTCACTGACTCTGCTCAGCTTGTATGGTTACATGAGTGACTGTGCTTGCAAGAGCAGCAGGCTGGGGTATAAAGACAAGGTTGTCCTTCAGTCCGGCAGGAGTCTGGGCTGCTGCTGCAGGTTAGTCTGTAACCACAGCCCCAGCAAGCCTTATCTGCAAAGGTATGTGTGAGAGCTAGTGCAGGTCAGGAGCTACATACTAATACTGCACTCCATGCCCACTGCTGCTCAGCACGTAGAGAGCAGAAGCTGGAGCACTGCACACCTCAAACACTCTCCTGTGGGTCAGTGAAAGGAAGCGGAGAAATCCAAGCAAGAGGAGAGAGTGGCTGGACAGCGTGATTAAGCAGAAGATATCTAAAGGACATGCAGCAGAAGAAACCATTTGGTTTTTTCCACGGTGGTTAAGGCATCTTTCCACTCTCAGGAACCATGCGTGCAGCCCGACTGCCAAGAAGTTGCCTTCAGATGCTCTGCTTCAGCCTGAGGCCGATGAGCAGGAATGGCAGCGGTGGCTCTGGCAGCACAGCTGCCCTGCCTTGGTGCAGTGCAGTGCACGCAGGCAGCACTGTGAGAGGCCATGCACGTGGTCCCCAGCACGCTCTATTTCCCTGGAGTCTCCTCCTCAGGCATGGCTGGCATCAGGATGCCAGGTACTGCTTGCTGTGGCTCACAACTGCGAGCCTCTGCTCCTCACCACCACATGAGGAAGTGACCTCTGAGAAGCACATGAAAATTAAGAGCATGCTTCCACGCACTCATGTGACATGTAGGACAACAGTTCAGGAGATAAGCCAGGTCACTAGCACAGCCACAACTGTTCTGTATTAACCAAACAGCTTGGTCTCCCCCACCACAAAGCAAGTGGAGGCATTTCACCCACAAGTCAATTACAGCTGTACATACCTTTTTAAGAGGAACTGTGCTTCTGAACCAGTTATAGTCAGGAGAGACTTTAATCTCTCCCATGATGTTTAGAAAAAACTCAGTTTAGGTCAGCCTGAAAAAAAGAGAGACAAAGTTAGAAATCAATACAACAGCTTTACTGTAGGCAGGACTGAAAAGCTGTGCTGTGTACATAATGCATTTGCAGGGTGAGTTTGCTCTTATCAGTTGATTGTACTCCCTCTGACTCTCACCAAGTTTACTTATCCTCAGTTTTCTACTTTACTTATCCACAAACCATTTCATTACTCTCCCAAGAGGCAGTCACCTGGCTGCCTTACTGTACCAGCCTAATTATGAAAGGATGATGCTTTTGTAACAACATTCCCATGTAACAGTTGTAGAGAAAGACAACTGTGTTGCAGGCTGTAAGTGGCTTAAAAAGCTAACGCATGTTTTCTGTTTGTTTTTAATTTATAAAGCACTCCAAATTTATATTTAATAAATATTTATACAATTCACTCAGCAGTTCAGACAATAGACTTACATTATTTCATGAACCTACTGCCTAAGTATTCAGACCACGTTCTTCCATCTCAGTATAACTGACCCAAAGGAGTCCCAAAGCACATCAGAACATCAGCTGATCTGAGGCTTAATTTACAGAAGAGCCCTGAAGTTTTAATTCTACCCACACTAAGCTGACTCTTATCAGGAGTTACCAGCAAAGATATCTTTGAAGCACACCAATTAATATGGAACAAATTGATTCAGAGTTGGGTCCACACAGGAATGCCACTAATTCACTCTGAAGTCAGAATGTCTTAAAATACTCCCATTAATTTGTAACAAACTCTTAGGTAACTTCTAGATTTAACTTTTCTTAAAGCAGTGAGAGACCATTAGCTTCTATTTATACAACAGATGGTATCAAACAGTTTTGAAGCTTGCAGACTCAATAGCTTTACACCGAAAGCCAACTGCCTCAGGAGATTATTTTCATGCATTCACCCACAGCACTGAGCATAAAAAAACCAAAGCAACTTTTGCTCTTGTTACTTAACAGTTGCCAAGTATAAATCAATAGGTTTTGTTTCTTAATTCTTCATAAAATAAGACCTTGGTATGTTCTGTGAGTCACTCCAATTCTTTTCTCCCTGCAGAAAAGCTGCCGGTGTGCAGGTTTAACTAGCTTATTGGGTTACAGCTGGATTAACAGTTATTCACAATTTCCTCATCTTTCAGTCTTCATTTGCTATTTTTCAAGTACAGAAAACACAAATTTTAGAAGGGAAAGTACTTTCTAAATTGCAAGACAACACACATCTTCCACAGAGCAGGCGATACACCTTTCATGTCTAACGAGGGTGTCAGAGGTAGGAAATTCAGCTGCGTGGCCATTGTTTCAATTTTGCATGGCTCCGTTTTGGTGCTTGCATCAACTATTCTTCTCTTTGTCATAGTCTGGCAGCAGGTAGAATTACAGCAGAGGTAAACGTCTATTCCAACAACACGCAAAGCAGAGCAGGCACAAAGATGCATTACTGAACTAAGGGGGACAGCTGGTCATGAGAGAAAGGAAACAGCAGTTCAGACTACTAATTCCTTTCCGTAACCACACATCAACTGGTTTTCAAAAAGCTATTCAGCAAGTGATGGCGTGACTAAATTATGGCAGAAATAAAATACAGCAAATGCCTTAAAACAACATGTTCTCTGTGAGTATTGTATTACAGCAGGGCCAAGAAACACAAGTCATGGTCAGGGCCTCATTACGCTAGGCACTGCGCGAAGACAGAGGCACAGGAGAGGAAGACTTTCTGCTAATAATTCTGGTTGCCATAAAGGGTTGGCAATCTTTTCCTGCTGTGATCACCTCCCTTTTTCTGCCACCTCGGTCTTTGCTAATGTGGACTGGCACACCACTTGGGAGCACAAAGCTGTCTATCATTAGACTAGGTAAGGAACAGGCACGGATGCAGATGAACTTCATCCTGTCGGCGTACCTCGGCTCGCACCAGAGCAGGTTAAGAGTCCATCTGAAGCCTAAATTTTGAGCTTCCCAGTTCACCTGTTACCGCTGGTGGAAGCAAACTGCTGGTCAGCAGGACCTGGGCTGACTTTCCCCAGCTTCTTTCTTGTAAGGATGCATCTGTGACTCCCACTTCAAAGGATTGCCCCTCTTTTAAAGCAAGAGTAAACATTTTTCCTTTGATTACAGTTTTTACTGAAGTCGATGTCCTATTACTGAAATATTTTTTTCCTTGGCACAGAACATTACATTTGTACACACAAATATTAGTGTCAACAATGACTACGCGCTCTTCCAGTCACAGAAAAGCCGAATCATGAACTCGAAACAAGGAATCAGCCAGCAAAGGTAACGCAAATCACAAACAAAGAACCTGATACTGTTCACAACCAAGCCTCTAAAGACCCGAGTTTCATTTTCAGTAAAACCAAACAACCTGAAGAAGTCTAACCTCTTAAAAATAATTCCTCTGAAGGAAGACTCATCTATGGATGTATTCAGAGCACTCGATAACATTCTGCTTGTAAGTTATTCCCACTACACTAGTAACGCTTTCCACTCGTTATCGATTTAGAAAGACTTTAATCCTGCCACTAGAGAGGAGACCCTGCCAGAGCGGATTAGACGAGCGGCGACTTGCTCCTCATCCCCGTGCCGTGTCTGCATGAGCCGGGGCCACCGCGCAGCTCCTCTCCCGCTGCACTGGCCACGCAGCACCCACTCCCACGGGACAAGAGACCTGAATCAGCAAACACCAGCATGGAGAGCTGATGGGGGCTGCAGGCAAACACCAGGAGATGCAGGGGAAGGCCAGGGCTCTTTATGAATGGGTGCTTTATGAACGCCAAATGTAGGCAATGGGGAAGAACAGTTATGGATAATTGGGACATGGCAGCAGGCGCCTTCCTCTCTTCCCCCGTGCTGTTCCCACCGACCCCAGTCCCTGCTCCTTCCCCCCTCCCCAACCACAGCCGGTTCCCCCAGCTTTGTGCAGAGAAGGGGGCAAAACCCCACTCAGCACCCCCAGCCCAGGCTCTCCTCCCCGCAGCACAGGCTGAGGCAGCCCCTTCCCGCGAGAGCTCCCCCCGGAAAGATGAACCCCCAGGGCAGGGCAGGGCTGGGCTTTGGGCTCCCTGCGGGGCCGAGTCCCAACCAGAGCCCGGGGCCCCTCAGAGGTCATGATAACCCCGCTCCGGAACCTAAAAAACACCCCCCACTCCAGCCCGACGCCTCCTCATAGCCCCCCAACCCCTCAGGTACAGCCTCGTCCAGGGTTAATGCTGTCCCGGAGCCCAAGAGACTCCCCCGGTCTCCTCAGGGCCCACCCGGCCCCTCAGGGCTCTCCCCCACCCCGGGCCCTCAGGGCCCCCTCCCCGGCCCGGAGCCCTGAGGAGAGGGGCAGGCCTGTCCCCACAGCGACGACCCCCCACCTTCCCCTTCCGCTGCTCGGCCCTCACCGGCTCGGCAGGGCCCGGGGGCGGCGGGGACGCAGGACCGCCGCACTCCTCCTCCCCGGGCGGACCCAAGCGGGGGCACCCGCCGCCGGCCGCTACTTCCGGGTGCTGCGCCCGCGCCGGCCACGTGACGGCGGGGAGGAGCGCGGGCGGGGCGGAAGGCCGCCATTGCTGCCGAGGCGGAAGTAAGCCGTTCCGGCGCCATCCCTACCGCGGCAGAAGTCACGTGTCCCCGCGGCGGGGCGGTGATTGGCCGGCGGGCTGTGAGGGGCCGCGCCCGCCTTTAGCGCCCCTCAGGCGGGAGCGTCTGAGGAACCGGTTGCTGCTGTTGTCCCGCCGCTCGGCCGGTTCTTCACAGAATTGGGTTTTAACCTAGAAAAAAAGGCACGGCAGCTCTCTGGTGGTGCTTTATTCCGCTCTCTGCCGCCGCTCTGCTTGGCACAGGCGTCACAGTGACCTGCCGCTGCCATCCAACGGGAGAGAGCGTCATTTTTTTGATATATGTGAGAAATCCCGAGTGATTTCAGTGAAAGCACTGGTGAGTGAAATGGCGTGTGTTCAAGTCGAGGTCTTACTTTTAATACAGTAGGTTTTATTCAGCTCCTTTGATCCGGGCGTTGTGCAGTGCTTTGATCTTTTCATCAGCTGGGTCTATTCGAACAAAGTTTATTTTAAAAAAGCTAAATCCAAGGCTATGCTAAAAACCGAGTTACATGAGGTAAGTTAGAAGGTGTAACAGCACTGCCAGCCTTCTGTACATAAAGAAACATTTGCAGGTAAAGCTGAAAAAATTGTTCATTCAAGTAGTTTTTCAGAAGTAGCATTTTACTGGTTTATTTTCAGTACACCAAGTTGAAGGGGAAGCTCAGAGGGGCGAGCTGAGATCACCTTCTGTTGCCCTGAGCAGCCCAGCCACGCTGCCGGTAATAAACCTCTGTTCACGGCAGCGTGCAACCGGTACCCGCTGGAGACGCCGCTGCCGCCATCCCCTCTGCGCTTTCCTAAGGTGCGATCGCAATGCAAACGGCTTCTATCGATGCACGTCAGTATGTCCCTGAGCCTAACCTGCTCTTCCTGCCTAACTCCCTCAGAAAGCTCCTGAAAGGAAACACAGCGGTGGATTTAATGCAGATTAAAATCAGATTGGCAGCTGTCTGGCTGTAGGTGGGTGGTGTTGAACCTGTGTTTTACAAGGGTTAAAATCCATCTGGAGATAGGCAGAAAGTAAAAACGCCGTGCGATATTCCTGCTGTACGCAGCCGAGCAGCACGGCGTGCGTTACCCGCTGTTGGCGTGGTCTAGCGGCGTTTGCTGTAGGGCAGCTCAGGTTAACTGAGGAGAGCGACCGGTGGCGTGTTCCCGTTCCTCTAAAGACCGGTTGGGATCAATTAGCGTCGTTTAATTGGTGTGTGACAAATAGGAGTCAAAAGAAACACCGATAGTCAGTTGTAGGTGCATTCTCCGTGAGATACGTCTAAAAGAGACGTTTGATTAGATAATGTATATGTTTATGCACGGTGTTGTTCCCTGCCTGCAGGTCGCCCCGTGAGACAAGGCATCATTTTCGTCTCTCTCCCAAAGTTGCTTCATTTTGCCTCAAGTTTTCAGCTGCTGTTTCAGTTTGATTTCTCACAAAAGGCTTTTTAAAAAATTATTTCTGGGAAATATTTTTCTTGTGTTGTATTTAGGAAGCAGAATTAAAAGGCAGGAATCGCCTGAAATCACCAGTGTACAGGGGCGACGGAGGGAGTCCCTGAGGGGCCGCCGCTGCCCGGACTACATTTCCCATGATCCAATGCGGCAGGGTCGTGGATCTCTGCTCATGCCTGGGACTACATCTCCCATGAGGCCCCGCGCGGGAGCCGGGCCTGGGGCGGACGAGGCGCCCCGCGCGCTGCCCGCTGGGAGCCGTAGTCCGCGGGGTGTGCGCGGTGACGGCGGGCGGCAGCGCGCTGCCGTCACAGGCGGCGCCGGGCGGGGGAGGGGGTGTTTACGGCGCGGGTGGGGCGCGCAGCACCGCCGCCAGTGAGGCCTAGTCGGCGGCGGGGGGAGCGGGCCGGGCCCGCGGCCGCACCATGTCCGCCTGCCACAGCTGCGCCGCCGCCGCCCGCCTCCTGGGCTCCACGCTGCCCTCCGCGCGGAGAGGTAACCGCCGCCCTCCCCTCGCCGTCGCCCGGCCCGACGCTGCTCCTGGCGGGACTGGGCCCTTCGTCCCGGGGCCCTTATGGGGCCGGAGCGCGGCGGCCCCTTCCGCTCCCCGCCGCCTCCCTGAGGGGAAACCCCGTTCGCTCGGGCCGCCGCAGGGCTGTCACCGCTCCGCACCCCTCCAGCCCGCCGCTGCCGGTGGTTCTCGGGAGCCGGGGCCCGCCGGCTCACCGCCGGAGCGGTGTCAGCGGGGAGCAGCCGCGCTCCGGAGGCACTGCGTGGGGCAGGGAGACGAGCCCTCCCGCGGCCCGGCGCCCAGCGCCAGCTGGCCTGGGGAGTTCCGTGCTGCAGCGCTGCGATAAGGGCTTCGGTTAGGCAACGGGCGGCTGCTTCGGCCTTTTTCTTTTTTTCCATTAATCTTTTGCTAGTGTCACCCTGGGTGGTGTGAGGGGACGGCCGGTGGCGTGTCAGGATTAAGGGCAGTGTTACATGGTGCCGAAGTTCTGGAAAATTAGCCCGCACTGGAATATCTTTTGGGAAACGTAATGTGAGAATAGAGTTTATTTCAACGGGAGTGGTTTTCAGCAGCAGTTGTCCAGTATGTGTTACCCTGCAGCGCTAGCAAATGAGGCTTAATTAGCTGACTGATTAAAAGCCTGCCTTTTTTTACAACCTAAACTGGAAATATTTCTCATAGAGGCTTGGGCCCAGTTAGCAAAAAGTAATTATTTCCAACTTGGTAGAAGGGTGAGGCTGTGCAAACCACTTACTGGAAGTCGAAGCGGAGGAAGGTTGTTACTTTTTCACTACTTTTGTCCTTTTCATCATGCTCTTGTGGGTATTGAGAGTTGACATATCACGTGCTGCTTTTGGTGAAAGGCAGACCACCCCCAAATGGCGTTGAAAATCTCTGCTGTTGCCACATTTGCAACAAGATTTTGAGTGATTGTGCCCTTAGCAATAGCTTGACGAGTCAGAGATGATTTATTGCCTTCAAGAGGTGAGTTAACTCATTGCAGTTGACTTTACATTTACATCTCTGATGTCACCTGTGCTGAAAGGTTTAAACCAGTATTTTCAACTCTAGCCTGTCTGGCCTTATGTAAAGCCACTGAAACAATAAACTTTAAAGCAGGTAACATTCTGAATTAACTTCAGAATTACCTTTTTTAAACTTTGTATTTTTTTGTCAGAACTAAGATTTAAAAGGGATATGTAAAAGAACAAATGAGACTAAAAAACAGATGCAGAGTAATAAGATTACTTATGCATCAGCTTTCCATGAAAGTTCTTAAAAAAAAAAATAAATCTGATTTTGGTGCATTTCTGTTGTTGTAACAGATTGTTTTCTGCCACGTATTTTGTTTGTTAATGCTGGTTGGTACAAACTTGAGAGTATTCAGAGTGCATGGATCAGTCTAGTTGATCAGGTGTTGTGTGGGATAGAGAGGAGACTGCTCTTTTGTCACAGTTTCCCTTCCTTGGGCAATAGATTCTTCCAAGATACTTGAAGCTTGGCCCAAAAGTCAGTATTTCTTTCCTCAAGTGTCAATTAAAGATTAATAAGGTGTAAAGGAGCCTCCCATTATTTCTTAACATGCTAATCGGAACACCCTGTATAGATGCCATTGCTGCTACCAACGTTCTTATGTTGGTTACATGTCCTTTACATTTGCTGTTTCAGAAACCACGCAAGCTCTGACTGCCAGTGGTGTGTGTGAGCAAATACTGCTGTGCTAGCCAGCTGTTGCATATTTGAACATTTATCAGTATCTGAATGGTTCAGTGAAAGTTGCCAGGCATTAGGCTGCAATGTTGATTTCTCCCAAGAATCTGCCTCTGGGTTTATTTATGCAAGAAAGTAGTTGCATTACCTTTCTTAACTGCTTCATTCTTTAATTGTACAATGATATTTTGTCAAAAAAAATATCCCGCAGACCTCATGATAAGCACAGGAACAAGGCTTTTTGTGTTTAGCCACAAGCTGATGTAGCAGTAATATGATTTTTTTTTTTTCCTGGTTTAGCCTATCTACACCCTCTAGAGTTCAGCACATGTAGCAGGCTGAGTTTAATGTTCCCAAAAGGCTGGCCAGCTAAGACTTTTGTGAGAGTGAATTTAACAGCAATAAAAGTGTTACAGCATGGCTGTAATGCTGCTGGCTAGCCTGGATCTGCTGCCAGTGTCCTGTCAAATGCTGGAGGTAAAGCCCCGCAGCTGCAGTGTTTCTGATCGATAGATGGGCACAGTTGGTAACATGGCGCTTACCAGCTCAGCGCTTGCCACTGTGTATAGTTTCATAGTTCATCCAATACAGTTTTCTGTGCATTTTCTGTGTCACAGGGACACTCTGAATTAAAATCAGTGATCTTTAGTCCATGTGCAGTGCTTAGTGGTAAAATGTTTGAGTTTCTGTATTACTGCTTCATCCTTTTTCCACAGGCCAAATCTCCCTGTGTTGCAGGAAGGTTGTGTGACTTTGGGTTTTGTTCAGGGGAGGTGAGGTGGTTTGGTTTTTTTTATTTTGTTTAGGGGTCTTCTCTCAGTTCCCCTTATCAGTCGTAAAACAAATCTTGGTAAAGGAACCATCTATGAGGAATAAGCCCCCAAGACAGGGAATTAACGCAGAACAGCTATGGCATTGTAAACACCACAGCTTATTCTCTACTGACAAGTGCACTTGGCGCACATAGTCTTCAGAGTTCTCTGCAGATTCAGTTGGCAGAACGCAACTGCTTGTGAAAGTGAGCCAGTATTTTTAAGTTTACTCTGATATTTTCATATGCAATCTAAAGCGTCCTCCTGTGTTGCGGTGGCACTCAGCAGAGGAATTTAAAATTGGAAAGCATATTGATCGTTATTCCTCCCTCACGTTTACAGACAGAAGTAATGCTGTTAGTTTTTTAAAAGATTACATTTTTAGTCATGTTAAAAAAAATTGCAAATTATCTTCAAGTTCAGGAATCTTAAGCAGCATATAAGTTAATAAAACACCTTCAAATCGCATTTGACACTGTCTTTTTGGTTGTGACTTTGCGGAAGCCTGTGAGAGTTTTCCTGGTAAATTTAGGCTCATCCATAATGCTTTTCTTCTTTATTTTTCTGTTTTCCTGTTATAGTAGCAAGGTGAATTTTCTTAAATGTCCTCTTTCAAGTAAGATTCCAGCTCTCAGTTGTCATTGTTACCTCTTTCAGAGCAAATGAACTGTACTCCTCTTGCCATTCTTACTGTTTTAATTCTTTTTTTAAGAACAGTTTTGGCAGTTTCCTATAGGATTGTCTCATCTCTCTAACAGTAAAACCATGTATTATCAGCAAGTTTTTAATTGTCATTGTTGCTATATAGCTCTTCCGTCGGTAAGTCATGGAGTTCTTATCAAAACCAGAGAGCAAGTGAGAAATTTGCCACTTTAAATGAGGGAGAGGTGAGATATGGATTCCAGGCTCTTGTCTATGTTGAGAGATGTTGAAATTGCAAGGACGACATATGTTGATTCACATTATACCTAGTCATGAAATGTAATCCTACCCACTGTTGCAAGAGGAGGAGAAGGCTGTTTAGTTTCTCAATGAGGTTTTTTTCATGTTGGCAATAAGCTATTTCAACAAAGTTAAGATTATGCTGAATTTACTTGTGCCTGTCTGTCAGCATGTGCCAAATATGACACTACCTTTCAATTTTCCTCAGGGCAACTTTTTCTGTCAAGCGGTACCTCAGATTACTGGAAACTAGTTTTTAGTAGAGTTCACAAGTGAAAGCCAAATCCAGACGTGCGGTCCGTGAGTCTGAGACGCTTCTTTGGTAATTTTTGCGTAATAAGGAGACACTTCAAAGGTCTCTCTCTTACTTCAGGGGTTGAATTATTTCACAATAAATGCTGGATGTTGACTGTATTTATCATTCTGAGGACTGGCTTTCTAACTGGCATGTTCCCTATTTCATGACACAATGGGACTCTCAACTGTCTGACGTTAGAGGACCTGGAATTACTTTTGGGTCATTTTTGAACAATCCAGGCAGCTTTTAATGAGATGAACAGTAAGGTGGTGAAGAGAATTTATTTTGGGTAACTGAAATTCGGATGTTCAGAGTTGAGTTCTGTTGCTGCAACCTTTGAGCTCCATTTAATGTAAATAAATTCTGGGGCTTGGTGGCATTGGGATTAGAACGAGAGTATTTTTAATGTTTAATTTTCCTGTGTTCATTTTTTTTTAGGTATCACTTGTGGTCGTACACGCATCCCTGTTTTAGGAAAACTTGGGACTTTTGAAACTTGTTCCCTAAGACGAATTCCTCTTAGAAACTTTTCAGAAACACCAGCGTATTTTGCTTCAAAGGATGGTGCAAGCAAGGATGGTTCTGGAGATGGAAGCAAGGTAATCTCCACACATTAGGTTTTTCAATAGTTTATAGAAAATGTTTCTTAAATGTTTTTAGTAGATTTTTTTTCTTACTTAAAATTAGAATCATCTTGACATTTCTGCTAACTCTTGACACTTCTGATCCTTCAAATCGCTACAACTGACAGTGAAGAAGAAAGAAATTGTATTGTGAATTTATTAGCAGACAAACCTTATAAACATCGCATGATGCTTTTCCCAGTTTTATAAATCTTTTTGCCTGGTGTAAAGGGACACTTCAAAACTTTGTAGAATGTTATAAATCCACAACAGGTCTCAGGATCTCAGGAAAGAGTAGTAATCAGAGCTATTATCCTTCAAAAGCTTGCTACTCCAAAGCAGGCTTTTTAAAGTAAGTACATTTTAAAATGTTTTTGTTTTCAGCACTGATTTGGTAGTTGTATTAAGCAAGACAGGTTTGTGAGGAGACTAGCTTTATTCTTGTTAGTAAATTGTAATCTATTTTCATTCTAGTCTTTCTCTATAATTATAGTTAATAAACAGCTTCTTCAGATAAATTATTACCTGAGAATAAAACTGCTCTTTAGTCAGCAAATAAGATTTTGAGAGTTCACAGGCAATAACTTTGCCTTAGTATGGTGTGTTGTGACAGCTGAGGAACTGTCCGGATGACACAGGTGTGTTCTGAAGGTTCTGATTAAACTTCTTTAAAAAATAAAGAAGGAAGATAAAAAATTTTTAATAGTCTTTTTTTCTTGAGAGGGGTTGAGAGGAGAAATGAGTAGGCAAGCAAGGTTTAAAAAAATGGGAAACTGCCTAGAAAAGGGAAGAGAGATCTTTGCTGTTTCCTAAAATATAATAGCTTTTATTGTTAATCAAAGTATGAAGGCATAGAATGGATATAGATTTTAAAAAATGTTAACTGTGAACACCACTAAGCAGGGTAACACGGAGAAAGTAGCCCTCTGTCAGGGAACTCTGCCTTAGAAGTAAAAAATAAAATATTTCCAAGCAGTTTCTGAGGTGTTTGTTTTATAGGCCATATCTACCCTACAGCCATCCGCCAGCATGGCTACATCTGTCAAGGACGTGAGAAGAGTTGTGGCTTCAGAAACCCTTAGAATCAACACAGTTGCAATAATGAAATTACTCTCTCTATAAGTATGATTTGTTTTCTTCTCTGGGGTTAGAATGAATTACATTGAAATAGACTATTAAAACATTCTTGACACAGTTTAGCTTGTTATTGTTCTAGTGCCAGTCAAGCAGTTCTAGTGTAGATATGGGATGCCTTTTTCATGGGCATCCGAAATTGGCAGACCTGGGAAATGCAGATGTGTGTACACTTCAAAATGTTTATATCGTGTTGTTCTAAGTTTTCAAAGCCTTTAAAAAATCCTGACAATAGTTATTTTGTCATTCAGCTATTGCAGTATTCACATTACTGGATTCCATAAGCACTCTGCTAAATGCCTAATGTAACAGCTCCATTGTTTGGGGCTAATTGTCTGGAAATCTTTTTTAGAAGTCTGTCGGTGAGGGGGGTAGTAAAAAGTCAAGCTCTGGAAGCTCTGGGAAAGGAGGGAACCAGCTGCGCTGCCCGAAGTGTGGTGACTTGTGCACACACGTGGAGACCTTTGTGTGTAAGTTTTAATGAATACTTAAAATTCATTTAATGAATACTTTCTTTTTTAAATAGACACAGATGTGACTATATTTGTGATCTAACATAGTCCTGATAGCTAAGTTTTAGCCTAGCTAATTATTCATGTCAAAAATTTTGTTATGGTTAGTTTGCCCTCATTGGTGTAAGCCTGTATTGTCTCTGTGGATACATTTGTGTAATTCCCTATGATGTGTGGTGGAGCAGAATATGGTAGTGGAATTCAGACCACAACTGTGAATATGCAGTTTTAAAATAGTTTGTTACATTTTATGCAGTGGAAGAGATGCTCACATAAACAATACCATTTTAACTACTGATATTTCTTTCTGTCCATTATATAAATATATACTTATATATATGTACGTTTGTAACGTCTGTCCTTTGTTTACTAAATAATAAAACTTTAATCTTGCATGTACTATAACCAACGTGCTTATCCAGCAGAGGAATTAGTCTACGACAGATGGCTTACTAGAATGGTCTGCTGCGGCGAAGTCAGATCCATAATACATTCCAAATAGGAGCCTGGAAAGTCCAAATAGAAAATCCAAAATGTGTCAGATGCCTGGTGTCCAGCAGCAATAGCTACTTTTTTTAAGTACGGTCCAAATTAATGCCGGTTGTGCTTTAGGTTCTATCAGACTTGAAGGCATTTCTCCTTATTTCAGTGCTAATGAGACCAGCCTAGAAAATAGCTGTCAGAAAGCAAATGCCCATTGTCAGTTGCTGGGGCTCAAGGAGGAAGTATCAAGTCATAATCAGACTTGTGCACTAAGAAGCTTAAGACCAGGTCAGCATAAACTTGTTCAACAGTTGTTAATATTGCAGTTGGTGAAAATAATGAGCGGATGTGCTATTATTTGCTGCTACTTGTACAAAATACTATTTAATAGAGATGATCAAACATCATGAGTCACAAGACAATTCTATAATAACAATATATTTATTTATGTTAGATAAAAGGATCGGTCCTCAGCTTCTATTTTTTTTCCAGAAATAAGAAGCCCTTTTTTTTTTTTTAAACGATAGGCAACAAGGTTTATCTGAAAATCTGGCACTAGTTGATGGAACCAGAAATACAATCCTGTGTGGTGTTCAGTATGTTGGCCTCTCCCTGGACTAGGTGTGGTTGAAAACGGGAAGGATTTTTAACCTCATTTACCTTCTTATCAGATGATTCATGAGTAGACAGAGACATTTTGACACACTCTCTCACTTCACTGATGTGTTTGCTCCCCTTATTACTGGAGTTTGTGCTTTTATGTGGAAATACCGTTCAGGCACTGCCCCAGAGTGGAACGCTCACTGTGTATCCCTGGGAAGCAGAGATATGATTTAGTATATTGTCAATGTCACTAGGATTCTTTAAGCGTGTTTGAAAACTTTCTTAGGAAGAGGGCTTGTTCACACTGACATTATGGGAGAAAATGTCTGGTATGTGCAGTCTCATGTTCACAAGTAGTGATACCACACTTGAATTGTGGCATCAGAATGGCACAGGTACTGTAAACAGCTTGGGACTGGAAACCCACTTTGTACTTGTAAGAACAGTGTTGCGGCTGGTCAGATTTGTCAGAAGCTTGAAAGTCAAAATATGAGGAAGTCTGCTTGTGAATAATTGAATATATCTGCTTTTCTCATCCTTGCACGTTCTACTCTGAGGCTTTAGAATTTTACAGCCTTTAAATGAAGTCTGTCACTAGTTCAAACTAAGCAGAGTGTCACCAGGTAACAGAGTAGAGCAGACTTTTTTTTTCATCTTGAGAACAGGTCATCAGTCTTCTATTAATTGGTAACTTAAAAAAATTAAACCAAAGATTGTAATTGCTCTAATTTCTCAGAAATTCATGTGAGTCATGGTTAAATTTTCTCTGGACCTGTGTCTTTCTGGTTTAGTCTGCTAATTTGAGCACACTGCTTCCCAGCCAAACTGTAGAATATAAAGCGGCTGGAAAATGGAAGAGCTCAGTTTTAATTATCTTAAAAACTATTTTAAAAAAGAAAAACTAATAAGAAAAAAACCCCTGTCCCATTCTGCCCAAGACAAATGGGTTGCAGGTTGTATTAAACATACTGTAACTTGATTTTTCAGATAAGCCTTTTATGTTGCTTAGTCAGGAAAAACGATGAGTTTGCTCAATTCCCGTTTGAATTACTGAACTGCAGCGTGTTACATAAATATCTAAAGCCAAAGGAAAATACGCAATTAGCATTTGTTTCAGTTTTTAAATATTAGGTTTTTCAGTCATTTTGAGAGAGTTAGGGAAACAAAATACTGAGTAAACCCCATGTTTATTAGTAGATCAATTGTCATTGAGTGGCAGTGTGACAGGCTGGTTGTCCAGTGGAGTTTGTTTTTAACAGGACTTCACTTTGTATCCGCAAATCTTGCACAAGGATTTGCTTGGCAATGGTTTTCTATTAATTCTTATTAAAGAAGAATATGACTCAAACCAAAAGGAATTTTGCTTTGACACACTTTCTCAGCAGTTCCTGTATTGTTTTGGGTTGTGAGACTTTGTAAGGAGAGTTTTATGATCAGTGAAATAAGATGTGAGCCTGAGATGTGGAGTGAAATCCAATAGCTTTTAAAGCTGGTTGACATAAGAAGCCTTTACGCGCTGCTTTTACTGTCTCCACCTGACGCCATCAGGTTAGCTCCCATCCTCCAAAGCAAGACTTGCCTGCTCTTTCTCCTGATGTCTTTTTACCTTATAGCAGCTTAATAGTAGCCCATTATCTCAACCCTACAAGTGTTTTTAAGATTAATCCTCAATTGTTTTGGCTTCCTGTATGTATTGTGAAAACCTGGCGTTTCTCTTTCGCAAGGTCAGCTCGTACGGACTTTAGAAATCTCTTTGCAAATGCAGCCTCTGTGGTAACATTGCCTGAATCAAAACCAACACTTGACTTGCATTTTACCACACTGTAAATATTAATTTACAGTTTAATGTAAATTAATCTGCAGACATCTTAATGACAGTGAGGTAATTTGACATGAAGGCTCTTTGCTGTGCTTTTATGTGTTTGCTAAAAGAACATATAAAAACATGCCAGTATTTAAGAATAGCAAAGTTGCTTGCGATTTTGAATGCTCAGTTTTAGGGAGATAGCAGTGCTTAAACTTGGTTTCCTTGCATTTCAGAGCAAACTTCTCAAATTTTTTTGTTCTGTTAAAACTCATTGTCGTGGTTTAGCCCCAGCCGGCAGCTAAGCACCACGCAGCCGCTCGCTCACTCCCCCCTGGTGGGATGGGGGGGGAGAATCGGAAGAGCAAAAGTAAGAAAACTTGAGGGTTGAGATAAAGACAGTTTAATAGGTAAAGCAAAAGCCGCGCACACAAGCAAAGCAAAACAAGGAATTCCTTCACTACTTCCCATGGGCAGGCAGGTGTTCAGCCATCTCCAGGAAAGCAGGGCTCCATCACGCGTAACGGTTACTTGGGAAGACAAACGCCATCACTCCGAATGTCCCTCCCTTCCTTCTTCTTCCCCAGCTTTATATACTGAGCATGACGTCATGTGGTATGGAATAGCCCTTTGGTCAGTTTGGATCAACTATCCTGGCTGTGTCCCCTCCCAGCTTCTTGGGCACCTGGCAGAGCACGGGAAGCTGAAAAGTCCTTGACCAGTGCAGCAACAACTAAAACATCTCTGTATTATCAGCACTGTTTTCAGCACAAATCCAAAACATAGCCCCATACCAGCTACTATAAAGAAAATTAACTCTATCTCAGCTGAAACCAGGACACTCATTGATACTTTTTTCCAGATTGCTGTGTAGATGATCGAAACTGGCCAGTTTCACAGCTGTGTTTTGATAACCAAGTCTCTGCCCCAAGGCACCCCATACATCAAAAGTTTCTCTGTAACCATGGACCCTACTGGTCTGGCTGAAAATTAGGAAGATCTCTAATAACCTTCCTCTGTGCTGCTTGAAGTAATTGATAAAAATGTACTCCACACAATATTTTTTTTCAGTGAATGATGTTTTAAAGATACACGATAGTATTCTTTTAGCCTGCTCTTTATTTTCTATTTTTTTAACCATTCCTGTGGATCTTGTAAAGGGGACAAGTATTCTCATGGCTATTCCATCCTAATAAAGCTGACTTAGCATTGCATAAGGAATGACGACAGCCTCATGGCAGTGTAGTCATTAAGAATGTCAGAGGTGTTTTGGGTGAGCATTGGGAGAAAGTTTGGGTTTTTTCCCCCTACAATATTGTTGCTAAATAATAGTTACGTAAGATGGATGGGTGCATGCAAGTGGTTCTCTATTGCATTCCCATCAGGCAGATAACAGTAATTTGGAATGTTGACAGGAGAACTTTCCAGCTGTTATACAAATTTTCTTTGGAGTAGAGTTAATAAAGCTGTGATGGTCACAGTATTATGTGCTACATTATTAAACTAATCTGCTGGTCTTACTTATACAGTCATAAGGTGTGTTTAATATTAAAAAAGGAACCCCACTCCTCTTTTGCTGATGCCAGCTCTGTGGGAGGCAACAACAAGTTATAAGTAAGCAGCTTGCTTATTGCTAGAGGCTGGTGTTAAAATCAGCTGGTACTACAGTGTTCAAGCCATTTTCTAAAAACTTCTTATGATTTCAGAAGTTTTGACATTGAAGTTTTTCATGTAGTTGTTTTGCTACGTTTACTTTGCTTTCAATTTAATACATTTACTAATAGATTTACTTTGAATCAGTCCTATTGCATATGATTTGCATTTAATAGCCTAGTAATATGGTCAGAAAAGATTATTTTGAATTACAAATTTATTCTTCTCTTCTGTCTATTTTCGATTATTTCAACTTTGCTTTTCCAAAGGGGAAAAAAAAAGTAGTGCAAGTTCTAGTTTGCAGGCTTTGAAACCAGTCTTTGCAGGTAACATGATTTCTTGAGACATAGTTCACAAAGTCAGCGGTAGGAGAGTTTGTCTTTTGGAAAGAAATTTGTTCTACTCTTGACAGTAAAAATAAATAAGCAAAAGATCTTGCAAAACATCAAAGTTCTGATCATCTGTTGCATACCACAGCTGCCTCTTGCTGGGATGAGCCCTTTGTGTGACCCTGCTGCGCTCCGTGTCCTGGGCTTAGGTGACTGGAGCATGCTCCATAGTGTTCCACAGCCGGTGGGATGCAGAGACTGGGAGCTGCTGCCACAGCTGTCCTTTCCTGAACCTGCTGCATGCTATCTTTGATACTGTAGGTTGCTTCCCCCCACTTTAGAGTAGTCTGTCCCTAATCACAATTCTTTTTTTCCCCTGCTAGTTTGAGAGTTAGGAACAATCCCTGCATAGTTAGAAGCCCTCATTGATTTTGCATCGCTCCGAGATGCAAAGTTTCCTCTTCCGAGTGTAGTGCTACTGAATAAGTACAAAATAGATTTTTGCTTTTTAATCCCTTGTTTGGTTGCTGCCCTGCATTGTGACTTTTTGGGCAAATTGTATTCCCTCTGTGTCAGATTTCACAGTCCAATAATTGCTTTTAAAGCTTCTAAAGGTGAACAAAGGGGGAGTGTTGTGTAAACACAGAGGTGGCTGTGCTGTCTTACAGGTGCTTGTCCTGTGTATGACAAACTCAGGCAGTTGAATGAATGCTGTCTAAGAATTCCTCTTACCATTTTGTTTTACTTTTTCTGCAGCTTCCACCCGTTTTGTGAAGTGTGAAAAGTGTCACCATTTTTTTGTTGTACTGTCAGAGGCAGACACAAAAAAGAGCATCATTAAAGAGCCCGAGTCAGCAGCAGAAGCTGTGAAATTGGCATTCCAGCAGAAGCCACCACCTCCCCCGAAAAAGGTATGGTTCTTAATTTCACGCCAGTGTTTCCTTGTATTACAGCATGGTGAAATGCTTTACTTCTTAATCTGCATCCGGTGTGTAACGGTCTACTGTGACAGAGCAACAAACAAGAAAGACGATTAGCTCGAGATTAAACCTTTGAGAGCTATGTGACCCAGCAGAGCACTGATAAAGGGAACAAGTAGATCCAATAAAAGTAGTTGGGCTTGTTTTCCTCTGGCTTTGTCTTGTGACTGAAGTCCAGTACCTTCATTTTCTCCTTGTGACCCTGAGACTAATGTCAACCCTCACCAACTGTATTATCTTTTATTTCTGGCTATGGCCTCATATTCTGCCCTAATGTTAGCAGCTTCTCTGTAATTGCTGAATTTTTTATTTGGCCTGTTTCTGGGTGAGAACCGGGGCTGATTAGCTTTTGGCCGTAACCCATCCTAAGTAATTTGGTTTCCCTCTCCTGACTAGTGAGGGAGCTTATTGTGTTTCTCAGTTCCTAGTGGACTGTAATGATTTCTGAAGCTGCATGTGGCTCCTGGATAGACCTCTTGTAAGACATTAAATATTCTTGAAAATACTGTTCCTCTTACAAATTTGGGTGAAAATGACAATGGATTTAAATATTAGTAGGGGAGAACTGACAGACAGAATATGATTGTGTAAGCACCATGTTTTTAAGTAAACTTATCAACAGGAATATATTTTGTATTTTACATGTTGGATTTCTGTTTCTCAGTTCTGTAATGGTTGGTTTAGACCAAAGTCCATCTTTGGTACAGTATACTATTTTTTCTTTTCTGCTGCAAGGTGATTTAGAAGTGTAACTAAGATTGAGTTATTTTTCAGATTTATAACTACCTCGACAAATACGTTGTTGGTCAGTGTTTTGCCAAGAAGGTGCTTTCAGTTGCTGTGTACAATCATTACAAGAGAATCTACAATAATATCCCAGCTAACCTGAGACAGCAAGCAGAAGTTGAAAAGCAGACTACTTTAACACCAAGAGGTTTGTATGATGTTTGGTATATTTCTGGTCAGATAAAACTTACCATTTCAGGGCCCTAACTTAAGAAACCTGAGAGAGGCTTTACCTTGACACTAGATGTTCTGTAATTGAAATGATCTGAAAGAATTTCTATTAAATTTAATTTTCACTGTATGTGAACTTCTGAGGTTTATTTAAATAGTAATCCAGAAGGTTTATGGTGCCATGAGTATTGCCTTCTGTATTAAACGTTTAGCATTTTTTACTGACACGTATTATTAGGTATTTTCCTTTAACTTTATAAAGTGAGCCTCCTACATTTTTCTTTCTAATCTCATTTACTGCTTAATGGTAAATCTGCTGCTTAATCTGCAAGCAACAATGCAGATAATGAAGACGATATTTTGCCTAGGTAATTTGATTAATATCTAGCTTTCTAACCTCGCTTGCTGCTGTTGGCAGCATCTGTTGGTCAATATAGTATTGTTCCATATCTAGTAGGTGTAGATGGAGTTACTCTTGGCAGTACTTTTGCTACTGAGTAAGTCTGTAGCTATGTTGATCTAATTTATTTTTAGAAGTAGGATTAAGTTACTGCCTCTGATTCAAAGTGTACCTTGATTTTTTTTTTAAGGTGTTTTGTTCTGTCTTGCAAAAAACAGTATGCTAAGCAAACAGAAATCTTCTTTGTTTTTTGAATTTACGTAAAGAAGTATTTTAACTGAGGGGGAAACACTAGTAGCACTGTTCTGGTAATGGTAGGAGAGCAACTGTGTACTTGGCAGTTCCTGACCCTCCACAGGAAGATAAAATGGTGCACACCCAGAGGGACTGGCAGTGAATTTTTATAACGGATAGTACTTTGAAATATATGAAATTTTGCATTGTAACACTCAGATATAAATGTGAGAGTTTAAGGAAGCCTTTTGAAAACAAAATTTTTATTGCATTTTTTCCCCTTTCTATAAGTGGTTTTAAAATGAAAATCTAATCAGAGGTAATAGATTGTTACTGTTTTAAGTAGTAGAAAGCTTGCTGTCATTTTAAAAGCTTGCAAGTTGAGTTTTGGGTTAATTTTGACAGCAATAAAAACTAATTCATGTGGGGATTTCTTGTTAGAAATACATTCATACACAGTGATGAGATGTATTCAGAAGAGGGCAAGAGGTAGAGAATTTATAAGCTTTTATAAACTTATTTTTTATTACTGTTTTCATCCTCTCTCTTAGAATTAGAAATCAGAAGACGGGAGGATGAGTACAGATTTACAAGTAAGTGAACTCTCTCCTCATGTCCTCCTCTGCAATATCTACTCTCTTGATGTTCATGTAGAATAGTCTTTAGTGACCACTAGTTTGAAATACTGGGTAAAATCCTGTTCTTCTGCAAGTAAATTTAATTGATGGCACTGAGTGTGTTTTTAACAGAGTTGACTAGGATTTGACTCTTTATCTAGTTCTAGGTGGAAAGCAGGTAAATTGTAAAAATACCTTTTATGAAGTAGTTTCAGTAATTATCTGTCCTTAGAATTGTTCTCATTAGACTCAGTGAAATGGATCTTTTTTTTTTTAACTTGGCTCCAAGGTGTGATTATATTAGTAATGCCATACAGAATATGATGTGAGGTAGATAAAGGAGGTTATGCAACTGTTTTCTGCAGGGTATTTGTATGCTTAAAAGGCAGTCACCTTGAACCTCAGAATGCTTTTTGTTTGTTTGTTTTATTTTTCCTGGGTGATGTCAGTTATGTTTATTTTCAGTCCACCGGAACTCTCACTGGCTATTGAACTTCTTCCTTAGTCTAGTGTAGATCAATTTGTAATCCCAGTTACACCTCTTCAAACCAGTTTTCTTAATCTTCAAAATTCTACCCTGCAAGCCAATTAAAACGAGTGCTCTGAAAAAACAAAATCCAGCTCAATCTCCATATCCATGTGTAGAGACAAAACCTGTGACAACTGAGCCAAGACAAGTCTTTAAGTCTTGAGAGTAGACCTGTGCATTGCTTTTGTAATTGTTATAGTATACCAGTTCTTGTACTTTTTCATCATAGAGATCAACAGTTTGGGTTTATTTCTTCTCATGTGTTTAAAAAAAATATATATAAAAAATTACAGTTAAAATGAGTTAATTTGTAAGGACTGAAAATTTCTCTTGTTTTTAACGTAGAGGAATATTTTTAGATAATCCACTGTACCATTGGAAATTCTTTTCATATATGCAAATATATGCTTGTGCAAAAATACGATTGTAACTCATGTTTTTGTAATCATTGTGCCATGTTTCTGTTGCAGTCCTTTCTGTAAACTTCTGTACAGATAGAAGTATAGGTTTGCAGGACAAAACAGAAGAACCAAGCTTTTATTGTGTATTTAAGGTAATGTCAGACCTTGACAGTGCTCAAACAGTACTGTTATTGTTCTCTTCAGAACTGCTGCAGATTGCTGGAATCAGTCCACACGGTAATGCTTTAGGAGCATCGATGCAGCAACAAATGAACCAGCAGATACCTCAGGAAAAACGGGGAGGAGAAGTACTAGATTCACCCAACGATGACATAAAACTTGAAAAAAGTAATATTTTGCTGCTTGGACCAACTGGATCAGGTATACAGCTGCGTGTTTTTATAGGTGTCTCATTTTTCTTAGAATTGATTGTTAATGAGTGATTTTCCTCTTGTGTGATTATTCCAATTTGGTGTATAAAAGCGAAACTCTGAATTCCAAACTGGGATTTTGTGCTTTCATGCCATGGTAACAAGCTGAGCTGAATGGCTTTGAAAAGGAAGGAGGTCTAGTCATGTGGTTTTCTTTTTTTTTTTTCTTAATGACTATATTTACTGACTGATTAAAAGATGCAACTTTCACTAAGCTGAAATAAAATGCGTTTAAAGTTTCTCTGCTTTAGATGGCAAGTTGAGATGCTGTGGTTAGTGTTGTTTCACCTCTGGGACAGATCAGTTACAAGGGGGTTAAAAGAGAAATTATATTTGTGTGTTCATAAAAAGTGGGAGTGTTTGTGCTGAAGTGATAGCATTTTGCAGACTATGTGGGGAAAACATTCACTAAATAATATTTTAATTTTGCTTCTCCCCAACTTCAAAGGAGGAGCAATTGGACTTTGCACTGTACCCTGAGTGTCTGCAGAGAGCTACTGGTTTATTTAGTCTTTAATCTATGCAAGTACATGGATTTTGGTTTATATATTGTGTGACATTTTATTTGTGATACTGTATGCATTTCAAGCTGCCTCAAATGTGTAGTATTTCAGAAATACAGAAATTCAGGAATACAGCTTGCCCAACATAAAAACCACTACGTGTGAAAACTGGCTCCCTTGGGAAATATATGAATATATGAACATGCTGGCATCATTCAAAATGTCTAATGACAGTAATGATGATCCTATGGTAAATATTTGGGTTTGTGTGGTCCAGAGAAATGTATGGCAGATATAACATACAGTTTTTATTTTATCAGGTAAAACCTTGCTGGCTCAGACTCTAGCTAAATGCCTAGATGTACCTTTTGCTATCTGTGATTGTACTACCTTGACTCAAGCTGGCTATGTTGGTGAAGACATTGAATCTGTTATTGCAAAACTCCTGCAAGATGCCAACTACAATGTAGAGAAAGCTCAGCAAGGTAAACTTTTACAATATGTTTCCTGAAGTTCATTCATACACTGTGTTAATCTTGCCTAAGTGCTCTAAACTTTGGGACCACTGGTATTTCTGTAATTTAGATTCCTGTTGCATGTACCTGAATTTTAACACTTTAAATAAGAAATAATAAACCTGAAAAGAGCTCTAAGCATATCATGTAGGTTTTGTTCTTGTCCATAGTCGGATAAGATTGCATACCTTTTTGCAATCCACAGTGTGGAAATAGAACAGACTGCTGCTGTCTTAAATGATGTTCTTCCCTGTGTTTAAGTTCTTGCTTCTCTTAAAAAGTGGAGTCTTTCTTAAATCCATTTTCTTTAACTGCAGGAATTGTTTTTCTGGATGAAGTAGATAAGATTGGCAGCGTTCCTGGTATTCATCAGTTACGGGATGTTGGAGGAGAAGGCGTTCAACAAGTAAGTGCTTGCGTGGAGTGATTTTTACTTCATAAGCAAACAGCCCATCAAGTCTACATATCATCCCATCATATGTCAAATGGCACAGGAGCGTATAGAGTCATAGTTCTTCGGTTCTGTAATTATTAACCTTTGAAACCCTCACCTTTCCTCTTTGCTTTCTTAATTAAAAAAAAAATAATCTCAACAGCAACTCGAGACTGCTTCATAGAAACATTTTAATTAAAAAATGTCTTTGCAGCATTCAGATAGCAAGTTGCATAATGTAGGCAAGAATAGATAACATTTTCCATTTTGACAAAACTCGTAAAGCAACTCATTACTAAGTGCAGCTCATAATGTGCATGGGAGTCACTTTAAAGGAAGATTTTTGTCTGTCCTTGAGTGGGATTGTCTCATATGGAAGACTGATTTCTTTAGACACTTACTATAAAGGCATAAGGGAGCAAAAAATATAAGTACATCTGTGAAAGTAAGCACAGTATGGTATGCCTTCTTATATGATGCTACACAGTGGAATTTTATATTGCTTATTTCTTCTTTCATTCTTAGGGCTTATTAAAATTACTAGAAGGCACAATAGTAAACGTTCCAGAAAAGAATTCTCGTAAACTACGTGGAGAAACGGTGCAGGTTGACACAACAAACATCCTCTTTGTAGCTTCTGGTGCTTTTAATGGTCTTGACAGAATTATCAGCAGGAGGAAAAATGAAAAAGTGAGTGCATCAGGCTGTATTTGAAGTGAAAAATTATTATCTTAATTACTGCTTACAGTACTGACTCCTAAAGGTCTTGCTATATTTGTAAACCCACTAAGTTGTTTGTAGAGCAGTGGTTTTCCATGTGTTATCTGGGAACCTGAGGTCAAGCCTAAGAAAGGTAGCAAAGAACAAGCCTGTTGTTAGTAGGCTTAAGTAACTTGCAGTGGCCTCTGCTTCCACAGAGAAACTTTTAGCGTATGCAAATAGGAAAAAAATAGGGGGGGAAAGGTTGAAAGCTGTTGGTAGAGGACTTGCTGTCCATACTTAAGTGGTAAACTTTTTACATTGTTATGTCCTACGTTTCTTAAAAACAGAATATGAAACAGTTCTAGCAATTATAATAGGATTTCTTTCAGTTGGAGTGTACCAAGTATGGAACTGAGAAAAACTTTGGATATCAGTAGAAAAAAGTTTTTACAGTTAATACTCAGATAGTTTGAGCAAATGGTGCTAAAAGCTATCATCATCTTAAAATACCTAGTCATGCTGTTCACTATTTTGTATATTAATGTCTGGGGACTGAGTTCTTCTGGCTGCAGCTTTCTGACAAAATGTGCGCTCTGTTTCTAACAACAGAGAGTGATCAAAATCCAAATTAATGTTTATGATAATTCACGTAGCTTTTCACGTAAGCATGCTTGCATGCACGTGCTTCACTCCTAAAGAGCCCTTTTTAGTATCACTGATATTTGTAAACTTATCAGGACATGTTGCTAACCTTTTTTATTTTAAGAAAAACTTGCTCTTAGGCTGATGTATTGATACTTTACTGAGGGAGTTAAATGTTATAGGGAACTGATTGTGTGCAAGGGGTGTAATTTTATGATAAGTAATTTCTTGAGCTTGAATTAATATGTAATGACATAATCACTCCAGATTTTTTAATGCACATAGAATGTGATTTAGTTACATAAAGAAAACTTAACTATTATAGTTCTGTAAGCATAACATGTTTGTTTTGCAGTATCTAGGATTTGGGACACCATCTAATATGGGAAAAGGCAGAAGGGCTGCGGCAGCAGCTGATCTTGCTAATATAAGTGGAGAGTCCGATCCCCATGAAGATATTGAAGAAAAGGATCGCTTGCTGCGTCATGTGGAAGCCAGAGATCTCATTGAGTTTGGCATGATTCCTGAGTTTGTGGGACGTTTGCCCGTTGTGGTTCCTCTGCACAGCCTAGATGAGAAAACTCTTGTACGGATTCTTACTGAGCCACGAAATGCTGTGGTTCCTCAATACCAGGCACTTTTCAGCATGGATAAGGTTTGAATTTTTACTGGATGACTCTTCAATATTCTTGTTTATAAATACAAGTGTATTAATAAGTGTTTATAAAAGTGTTCAAGCGATCTAAAATATCGATTGAAATAACTTCTTCCCCCTACACGTGCACTTCCCTGTTCTGAAGAAAAAAAATAAGCTAACTCGTTAAAACCTGACTGGTTTAGATTGGATAACTGCCCTTGTGGGACAAGTAATCTGGAAGTAGTTGAGCTGCTCTTCATGTTAATGTTCAAATGAACAGCCATGACCTTGCCAAATAGGCATCAAGAGCCACTTCATGTACTGTAGGAGTACTTATAGTAGTTGTAGGTAAAGGAACATAGTCAATACTGCTAACGTTAGTCAAAAACGAAGTGTAGCTGCAGCTTTATGTATGTAACTTAAATGTTAAATGTTCTGGTCTGTAACAAGGAAATCGCTACCGTTTGTTAGTTTCAGTAACACTTGCACTGTTGCACTCAACACGCTGTCGAGTTATAAATGAAATAATTAACTAAACTTACCATTTTTCTCTATGTAGTGTGAATTAAATGTAACTGAAGATGCATTGAAGGCTATAGCCAGACTGGCCCTGGACAGAAAAACTGGTGCAAGAGGTCTTCGATCTATAATGGTGAGTACATTAAGTCTCATATTGAGTAAACAAAGCTACCTACGTTCATGTGTGTGGACCTAATCGTGACAATTTTCAGTCAAAAGCTCACTTACTTCTGGGTATTATGTGGATACAGTAAGTCTCGTTCTAAAACTGTGGGTATTCAGAATTCTTCCAAGAAAACTCTCTAGCTCTGAAAAATCCCTTGCTAACCGTATTGTTACGTAGAAGAGGGCATACAGAAATCCTTTTTTCCCCTCTATTTTCTTGTAGGAAAAGCTGTTGCTGGAGCCCATGTTTGAAGTGCCCAATTCTGACATTGTATGCGTGGAAGTTGACAAAGATGTTGTAGAAGGCAAAAAAGAGCCAGGATACATTAGGTAAAACCGTAATGGAAGTATCAGAACAGACGAGTAATACAGCTAGACAGGTATTCTGATGTTTGCTGTAGGAACAAGCATATAAACACAAAACCATGCACACAACCTAAAAAGGATCCAATTCTCTGTATACTGTACACAGCTGAATTAGTGCCTATTCTGTCCTAGAGACTTTGGGTTTGTATTGCTTTAGTTTTTAAATAGAAATTTAAAAATAAACTTATATATGAAGTTACTTTAAGCCTTTTTGTGTGTGTGTATGTGTGTATACTTGTAGAAATAGAAGTAAATTATAAGCTTCATAAGTTAACAGTAAAAATATGAAGTTTAATAGTGACTGTACTGAAATTTCGGAAACAGAACTCTTTCCTTCCTCCTCCTACTTTCTACCACTGAGGTGTTGTTTTTTTATGCAAGCTCCAGGCTGCTGCAGTTTTCTCCTCCATTGCTCTTGCAGTAGCGGAGAGCCACAAAGGCATATCAATTGATTTGCTGAACTCTTGTTAAAATAATCAATTTAATGTTCTAAAGATTGTATTATGGTAATGATGTGGTAGAACGCTGAAAGCACTGGACAAATGTGGATTTAAAAAAAAAATAATCTTAATTTTAGTGAACAAAGGATGGAGTTGAGAAGGGAGGTCAGGTTAAAAACACAGGCCTGAAATTTAGGAACTCTGGCTTGGTTTCCACCTCTGACAACTTTTTTGAGTGCGTGCTTTGTATTCATCTGTGTCTGTGCCTGAAGCTTGGCTCAGCATGCCTAGTGTTTCAAAGGGAACGACTGGAGTGGAAAGTATTACTCTTACAGGGATGGTTGCTTTAAGTGATTTTGTAGAGCACCAGCACCCACGTTTGCTGAAAATTTTGAATTTACTAATCAAATCAACTTCACTGAAAAAGCAAAAGGCTATTGAATTCAGCAATGAGGCTGCATACTGGTCGTAGTGCGAATCTGCACAGCACCGTTTTCAGATCAGAAGGTTGTTTAGCGGATGGATGCTTGTCAGAACAGTTGTCATTGGGGCACTTTGCAGGTGGCATGTTTACCAGAAGCTGTGGAAACTGTCTCCTTTCTTTTCCTCAATTTCTAAAGTATCTGATCAGTTCGTTTTAATTATAGGGCTCCCACTAAAGATTCATCTGAAGAAGAATATGACTCTGGCGTTGAGGAGGAAGGCTGGCCTCGACAAGCAGATGCTGCAAACCATTAAATAACTGTCAGAACGCTCGCCCGCATAAAGCGCGCTTGGTTATTTCCTTACGATTGCCTCTGGCTTCAGTCTGATACTAAAGGCATTGGATCTATCTCGGATATGATACGTGATGAGGAACTTTATTAGATAAATCAGATCGTGTATTTTATTGCAACATCCCATTGATTGATTTGATGGACATTGTGTGGACTCGGATGGCATAATGTTCACATATGAATTGTATATTACACTTGTTCAATTAAAATGTATAGCAAATATAGCAGCACCTGGATTGCTCTTTCTAGAAATTAAAACAGCAATGCAGGTGCTGCAGATAGTTAGATTTTACAATGATGTTACTCTACAAATGGGAAATCAAGATTAATAATTAGTAGAGGGTGAATAAACTCTTAGCTCCTCGTACGACTCGCAGGGGGTTACGTTCAGGTCAGTGTTAGATTTCGGCTGGTGTTTGAAGCCCGATGGGTGCTGGAGTGACTTGTTACATTGGTGGGGGAGGAAGCCCTTGCAACAGGATTTTGGAAAAACTGGGACACACTTTATGACACTGCTGGGAGATTTTGCTAAAATGTGACACTAGTTTGTTACAGTAATTTGAATGCAATATCGAATAATACCCTTTCCTTCGCCTCACCATTAGGAGTAAGTTTTAGTCACCTTGAGTACTGTGAAAGAAGGTGAAGTCGGTAATTTGCTAATTTTTCCAGAAGGGTCAACAAGGTTTCTAGGAAGCAGTAAAGCCATCTGAATTTGGATGAGAAGTCGACCTAAATTTTTAAATATTAATGTTCTAATATAGTACATTTTGTTTAACATATTGGAACTATCATGCATCAATTTTTTGGTGCCAGGTATTTGCCCAACCTATCTTATAATGTTAAGAGATGAAAGAAGTAAATGTATGATATTTTTGATGTAATCAGTAGTGATTGTTCACATGACACTGCTTTTTAAGTTATATGCTCAAATGCTAGTATCGCATCTCGTGGTTTTGTCTCTGATTTTTAGTCTCACAGCAGAGCAATCCTCCCTCTTCTGTTCTACACCAAAAGTAATTCAATCCCTTAGGAAAGTCTTTGTAAAAACACTAAAGGACCTGTATGTTTTTGATTTGTTTCAGGAATTAAAATTGTCGCTTACACCTTTTTGTCCATTGGTGATACGTGGTCCTAAGTTTTACTGACCCCTTTTTCTAAAATTTTAATTCAAGCTATTTAAATAAAACTGTCATCATTCTTTTCAGTCTAGTGGATGTTTTAGGAGAGGAAAGGATACTGCGGGTGTTGGCCCTATTTTCGTTGTTAATTTTTGTCATGTAAATTTTATGTAGTATGTGTGTTCTTACCTAGAAGCAGTGTGACATGCGCTTGTAGCCAGATGCAACAGATACTTCCCTTAGGATTTCAGGTTTTTTCAGGTTAAATCGCCCACTAATGGTTCAGAAAAAGCTGCGTTGGGAGCTGAGGCTACTTCTAGGAGAAGCTTAGTCCCCTCAAAATGGGAATCTGTGGTGAACTATCTGTAACTGCATCCTCACTTTCCTTTTTGTAGAGTGAAAAAAAAAAAAATAACCGCTTTTACTTCTGAATCCTTTAATTCAAATCCTTTTTTAAAATGGATTGAAAAAACAACCTTTTAGGCGAAACTGTTCAACAACTTAGTTTTGAAAGTTGTTTGGAATTATGTAACCGAGAACCGTTTTTAAGGAAACAAAATGCTGTGTAACTACAGTTTGTACTTCACCTCTGGCGTTTGAATAAAACAAAGCGAATATTCAAGCAGCGGAGTGTTGTCATCCCTGACGTCATCCCCAGAAATTTTAAATTTGATGGGTAATGGGAGCTTTAATGAAAGAAAAAAGGGTTTCTTTCTTTCCGTGCGGGGCAGGTGGGGCTCTTCCCGCGGCTCCTTTCCAGGGGCAGGCGGGGCGGTGGGGACAGGCAGGGCCGCCTCTCCTGCCCGACGGTGCAGGCAGGGGCTCCCCGCGCTGCCGGCGGGGCGGGGCGGGGCCGGGCGGCTGCTCCTCCCGGCCGCCGGGGGGCGCTGCGGCGCGGGCGGCGGCGGGCCGAGGGGGCAGCATGGCGCAGCCGCCGCCCTTCGCCGGGCGCTTCCCGCCGCCGCCGCCGCCGTTCCGGGCGTTCCCGCCGCCGGCAGGGCCTTTCCCGCCGCCCGCCGCGCCCTTCCCCGGCCCCGCCGCCCGCCCGGGGCCCTTCGCCGTGGCGGCAGCGGCGGCGCCCCCGCCCTTCCTCCTGCCGCCGCCGCCGCCGGCCGGGCCCGAGGGCGACGCGGGGCCGCGCTTCCCGCCGGGCGGCGGCCCCTACTTCCCGGCGGCTCCTCCGTTCCCGCCGCGGCCGGTGGCTGAGGAGGAGGCGGCGGCGGCGCAGCGGCAGCAGGACGAGCTGTGGCTGTCGCAGTTCCTGGGCCGGCGCCGGGCCGCCGCCCCGCCGCCGCCGCCGCCCGCCGGCGCCAGCCCCGGCAGCGCCCGGGAGCTGGCGGTGGAGGCGCTGGGGCTGGTGGCGCGGCTGGCCGCGCTCTGCCGGGCCCTGCGGCGGCGGGAGGCCGAGGGGGACGAGGCGGGCTGGGCCCAGGCGCGGGAGGAGGCGGAGGCGGCGCGGCGGGAGCTGCGGGAGGTCGTGCGGCCGCTGAGGGAGCCGGGCTACCGGGAGGCGCTGCGGAGGAAGGCCGAGAGGGCGAGGAAGAGGCGGCTGCGCCTGCAGCGGAGGAAGCAAGAAGCCAAGGCAGCCAAGGAGGAGGAGGCGGCCCGGGCCGCCGAGCGGGAGGCCAAGATCGACCAGTGGAGGGCCAAGTGCATCCAGGAGGTGGAGGAGAAGAACCGGGTACGGCCCCGAGCGGCCTCTCCCTGCCTCCCCCAGCCGCAGCGTGGCCTCCCGGGGACTCCTGCCTGTCCCTCCGGGGCGCAGGGCAGCGTGGCGGAGCCGGGGGAGGCCTGCCGGTAACGGGCTCAGGGTGGGCTGTGCCTGCCCGGCACCTGGCTTCGGGCCCCACGGTGCAGTAGGTGCCACCTGGGTGCTGCATGGGTTTGGCTTGCTCGGAGACACGCTGTTTCCGAGGCCTGCAGCCCTGCTTCTTCCTTAAAAACCTTGGTGGGCATCTCAGCTTTGCCACGCTCACGTCCTCGGCCTTGACAGTTGGGGTTTAAGTGGTTTCTGGACTCTCGGTTGCATGTGGAGGTCTTCCTCTCTGGTCCCAAGCTGTCGGCCTGCTCTACGCTGCTCACAGCTACCCTACGGTGGGCAGCGCCATTTCAGTAACCGTAAGCCTTGCCTGCTGGCTTCATCCTTGTAAAGCTTGTTGTTTGCACGCTTTTCGGTCTCACCGGGAAGTAAAACAGCTCCAAAGCAAAAAAAAAAAGAAGACTTTGGGTTTGCTGGGAAGTGCTGTAGGCACCTTTGTGTTGGCTGTTGGCTAAAGAGCTGCTCTTCTGCTGGTGCTAGGTCTGCCACTGGGATGGTACAGAGCAGCTGTCGGGAAAGGTTTTGTGTTCAGACTGTGGCATGTTAATGGTCTTTAATAGCCGAGGTGTAGAATTGGGCTGGTTTATGTTTATTGTTAATGTTTTTCCTAGCTTTCTGTGGTTAAAGGTTATCAGGCTTTATGAATTCATTTCATGAATTCAGTTCATTTGGCCCAAATTTATGAGTTGCTCAGCATTCATTTTTTGTTTCCTGAAGTCTACCGTGTTCTAGCTTTTTCATAAAAAGGCGAGGTTGGATGGTTGACTTACTTTGTAGTAACACAGCCATAGCAAGTTTATTCTGATCTCCAGTGTTTTGCTAACCTTTTTGAAAGTACCAGTTCATTCTTGTCTACCTGAGATATCTCACACATCATGTTTGGGTTTTTTTTCTTTCTTGCATAGGAACGAGAACTTAAGGCTGCTGCAGACAGTGTCTTATCTGAGGTACGGAAGAAACAAGCAGACACAAAGAGGATGGTGGACATCCTGCGTGCATTAGAAAAGCTTCGGAAACTGAGAAAAGAGGCTGCCGGCAGGAAAGGTTAACAATGAGATTTTTACCAAACTTTTTTAATTGCACACACAGGAAATTAGATGATGTACGTGCCCTGTGCTGACTAGCAAGGTGCAGCTTGAAAAAGCTGTTTCTTTATTAGTGATCTTAGTGATGTTGTTATGCAAGAATAGCTATTAAATGCTGAATACAGTGGTTGTGTTCCTAAGTTTCTAAGCTCTTTCTTGATAGAAGAATTATTCCGGTAAGATCGTTGTTAGCAAGGTTAAGCTCATGTTCCTCTGAGATTTTGCCAGCTCCGCTCTCAAGTCTGATAACAGAGCCCCTCTGAATTTGAAAATTTAAAATTAATTCTCTTTCTGTTTAGGTGTTTGTCCACCCCCCTCAGCAGATGAAGCATTTGAAAATCAGGTGGAGAGTCTCAAAACGTTGCTCAAAAATCGCACAGAGCTGTATGAAGCTGAGGAGAGAGCATTAAGAGTTATGTTGGAGGGAGAACAGGAGGAGGAAAGGAAGAGAGAAATGGAAAAGAAACAGAAGAAGGAAAGGGAAAAACTACTACAGCAGAAACTCGAAATTGATTCCAAGCTGTTTGGGGATCCAGGTAAATTCTGCATGCCATAATTAACAATATTTTTCCACACCCCCATCTCATAGACACTGGATTTAAAATGCAGGCACAAAAATAGTTGAGAAAGAAATCATCCTCTGGAGTAATGTATGCTCTGAGGAAAAGATGGGGTAAACATAGTGTGCTGTTAACACATGTGATGTAAGAAGAACTGTTCAGCTCTTCAGCGTAGACTGCAGTATATCTCAAGCCAATTCCATAACGTTTTGCAAGAAGAGGTTGTAGATTAAGGTGAAGTGAGAATAAACAGAATAGACTGAAGACTTCCAGCACCCAACAGATGCTTTAGTCTGGTGATTTGGTAAGTGCGACTCGGGTAATCTTTAAAGATTCATTGTCCGTATGTTGCCCTTGTTTAGAGGATGGAGGCAGGAAAAGTTTTGCTAGTCTTGACTTGCCTCCAACAGCTCTTGTAAGGGTGAGGAGATGTGCAAAACATGTAAATAGTCCTTAATATATTACATAGGGAAGTGATTTCCAGTTATAGCTGGGGAGCAGCAAATGAGTTGGCAAAGTTGGGGCTTCTAAGACTTAATAGAATCAAAGGTCTTTCTGGTTTATTGAACGATTTCTATGTTTGTGTTTTAACAGATGAATTTCCTCTAGCCCATCTACTGCAGCCCTTCAGAGAATATTACTTACAAGCTGAGCATTCTGTAGCAGCCCTAATCCAGATCAGGTAAAACCAAACAAAGTCTTTATTATCAAAGATGACAAGTATTGTTTGTTGAGATTGTGAAATTATGGTCCCTTTTGGTTCGTTAACTTCCAAATATGGTTATGCAATGAATTGTCCTGGGTTTTTTTTCAGCTAAGGATCAAGCTTCTCGTTTGATAGAGTTGTATCCAACAGGTGCCCGTGTGAGGCAGAGGGCACTTCCATGCATAGCCATTCCATTGAATAGAATAGTACATATGATTTTCACATTTATGTTTTGAAAAACAAGTTTCAGAGTACAATTTCTAGTGTTTTGTGTATTGATCAGTATGGAAAAATACCCGTGTGGGTACATAATAAATCTTATTACCAGACTCATACCAGCTCTCCTCTCAAACAATGCTTTCTCTGTTAAAGGCATGAATGGGATCAGTACTTGGTGCCAGCTGATCACCCCGAAGGAAGCTGCATCCCTCCTGGATGGGTTCTTCCGAGTCTCCCCACAAATGACACTTGGGCCACTGCTGTCAGATAATTTAGGAATAAATTATTTTAACACTGGAGGACTGTTTCATTATAATTGCGTGTGTAAATATGAGAGGGTCCGAAGAGGAAGTCCCATCCTCTGTTTTGGTAGCCTCTTGAAGAAAAGTGTAAGAACTGTTTTTGCCATCTGACTCTGCAGGGAAATACTTGAGCAAGCCCAAAGCTGCTAGGCCTCTCGTGGTACGGAACTACAATCCCGCTGCGAGTTTTTGTGAACAAATCTCAATCTTAATAAAGAAATGTTGCTGACGAGGGTATTTGTGCCAGTATTAACATCCTATTTTTAGTGGCTTTTATCTTCATAAGCCTAAATCCAGATGATGAAATGTCCAGAAATAGAGAAGTTTTTTTAAAAAAGGAGATCATTAGTAAACATGTTTTTCTTCTTCAACAAAGCACGTCAAGCATCACTGTCAAAATAGTTCCTGTATTTCTGTGTGTAGAAACGAACCTATTACAAGTTTAAACAAATTCTGAAGTACAAACAAGACAGGGTTTTTCGAGGTTGATTAAAGCAGCTGCTGACATTTTACTTCTGTGGACTAAAACTGGTACCACAACATGGAAAAAAATTCCCATTTGTGGTGAAATAGGTCAGACAGCCGTGTGAATATATATAAATTTGATGAATAAGCCTGCTGGAAAAAAAACAGTAAAATCTGAAGTCTAACCTACTGTAATTGGTTTTGCCTGTATAGCTATTTTTGTATAGGGTCAGATCATGTATGTAGTTTTTGACTAAAAAATGTGGCTCTATTTTGTAAGTTGGTTTTTTGTACAGAATAAATAGAGAAAAATGGATATTTTTTTTGTTTGAAGCGTTTTTACTCCGAGGGAGAGATTTGGTTTAGTACTTGGCATCAAATGCGACTCCAGTGTGGAGAGAATTGCCGGCAAAAGGTTTGTGTGAAGGAACTTCTCCCTCCTACATGGTGTCAGAGGCATCTGATTCAAAGCCTTCCGTGTTCTGGAGAGTTTGCTTGAAACAGTGACGGGCCATATGGGTTTGGGGCTTTGCTGGGCTACGCAGATTGTCGTGCCATCTTTCCAGAGCTGCAGTCGTTACTCTTGCTTAGCCCTAATGTGTGGGAATGGATTTAATCTCTTCAGTTCGTTACCTCTTTGGATCACAACATTCTGTAATTCATGGAGGAGGCAACATGTAATTGCCTAACTTCAACACTGGGGCCTTATATGTAATGTTAATAGTTTCTTGGCTGAAGCTTTGCATTGATTTCTGTTAGTAAGAGCACACAAACTAGTAATTTTTGGTAGAGTTAGAATTAATCTGGGTGCAGAAGTTTGCAGTTCTTGTTCACGTGTATATCGCCTACTATAGCTCCCCAAAATACAGATTACCGTGAAGTCCTCTGAGGTAGGGGTTCTGATTTGCGTGTTCCTACATCCTCCCATCCCTACCGTCACTTGTAGCATCTCGTTATTCCAGGACCTGTGGCTGGGTCAGATCCTGGGGAGTCTTACCTGATGAAAAAGCAAAAGTTCAAATAGCGTAAAAATAACTGCAGAAACAACGCTTTCAGTTCAGGAAGCTTAGTGACCGGAGGATGCTCTGCTTAAATAGTTAGGCTCCTTATCCTGTCAGCATGTCTGATGGGACAGGCTAACTGCTTAAGCTACGATAATCTTAAAACTGTCAAAGTCAGATGCTTGTCTGACACCACAAGAATTTAAAGAACTGAGCAGCAGATAAGCAGGCAGCGCAGAAGCAACCCCGTTCTCCCCGCCCTGCGAGAAGAGCTCCATGATTTCGTCTGACGGTAAGGATAACTTCATATTGTTAATAAAAATAGGGCTTGAAAATGCCAGCGGATGATGTATGTTTAGGTATATTTCAATCCCTCAAGCGCTTTCTGTGGTTTCTTCTACGTATTTGCTCTCGTCTGATGACGTCTGCGTTAAAATGGTTTATATTTTTAGTGAGGAAGATGTTGAAGCCACAGATCAAAGAGCAATGTTTAAAATCGTAACTCATAAAATACATGGAGACAGGGTATTAATTCTTAAAAAAACCTTGTGTATTCAGATTTAAGATTCAAGTTTGTCTGAGTATAGTAATGATTTTTAAGTTTTAAAAAATCATTATAGCCCAGAAGAAAAGAGGGGTTGGCTATGAGTTTCCGAGACTCATTTGTATCCTATTCCTTCCCTGGTCCCAGTGCAGTTCAGGTCTCTCATGCTTTTAAGGCGCATCCTCTTCCCGACGGGAATTTGTTTGTTTGCCAGCCTGTTTCTGGTGTGAAAGCAGGCAGGGCTGGCGTGAAGCAGGTGAGGTCAGAACCCTTGTAGGAGTTGCTTTTTGGTGTAAGTTGGTGTTTACGACTGACCCTCTTTTATTCTTGTCTAGTAGCGTTTTCGTCCTCATAGCTCCTCACCCCAATGTACTTCTCTTTTTCTAAATAGCGATTCTGGGAATTAACACTTGTGGGAGCCTTTCTCAGAGCATAGTATTTATGCAGTGAAATACAGTGAGATATGGTACCATAATCCCTCCGTATTTTCTTTGTGGTGGCTTCAGACACGTTCACTACCCATCTCCATCCCTTAAAGTGGCATTTAAAACCAAGTAAAACCGTTCTAGGTGAAGGACAACGAGATACTCTTTTCCTTTGCACCTTTGTACCGCACAGCGTTTGGGAAGAGCTGATTTACAGCGTAAGCTGTGAGGAGGGTCCGTCCCTTTTGCAGGCAGGGGCTGCACGGCCACGCGGAGGACTTGGAGAAAGCCGGGGGAAAGTGCCTTCACTTAGAGATGTGTTTCATGCGTTGTCTTTGTCAGTGCTGACGTGGATTGTAACTTACGCTGAGCCCTCTTAGGCTGGGGAGCAGATGGCCTGGCTCCGTGCCGGCGCCCAACATGTTGCATGTGTCGCGTGTTAGCAGCAGTACATGTGCGGGAGCTGCAAAGCTGGTTAGGGGCTCTGCCTGCGCTACAGCCCCGGGTATTAAAGCCTCCTGGCATAAGCAGGCGAGCAACAACTCTTGTAATTCTGATAAGAGCAAGCGAGTTGAACCGAGTGCTTGTGCGTGTCGCTCTTTGTGGTCTAGAGGCAGTTTGTTAGTCCTTTGCTAACACAAGAAATGACCTCGAATGCCATTTCCCGTTATAGACCCTTATTTTTGCATTAAACTTAACAGGCAGCTTTACTTGATACGTTCGTCTGCTTATTTTCTTTTTGTGGAGTGTTTATCCTCATTGTCGTAGAAGCCATTTCTTTTTAAAGGAAAAAAAGATCAGTAAAAGCATTTAGGGAGGGCACACCAAGTATTTACGGTTTGTGTCCTGAGAATGGTTGCTGAGGGCTGCTGCTTTGGGATGAGCAGGCACAGGCTGCAGGTACCAGAGCTTGATGGATTACTGACCATTAGCTCTCACCAATTGACAATATATAAAGGAAATTATTTTGCATGCTGTTGTCGCAGGGAAGCTGAGGACTCGAGGCTTCATGCAGCAAGTAGTGGCTTTTTACTAAATTCAGACATTTATGCAGAGCTGATGGCTACGCTATTGCAGTAATATTTTCCATGCCACCATTCCCAGTTCATCAGAAATTTTTCTCTCCCCTGCTATTCCTGATCTAAAAAACATCACCGCACTTAAAATGACTCAATGGTTCTTAAAAGCTAATCTGGCCTTAAAATGGCTCGTTCGAGATCCCGCTAACACCAAAGCTTGCCTGATGCACCAGCCTCCTTGTTTGGCTCTCGGTAAGCTGCTGCGGTGCTGGAGGGGATGCCCTCGCCCCAGCTCCCCCCGGCTGCTCTGTGTGATGGCTTAGCAGCACGCGGCCGCATGCATAAGCTCCACGACCAGGACCACGGGTGCTCTCAGGTCACGCAGAGGGAGGAGACCTGCGAGGTGTCCTCCTTGGCTGTGGTTTCTGCCTCTGCAACTGGAAAAAGTGCTTGGTGCGTCCCCAGCTTGGGAAAGGGAGCGTGCGACGGGCAGCGGAGGGAGAGGGAGTGGCAGGAGGAGGGATGGAAAGCAGCGGGGCATGCATGGAGGTGGAAGTGGAGGAAAAAACCGCTCAGGATCTCTGCCAAATGAAGCTGTAAGCATGATCAGGTCCTGCTGGCTGAAGCTCAAAATAGCAAAGGTTAGTTCAGACAAATCTTCCCGGTATCAGTAATTAAGATCTTGCAAACCTGGGCATTGCACACAGCGGTTTTTACTCGGCTGGCAGTGTCTCTAAGGGCTGCGTTCCTTTTACCAGCATCACTTGAAATAGCTCATCTTTCTCTCCTTCCACTCAACTTAAAAGGTGCTAGTCCTGCCTTTTACAGTTTTGTTTCATCCTGTCCTCTGACAGCAAGAAATCAGGCAGCGGCGATGAGCTACCTGGATGACGTTCCCTTCCGGACGGCCAGGAGCCTCGACGGGGACTCTGGAGGAGAAAACACTTTAATCACCGCCCCGGCCATCGACCTCCCTGACTGCGCCGACATCCTCATGAGCACCATGGTGAGTCGCCTCTGCTCGCATCTGTGCCCGGGTTCGCTTCTGGAGGGATGCTCGAAGGGATGTCAATGGTGTTTGCCTTTTCTTGTGAAAGAAGGGAAGGGAAACCTCTCCTCCTAATTGATCTCCTCTTAATTGGCTGGTTTGCAGGAGTGGGAGGAGGTGAGGATGATTGGTGGTGGGTGGGAGTGAGGAAGGGGTAGGTTTGGGGTTGGTTTTTTTTTTAATCCCGTCCAAGCAGGAGGGTTGGGTCTTTCTGGGATAGGAGGACAAACTCCAGGCTCTCCTCTGGGATTGTTTTCTAGTCTGGAATCACCACTCTTCTCATTTATTAGTAATATTTATTAAATATTTATTAATAAATCTAACAGAGATGTAAGCAGGCAACACTACCTGTGCTGGCAACATATATATATATATATATATAATATGTATATATAAAAAAAGTATCCTGTGGCGCTTTGTGGTCTTCCACATTGCTGAGTCCTAAACCGCTTTTGAATCTACACCTATTGCTGTAACAGCTCTGTCACCAATTCTAAACCCTGTCACAGCGATTCGAAGGAGCGATCTGTGTTCTGGAAGGAGGTAGGAAGCCTTTCCCTGTACAAACTGCACTGAAGGCATGGAGTCAGCTCTCCGGGCTTACGGGTAGTGCTAGCACAGCTCCAGTCGAAGACGATTCCAGAAATACTTTGTGTGTTCAGCCTTAAGTAGTCTCACCCGTAGATGGGGTCAGTGCACTTCACGGCGGGAAGGTGATCTGGGTTACCCCAAACAGCCCCTGCTCCTGGTGATGGGTGAACCAGCAGTAAACCCCACATCTGGCTTTTGGCTAGCTCAGCCTTGCTCATCCTCCCCCAAAAATGACACATCCCAAATCTGCAGGACATGTTTAACGCGAAGAGTCACCATGTTGTTCATTTTAAGCAATTCTCCAAAGGAAATTTTAATGCACACATATTTTGCCACCTGTGCAGAGGCAGGTGATGGTCTGCATGCCCATGGACCAGCTGAGGCGGTCCATCACCCTGTCCTGTCCCGGGAAACCCCCAGCCCCGGGTTTCTCCCTGGTCAGGGACGTGTCGGTGCTCCCCGCCAAGGCCAAGCCATTGCGCTGGTGGTCCGGGCTGATCCTTCTGGAGGCAGATGGTGGTGTTATCCTCGGGGAGGCTGGTTTGGGTCCACAGCTGACAAGTGGCAGGGAGCAGTAAAAACAGCATTCCTGGGCTGTGAATGTACTTGCCTGCCCGTCCAAAGGAGACCTTGTTTGGAGAGCTCTGGGACGGGCAAGGCTTGTTTGTTCCAGGAAAACCCTCAGATTTCAAACACGCTTATATTTTAAGCCAGGCTATGTGGAAATGACGACTCTGTTCTGGGACTGGCTGAGCCCCCGGTGCCACCAGGGACTCCCGCGGCTGGTCCTGCCTCTGCCCAAGGTGGCATCTCCCCCCTTGGTGGCTCCTGAGCCCCCATGCCTGATGTGGCTCTGCCAGGTGCCACTAACGGGTGCTGTCCCCTTCCACAGCAGCCAAACTGACACAAAAACACCTCTGAGCATAAGACACCTATCAAAAGAGTTGCAGATACAACTTAAAATAGTAATAACTTCGTAGCCAGATTTTTTTCAAGTATAAATTTGGGGATTGCCTATAGGGATGAGGCTGGCACTGCCGAATCCTACAGCCCTAGTGCCCACAGCCAGCCCTGGTGCTCAGGGAAATAGGAGCCGGTATGGGAAGGATGCAGCCTTAAGGTGCCCTCGTCAATGACAGAATCACAGAATTGGATAGGTTGGAAAAGACCTTTAAGATCATCAAGTCCAACCATTAACGGAGGACTTGAGCGGAGCGTGGTTTGCTCCGTGCCCTGTGATCTGGTTTCAGATGCCCTCACCAGCTACTTCTTGCTCTCCTGCAGCATGACTTCTCGCTGGAAAGAAAAGTGCTTTACTGGGTCGAGGTGGCCTCTCAGCAGCAGACCTCCCGGCATCAGGTCACCTCTGAAGTCGTCCCCACGGCTCCACCGTGCTGGCTGCTGCTGGTGGACCCCGCTGACAGCTACGGGGGGAGAGCGCGGGATGGGGCGGTGCGGCGCTGCGTCAGCCTGAGCGCTGCCGACAGCAGCTACGGGCACGCCAAGGGCAGAGGTGCCTTGTCCGACACCGAGAGCGAGACCTGGCACTCAGAGGAGGATGAGTACTCGGAGGATGACGAGTACTCCTCGACCTCCTGGGAAGAGAATGACAAGGATGAAAAAGTTTCCAGGAGGAGAAACGCTGGAAGAGCTGTGCTTTCACGTCCCAGCTTTTACCAGACCCGACCAAAAACATCGCCCGGCTTGCTGGAGCCCTCGTTGGAGAACGGCGACCACAACCCAGCCAGTCCGGACCCGAGCAAGCAGAGAAGATCCATGGTGATATTTAACAACATGAAGAACGAGCTGGAGGCAGCCAGGAGGAAGCTGGCTGCTTTGGTGCATCCTTTGAACAGAGCTGCTGCGGAGAGCAGAGGGGTCCCGGTGCCACGGCCGCTCCCCCAGTGCCCCCGCACCAGCCGCAGCGTCAAGTACGGGCCAGCCCCGGACGTGTCCCAGCTGGGGACCTTGGTGCCAGCTCCTCCGGCCGCGGCCGCGTCGATCCCCCCGATCAAACGGCATAAGCCCACGGTGCCGGTGAGGTGTTTTCTTCTGGTAGCACTTTGCTTGTCGCTGAGACAGGTGGGGGGTGGAAGGCATTGAATTGGTCCCGTTTGCTGGGGTCTGGCCAGCAAAATGGAACCAAAATGGGGCTTTGGGACACTAAACCTGTGAGAAATTGCTGACGAGTTTTCATAAGAAGTGAAGGAAGGGGGGGGTTTACCAGGGTCTAAAGGGAAGCTTTCTGGGAGGATGTTTACTTGCGCTGTCCTAACCAAAACATTTCTGTTTTTCCCGACAAGCAAGGCATCTTATTTGATTTTCAATTGAAACACTGAAAGAAAACCAAGTGAAATAATGTTTTTTCCCCTCTTTCCTCTCATTTTCCCTCTCTAACAGATATAAACAGCGTTTATGGGGAAATGCCCCTTACAGCCATCACAGCTGCTCCTCCGGGCAGCCCCAGACGAGAAGCTGGGGCTTGAATGGAGACAAAACTGGGCTGTTTCTGCGTCCTCTCTGCCCTGGGTTTCCCTCATTACCTGTCCCCGTGCTCGCTGCCTTCCTTCACCCTGTTTTATAGCTGGAGGAGGCCACTTCACCTGACTCCTCTTGCAATATTGGTGTCCTTCTCTGTGGCAAAGGCCGTCTTTTTCTTAAAAGTCTAGGAAACTTTAGATTTCACAGTCCTACTAGAAATACAAATCGTTTAATGATAGAGATAGTCATGTGAAGTGCTGGAGTAAATATTGCTTTCCGTCACTTTAAATCTGAATTGCGCCATGTTTTTTAAGAAATCACATCTCATCCAGCTACTTGAGAGATTTAGGAGATGAATTACTGAAAACCCGCAATTAAACCATTGGACACATAAAAGGCCAGGTTAGTTATATGTAGTTGCATTAGACGTAGGGTAATTAAGGAAAGATTAAATGCCCATGTGTATTTATACACTAAACAGCTGTTGCAACTAATTAGTAACCCATTGCCCACCCTGCTCGGCTGCTGTTACGAATGGATCATGCCAAATACGAAAGCATTGGGTAAGCATTTCTATGTGCAAGGTCATTTCTGGAGATGGCTTTGTAAGAGAAACCTAAATACGTCTGGTAAACATCACGGGCATAAATGGGGCATCAGGGGAGCATCCTCCTGCCTGGGCTGCTGCATCACCTGCCCGCGGGCAGCGCTGCCTCTCGCTTGGCCGGTCGAGGACAGCATTTATTGCTGGAGACGTGACCGGGATTCCCCGGGAAAGGAACCTGCTTTTGCTCGCTTTGCCCCATGAACGTTCCTGAGTGCTGTTTTCTCTGATCTGTATCTATAGCTGAGCCTGGATTTAATTAAGTCCGGTCTCCTTTGAAGCCTTAGGGGGTTTGTTCCACTTATGGGAATTTTCCTCTTCTGGAGAGAGCAAGGTAACTGCCGGCGTTTGAAAGCATTGCTTCAGCCTGGGTTGTTTAACATCATTTCATGAGCTGGAGCAAGAAGAACATCTGCTGTTTTTTTCTTGCAGTCCCTCAGCCCCTACGCCTGCCTTCCCCCTGCCTCGACGCCTGCCTCCACGCCTGCGCGACCTCTCAGTTCCCACAGATCCCAGCAGGATTCGGCGGCTGACCTGCTCTCAGCGCTGAGCCAAGAGGAGCGAGACCTCATCGAGCCCGTAATAGCCTTGGGCTACCCCACCCGCAAAGCCATCCTCACCCTCCAGAAGACTGGAAGGCAAAGCTTAAGTCAGGTTAGTGGAGCTGGCACGGTGCCGCAGAAGGCTTTTGGTAAAGAAAAGCTTGATTTTCATGGAGAAAGGGATGGCTGTCTTGCTTGGGGTGGCCTTCTGATGGCCTTGGATTTCCCACTTTGGTATCAGATCTCGGCTGACAGGCCTTTCCATGAGATCACACATCTGCACTTTTGCTGTAATAAAACAGCAATGAGTCGCCCTCAGCTTTTCAGCGCGTAGTAACGGCTGGGTACTGTTATCTGTTCAATCTGTTGTATGGAGCGTGGTGTCCTTTTGAAGTACAAATTTTGCCCCCGTATATGGAAACTTTTTGCACATCATTTTTTCCCGGCTGTTAGATTCGTGTGATTATTGCCATGGCTCATCCTGTCAGAGTGGGACTGTACGAATACCCCGGAGATTTGTCTGGGCTCTCTCCAAAACACAAGTTCCCCGCATTGGAGCAACCAGGGACTCCATGCAAGCATTGTGGCTGGGTCCCAGAGCTCTTTTCCTGAGGAATTCTCTATAATAACCTGGAATTTATTGAAAATAATTAACATACAACCTCTTCCTACCGCTGTTATGTGAGTGCATCACAGCCCGCTGTGCTACATCCCAGTTCCCGAGGTCTCTGCTTGTCCATATGAACCCTGTGGTCCAGGGGGGCTTGGGGCATCCGTGCCATGAGGGACGCTGCTGGCTCTGACCCTCTGGCTTGGCAAGCTTGGGGCTGGACCTGCCCATTCCAGTGGAGGATTTAATAGGGCTAAATTACCGAAGTAGCTCTTGCAGAGAGAGAAGGGGCTTGATCGCAGCTTAGCAAGAGGGATGTCCACCGGGCTGTCGTGCCAGGGAGCAGGAGCAGACCCCGGGCAGAGGTGTGAGCAGGCACGGCACCAAGCAGCCACGGCTGGGTGCCAGTCTCCTTCCTGTGCCCCAGGGAGCTGCCTGGGCTGCGTGGGCCAGCTCTTACCCGTCTGGTCGGTGCACGAAGCTGCTCTGCGGCTGAGTCATCCTGCAGCTTCTGGCTCCCTCCTGAGTCACCCCCAGCTGGACCAGCCTCCCCAGAACCTTGCTGGTGTTTCAGGCGAGCATCGCTGCAAGCCGAGGTGGGAAGGGAAGCTTTATTTCTTCAATTCGTAGAGGTTTCAACTAGGCAGAGGGAGATGGGCAGAGCCCAGCCCACGTTCTTTGCACAGAGCTGTGCAAGGGTGTCTTGTCGCAACTGCTGGCTTCAATGTGAAGAAGCAGTGCATCTTATTAAGGATGGAAATGGGTACAGTCTGCTCCCTTCTCCATAAGCACTGGGACTCCCATTCCCTTGGAGAAGAGATTAATGCACCAGAATACAAGGTCTGCCTTATATCCTGTGCCTTCTTCACCAGCAGTTCCCATCTTTCCCATTTATGCCCAATACAGACAAGATAAAACGTAAAGCCTAGCCCTTCGTGCATCTCTTACAAGTACGAAACTACCAAGTTAGGCTAAACCTTCCTGGAAAATATGTTTCAACTCAAGTTAAAAACAAGAGCTGTGGGCGCTCTTCATTGCTTGCTGGTGTCACGCGGGGTTTCAGTGTGTGACGATGACAGCTTCAGCTGTGAAGATTGATTGTAGTACCAGATGGTAGCCAAAAATCGCTCAATTTCTTTGCAGTGTCAAGTCAAACTGGCAGGGCCCACCCTGGTGGAGAAGGCAAGTCTGCTGCCTTAAGTATGCGATGCCTTCTCAATTTTGGTGGAAGAGCCTCTCTAAAAGGCTCAAGCAGGGTTAGTTGCCCCCACGCGCCACAAGTTCATCATCTAGGATTTCGTGGCCAAGGGCCAAACCAAAAATGCATCATTGCATTTTGATCAATGATCATTGATCAATCAAAAAATGCATCGTTGATCCATGGAGCTCTCAATGTACATGTGAGCTGAGACATGACAGAGGGCTGCAGCTGGTCAGCATCCATCTCCCCAAATAGCCGTAAGCACGGGGTTCAGAGCAGGGCGTTCACCACAGGCACCAGCCACCTCCTGGCCATGGAATGGGGAAGCTCCTCCTATGGACTGTTGGACTCTTGTGAAGTCAATAATACAGCAAAATATATGCTCAGCTGTGCTTCCATAATGTGCTCCTGCCCCTTTCCTCCTCCAAAAGAACTTGCTGTCTTACCCCAAACATAGAATCACTAAGGCTGGAAAAGACCTCCAGAATCATCTAGTCCAACCGTCAACCCAACACCTCCATGCCTACTAAACCATGTCCTGAAGTGCCACATCTACACGTTTTTTTAACTCCTCCAGGGATGGTGACTCTACCACCTCTCTGGGCAGCCTGTTCCAATGCTTGACCACCCTTTCAGTAAAGAAATTGTTCCTAATATCCAATCTGAACCTCTCCTGACCAAGCCACGATCTAGATCTTCAGCACTTCCTACAAGCCTTGCGTCAGCTGTCCCCACCAGCAGTGGCTCCCCGAGCCTCTCCAACGCTTGTAGAAGTTGTGTTCTCAGTGGCGGCATTTGCGGCAGTGAGTTGAGCAGGGCTTGTCTGCCGCGGTGCTGGCTGGGGTCTCCCTGTCCCCTCGGAGAGCCTCTGTCCCCGGAGACTCAGCACCCAAGGGGTAGCGCCCACCAGGTTTGCGCATCCCTGGCTTGAACCCTGCCGCGAGACTGGGGAGATGTTTACCCTGTTCCTCCACGATGAAATCAGCATTGGGGTCTTTGGTGGTGTTTGCTTGTGGTTTTTTCCATGCTAGCAGCTTATAGTCCGTGGTCCGGGGGGTCGGTGAAATGGTTGGTGGTAAGGCTTTGCTCTTCTTAAGCAGCCGGTTGCTGAAGCGGGGACCTCATGGGGACAGGCCTTTCCGATGGGCATCAGCCAAAGTGGTACAAGGACATGGAAGATAAAACCCACAGGAAGAGGGATTCCTTTTCACTGTACATGCTCAGCTTTGATGTGGAAAGCTACATCGCTGCACATAACATTAAGTAGCAGCAAATGAGGGATGAGATAAATCAGCAGGTTACTGCTCTACCAGAGCCTGGAGGTCTCTTCACACACAAGCAGTTTGTGATGAGGTTATTGGGTTGGCCGTGTAGCAGATAAAGCCGAGCTCTCCAGGGATGCCTGTGCTGGAGGAACTTCACGTCTAAGTGTGATAAGGAGCCTCCTTGAGAGCTACAAGGGGAGAAGGAGCTTCAAGAGGGCAGTGGCACCTCCTCCTCCTCCCCAGTGAGCGGTGGGGCTGGTACCAGACCCAGGGGGTTAGCAGGCTGTAGTATTTAAAAACCTGTTTTTGTTTAGTCTTCAGGATATATATATATTATTTTTTTAATGATAAAAATCATGGAGTTGACAACAGCAGCAATTTCATGCTGGGCTTGAACAGCACACCAGGCTGCCAGGACTGGCCGTGAGCACGGCGAGCAGCTGTCCCTGCTGCGCCAGGGCAAGAAAGTACAGCGATGATCTGGGGTGTTTAGTTAGTAAGGTAACAAGGAAAATAAAAACAGGTTATGAATGCCAATGACCAATGACTATCTAATTTTTGAGTTAATAAGCTACTCCTTAAGACTGACATTTCTTAAAATTCTTACTCTGCTCTTTAGCCAGACTAGATCAACTCAACGTTTGAGGGACTTTTTTGACTTTTTCGTATGTTCTATGGTCTTTTACTGAATCTTTCTCCTTGGCTATGGCGGTGCTGTGGAGGGGGGAGGTCTGTGTGCTGGTGGATCTGGGGAGATAGGAATCAGCTTCTCCTTGGATGACGACGGCACAGCTTCGGGGAGACCCGTGGGATGTTTTTATTCCCCTTGCTATTCTATAGCTCATTTATTATTGTCTGTCCCATATGTTTTTGGACAGCGAATGATTCTCGTGGTATTTAAAAGATACCGCTGGGAATAGCGCTGTCAGCACTCCAAGAACAACGAGGAAAGCCAAAAATAACTGTTTACTTTCAGTAATGACAGCACACGGGTCTCCCCTGGGGTGGGTTTTGTGCTTGGACCCTGGAGCGAACCCGCGGGCGCCTGAACCCCAGCGCATCAAAGGGATGCCAGGTTGGCCAAGGGTAGACATCTCACCGGGGACAGGCCCTGCTTCACCCCCCAGCCTGGAGGTCATTGCTTTGTGTCTCAGATGGTTCAGATATTTGGTTTGCTCCTCATCCTCCCTCCGCCTTGTTCCTGTTCCCATTCTGGGAGGGTGGGGGGAACCAAGACGTTGTCTTCTCGCGGTGGGAGTCCTGCTGATGGGCAGACTGCCCTGGCTGAGCATCAGACGGGAGCCGGCAGGACAGTTGTGCCCCAGGTCCGCTGCGCGAGCATGTCCCTGGAAGGTGGCAAGGTGGGCTCCTGAATGCACTTGCACCCCATGTTTGCGAGATTGGATTAACCCTGGTTGTCTTCCTCTGCAGTTCCTGAGCTACCTGGGTGCCTGTGACCGGCTGCTGAAGCAGGGCTACGAGGAAGGGCAGGTGGAGGAGGCCATGGAAATGTTCCAGTACTCAGAGAAAAAGGTCAGAGCGGGGCGGCACAGCCCGGCCCTTTGTGCTGCGTCCTCCAGGCTCACTTTTCCAGCGGGCTGCACGCTCCCCTCCTCTGCCGCCGTCCCTCACGCAGGCTCCCAGCAGGTCAGACCCATTGCCCTGCAAGCAGCGAGCCCGCACTCGCGGCAGAGCCCCGGGGCAGCGTCACCGTAAGGACCCCCCAAAGAAGGACACCCGCTCCGTCGCTGCTCTTCATCCATCCTCTCACCCCGCTGTGCAAGCCCGATGCTCGCTCAGCCCCTGCGCGGGGAATCCCCCACCCCGAGCCCACCAGCACCCGCGCTCGCTACCTCCCTCCCGGCTCCCCCTTTGCGTGCACCCCCCAGGGAGAAGAACCGTGGTGGCACACCGGGTGTCGGTCTCCATCACCAGTCTCCTCCTGGGGGTAGTGAAGAGCTGGGGTGGGAGAAAAACTGCTTGAAATTTGGGCTGGCGCTGTTTGACGTGATGCTGACCGCGCTAGGATTGCTGGCTCACCGCTCATTAGGGCTGTGGCAGCGGGAGGGCGCCCGGGTCTCGGCATCGGGCAGGGGGTTATTTATTGAGGACACGGCTCTGGGAGATGTGGTGGTGCTGGGGCCCAGCCTGAGCAAGGGGGGAAGCAGGACAAATTAATTCCAGCTTGCACTCGCTGCCTTTCCCCGGTCTCTTTATAACGCAGGCAAACACTTGCATGGAATTCATGTTAAACTTTATAAGGAATACGTGAAGCTAGAGGCTGACTTTATTAAATATTTCTTATTTTAAAAGTTGATGCAAAGGCACACTTTTAAATGCTAGCAGTGGTATGTGTGCCCTCGCTCTGCTGTCGGCAGTGGCACCAGGAGTGCCCTTCAGCGGTAATACAACCCGGCCAGGTCGTCTGGCTGCAGCCTCGTCACCCAACGCTGTTTCTGCTGCAACTCTGCCATAAATCCGTCCTTAAAACCCCGTGATAACATCACTCCTTTCTCTTCCTTCTTCCTCCAGGCAGCTGAATTCTTGCATTTGTTAGCTCAGTTTAACGACATGGGGTTCCAGCAAAATGAAATCAAAGAAGTTCTTTTGCTTTGTGGGAATCAGAGGGAGAAGGCGCTGGAAGAGCTCGTGATGAAAACCCAGTGATCAGCATCCTGGACCCCAGGCACAGCTTCCCCTCTCCAGACCGGACCACCGAAGGGCTCGGCACACGCTTACCCTTCTGCTGCTCCATCCCCACCCTGAGCAGCATGGCTCACCGGGCACAAACCTTCAAAGCACCAGCTTGGTGTCTCATCTCATTTTATGGACATCCATCATACGCGTATTTGTCACTGTACTAAGGCAAAGGCTTTATAGGAGGAGTGTTTATCTCCTCACCCACACATCTCCACCCTTGATCATCTCAGCTGTTTAGATTAGAAGCAATAAGATCCAAACCGCCTTCGGCTTAGATTTTGCAAAACCCAAACCGCAGTTTTCTCCCTCCACCTGGGGTGATGGGTGTCGTGTTTTCAACTACAATCAAATGCGGATTCTTAAAAGATTATATAAATCAACAGAAAAGATTGTTTTCATAAAAACTGAAGGCTCCTGCAGAAACATTTGTGGGTCCTTGCTTGGGAAGAGTCTCAGCTGACTTAGTCATGGCTGAATATTGTAATTGAAATCCAGTCCGATCACATTAGCTTCTCCTTTTAAACCAGAAACTTGAGAAAAAATACGCGATTCAATGAGGGTAAGGAAGGAAAACAGGCTACCCTTGCTCTAGAAATACATGAAGTTTATCCAGTGCAATGAAAAATGGCTTATGCAAGGGTTTGTGCTCGGGGAATTTCATGAAATCAGAAGAGAGACGGGGAACGGCTCCGCTGCCCTCGTGCTCTGCCCAAATCAGGAAATTCAGGGGATGCTTCCCTAAACTGTGGAGACAGTGGCTCCAAAAGAAATTAAGCACAAATGTCAGGATCAGGAAAATCTGGATGCCCGGGAGAATTTTTTTATATAACTGAAGGACGGAGAATGGGAGATTCAGATCACCTTATGGGATGTGTCTCTTGGCTTGGCGGTGGAACAGTGGACAGTGTTTTCACATAAAAGTATATTATTTTCCTGTGAATTAGATACAGATGTAATTTATTTGAGTAAAGATGGTTGGAGGGGCTCTTCTGAAATGTATTTGTGTCTTTTCCTGTGAAAATGCCAACTGGCACAACCCAGCAGAGAAAATCCTTAATTAGTTGCATTAGTACCATTTTTCCATTGTATCCTTCCAAACGATCTCCCAGCCCAACGTACTGCCATCGAGTTAAAACACCGTGTCCCTTCTCCGTGTGCCTCTAGCTGGGTGCCAAACACCAGCAGGACGGTACAGCCCTCCGTGGCCGCCTTCATCCCCGCCTGGATGCAACGAGGAAACTTGGCATCTAGGTCTTGGGGGACTTGACCCGTCCATACCCAAGGATGCTTTATACCTTCTATTTTTTAATGGCACTGAAAAGGAAAATGTGGCACCTTGTATGGCCAAGGGAGATATTTATGGGGAGCTCACAGGCTCTTCTTGGAGCTCCCAGCCCTGTTTTTCCTCCAGCTTTCCCTTGGTTATACAAGCTTTTATTTTTGATACGGCCCTTATAAGGCAAGTCCATTCTACAGACAGCTTTTCATTACGTTCATCCTTGCCAAGATGATGTCACCTTAAAAAAGAAACTTGCAAAAGGTTAAACTGTGATTAGATAGATCGCTTTGCCTCGAACTGTAATCTTTGGCGGGGTAAACACCATGAAGATTGAAAGGGGAAGATAATGGTGCTGTGCTGGTGCCAGTAATGCGTTACGTTGAGGGCTAAATTCTGGTGGAGCGAAGCACATTTGCAGCGTCGTGCCCACTCACTGTGCAAAGGCTGAGCAGCCTCTTGCTGTCGTTAGAGATTTGCTTGGTCCTGGCTCATCATTTTTTCCCCCCTGCTTGCAGAGGTAAGAACTGTATCTTTTTTCCTCCCTGTGCACCTGAAATTACCTTGTGTTAAAAGTAACAAAAGGTCTGGATTGATGGATGCAAGCAGTTGCTCCTCTCCTGGGAGCATCCATGCCACTCTCAACAGCGCCTGCCAAGACCTGCTCTTTGCCCCAGGTGCTACGCTTAAAATCTTAAAACCTTTTGCATTTTGTTGGCAAATACCTTTGTAAACCCCCAAACTGTCAAAAAAACAGCGTGTGAAGGTCGGGGGAGAGGTTGTATCGCTTGGTGATTTCAGAGCTGAAGGGAAGGGGAGAGCCTGCCAAGTTCAGCTGTCCCGGGTTAGCCACAGGAGCCTGTCATAAATATTTTAGTAAGAGAATTATTTTAACTTTATTTTAATGGAGGGTTTAAGCTGTTTGTTCAACTTAAAATGATTTTAAAGCAGTGTGCTTCCATGTGCTGCTTTCAGTTAGGGGAAGACAGCGTGAAATGTTAATTGGCTTCGTCTAGGAAGGGAACAAGGATTTGACTTGATGGGCTTTCTGCTAACAGTCTGCCCGAGGATAGCAACACTGCTCAGCTAATGCAGCGCGGCGTGGAGCTGGGTGAGGTCCACCAGTGTCCCCTGCCTCCCCCGTGCCACCATCAGACCTGCATCATCCGTGCCATCATCCCGGGGGTGACAGCGGGGTGGTGGCCTGGCCGAGTGGCAGAGGGCAAATGGGGACAAGGCTCATCAAGCGCTTTTCAATCTGGACATGGATGCGAGCTGGGGTTTTCTTGTGTGTTTTTGTTTGTGGTTGTGTTGCGTGGGTTTTTTTCTCAAATGCGGGAACTGTTTTGGAAATGCTGAGAACTTGGCGAGGGTCAGCAGCGGAGGTATTTGAGGCATCCCAGCTGGTATTCCCTTCCGCTCCGTCTCGGCTGGGACGGCACGGGCAGCCCAAAGCCCCACGGATGGGAAACTAGCTGAGCCATGGTTTGGGTTTGCTGCTGCCCTGGTCCCCGCAGGTCTCCCAGCAGCGCTGCGGTCGCAAAGGGGAGCTCTACCTTCTCCAGCCGTCCCCAGAGCTGGTGTTGAGGGTTTGATGCTAGGGGATGGTATCTCATGAGAATGGTTCATCTGGTTACGGAGCTCTGCTAACGGAGAAGACCTCTGCAAGCCTGGCATCGCCGTGCAATGGTGGTACTCTCTCCTCTCTTTCCCTTTTTGCACCCTTTTGTATTTCCAAGGCTTGCCATGTCCTAAAAAGACCCTGTCTTGGCTCAAATGAGCCTCCGATGAGCGCCAGCACTTGCCACCCCGTTGGGTCTGTGCTGGGGCTTGGCAGATGAGCCTGGAGGAGACGATAGCTGGCTAACGCACTCGGTGGGGTGATGGATGGTTCCCGAGTCCCAGAAACCCCTCAGTGCATTAAGCACCCGATGCCCAGGAGATGTTTTCCTTCACCCTCCCATCTCCCCTCTCCTCTCCTCCTCCCAGGACCCGGCTGCAGCCGGGAGCGGTTGTGGAGACCTCCCCGGGGAGCGCGGGGCTGTGTGGGAACTGCGCTCCCACGTACGGCTCTGAAACGGAGCCGCAGCTGAAAAAGCTTTCAGCGGGCAGGAGCGAGCCTTGACGTGGATCCCTGTTAGGAGGTATTTTCCTTCAGAAGAGGGGGGGGGAAAAACCAAACCCTAAGAGTAATGAAAAACACAGGGGTTTTCATAGCTTTCCTTTTAATTCCAGGATATAACGCAGATTTCCCATTGGAGCAGAGAGGAGGTGGGATGCTGCACACCTTCAGAGTGTGGTCAAAATAAGTAAACCCCATGTTTGCATCTCTTTGGTATCTGTCCTCTGCAGAAGCCACAAAGCCCTGCATGCAGTTGGCTCGTGAGCCCACGTCTGGTCGGACTTTGCACACAGTGCAGGCAGAGGCAGGCAGCAGCTGCCTGCAGCCCCTTTCCCTCTGGCAGGGTCTAGCGTCACCTCCAAGGTCCAACGTGACACGTCCGTGGACCTGAGCACGTCTCCGCGAAGGAGGAGAGGAGCCCAGGGGAGCGGCGGGTGCAGAGCCGAGGCCACGTGCAAGGAGAGCATCCCGACGTGGGACGGGGGGCCACCTACGTTGCAACGTCGTGGTCGCGCCTTGGCAGCCGCAGGAGGAAGGTCTGCAGGGAGCCGCTGCGCGGGAAGCCCGCCCGCTCCTTCTTGAACTTCCAGGTCTCCTCTTCCACGGAGTAGAGGAGCGTCAGCATCTTGTTGACCGTGTAGACGGTGTCACCCCTGATGACGGCGGTGAAGAGGGCTCCTTTGCTGTTCAGGAACTGCCCGGGCAGGGCAGTCCACTGCCGTGATGTCAGGTTGAAGCAGTCGATGACACAACGCAAGAAGTCATCCGAGGGGCCGTTGCGCATGATGTAGAGGTTGTCACGGTGGGCCACCATGCAATGCCCGTAGCTCTGGTGCCGCTTGAGCTCAGTGACGGGAAGCCATGCGTCTTGCTGGGTCTCATACTCATAGATGACGGTGGTGTCCAGTGGCTTCCACAAGCAGATGAAGATCTGCCCCATGGCTTGGGCGCAGGGTGCCGCCGCGCTTGGCTGTGGCAGGTCGGAGACAAACGTCCAGGTGCTGGAGGCCACGTCATACCTCTCCACGGACTTCAGGGAGATCTTCTCGTACTCCCCACCGATGGCGTAGAGGTAGCCCTCGTGGCCCACCAGCCTGACGTCATAGCGCAGCTGATGAGGGCTGGGGAACTCGCTCCAGGTGTTGGCATCGGCGTCGTAGCAGAAGCTGCTCTCCACCACCTGCTTGCTGGCCCCGTAGACGCCACCCACGATGTAGATCTTATTATCCATGGTCGCCATGCCAGCTAGGAACGTGCTGGCACTCAGCGGCAGGCAGGAGAGGGTCCTCCATGTGTTGGTCTCCTCGTCCAGGTAGCAGACAGTCCTGGAGAGGTCCTCCAGGAACTCAAAGGTGGGCGTGTGGGCTCCTACCGCCACGAAGGTGCTGGGCAGGAGGGTCTCCACGTAGGCCAGCAGGTCGGCGGAGAGGCAGTCCAGGTACTCCTCCAGCTCGGCGTAGCTGTCCCTGATGTAGAGCGCGGCACAGTGGAAGAGGTCCAGGAGACCGAATATGGCAGCAGCTTGGTACAGCAGGATGCAGTTGTCAGAGTTGATGGAGTGGATCAGGTACTTGGCCAAGGGCTTCACCTGCAGGAAAGCGGCACACTCGACCGCCTGGAAGGTCTCCTCGCTGCCGAGGATGGGCCTCTCACCTGCCAGCACCCGCAGCATGACGAAGAACCCGGCCGCGCTCAGCTCCCCCAGCCCGATCTCCTCCTGCGTGCTCTCCTTCATGCCCGAGCGGAAGAGGGCACGGAAGTACTCGCTGCTCTCCACCAGCAAGGTCTTCTCCACCCAGAACGACTGCTCCTCCACCCGGATACGTACCCTCTCTGGGGGCCCTGCCTGGGAGCCTTCCTCCTCCGGGGTCATCCTCACCCAGGGGCTCAGTGGCTCTCGGCGGGGGGAGCAGCACTCGATGCTCCTCCGTGCCGTGTCCCGGTGCAGCCCCCTCCTGCCTCCACCACCCTTTTGATGCCTTTGCTGCCCGGCGGCCGCCACGCTGCTGCCTTGTAATATAAATACCTTCGGCTAAAGATAGCCGAGCTCGTGACTGGGGCCTTTCAAAGGCATCCGCCGAGCTCAGCTGCCCACCCAAAACACAGGCAGGGCTCCGGCGTCACCGGCCGGCGCGGTTCACGGCGGAGGTGCCCGGCTCTATCCCAGCTCGTCCCATGAAGGATGCTCGGCCGCCCCGGGGGAGACGGGTTTCACTCTCCCCGCTCTCACGCATCCTCCTTGCGATGCCCTAAAGGGACGGTCCCCACCCCGGGGAGGGCAACAAGTTTGTGTGGCTGGGAAGAGCATGTTGCTGCACTATTATTTTTTTTTCCCTTATAAAAGTGGGGTTTACGGCTGCAGGGAGGTAACTGACGTCAGCAAATCTCTGCGCCGTCCAGCCCGGCCGTGGGAAAGGGGCTTTGCCACCCCCTGAACGTGGCCACGGGCAGGGATAGACCTTCACAGGGCCATTCCCTTTGCGACCCTCCCCAGGAGGCATGGAGCAAGCTGGGCAACATCCATCCCTGGCGCAGGGAGTCGTAAACCAGCCTGTGCTTCATCTGGGGATCCCGTGGTGAGAAAAACCAAGTGCAGCAAACCCCTTCTCTCCGCAAAAGTCCTCTCCGGCCGCAGGGCTCGCCCCGCTCCCCTGTAACGCCTGGCCACGGGCAGAGACAACCCTCCCGCACGCCTCGTGTAGAGGTTGACGGTGAAGAAGAGTGGTATTCGTGGCACGTTGCTCGTTTGTGTGCTATTCGCAGCTTTTTCTGGCTAGAAATCCCATTTTGCCTCTGCCGCGGGGTGCCAAGGAGGGCCAGCAACGGGGCCCCCGCTGCCCCCCATCGCCACCTGCAGCTGGTCTTTATTTTTGATGCATAATTTAATCCAAGCAGCGTAACGATGCATAATTTAATCCACTTTGCCAAAGGTATATTTTTTCCTCCCTCCTTAGCCCCTCATCCCAGCAGTCGGGAGCTGCCGGGGCACTGCGTGACGGCAAAGCCACTGCCCCAGGATCGTGGCCCCGGCAGGTTCCCCAGAAAATCTCAGTTTAGGGGAGAAGGTGAAAGCTTTGCGCTTGTGTTACTGTCATCGATCCGGCTTAAAATACCGCATTTAGCTCCGATTGCTTTTAAGCATCCTTGACCTGTCTCCAAAGGGGGTCTGGGGGTCGGGGGTCCGGAGGGGCTCTGCTTCCTGCAGGGGAGCGATCCCCATCCTCCCCATCCTCCCCATGCCTGGGGCTTGCAGGGACTTCCACGCTCCCAGACTATTTTGGGAGGGTTTAAAAATATCCTCCCTGCGTTAACGGGCAACAATCCCAACGGCGCAGCAGCCCCGCACTGCCGCGGAGCGGCTTTTGCCCCCCAGCCCTGGCTATGGTCCCCCGCAGCAACCCCTTGGGGCCGGCCTGGGGGCCGTATCCTGCGGGCCTGGGCGCTGAGTCCCATCCCAAATGGCTGCGATCGCCATGACAACGCTGACTTCAGCCTCCGCCACCTCCTCGGGCTCTGAGCCCGCTGGGTGCTGGCTGATGGCTCGGTGCGGGCAGCAGCGGTGAGTACTCCCCGTGCTCCCCTTTTCCCCCTCGGGATCGCGCCTTTTGGGTGGGAAAAGGGTTGGTTTTTTTACCCCTGCGAACTCTCTGCCAGCAGCAGAAGGTGTCTGTGCTTCAACGGGCTGGGCAAGCGGTGGACAGGAGGGTGGCTGTGCTGGCAGCGTCGCTCCGGGTGCCGCTGCTGCCCGTGGGAGGTGTAATGAGTGCGCCGGCCTCAGCCGGGGCGGCAGGACCGGGCTTTCGCTTGCCGGGGGTCGCCGAGGTGCGGGGGACAGGGGCGAGGCGGCCGCCGGGCGCAGGTCCGGCGGGTTTGGGGGCCGGGGGGGTCCCTGCCCGAGGCCCCGGGAGCTCGGGGGACCGGCGTGGGCCCTGCCGGGGGACCGGCCTCGGGGCGGCCGGGGCAGCGTGTCCAGCCCGGCGCCGGCGCGGCCGCTTTCCTTACAAGGAGCTCGGCCGGGGCCGAGCGGCGGGAGCTGCGCTCGCCTCCGCCTGCCTCATTCATCGGCAGCCCCGGCGGCGGAGGGGCCGCTGCTCCCCGGCCCCGGCCCGGCCCCGGCCCCGGCGCACCCCGGCGAGCCCCGCGGCCCCTCCGGCGGCGGGTTGGAAGGTGGGAGGCCGCGTTTCTCTTCTCTTTCTGGGGGCGGAGGTGGGGGGGGGTGGAGGGCTGGGGGGTGCTCCCCGCCTTTGCTCGGGCGGGGTGCCGGCCGCCCGGGCTCCGGGGTGCGGATGGAGGAGAGCGGAGCCCCCTCCCCGGTGCCGCTGAGCGCCCCCCCCCCCCCCGCCGGGGCACCCCACGGGCCGGGCGGCGAGAAGGTCCCCACGCGGCGTGGCAGTGGGTGCCCCACGGCCCCCCGCTCTCTCCCGCAGGACGGAGGATGTCCTCGATGTTCAGCAAACCCCGACCCGGTGGCGAGCGGCCGCCCCAGAGCCCCCTCGCCGAGTGCAACGTGGCCATCCTGGGGTGCCGAGGGGCCGGCAAGTCAGGTGAGTCCGACGCCCCGCTGCCACGGGGATGGCCGGGCATGGGGGGGTGCCGATGCCGTGGGGGGACGCCCGCCTCACCCACCTCTTTCACCTCCTGCAGCCCTGACCGTGAAGTTTCTAACCAAGAGGTTCATAAGCGAATATGATCCCAACTTGGGTAAGATGCTTTCTCCGCGGGTGTTTCCCCCCGGTTGTCCCCCATGAGCTCCCACGGAGCATCATTCCCATCTCCCGTGTTTCTACAAATGCGGTATTTAAGGGGGGGGGAAAAACCACAAACCAAAAAACCCACCACCCAAAATTACATGAAAAACAACGGAAGGGCTGGATTTGACCCAAATCCGCCTGTAAAAACAGAGGTGAAAGCAGCGCTCTCTCCACGGGCATGTCCCACGGGGGGACGTTGGCTCCTTGCATCGCCCCAAAGAAACTGAAAGCTGAATTATTGGGGGTCCTTGGGGAGCATCTCGTGCCTCCTGCTTGCTCCTGGGGCTGTTGGGCAGGGAAGGGCTGGGGCAGGGAGTGAGGGCCGCAGGGCGGGCGGCCCGGGGGCTGCGCCGTGCAGCGAGTGGTTCTGGGCATTTTTTTTTTTCCACTCGTTTGAGTAATTAATAACTATTTTCCTAGGCCTGACTCCAGGGCGCAGGGAAGAACTGTAAATGATTTGTTGGGGACATTAGAGAGATATGGACCTTGTCCAGGAACTGACTCCAGCCCCTAATAACTCAGCAGCTCTTAGGAAAGAAGGATAAATCCTTTCCTCCTCAGATCTTTTTTGGGAATGTGGTTTCATCTTCCCACGTCAAAACCTTTCCGAAACGCATCTGTTAGGACCCGGCTAGGAGAAGGGATCTTCCTCCCAGGGGAACGGCTGAGCGGCTCTCCCTGCCTGCCCTCCTCCCAAAAGAAAGGGGTGCTCCTTTTGCCTGATTTATCGGGAAACAGCCCCGGTGTCAAGCCCCCAGCTCGCTTTATCTTACCAGGTCGTGGCATTTAGATAAGGCCTCAGCCCCGGGTGCAGGAATGGCCGCGCTGGGCTCCTTCCCCTCCCTCCTTCTCCCGTGGGAGCCCACGCTTGCGGCATGCAGGGAGAAATAACTGCTCCCAGCTGGGCTTGCCCAGCAGCATCACCGCCAGTCCCCCAAAGTACTGTTGTCTCAGGAAGAAGCGAGGTGGGAGGCGTCGGCGGAGGATGCTCCTCATCAGGGGATGAGTTTTTTCCATGGTGCTCCAAGCATCCAGGGCTTTGCTTGGCTTTGGAGAAGACAAGACACCCCAGCCCGTCCTCACAAGCACCCTTCTCCTTGCAGAGGACACCTATGCCTCGGAGGAGCTGGTGGACCAGCAGCCCGTGCTGCTGAAGGTGATGGACACCGCCGACCAGGTGAGGCACCAGGGCACCGCTGGTGCCAAACGCCCGGCGTGACCTGGCTGGACCGCGGCTGGACCACGGCTCAGCCGCTCCTCTCGCCCCCAGGACGGCCCCGGGAACTGCGAGCGCTACCTGCGCTGGGCCAGCGCCTTCCTCGTCGTCTACAGCATCGACGACAGGAAGAGCTTCGAGGGCTGCCAGCGCTACCTGGAGGTCCTCGCCCTGCACGCGAGGGGCTGCCAGCGCCGCTGTCCCGTGCTCCTGCTGGGCAACAAGCTGGACATGGAGCAGTACAGGTATCGGGCGCGGGGCAAGGCTGTCCTTTTCCAGTGGGGGAGAGCTCACAGATCACTCCCCCGTCCCTCCGGCTGGGACGCAAACACCAAATCTTATTTTTTTGGTGGTTATTTCCACGCCTGTCGGTATTCGCTATGTCCTCCCACATCTCTGAGGTTCCTGCTCTCCTGCCCGGGGGACGATGTGTTTATTTTGAGCCCGTTGGTATTTTCAGTGGGATGTTTTTCGGCTGCGTGGTAAGGCAGCGTCACCGTCCCCGGGCAGGGCTTGAGCCCGCTCCAGCTCCTTGCTCCCCTCTGGATGTGCCCTTTCCCTGGATCCCTTTCTCACCCTGTCCCCGCTGCCAGGACTGGATGTCCCCGGTGTGTTTTTCTGGCCTTTTGTGCCGCTCTGGGGCCGTGCTGAGTGTTGGTCCCACGGCTCCTTGAGTCACGCGTGTTGCTGAACCCTCCTGTGCATTGCTGAACCCCCTCCGTGCTCCCAGCACGGAGGCTTCCCCCTCCCCAAGGCAGGGACCTGCCTCGTCTCCTCCCCGCTTCCCAGTGCGCTGCCATCGCATCCAGCCCCCTGCGTCCCTGGCACGCGTCCCTGGCACGGGAGGTTGCGTGACTCCCCAGGCACCCGTGCAGCCCGTTGCTCTGGGATTTTGGGAGAGGCAAAACTCTTTTGGACTCACGTCCCCTGCTTGTCCCAGGAGGGGGGACGAGCGGGTGCTGCCCCGGTGCTCACCGGGAAGCAGGCGTGGGATGCAGGGTCCGTTGCTCCCCGCCTGCACCCCTTGCTCCCCTTTTCGGGTGGTTGCAGCACCCCAAGGGATGCTGCACCCGTCCCCTCTGCTCCCGCCAGGCAGGTGCCCGCAGCCGAAGGGACGTCCCTGGCGAGCAGGTTCAGGTGCCTCTTCTACGAGGTGTCGGCGTGCCAGGACTTCGCCGGGGTGCAGCACGTCTTCCACGAAGCCGTGCGGGAGGTGCGGCGCCAGGCGGAGCAGAGCCTGCCCATCCGGCCGCTCTTCATCACCGAGGAGCATCCCTGCCCGCCGGTGGCCACGCCGGTCGCCCTGCCCACCCACCACGGCTTGGCCAGCTGCACCTTCAACACCCTCTCCACCGTCAACTACAAGGAGATCCCCTCGGTGGCCCAGGCCAAGCTGGTCACCGTCAAGTCCTCGCGGGCTCAGAGCAAGAGGAAAGCTCCCACACTCACCTTGCTGAAAGGTTTCAAGATATTTTAGGACGTGTCCCTGCGGGCTGCGGAGGGGGTGGCGAGAGACCCCTGTCCCTCCGGCTCCACAAGGGCTGAGACCATCTGCGACGGACTCACGGGCACCGCAGCTGCCACTGGCGGACGGTGGCCCCGGTCTCCGTGCCGGGGCAAAGCCCGTGGTGACAATTCGGTGAGCAGACGGGGTGCCGAGAGTCCAAAATCGGCCGTGGCATCACTCTGCCTGCCCCTGCCCCGGCTCTCGTCCCCCCTGGCTGAGCGCTGCTGCGGTGTTTGCGCCCCATCCTGCCACCGGCACCGGGGCCAGCCAGGCTTTCCGTGCGGATCCGGGCAGTTCCTGGAGCAGCCGGAGCCACGGGCACCACCGGGAGGGCGAGGGTCGTCCCCAGGGCCCCCCAGCCGGCTTGGGCACCTGGCGCTCAGCGATGGGAGCCCAGGAAAGGGGGAATTAATCATTAATCAAGCATGGAGGCACCCATCTCATTCGTCTCACTGCTCCCCTGACCGAGCAATAAGTAGGAGGAATTTTTATTTTTTTTTAATCCAAGCGAGAAAGGTGCAGATATTGTTTCACCCTACTAAAGGCCTCAGGTGTCCCCACATCGAAATAAGTCATACCAAAATAGCTGGGTTTTTTTAATCAACTTTTTACGCTATAGTGTTCCTTTTCAAAGGCTTTGCAAGGAGAGATGCTTCACCGATGAGGACAGGGTCTGAATAGCCTTTGTTTAAAAGACTGATGGATTTCCAAAAATGTTTTAAATTATTTCATGGCTTCTACGTGTGCCCAGTGAAGGGCGTGAAGGGAATGCAAAAGCAGACCAGGCTCTACCTGTGCCCAAGCCGGGGCCAAGGGCTGTGCGTTCGGCTTCCTTGGCTGTATCAGGTTCAGTGTGCTGCTTCCCCCTGGAGTTGCAGTTACTCTGCAGAGTAAAATATCCACATGTATATTTGTACATATATACATATATATATATATATATGACCTTACTGATAGAGAGAGAGATTCAATATGGGATTTTGATCCACCACTTTGGAAAGTATTTTAATAAAGACGATTTCGGAAAAGAACAAAAGTGCCTCTGCTTCAGTGCAGCTGTTTTCCTGATGGGATGTGATGGCGTGTTCCCTGGCTGACCACGGGAAAAGCCTCCCGCGCCGGCTCGGCTCCCACCCGTTTGCAGCGGAGGCAAGCGGCATCTGAGGGAGGGGGCGAAGCTGGCGTGGGAGAGAAGGCTGGAGGCAGCCGAGCGCAGCGGGTGCAGACCAGCCAGCCGGGAGCTGAAACGGGGGAGGCTCAGCTTTGCCTTGAGTCCAGAGCTACTTCTGCTGGTGCAGCTCTGCTGCTTTCTTGTTTTACTCTCTTTTGCTTCCCCAGGCTAAACTGCATTTTTAAACTTCCATCACTATGAACCGAGACATTCTGATACATTCCTTAGGGCCTAAACGGTTTGACTTCAGCTGCTGTTATACGGCACCTTCAGATCTCTGTGTACAGAGACGTGAAGGTCCCGTCCTTCCACTGGACCACCACTTCTCCTGATCTCTCATCCTGCGGCACCGGCTCCTCCCTTCTCAGTTCGGCCGGGCTGTATTCCTGCACAGGCTTCAGGGCTTGCTTGGCTTCCAGCTCAGCCTGCTGGGCGGTTTGCACTGCTTCTCTATACATGTAGATCTTCCTTCTCCTGCAGGGAAGGCATAAAAAGGAAATGCGGAGTGAAGCAGTGAGCCCAGCCCGCACCTGCGGGCAGGCGTCTACCCCCAGCGATGGTTACATCCATCTCTTCGCACCTTGGCCCCGGGAACACATGAGGTGCTTACGGGCAAACCCTGCCGGCTGCGCTGTGTCATGTAAGTGGTCTGAAGTGTTTGAGTACAAACAGCCACGGGGTTTACACTCGGAGAACACACAGCGCACCACATCGCCCAAAGCGAGGCAGTGACGCCCAGCAAGCCAGCGTTAAAATGAAAGCACGGCAGACTTGTAACATTAACTCTTTTTCTCTCATTTTAAGATGAAAGCTCTGACCCAGATGTAAGTTTTCTTGCTGGGAAGAACCCCTCCTCAGCTGCAGGGTTGCTGTGCAGCGGTATGGCCCAGGGGAACATTGTGGGAATGCAGACGGAGAAAGGCTGGGGAGTCCTGCTCCAGAGCCCCTGTGTGGCCCTGTACTCATGGGAGAGCACCTCACAGCACACATTTAACATCACTTCCCTCCAACAGCCCCGTTGGGCTGGGCAAAACTGTTGCAGATGCTTTACCAGTGAGGATCCAGGGCCCGGAGAAGTGAAGTGGCTCGTTCCAAGTGACACACGAGGAGAGCAGGGAGTCAGGCAAGGTTTTACAATGAAGCACAGTGCAAAGGGAGTTTGTCTTTGCTCTTCTCCCAATGGGGCTTGTTCCTGCCCTGCATCTCAGCGTGCTGCCCTGCCTTGCCAAACCCATGTGTCTGTCTGCCTGGGGGGGGTCTCAGCACACCACCACACACCAAAAGACCCCCAAATTTTCCTGACTCACCTGTTTTGCACAATGTTAATGGCCAGGAGGACAAGACCCAAAATCATGGCCACGAAGGAAAGCACAAGGACGGAGTAATTCCATGTCGACGCTGGGGGGAAGCACGGAGAGGCAGCATTAGCATGCACAAAGCAGTGTGGCCGGCAGAGCCCGGCCAAGCATTTCCTGAGGATACCCAAGCTCAGAGTGTCATGGCTTGGCTGCAGGATGAGGGCAGAGGTGCTGGTGTCCAGCTCAGCACTCAGAGCAGAGCACCCAGGTCACGTTTTTGGGGATAAGCTCAGGCAACTCTCGCTCCCTGGGCAGGAGACTTAACTGCTTTCTGCCTCTCACAGCCCCCCGCCTTGGGCTCTGGCTCTCTCACGCTGACCACATCTGCCTCACATGGCTTTTCAACCTTGCCTGAGAGCTGGCAGCGGCTGTGCCAGAAGGTGGGAGCAAGGCTGAGAGCTGCAGCATCCCGCCATGAGCACTGCTAGAAGGGCCTCTCTGCTCTGCAGCCTTTCTTGCACCTGCCACACTCAGGCAGGTAGATTTTGCCTTCGAACACCTGCTGGGGTGTGCAGCACAGACGGCAGCAGATGCTCCGTCCTTGATTTTTGTGGCTTTGAAGTTGATCCTCGGAGCGTTGACCTGCTCGTATCGATCTGCTCCCTCCACCCTGCTAAGATCACTGGTCATCCCAGACCTTTGCTCTCTTGCAGGCTATGCCTGGAAAGAGGCTCAACTCCGCTCTGGGAGGAGGCACTATCTCAGCAAAGCCTCATGCCTGTCTTCACCCATGGCATGCTTCTCCTGGAGGTGAGACTACGGGTTTCTATATCTGGGGTAAATCACCTCCTTGGGTAATTCCCTCAGGCATCTCCATTAGGCAGGAGGGTTAACAGCCAAGGACTGTGTATCTCCATTTCAACTCTCAACCCAGGAATGCCAATGGGACTTACATTCTTCTGTGCGGAAGAACCAGAGCAGCTCCTCCAGCTTTTCTTGATCTATACCCAGTGCAAGGGTCGCATTGTCTTCTGAGTAGTCATACACGTGTGTGCTGGCAAGGGCTGCAAAGAAGTACCCGTCTTGCTCTGCCTCGGCTGTGGAGGAAAAGAGCAGAAAGATGCAACGGTCACTCACTGCAATACTTCGGGCCAGAAATGGCCTTCCCCTTGGCTCCCAGGGTTGCCCAGCGCATCCCTCCAAGCAGGGAGAACACAGCCGTGAGGGCACAGCCTTATCTCATACACCGAGAAGTGGAGAGCATTTCTGGCTCTCAATGCAGATCCCGTTATGGTGGGGCACCCAGGGTTGGAAAGACCCCAGGACACTGCCTGTGCCTTTCCACATTCCCCAGCAGCCTGTGTGCATGTACCACTGGTCCCCGACTGTGTGGCACTTACCTGCTCTCTCCTCACACACGCTCCTGTCTGCAACATCTTGCCATTGGGCCTTCGGGCCTCTCATGTCACTGAGAGTGACTCCTTTCCTGTTTGCCACCAGGTAAACAGCCTCTGGGCTCCTGCCCAGAGGAGAGAGCAGAGAATTCGAGCAGTTCCAGCTCGTGTAGCCCGCGCTGCCGCAGAGACTTGTCTGCACTCTGTTGGCCCCCACCACGGAGAGGCAGCTCTGCGTGCCGTGATTCATCAAAGAATCACCTTGCCAAGACCAGTCCTGGAAATCTGACTCTGGATTACAGTCCTCCAGCAGTAAATTCCCGTTCTTCGGGCTGGCTTGTAAACACAGCTTGACTTTAGCATTTTTCATCAGAAAAGCTTCAGTGCCTGCAAAGAAACCGGCATATGAGTGTGGCCACTCCCTAAGCACAGGACATATATGCACACAGAATGTATAGGGCAGATGGGAATGACACCTAGTTCTGGAACTGGAAATCAGCATCAGGCAAAAGGCATTCAAGAGGAAAACTGCCTCCAGTCCAGCTTCTCTCTGCTAGGGCTTGCTGGGCTCATAGCTGAGCTTTCCCTAACCCACGCTTCTCAGCAAACATGGCTCAAGCTTGTCGTTTTGGGTGGGTCCTGGGAAGGTCAGCTAGACTTGCCCTTGTGACTAGGGCTGAGCTCTGTATCACGCTCTATCCATAGCTGTTCCCCAGAGAAGAGATGACTGTAAGTTCCTCTCCTAGACTTGAGCTCTGCTGGGCCCCTTGGTGTGCTGGCTGGTGCCAGCCCCCAGCACTGTGCAGCCTGGCCCATGCTTAACCCCTTCCTGCTGATTCTGGGAGGTGTCTCTCGGTGTGTTCCAAGAGGCAGAGGAGGCTCGGACCCTTTGGTGAGCCTCACTGCTGGCTTAGCCTTTGCCTCTGGGGACAGACACCCTGATGTCCTGCTCCAGCTGGATGAACTAGGAACTGCCTCCAATGTCTCTGTTTCTGGGAAACCAGAGGGGGGAAGGGTTTGGGGCTCAGGTCTTTCTAGTTCTGCTGTCTAACCTTAAAATGTCAGGTGGAACATGCCTCTGCACAGCGCAGGTGCAGATAGTCCCAACAGACATTAATATTGGGTTTAAAAAAATAAAATCTCCGTAAGTCAGGTGTCTTCCTAGGTGTTGAAGAGATTGCAACAGTGCTGTGACCACAGGCTTAGGGTGCAACTTTCTCCATGGTTGAGCCAGGCTGCTGCTGGTGTATACTGAGGAAAATGGGCCCATGGAGAGGAAGAAACTGTATTTCCAGAAAGTTAAGTTCTTTAATGCATGCCTTTGCCATAATACTATCTGTATGTGTTTGCTCTCAGACAGTGAACCGTTCATAACTTCATACAACAATGCTGGAAACTCTTGCACGTGTACATCCAGCTCCTGCGAACCTGCCCTGCAGACAATGTCATCTTGTAACCCCTGCTGAGCCTGGTGTGGGTGAGAGCCTGTGAAGAGACACGGCCTCAGCACGTGACCTACTTTACCCATGCTACTATCCTCTAAGCTAAGCCTCTACCTTGCAGCAGGAAAAATGGGATTATCCAGAAGAACTTCATATTTGTATGTGCAGCTGGGATGGATCACGCCTTCCCCAGTGTTTCTTCGGTGTGCAGATGCCTGGGAAAGAGAGAGAGCCGAGAGGTGAGGGACAACCTTGCAGCGTTGTCTGCTAGCTCCTGCTGTGCGGTGCTGCTGGTTTTACCAGTGGGAGCCCTGAAGTTATAGGCGTTATTGCTCAGAGGGACTGGATACAGCAGGCCAGCATGTTTCTCCTCTGTGGTCTACAGCAGACGAAAGAAGACAAAAGCACAAGTAGAAGTGATGGTCTTTTAAATGACTCTGCACTCATGCTGATTCCCCTCCTTGCTCCAGCTCTGTATTCAGAGAGGGGACCTGATATACCCTGGCAGCTGTGGCATCTGTGGCATCTGTTTTCTTCTGTGAACGTGAGTCTGAGCTGCCAGGACAGGGTGCGGACATCCTGGGAGCCATTGAGGTGATAGCAGAGTGGGTCTGGCACAGGGTCTGCTGCCTGAGGTTGGACCCCTTGCTTAGGTGACCCCATGAAGATGCGAGCTCGGCTGCTGAGAGCAGCCCAACTAACCTCGCTGCTTCCCTCCTCGCTCCCTTGCCACAATCCTTAAAGAATACATACTTTGTGGACAGTGACTACCTGCTGCCAATCCATGGTGTGGAGATGAGGAAGTGAAGGGCTCGGCTCCAAGAGGAGGAAAAGCCGGCTTGCCATTGAGGCAAAGGTATCTCCCATTCTTCAGGGAAGCAGAAAGCTCCTCCTTGACCTTTAGTCCCTCATTTGTCAGTGGCATCAATCCCGCTTTTATGGCTGCTTGTCCAACTCGGTTCTTCAGCCTCCTCTGGAAGGACCTGACCTGAGCAGAGGGTTCCCGTCTGCCCACTGTGAGTTACTTTGAGATGGTTAGGTGGCTCTCCCCAGCCCACTGCTCTGCCACTGCTCACTGGCCTCATCTGAACCGTCACCCGCTCACAGGTGAATGACACCACAACACACACGCGTCCCTCAGACACGCTGGCCCCACAGGCCATTAATTATTATATGAAGACTTAGACTTTTACAACCGGCTGATACTCTCAACTTTTACCCGCCTTTGCAGTGTGGCCTGGCACTGTCTGAAACTGTTCCCTGGAAATCGCTCACGAGCACGTTCCACCATGCCAGGCGTGTCAACAACGCTGCTGCTGACTCCTCAGGGAAGCATTTGTCCTATCGGTTATAGACCTAATGATTGCTACTATCTTCCCCCCCCTTCTCAATGTCTTCACAATTCAAAGTTCACATTTTATAGCCAACCAGGCATGCAGGCTTGCTCCCTGCTGCCAGAAAACCACCTGTTAGCAATCCTTTGAGGATGGGGCTCTGAAATACGTGGTCCACTTCGACTCTATTTCAGAATATATGGGGTAAAGTTGCTCCCTGCAGTTAGGTATGCCAATTACCTTACCATCCAGGTAAGCTTTAGCTTATTCACACAGATCACTCCTCAGAAAGGAGGAAATAAAGTCTTGGTGCCAATAAAATCAAGTTACAAGTCTGCTACACCCTAACAAGAAGTGCCACTTGAATGTGTTAAATCTTGCTGTGCAAGGCTTCTGTCTAATCATTTGCTTGAACAGGGGTATTTGACATGCATGTTGCTGATTTTCTCCCAAGGTGTTTCATAACTTGCGGGCCACCTCTTGGCATCCGCACTAAAGCTGCCATGCACAGCAGGGATGCTAGAAAGCTGCTAGAAACACTTCACTACTTCATAAAGTAGTGACTGCCAAATCTCCCCCAGACGTGGCAGGCCGGAAGTACAATACAGTAACAGAGTGGATATTTATCGTGCATTAACAGGAAATTTAGGTAAAAGACTTTAAGGGAAACCCCTGTTATTTTAAAGATCTTTTACATCTACATCAAGCTGACCAAACTAGTTTGGAAGTTTCATTCATCAAAGCTACAGAACAAAGTGTTCTCAGGCCAGTGTATCTACGCCAGTGGAGAGCCTGAGCAGGATCCAGAACACTGCCTGCACCACCAGTTTGCCCAGTAAGGAAACAGTGAGTCCCACAGTTGGGCTGGACATGCTCTGGAGAGTTTGGATCTTCCAGCCTGAAGGAGAGATTTTTAAAGTCATCTCCTCCAGCTTCCCCCACACAGCTGCTCTGCCCCGCTGCCCACATCCCGGCGTGGGTGAGCACTGCTCCACCAAACAAGATGAGAGAGCGTGGGTGATGTCTTCACTATTGCTCCCTTGCCCACACGTTTCAGCAGTCACTCTGGCTGCTGTTGGATGGGGACGAGCCCTCAGATCCAGGCCTCTGACAACTCTAAGCTGTGGACTTTGGTCTCCTAGTCCTCTGCAGACACCCAAGACCCTTCTGAGGTTGCTTCCCAGCTCAGGTACAACACGGGGAACTCAAATGAGAGAAAGCTCATGCATTTTAACCTTTTACGGAAGGAGGTAGAAAGAACAAAGAGGCCAGCGCCTCTCAAGGAAACATTTTACCTGTGTTATTTTGAATTTATATTTACACCTGAACAATTTTGTAATTTTTTTGGTTTTGCAAATGAGATTTTTACATCAAAAGCTGCAAAATTTGCATGCTGTGCATACTTCAGGGGCAAAGAGTCACTTGTCAATGCTGTCCCAAATCCTCTTGTTCAAAATGAGGATCTGTGGACTTTGGTGGCATCCTATGAAATCTAAAGAAAGTACAGAAAAATGGCAAGTGACTGATTTTTGCTCTACATATTGATCCCAGCACTTAAGTGGTAAAATCCTTCCTCATGATGGAAGCCTTTGGAGATAGGAGACCCACCACATGCACAAGGCAGAGCTGAGGGATCGGTGCTCTAAAGGTTGGCATAACCTGGGGAGGGGCCTGTCCCGTGCAGGAACATGCACGTGCCCAGCTGCATGGAGACTCTTCCCAGCCAGGGCACAGCATACAGTGCTGTGAAACCACCATGTGCTTTGTATGTTGGGTTTTATCAGGTCTAATACTTGAGGCTGCTTACCAAGCCAGATGTTGCCCTCACTCTGCAAATGAGAAGTCTTTGAGATACTTACTACATCAATATAAGTAAAGATGGGGAGAAAAAGTCTTCTGGAAAGACTATCAAGCACAGCTTCTGTTAAGATGATAATGTCCCTCTGGACACTCTACTCACTACACAATATGGGGCAATGCATGTATAATGTCCCAGTCTTTGTACAATAGTCTCCTCTTGTCATAGTCTCCTCACCAGAGACTCTCTCTGGTGGTTATCTTATCTTAACTGATGGTGTTAAAATGCATCAGTTATTCCAAATATATTATAAAAGTGGGATGCCCTGTCTTTGGGGTTCATACAGGATATACAACGGCACACCACGGAGATACAAATGGATGGGTTGGTTTATAAAGGTACATTAAGGACCAAGTTCAATTAAAGAAACACAAGAAAAATGTTTAATATTTAAAATACTAAAGCAAGAAGGCAGTCTGTACTATTTTTTAACCTTTGTAAAGTCAAAAGTTAAAGAGCAAATCTGAGTTATATTAAATATTTCCCTTTGACTGCTTTCCAGACTGCTTATATGCAGGAGTTATCCCAGCCTGCTTCTCCCTTGACATTCAGTCTCTCCTTAAACAGGTCATACAGCCTTTGCTTAAAATTTCCAAGGATCCGAGCTTTCTAACTGAAATAAATAAATAAGCCTTTCTTTACAGACAGCTATAAATTAACCCACCAGCTAGTGCACCAGGAATGTCCATTAATCTCTGCTAACTCACCAGAAACACGCAGCTCCCAGCAGAGAGGACGCTACATTTCTTCTTTAAGCCCTGCCATCTGAAGACGTCTCCTCCGAGCACCCGTCAGCGCCTTACTACGGTGACAAGGTTGCCTTTGCTCCTACTGTCAGTATGCTACGAGCTGTGATTCATTCTGCTCCCGAGTCATGTGTGAAGGCCAGTCCAACAGGTGAGGTTCACTCCAGCCCCTGAAAAAAACACACCTCTTTAGTGTGTCCATTTACAGCATGGGGTGAACGACCTTTCCCCAAAGAATGAACTGCAGGAACTTCCAGTTTATTTGCTCAAGCTATTGGCATAATCAGTACTAAAAGAACACGTCAAGTAGAATGACACTCAGTAATAAGTTACCCTGGGGTTAAAATAAATGATAATGTTCACTCTGCCTGGCTCGGTCCTCACTGCATAAAGGAAGCATGTCCTGATAAAGCAGATATTAGCCCTTTTTTTTCAGTGAATGGTCATTCTAAGGCTCTCAGAGCATCTTACAAGAGCGACTGACTTTGCAGGCAAAGCACAAAGGACTCATCAGAGATTTTGCCATCCCTGTTTCACAGGTACTGGCAACGGAGTTGGCTAAGTCAATAGGCTACTAAGAGGCTTTGCAGCGTCACAAGGCTGATGTGCTGCCTTTTTGTGCCAGCCGCATTTGGAAAGGAGGACTCCTCCTCTCTGAGCTATCTGATCCATGGATGGAGCTGCATACTACAAAGCAAGCTAGATACCTCTCAGTGATGGGCTTGGAGCACACAACTAGCACTGGTGAGCTTAAGCTTAATTGGAGATGGGCACAGCCCCCTTATGTTCGTCCTGTTCTCAGTGTTTTGCAGCTTGAAATAAAGCGTCTTTGGCATTGAAGCCATGTTCCAGTGTGATTAATCCTTTGAATCCCACCTCACATCCGACTCAGAGCTTCCTCTGGCTGCCCCTGTGAAATTTCACCCAGCAGACACGCATACTCCTCAGACTGTTGGGGAGATGTTTTACTGTTCAGCATCAGCCTGGCAGTGATCAGATGGGAGCTCTCACTCAGAAACGCATTCTCCGGGAAACAAGATCTCTCTGCTGGGGGAGGCAGGTCAAGCCGGGACATCACACCACACTATAAATTGTACTGTCTTTCCTCCTCATTTCGAGTCGGATCATTTAAAAAGTGCCATCACACTAGGGGATGCTTTTCTACAGTGTCCTTGTGACCCTTCCATTGCCAGAGAAGGGGTAGAGTGACAGGCCAACAAGCAGTCTCACAAGCTACACAACCAAATCCTCTGGCTCGCTGCCTTTGAGAAAGGTGCAAAGAAAATGCCTGGCACCTGTAGTGCAGTCTCTGAGCGGAGGGAGGGAGACACTAGCCATGGTGAAGAGGTGACTGTAATAGGAGGAGGGTGACTGCAAAGCCCCAGAAGGTCCCTTTTCATCCCAATTTCCTACATGGCTTGATTTATGTATCTATATTTTAATTAAAAAAAACATTTTCCCCAACTGCTGTGTGGAAGATGATGGTATAACCCACGTTTCCCTAAACCGAAATCTCTGAAACCAGGTGGAGAAACCTGATCAGAGGAGACAGGCACTCTGCAGCCCCTGGGAAGTCACGGGCACCTCTGCAGCTCCGCAGAGGCCGTCTGGGTCCCGTCCCGCCTTCGGGCTGTTTGCAGAGAAGGTGTCCGACAGCTCCTCCCGTACAGGAGACCCCCAAAGCCCTACTGCAGCCCTTGCAAGTCCAATGTCCCACAGCCAGTGGGGAAGTGATGGGCTACCTCCGCTTGCCTCCCCAGGGTGGAGCGGCGTGGGTCAGGGACAAACACTAGTGCACCAGCAAAGCAGTTCCTATTTCACCCCCCCACACCCCCCCAAAATAGTGTCAAGATGCAGGGAGGTGGCTGAGATGCCTTTAGGACACAGCGTGATGTACATGGAAATAAAACCAGTTTCCCACTGGTTAGAGTTGGTCCTCGTGCCCAGTAATCCTCTCCTTCCCCAGAGGACCGTGAACACACTCAGGAGCAATCTCTTCAGCAATGGCTGTGAGTGTTTTATTTCATATTTCCCTTGACAGCACTGGCACTCTTTAACGGGAGATATCTTTTTACTTCTTGGAGACACTTTCAGTGTCTTTGGCTAGGAAGCAAAGTGGAGATAGGACATTGATTTGTGTTCTGCTTCCTCCTTGGATTTGTCTTCACTACTCTTAGGAAGAAGTTGTCTGACCTTGGCTTTTTAATTCTGCTTATCTTTTTTGATCCCTTCTGTGTCTTTGACCCGAAATGCCTGGTTACAGAATAACTAAACATTCAGGGTTGGATTTTTTTTTTTTCCATGTACAAAAGCAGAGTTCAAATGCAGCAGGAAAGTAAGATTTGTGAGGGGGGTTTTTTTGGTGAAATAATCAGATTGTTGCTTTCATTCCACTGAAAAAAAAATTAAATTGAAATAAATCTTCAGTTAAAACTAATGTACACTGTGTCCAAGGCATAATACTAAATAATAGCTGTAATCCATTTGAACTGTACAGTTGTATCAGAGCTGAGGATTATTTACTTGGGAGCAAGTATACTGGAGTGAATTTAAGTCCACTTCATAAACTCACTGCAAATGAAAGATTAATTACTTCATGTGTGAGTCTGGCAAAAACTCAGCACTGAGTTTCAGTATTTCCAGGAGCCTCAACTACTGCCAGAACTGAGAATCCGTCTCCAGGGTTTAAGCCCCCTGATGAGCAGCAGGTGAAGCTCCGCACACAGTGCCGATGTGCCGCTGACACATTCAATGCCTCCCATGCCGGAGCACACCAGTGAAATTAACCCACCTGGAAATTAACACCGAGCAGCAGCCGGATGCCGGGTTCAAATTCGCAGCTTTTGGGTGGCATTTGGGCCATCCAGACACGCACGGTATGTCCCTGGCCTTTCTGAAGTGCTGGTGATAAATCCAGGGTTTCACCCAAGACCTCAGAGAGCTGGTATTTGCCGGCACGACACAGGACGTCTCCTTCCAGCCTGCCTTCCAGTAATTGCGCTGTCTGCTTCTGGAAACCATGAGTATTTTTCAGCATCTGAGATATTATGTGGTCATATTTTTTCAGTATCTGAGATAAGTGGTCAAATTACACGCCGTGTAGAACACTCCTTCCTCTCTTTTGGTGCATGATACCCGTTAACTGCCTGTAATCGCTCAGTTACTGTGCAACAACTAATTGTTCCCCGTTTACCAGCTCTGTACTATCTATGGTAAGACAGACTGCTCGCCTGCCCTTCTCCCCACGTCCGCTTTCCAAGATGAACTACGCTGGTTGCTTTAACCTCTTCTCAAGCAGAAGCCATTCCTTCATCCTTGCTACCCTCTTGTTTATCTTTTTATTTTTTACCATATCGTTTCATCTACACACCCCCAGATGAGGCGGCTGGAACTGAAGAGTGTCCTGCGTGCGACTAAACTGAGGATTTCCATGGAGCTCCCCATGTAATAGAGAATTAAGTTTTCTGGAGCAATTGATTTTTATGTACTGATTCTCAGATAGGAAATTACCTCAGTATTTGGTAGCGTATTCTCCTTTTCTCAGGGTGGAGGAATGTAAGCACCTCAGTTACGATGGCCTGACTAATTTTTTTTTACCTATAACAGCACTTTCTCGTTAGTTTTTGCCTGAGAGAAGCAAGCCCTAATGATGGGCAAAACAGACATGAAAAAGGGAATGAATATGCACAGCGCCGCTTAGCGTGGCACAAAATTTCACTTCCCTTGGTGATCCTTCCCTCGTGTTCCCGTCTGACATAAATTCTGTCATCCAAGTAATTTACATGTTTTCACTGGCATATAGGAAACGTTTCCAGATTCTCACATTGGGTGTTCTAGAAATTCCTAGCACCAAAGACTGCAGGGTATACTGTGATTTAGAGGCGTAGGGAATTTGTGTATGTAATTTACATTAAATGAAAAGCTACACAAACAAACCACCTTCCCATGGGGGAAAAGAATGTTCTTAGTAGAATGATAAAATATCTTCCTTCTCATGTTATGGGAGAAGATAGCTCTTTGACGTGGTTATTCTGACCCCACAGTTTACAAGAAAACATTCTTTAAATTATAATCACTGTTAAAACAAAGCTGTCCGCAGAGGCAGACACAGAAATTAGCTTTTCAAACGCTGCATCGGAGCCAGCAGAAAATCAGTGGCTGCGGTGTCAACACCCCTTTCTGCCCCGACATTCCTCCGCGTTATCTTCGCACTGAGGCAGAGCGGCCAATTTACGGCCATGAGGGCCGGGGTTACGGGTCCACCGCCACGGGAGACGCTCGCTCGGGCAGCACCGACGCTGTGGAGAGACAGAAGCCAGGGCTGGAGGCCCCGCATCCCAGACCGGGGCTGAGGCAGAGGCCTGGCTGCGCTCCCTGCAGACCGCTCGCCTTTCCCTCGGCGTGGTGCTACCGCCGCGGGGCCGGGCGGCCCGGGAAGCGCTGCCCGCGGGGTAACACGCTGCCCTGAAGCGGAGCTGGGAGCGTTGCTCCGGGCCAGCCCTGCCTGTGGCTCCCGGCCGCCCCGCACCAAGATGGCGCCACCGGCACCTCGGCCTGAGGGGCGGCCGCGCGACAGCCCTCGCCCCGCCCCGAGGGGGGCTCCGCGCGCTTGTGTGCGTCATCTCTCGGCGCCGGAAGCGCCGCGATGCGGGGACGGCTGCTGCGCGCCTGGCGTGAGGGGGTGAAGGCGGCGCGCGGGGCGGCGGGGCGGGCGGGGACGCCGCCATGGCGGGTGCTCTTCTTCGGCACCGACCGCTTCGCCGTCGCCGCCCTGCGAGCCCTGGAGGCGGTCAGGTACCGCCCGCCGGCGGGGGTGGGGGGTGGTGTGGTGGGCCGAGGGGGCTGGGGAGAGGGGGCGGGGGATGGGGACTGATGGACGGGGAGGGCAGGGGCTGTGGAGGGAGGGGCTGAGGACGGGGAGGGAGGGCTGGGCACCGAGGGATGGGAGATGGGGGCCGGTGGTGGGGTTCAGGGGCCCCTGGGGGATGAGCTGGGGTCGGGGGGGCAGGGACCGTGGGTTGGGCAGAGGTTGGTAGGGAAGCGGCGGGGGAAGGGACCTTAGGGTGGGACAGGGACCATGGCGTCACGAGCCGGTCGATGGAGGGAAATCACGGGGGGGTCAGGACTTGGAGGGGGGGCAGGGACTGAAAGGAGGAAGCCGGGGGTGGTGAGGGGGTTGGGGGGTGGCAGGGTGGGGAGGCTGGGGACCGAGTAGGGGACAGGAGTAGGAGAGGGAGGTGCTGTGGAAGGGGACAGGAGCACAGCGAGGGGCAGAGGTGACCTGGCCTTCGCCTCTCCCTTGCTCTGCCTCCATGAAGCCTTTAGTGCTTTGTCCACCCCAGGGAGCCCAGCAAAGACTCACTCGTGTCCAGGCTGGAAGTGGTGACCCTGCCCTCCCGCCTGCCTGGGGACCTGCCTGTGAGGAGCTGTGCCCAGGAGCTCCAGCTGCCTGTTCACGAGTGGCCACACACGGGACCTGTGGGGCAGTTTGATGTGGGTGTGGTGGCATCATTCGGACGTCTCCTAAGCGAGGACCTTATTCTGCAGTTCCCGTAGTAAGTGAGTTGACAGGACATCTATTGCTGCTTCGTTAGCAAAGCTAGACTCTGTTTTTGAGTCAGCACCTGCGACTTGTGGCAGGTGAGGTCAAATTCTTCCCTGGGTTCATCTGCTTAACCTAAGCCTTACCTCTGTCGTTGTGAGGTTCGCTGTTGTTCTTTAACACGTTGATGTAGATCTATCCAAATGTCCAGCATGACGTGTTTACCTTTATTCCTCTCATCTCCCTTTCTGGGTTCACTGAGAAACCTCCTTTAATTTTCCTTTTCCTTTAATTTTCCTTTAAATGTATATTTAAACCAGTAACACTTCAGAAGGTCCGAGGACTTAATTCTTAAAGTAGTTTCAATGTAATAAATGTTGCACGTCCATTTACATATGGGTTCAGCTTCAGGTGCTGTTCCTATTCTAACTCTAAAATATTTCAATTCAGTGGCGTGCTGAACGTCCATCCCAGCTGTCTCCCGCGATGGCGTGGTCCTGCACCAATAGTCCACACAGTGCTTCATGGTGATAAAGTGACTGGGGTGACAATTATGGAAATAAGACCAAAAAGGTATGTTACATGTGCTTCCCAAAACAACTCACTGCTTCTGTTGCCTCTCAGGACTTTAAATCATCACCACTTAAGTAATCATTTAAATCATTCTGTGAAATCACCATTTTTTTTAAATGTGTGTCTGTATTTAATATTAAAATTTGAAACACTTAGACACTTTCATCTGACCATATGAGACTTGCCACAAATACAGTATTTTAGTGAGTGCGTAATTTGCACTCTAGACTCTAGGCCTGTTCTCTAATTCTTAGCGTTATTACAGGGAGCAGGCAGAGAACAAACAGTCACACAGCTAGATGGATAGGCTTGGTATGACACGAGGGAAAAGATCTGGTTTTCAGACTTCAGAGTCACCTATAACCTCCTGTAAGTGAAACAGAGGACAAGAAATTGCCTGTCTAGGGATGAGAGAGAGATATTATATGTTTTAGTTTCAGCCCAAACTCTGGCTTAAAAGGCTTGTGAAAACAAGTTATCATAGTTATCTTTCTTTCTTAGATGCTTGTCTGATAATAGATCTCAGGAAAGTGCGAAACAAATTTCTTCTGAATACTTCAGGTTGTTTCTTCTGAGATACTATGTTTCTGAACTGTAAATTGTGCATTCGTAACAATCTCAGCTTGCTGAGGTGAATCTTACTTGCTAAGATACATCTGATATTCTTTTCCCTGTGTTGTCTTGTGAACCAAACAGTATTTGATAATGTGTGAAAAGTGAAGTTTTTTGGGGAAAAAAGGGTAATTAGTAACTGAGTGAATGTACTGAATGTAGACTTTTGAACTGCTAATTGAGTTTTAGTTTCTCCAGTAAGCTTGCATGTTTTCTGCTTTGTAGGTTTGATGTAGGTCCAATTATTAAGCAAGAAGAGTTTGCTGTTCCTCCCTGCTGTACTGCAAAGGAGCTGGAAGTGATGTTAGCAAAGATGGGTGCAAACATGGTAAAGTCATGCAAGCTAGTGTCACTTCTGATTGGTATCTTGCTTTTAACATGTGTAAACAGAGTTCCATTCTGAGTTGACTGCAACTGTTAAGAGGAGCATGATCTGAAACTTAGTGTTTGTGAGCACTTTGCCTTGCTGAGAGGAAAGCTGAGCCGTGTGTGATAAGCTGTCAGTGCTGGTCCTGTGTGGTGCCGTTCTGTTTCTGTTCAGTAAAGAACTCAAGTGCTTTGTATGGAAACAGTGCAGTTGCTTCTTTCATTGAAGTGAATACCTGCTTTTTCGTCTTAATAATCAGCTTTCGGCCTGTTGTAGGATTAATATCAGAGAGGAGATCATCCTTAAATAACACTTGGGGTTTTTTAACTGTAATTCAGTGGGAAGGATGCCTTTAGTGTGTGTGTGTGTATGACACAAGTCTTCTGAATATAGTGAATTTTCTAGAAGCTCACGAGAAAGGTTCACTGGTGAAAAATTACATGCTGTATTTGTATATCTTGCATTTACTGTTAATAAATATACTCTACTTAGCTTTGTTAATATTCTGTACAAAATTTAATTTTGCAGCTGATATCAGTTTTGAAAAACTTGCCTGAAAGTTTAAAAAATAAGAAAGAGCAACCAAAAGAAGGAGTAACATTTGGTAGGTACACATATTTAATGCACCTTGGGTTTTTTGTTTTTTTTCTTTTATCAGTTGGAAAACTAATTTTCTTCCTACTGTGCTGGGTTATATTTTTTTTAGATACCTTTATCAATACGTCTCTTCACTGCCTTCTCTGGCTTAAAGTCATACAGAGGGGAAAAATGCTTAAGAATTCTTTGGACTTACTACATTAATGTTGTTTTCCAGTTGCCAGTACAATATCAAAATCACTAGCAATGTCACAAAATCTGAGCCAGTTTGTTATTCTTGGTGGTTGTAACACTAACAAAAATGTTACAGCTGTGCTTGTAAATGTATGTTACCCGTTTTCAGTGCAATGGGTGAATAAGAGGACAGCTGAGAATAAAATATAAATAAGCCAATTTGAGGTTTCTACAAAATCTTTTCTCCAGTTGTTGTCTAAGGTACATATGGTTAGATGATAAACCTGCCATTGGTCAGGATAAAATCTGTTTTAAAATAGTTTAAAATAAGATAAAATACTACACCTATTTGTTTGTAAAAAGATGCAAAACAAAATATGAACTCCTTTAATTTCTCTTTTTCCCCCTAGCTCCTAAAATATCTATAGCTAAGAGTTGTATAAAATGGGAGGAGCAAACGGCTGCACAAATAATTCAACTGCATCGTGCAATAGGAAGTATGGTAAAACAGTGGATTTTTTTTTAACCTTTTTCTGCCCTGTAGCATGTCCGAGTTTGGTGTAGATATTTTAACTACTGACTAAAACTCAAGTTTAGTTAGTTTAGCCTCTAAAACCTAGCATGTGTCTTAAAATTCCAGCGTACTTTAGCGTTAGAGACGGAATTAGAGCGGAGGAGAGAATTTTCTTGAATTTGATCCCAAGTGAGAAATCAGCTCAATAGTTTGTTTCAAATGTTTCAATGTTTCAAATGTTTGTTTCAAATGTTTCCTTAGCTCTGAGATTTCCCCTGATGCATTTGAGAGGGTTTCAGAACACTATGTCGACATCTTTGCATGACAGTAAACAGTGCAACTGAACAGCTACTATAGCTAGTTGCTTAACTCATTACTGCATATGCTAATGGTTTGCTTGTCAATGAGATGAAGAAGAACAAGGAAAACTAGATATAGTAAAGAAAGTCTCTTATCTGGACATATACCTAAATTTTTGCCCTAATGTTATTATCACAGGTATCTTGCATAAGAAAAAAACCTAGACAGTTGCCTGGAAATTGTGAAAATATTCTCAATATGTCATCTACTTCTGTTTCCAGTTTTCTTTACAGACGCTCTGGAAGGGTAGTACTGTTAAACTTCTGGATTTTGTGGAAGTGGATAGTATCCCTGGTTTTGCTGGTATTTACTTTTAAATTAATCTGTTAAGTTAAATTTTCCTGTCTTTTCAAACATTGACTTGAAGATAGTAACCAATTGTACTAAACAATAGCTTTAAGTACTGCTGTCTGAAACTCCAGTGGAACTAAGTCAGTCTCGTATATACTCGGAGTGAAATAAGTTTCTGTGCCCACAGATGAGCATAAGACAGGTTTTAAGGGCATTTCTGCTTTGTGATGATGTTGAGCGAGCAGCAGGTATAGTCCTGTGAATTCTGAGACTGGAGGATTTTAATGCTCTAATTAGTTAGGAGATCCTCTTCTAATGCCATTGTCTGGGGATCTCTCACGAGGAAAGCTGTCCCTGTGTACCATCGCTTAAACCGTTTTCTGTAGTAGCCTGTGTGTCTGAGCCTTGTGGGCCGAGCGGTGTGCCAAAGCACACAGGGCTTAATGCCTGTTTATGGAGGAGACAGGGGGCAGCGCCAGAGTGTGACTGTTCTGATTCTACCCTGCTGATTTGAGTATAACAAAACACAGAATACAATAAAATATTTTTGAGCAAAATAGTGACTCAAGATTATTATCGTACTTCAAAGAGACATAAGCATTTCAAACTTTTTTGTACTTGTTGGCATAAAAATGCAAGACAATCTTGCTTTGCTTTTAGATCAAATACTAAACGACTGTGGAGCTGTTCCTGGTTCGCTCCTATACCATAAAGAATCCCAAATGCTGATAGCTCGTTGCAAGGTAGGTTTATCCCATTTGTTTTATATTCACTGCCCTAAAGACGAGGTTTTTAGTGTCTGTGTGTTACATAACTTTTGTCTTAATTATCCATCGTTATTCACTGAACTAGTTTAGATTAGCATCCATCTTTTTATTTGATACCTTGAAGAACTTTTAATTTCCACTAACAAGCTTTTCACTTGCAAGTGAGAATTTGAATTGTAATGTAAACATGATGACATTAAATTAAATGTGTTCTGTAAGCCAACCTAGTGACAGCTAAAGATCATAATTTTAAAACATGGAAGAAGCTTATTGCCAATTTTTTGTTTTTATTTTTAGGAAGGCTGGGTTGGAATTAAAACAGTCATATTAAAGAAGAAGCTTACAGCAGTTGACTTCTACAATGGATATATGCACTCTTGGTTCCAGCAGAACTCAAGAACAGTTCATCAGGAATGCAGATTTGAAACACTCAAACTTAGCACGACAAAAAAGACTGTGAAAGAGAGGGAAATACTGGCACAGGATGTAAAACAATAGATGTATTTTAAAATGTGGGAGAAGATATCTGTAAGTTCATAGTAATATACTATAGCATTCAACTTAATTAAGGGCTTTCCTCCCATAGTGTTTGATCTTGCTGTCATCTGCATGTTTTCATTGTGGATTCCTGATGATACTTATTTATCTTTCCCCATCAAGGAAGAGAATCTCTGTGAATGCTGAAAATAGTGAATAAATTCCTGTTTCCACTGTTGGGTAATAAATTTATTTTTATACAATGTTCTCAATTTATTTTTGAGGACTCTCGGTATAACTTTATTCAAGCACAAGTTGTACACAGTTACTTTAATGTGGAAATGTTAAAAAAACCTGCTTCTCTGTAATTCATATGTGGTTTCACAAAAGCAAGATTCTAAGGACAGAAGCCTGTTTCATTTCCAAATAACTTATGTCAAATATCTTCTCATCTTCAATAGGATGTCTAGCAAAAGAGTATCCACACGGTGTTTTTCTTACAGCTTTGCAATACTTATCCGTGGAATATTTTCTAGTGAAATTAACGGATGGGATTTGTCTAGGGTATCTGCTCTACCTCAGAGTTTAATGCTCACTGAGACTCCTGGATTGTCTAGTTTGATTTTCTTGCAGACCCTTAAACTACCTTTGTATCCCCACGTTGAGATGAATAACTTATGCCTTAGCTGGGACCATCTGGAGAATCTTTTCCTGTCTGTGATAGTTGACTCTTAAGGAAACTACTCTTAACACAAAAGCTTCTCTTACTTCTGACTGGAATTTGATGCAGCATCTTGGTATAATACCGTCCCTGGAGCTGTGTGCAGTTGGCCATATGCCTTTTTCAGTGTTTGCCAGGTGAGGTTTTCTGAGCAGTCTGATGTTCTGTGAGATCAACCTTTCCTTTTTTGTTTTCTGTCCTTGGTTATTGAATTATTTCTTTTGCCAACAGTAATGTTACTTCACAAGCAACATTGTGGTGCTTGATGAATATACTGGATTATTTCAAGCTTTGTGTTGATCTTGCAGAATTCCTCCATATTGCACTACTAGGTTTTTCAATTAATTGGATAAAGAACTGGCTAATGTGCTTTATCAATATTACATATTGTTGACCCCTTTAGTTATAATATCCTGTTACTACAAGTTGAATCCACATCAGAGCTCGGCTGCATCTGCGTTTAAATCGTTTCTATTCTTAATCCCTCTGAACAACTTTGCAATTGACTCTAAGGAGGGGGGGAAATCTTGTCACGTGAAATGTTACAGTCATTCTGGATTCATGGGAAGTTAAATGAAATTTTATCTTTTTTTTTTCTTTTTTTCCCTCTTAATCCAACAGTCCTTGCCAACTGCTTAATTACATGTGTCTTCCTGCATATTCTCAATGTATAGTCTTAGTCTACTGGCACTTCCACTGTGCTGGAATTCAGTTTCAGTAAGTCTCAGATTTAGAAAAGGAATAAATGGAATATTCCTATTTTATTCTAATCTGAGATCTCATCCAGTTCTCTTAGGACCATCAAGCTTATTTGGGCCGTTGACTCTGAAAATGCTGTAAATAGTAGGTACTATTTAATGTCATCCATGAATGCCAGCTGATTGTTTTTAGTCACCTGCATGTGATGTGAGCACATCATTTTGTTGCCTTTTAAATTCAGAAAAAGCATATACACCGTGTATACTTGCTTTTCAATACAAGTGGCTTGTTTTAATCTCATTGATTCTGTTTCTAATCTATAAACTTGTCATTCACTTTGTTCAGTAGAAATGTTTCTTTGATATCTTTAGCTTTTCTGATTAATTTCTTACCTTTCCTATTTAGTCATATTGATTATCATCTCTTCCTTCTCCTTTTTGTTTTCATATCTTAGTACATATCCTACTTAATTAATATTTGTGTGACATCCACCCCGAAAGTTAATGTTCTACTGTCATACTTTCTCTCTGAGAGAGTTTTTTACTGGGTGAGGAGTTGTTAATCCAAGCTTTTCCTCAACCTGCCTTTCGTTAATGGCACATATAAGAAGGAGCATTTCATGTGAAGAACCCCAAAATTGATGACTCTTACTTTCTTGTCTTAGAAGTAATGTATCACTGTGAGGGTAACAGCAAAGCAAAGACCGCCCAGATCTTAGGACCTGCTCTAGTGTTATTTGCTCAATTTATTCTTGCTTTTTCTGAATACCACTGAAGTAAAAGCAAAGCCACTGGAGCTATTCAGGCTTGGGGGAGGCCCTGATGCGTTAGCTTCATATTTACAGCATTATCACTGAAATTTTGGAAGCCTCAAAAGGAGAAAAAAAACCCAAAACCAATTGCGGGAGTTGTGTAGGGTTGGTGTTACAGTGGTTCCGTTTTGCTCCTGCTCATCCTCTTCCACGTGTCCTTTTGGTTCTTCAGACTTTTCAGTGCATTCATGTCTTTTCAAGCGCTCATGTCTGGAACTTAAAGCTCAAGTCAGGTGTTGAATTCATGAGACATATCAAAGTGACAGGAGCTTGACATGCTTGAGTATGACTCACTGAATGAAAGAAAGTAAAAAACCTAGAAAAATGTGTTCTATACCAAGGATTAAACTGTTTCTGAAGATGCATCTGTTGAAGCTGTGGTATTTTTCTTTCATTGCCATTGGTCCAACAATTAATCTGCCTCTGACAGGTTTTCCAGAACACATGACTCTCCAAGAAATCCAAGCCTGTGAATCAGCATCAAAAGCTGGAAGCAACAGTAAGGTGGAAGTCAGGCTCCAGTGGAGAATTCCTCTTGTCTTTGACCACAGACTCAAGGGTGCAATCTGTGCTGCAGATGTTATAAACCCGGCAAATTTATTTCTAAGCAAATTATATATTTCAGTGCTTTGCTCCCTCCTACCTACTACTTGCAAGTAAAGGTTGTGAAGTCATTTTGCTTTTACTCTGTTCAGATCAGTCTCTGAAAGGTTAGTTACCACCTTATGCCACTAGAAGGGATGGGTGGGTGGGGTTTTTGTGGGGATAGTGGGTAAGTTTGGGGGATTTCTGGGGTTTGTAACATCACTGATCTCAGTTTTATGGCTGCTTGCCTTGTGTTTTCCCAGCTGGAGCTTCTGGGAATTGGTTATTTTTGAAGAACACTCATAGGCATCATTGGAATTCAAATATTCAACGTTTGCTGAGGATAAGAGCATTTTTTCTAAAACGTGTTCTCCATAGACGGTGAGGTTTTTTGACACTAATGAGCTGTATGGTAGGAGTCTGGCCTCAGGCATGGATTGTATCAGAAGTTGAATTAGTAGAGAAATTAGTATACAAAAAAAACCCAACCAACCCACCACCACAATTTACAGATAATTTTGAGCACAAATGATAAAGAATTTTGGACTTATGAGAAGTTACGTGTTTTAGTTATGTGATAGCATGGGTGGACCCAACTTTTCTGATGTACTGGGTCCCCAGGCACTGGAAAATGAATTTTGGTTCATTATGACCTGAGCAAAATGAACGATGAGCTGTGACTCCCCCGAAAACAATACAGTATCAAAAGTTCAGGCAATTTAGGGTTAAAAGTTTTTAGATGACCAAACTGTTAAATCAACTGCTTTGTTCCTAGGAACGACTTGAGGAAAATTGCTTGCAAGTTCTTTAACTCCTTTGCTTTTTTGGAATCTGCTCTGGCATCATAGAGTTGATAGGAAAGAAGAACCATGTTTCTGTCCTTTGCACCTCCAAAATGACACGGAGCAAAGCAACGTTATTGCGGGGTGGCATTAATGCTGCTAGTTGGAATATCAGCTTGCAGCCAGCAGCGTCTGCGTTAGATGTTCGCATCGCAGAGAACCTGTAGGGCAGTTTGTACATCTCTCGCTGACGGTTTTAGATTGCGCCTTGTGTGAGACCTATCGCTGTTAGTCATTGCTGGCAGGCGGTAATTTCAGTTCTAACTAAAGCATAAAGCAACGGCGAAGAGTTTCCCTGCGTCTTTGGGGGAGTTTGAGGTGGCATATGCTCAGAAACCCAGTAGATGGTGCTCGCTGCATCTCTTTTAGGGGAAAACCAAGGTCACGATCAGAAGATCGTGAAAATCTGATACAGAACATCTTCAGTTAGGTGTTTAATACCAAATAATGTCTAAACCATATTGTAGCCAGGATGCCTATACTTGTAACTTAAACTTTTGATCTGTGCAGGGTTTGCTTTAAGGCTTCTCAGAACTGCTTTCTGTGCAAGAGGTTATCAAAGATTAGGCAATTCTTTGTTGCTTAACAGTTAATGTCCTCGCTCTGAATAGGCACAACTTTACCGCAGTTGTTTTATGGAGGAAAAGAGGGTAAGATTAATTTATTTTTTCATGGAGAAAATCTTTGGCATGCTATTTTTAACACGGTAGAGAGGCTTTAAAGGGAATTGGTGTTCCCCAGGCAGCTGTTAGCCAAAATGTCTCTCTGGAAACTTTGCTTTCACCTAGCTCTGTAGGGATTTAACTTGGTAGGTAATGAAAATCTGATTATTTTTGCAGAACAGAGAAAACAAAAATGGGGCATTCACTGATGAGGTGTGGAATAGCATGTCAGGGTTGACTCTGGAACATAGACATGGTGATTCAATCCCCAGTACCACTGCTGAGGTCAAGTACAGCCACCCTAGCAATTGGAAAGTGATCCTAGCAAAATAAAACAGCTGTCCTCCTCTCGGACGAGAGAGGGAAAGTAGCAGAGGAATTCATAGACCCAGCATCTGCTACGGCTCAGTTTTAAGATCACTGAAGCCAAATTACTGGAAGAACTGCAAAATGTTTGGGCACCAGAAGGGCTCTGGTGTTGGATGGGGATGATTTCATCTTGGATTTCAAATAAATGTTCGAGGGAGTGATATCTCCTAGGATGCTGGTGACTCGCAATTAGATGCATCTGTTTCATGATCTGAAACCTTGCTACTCCCCCTGCTTCCTAGGAAACCTCTTTATTCCTGTTTTCTGCTGAATAAATTACAGATAAACAAGAAGTGTAAGTGACTAATCACAGGAGTACTTGAGTCTTTTTAAAAAGTTGATTGCAAAATCCCTGAATAATTTGAAGGTTGAGACTAGACAAGAATATCTCTCCTTTTGTTTATCCTAACTGCTGACGGCCTGATAGCTTTTTGGGAAGCAATATTTTCCCTTTCTTAAAAACAGGAGGAGGGATAGGTCACCAGATTTATCTGAGGGTTGGAAACTAAGTGACCTTAATGGAAGATGCTTTGCCATTAGCTGCAAACCTGCCGATGTTTAGGAGCCAGGTCTCCTGCTTCAGCCTGTTTCTCAAGGTTGGTGGTCCGAAGGCTGAGGCGGAGGGAGGAGCTGAGCCGCAGCCTTCCTGCATTCTTCCAGCTGATGCTCTCCTTTGATATGTGGGAGGGTGGGTTAGGTTCCAGGTTGCAGAAAGGACACTGCCGTACACTGGGCATAAACACAAGCTGGAGAAGTCAGACCTGACGTTGAACTATAGCATAAAACTTGTGTGAGTGGTGGTTGCCAGGACCTGCTGTAGCTTTTCTCCTACGTAAACTTTCTTAATGCATTTGGCATGGTGGCTCATCAGTAATGAAGTGTTAGCACCGAGTGGTGGTTGTTGGGCCAAGGTTCTTTTCTGTTGATAGTGCTTAAGCACCCGTGTTTGAAACCTCTCTGTCTTGCTCTGTATCCAACGTACTCTGCCAGCAGCCTCCTCTGAGAGCTCAGGGACTCAGTGAGCGCAGAGATTAGTTTGTTCCTCCAAGTCGGAGTTAAGCTCCAGTGGGGGACAGTTTGGGGAAACTTGGAGAGCTTCTTGCTGTTTCAGGCTGTAGGGCTGTGACCATTTCATTCCTGTTAAACAGACATTTCTCCCCAAAAGGAAGAGCCCTGTACTCTGCTGTGTTTGGCTCTGGCAAGCTCACATGCAGCACAGGGACGAGATCCCCAGCCTGCTTTCATCCATGTATCTCCTGGGTTGGTCTGTAGAAGTCATTTGTGTTACTTCACCCTCGAAGTGATGAAACTAAGTTCAGGATTTGGCTGCCTGTCTGCAGCAGAGGAGGGGAGCAGAGGGAAGAGACATTTCTCTGCGAGTCTGCAGCGCAAGCCAAGAGCTCTGTGGGAAGGTCCGAGCTAATGCTCCCCACTGGCTGCCTTGGCCCCAGCTCATGCCAAGCCCTTGCAGCAGACTAGACACAAAAGAAAACACACAGAGTCTGAATTCATTGGTATGAAGAGGATGTGCCAGAGTATTCCGCAGCTCTTCCTTTTCTGCTTCTCTCTGATAACTGTCAATTTACATAAAAACATGGATTATTAAGGTGGGTTTTTTTACCTTTTGAAGCATAATTCAGGCTGCACCAGCACTCAGTCCTGACCAGCTCTGTGTTTAATGCCTGGGATGCCCCATGTCAGACCTGAGAACCTGTTCTGAAGCTTGCTAAAGGCTGTTGAAAGATTCCCCGTGCCCTTAATGGGCTGTAGGTAAGACAACATAGACCCAGAACTGGCTTCGTACCCACAGGAGGGGATCGGGTAGTAGAGGGAAATCCACACTTGAGCATGGGTTTGAATTCCAGTTTTCATCCAGTAGCACTGCCCACCTTTTTGTGATCTCTCGGTGGAAATTTCGGCATTGGAGGCTTGCTGGCTTGCCTGCACCCCAAAAATGTATTGCCAGCAGTGTGTTTGGGTGTAAACATAGGATGTCTTCTGTGCTGGTGAGGTCCTTGATTCCATGCTAGAAGTAGCGAGGCTTGATAGGGCAACTTAATAGGTCACTGGGAGATGGATCACTGTCTGTCTGACCCCTTCTGTGGCCATCTGTACCTTCAGCTAAGAGCAGCTTCTTGCCCAGCAGCGTCTGCTCGCTGCTGCTGAATGTGGAGGGAAGCCTGTCTCCTCCCTGCCTCTGCACCTCCCAGCCTTGCTCTACATCGCCTGGTTCCCTATCATTCTTAAAGCACGGGTTCCCATTCCTCTTTTCCCCCCATCTTGTCCCACTCCGGGAGCCCTGCTGCTCTCTCCTTGCCCTGACCTGCTGCTCTGCTTCTCCCAGCACTGTTGCTGCCTCTCACGTCTCGAGCTGGGGACAGGTTCCCTGACCGCAGCGTGCCATGGCCAAGCCCTGGTCCTGGGGGAGCACCAGCTGCCCACCAAACCCCTCACCCATACACAGGGTCGGTCTCACATTGATAAAGCTGTGACATGTTTGTGAACCGAAAGGTGAAATTTTGCAGGTTGTTTGGTCAGCTCTGCACATGGTTTACTTGGGCACGTCAAACACAAAAGCAACACAGCATTGTCGAAGTTACAAAATGACTTCTTTTTATTAAGCTACCCTATCATACAGCATGGATTTTCTTGTCAAATAATGCAAGAAGCAAGAGAAAACTGTAGTTTTATCCATGTGGAGCCTACAAATCCACATGGCTTCTCTGTGCTATCAAGCATGTGAGTTTTTAGAAATGCAGCTGCCGGTAGTTTAGCTTGAATGCAGTCATTCTAAAACAAGCTAGAAATAAATAAAATACTTACATTTCAAGTACAAAACCTTGCAGTTGAATTCAGTATGAGGAAATCAGTTTATTCCTTTTCACGTTACCAACTACTGTACAGGTACTTGGGCTGGCAAAGTCTGCAGATGCAGAACAGAAGAATGTTTTATGTACATGACTTAACTGAATTATGTGTTTAGTCTTTCCTTTAGGCTATCATGTGAAGCTGTTTAATGTCAGGCAGAAAGAAGATTTTTATGGATGCATTTAATAAGACACGAACTGACTACCACTACTGGCCCCCAATTTTTGCCTTATGTCTTTCCTTTCTGGTGCAAAAAAAACCCCAAAAAGTGCACCTTAATTATGTCTCAAAAATAATGACACCTACCAGCTTTGAATTAGGTTATTAGCAGGCAGATGTTACTTTCGAATTACATTTAATCAAGTGCGAGCGACTTTACCAAGGCTCCTGTACAGCTCTAGTATGTGGGAGAACGTTGACGTCTCATCGGGATCCTGCCTTGGGTGGTTTGGCGGCTTGCCGGCTGCCTTCGGTACGCGGGGCTCTCCCCTGGCAGAAGCAGTATGGACTGCTGGCCCGAGTTCCTCTGAGACTGGAAGATGCTTTGCTCTGCTGCGCTCCTCTCCGAACAGGTGAAAGTCAACCCGACGCCGATGTTGCTCTTCATAGTTCTGGAGGTGCCATCAGACGTGCCATCGAAACACCTGCCCAGGGCGATTTCCTTAGCGATCCTCGGGTCTTGGTCAGTGACGGTGTAGATGCCGTAGTTGTGTCCCAGCGGGTCGAGAGGAGCCAGCATTGTGTACTCGCTGGAGTCGTTGTTTGTAGCCATGGGGAGGTGGTTCACCAGGTACTCATGGAGCATGCTGTTGACGCTGTCTCGGCGGCAGCTGCCTTGTGGGACCACTTTCACAAGCGTGCGGTCCACGCGGTCTTGGTCGAAGAGCATGCCGCTGCACTTGAACTCCAGGCAGGCTGCCGACACGTCCGGCTGCTGGGAGTCACGAATGCTGCGGACATCCCTGATGCCGTAGAGCTTGCCAATGGTACGCGGGTGTGTCCCACCCATGTTACGAGACCTTACGTTCACCTCTTGGGGTCCGTTTATTTTTACTTTAATGTAGCAGGCCCTAAATTCCATGGGCTTGGGCCACCATGCCAGGTAGTCATCGGTCCAGCTCATGAGGTCATCTTCACTGAAGGGAACGGTGTTGTAGTCGTACTGGTCTCCCTCTATCCTGTAAAACCTGAAGTGAGCAGCGTTGTGTGGAGCTTCCTCGCATTCTCTTAGGTTTTCGTAGGCATAAATAGGGCCGTTGTTCTCTTCTGGGGAATTAGGGCTTGGCTTGGCCATGTTAATGCTGAATGCTGTTTTCTTAGTGCTCGAGTCCTCGTGGTCTGTTCTCCTGTAGTTGAGCTTGTTGAGGTACGGCTGTGGGACCCCAATAGCGTTAGGGTTGAGTTTGGGAGCAGAGGACACAGCTTCGAGCTCTTCGCCCCCCATGCTTGCCAAGATATAAGCTGTGTAGGCCTCAGGGTTTTGCTCATCACAGAAGGCGGGCACGCAGGCACCGTTGGGACCAGTGACCACACTGTCAAAACGGCCCCATGCTCTGGGGTTGGAGGAGAAACCCGGTTCTGGCTCCATGTTTATAACAGAAATCACAACCCCTTGGATCTGCTCGCTTTGCAGAAATCTCTCGCTTCTGTATGCCCGGACTTTGACGTAGCACCGTCTGCTCTCTGGGACATCCAGGTTAAAAAGCCGCCTTTCTTTGATCTCCATGTTCCCAACCAAAAAGGTTCTCTCCTCCCTTTTGTGCCGTCTGCTTTTCTCAAGGTTGAAGTCCCCTTCTTCCTCCCATAATCCTGTCTCTGGGTTCAGCGACCAAAGCTTCATCTCTTGCAGGTGCTCTGGCATCTTGACCTGAGAAGCATCCAAATGAACTTTCACGTCCTCTGCATTAAGAGACTCGGTGCCCTGTTCGTCAGTGAAGTCCACAGAAAACATGCCGTACGTACGGAGCGGGAATACGTCTCCTTCCTCGTCTACAAAGTTCAGGTCACTTTGTGTCACAGGGGCTGTTGAGATGTTTCTTGGGTCCAGAAATGTCACACTGGCTTTCACTTTGCCTCTGTAGGCTTCTCCGTTTTTCCTATAAAATGCATCGGGAGGGATTTCTAATTCGGCGATGGGATCATCATCTTCCATTTCTCCCAAGGAAATCACGTTGGTTTCAGTGGATTCCAGCGTAACAGGGGCTTTCTTTCGTAGTAGCTTGATCTCATGAAAGACAGCACCTCCATTTTCCTTGAAGGGCAGAACTTTTGTTGTGTTCACAAACTTCTGCAGCCGATCGACGAAAGTCAGAACCAGTCTCTCTGTGTCTGCTGGGACGTGGATGGAGAAGGTTCCCTTGTAGCCAGTCATGCTCACTCTCTTGTTCCCCATGTAGATGTGGCCAAACCTCAGTGGCTCACCGTTATCTGCTGCGGTGGCTCTGCCTCGAACCGTTATTTTGGTCTCGGTGCATTTTTTGCAGCCACATTCTATGACGACTTTAGTGGGGAGCGTGTACCCGTTGCAGGAGATGTCTCTGGTTTCCATCTTGGACACCCCACAGCAGTAGACAACGTTGTCCTTACACCGGAGCCCCTTATCCAGCTTCCCAGCACAGGTCTTCGCTGGGCACTTGCCCACGTCGTAGTAGAAGGAGTCGGTTGCTTTTTGGAAGCAGTCATGTGGAAGTCGGATGAGGTGGCTTTGGGGTTGGGAGTTGCAGGCTGCCTCTTGTCTTCCTGTTGAATAGGATTTCTTAATGAGCAGCATGAAATAATTGTACAGTCATCGCTATGTGGTCTGAAACCCTCAGAGCTAAACATTGCTTCCAATAACAGTGAGGTTTTCGCAGCCATGAAACAGATGTTTTGCAGGATTTTGGTTAGCTGAACTCATCTGGCCTCCGTTTGGGTGAAGCAGGTGCTCAGCTTCAGCTTTAGGTACCTGATTAAGAGCAGTGCTGTTTGCAGGACCGTCCCAGCTCCTGCTTACCCACCACTGCCATCCAGCCCAGCCTCAGCTAGATGTTCTGCAGCTGCCTGGCTTTTTGCCTATGGACAGACCAAAATGTGTCCCAGGTTTAAAACAACAAAAAAACCCCCAAACAGAAATATTCATGTGTCAGGCAGCAAGTACAGTGGGAAATCTGCTGAAGCCAGCAGACTGAGCTTGGCAGGTCACCTGCAATCCAGAGCTCCAGTTTGTAGAGAGCATCTGGTTCATAACCAGCTCACGCAAGCTTATCTGCTAACGGATGCATAAAATAAACCCCCGAGATCTCTCCTGTGACTTTTCTTTCCCACTTGTATCACAATTTCTGGTTTCTGCACCCCGCCGCCTCCCCAGCTGCTTGGAGAGCATCGTGCACGTTTTCTCTTACCTATGACGGCAAGCTTGGCAGACTGGGACTTCGCCGACCCCCTGGTGCTGCTGGCCTTGCAGAAATACTCTCCTGACTGCTCTCTGTTCAAGTTCTTCAGAATCAGGTTGTTTTTATATTTGTATAAGGAGGGATCCAGCAGTGAGCCGTTGTGGTACCTGCCAGGAACAGGCAGTTAAGGGGACAGAGACTGACCGCCTGGCCGGGGCAGAGCGATGGCCTAATCCTGCATCCTGCTGTGTAGATCTTGCCAGACCTCTTGCCTCAGTTTCCCCATGTGTAGTCTGGCTAGGTGGCATCACATAAAAGTTATTCCCCTTCCCCTGGCAGTACTGAGATGTGGCTGCCGGGCGGCTGGACGGCAGGCAGAGCTGCCAGCCGTGCCTGCTGAGGTTTTTCAAACTCTTACTTGTATTTTTTCCCAGTAAGTTCCTCTGCAGATGACATTACCGAACCTGCGAGAAATGCCAGCTCTGCACATCTCGAGGAAACCATCATTTCCAGCAACCAGTTCTCTGCGTATTTAGCTGTTTTATAGCTAGAAAACCACCTTTATGGAGATGGTAAGGAATTATAAATTGAATCTGTGGGACAGGCAAGACTTCTGTCTGATCAAACTCGAGTTCCTTACCAGAGGTAGCGGTCGGGGGCCGGGCTCCCGAGGGCGTCGCAGCAGAGCGACACGCTCTGTCCCACTCTCCTCGCTTTGTCCTCGGGGCTCCTGAAAATGTAGGGTTTGCCTGCGGGAGGAGGAAAAGGCCATCTTGTTACTCTTCCCCTCCTAAAAATCACGGTTTATTTCTGGTTACTGCGTAAAGCCTCCTGCGTTCTCCCCCTCTTTGGGGCTACCTGATCGTTGCAGCTGCACTTGGATCGCCAGGTTTCTTCTGTTGCTCTCAGGCACGATGACAGTTGCTGTCGCATATTTAGCCTTCTTTATTTTAAGGGTGTTTTTGCCATCGGGGCAGACTCCGGGGATCCTAAACATGCCCCTGTTATCGGCCGTTGTCAACAGCTTGAGTTTCTTGGCTTGCAGGTAGACCCGGGCATCGGCAGCGGGCGACCCGTCCTCAAGGGAGACCTTCCCGTGCAGGGTCGCATCCTCGCACATGCAGGCGTCGCAGTCGGCGTTGACGCGGCCCATGGGGCAGGTGATGTTGCAGGCTGGAGGAGAGGTACACGGGTCAGAAAGCAGCCCCAAGTCCCCAAAACGCTCTCAGCACGATCTCGCATCTGCTTTTAATTTAGATGCAATAAGGCAGATACTGCATAAGGAATAAATTGTATCCAAAACATATTTTTACTGATTATCAACAGCTGTGCATTAGAAACACAGGGATGATGTTGTTTTGAACCTGACAATTAGTAGAAAGCAGCCACGTGGATATAATTACAGCTAGGAACTGTTATTTACCTTCCCCAAAGGGCTGAATTTCAAGGAAATTTGAATCCAGATCAGCATGTGAGCTCTTAGCTCAACCCTGGCAAAATTACAAATCCAAATGCCTGAAACTTTGTAGGTTTCTTTTACCAACTCATGCCCAAAAGTCATGACTTTGGTCTACCTTAAAAGCTGTCTCCCCTTATTCGATGGTATCCTGGCTTGGGCAACACATAGGTAGACTGCCAGAAGAGCATTATCTGATGGATTTAACGAATGGTCTCCCAAACAGTGATTCTGAAACGTTGTCATTACCTATAGTGATTAATCCTAAATAATAATCTCTGTCTCTTCCCAGTGCAAGGGCTCAGGTCATTCCTTTTCCAATCACAGAGCATCCCTGTACAGCAGTTACCTGATCATTTTTCTATAGCTGGAAATAAATGGAAGAAATCAGGAAAACCCGAAACAACTTTCCTGGAGAAAACATGGACTATTTTCAGATTTGTTTGACTTGACTTGTTGACTTGTCTGACTTATTTTCAGACTTGTTTAAAAGGGGATTATAAGAATAATATAATGACTTACAAGCCCCTTTAGCAGCAGCTGTAGCAATTCAATATTCCCAACTCTTCTCTTTCCTGGAGATTGCATGGAGGCAGCTGCCTGCAATCTCTGACTCCACCTTGAGAGCTGCTGTTACAACACGATTAACGGGATTTTTCCTATATCCCCAGGATCTTTACGGGTCCCTGATGATTCCCCATACCTGGATCCCACCCCCATCTTGCTATTTGCCTATAAACTCCCCTCGCTCTGCTCCCTTAGTACTCTCCAGCCCTCTCTGGAAGGCATCGGCATCACGAAATCCTGGCAAGGGAGAGAAAGACGGTAGAAGGGCGGTGAAGGGAGTACAACGCCTACGCGGTGCTGAGATCAGGACATTGTCCCCTGCCCGTAAGTGAGGTTATAGGAGCACCTGAGCAAACATGTCCAATGCAGAGCCGCCCTTCCTCCGTCACTTCGTTACAGTGCACGCCCCAGAGGCGCTCAGCTAGGCAGGATCTGGTACGCTTCTGCACGCCCGTTTGGCCGCACTTTCCCGAGCACTCGCTCCATTTCGACCACGGAGACAAAAACCGTTTTGAATCTTGCACCAGCGGACCTTGAATAACATCAGTGGTGTGTTACTGAGATGCACATTACACGTATGGCTGTCCGAAAACAGGCAGTTGGTTTCTTAGCAGCTTCTCTATAGCAGCTTCTCTATAGCTTCTCTATAGCAGCTTCTCTATAGCTCAGACTATGCGTTTGGATATCACGCACCACCTGGATTAAACAAACTCAAAGCATGTTCAGGGAGCTGGGAAATAAAGCACGAGAAGGCGCCTGAATGCTTCTGACTTAATTCCCCGCAGGCTACCGAGTTCAGGATGATTAAGATAAACTCGAGGGGAGCAAAGTGCACGCAGATCACGCTTGGTGTTGAATAACTTTGGCTTAAAGGAAATCAAACACACATTGTCATTTAAATGCTGTCTGAGGGGCAACGCTCGCCTGCGTTTCAAATGTGGTTAAAGAAAAAAAAGAAAAAAAAGAGGGTAAAATTGTTGGTACGATCATGTTGAATGTCTTTAAGCGTACTTCAACATATGTTCTCTATAGGGGAAGCGTGCGTCCTATTGCGAGCACCAGTTTTACTGCGTGCAAACAGAAGCCTCGGTTGCTACCGAGCAGGCTGAGCGCGTTAGGGGCCCGCTGATTTGTAAAACACAAAGAGGGTTTACTGAGAGTTTAATATGTGGTTAGATTTTTAAAGGAATTCCTTTAACCGGGCTACTAGATGGTATTAATTTAAGCTGCTTTGAATGGATGAGATATATGCCAAGCCTGTGGTTTGGGTGTCTTTTTCAATGACAATGTTCTAATAATGTTTACGAGGATGCGCTTGTGACTAAAGTTTCTAAAAATGAGGTCTCTGGGAAACGTGTGCCGTGTCATCTCCCACACCTACTCTTCCACCCGAGCTGTAATAAACCAGGTCAGGTTATTTCCTAGAAAGGCAGACAGGCACACGGCTGGACTATTTGAATAGTGATGGTCGAAAACAAACCCCTGGCTTACAAAAGCAAGTGGCTGGAAAAGACCGGTTAAATGAGAGCAGCCACGGAAGCGTCATGTCTGGTTTGGAGTGAGCGCTTGGCTTAGGTGGGTGAATTTTTAATCTGTTGGCATCTCCAGTTCAGCGTCCCGAGTGGTGCATCCATAGACCTTATTTAGCAATTTGGGGGATGCGGGAGGAGGTGGGCTTGGGGACGTGGTCCTGTCCCAGGCGGCACATGGATAAATGCCCGCCTGTACTTGCCCTGAGCAAAAATTTAATGTGCAACAGATTAAAGTGGGGTTTCAGTAAGATCCTAAGCTTGTTTGGGATCGTCTGCTTTAACATGCAGGGCCGGCGATGCTAAGAAAGGAGGAGGGGAGTCCTGTGGAGGAAAATGGCATTATATGGCTCTAGGTAGCACCTTGACAGCAGAAAAAGCAGAAAGCTGAGGACGAGGGAGACGCTGAGGTGTCGAGCACTGGAGGGGATGTGGGGAGGGACAGGGCTACCCCACGGCACTGGCCGGCAGGAACTTACTGCGTCTGGTGTAGGCGAAGGTTGGGTCTCCCCGGCGAGAGCTGCTCCTCGTACCTGCGGGCAGAGGACGCGCGGGGTGATTCGGGCAGGGTTTGCCTGCTCCCTGGCCGAGCACCAGTCCCTCCCGCCGGCCCGGCTGCACCGAGCCAGGCTGCTCAACCCAACCAGGTCTGGCACACCCTCTCCTGGAAGCAAAAACTGAGTTTACAGCTCACTGCTGCCAAGGGCAGACGCTTTAGTTTCCAACTGTATTGGTCAAAAACTCAAGATTTTGCTTTATTTCTCCTTAAAGAAGCAGGAGTCGCCCCCTGCTCTGTGAGCCCCAGCCTCAGCATCACTGCCTTGTGCCATCCACTTGGAGGGGAAAACAATTTTCCCGGTAGTTTTCCTAGAAATACCTCTCAGCAGGTGGAGGGGACCTCTCTCTGAGTGCCCGTGTTTTCGGTGCTTCGATTCTCCCCAGCAGCTAAGAGAGCTGCTGGGAGCGGGATGGAAGGCTGGGAACGTCCCCTAATCCCTCAGCTACGGCATCAGCACGTCCAGCCCTTTCAGTGCCTGCTGGAATTTAAATCCCGAGCCCTGGGCAGTAAAGCTTGAGGGGTTGGGGTATCTCCTGGGGATTAATGAGCAGAGCGGGCTCCGCAGGTAATTAATGCCCAATGGAATTAAATCCTAAAGCAATGATGTCGCAAACTGCCCCGGGCGCGGGGACAGGCTGGGCAGGGGAAAAGGCAGGTTGGAGCGTGTGCTTGTCCATCCCCGGGCTCTCCTCGCCCTCCCAGCCCGGCGAGGGGCCGCGGGTGCCTCCTGCGGGAGTCGGGGCTGTGGTCATGCACTTGACCTTCACTTTTCCAGGAGAGAAGCCAACAGCATGTGTCAGCGATAGCCAAAACCCTACAGGAGGGCGCGGATGATTAACATTTATTCCACTGCCTAAATGTCCTCATCTACTCAAATAATATCGTTCGGTTGTAAATTAAGGCTGAAAAAAATAATACGCGTGCAAACACCCCTTGTCCCGGCGAGGGAAAGCTGCCCGAGCTGGGAAATAACTTACTCTCCAAGCTGAGCATTACCAGCGGGCTGAAGGTTTTCTGTCCTATCTGGATCCTGCTGAGGGCTGGTTTCAGAAGCCTTTGACCTAAGGGTCAATAAATGAGAGATTAAATTAGATTAATAATAAATTAATTAAGGGATTGGGCATCCTTAGGCTCAGTTTCCTAGATTTCCCTTTGGGTTGTGGCTGGTTAGAGCTGCTGATTAGAGCTCCTGTGGGATGCGGTGCATCACGTGCAGGAGATGCTAAGTGAAGGGTGTGATGGAGATGTCCCACAGCATCACTGCGGCTCAGGTACGATGCAAATTTGCTATTTCCCTTAGCGCCCAAGAAGAACTTTTTTGTGCTTTCTGTGTTGGAGCACCTCAGATCAAATAATCTTTTTATAGCTGGAGATATAAAATATATCCTGCCTCTCCCTGAGCGGGGAGAAATGAACCCGAGGTGGAGGAGGTTGGACCTAACGAGGACGGTTGTTGCTATGGGACATGGACTGGTTTTTGCACTCGCTGGCCGCCCATGTGCCCAAGGGGAGCTGGTGGTCATGGCTGGTTCCTGGGGTGCTTGCCGGGTCTGGTCCCATTTAAACTGGGGAGCTAAGCCCGAAGCTGCCCAGCACTGGCTCTTGCCCGTGCCCAGCTCCTGGGGACTCAGCAGGGCTTCTGGGCACCTTCCCAGTGACAAACTGACTCTCCCTGTTCTTATCCCTGGGCGTCCGGCCAGAGCACTTCAGGGCAAAATTCCTCTATAGCCTCGGAAAACAAATCCAAAGAGCCTGCAAAGAGGTTTTCTCTGCAGGACCCACTGGAGCAGAGGGGCAGGTTGCTTATCGCTTAGCGCTTTGGTATGTGCGACCCGCCAGAGCCAGCAGCCGACAGATCCTGCTGCTCCCGAGGATCTTCTCCTGGAGAAGAGCAACATCGCTGCCTCCCGATGGCTTCGTTCCGAGGCTGGGGTTGTTTCATGCTCGGGCAATGGATAAGGCACCGGCCAGGATGAGTCTGCTCAGAGCAGAGGGGAGCCAGGATGGGAGCCGGGCTGCGGGCTGGACACCACGGGGACTCGGGGTGGCAGGCAGGGATGGTCCCAGCACGCCCAGTGGGCAGGGAGGCTCACCCCTGGTCAGCCACAGGCTGGCTGACTCGCAGACGGGCTTTGCCGGTGCTCCGGGGGCTGGACGGGCACCAGCCCTCGTCTGGGAGTCGTTTGGCCGGGTGAATGCCATGCTGACCCAGAGCAGCGCCTGGCATTGGTGTCGGGCCCGTGTCTGCTGGCTCAGCGGCCACTGGTGGGCATGCCTTCGTGCCGGCGTGCCTGCGGGCAGGGGACAGCACGGTGACGGGAATAGAAACATTTAACCTTCACCTAAAACAGACGTGGCTCCCAGGAGGAGGAGGAGGAGGAGCATCCATCCTTTTGCGGTGATCATCGTTGTCTCTAGAGGTGACCAGGGGCTTCTTGGAGTATCTGCAGCCGTCCTGCACCTTCCCCAGACCTGCAGAGACAAGCCTGGCCATGTCAAGGCTCACCCAGTGTCCTGCCGCCTTCAGGGAGCTTCTCCCAGGCTGAACCAGTCCAAAACACGCCGCAGGGCCCCTTATACCCCCTGCCCACCCCCCCACCCACCCCCGGCAGCTCCCCACTTACCCCCTGAGGGGGGAGCAGCAGGGGCTCCGCAGCTGCACTCACATCCCCTCCACTTCTTGCTGTCGCATCTGAGCCGCAAGCCCAAATCTATTCTGCAGAGCGCCGCTTTGTAATGACATCTCCTTAAAGCGCCTTTTAACAGCTTAAATACTTCTGCAGGGATGCTCTCGCAGCCCACGCGGCTCCACGGGACCCCCGGCACCCTGTTCTGCCCCCAACATCAGCAAGGACATCTCCACGCCTCTGTCCCTCTGCCTGCAAACTGGGCTTCGTGCAAGGATAGCATCTTATCCCAGTGCAGTAGCGTGGGTAGGGTGAAGGCTCCTGAGCACCTCTGAAAGCGGAAAATCCCGTGCACAAGCCAAGTCTTCACTGCAAATGTGAGCAAGAAGCCAAATATTCTCCTTTTTCTGCACGCATAGATGAGGGACTGAGGCTTTGTGTTGCTCTTCCCCAGCTCAGCGACTTCAGATTTTAAGTGAGTCCCTTAGCCCTGCAGCATCAAGCATTTGGGTATTTAATTTCTGAAGGTACCCATGGAGCTGGTGTTACCCCGAGCGATACCAGCTGGAATTACAGGTACTTTATTTTACGCACCCCAAATTAATAAACTTGGGGGATCGGGGGGGGAATATTGCCTCAGCCTTTCAGTGCCTCAGTTTACCCATAACATGAGGCTTACAAAGACCAGCCGGCAGTGAGAACACCCTGTTATTTGTAAGCAGTATTAACCATCCCATCCGAGACCGGGGAATGTGGGACTAGGAAATACTTTGATTATGGCTCAGCAAATCCCAGTCAAGCAAAAATAACAAGCAACACATGAGCGGTGTTTTGTGGGCTTACGGCGGGGTCGTGAACTCGCAGCCAGACAATAACCAGGAAAAATTAATCCCGGCTGAAAGCCTGTTTCCCACTCGGCGGCTATTTTGGGAGCTGTCTGCGACTCGTTCGGCGCTGGGCTTGGAACGGGATGCGTCCCTCTTTACCAAGACACGCGATGCTGCGAAAAGGGGGGGCGGTTCAAGCAGCCGGATCCCAGCGACAGGGACGGTTCGGCATCGCCCATGTCCCCTCTCTGGCAGGGGGCTGGGGGAGCCGGCACGGGATGGAGCCGCGGGAGATCAAACAGCCCTGCGTGAGCAAAGCACCATGCCTCCCCGAACCCCCTGCTCCGGCCGTCCCCATAACCCTGTCCCAAATCCATTAGCTGGGATGAGGAGGGGAGAAGTGGGACGCGGAGAACTGCATCCCCACTGATGTTTTCCAGCCTGCAGCCTCTGCGCCTTCACCTGCCCATCAGTTAATTTCCACCTCGCCCTCAATCACAGACGCTTTTAATTATGCCGCCTTAATAACACAGCAAAATTATATAACCACTAGCTGCGACGAAGGGGAAAAACTTAGCAGGGTTGGGTTTTTTTTTTTGCTCTTGCCTACAAAAACCATTAAAACCCCAATTAAGGAGAGTCTCGTCCTCTCGCTGCGGAGCTGCCAGCCGAGCTGTGGTCCAGGGCTGAGGTGGGGGCTTGTCAGCCGTGGGTTAAGGGATTTGCAGCTGGTTGGGAAGAAGAGAGAGAGTTGCAGCTTACCGAAACCTCCCCGGCGCCGCTGCCGAGCTGGGCTGTGCACGAGCCTCCCCACAGCCGAGGCGGCGAGGTCGCTTATATAGCCCAGCGTGTAGCTTAGGGGATGGCAGCGAGCCACCGGCTGCCGAGCAAAAACAGATCGGACCAGCGAGGAAACCGCAGGCTGAATAATCCCTTAACAAGGTGATGGTAAACACAAAGCCTCGGCGAAACAGCAGCCGCCGGGGCTGGCGGCGATGCCATGGCATGGCAGGGTGCTGCCGGTGGCGGGGCAGGGTACGGTGTGGGTACCACATCCCGGCGTGGGCACCACATCCTGGTGTGGGCACCGCGTCCTGGCACGGCACCGTCGCTGTTAGGGGTTCACCCTGGGCCCGGATCCCAAATAGGTGCTGCTAAGCGTTGAAGCTGGAGATACGGCACACAGGCACACGGTGCAATGAGTTTTGGGGATGCTTTTTGGCTCTCGCCTGGTCCGGGACAAACATGGTGCCCACCCAGCGTTGCCTGTGGGGTTCCCACGTTTTGCAGGCGTGGGGCAGGGTTCGGCTCGGTGCCATCCTCTGCACTGCCCATGCTGCCTACCCTGCCCGCTCGCCTCTGCCCCGGCACTGACTCTGGCAGGGGTCAAATGAGGATGCTGCGGGGATGTGAGGATGTGGGACAAAGCCAGATGGATTGGTTTGGACGCCTGGGGTAGCACAGAGCTGCAGAGGCACAACCATCCTTGCAAATAAATGTGAGTGCATCTCACTTGAGCCATGAGGAGATCTAGTAAAGAACCCTAATGAGAGCTCCCCATCTGCCCCAGGCTGGCTTTAACCCCCGCAGGTCCTTCCTCCCTCTGCAGCCACATTATTCCCATGTAACTCGTGGCAGACGCTCCTGGCTCGGGGCTCTTGGGTGTTGCATGAAGCGTGCGGCCACGTGTGAGCAGGTACCATCCATGCACGTGGCCCCGGGCACCGTGGGACCGTGCTGCCAGTTTGCTGCAGGAGCCTGGTGCAAACGTGCCTGCAGTGCACGGCGGAAGCCATCCCTGAGGGATGGGGATGGGTGTCGGGGCGGCCAGCGGCCAGCGGGATGTGCCGGCAGTGTCCTGGGCTGCCTCTTAGTAATCCTTGCCGGCCCTGCTGCCAGAGGGAGCGGTGTAAGAGGAACATCGATCAAGGTGTCACATAAAAAATAACTGGCAATGGCCTGCACCGGCTCCTGTTTATGTTTACGAGGGAAAAGAAAAAAACACCTGAGATGTGCCAAAAAACGGCAGGGTATTTGTCCGGTGGGCAAGGAGTGCCCGGCAAGCTGGAGGCCCCAGACCTGCGAGATAAACATGGAGCTCGGCCGCATTTCCCCGCCGTGATGAGGACAAGATGTGGGAAAGGTGCCGAGACTGAGAGCAAGGAATTCATCTTCCCTGGACGGCACCAACCTCCCGCCGCAGCCAGCCTGTCCCTGGCACAGCACCGATGCCTCGGCAAGTGGCTCCAGTCCCGCTGGCTGCCTGGCACGCGCTGGCATCCATTTCCATGGGTTGCACGGCAGAGTAAGGAAACGTGCTTTTCTGCAAAAGGCAAAAGATGTTATTCTTTGTGTTATGGAAACCAGGCATTAGCTCTAGCCCAGCGCAGCCACAAGCATTTCTGCATGGTATTTTGCAGCCTCCTTAGCATAGGTGTCTCCTCCCCAGCGTGGCTCCTGCAAGACAAGCTCAGGAGACACGTCTGTGGATTCAGGAGTGGGTCTGGGATGTGTGAGTTCATGCAAAAACTGAGTCTCTAGAACAGTCTGGTTGCGCAATCTCTCTTGGCTTGGCCATCCCTCGCTGCAGCTCCGGCATGCGGCTGACGTTGGATGGAGCAGCACGAGCAGAGCCCCAGATGTTTCCAGCGCTCAGCACCACTGGCTGTGCCGCGGCGCCGGGAGATGCTCGGCTGCTTTCCGCCCGCCCAAGGTGGACGATGTCCCGACCCGTGGGGCAGAGAGGACGAAGGGGCTGCTGCCCTGTGCCCAGATGCAGCTGGGCCATCGCTCTGCAGGGCCGGGTGCCGTGGCCGGGTAGCACCCTTGGCCGGTGGGGAAGGATGCAACCCGGACTGAACTTCTCTTACCTTTCTGGCTGTGGGTTCAGCTGTCCGAGGCTGGTGTTTCCCAATGAAACCATCGGTGCAGCAGAGCCACGGCCCCACAGATGCCTTCCCCTCCTGGATTAACACCCAGGGGCCCTGCCTGGCTCTCATGGGATTTTTCCATGGTTTCATCACCGATGTGTAATTACAAGGCCATAATATGTTTATGCGAACGCTGCCATGCTTAATGCTCCCCTCAAGCCAGTGCCAAGGATGGGGCAGGGTAAGAGGACTGCGATAACTGATGGTGCATCAGCACCTCCATGCTCCTCCATGGTTGTCTCCATCGCTCTTCTCATGTCCCTCTAATAAATCCAGGGGAAAACAGGCTACTGATGCTCGTCCCGGCTAGTTGTACCTCCCACCCTTTCCGATATAGCATCGGCAGAGTGACCATCACTGAAAGCCGACTGTACTGTGTTGGGAGGGTGGTGGGGATGGTGGGTTTGCTCTCAGGGCTGTGTGTGGGATTTACAGGCTGTAGGGTCTGTGAAATGCTCTGTGGGCTCCATGCAATACCCTATGGTGCCCATGAAATGACCTTCGGGGCCAACGCCGTGCTCAGTTCTCCGCCGCCTGCCCCCGTCCTCCCTCCCCGCACCCTCTTCATGCCACCGAAGGGAGCTGACGGTTATTTTCCCCTGCTGTGTGTTTCTGGGCTCGCTCCTGTTTACGGAGATGGGAGTTAAAATAACTGATTGATGACTTTGTTCCATCCCAAACACTTTGGGGAAGTTCGCGTGGTTTAGGAAGGCGAGCAGGGAGCTGGGATTTCATTAAGCACTTGGCTCCCGGCACTTCTCCAGCCATGCTCCAGGGGTGGCTAATGTTGTTTTTTAAATCCTGTTTTGCTATCCCAGGAGCCGGACTGGCGATTTCCATGGTTTGTAGGAGAACTTGGAGATGTGGTGGGTCCCCGGGGTTCACTCTGAGCTCTGAACCACCAGCAAACCTCGCGGCCACCGCAATATTGTTTCACTTAAGCCCTCCTGCACCGCTTCATCAGCACAAAATCACACTCCAGCTGCCTAAAAGCTTTGGAAAAGAGCCCAAAAAATGAACTACTGGAGTTCGCTTTTATTGTGCGGATGAGGATTTACAGGCTGTGGCTGGGAGGAAAGGAGCGAGTGGACCTTTCCCCCCTGGAGGGATTTCCTTAGGAGCTAAAGCCTTCATCGTGGCTGAGCGGTGCTCAGCTCCACGTACATCATTTATGAAAGAGATGACAAAGCACCGCAGAGGGGGGACGACATGAAAGCCAGGAGCCACCGAAAGACTGATTTTAGCTCTGGTGGTCGGGAAGGCTTTTTCTGGAGTGGTGAAAGAGCCGGGAGCTGGGGGAGAGCAAGCGGCTGCGGCTGTGCTGCTCATGGGGTCCAGCCACGGGGCGAGCCCCCAAATGTCGGCTGGCACCGGCACAAGATGACTGACCCCCCGGCATGTAAAATGGGGGGTGTCCCCTGTTCTGTGATCACATCTGCCAAGGAAAAGGGCTTTTCCTAGTGCTTTTGCAGGGAATGGCTGTTATCTGCGCACCCAGGGACTGTTACCTGCATCCCTGCTGCACGCATACAGCCCTGCATCCAGACCCACATCGCCTGGAGAGGGGTTCACTGGTCACTGGGGTATCCCGGATTGCCAAAGGGTCCTGCCAGGGTTTTCCTCCTGGATGCCGTGTCCATCCCTGCTGCCTCTCCTTCCCCTTCACAGCTCGGAAAAGCAGAGACGGGAGATGCTATGAGAGCACCAGGAGTGTCTCAATAGCGAATCCCTTTTTAATTACATTGCTGAGCTGGGCAAATTAAGATAAGTACTCTGGCTCATTTAGAAACTCTCTGTGAGATGGAGAAGGCCATTATTTTCAAGCCCTCCATGTGTAATGCACGTCCCAGCCTCTCCCTCCACTGTGCCTGGAGCATTAACTCTTCGGGGACACGCACGGGGCAGCATCACGGTGCCACATGCTGGTGTGACACCAGTATTTGCTGGGAACATCCTGCCAGCAGATGTGGGCCAGCAGCAGGGCCTGAGTTATTGTACAACCTCGGATCGGCGATGGAAACGCGGTCACAGGAGGCGAACGGACGTGATGGGAACACAGCCAGGTCCGAGCCGGGGCAGCACCTCGATGGGGGCATTTAAACCGCAGAGGAAGAGCAGGAGCAGAGCTCCAACCCACAGACCGCTGGCTGTTTGCTTTAGCTCTGGACAGGGCTTGGTGGACAAAGACCGTCCTGTGTCAAAGCACATGTTGCTTTGGGCAATTAATTGCTCCTGAAGAAATCCTTAATTTATTGCTCTTATTTACTGGCATTAGCTTTGGGCTGGGATGCTCTCTGGGCTGTGCACCCGTGCTGGTGGGGAAGGCAGCCTCCCACCCATGGGATGGCGGTCCCTGGTCTCATCTGTGCCTTTTCCTCCTCAATTTTTTTGCTATAGACCATGTCAAGATGGGCCGCTTTGCAGCTGATTTACACCAGCAAAGCACTGGCCAGTTTTTCCAAAAAAAATGGCAAAATTCTGCACGACCTGCGAGCGTGCTGGGGAGGGCTTGGGTCTTCCAGCACCCTGCGGTTTGTCTCCCTCCTGCTCTGCAGGGATTCCCAGCTGATGTGCACCGGCAGCACGTAAGCTGTGCAAGCCGGACCAGAGGATCTGGCGTTGGCAGTGAAACTGGAGCATCAGGTTAAAAGCTGCTTTTTGGTGTGCGGATGAGACTCTACTTGGGATGGGTAGAAAATGTGCAAGGGATGGAGCCGGGCGAGTGGCTGGGAGTCTTTGTTAAACCATGCGTGAATTTATTTCAGGTTAATTATTGCACTGAGCAACGTGGGGCTGAGCCTGGGCTGGGGTAATCGGGGCTGATCCGCCTCCGAGTTTCGGCTCCAAAAGAGTTCGCCAGCATCCGTGCTGGCAAAAGAGGGCATGGTAATGCCTCCTCTTCCCGGAGCGCCTGTGGACATGAGGGTGACTGGAGCTGTAAAATATCTCACGACCTCATGCATTGTGCTGAGGGCATGCTCGGAAAAGCCAGCCTCTCCCGAGCTAATTCCAGCACTGCCGGGATTCCCCCTGGGGCGGTCGTGGTCGTATCAGCTTTCGCCAGAGGGTAAATGTGTGTTTGCCAGCAGCGCGGGCAGAGGCGTTCAGCGGGGGCCAAGCGCTGCCGAAGGGAAGGGCTGGCAGCCGCCCGGTGCGAGCACCTTGAACCGGCTGAGATGAAGACCGCTGGGAGCAGGTTGGGAAGGCGGCACGGGAGATAAACCCTTCCCGAGAGAAACTCGGCGCAACGCTCCCGGCATCGGATCGAGCGCTGCCTCCCAGAAACGCCTCCCTAGGGGCCCAAATCCGGCCGGGGGGAGAAGTCAGCACCGATGCTCATCCCAAGGGACACCGGGGTCCCACAGTCCCAGGGCTTGGCTCAGAGCAGCTTTCTTGCAGGAGGGTAAAAACAAGGTGGGGGAGCAGAAATTATATTCCTCTGGCTCATTTAATTCAGCATTAATGGCATCTCTCCCTGCCAAGCCACTGATCTTTTCCTAAAAGGAGTTGTGTCCCCACTTGAAGCTCACCCAAGGGTGTTTTTAAGCCTTGAAAACTTCTTGGAGATACCAAGCACAGGGGAAAGAGGTGCTGGGGGAGGTTTTCCCTGCTTCTCGCTCCTGCAAACTCCAGGTAACGCTGCTGAGGGTCCCGTGGGGCTCTCAGCTTTCCCCACATCTTACCTCTCCTCCAGCGACACGGAGGAAACCAGCCCTAGAGTCTAACCTGTGTTTGGGAAGGAGCGTCCAAAGGGAGTGCTGAAACATGGTCTTGGGGCACACAATCCAATTTGGGAGCATGGAGAGAGGAGGATATTTGATGTTTGGAGCAATGCAATGGGCAGGTCCCACAGGGAGGAAAAAAAGCGGAGGATAAAAGAGGGCACGAAAGGCAAAGACAAGGAGAGCAACTAAAGCCCATCCAAAAACAAGGGCAAAATTGTTCACTTCCATCGGTTAGTCACAATGAAAACATTGGGATTTCATAATTTCTTCCAGCTCAAGAAAAATACCTAGTTAGGGCAGCAAAAATCCTGGCTGGGTCAGTGCGTGCCGGAGCCGGAGGGGACCCACGGCCCCTCCATCGACGCTGTGGGTGTTTTTCCTGGTTTATTGGGGACAGGAGCATCACAGGACTGGGGTGTCAGGTGAGACTTCCCAAATAAATCCCCCCAGCCGGGGCTTCCAGCCTGGGCAAGGAAGCGAAGCTGCTGTGGGAAAGACGCACTGTGGGTGGAGCGGTGATGCACGCATCCAGGTTTTATCGCTTGGCGGGGAGCAGACGGGGCTCGGCACCAAAGCCCACCACGTTTTCTGGGGCTTGACCTCCGGGTTTGGTCTAGGATGATAATTCACTCTTCTCTCTTGTCTGGTTTGGAGATGGGGAAGGGGGATTGTGCTCTGGTCGAGGTGTCCTGGTGAAAGATGGAGGAAAGACCTTGAGAGCTGCTGCTCTGCGTGGGAAGAGGTAAATTTGGGGAACCACTGGGAATGATGCTCTGGACATCTGGGCTCCCCTGCCAGCGGGGTCCTTGTCCTTTACACCATCCTGGCTGAGTACGTGACTTGGACATCCAGCATGATGTGCTGGGCTCAGCAACACCAGGAGCACCAGCCAGGGTATTAAAACATGGGAACTGCAGCGGGTTTGAGCATCAAGAGCACGTTTTTCTCAGCACCACTGTCCGATGGCATGATACCCCCCGGAGGAGGGCTTTTACCAGCGAGGGCTCCAGCGAGGCTCTGATATATGAAGCTGAATCAGAAACAGTGCATTATTTCGCCAAGAAACGGCCCAAAGACACAGTTTGCCAATATATTGAGCCCAATGGGCAGGAGAGATCCCTCCCTCTGCTTTAAACAAGGACTTTTAGGAGGGGAATGGGATGACCCAGATTATCCCCACGAGGGACAGCAATTATCGTCCCTCTTGGCAGGCTCAGCAGAGTGGCCAGGGCCGGGTGAGCAGGCAGAATGAGCCGCCGGTTTATCCCCGGTGACCGCTGAGCTTTGGTCCTCTGCCTTTTGCTGCAAAGATTTCGGGAAATTTAGGGTGATGCCCTGCAACGGCTGATGCCCAGAGTCCATCCGTAGCATACAGCCGGAGGCGGCACTGCGCTGCACGCAGCCCCAGTGCTGTTTTTTAATGAGAAGGATGAAAACGGGGAGCTTCACAACTGCTTGACTTGTGAACTTTGGGTAAGAAGAGAAGCCGTTCCAGAGGTGAGCTCATTTCTAACCCCGGGAAATGACTTCATGGACACTGGTATTTACTCACAAAAACATTGCATGTCAGATGTCCCTGACTAGACTTTCTGTTTCGAGTCCAGTATGAGACAAAAATTTCCTTGGACGAGCTGCTCCTGAGACAATTCAAGGCTTGGAGGAGGAGAAGAATATTGGAGGGGAAAAAAAAAATCAGCATTAAAAACTCTGAAATCATGAGGCTTTTCTGAGCAAAAGGGAATTTTTGGACAGCCAGCCCAGCAGAAGCACCTGCCTGGGGTGATGGTGCTGGGGGCGAGGGTGCAAGCGGTGGGTGCTGCTGCAGGATGGCTCTGCTCGAAGAAGAGCCATCATTACCCCCCTGTAATGCCCAGCAGCAGGAGTTTCTCTTGGAGGTGAAAAGACAAGTTTTTCTCTCTTTCGTGAAGCCAAGACCCCAGCGGTGATTTATTAGGATAAACGGCAGCAGGTTCCCTGCCCTGCGTTTGCACTAGGTTAATAGAAATTATATCCCGTGCCGCTTTCCCTGCATGAGATCCCAGTTTATACAGGATGTCCGATGGAAAAACACAGCACTTGTACTTCTGTTCAGGGGCTGCTCGTGCAAAAAATTGCCACTGAGGCTGTGCTACCTGTTGTGGCTTTCTGATTTCTGTTTTCTCCGGCACGCTGGGATGATCTGTATGAATTTGGGGAGAAAAGTCCTATTTGGGGAGCCTGAAGATGCTCTGACTGCCCATGACCCAGCGCTGGGCTGCAGCTCCGGGGACGTACTGGGGCAGCATCCCAAAAGGAGGGGATTTCGGAAAGAGCCGAGCAGGGGTGTATGGAAACAAGCCCTGCCTGCCAGCACTGTTTCCTAATCCTGGGGACCAAAAACCTCTGATTGTTAAACCAGTGTTCAGAGATTCAGCTGAAGGCTGCTGAGCAGACAACATCCAAGCTGACCTTTGAGGAGACGAGCAAAAAAAGAAAACACAAGGGGGTTACTGTGCAAACGCCGGAGAAAAATAGTCATTTTAATAAGGGACCCCACCCTTAAAATAAGACTTATTGCTAATGCATGCCCAGGACATTTCTGTGTGATGGCATGCTAAAAAAATCCTCTCTGAACAGGGACCAGAGGCTTTGTTGTGGCATGAGCGAGGCTTACAATTCCTAAGAAAAATCCTGTCCCCCTCTTGCATCATACAGTCGGGGATGGAGAGGACATTTCTAGACAAAAAGGCAGCCAGCCGGGAAGGAGGACAAACAGGGAATACATTCCTGAATCGCTATTTAATTGCTTTAGTGCAGGTGCAAAGAGCTAAATGAAAGGGAAAATAAGGATGAGCACGTGGGGCCAAATTAATCTCGGGTTTAAGCAGGAGTCTAATGCAAGAAGGAGGTGGCTGCTGTAATAAATGGGCTTCCCCCCAACTTCTTCGTGGTTTTTGTGCTTTTTTTTCCCCAGGGACCAGGCTCTTCCCCGCTGTGCTGGTGGGCGATGCTCTGGCCAGGTAAGGAGGTGATGGGGACGGTCCCCTCCTGTATGGCAGGGGCGGCTGGTGCTCACTGGGCGCCCGCCCTCCCGCTCTGCCCGCGGTGGCTTTGGGGTTTCAGCCACTCTCCGGCAGGATCGGGGGGCTGGTATCCCTCTCCGGAGGGATATTGTTGATGCCGGGGCTGCAGCCGTTAAGCAGCTTTGAAACTGGGTCTTGGCAGGACAATGTCCCTTCACCCTCAGCTTGTGAGACCACATTTTGGGTGGAGGGCTGGCAGTGCCAGGCGTGGGTCTGCTTTTCTCTTTCCCCTTGGGTATAGAGCATTTTGAATGCATAAATTGCCCTCTGTGGCTCTGAGCAGAGAGTTTCCGGCCCGATCCCTTTTGGTGGTTAAATGCAGAAGTGATGGGGGGTTTGGGGAACCCCGATGGATGGTGATGCCTCACGGGCTGACGTGGTCCAGCGCCCGCAGCATCTCCTGGGTCTCAGGAGCCGGTCTCTCTGCCACACAATTTGACTCTTAAACCCACAAAGGGGAAAAAATCCTCCTTTTTTTGCTGTGCCCAGGAGCACTCCTGCAAGGAGAGCAGCCTCAAAGACAGAGCTCTTCCCCCCCTCTCAGAGCTCGGGCATTTCCTCCCAAAAATAAGTGGGAATAGGTTTAATGACGGAAAACCTCCTATCCCAGAAAGTGAACCTCATCCTCTTGGGGAACAACACAGAGCCACCTGGGACCTGCGGTCCCTCTGTACGCTGTGTACTTCTTAATTTAATAGACCGGGAGATGTGAAGGTCTGTTTGCATGTAATTAAAGTCCCTGCGATGCCCCTGGGAGCGTGCGTGCCGGTGCTGGCCCCAGTGGGGCTTGGGGCTGGCCCTCTGTCATCCCCACAGCTCTTTTGCTTTTGCTGGCTGCAGGAGCGGGGTGTCCTCGGTTTCCCTCCCTGGCCTCGCATTGCACATTGTGTTTTTTAAGCCCCTGTGAGCAGTTTGTCCCTCCCAGGGTTTCATGCCACACATCAAAGCTCTCACTGCATTACTCCGACAGAAATAAAAAAGACCAACCAAGGTGGGAACTGATAGAGTGCAGAGGAAAGAGTATATTCATTAAAATGGCAAAATGACCTAAGTTTCTCCTTATTCATTCCCTCCTTACAGCATTTCCAGTCCAGGCACGTACCTGTGTTCATCCATGACGCTCCCACGGACCTGTGTGGTCCAGGAGCATCGCTGGGGCGTGTGTGTGTCTGTGCGTGCTGCGAGTCTCCTGGTTGTCTGAGCAACGGGACGTTCATCACTAACTCCAGGGATAATTAACTCATTTCCCTGTATTTATAGAAAACCGGTGCAGGGAGTGTTGGCACTTATCCCTGACGGGGCCACATTTGGCCACAACATCTTGAATTTTGGCCATTTCTTGCAATACAGCGGCTTTGTCATCATCCCCGCTGCCTGCTCATTAAGCCTGAAATCGGGCAGCTCGTTAAGCCCGCAAGGGCAGGGGTGCCGGCCCCTGCCTGGGGGTGAAACTCGGGCAGCTGCCTGAGCCAGGCTGCCCGTGGGTGCCCACCTCCGCGTGCCCCACTCCTGGTGTGCCGGTGCAGGGGATGTTTGCATCAGCGTTGCCATCTCCAGATGCCTGCATACGCCTGTGCTAAAAGCAGCGTAGCTCCCAGCTCGGCCGCCGGCAAGGGGAAATTTTGCTGCTTCAAGGGGTTTGTTGCAGGGACGTGATGCAAAGACACGCTGGAGCATCCTGACTCAGCACCGCGGCGGTGGGAGACCCGTGGGGCAAAACAAGGAGCATCTTCTCCTGGCACCAGCGCATGCGTAAGCCAGGTACGTTCCCATCAGCTGGGACAAATCCAGACCTCGACATGGGTTTCCCCTTGTTTCTCCCAGACAGCCAGCAAGCTCGGTACTTTTTCTTTTCGCTGCTCGCTTGTTGGGTTGGTCTTTGGGGAGGGAGGGGGGCGAAGGCAGCAAGGGGGCTTGGGGTTGGGTGCTGGGGCTGGAGGAGGGTGGCTTGCTGCAAGGTGTCGGCATCTCCATCCCGCAGAGCTGGGGAGACAGATTTGATCTCTGCTGCTCGTGTTATTTTTGCAAAGATGGGGAATGCTTTATTTTGGTATCAGCAAACCAGAAAGTGCTTGAAACAGTAAGAGACATACCCTACCTGTGGCTGGGACTGTTAACAGCTCGTGTCCCTGAGAGCTGGAAGTATTTGCTCTTGAAATGTGTTGTCCCTAGGGTGGTTGTGCTTGGGCAAAAAGGGCAATTAAATCCAGCCGGGGGACACCACGCTGCTCATCGGCCCCTAGCCACCCCCCGTGTGGGTGTGTTTCTACCTTCACCTCTTCCTCCTGCTTCGCCTCCCGAAGGCAAAGGGACAGAGGCGTTGAGCTGGTGCTGCCTGGGTCCTGGGAAGGTCCGGGCTCCTAAATGCCACCGTGATCCTCTCCTGAGAGCCACTGTCAGTCCCTGGACAGCGTGGGATCCCCCTTCTCCCCTCCTGGCCACCCCCAGGTGCTCCCACCCACGGCCCCGGATCTGGCGCTGGAGATGGAGGTGGACCATTAAGGTTTAACACACTAATGGGAACTGCCGGGGGGGGCTCTAAAAAGCTGAGCCCTGCTTGCAAAGCCCCTTTGGAAGGACAAGTCCTTGAGCTGAGCATGGCTGCCCCGGCACAGGCTCAGCCAGCTGCCATCCGGCTGTGACCCATTCCTGTCCGGGTGCTGGCGGGCAGTGGCTCGTCCCATGGTCCTGGACACCGCTCCCGCTTCCCAGCTGCTCAACAGCCTTGCAAAGAGCTAAAAATATATGTCTGTGTGAGCAATCGCTATAGCTACGGCAGGGGTTAGCCAAAGAGGGCAGCCGGGCAGTGTCACCGCGACCGGGAGGTGCGGCAGCTTGGCAAAACAGGCAACACAGAGGGGACAGGCAAGGGCAGGCCAGGACTGGCAGGTTGCTGCGGGTGCCTCTGGTGCAGATCCCACCATCTGCCCATTTCTCCTTATATTGAAAAATATAACACACAACACAGCTCCTAAGAGGGGGTTCACTTTGCCGCTTGCGTTTTGGCAGGGGATGAGTGACGAGCAGCTCCCCGCATCTCCCCGCCGCCCCACTGCGGAGGGGGATGCCAACGTCTCGGCCTCTGGCTGCCCTGAGCACTGGGTCGAGCCCCGATTCACACAAGCGGCAAGGGTCCGTGTGATCATCACGGCCATCTTCTTCTTGCTGGCGGTGGGCAGCAACGCGGCGGTGCTCGGCAGCCTGCTGAGGAAGAGGAGGAAATCCCACGTGCGGCCGCTGATCCTCAGCCTGGTGCTGGCCGACCTGCTGGTGACAGTGGCGGTGATGCCCTTGGACGCGGCGTGGAACGTGACGGTGCAGTGGTACGGAGGGGACATCTCCTGCAAGCTCCTCAACTTCCTCAAGCTCTTTGCCATGTACGCGGCCGCCCTGGTGCTGGTGGTCATCAGCCTTGACCGGCACGCAGCCGTCCTCCATCCCTTCTCCCGCGCTCGCCGCCGCAATGGACTGCTGCTCCGCGCCGCCTGGGCTGGCAGCGTGCTCCTGGCTTTGCCCCAGGTAGGGCTCGGTGCCCTCCCCGTGTGGTTTGCCCAGGCTGGGGTGGTTTTGGAGAAGGGCTTCCCCATCCTGGCAGCCCCATTGTCCATCCCAATCCATGGGCTCCAGCACCACCAGATTGGCTTTGCTGAGCAAAGTGGTGTGGTTGCTGTGTTGGGTGCTCAGCGCTGCTTTGCACCTTCCTTATAGCACCTGTTCATTGCAACACCATCAGGGTGTTACGCTAAGGGCTGGGAAAAAATTGTGTCCACTATTTTTTATTCCTCATGCGCATGGTTATCTTCTCCTAAAAATGCATCACTGCACCACTGCAAAACATGTTGGAGCAGACCAAGACAAACCTGAGCAGTTCCTGACCAAAATAACATTCGATATGGCCAGAAAATGGGATTTCACAGCCATCAGATCCCATCCATCCTGGCCACAGCCATGAGTTAGGTGCCCAGAGCACCTCTCCCAGTTCGACAGCGGCAGAGAGGTGCTCTCCATGCACTGCCAGGATCATCTGCAGGACACGGTGCCCTGTTCCAAAGCCTCTCTGAGTTATTATTTGGTTCTCCATTTCAGCTTTTCCTTTTCCACCTGCACACGGTCCCGGGAGGGAACTTCACCCAGTGCGTTACTCATGGGAGCTTCCGAGCGCACTGGGAGGAAACCATCTACAACATGTTCACCTTCACCACCCTCTACATCACCCCCCTGAGCGTCATGATCATTTGCTACATCCGAATCATTTGGGAGATCAGTAAGCAGCTAAAGGTCAATAAAGGTAAGCAGGTCCCAGCCCTTTAGTGTCCACCATGACTCTATGACTGACCCTGCTCCAGCCTGGAGCGTTGTTGGGTCTGTCCCAACACCCTTTGAAGGGTAACCCAACTAAGGGGTTTTACACAAACTTCTTGACCCCCCCCTCCTTGCTGTCTTCTGCTTCCTGTGGGCCATGGACCAGACCATGAGATGGTCTCCCCTGGCAGAAGCACAGTCATGGTTGGTTATGTTCTCCTGGTCTTCTCCCATCTCCAGCCATCCTTTTGACTCTCCCTGGCAGGTTTGATAAGAAATCAAAACGACCACATCTCCAAGGCACGCATGAAGACTCTCAAGATGACCATAGTGATTGTTGCCACCTTCATCATCTGCTGGACCCCATACTACCTCCTGGGCTTGTGGTACTGGTTCCAGCCAGCCATGATCCAGAAGATGCCGGAGTATGTCAACCACAGCTTCTTTCTCTTTGGCTTGCTGCACACCTGCACCGACCCTGTCATTTATGGACTGTACACCCCCTCCTTTCGGGAGGATGTGCAGTTGTGCCTCAGGGGCATTGAAACAGCCATGACCAGGCACGAGAGACACAAACCCGTCTCAGTCTCAGAGAAGAACATCAAGGATGGTGCTGTAAATGGTGGGGTGGCATCAGGGGGCTCCAATGGGACAACTGCCAACACGGTCTGCTGAAGAGACGTACCCACAAGGAGACGGGAGGCACAGCTTTGGGGGCTGCTTTGTCCCATAGGATCATTCTGGAGACTGTCATAAGGAGGTTTGCCACCCAGCTTGGGTGGGTGAGGGTCTCTGGCCAGCAGCTGGGAATGTGTCTCCTGCCTGTACTCAGGGTGAAAAACATCTGGGGGTATTTATGGTCATTATTCCATATTCTGGCAGCCCCGTGACAACTAGAAAACCATCCTTTTTTGTATCCTACTCATGCTCTAGCCCTGATTCTGGGATCAAGCATCTGCCACACTTCCAGTATCGATCCCTGGGAGGAGACATGCTGGCTCCTCCATGGTCCAGGGCCACGTCTCCCAAGGTGGCCAATCTATAAGTGCCCTTTGCACCTACACCAAAGTGCAGAGCTGCACACATGCACAGCGCTAGGTACTGTCACCCTGAGAGGCTGCAAAGGTGCGATCACAGGCTTTTACTCCGTTTTCTCCACCCGCTGTAGGAAAGGCTCTCTGGAACTTTTGGCTCTCCTGGCTCAGAGCCTACCTGGTTCTCCCACAGCCGTGTGTGAAGCCCTGGGAAGGATGTAAATCTTTGGGGAGTGACTAATGCAAGGACATTAGTCCCCCTGGCCTGCCTCCATGCTGGGGAGGGAGAAGGTGCTGCAGGGATGGAGGGGCTCAGGCAAGAGGGGTACGAAGAACTGCAGTGGGATGGGATGGGGTGGGGTGGGGTGGGATGGGATGGGATGGGTTTCTTCTCCCTTTTGGAGACAGACAGAAGGGAAGACAGTCCCTGCTGCCATGTTCTGGCATGCAGGGAGCAGTATGAACACATCCTTACGTAGCAGCTCTTTGGGACACAGGGCTGACCAGGAGAGAGAGTATTTGGGGTAAGCGGAGAGTGAGAACCAGACCCAACACTGCCCAGCGCCTCTTGACTGTCTCTGTCCCCGTGTCCCACGGCACGAGCTGGCAGGTCTCAGACCACGCACTGGGCTGTCCCCAGCTGCTGGCATGGGCTAATAGGAGCAAACCCCACGTTTTCTCCTCTCTGTTTTCCCCTCCCTTTATGCACATTTTCTTTGCCTTAATGGCTTGACCCAATGCCAGCACCTCATCTCTGCCCCAAGCAGGGTGGGTGCAGCCACCCCGCAGGTGATGCCTGGGGTGTCCCAACGAGGAAGGTGATGGGAAGCACCTGTGGGTGAAGGGACCTATCATCACCCATGGGTGCCAGGTGGGTGCTGGTAGTCTTTAGCTGCACCGTGAGGGCAAGGGAGGCTGCTGGAGAGGATCAGCTGGGCTGGGCTGGGCTGAGTAAAATGGATTTGTTTGCTTTTCACCAATGTGCCAGAAGTTGCTTGTGAAGGTGGAGGCCTCTTCTCTGGGTGTAGGTTGAAGAGGAGGCTTTATTCAACTGTGTTGTTCCTTTTCATGCAATTAGAAATACTGGATCATTTATTTGTTCATTATGTGCTGATTGTTAAATGCATTTTTTGCTTTTGAATAGAAATCTAGTTTTGAGCCAAGTGGAGCTGGTTTTTTTTTGGTTTTGTGAAATCTTTGGGCAGCTCAGGAGCTCTGGACTTGACAGGAGGAAGCTCCCTGGGCACTTCTGTGGCCACTGCAGCTTTGAATGAGCATCTGCACTTTATCAGGATGAAAGAGCTTTGTTTTAAAAACAATTCTTAACTTGCTGTGGCTGCATGTGTAGGGAAGCTGGGAGATGTCTCCCCCCAAGAAAGCAAATCTCTGTTGGGCAGCGAGGGGGTCTGCTCAACCCTGTCTCCAAGAGGGGATGGATCCCCCTCAGTTGGAAAGGATCTGGACTGGTCTCCTAGTGCCCCAGCTAATAACTTACTAAAACTAGAGAGGTGGCAAGTGGTGTTTGCAGGTTGGCTGAGGCTGGGCAGTGAGGATATGGGAAGCCACGGTGCTCAGGGTTATGCCAAGCCATGGATGGGTGTTGAGTACTTGCCTTTCCCATGCTGACTATCATTTATGCTAAACATGCTGCCCAAGGAGAAAAAAATTCAATTAGAGCTGCAGGAGCCCAGACGGGCTGGTGGGGATTAGTGTGAGCCCTTTAGGAAGCATCCAGACTCCAATGAGATGCGTAATCACTGTTTGGCTTTCCTGGGCTCGTTCTGCTTAAGGTTAATTACGCAACGCTAATGGGAGCGGGGCTTGCTGCTGCCAGGCTGGGTTGGCTCGACCAGTGGAAATAGGAGTTTCTTGTAAGGTGATGGGAATGACTTGTGGTAAGGGAAGCTAATTTATTCATCAGACACTCATTTAGTCTCACTGTTTATATTACTGATGATCGCTAATGGGAGGCAGACCTTGAAGGTGTGTTGGTTTTCTGGCAAGCCTTAAATAAGCAGGAAAGTGTCTTTAATCTCCGAAGAACATTCTTCATCTGCTTTCTGCTGAGTGGGAGAGAACAGGTCCAGCATTGCTCACGCTTTAGGCTACTTGTCCCCTCTTGTACAGTGGCAGAAGAGCTCGGAGACCTTCTCTGAGGAGCAAGAAGCATTTTTTTTCCTTGCGGGAGGGACCCACCACCTGGATATGGTGAGAGGGCAGAAGCAGGTTTGGCTTTAGGCGAAGAGTAGGAAAATCGGGATGCTGGCAAGGATACATACCTTGGTCCTTGGGGGAAGCAAGGAACATCCCTTGGGATGCTCACAGGCACTCCGGCGCTGCTCCTTCTGCCCGCCTCTTGATATCTTCCCTCCCGTTGCTGGTGCTCAAGGCTGACATTTTGGGAAGCCCGGAGCGTGGGCAAGGTGCCCAAAGTGACAGCTTTCTTGATAGAAGGAAAATGTCACCAGAAGAGCGTGCTGCCAAGCCGTGCGCCCAACGCACGTGGGAAGGGGGAGCGAGCAGGTGGGCAGCACCTCCCCAGGGGAGCCGGGGCAGCCTCCGGGTCACTGGGGATTGACCCAGGTCTGGGTCCTGCCAGAGGGGGACCAGAGCCCAGGCCTGGTTTGAATGTCCCCACAGTTCTCATTCTGCATTTCTTAAATCCATTCGTACTTTAAAGAGCAAAAGATTTTTGCATCACTCATCAGGAATGCAAAACCCAGAGCCTTGCTCCTTCCTGCCCCGGGGGTGATCATGCTTTCTGCCATGGTTCCCTCTCTCCCCATGTTGCCTCAAACCCTGGTCTCCAACAGCACCTGCCCTCCTCCTCAGCTGGCTCCTGAGATCTCTCCATATATATATTTATTATCTATTTCCCCTTATGGGAGGAAAATTCTCCCACTTCCCCAAAATCTGCCCATTCCCTCCAGGAAACACCAGCTGCCACGCTTCTCCTTGCAGTCACAGCAGGGTTGGATTTGTCTGACTGGGTAACGGTTCCTTAATATTCACCACAGTAACATAATGAACATATTAATAAGCACAGGTAGCTCTATATTTTACAACTCCTCGACCTCACCCTGGGCTGCCCGCTTCAGACACAGCGGTCCTTTGTTCTGGAGGAAATTCTGATTCATTCCCCATTAGCATTTTTATAGTACCATGCATGTTCAAAGAGCCACGCAAGTGGCTTAAGAGATTAATGCGAACCTTGGGTTAATTCATAATATTGTTAGTAACAGCACAATACTAGCATGAATTCAGCTGAGTGCATCTCGCCACGTTGGGAAACGCATGCTGAAATCAGCAGGGAGCACAAAAAACAAGCGTGGGAGTAGGATACTAAGTATTTTGCTGGGCCGCTAAAGTAGAATCTGAGCACCTTAAATGTATTTATTTTCCCATTGCCTTTGAGGCCAGGGTTACCCTGCTCCACAGATGTGGATCTGATGCACCGAGGAGGCTGTGCCCAGCATCCCTGCAGGGGATGGGACGGGGCTACGAGCCCTCCGAGGGGCACTCGAGACATGTCCATCAGGATTCAGCCCCAATCTGCAGCCTCCTCTTTCTTGTGGGTCTTTTTAAACTGTTCAAAGCAGGAAAAGCTGATTTTTGTCCTTTGATACCTGCTGATTTAATTGCAGTGCTGGACTACGTGCGTCTGCTGTGAGAGCCCCCGCAATACTTTTGTCTCTGGGGATATAGCCTGGAGCAGCTGGTGCAGAAGATCAGCTTGGGAACTAGCTCCCTACGTGGCTGCTATTGCCCCACACTTGGGAAGAGAGCTCAGCTGAACGGCTTAAAGCCAAATAAAAGCCCAGACAGACATTAGGAGATAGCGCTGAACGGTCGCTATGCATTCATTCCTTCTGCTTACTCTTCAGAAACTTTCCTATGCAAAGAAGCTCTAAGAAGAGAGCCTCAAAACCCTGCTGCGTTCCTCCCCATCTGTTCCTTTCGTCTGACTCGCAGACTCCCGGGTTTGTGCCTCTCCCTGCAGCGCAAACAGCCATCCAGCCCACAACTGCTGCCTAACCTCCTCCTTTTCCAAAGGGCCCCCGATAGCCCATCTGTTCCAAAAGATGTTTCATTTGCAGACGTACAAGCCTTTAAACAACACAATACCCTTTAGATGGTATCAAATACCTCTAGGTTTTCTGGCTGGTTTTACCCTAAGCTGACGCATATACGGCACAACATCATATATAACACACTGAGGTGGACCAGAGATGGGCAAATACTCCCAGGAACCCCATGCATGTCTCAAACCCCAAGTTTCTGCACTGGGATATCAAGGAGTAAACTACTATAAAGTAGTTGAATCTGTTGTGCAATAAATTGTTAGTTTATGTATATTTTAATTGCAAATCAACGCTATAATTAGCACGTGCATTTCTTGGGCTGAGGCAACGCAATGTGCTTTAACAGCGAGCATTATTAATGGACTGTAAAAGGCAATGGGGAATTGGATTATAATGTTCTTGTTTTGCAAGCTGTATGGTGAATAAATAAATTTGTTCTGGCAGCAAAATTAACTAGAATAAATGCTTCTAGCTCCATCCACCAAGAAGAGGGGTTGCTGTAAATGAACTTGTTCTCAGCCTTGAGTTAAAAAACCTGATTACCAGGTCATTATTTCTGGCAATTAGGTACCAGAACATCAGAGAAAGAAAAGGTTTTCTTTGAAATATTTAATGAGTGAGGTAATAATCATAGACTCATTTGCTGGAAATATGCGATGAGATTTTTTTTTTTCTTTTGTGGTTAGGGTTCACTGTGCAATGAAAACCTGCGTTTATCAAGTCTACTACTAAAAGCTAGACTGCAAGCTTGAACTGTGGCACATATCTAGCTTTTCTTTGCCTAGAATCCCTGGGTTCTTCACCAGGTTTATCCCAGTCACTAATCAGAGGACAGTCCTTTGCTCCTTTTTCCATTTCGGGTAGTTGTAGGTTGCTTTGTAACAACAGCAAATGCAAAGGACTTGGACAGGAGGGGGAGAGCGTTGCCCTGTTTATGTTGCGTGACTAATTTGTGCACACACGTGTATGCGTGTTTTCAAACAAACTCCCAAAATGCCCTTTTGCAAGATTAGAAAAGATGAATCTGAGAGATACTGAGGTTTTACACGCCAGCATTATGCCAAAGCACTTCGCAAACAGCGTAACTGCCGTAATTCTGACCAGAGAAAACTCAACCTCTTTGTGAGAACTTAGTGTGGACAGCCTATCTTACAAACATATATTATTGTGCACAAGTTGTCATGTGGAGGCCTAAGTGAAGTCTACATGAAGTTAACTGTACTACAAATGTTCACAGACATAAAATACAACCCTACCAGTTTTGCTGCCATTTTACTCCATTTCTTACAAGTGTTTCAGGAAATAGTTGGCACGTTACTGCTAGGTAGTCCATTTGTTCATAAAGGGAGGCTGAAAACAATTAAATACAGGCAAAAATGTTGAACCAGATCCCAAAACGCAGGCAGCCCCAACCCCAAAAAGCCTGTCAGGTGGCAGCATAAGTGGAACCCTTCACCCTCCCTCTTCTTGGTGTAGAAAATACAAGCAGAAGGCAGTTTGATAGGATTAATCCTTATTCAGTATTGATGCTGAAGGGCCTGAGTTTGTCTGATCCACACACTAACCAAGGACAAGGTAGATCATAGCTGAGAGCACAAGCCTTGTAGATGTTTTATGGGGAGGGGGAAAAAACCCATACTAGAAACCATTTAACTTTTTCCTTTTTGGTTGTTGTTTTATTTCTTGTTGTTTTCTTACAATCATTATGCTCAAATATAAAAATTCCAGGCCAAAGCCAAAGTTAGTTTTAAAAGTGATCCCATCTGCATTGATACATGCTAAACATCACCAAATTCAGTTTCTAAAAACAAACTGGTAAGACTCCCTACAGCTTGCTTTGCCTGACACACAGAAAAATCCTCGTTTCCAACTTGTGCAAATATTACCACCTCAGTTTGACAGAAAAGTTACACCTGAGTGTTTCCACACTGAGTTTTCATTAATTTAAAACAACTTTTTCCCATGGACCCTTAACAATTGCTTCGTGCTAAGCTGCACCATTGAGATCCTTTTCGGCTGTACTGGGCATCCTCATGAATCACTGGAACACAGAAATAAGAATAAATGGAAAGATGCCATGAGGATAATATATTGGAGACAGAACTGGAAAGCTCCAGGCACCTTTACTTCCAGAGCTCTGGAACAGATGCAGTGCGTTGCAGATTGGCTATTATTAAGGCACGTGGTGAAAATGACAGTTTATCATCTTGGGCAATTCATCTCTCCGAGTCAAACATTCTGTGCCAGTAGTAGACAAAGGTTGGCGAGTTGCTGGCCCCTATCACTATTAGCAGCAGTAGGTACAGCATCATCATGACGGCAAAACGGTGGGTGTAAAACCAGGAAGATTGACTAGAAGGCCTGAAAAGGGAAAAGTGCATTAATTCTGTTAGAGGTGCAAAGAGTATCTTAGGTTTTGCAATTTTAAATGGTTAAGCTAATGCAATAAAAACAGAAAGTTGTTCTACAATCCCTGTAACTAACAAAGCCTGATTCCCCATCCCTTTCCCCTAAGTCTCCGTGCACAATCCTGTCCTTTCTCCCCGTGTTCGCACCTTTCTCTGGGGTTTGGAGCTGTAACTGCCTGGCCTGTACACGCATGTTGATTAGCTGGGTGAATGCTGCCACTTAGGATAGATAAGGGCAGAGTTAAAACTGCCCTAGTTTTAAGAGCTTCACTCGTCAGTGTTTCACTCTTCCTTTCCTGCCACAAACAGATTATTAGAGGTCTCAAAGACACTAAGTGCCTACAGGTCTGGTGAAAAAGCCAATTTACCTGAGCCTGGGAGTGTCAAAGAGTGGGACAGAGGCAACATGACAGTGTAAGCCTTACTTCACAGATAATAGACTAAAACCAAATTCTGGCAGTGCAGCATATCTTTTTCGCTTGTTTTCTGTGGTTTTTCAAAAATGAGATGTGCTTATCTGGCTGTCATAGCGTGCTCATTGCTCTAGACAGCTGAACTCTTACCTCCTATGCTGTTTCTGTGAATATACTAGCAAGTATTTAACTCGTAAAAGCTGATTGTTTGTGACAACAAAGTATTTCTGTGGTACATCACCCCCTTCACTGTTTTTCACTCTTGCTCTTCTTCTGTCTATTTCTTCTGAATCTGCATGGGAAGAGAAAAGAAATGGTCTTTTGGGGAATAGAAAAGCAAAAAGAGATGTACAACTTCAAGTAACTGTAAAAAAGCAAACAACCAACACCCACCCCCCCCACATACACACACATGAGTGGGAATGAGATAACCAAAGATCTAGTCTTGGTATTCCCCTGAATCCCTTAGCATCCAAGAATAGTCCGAAAAGTTTGCTTGAGGCTATACCACTCCTAGTCATCCTTGGTATGGATGGCATTATGGCCCAGACCAGGGTGAAAAGGAGGCGGGTCTCCCACACAGTGCTTGAGGAGCTGCTAATGTTAACAGGGAAAGAAAAACAACGTCGAAGGACTGATTGAGCCCTGCAAGCAGGAAGCAGTCAAAGGAGAAGGACAATCTGAGCAGAGGCTTCCTAGACATCATTCTTGATACATTTGTGATGGTTCTGTTCCACCATCACAGGTGAAATGATCAGGCATGATGGATTTTATCATACTACTGAAATTAGGAAAACCAAATGATGCCACCAAAATATTTTCTACCCCTTAAATATACTATTTTAAGAGAAGCTTCACAGACAGCAAGGCTGTTGTGCATTTGTTGAGGGGTCAACTGGAAAAGGAGTCTGCAGCCAGTTTCTGCTGAAGGGTATCCACACTCCATACACTGCACTGTTTATATGATAGCATATATGCACAAAGCTGAAATATGAGAAGTGCTAAGTAAGAGATGAACCACACGTAGTTGTTATTACAATAGACTCACCTTTCTTTTTGACCTGACACTTTACATCTGGATGGTCGATGATCTCGCAAACAGCTACGCAGCTAAGGATAGAGCCCAATGCACTTCGCTGCCAACCCAGACCATGAGGGCTATAAAGGAGAGCCAGGCTCAGGTCACTGGTAAGATAGGTACCTTCACCGAACAGGGACGTCTGAAATAGAGCAGAAATATATCCTAAAATCCTGTAGCACAAACTATAAACAACATACAAGTGTTCTTTATTTTCAGACTGGCAGTTCTGTTTCTGAAGGTAAATTAAGAAAGGCTTTTCTGACCCGTGTTGGGCCTGGTCCATGCACTGTTTTTGTCCTGGCACAACTTCCTCGGGGTGGGGCCACTGCCCTCTCCCATTCCTCAAATTAGCTGCTTGGCACAGCCCTTGGTGTGGACAGATTCATGCTTTCCCGGATTTGGATTTAGTTTGCCAGCGTAAGTATTTTATATCAACATGACTGCACTGCTGTTAGAGGCATTTAACTGATTTATTAAGACTGCCGTCATTCAAATAATCCAACCTCCGCAAAGAAGACAAGGCTTTACTCGCATTTAAATCCATGCTTTACTAGAAAAGAGGGAAGTACTTTTCAATTGTGAATTCCTTTCAAATCTAACTGTTTTAATAACTTTGAATCAGCGGATTTGCCACCCTGGCTTAAATTATTAATCCAGTAAGTCCACTGTACCTGATAAGCCATTACTCATAAAGAATGTGGGGGGGAAGGGAAACGTGGTCCAGGTTGACTGGAAGGTTAAGCAGCTGTTGTGTCAAAGCTGCTTTACAGACGACACAAAAAGCCAGGAGTCCCAACTGCCTTTCCGCTGAAATTGGAAGAGATGCAAATCCTACAGGATGTCTCCCTTAACCAGCCCATTTAAAGAAGGCTCCATTTGCAAGCAGCACCTAAAACTTAGTTGATCTAAACTTGAGGCCAGGCAGAAAGAGAGAATCTCTACATTGCCTGGGCCACTGTCCTCCTCCTCTGTGCACAGGCACTCTCCAGCTACAGGCTGTCAGATAGGACAGTATTTTCAGAGGCATTACACTTCCTTACAAAGAAGCAAAGGATAGCCGTAATTCCTCACACCGGAGAAAAGGGTTTCATGCTGCTTCGTTTTTACCCTCAGGCTGCACTAGAAAATCCAACACAATCATCCACAAAGGCCTACACTGAACAGAAAACAGCAGTATAAGATCATCGGCACATTTCATATCCCTAAAGGAATTTGAGCCTATTTTTAAAAAGTATCACTAGTAGCTAGTGATAGGGACCTACAGAAAATGGTACCAATACCAGGAGCCTCACCCTGTTCAAATGGCAGTGCAGGCCGTTGTGCAGTATGGAATGGAAGTTCTCGAGGCGGCTCCCATGGAAGGCATAGATGAGGTCCCGCTCTCCCTTGGTCTCGGCAAACTTGGTATTCATTTGATCACAATACACGATCTCAAAGAGGTAGTCCGGAGCAGGAACCGCAGCCCCAGACATCCCTGTGAGTTCTTGGATCTTCTCGTACTTAAAAACAGGAAGGAATGAGTGTTGGTTTATGGGGTTAGATTACTCACTGGAAATTTTGCTTACTGTCCTTTAGTCTTTCATATTGCTTTATGTATTTTGATTAAGCTTTCTGCGTTAGAATTCAACACTGTCACAATTCAGAAGGAGTAAATGTACAGTGAGAATTCTGGCACTTCCTTGCTATCAAAGCTAAATCCTTATTCTTCTTTCCAGAAAAAAAACCCCAAATTGCGATTAGGAGTTAATTGATGATGTAAGAACAATATCACAATTCTACCATGCCGCTTTGGCTACTAAGACGATATATTCATCAGCTGATCTTGGAAGAGGAAAAAAAGTGAAAGCAGAAGTTGTCTTCATCTTGCTGCTAATCTCTACAACTATTTTGATCCCTGTTACAGAAGTTCCTCAGTGGCTCCCGGCCTTTCCGTTTTGGGGCAGTATGCAAAAGTACAAAGTTGTCTTTCTCAGTAAGAAGCAGGACCTAACTCCATGACACCTGAGTTGGACTATCTTGGTCTAGAACACGCAGGCACATGCTACATTAATGGGAGTAACCATCCACAACTACTGACAGTGATAACTATTTGTTCCAAGTAGTGTTCCTGAAAATTTTAGTTTAAAAAAACCCCTCTCTATATACAGAAAAAAAAATGCATGCATGTTGAACTGTCAAGCTCTCACAATAACCAGCTAACTTCTGGCAGGAGAAAATACTTTCTCAAGTGCAAGTTTGCCTTAGAAGACAAATTCTAATCAAGGTTTTCAGAATTCAGAACTTACTTCCTGTTTCTTAGTACTTTGTATCATGAATACCTTCGATGATAAAATCCAACTAAACAAATCCCAGATCCTTTTCTCTGTGTTTGGAACAGATTCCAGAAGTTCTTTCAGGCTTGGTAGAGCGTTGGTGTCTGCAATCTAACAGGACCAGGCATTTAGTACAAGCTCCTTCTTTTCATTATGATTAAACAGAGACCTCTAGTGAAAACAAAACAATATTTCACCCTAATAGGTTGTAAACTAAAAAACACTTCATGTTCTGAGATATAAGCATTTGTATCCAGTTTATGGGAAAGTTTGTCACTTGTTCCAAAAGCAAATACCAGACAAGTTATAAAATATTTATGTTTGCCAAGAATATCTGTAAGGTACATACAAGGATAATCAAACTCCTGAAAGAAAGCAAGCCATCACAGTGCAGCATCTGCAGTGGGATAGGCACAGGGGATGTTCAGGCCGTGTCAAATGCAAACCCTTTGAAATTAATTTGAATTTCACGCAGGGCAAGCTCTCCTAACACTTCTTATCCCAACACTGGATTTGGAAGTTTCCAAGTGTGGGTTTATGGGTCAGAATCCCAAATGCACTTTAAAACCTGGATTCCTTGACTGGATAAACAATTCATCCTGCTTTATTCGTAACCCTGAGGCGCCGCTGCTCTCACCTCAGAGGGCAACCTCGCCGGCTTCACTCCCAGAACAGCCCAGGCAGGCTCGGCCTGGGCTCCCACATCTAACTAGCCCTTTCACAAGGCTGTTTTCTCACTCCAAAGGTAGAACACCGTATTCCCGGTTCGGATACACACCCCCGGGCCGGGGGCACTGGCACTCACCAGCCCCTCGAAGTCCTTGCTGTCGCCGCCGGCGTAGCGGCCCGGGAAGGGCCTCAGCGCCGAGTCGCGCTTGTAGCTCTGCAGCGCGGCGGCGAAGAGGCTGCACCGCAGGTCGGCGGCCAGCGGGTCCCTCCCCGCCGCCTCCCTGACGCGGGAGGCCGCCTCGCCGGGGCCCGGGGCCGGGCCGGGGCCGGGGCCGGGCGGTGGCATGCCCGGCGGGGGGCTGCCGAGCGGCGGCCGCTGCGAGGAAGCGAGAGCTCCCGCCCGGGCGGTGTCGCCCCTTCCGCCTCGCCGCCGGGGCCGCGGCCTGGCTCCGCCGCTCCGCCCCGTCGCCGGGCGGCCGCCTCCGCCCGCTCCGCCGCCTCAGTCCGCCCTCCCTGCGCCGCGCCGGGGCTGTCCTGCTCCGCACGGCTGGGCGGCTGGGGCCGCAAGGGCCGCGGCTGCGCCCGTTCCCCGGGGACGGGGAGGAGGGAGGCCTGGGGGGAATGGCGCCTTCCCCTCAGGTAGAGACCGGGAGAGGGTACGGGGGGGAGGCGGGAAATGGCGCCTTCTCCTCGGGTAGAGACCGGGAGAGGGTACGGGGGAGAGGCGGGAAATGGCGCCTTCTCCTCGGGTAGAGACCGGGAGAGGGTACGGGGGAGAGGCGGGAAATGGCGCCTTCTCCTCGGGTAGAGACCGGGAGAGGGTACGGGGGAGAGGCGGGAAATGGCGCCGACCCCTCAGGTAGAGACCGGGAGAGGGGTAGAGGGGGAATGGCGCCTTCCCCTCACCGGGACACTGGGGCAGGTCTGTGGCCCGTGGGGCTGGGAGGACATGGAGGGGGAGCCCAGCTCTCCGTACCCACAACGCCCCAGCGCCGTGACCCCGAGGCGGGGGACGGGGGATGGCGGCAGCGGGCTGGGAGGCGAGTTGCAGCGCGGCCCTGTCAGACGCCTGGTGCCCCGTCCCCTGCGCGGCATCGGGAGGGTCCCAGGCCCTCGTCCTCGGCTGCTGGGGCACGGCAGATGGAAACTCCCAGCTTGGGCATTGCATTCATGCGAAACAGCAACGCTCATTAGCCAGAACGGTAATCCGGGGAGACTGCTTTTTGTGTAAAATTTGGTTTTTATGTAGCTCTAATATTAACAGACTTACGTGACAGTAAGTCAAAAGCATGTAGATGCCGTTCCTCCTCAGCAGTTCCCTTTATCATCCAAGCTTGTAGCCTCCAAGAATGAATCCAGGTTTGTTTGAGTCATCTCCTGCAGGCTGGTGTTGCAGAATTAAGGGAGGGGAATTTACTTTTTAACTGAAGCTTTTACCAGTGGTTTCACCAGGTTGCATTCACTACGTTGCCTGGGATTGGGGCTCAGTCTTCCTCTCTGAAATACTGGCACAGTGTTAGTGCTCTGAAGCATCTCTCCATTTCCAAGATGTAGTAGAAGTCGGCATTGGCAGGGTGGTGGTCTCCTCAGCCCAAACTCTGTTGGTCTCCTGAGTGCAAGTTACTTAGACTGACCAATTTTGGGAATGTACAGCCATATTAGATGTCTTCTAACACCTTTCTTGGTTTCTTTGTTCAGGAGGGATATTGCACATATCCATGGAGTAACTAATACAGATGCCACACATGTAGGCTATGTCAGATGCTCAGAAAAATGTTTAAGGTCACTTGTGGATACCTGTTACCGGGCTCTCATCTCGCAACTGGATCTCGAGAGGTTGCTGGAGCTGCAATTTGCAGCCTTTCACATAGTGAACAGGAACACCAGCTGTATTAAGTACTGTCTAAGGGCAAACTGGTATCAAAGCAAACAAAATGTGAACTTTGTTCCTAAGTGCAGAGTTCATATTCTTACTCGCCCACTTGAATGGCTTGGGAGTATAAGGAGCTTTTGTAATTCTGGATAGAACTGAATAGATCATAGGCTGTGCACAGTTACATTGAATTGAAAATGATTTCACAATGACGTATATAAATTGAATTGAGTTGTACTTGCTTTTTAGCGTTTTATCAAAAATGCATCTTTCAATAACAGCTGCATGAACAAGCTTGCAATATGAAGCCATCAATTCCAGGACAGCACAAATACTTGCTTGGGTCTGACATATTTAATGGCAACATGTAGACAAAATGATTTTAAAGGTACCTTTGGTTTAGGTTACCCAATTTACTAGACATCTGCACATATTTTTCTCTTTAAAACAGTATTCAGCCTGTAAGGTCCGTGCTATTTTTTCCTTCTTGACATATTGGTAATGGTTTATTGTGCAGGTTTTGGATGAAACCTTGAAATCTAGATTTTGTCTGCACTTTGCAGAATTTCTCACACTGATAGAGGTTTGTCAGAGTGTCACAACCAGCACATTTCCAGTTCCTTTCTGTATTTTGTGCTCTTGGCTTTCTTAGACTGGGTAGCAGGCACGCTGCACTTGGTCCAGAGGGTCTCCCGCATGCCAGCAGCATGGATGGGTGACTTGTAAGAAGAGGTCTGGCACCACACAAAGCTTTTTCTCAGGAGTTACATAAATTGCCCGGACATGAAATGCAGCCGGAGAGATTCCTTTCCATATTTCTATATCCTTGAGAGGATGTATTTTACTTTATCTGATGCGGTGCCTTATTCTGCTGTAAATATCTGATATCTCTGACAGGCTGTTAGCGACATCGTTCAGTGATTCAGCTCAGGACATGTTTATTATCTTGCATTATATTAAATTGTTCAGTGCGATCCCTTTGAAAATCAGTTGTTGGCTGTCTAATTGCCTGATTTCAGTCACTAATAAATCATTAGGTGTAATAATTTTCAGCGCTGTTAAAGAATAGTATTAGAAAATGGTAGAGATGTCTCTTTCAATGCCTTTGGGTGGAATTTTGGATTGCTGTTTTGAGCTCTTGAATTGGTGTCATTCCAGTGCCCTCGTTTAAAATACCACTTACTGTGGTAGAGAAGAGAGGAGAAGTACTTCTGATATCCCTGGGACGGGCAGAGACACTTCATGTAGCAAAAGGTGTGTTGGTCTCCTGTTCAGGACTTTTATGTGACAGGCAGCATGCTGTGCCTTTTATCTCACAGCGTGCCCAGGGCTGTGATTTTGGGGCAGAGTATGGTGCGGAGGGCAGGACACATCTGGCATTGGCACCTGGGGCTCTGGCACCTGTGGGGAGCGGGGCATCCTGGCACGCGATTAAGGTGAGGGGATGGGCGATAGTCCCCGAGGAGAAGCTACAAGAGAAGGACAACGTGGTGAAATGGGATGGGAGAGCTGGAGGGAAAAGGGTTTCCTTGGAACCTTGTCAGTTCTGGAGATGCTGGGCTCAGTGCCCCTTCTTATATTACCAAAAGAGAGCCTCTCAAAGTGAAGTGAAGGCCTTGTGTTGACTTGTCCTGGCATGAAGAAATTAACCCAAAATAGATCTAAAACATCACTGGCATCATAATAGTTAATGGAGATTCTGAGAGCATCGATCCAAAAGTGATGCCTACCTTTGGGATTTCAAATGGATGGCGCTTCCATTATGGCGAGCTCAGCTGAGTTAGGCAATGACAGTTATTGATGAGATAACAAGTTTGCTGTATCGATGCTGACCGAGAGTGCTGTCTGGTCAAACTCATCTAACACCGGAGTAAAACCCTCTTTTACAAAGCGGCCACTAAGCCAGAGATGAAGTACTTTTGGTACTGGTTTTAAGGGAGGTGCCCCTTTGTGTGCTGGTGATGTTGAACATTAACCTGCTGTAGACTCGGACCTGCGAAATATGTGAGGATAAGCCAGGATAAAGTCATCATTCATTTGGAGGGGAAGCACAATTCCCCGCTGGTGTTAGCTACAGCAGATAAGGTCTTCCAGCCTGTGCCTCACAGAAGCCCCAGACCCAGAAGATCTCATCTCATCCCTCTCCCGACAGCTCTAGCAGGCACCGTGTTGGCAAGGCTTTGGAGTCAGAAGAAATACATAACAGCTGCTGTTTTAGCGTTTGCGTTGCTGCTTTTTAATTAAGTGCTGCGAGTATGTGCCGTGGGCTGGAGGCTGAGATTCAAAAGCATCTTTCCAGTCCTCTTAAAAACAACCCGATGAGCAGCCTTTGAACAATATGGTGTGCACCTCAGCATCTCTTAACGACTGCATCCCACACCCCCAAGCTAGCTCGAGCACTTTTGCACCCCTTCTTGGAGTGCTTCTACCCTTCGATGCCTACAGGCAGGCAAGACTGGCTGGGGGCACTTGCAAGGTGCTCTCTTTTTTATTTGAGAAGTGCCCTTCAAATGTATGTTGCTTTTCCAATTTTATTTTCCTAGATAGAAAAGCTATCTTCAGTGGTTTGCTGTGATGATTTTGTAAAAGGTTTTGACAGGGTCATTGCCAGTGGAGGAGTTTGAATAACGTAGCTGTACAGCTTCTTATGAAATTGAAGATCTGATTATTTAACATAGACTGTAATAAAAATAGTTTCTGGTGTTGGTGGATGCATTTCAGCAGAGAAATGTGGTTTAAATGTCTTAATTTAATTCCAGTGTATTTAAAATTGATCTCATGGACCGGAAAAGAGATTTTTTTCCCCCTTAACTAGGCTCTGTGAAGGAAATTAGTATAGGGAAGGGAAAATAGAAATACAATACTACACTCAGTGAAACAAATGCTTATGACTGAGGGGTTCGTTACTTGCTAGCACCACTGGAAAAGCCAGCTGTATAAGGTATGTTTTATTATAGAATTAACCTTGACCTAGGGTTCAAAGAGAAAGGTTAGTTTGAAATAAATCAGTAGTATGGTCAGGTCACTTCAAAGAGTCTAAAGCTGAGCTTGAAGATTACATGGTGTTTATGTGTATCCAGTTGGAATAGAACATATGGTAAAGATAATAGAAGTAAACTATTTATCTCTCCTCCCTGCCCCCCCTTAGGATTTAACGCCTTTTTGTCCTTTGCGTCTATATGCTGCAGGGGATGTTTTTGTCCTGAGAGATTTATTGAAAACAGAAATGTGGAATAAAACAACCTTCTTAAGTCAGCTGGGTAAAATAGTCTTGCCTTTAACGTTTTCCAATTGCTCAGATAAAAGTAAGAACTGTTTTGGAAATAGTCATATGAATGTGATGAATCATATTGCTCTGTCACTTGTTTCGGTGAATTCATATAGTTGTGAGAAAATCAAAACAAAATGTGCTCAGCTCTGAATTATTGTAGTTCTAATCTAAAAGCAGGACCACATTTAATCATTACAAGTGAGTTACATGGATTTAAGAGCTTCCCAAACACCAGATAATTCATGCAACATCCCAGCAAAACAGGCACGAGTATCCCAGCTAGCATGGGGAGTGGGAAATGAGGTTGGTTAAGCAATTTACCCAAAGCCACTCAAAATCTCTAGCAAAACTCAGATTAGGCCTCAAGGCTACGGTTGATTGCAACCCTTCTTGGGGGAGAGGGCCAGAATCGCACCTCGGATTTCTTCAGTGCCAGTCTGCTGCTTTAACCAGAAGACCGTCCCTTGTCTTTTGGCCCATGTTCCCTTATTCTTTTGCTCTTTGTGCAGTAAGGAGGGTATCAGGTGTTGAAAGGTGGCGTGGCCACCAGTCATTTGAGTCCATGTTCAGCTTTGTGTAGGTCACTACATAGGGGAAATAAAGGCACATCACAGGATACAAAGTGCTGTCAGTTAATTCCTACTAGATGGCAATTTTCCAGAGCTTTCTGGTGGCTTATGTCTATGGTCAGGCAGCCAGAGAAGCCCCTCTCAGTTATTCAGGTGAAATTCAGGAACAACTCCACTAAAGCGAGTATAGTTTTGACTAAAAAACAGCGTGTGAAGAGACCCGAGCTTACAGCATGTGGAAAGGCAGGGCGGATGCAGCAACGAGCGGGCATTCGTTGTCTCAGATGCATAGGTTCTCCTGATTTGAATTGCTGTAGCGTGTGATGTGTGAGGCCAACGCTGGAGTTCTGCAGCGCTTCCAGAGAAGCGGTGGGAAGAGCAGGGCTGGTGGCATTGCTGGAAAGCAGAGGGGTTCTTGTGCTGAAATTAAAACCAGCTGCTGAGCCGAGACATGGTCACTCGGTAATAGCTTTGCTCCGCAGATTGTTTTTTCCCTAATGTGATACACGCAGCATGCAGATAGTAGCCCATTTTAAGATTTATGATTGCCTGATTTTTCCCATTAATAGGGAAATCTGATAATTATCCATTTTAAAGCAATTGCTAAACAATAGGAAGGAGCATGCTCGTTAAACATAAAAGCGAGCTGGATCTATCTTAGGGTGCTGAGCCTTTGATAGATTTGCTCCTTACAGCAGTCTTTGATCTGACACACGAGAAAATAAACTCAGTGGGAGACTGGATATGGGATATAGAGCAGTTCACCTCTGGGTCACAGGCTTCAATCCAGGCCAGGTCAGGAGCGAGCCTCCGGCTCAGCTTTTCAGGAGCTGGGGACGGCAGCACCCCCGACGTCTGCACTGCACCTGCTTGGTGAGCACGAGGAGGGTGCGGGTGTGCAGGGCCGCCCGGCCGCTGTCACCCACCACCAGCCCCTGAACAAAGGAGGGACCTATCGCTTCTTCCCCCATTCCCAAACGAGAGCTTTGCAGCTTTTCCAAGGAGATAAATGATACCGTCCTGCCCCTAGCCAGCCAGCGTGGGCATCCCCAGGGCAGCGAGAGGGGCTGCATCAGGATTTGGCTCTCGGGAACGCTCTTGCTGGAGGAAGCTGAGTGCTCTGGCGTGAGACGCGTGCGGGTCGTGCCCAGCCCTGCACTGCAATCTCAGTGTTCTCCTCCATCTTCTCAGAAATGCAACATGAGCTGTGCCTGTTACTTATCAGGTAATCTAAACAAAAGAGAAATCTTTCAAGTAGTCGTATCAGGCCTGTAAGAAGAGACCTGTGGATGTGCAACAGTTGTCCTGGAGGCAGCAACATCTGGCAAAGTGCTGTTCTGACTGCTTCGTTGGCAAAAGACGGGCAGCTCCATAAATCGCTCTTTGGCCTAGTATTGCCACGCTACAGCACGAGGTGACAGTGTTTGTTATGGGCCAGATTCCCTTGTCCGATAAAAATGGCTTGCGGTATACAGTGACACAAAGCTGCCTTGAAGCTTGCCTAACTTGCCCCTCCAGTCTCCTCTTGGCAACATGTGGATAACCGTAAATGCTGTTCCGTCACCAGCTCCTGCTCCAGCTAAGGCAAAGAGACGTGGCAAGGACTTGTCTATGCCCAGGAGACCCTGGATGCCGCAGGTGCCCATATGGGAAATGCAGCTTTGCAGCCCCAGGTTGGGGGCTCACGGCCACCCTGCCCGTCCTCCAAGCGTGACACTGCCCCAAACAGAGGATGTTGCGTACAACCCCAGGGTATTTTTTTTAAAGTAGTGTTTTTCCATGACCCTGACACAAATCAGAAAGGGCTGTTATCTCAGAAATATTTGAGGCCCTATGTCTCCCCGCCTTCGGAGGGCTGATTCCAAAGGGAAAGCTCTGCAGCACATGTACCAGGTCACAAATAAACTGAGCTCACGGCAAGCACTTACAATGGATTATTTTAAGGTTTTCTGGCTATGAAGTATTAACTTCTGGCTATGAACCTGAATCTGAGCTGAGAAGGAACATGGGAGAGAAACAGATATTAAATGTGAGAACTGAAAACCTCGCGGTTTCTTACTGTTGAGGAAGTCACTTGAGTTTCTTTCTGACGGTTCCAAAAAGAGCAGAAGCAGGGATTTAGTTGCACTTCAGCTGTGTCAGATCTGGGGAGCTGGTTCTGTTTTATCTCGTACAAGAGAGAGCTGCCAAGATTTATCTTTGGGGGGTGTTTTGCAGAAAGGGAAACAGAAGTGAGAAAGGTCTGGAAACTCATGTAGCTCTGACCACAATCAAGTTATCTGAAATAACTGGCTATCTGAAGTTTGGCCAAGCCGCACTCTGCATGAGCCTCTTAACACCAAACTAGAGCTGTAGAGATAAATAGCAAGACCCAGGCTGTCTGCTAGGGAACTACGCACCTAAAAAATGGGTTTCTGAGCCCAGAAGAGCAGTCTGGACTGGCTCCATTTGGAGCTGAAGGTCTCAATGCAGTCACTGGTGGGAGGTGTGCACTTTTGCTGGCCCTTGGCCCAGGGACCACCGTCGGCTGGAGGTGCCAGCCTGTGCTGGGCAGCAGGGGGGCGCGGTGGGCAGGGGGGCTCAAGCCCCCAATCCTCCCCTCTGCACCTCCTGCCTGAGCGTGCCCAGAGCCCCCCTCGGGCACGGGGTGGGATGTGGAGATGGAGCCGGTCGCACACCACTACCTAGAAGTGACTGTGCTCTAGCTTGGGAAACACTAAGCCTCTGCCCATAGCATTTTTGCAATCAGTTTTTGCTTCCCTTTTAAACACCCGTCATCCTCTTTTATACATTTTTTCATGATTCAAACCAGCATATGACAGATGCGTATTGCGGGAAGGCCGTGAAGCCTCTTGCTTTAGAGGTGAGGGCGGGCAATGAGGTGTGAGATTGGCAACAGTCTGCCCAGCAAGAGGTCAGGGAACCGCTGCAGAGACGCAATTTCACGTGGCACGAGCCTGTGCAAGGGGCAGCTCGGCGCCGGCAGCTCCTGGGGGCAGCGGGGTCCTGGGGGCCTCGGCAGGAGGTGACAGAGGAGGGGAACTGGAAATTGGAATGTGAATGACGTAAAAAGCATCTAAAAGAAAGATCCGTGAACTGATGATGATGGATGAACCTTCTTGCTTCTGAGGACTGTTTAATCTCTATATTGAATGGGACGTATATCTCTGGTGCAACTTCGGCACTGCGTGAACAGTATGTAGGGAGCTGCCTGAGCACTCCCTCTTCTGCTGAGCTCCAAAATACCCAACCCGGGACCCAGAGAGGCCTGTCCACACCCTCTCTCCAGCCTTACGCTTCTGCAATTCTCGGCTCCGTGGCGCTGGAGAGGATAAAGCAGCACTTAAAGGCAAGTTTTGCTTGGAGAGGTCCAGCCTTCCCCTGCGTCTGAGCATCCCATCTGCTGCGTTGCTCTTTTTTGCTGCCGAAGGATGCCTCTTGGGAGTGAAAACAGCAAAAGGAGGGGTTTGGCGTGTTAAGCAGCGTGTGTTGTACCTGCTTTAGCTCTCCTCGTACCAGGGAGGGGATCCTGCCCTGTGCTGGTTTCCCTTTGCCGGCTGATGGCAGCAGTGCATCTGCACAGGGGGACCCAGCAGGCAGCAGGGCCAGGCGGGCAGGGCTGGGACAGGCAGCTCTGCCTGCTCACCTGCCTCTTCCCTTTGCTGCTCTGACCGCACTGCCCCAAATATTGCAACTTAGGGTTATAACGCAGCTTCCCGCTGCCCTGGTGCGAACCAGGTGCTTACTTGCTGATCAAGTAAGTCGTGCACAGGAGCGTTATCGGAGGGCGGCGTGGAAATAAGTCTGCTGCTTCGGAGGCGAAAAACTGCGAGGAACTTTCCTTGTCTGTACACCCACCTGCTGATCTGTGCCCTTCAAGCACAGCAGAACTGATGAATCACCTCCAAAAATAAATGCCAGGCGCCGAGTTGTTCCTCCTCTAAAGACAGGACTGAAAAGTCCTTGGGAGCCGGGAAGCGACGGGGCAATTCCCTCTCCCTCGGAGGGGCTGTGGGGTTTGCCCCACTGTTATCCTGCTTTTCCCTGGGATGCGTCAGTGCATGGCATTACGCTTGAAGGAAAAGACTATTCCTCCCTCGCCGCCTTAAACACAAACAATGATTTTAGGGAAAGAAAGAGGACAATACGCTATTGTTATGTTGTTCCCCACCTCAGCCTGGCACTGAAATATTTAAGCTCCCCCATGAATAATGCAGCTTCAGCCCCAAGCCTGTTTTGCACTTCACACTAACCGGGCCCATAAAACAACAGGATTGCTCCCGGCATACATTATACCGTATAGGACATCTCCCACCGAGCAAAGCTTTGTCTTCGCTGCCACAAAGGCTGTTGGGATTTTTTCCCTGTCTCCAAGAGAGATAACAAGCACGAGAGCTCTCGCTTTAAAATATTAGTGGAAACCAGTCACCTGTGGCTTTTTACCTGGTGCTAACTAGCTGCGGTCCGCACCGCATCTCCCAATTACAGCTGATCCCGGGTAGTTTCCTTTTTATCCAACTGCCATGCCCTATAGCAGGAGAGCTATACGGCACTTAATCTACAGAAAAATATGCTGTATTTAGCTGACGGGCAAAGGCAAAATGAGCCAGGTCAGTAGTCTGCACCTTCACAACAACAACTGCATTTGTGTGATTTAAAGGAGAAAAAACATGCTGGGTGATTGCGTAGATCGAGTCTCTCTCTGAGCGGTTTTGCGCTGGCCTAATCAGCGTCTGCAAGTGAGTGTTCCATCTGATTTACATCCAACTGAGAGCGGTCAGGTATTGTCCAGTACTGGGAGACAAACAGCTACATTAGGAGTCAGGATTGCTCCGTAACCCAAAATAGGAATTATTTCTTTCTCTTGACTAGGAATTAGGTACCTTAGATGCAGCAATGAGGAGGGGCTGCATGCTGTAACGGCTGGAGGCTCATACATACCCTATCACACAAACCATACCCCTTCCCATGTCCTTGTAAAGTTCAAGAGAGATTTTTGTAGCATTTTGATGCCGTTGCTCTTCAGAACAGGACCCCTTTGGTGTCGGGTTTAGTTGCTCCCAGCCATGCTGTGCGAAGCTCTCCTCTCCTCAAAGGAAAAGGAAAAATGAGGCAAGGGGGAAAAAAAATGTGTCCCCCTCCCCCTTCCCATGAAGATACCTTTACACTCACCCTAAACTACAAAGGTGAGGCTCTTGATGAATTTTGGATTAAAAGGAGCAATATGCCTCCCTGGACATCTGGCCTGTCATCAATAATGACATTAGGATCTGTCACATAGGAATTGCCATCTGTGATCCGGTCAGAGGCCTTTCAAAGGGAAGGAAATGGGAGAGTGGAGATCAAGGAGTGGCTTGCTATATGAAAGAGTGACTTGCAAGCTCCGGAGGTGCGTGTGCCCTTCCTTCAGCTCTGCAAATCACTCCATTCCTCCATCAGCTTGAGGACAAAGGTAGAAAAATCTTGGGTTTTGGAAAAATCTTGGGAAACCTCTGCTGAAGGGAGGAGATGAAGCAGGGACAGGTAGGATTGTCCGCAAGGTGGTTAAAAAAAAAAGGGCCATACTGAGTGAGTGCAAAGGCTCATCCAGACCTGAACCCTCTCCCCAGCAGGAGATGAGGGTGATGCTCAGAGAAGAATAAAGCAGAAGAGAGGCATGCAGGGTGTTCCTGCTGTGCTCTGCAGTCGCTGTTGTGCTCAGGGACTTTCTCGGTTAGATGTGGGATATCTGAGTTGAAGAGAATCGACCAAGCTCTGAGGTCTGGTGCAAACTACCGCAGCACAGAAAGCAAATTAAAAGTGCTGCCTGGAGAGGGGGTATTGCCCCACTTACAGACCGCACACATCAGGCTTTGACTTCTGAAATGAAGCAAGGTTAACGCTTGCCTTCCCCAGGCTGCTCTTGCAGCACGTTGCGTGCCAGCACGTCTCCAGAGCCTGCTGCTCGTGATTCCCATGCAAAGGTTGCGGTAGTGACTCCCAGGACTGTCGCAAGTGGAGATGAACAGAAGAGCCAGAGACCTAAAAAAGCTGGGAGAGGTTTTCCAGCTGCTCTGTGAATTTTTTGCATCATCTGGGCTACACCACCTGCTAACCCTCTCCCAAACCAGTGCTGTTTGGAAGGATGGGTGTCTCTGGAAACCCACCTGCTGCCACGGCTGCAAAAGCAATAACATTAAAACCTCCAGGGACCCGGTGATGCTATTTTCCACATGTTTTGTTTTTCTCTTTATTAGCTAGGTATAAACTTTCCCCATAGAAACCTAAGATTAATCCAATCACCAGCCCATCAGCTATTTATTTAAAGAGGTAAGTCCTCATCTTGTATTTTGGCCATCAATCCCCATTAGTTTCCCTATATGGTTGATTGAATAGTCCATTGCCTGTACTAATAAGCACCCATTAGTTGTCCCGCAGAGCTTTAGTTTTATTAGAAACAATTCATGTCAGTCTAGGCCAGATGAAATGCTTTTAGCTGGATTGTTTTGATTGCATTACTTGGAAGGTGGCATATGAGCGCCTGGAAGATGAGACAGATGCAGCATCCGACTGAGCTGCTTTTGCCCATACGCAATGCAGGAGAAATGCAGATGATACGGTTGTGAGCAAGGCGAGGATTGCTGCAAGGGCGCATGGAGTGCATTTAAATCTGCAGAAATGGCTCTTTGGTTTGCCCTGCTTGGGTCAGTCTAGAAGGAATCTCCAAGGATTCCCGTCACCTTCTGTCTGGCTTTGGGCTTTCGAATGCCGGTGGATCTCAGGACTTGCCATTGGTGTTTCTCTTCCTTTTTCATTCTCCCTCTTCGTTCCTTACACCACAAGCCCAGAAATGTCCCTTTTTGCAGCATTTTGGGCTGCAGTAAGCTGTTTACAAGCAATTTGGCTTGCCGCTCTGCAAAAAAAAGTGTGGAAGGCAGGAATTGCTGCAAATCACTATTCAGCTGCTCTTCATCACGCCAGCTCTGGCTTCCATCTACCCGACAGCCCCGCTAAAAGGATAATAATGCTTTAAAAATTAGAGTCAGCCGAACAACTACTTCATAAATTCATGGCCTTGCCCTGATCCTTTCCAGAAGTTTTTCTTTCAGATCAAGTCCACGTCAGACCTTGGATTCCTTCCCTTTGGAAATGCTTCTGCTTTTCTACTTTCTGAGTGCTTGCTGGGTGACCCAGCTATGCAAAGGGGGTTACCAATTATCTGTCATTAGCTCAACATAAACAAGCCTCGTTTCAAGATAATCTTGTGATCTCTCCTTCAGAGAACACGGGATAATCTCTCCGTGATATTGTCTCATTGTGGGATTTTGTCCTTGATAGATAAACCAGTTCTGAAATCCTATTAAGAGCTATTCTGCCTCCCCTGAAAAGAGACAAACTCGCAGATGAAACAAACTCCTGGCAAACTCGGAAAAGACCCTTAGCTTTGTCCCCCTGATGGGAAACAGCTCTGTTTTGCAGCAGCTCTTTCCATCTGTACCACTTCTGAAAGCAACTGAAGATCTAACACAGTCCTGGCTTTTACATGGGACTGATGGTCCTTCTCAGCTCACCAAATCCACCTCGAGCTACCAGCAGGCAAGCATGGCAAATATACCGGGGGCTTGCTCGAGATGTGGTGGGAGGGCAGCACTTGGTGGAAAGGCTGGTTGAATGGGTGATATAGCATCTCTTCAGTCAAAGGTAGGTCCTATTCATGTCAAGGGATGAATTGCCCCCTTGGGTTTTCCACGTACCCCAAAGGTGTGGAGTGCTAGAGGAGCTGGGCAGGAGAGCTCCCACCATTGCCAGCCAGAGGTTAGGTTCAGCTTTATTGTTCTGCTTCATAATTTGGGGAATCTCAGCAGGAAGAGTACCTGGCTGGCAGCTTCCAGGATTTTCAGCTTGGTCTCCTAAAGAAGAAGACCTCTTAGTCTATGTCTCCTTCTACCAAAATAACTCTGACCCCAGTGTCTGACTTTATCTGTGAGAAAAGAGGGACACAGATAAAGTCAGTGAAGAAGTGAAGAAAGCTCTCTAAGGCTTTCAGGTTTCATAAAATAGAGATTTCCATCCTTAGAGACATGTAATGGCTCTGCAAACGCTAAAGCCACTGTAAGACCTAATGTTTCAGGCCCTTTAAACCATCCTGGGAAGCTCTGCTTTGGCAGAGGGGCTGTGGAGGCAATATTTACTTCTTATTGTGGCTGAGGAAATGTGAAAACCAGCAACCTGGCCAATGCTGAGCCCTCCACAGCTCATGACGCAGGTAGCTCGGTCCATGCCCCCTCTCCGCTCTTTCCCTCCCAGCTCCATGCACCCAGGGCAGCCGTCCCGACCACGTGCCCCAGCACCATCCACCCAAACAGGAGCAGTGAAATCCTTACCTTGCCTTGTTGGGTACAGAGCAAAAGAGGGACCCAGGTGTGCCATGGCAAACCCCGTGAAAAGCATCTCGGTGGCCAAACTGGGAGGTGAACCTTGGTGGGAGTCGAGCTGGTGCTCTGACTTCTGCCAGAGGAGCCTGATGGAAAGCACATTTAGCTGAGCCCGTGTGGAGATGCTGAGCACGGCCGGGACAAGGCTGCTTGGTGCCTGTCTCACACGTGGCTGCAGCATCATCGGCCATCGAAACCTGCACGTGCAAGGTTGTCTTTGCTCGACTTCTTCGTTTGCGAGGGAAAAGGCTCGCTGCATTGATGGGTGCTTGGTGGCCTTCTTCTCTTGAGTTGATAACACGTTGCCTTTTTTTTTCTCATAGAAAAATGTGGTAACACAGCACTGCTGATTTCCCATGAATAAATAAAATCAATAACAAGCATTCCTAACTCAGATAAAAACCACCTCTGTCTTTAAAGATACCCAGGTCTTCCTATGCCTGGGATTAAAGAGGAGCCTTGCAGAGAGGAAGCTTAATAATACACGATGGAGGCCAGGCTCCAGGGAACCAGAAAAGGTTATTAGGATCCACATTTCCTTGAAACACAGTTTTGTACCCTGCTTAAGTCAGGAGTTTATTATTAATAACAATATTTTGCATTACTACACCTCCCCAGACATGAAAGCCTTGGAGCCCTTTGCATGGTGGCAGTGTGGGTTTTAGCCCGGGTTTCTCCTGCGGTTTGCTCTTTAATCGTGGGGGGCTTGTTTTAACCTTTTGGTGCCTCTTCTTAGATGCACGACAGAAAAACAGGGAATTTATTTTCGAGTACTGAATCTGAAAATGGCCATGCGTTGGCTGGTTTCCCATAGCAGGTTCATGCCTCTTGGTCGACGCAGATTTTTAAGATGCAAAGAAATATTGTCTTAGCAGCAGCCTCCCAGACACCACTGCAATAAATACAAACTGTATCTTTTTAGCAATCCCTGCTTACTCTTCAAATTTAGGGTCTTTATGTCGTTAAGGAAGTTATGACAAAAAAAACCAAACCCAAATCCATCAGTTGTGAGGGGAGTTTGAAAATGTTTCTTAAAAGGAAGGAAGATTTGATAAAAAATATTGAGTGAGGTGTAAAAATGAAATCTCTTACTTTAGAAATCTGAAAACTCCAGCAAAGTCAAATTGCTTATCAAGGGATATCGACGGGAAGACGGAGCCTACCCAAGTCTAGGATTCATAAAAAAGGAAAGGAAGTAGTCTATGTTGTCTTAGATTTTTGGTTTTTTTATTTACTCCGAGCCGTTCAGCCGTGAAGGACTCCAGTCCCTGTGGTGCATCTGTAGGGTTTGTTGTGCACAGGCATCAGCGTCTCCCTGGAGCTGTTTTCATGTCTGAAAATAGTGGGGGTGATCTAAATCTCTTGGGTTCTTTTCTTTCTTGGCTCTTTGCTTTTGGCCTTCTGCAGGCTTTGGGAGGCAAGGAGGTGCTTCCCCCACGAGTCGCGAACCACGTCTCCTGCTCTTTGAGATGTACGAGGAGGGATCTTCAGGCTTCTCCAGTTTTGGGGGGAAAAGTGTGAATACAAATATATATGAATATATCTCATATAATAAGGCCTGTTGCCTTCCAGTGGCGTGTTGCCACGTCCCACCGGTCCTACGCTACCCAACCTTTTCTAGTGCCCATCAATAATTTCCCTTGGTGCAAACCATAAATGTAACCCTGTAGATTAATTTTGGTGGAGCTGCAGCAGGCTCTGGGTCTGGCACGTCGGCCGCCAGCGGAGCCACGAGCAGCTGGAAGAAGGGTCTCTCCTCCTCGCTGCAGAAACCGCTGGGTCTGTAACATGTCTCCTGTGCGGCATCCTCGCCCGAGGACTGGCAAGCATGCGTCCGGTCTTCAAAAATAAATCCATCACAGGAGCAGGGAGCAGATGAAGACGCTGCAGATGTAAAGGTCAAATTATAAAGGCCACGTTAAAATATGCTCATAGGAAATGACACCTTATAACTACTCTGTTATCTAATTACTTATGTCAGGCAGATAGGTCTGGACAGCAATTATTTTTAACCTAAATCACGCAAACAACTACTGTAGGAGCTTTCCTGGTTCTCAACATTTCTTTTAATTATCATTTTTAGGGCAAAACGTGGAGCTTTGCAGGACAAACAGCTGTCTTAAAGGGTTGGTTTTCACTTTCTCTGGAGTCTGCAGGTGGGGATGCTGCTTTAGTTATCTTTTTTTTCCCCCTTCTGAGAAAAGTAAACCCTATGTGGGCAGCCTGCAGTGCTGAGCCTTGTTTGCATTGCGTATGGAGGGGCACCGGGTTTTATTTTCTTGCTGACATTGCTGGAAACGGGCAAAGGAGAGCGCCGTGGCTGAAGACAGAAATTCCTCATGCAGGAGGAGGGCAGCCCCTGGGTCCTGCTGGGTTGGTGAGATGGACGTTAGCACGGTGATTTGGAGAGGCTGAGAGTTGGTCCTTACCCTGCCACAGACTCATTATGTGACCTTACACCGGGCATGGGAGTGAGCAAGGGACTGCACCCGAGAGAGGGGCCACGCAGGAGCACGTGGGGCTCGTGGTCTGCACGAACAAGCGAGAATGGAGATCACAGTCGCTGACTCCATCTCTGACTGCACCCAAAGTGATGCCGTGAGACGACCGTAAGCCCAGAGCAAGAGCGTGGGATGGGAAACCACGTTGCCCTTTTGCAGGCGGGTGTCACAGCCTTTCGCTCCAGCCTGGCACACGTAATCCAGGTCCTCTTGGTCTAGCATCAGCTTCCAGCCTCTACATGGTCTAAAATCTTCCCTCATGTTGCTGGAGAAGCTTCCTAGCCAAAAATATTTCTCTGGAGAGATCTTGGGACCACGTATCATCTTACATAGCGCTTCAGACTTGGCTCTTTGACCTGTGCCTGGGGGACCTGCCCCCGTTGTCTCAAGGTCTTCTGAATATCAGCAGAGGCGTTCATCATCTGGGGCCTCGAGGAAGGTATTGATCACATATGATGAATCGGCGCATGTGTCCTGCAAGGAGGAATGATTAGTTAATGGATGAAAGATGTGAGAGCTCGTGCTTTCATCCCGGGTTGCTGTTTGTTCCTCCTCCTTGGCGCGAGGCTCCTCCTGCCCCGGCAGCATGGGAGATGCACAGGGGAGTGAGAGACGGGCTGTGGGACGGGAGCCAGGGGGTGTTGGTGGCACCTTCTCCAGGGGACACAGTCTGGGTCTTGCCGGGTGGCACCGCCACAATTGGCAACTGGATTTTGGGGAGAGGGAAGGTTAAATCAAACACCGCTTTGGTCCGTGGTGGTGAAACCAAGAGGACCTGCTGCAGCAGATGACACAGGAGGACCCTTTGATGAAATAAAGTCTTTCTCCAGTTTTCCACCAGTGCCATGGAGCTTAGATGGCCCGTTCATCTGCAGCACAGCCCCTGCAGCTCCAGCCGAATCCGTCACCACCACAATCTGAGCAGGGCAATGAACGTCGCTCCAGCAGTGCCCTTCCAAACCAGAGGGATTTCCAAACCAGGGGTGTTTATTCTGCAAACAGCATTAGTGTTGTTATACCAACCGAAACTGCTAACGAGCGGCTTTGCTAAAGATATACTGGTTTAAATTGAATTTTCCCTCTTTCTCCCACTCTCCAAAGATCTTTTACTTTAAAGAAGCATAATTCATTTCACCTCCAAGGCTAAAATGTCACCTTCTTTTAGCTTCCCAACTTGGCCTGACTGACGCATCCCTGAGCAGCAGGTTTGCAGCAACGCTCCAGCCATGTGGCACGTAGAGGTGCCACATTATATGGTCCATAGGGACCACCAGGGCCACAGGTGGGTGCTTGAAGCACCAGCACTAAAAAATATCCATAGCAGGATAGCTTTGGAGGTCCACAGCTTTGGAGACAAAGCGAGGAAGGAGGAGATGCCACGTGGCTCTCGGTCGCGCTGCTCTCCCAGCCTGCAGGAATTACTGCAAATAGCAATTTGTTAAATCTTTGTAAATCCACACAGTATCGCATGTCCCCACTGAGAGCTCTTCTGCATGAGATGTCATTCCAAAGGGCTGCTTCTGATTGATTTTTTTCACCCCGATTTTTTCCCTATATGAATATTTTGGAAGAAAAGCGCATTATTGCAAATGTGATTAAGTAATTTGAAAGAGGGTTATGGTGTTTTGGAATAACACCCTCTTATTCCAGAATGAGATCAGTCACACAGGGAGTTAATCGGAAACAGCTATTTTGCTCCTCTGGGAAGCCTCCACCACCGTGACGAACAGTCGGACTACAGGAGTTGCTCCCACTGCCTGCTGCCCACCGGTGACTTCTTCCACCCATGGGGTATAAGGCCAGCCGGTGCGTTATGGCTCAATAATTTAGAGATATAATTTAATTATTTCTGGGCTTGACTCTGGGCTTTTTGTAGTAGTGAAAGCCTCAGAGTCCTCCATAGAAATTGCAACGAATAGGCATTTCATGGACTGAAAATCGGGATGATTCCTAAAGGGCTGTTGCCTTCAAGAGACGTTTGCTTCCCCAAAAGCCTCTCCATTTCTTTCGGTAAGGGCTGGATCAAACCACACCGGAGGCATCTGCCCACGGCATCGCTCTTCCCATCAGCCGTGGGGCTGCGCCACCCCGCCGACGAGCTGCATCCCTTGGCCACGGTCACGAAGGGCATCAGCATCGCCCGTAAAGCTGCATCCTCTGCATGCACGCACGACCGCCGTCACAGCCATCGCACTTCATGATGCCTCAACCCAGAAACTATGGGCTGCCATATGCCACAAATTATTTTTTTCATCCTCTGATATGTATTTATTATTGAAAATTAAAGGGTTTCCTAAATTTTTATTTCCAAGCTGGGCCAAACACAGCTTAGGCAATAAGCAATGCATATTTATTTCCAGCTCGAGAAGGAAAAACATAACTTCTTTCCTCGTGTTTCCATAATTTCTTTTCTGTGCATATGCAAATTGCCGGTTTATTTGTGCAAGATTTATGCAGCTAAATGATGGGGAATTATAGAGGCAATTCAGCCCTTAGAAAGGAGAGAGACAATTGCTGCAATTTGCTTGTGCCATGCGCTAATTCCTTCAGAAAATGCTTTTGCTCATTTATTTGCACCAAGCACCAATTTCTGCACCCCTAAGCAAGCTTGGGAAATTTTCTCCAGGGTCAATATATTGCAAATGGTATATATTTCTTTCCGCCTGTGCCATCGCCTCCCCATAATACTTTATAGCAATTAGTAACAATAATGAAATATAGCCGTGATTTCTCAGCGCTGGAGAAACGCAACCAGCGCTTGTGAATCAAGCACATTTTCTGGTCAAACTGGCCATTTAAGCATGCTGCTCAGGAAGCTTTACATCCACCTCGACGGATCACTACGAGCTAAGCTCCAGGGAGGGAAAAGCACTGTTGGAAGCAGATTTTTTTCCCTGATTTTTTCACTGTCAAAACTGAACCTGCTCTGTGAGGTGATGCTCACAGGTTTGGGGGAACACCTCACCCCGCCGTGAGCTGATGCATCGTGCATGCTCACAAGCATCGCCCTCGCTGCTGCAGCGAGACGTTGGCTTGCAAAGCCAGCGGCAGCAAGAACCGGGGCATTTCCCAGGTTTTCCTCCATGTACCTCCTGGGTGAGACCAAGCAAGGAAATCCCACAGGGCTGGGGTCATAGAATCCCAGAATCGTTTAGGTTGGAAAAGACCTTTAAGATCATCAAATCCAACCGTTAACCTAACACCGCCAAGTCCACCACTACACCATGTCCCTCAGCACCACATCTACACGGCTTTTAAACACCTCCAGGGATGGTGACTCAACCACTTCCCTGGGCAGCCTGTTCCAATGCTTGATAACCCTTTCGGTGAAGAAATTTTTCCTAACATCCAATCTAAACCTCCCCTGGCACAACTTGAGGCCATTTTCTCTGGTCCTATCACTTGTTACTTGGGAGAAGAGACCGACCCCATCTCTCTACACCCTCCTTTCAGGCAGTTGTAGAGAGCGGTGAGGTCTCCCCTCAGCCTCCTTTTCTCCAGGCTGAACAACCCCAGGTCCCTCAGCCGCTCCCCATCACCCTTGTGCTCCAGACCCTTCCCCAGCCCCGTTGCCCTTCTCTGGACACGCTCCAGCCCCTCAATGCCTCTCTTGTAGTGAAGGACCAAAAACTGAACACAGAATTTGAGGTGCGGCCTCACCAGTGCCGAGTACAGGGGGACAATCACTGCCCTAGTCCTGCTGGCCACGCTATTGCTGATACAAGCCAGGATGCCATTGGCCTTCTTCGCCATCGGGGCACAGGGCTGGCTCACGTTCAGCCGGCCGTTGACCAACACCCCCAGGTCCTTTTCCGCCGGGCAGCTTTCCAGCCCCTCTTCCCCAAGCCTGTAGCGTTGCAGGGGGCTGTTGTGGCCCAAGCGCAGGACCCGGCACGGATCCTACCGCCTTAGATCCGATGCCCGGATGCAGGATGGAGACAGGACAGAGGGACGGAGGTCCAGAGCGCCAGGAACTAACCTGGAGGTCCTGCAAAAGGACTTGTTGTAGTTAAATGTCACAAGACAGCTGGTACCCAGCACTTAGGAGGAAGGGAAGTGATTTAGGTTTGGCCATTATCAGAAAAACATGTGTGGGGGACGGGGCAATGAGAAGAGCAGCCGTTTTCTATTAGGATAAGAGTAGGTCAGGTGTAGTTAAAACTGGGTAAATGGAGCAGGAAATGTGGCTGTATATTACTCACCCAAGATATATTGCACACATTAGCTTTGTTTGATCGGCTTATTCGGAGATTCGGCGCTCCGAGTGGTGTTTTAGGGTGGCCAAATCCAGGCTTTGTACTCTATTAAAATAAATATATTGCTAGTGTTTAATAAAGTCACTGAGTTTAAATGTAACCAAAAGTCTGCAAGCGGTTTTTTTCTGGAAGTCTGGGGTCTTAATGAATCCATGCTTGCAATGAGCTTTTGAAGGTGGAAGGTGCAATATTAATATTGTTTATGTAGCAAAATAATTTATGAATATTCATTTAATGATGTTACTGGCTTCCAATGTGTTTCTGCTCTTGGGAGCTCTGATGGTTTTTCTATCCTGGCAGAGAGCTGCCTCGTGCAAGAACTCGAGGCTTTGCTGCAAGCGCTTGTGGGCTGCCCCGTGCCGTAGAAACGCGTCTGGGCTGGTGGAGCAAGGCTGCTCTGAAATCCGGCTATGAAAACTGCACTGTTTTTGCAGAAAGATTAGGAAAATATGTGTTTTTGTATTAAAAAGCCACATGCAGTGCAGACGGCATTATTGGCACTGGGCAAGTGAAAATGTGTTGGGGTTTGGTTTTTTTTTTTGGTGCTTGAAGCTTTTGAGTCTTAATGAAGAATTGTGCGTCCTCTCGAGAGCAGAAAGCAGAGGAGGAGCTGCTAAGGAGGACAGTCATTATACACTAAAGTTAACTTGCATTAGATGATCTTCTAAAAAATAACACCTTTTATGTCGGCTGTATCCTATGCACTGGCTTTATCTGCATTTACCTTTGATGCATTTTGACCTACTCCTTGGTGCATGGACAAGTTCTTTATTGTGTCCCTGTGGCTCCTTCCTAACCTCTGGGATAAATATATCCTGATAAATACATGCTCATGGCATGGCGGTGTCCCTCTTCCCTTTCCGTGACACTTGGATCCTGCTGATTCCCTACCGGAGACCTCGCCAATCCTGGTCTCTGGTAGCCTCTGCTACCGCTGAAGACGTCGCTGCATGTGCAAACAGAAAACCAAACCAAGTGTCCCGGCTGTGGGGAGGCTTTCCCGGCTCCCCGTTCCCTGGGCTGCCCTGGGACGACGGACGGTGCATCGTCTGCAGCCGCCGGCCCAGCTGCGGGCAGTAAATCCCGCGGCAGCGTTCGGGGCTGACCGCGGCTTCGTTCCCTCTTTGCCTCCCACAAAGGTTTATTGTTTTGGCGTGACCTGCTTTTAGGAGCCCCCTGAGTTCCAGCCATATATCTGTCCTTGCCAAATCCTGGAGGGCGGCCGGGACCTCGGTGGGGTCAGCGAAAGGGTACGTCACGGCTGGACGGCAATTACCCCCCGGGCTGGGAAAAGCCAGGGCCAAGGCTGCGCCGTGACCTGGAGTCTTTTAAAAAATCTTTGAAGGGTCCCAGGCTAGCGAACGCCGGGTTGCTCTGCATCAGCGTGTCCTCCGCATCCTCCCCCGGGCATCCTCTGCAAAAAAACTTCCCTGCTTCCGCTTCATCGTGAGTTTATTTGGACATCACACAGCAAACAGATAATGCTTTGCCCTGCCCCAGACACCCTTGGGCTGGTGGGGAACATCCTTTGACTCTTGGATGGGCGCTTTCGGATGAAATCCTGCAGGGCTGAAGTACCGCGCTGGTAACCCTGCCGCTAACGGGGGTAAACTCGAAAGAAACGGGCAAACCGCGAGTGTGCAGACCTCTGGGCTTGTGATAAAAGGGAGACGAGAAGCAGAGCCCGGACAGTGACAGGCAAATAAAACAAGGTGATTTGTGTCCCGGACAGTTTGGGAGGGGACAGCCGGGGAGGTGTCACTGTCCCCTGGCCCATGGGCTGGAGGGGAGGGAAGCCTCCACGTCCCTCCTCGCGGTGCTCAACAGCACTTTATTTATTTCATCTCCTCCGAGAAAAAGCAGCCCAATTCCCTCTCCTGGCCGCAACCAACCTCCATCCCCAGGAGCGAGCGGCAGCACCCGGCCAGCCCCTTCCCACAGCTCCGGCGGGAGCGAAGGCTGCTGGCTCCCATCAGTCCACTAAAATAAAAAAAACATGGGCAGAAGGTGCTAGTTTTGGGGGGGAGGATACTGTCGCCCCGGGGAGATGCCAGTGTGTCCTGCATGCATTAATGAAACACTTTCTTTCCGGTTAGGACTTGAAGGATGCTCATTGAAAATCAGGCTGCCATGGAAACCAAAGGTGTTTAGCCTTTTGGGAATGCTGTTGGACAGAGGCAGGGAGAGGTGTGGGAGGGGGAGGAACAGCCTCTGCAGATGAGGTATTTTAGCAAAACCCTTCATTCGCCATCGGTCGGTACCTGTCTGTTGCTTGCGGCTGCTAATTGTGGCAGAGAAGGGTTCGTCTCGTTGCTGGATGCTTTTCCCGGCCCCAGGGGCCTCCCCGCCCTGGCTGTGTCCCTGCGCGGATGCGGCACTCGGACCCTCATGGCCGCAGAGCCTTTGCCAGAGCAGCAGCGCGGGGTCTGGAGGGGATCGGCAGCCGCGGAGCCCCGAGCATCCTTCTTGCTTTCGCACCAGGTCCCTGACGGGAGGCAGCAGGGCGGGGGACCTTCGGCTGCTCGGAGCCCCCCAGCCCCGGCACCCAGGTCCCCTGCACCCCCTGCCCCACTCCTCAAGGATGAAGCCCTGGGGAGGTGCAAGCATGGAGAAATAATGTAATTATTGCTCCTCCCCTCCCCGCTCTGTCATGTACCGTTCGTTTTAATTAACGCCGCACATCCGTGCTGTGACAGCGGTATTAACGAAGGTTAGGAGGTTACTGAGAAACAGCGTCATCTTTCTACACCTCGTCAGTTCGAGCGCTGTCCCCGAACCAAACTCCCTCTCCTTCCCCTGCCCGTTCCCCTCTCCATCCTCTCTCCGGCCCTTGCTGGGAGCCCGTGGCAGTGGGCAGGAGCAGGGGGTGAGCCCGCGGCCCCTCGGCCCCACGCAGCCCCTCACCATGAGAAGTACCTACCAACACGTGTTTTAATTAGGCTCATTACCTGAGTTGCGCTAGGAAGAAGGACCGGAGCAGGTCCCTGTTGCACGCACGACGCAGCGATTCGTGGTGGCTTGTACGACACCTTGCAACGCTTGGCTGCAGGCACTGATGCTGCTGGAGGTTGTCGTTAAGTCGAATTAATTGCAAAGATACCAAGCGCTTTCTATCGGGCACCTTTTTATTAGGGGCTGCCGTGGCCGTCCAGTGCAGTGTGGGCAAAGTCAGGGAGCCGTGCAACGCCTCAGCCTGGATTTGAAGGCAAAATGCAAAGAAATAGATAAAAAGAGCAAAGCAGCCACCCTCCCTCCCGTCAAATGTTCCTGAAATCAGCACGTTTCCGCAGAAAACCTCAGCTTTTTTCCAGGTGCGATGGAAAATCCTCAGCGACGGGGAACGGGGCCGTGCGGGGCTTTCAGTGCCGGCTGCACCAAGATCAATTAACCGGTGACTGGGATTTCTCCTTCCGCAGCAGTTAATGCTCTGCCAGTGTTTTACCAGCATATCCAGACCCTTAATTACAGTGACTGTGTGGATCAATTAGCAGCCGCTTAAAGCCGTTAGCAGCCCGGGCCCGTATAGCCCATAGCAGCCCTTAGCTCATGGCCAGCAGCCCCGTGCATGGCGAAACAGCATCGGGAGGGACCCGTCCTCCTGGTACCTGCAGTGGGCAGCCCCCTCGCTTATTTTAAATTTAAATTTTAATCTTGTTGTCCTCATTGGACATCAGTAAAAATCTAGTGATGTCCTTAGCAGGGATGCTGGGCATCCCCAGGGTCTGGGGTCGAAGGCTTCGGTGTGGATTCTCTGATGCCTGATAAAAATAATCTCTGCCCACGAAGACGCACGAAGCCAAGGCAGGACGGATTTGTGCTGAGATTGCACAAACCTGCTTTTTCCTTTCTTTCAATTTGTGCTTTGTCTGGCTGCGAATATTTAATTTCTCTGGGATTTCGATGCTGCCTCTTGGGGTTGGCCAAAAGGTGACAATTCTGGTTGGTGATGGGGTTTATAGTCAGAAATTTGTCCTTGTTCAGTGCTGGAAGAAACCCAAAGCCCCCGAGGGTCTGGGACTGTCGTGAAACATCCATTTTCGGAGGGAAAAGCAAAAACCTTTCCTGGGGTCTCATCCAGGGGGACGAGGGAACTGGGGTGAGAAGCAGAGGAGGTATGTGAACAAACACATTTTCATACCTGAAAGGGAAGACAAATATTTTATCCGTGCCTCAGTTTCTCTGTTGGAAATGTAAGTATTGCCTCTACCTGCCCAGGTAACCCACAGCGCTCTGAGTCAGGCAAATTCAGAGCGCGGTGTTTTAGGTTAAATGGTTTAGCAATGGCAGGACAACCAGGAGCCAGCCAGCTCCGGTGGGATGGCTCAGGTTAAAGGATGGAGACGAAGCTCCAGGCTCTTCGTGAAGTCGTCTTGATGTACCAGTGAGCACAAACACCTCAAACACAAGGTTTCCATTCCAAATATAAGCATTTCCATTCACTTTTTCTCTTATACTAAAAGAGGACAGCAAGTAACATCCAAAATATTCCCCAAGGAGGTCATTCCTTTCCAGGTCTCCCCAAAAAGTGCAGTTAAAAAAAGTCCTGGGAGAAGCTCAAGACTGGTAACCAAATCCTGTAATATCCAACAGCTTACATGCAGGGACTTTTTTCTTCTTTTCCTTCCTTTGATGAAAGGATTTACCAGGTTTAATGGTGGCACGTCCTGGCCGGTGTGGCCCCTGTGCAGGATGTCCTCGGGGCCCGGCTGTCGCTGGGCAGAGCCCGGCATCCCCAGCAGGGAGAACCCCTCTGCATTTTAAAAAGGTAAATAGCTGGGAAGATGCTTTTTTCCTTTTTCTCATCATTTTATAATGATAACAAACAAAAAAGATTAAACTGCTGTGAAAACCCACAATATTTTCAATGGGGCTGAGGGACCCCGTATGCTGCAGACCCCGTCAGGGCTGTGCTGGTCCACGAGGCGGTCGGGGGGGTCCATCGGGCAACTTGGGGCTCCCTGGGAGAAGCTGGGGAGGGGGGGCTGATTTCCCAAACCCAAATCGTAAACCACACATGTAAAAAGTCACTCGGGGCACTCTCTAAACCAGCGTGCGGCAACTGCAAATATTTCTAATCTAAAGGATTATTTTCTCTTTGGGAAGAGGATCGCTCTGTGTGTGACATTTCTAGACTGACGGACGCAGGGTTTTATAGGCACGTGTGCCCTTGGATCTGCTCGTGGTTAGTCGATAATGCAAAAACATATGGGCTGTCGTGTACTTTTCCATGTATTCCTGTTATATAGGATACAAAAATAACTTGAGGGTTAAAAAAAATAATCTCAAGGATGGTATTGTTCGTGCTGGATAAAAATCCTGTGAACAAAGCAATTGGCATCATTTCACTTGCAAATTGAGCAGCGAAGCAAAATACCATTTATGAAACCGTAATTTATTCTGGGAAAATCAAGCACTTACAATGTCGGCTTGTCGCAGGTTAAGTTACAGAAAAGGGAAAAAATAGATTAATTATGAACGTGACAACATTTCAGGGTAAATCATCACAGTGAAAGCCTTTGAAAAGCTTGTACGCTCCCTGCACAAACTGGGTATTTTTTTTTTTCCTCCTGAGAACATTAAACCAGCGATTGCTTCGGGGCTCAGCGATGCTGGCTGCAGCCGAGCAAGCAGTAGCGAGGTCCAGGGAGGTCCCTGCACCCCTTTGCCCCCTCCTGCTGCATCCCATGCTGGGGAGCCCGCGCCGCCTTCAGAAGCCATAAAGCAAAGTCTGGCTCATTATTTTTTTCCCCTGCCTGCAATTACTCCAGCCCTTAAAGATCCTCTTTCTTGCAGATGTGCATATTATATTCTTACATTTTGGTCCCGTGCAACTAAAACCAGGCAACATGGACAAGCAAAGTCACCCCTCCAGTGGGGACATCGCCGGTGCCACCGTTGGGGCATCAAACCCCATCATCAGCTCTTCCCTCGTCAGCTCCTCCAGAGGAACCGCAGGAGATGCTCCGTGACCTGGTTCCTTGAAGAACATCTCCCAGTGTCTCCTTTCTGCCCTGGCTTTTACTCCCCATCCCTCTCAGCCCTTTTTCTTCTGACGAGGAGACCACTCCCCACCATGTGGGCACCCCTTGATAGTCAGCAGACACCATGGAGTCATTGCAACGGGGATGGGAAGAAAATTAATATAATTCGCACAAAGGGAGGCCAGAGCTCATCGAAATAAGTCACTGGGTGATTAGGAGATCTGGCTTCGTCTCCTGGCACGGGGGAGTTTCTGGCCCACTTGGAGCCATGAATCCCAGCTTGGGGTTGCACTCCGGATCTGCATCTTATGTCTTTCTTAAGGGAAATATCAGAAAATAATCCTAATCCCAGCGATTTCTGCACCAGCATCTTTTAAGGTCTCGCTCCAAGCACTGGATCCTGCCTCTGCCTTGGGAACGGGGTCTTGGCAGAGAGGGAGGAAATTCCTGATCTTCCAAACAAAGTTTCAGATAAAGAAATTAATTAAACGGCCTCAAACGTGTTATTGCCGGTGGTGACCGTGCCGTGACCGGTACCCGACACCCCGCAGAGGGCTGGGGGCTGTCTCGAGGAGCATTTGGGGCGATGCGAGGCCGGGAGAGCACCCATGGTCCCTGGGGAAGGATGGGGTGGGCAGGCAGAGGTGGGCCGGAGGGGAGCCACGCCGCTGCATCCCCGGCAGCACGGTGCTTTCAGCCCCATCTTCAAAGGGACACCCCTTGGTGAGGGGTGGGCAGCTGTGATGAGTTTGCAAGTGCTCAGCGCAGGCGAGGGGACGGGGTTCGAATCCCAGCACCCCCATTCCTTTCCTCCAGTGCTTCAAACGCTCCGGGTAAGCCCCTAGATGAGGGTTTCATGCAATTAAGATTTAATTCTGCCTTTTACACTTTGGGTAGGCAGATAACATCAGATGCAGCGGGGCGGCGTGAGCAGAGGTGTGCTTTTTGCACACCGTTAAATCGCAATCTCCACAACGAGCTGTTTGGGGCAGGAGCGGGTATTTCCGTAATTCGGGCCGAGGCATCGCTCGTCTCCCCACGGCACTCACCAAAGGTGATGGTAAAACGAAGTTCGCGACCTGAGGAGTTATTGCCAGCTGTAATAGTGTGTCACGTATTAAGGGAGCATGTTTGAAACCACATTATATTATTAAAATTCATAGGAGTGATTTATAGGGGTTTTTAAAAACAGCAGCTTGCCAATATAAATTGGCTTAGGAAAGCCAACTGTAATCCACCCAGGTCCAAATAATGACATTTCCTCCAATACATCCAAAAAGCTGAAAAGCAGAAAATAATATCCAGGCTCCAGAGATAAGGCGAGTGCCCAAGGGAGAGAGGACTCTGAAATATTCATGCAATCGTAGATTGCATGGTGGAAATGTCCATTCCCAGCGGCTGTGTTTAGGGACTGATGAATTTAGTTACTGTACCTTTATATTTATCGCTCAATAAGCAAGACAAGCTCCTTTACGACGCCGAGCAAGACTAATTTAGCTATTTTAGCGCTAAGGAAATGGCTTTCTGGGCAAGACGAGGGTTTGATAGTTTTGTATGAAATTAGGAGACTTAATTTAGCCAAGGCAGCGAGCGTTGGTGGGCTCTGACGGTGCTGGCAATAACAGGGCTGGAGACCCAGATTTGAGGATTAACCCCCCCCGGACCAGGTCTGCAGCGGGTTGGGGTGCCCAGCCCTGGGTGCTGGGGGACGCCGCACCGAGAGCGGGCGCAGCCTTTCGGGGCCGCCTGCACCCGCTGATGAAGATGTTCCAGCTCTTGATTTCTAAAGATTATTTTTTGAGGCAGAGACTGTCGCTATAAAGGTTTTACAGCAGCTGTGCTGGAATTAAGTGTGGCTTCGTAAAAGTGTCAGCAAATGAAACGGCGATGCCCAAGCAGTATTAGTGCTAAAATGACCTTTCGGATAGTTAGGGCTTTATGGGATATTATAAATTCTCCCTGTGTTGGCAGGGTTATAACTAGGACATTAGCGGTAACATCTTCTCCAGCAATACCCAAGGCAGGAACCTGGCGTTCGGGGCTGAAAATACCCAACTCAATTTTTTTTTAGTATTTCTGGAGCTGAAGAGTTGATATGAGATGTTTCCAGCAGAAATTTGAATGCGCGCAGTCAAAAGGAGCTTTCTTTTATTAAAGATGAGTTTTGAACGCTCAGGTAGGGAGTTTTTTTGAGACTACTAATATTTCCAACAGCCAAAAATCAAAGTGATTTAAACGTATTGCTTGGGGTTTTTTATTTCCTTAGTTTCTAAGACCTTAGATTAATCTTGTCAAGCCTTTTTTTTTATTGCCATGAAGGCAGGGAAAGTCCTTTTTTAATGAAAGCCATGAGCTTTATACAATACCTTGACTCCACAGCTGCTATCTGAAGCACCGTATTCCACTGAACTTACACAAAAATCCCCTGAGTGAGCTAGCTCTGATCTTTTTTTTCACCTCTTGCCTTGCCACTGGGAAATAAAATCAGTTTTTATGCTTGTATTTATTATGAAGTATATATTTAGACAATCCGTGCTGCAATTTAGTAGTTTCAAGAGCTTCGGGGAGTTGTTTGAAGCGACTCTTCACTCACCTGCTTATTGAAACCCTCTTTAGAAAGTGCTGTTGGGCTCGGTTTCACTCATTTATTCCCCGCAGCCCTTCGCTTTGACTGTCCTTTGGCACTGAGAGCAGCAGCGAGAGGAGAGGACGGGGCTGTTCCTCCGGCCAACTCGTCGATAAATGGTGTTTTCCCAAAGCAACCCGTCCTGGGGCTGCTGGGGATGGGCTTGGCTTTGCCATTAACACCAGGGAGATGCCAGCTCCTCCGGAGGAGTCCCACGCACCAATCCTCACTCACAAGGCAGTTAATTACTTTTGGCAGCGGCTAATTGCCTCTGCACCCCTCCACCCAGCATCAAACCCTTCCACGTGCTTAGGTGAGCTTTTAGGGGGGCACTGAAACCATTTCTGTTGCCATTAAGATGCTCAAAGCATCAACTGCATCAGCTTCCAGCATCCCTTGGGATGCACCGTTTGCTCAAGCATTGGGTGTTGGGTTTTATTGTGGGGTACCTGCTGGCTCTCATTAAAAGGCCATCGCCATGAGCGCACCCGGCACTTGCCTCACGGCTCGGCGATGCTGGTGGTGCAGGTAAAGACCTGGCAAACTCATTGTCTGGTGAAAGAAGGGCTCGTCTGCAGCTCGTGTTGCTTCCGAAGTGGCTGGTGGGAGCAGCCGCCCGTGTCCTGGGAGGGACTTTCTGGCTGCAGGTGGTGCAAATGAAGCAAGAAAAAAACCCTAAAAGGACGTGGAGAAGGCCAAAGGCATTGCAATATTTCAGTTTTAGCCGTGAATTGATGCTTGTGGTCAGCTGGGTTGCCAAGTCCTGCAGGTCGGGCTGCATGGAGGGGCACAGTCTCCAGCTCCCTTCCCTGCCTCTGCGCAGGTAGTGCCTGAAAACGTGGCTGAAACAGTCCAGAAATACAGGATATCATAACCGGGTTGGATTTCTGGCTGGTGTGAGTTGGCCAGGCTCCTTCAGGGCTTTGCCTGTGTCCCCATCGGGATCAGCTGCCCCCCCCCAAATCACTATTAGCCCCGTATTAGCCATCTCTTCAGGTGGAATAAAGAAAACAGACCCAGCGCTGAGCCAGCACCAACACCCTCCTTTCTCCGTGCAGCCCTGCAGCACAAGGGACAGTTGCAAGAGGGTGGTCCATGGCTCACCGCCCCCATTTTGGGGCAGGGATACGCCTTCTCCATCAGCCCCACGGACGCCGCTGTGTCGTTAGGCTTTGGGCTTCATACCTGGCTCATCGGTACCTTGCGGAGATGCCAGTGTTGGGTTGAACCACACTGCCCGAGATTGCGAGGTTTGTGCCCACGGCTCAGCGCTGCCCGCTCCCAGGGATGCCCCCCCGCCTCAGCCATTGCAGACCAGTTTGCAGCTGGAAAAGGCCGGAGCACGGCTTTAATCCAGGGTTTCTGCAAAGAGCCACCGGGTAAAGCGACGCCCCGTTAGTGCCCGAGGCAGCGGGAAAAGCAGATGGCAGCAGTAGCTGAGCAAGAGGCAAGATTAATTGGAAATTAATTTGCACCTCCAAGCACACTGTGTCATACAGTGACCCTGGAGCTCCTCGTCTCGACCACCAGAGCCAAAGAGCCACCAGCAGCTCCCGACACGCCAGCCCGCCTCCGCTGATGGCTTGGCCTGAGGTTTATGAGCAAAGCAGCAAAAATAAAAACCTTAAAACCTGCATTTTGGAAGCTGCTCTTTGAGAGGAGCCAAATTCTCCAGCCCTCTGCATGAAGTGGCAGTGCCCCGAGCCGCCCTGCACGATCCCCACACCGTGGCCGTGCACGTGCTGCAGCACGAAGAAAGCACCACTCAGGCTGAACCACTTGAGCTCACTTATTCTAGCTTTATTTTTCTTGTACAAGTAGCCACAGGCTAAAATCTAAACAGAGCAAACTACAAAAAAACTGGGTTTTATTTTATTTTGTTTTGTTTTTTTTTTTTTTTTATACAGAGCTAACAATCGTAGGATCAGTGGGATTTCAAATACCAAGACAGTTCAAAGTAAGAAAGGTAGAAAATAAACAGTAGAAAAGTGCTTTGCAATTTGGGTTTTTAATATTACTCTTTAACGGTTGATTCCCAAAGAGGACTGGGACAAAGGTTTAGCATCGTCTTTATTATTATTTTATTACAAACGTAACGATATTGCAAGTTTAAATGATGGAAATATGATCAAAGGAAAATCCCTCTCTGCTTTGTAAGTAAGACCCTGATCCAAAGCCCCATGAAATCAGGCTTTTCCCCGACTTGCTGGGCTTTGCACCGGCCCCGTCCCTCCTCGTTACGCAACGCTGAAGCTCAGACTCTGCTCTCGGAGGACACGCGGAGCCGTTTCACTGATTTCCAGCGTTACGGTGGGTTTGGGTGCCGTGGCCCCACGCCGGCAGCGCTGTCGGCTGGGGATCCCGGTGCTTCGCACGTAACCACCTCCCTGCCCGCGGCTCCAGCCCAAGCATCTTTCCTTCCCTTTCCTTTCCCTTTTTTTTAATTTGACGGGTGAGGAAAATAAATGAGCAGGCATCAAGTTGCTAGATAGGATCTTTACTCTGCCTTCACCGGCACAGCACGGGGAGGGATAGATTTCCAAATACTGTTTGCACAGATTAAGTAAGTAGCTCCCCCCGTGCTGCTGCCGTTTATTTTCATAAGCTTTTAATTTCCTTTTTTTTAACCGATCTTCCCAGACTTAAGTGCTGTCAGTCAGCTCAGAGAGGGCTCAGACACTGCGCTGATTCCCCCCGCAATGCCGTGGGGTGGTTATCCCAGAGAAACACCCCCACGGGCAGCAAAAACCTTCCCTTCACCATCCAGAAGCAACAACGCTTCGTAGCTTCTCTCCTCTTTTATTGCCAACTTAAAATGTACAGTCCCTCGGTATAATTTTGGGTGGAAGCTTTAAAATTCCCAAACTGGTCCAGCACTTAAATATATCAGCATCTTTACAAAACAAGGAAGAAGAAAGATACGGTAGACAAATAAATACCTGAATCCAACAGCGTAAAAATACCCTGTCACAGCATAAAACTATTCCCTGTTCAACTAAAGACAATGTGGATACTATCCCTGAGGTAGCAGCCATCTCTGGTAAACTTGAGAGCTCCAAGAAGAGGTTGTGCCCATTATGGGTTACCAAAAAAAATAAAAATAAAAAAAAAAAAAAATCAGCTTTTGGATACTTTATTCCTTGCTGTAATTTCATCTCACCACGGCCAGAAAAGCAAGAGGGTTTTTTGGATCTGCCCAGAAAAGGCAGCGAGTTGAATTAGTGGGATTATTTGCTTGGAAAAATACTAGAGGATGAGATTCCTACCCCAAACGTGGGTGGTTGCCAGCAGCTTGCGCCGGATCCAACACCTGCCCGTTAAGCAGTGGTTTTATTTCTGCATAAAACTCTCTGATCCCTGCCATCAAGAAAAGGGGTAAAAAAAAAAAAGAAATAAGAAATCTGGCAAGCTGTTGCTTAAATGTTTGAGGTGTATAAATGAGTTATCGGGGCGAAGGGAACGCCTGCCGTGAGCTGATCTCTGGCAGGCGGGCAAGGACGGGTGCAAGGCACCAGTAACAACCCCTGGGACAGTCCGGCTGGTTTGGCCCTCTCGTCTGGGTACGTAAAACGATGCCCGGACCCCTTTGCTGTGGCATAGCCCCACGCCCGCACAGCCCGTCCCGTTTCTGGCCCCGGGCGGTGGTGGGTTTGCTGGCCGGTGGGTTTGCATGGCGAAGCTTTGCCCCAAGGCTCAGGAGGGCTCGTCCCTCCTGGGACGCTGCCATGGCGGCTGCCAGCAGCTCAGGGACACGCTCCCAGAGCAGAAATGCTCCTGTTCAACCCAGAGCCTGGCCCAAGCCTGAAGGTGATTCCTTTGAAGAAGCCTCTGATGCCATGAAAACGGGTACTCGCTCACAAAAGACCTGGGAGGAGTGTTTCTGACCCTGTAAAACCGCATCCAAACCACCGGCAGCAGGCGGGGACCTGCAGTCTACTTGTCTACCCACGTACAACGTGTCTACCCACGTACAGCTGCGCCCCAAGCACAGAATAAAAATCCAGCGGTTTCCCTCAAACACAGGGCAAGAGTTTGGATGAACCAAGGACAGAGTTGAAGCTATGCCCCACGCTGAAACCAAACAGAAGATCTTTTTTTTTTTCTTTTTTCCTTCTTGTTTTAGAGATTAAAGCCCAGACACATTCCAAGTGATGTTTTCCCAAGTTTTCGGTCAGCACAGCTTTGCCTCCAGCCCGGCTCAGGGACTGTTACGTGTCGCTTCTCCAGCTAAGCGGCACCGAGATGTACTCCACAGCACAAAGCCAGAATGTGCCGTTTCGAGGGGGTTTTTTTCCCAGCTTTGTGGACTTGGGAGGCTTGGATAATTCAGGGAATACCGTGTCCTCCTGTTGGATCTCCAGACTTCAGCCTCATCCCTTCGGGGGCTGACCTGCCGCAACCGTCTACGTTGGGTCCCAACCGGATTGACAAGAGCGGAAAAGAAACCCCGAAAAAGAGGAAAAGCTAAACATCTAAAAAATAGTCTTTAAAGATTCACATCCATCTTCAACCATCTCAAACCAACACATAATCTGCATTGGTTTAAGCCATTACATTTCTGCATAATTATTTAAAAAAAAAAAAAGAAAAAACTCTATTCTTGACATACTTTCGTATTTCAACTAGTCAAATGGCACAGCATTTCCCTTTAATAAAAGGAAGTAGTGACAAATACTTGTTACTATTACAATATCACAATAATATGATATTAAATTAATAGCATGTTCACAGCTCCAGGAAGTCTGAGCTGAAAGCTAGTCTAAATTCTGTGTTCACTTTGGCAACAGTACTTATTCAATGTGAACGTCGGCGTTACACACACACACAAAAAAAAACAATGAAAAGAAAAGCCAGGCTGGAGCAGGAGCGGGATGGCAGGAGGAGATTGGGATTTCTTTGATATGAAGTTATAACTCGAGCCGTTTGGCGTCTCCTCCTCCCTCCTGCCCTTTCCAAGCCCTGGCATCCTCCGGCTCCCGCGATGGGCTGGGCTGGGCGACCGGTCTCGCATGGTGCCACCAGCACTGTCCCCCCACGGTCCCTTCCCAGGCTGTCTCCGGGTCCAGCATCGCGCGAGAGGGAGCATTCCCCCTCGGCAGGTGTGAGTGGGAATCGGTCTGACGGCCCATTTAGCCTCTTTGGTGGGGTGGGGAGAGGCTGTTTGGGGGTTGAATGCATGAGGTTAACCTTTCAAATTTTTTCCGTCCTGTACGATGTCTACAGGAGGAGGAATTTTAATGGGAGAGGGCTACGAACACCGAGCCTCAAGAGCTGCTTGCTCTCCAGGTCAATGCCGTTACACCTGCCTGGGGCAAGCTGGATGATTTGCTCTGGAAGGACACAGTCCTGCTCACAGCTAACCCGGCCCAGCACCAGGACACAGCACAGGGGAAGAGATGGCTGCCTTCTCGCCCTGTACATCGTATTATTTACACAATTATCGGTAGCATCCCATTGCCAATTGGGAAGGTGATGGGGGATGTTTCTGACACACGGGACTCTCCCACTGGTACCATTTAAAAAAATACAATTATTATTTTTTTAAACTTAAACTCATTTCCTTTCCTGATTCCTTTCACTTTTCCTTACAAATACGGCGATGTTTGATTTACCACCACCTATACAAAGAGTTCAAACCTTCACATTCGCCCAGCTTTAACCAACCCACACGGTGGGGAAAGGGCTGCTGCCCTCCGGCACCAGCTGGCCGCTGTCCCTGTCCCTCGTGCATGCCCCATCTCACCCCACGGACAACGCCGGTCACACACTGACTCACAAGGCTGCACCATGCCAGGACAACCCAAAAACCATGGTGGCACATTGGCAGTGGTCCCTGGAGGGAGGGTCACGCACAAACCCTCTCTTTGGTGTCAGGAGCTCCTCTGCCCACCCCGGGCATGGGGAAGGGGCGGCTGCCGGCAGCCCCCAGCATCCTCCGGCGTGGGGCCCCGCTCTGCATCGCTGCCCGGGAGCCCGCCTCGCCTCGTCCCTCCCAGGGAAGCGAGCCCTTTTTGGCTCCGCTCATCCTTTGGCCATGCCTGCCCGCCCGGGGATGAGCCCCTGCTCGCTGGAAATAGGCTGGAGGAGCTGGGAGCAGGTCAGTAGCATCTCAAGGGGTTTGGGAAGTGCTGTATCAGGGTTTCCTTGTAGGCGCTCCTCATGGCAGGGTGGGCTTTGAAGGGACAAGACGGTGACGACCGGGTTCCCACCTCCCAGGGGTGCATTACACTGCTCATGCTGGCACATGCCATAAATCATCCTGCGGGGAATCTGCCTTGGGGAGCCATATCCTGAATACACCCAGGATGGACCAAGGCAGCTACCACCAACGCTGAATTTGGCCCTGCAAGAGCAACGGCGCCAGCGAGCCACGGGGCATCGAGCCATGTGCCTGTGATGGCCCCAACAGTCTTTAAAGTAAAAAAAACCATGATACGAATCTCCGCCACACAAAAATCACACCGGAGCCCCGCTATGTGCCTAAAAGTAAAGCTCGTAACACGAGTGAAGCACCTTGCTTCACGCGGGGCTGGGTGGGAGAGGCAGGAATTGGGGGAGAGGAGAGGACACACACACACACACGCGAGTTTCTGTCACGCTTGAGGTAGAACATTGCTTTCAAGGTTTGGAAGTGCTTTACATGGGAATGACGACAACAAAACCACCAAGGCGGCAGGTACAGAGCGTGACTGCTGAGGTAGGACCAAGCTTGTACTGACCAAGTGCTACACTACTTGTTTTTTGAACACGAAGGAAGACGCAGGTATTTCTGCTTCCCAGAAGACATTCATTCCGGTTGAGGTAGGTTCTGAGTTCACTCGGGTTGTCTGTCCAAGTCTTTCAGTAGCCCTCAGGCAGGCATCCTTTGACACACACACTCTTTTTTTATCCTTTTTTTTTTTTTTTTCTTTTTTTTCATATTATTTTGAGTCAATCAGCAAAAAAAAGTATCCTGAGAAATAGCAAAAGTGTACAATATCATCAAATCCATGGAGAGATGGCCTTCCCGGGCCTCGATTTTTGGAGTCAAGTTAGAAGGATTTCTCTGAATCCAGTATTCTGGAAATAAAAAATAGATCCAAAAAGTAGTCCTAAAGCTGCTGATCACGAAAAAGTCTGGGATGCCAAGACAAGGAGGCTCCACCATATCCCCAGTCTGTCAGAGACAGGAGAGTTTGCCAAACTCTGCCAAGTCTTTTACTTAGCAGCTGCGGGGAAAATCCATCGTGACCAGTCTCAATAAAGCCATCGTCGGAAAAAACGCACCGAGAGGCCCAAGAGAGGTCAGAAAGATAAACTTCACAGAGTTTCCAAAAGGCTGTATACATATATATATATTTATATATATATATAAAAATAAAGCAAAACAAAAAAATAACAATCAGACCGTAGAAATCTTCAATTGACCTGAGATTGACGACTCGTTGTAAAGACATCACCAGCCGTGGGTTTGGTTTCTGGTAACTCCTACAAGAGGGTTAGAGTCTTGGCAGTTTTATCCTTCATTGGCAGGAGCGTGGTCAGGAGCCGGAGCCGCAGGGCTCCCGCTGCGGGGGCTTTTCGGGAGGGGGTCTGGCTGCTCCTCAATGATGCTGAACTCATCCAGAGGGAGTGTGGATATCTGGGTGTCGTCGTGGGCGGCAGGCGGGCTGTGAGCCGACTGGCAAGAGAGAAGGGGACAATGCAATGATGGTGGCAGGTCACTGATGCTCTTAGACACGCAGCCACGTCTACATTTCCCAGGTGTGCTCCCGTCCCGCTGAACTTACCGTTATTCCCTTATCCTGCTGCTCCTGGGATGGGGACGCTGGGAATAACCTCTCCAGCTCGTTCATATCCAGCTGCTTTCCATTCAAGTCCCGGTCATCCCTGTCCCTGCGAGCAGCCCCGTTCAGGACGAGGCCCGTGGCACTCCGCTGGCTCCTGGGGATCTGCGGGGTCGACAGCTGCTCCTGCACATTTTTGCACATCAGCAGCCTGAAAAATAGAGGCAGAGCCTGAGGGTGAGCAAAGCCAATGCCTCCCCTGCTTTTTTCCCCCAAGCCTGAGTCTGCCTTATCCCTCTGCTATGTTCCTTCACTCCTTAAATCCCTCCTATAAAGTCATGTCTCTTCCCCTCGCCATGAAAGGGCTTTTGGTTAACAGGGAGGGTCAGGGCTGGCGATAGTGATGCTCCCAGGTCCCTTGATGGAGACCGGAGCTGATGGGGTATATTCGGAAAAGCCCGCTGGGGCTGGGTGCCTGGGAGGAGGCAGGAGCCGCGCTGCAAACAGCACCCAGTGTTCATGGGAGCCAGGCTGCGCAATCGCACGCCGTGGGATGCGCGTCCTGAGATGTGCACGGGAAACAGCCCGTCATCACACTGGGGGTGCAAGACCCCTGCGGGGATACCCACACAGCATTAGGGACCATCGCCCCTCGTGAGCAGCGGCGCGAGCAACCCCTACCTTCCTCTGTACCCAAACATGAGGAAGAGGACGCAGAATATGATGCACGTGACGCCGATGTGGATCCCAATGATGATGCCAGTCGTGGAGGTCTTATTGTTCTGCTCGTCCTTCATGCAGTCGCAAGGGGGATTGAGCACTGCCAGAAGAAAGGGGGAGAGGAGGTGAGTGGTGCTGTTTTGCTATTGCTCCTCCAGCTTCTGGGGAGCCCAGAGTAAAAGCTGGAGCCTGGGCGGTGCTGGGAGCCGTGTACAGGGAAGAGGAGAGTGGGCTGGGGGGGTCACTGCCTGCCAAAGCAGCTCCCCTGCTCCTGGTACCCGAGGAAGGCAGTCACAGCGAGCACAGGACTGGAAGGTCCGTAGAGAGCCAGCCCCATTACCTGGGTTGCTGTTATTACACACAATTAATGAACAAAAAGACTTCAAAGTTAATTTTTGCAAAACCCTGTGTTCGAGGTGGGAGGTGAGAAGCAGCCACCATGCCAGAGCAGGCTGATGCCTGGTGGAAAGCACCAAGTAGGCAGATGCCAAGATTAGTATTTACTCCAACACAGACAGAGGAGTAATAACTGTCTCTTGAAGATATTCCCACTGGAAGGCTTAAAAGGCTTCCAAGAGCAGCAGGATGTTTTTTACACATTGATGGATATGAAAGGTGTGATCAGTTAGAGATTCCCTCTAGAGATTTCCCCTTTTCTGCCACATAATGCAGTGCTCATGCTCTGCAGCCCTTCTCCTTTCCAAAGCCGTGCGTCCTCCCTTCCTGGCACCAGTGAAGGTCAAAATATCCAGGAGAGCTCCAGGAGAGCGGAGATGCTCGGTGCACCATGTCTCACCCGAGGATGGCAGCTCTTAGCTTATGCATGGGGTTTTGTTCATGTTCATGGCCTCATCTCTAGCTCAAGCTCAGGGGACAAAACTGGCAATTACAGGAACATTTGGTTTGTCCTCTCCTCCCTGGTGAAAAAGTCACTGGGTTGAACTGTGCTGTGAAGGGGTATTGGCTCGCTAATGCTAATGAAGGCCCACAGAGATGGTGCAAGCCACGTGGCAGAGAAGCCACCCCTACGAGCACCAGGTGGTCCCAGCCCCGCAGACTTTTGCTTCATCATTATTTGTGATGCTGAAAATAAATGAGTGGCTTCAAATGAGATGGTGGGGTAGAGCCGTGGGTGTCTGGGGGATGTGTCTGGCCTCGTCACCTTCCTGCAAAGCAGTTTTCACAAACCACCACCAAGACCGACGTCCCGTCTCACCTGTCCTCTCCACAGTTTCCCTCAAGGACACGAAGCGGACAGTTGAATTTCCATCCCCGTGCTGGTTATAGGCGAGGAGCTTGACTTCATACACCACCGACGCATCTGTTTCGAAGGAGACACAAGAAGAGCATTTCAGCCTTAATCATTAGCGTTATCTCCCCGAGTGATGCTTATTTAGGAAATGCACATCTTATCAAATACACACAAGATGCTGCAAACAAGTACCTGCTACTGGGAAAGCACCCCAAAAACTTGGGGGAGAGCTGCAGCATCTCCCATTTAGTGGCTGTGCAACACATCTGAGCTCTTCCATCACGATGGGCTCTCCCAGGGTCAGGAGGGGATGTGGATCAAGCGGTCACCATACTCACCCAGGTGGGTAATGTTGTACGCTGTTACGTTGCTGGGCAGCAGCACCGGACCTGTGTACTGGGAGAGGTGGACCTTGCGGTAATACAGCTTGAAGCCTTCGTGCTGGCCCAGTTTGATGGAGGGCTCCCACGTAGCTTGGACGGCGGTGCTGTTAATGACTTTAATAAAGAGGGATGGCATGGCTGGGACTGAAACAGAGAGAGAAAGACAGTGGGTTGCATGTGCTTTTTTAGTCTGCATGATGAGAAATTCCCCAGCAGCCTTCCCCTGCGCCAAAACACGTGCTGGACGAGAATGAGAAAAATCAGATCAGACCAGATCCTGGTTTAACAGCTTTGAACTTCTTCAGGGAGCTGTAGGAGTTTCCAAGGGTTTCCTCTGCTCGGTTCAGCACGCAAAGAGGCTACTTTTACACTCTGGTTGCAATCTGATGCTCAGCCCCCTCAGGTCAGGGCAGGAATGCAGCGATTTTAGCAATGCATTCCCAAATTCCACTTTTCTGCCCTCGCCCTGAGGGTAGCGAGGACCTTTCAGACTGATTAATCCCCCAGGGAGGAAGGAACCAGAAGGGATGGAGCTGGAGACATCCATCTTAAAAGCGTGCTAGGTACCTGCACTGGCTTGCAGGGTGTGTGGGAGCTTGCTCTCCCCGTCGGCTTTAGGAGGGAGGTTTGTGATTCTGTGCTGGGGACTTAAGAGAGAAACGGGGTATCTTCATTAACAGCCCTAAATACCTGAGCAGCCTGAGATCCCTGCACAGCTGTGGCTGGCTTGTTTTGGTAGGCAGGCACTTACCTGGCCTTAGGGGCACACGGGGATTTAGCTGGGAAGATGCCCCTGCTGCTGCCCGGTGTCACCGAGACCTGATTCAAAGTCCACCAGAATGCCTTTTGCTCCACTCCGTGCCCCAAAACCCTGCCCTCATTCTCGGGGTGTGCTGCAGTGGGGTGTCAAGGCCATTTCCTCCCCAGGTCCCCAAAAAGCTGCCCGGCCCCATCCTGCCCCATCAGCCTGGGCTGAGAGGCAAAGATTTGCAAACCAAAGGGCAATTTTCTTGTGATGTAAATATCTGGGTTTTCCCAAGCTGGTTCTGCTCCACACCCTGCCCCGGAGCCCTGTGCAGCGCTGAGGCACACAGGACCGTGTTCCCCTCCTTCCCCTCTCCGTCCCTTTCTCATACACAGATCACACCAACGCAGAGATGTGTCTCAGCAGGACATTTCACTGATGATTTTTTTCCACCTCATTTCCACAAAACACCCCCAGGCCAAATGCTCCCATCAGTTCCCCAGCCTTTGGCACCATTCAGAAGGTGCAAAGCACCAGGCGCTGCAGGCTTTGCCCTGCCCAGGGCTCTGCTCCGGCACGGGGAGGGAGAAGGGTTTTTGGGCACTGCTCTACCAGGCAGCGAGCTCGGCTAAACCCTGCAGCAAAAGCACCGAGCAGAACAACAGCCCGGCTTCTCCAGCAGCTTCCAGGCTTTGAGGCAGAGCTATTTTTCCAATCCCACATTGATTACAAGCTCAGAAATCCCCAAATATAAGGATTGCTGGGCTTGCATTGGACCGATGCTGCTTTTTGTCTTGTTTTTCCCCAAAGGGACTCTAAAGGATGAGCAGTGCAAACCCAGCCTTGACAGCATCCTTTGGCAGAGAGTTCAGCACAGCCATTTAGTGAGCGACGGTGAAAAGCGGATGAAATGTGGCCGTGTCAATGTAAGACTGACGAGAGCTAAAAAGGGCACTTCCTCAATTTAATAGTAAAGGCAAAACCGCACAGCACAACGGTTTGCCTTTTCCCAGGCATGGAGAGCTCAATCTTTCCCACAAGGAGATTTAGGGGAAGCAAAGACATCTCTCCTGGTGAGCAGGAGGGTGTGGGCAATCCTGACTCTTCCCAAAGTGATGCCCTCCTTCAGGGTGCAGGGGCTTTGCCTGATGCCCTCCGAATAAGCTTGGGGAGAGGAACAAGCCCCTGCTGACTGGTGAGCATCTCCATGTGGATTCAGGAGGAAAGACTCAGAGAGCAGCTGTCCCCATCCTGCCTGAGTGCTGTCAATGGGAAAAAATGGGTTGAAGTACTTCTTCTTGCTAGGATTTATTCTGATTTCATTGATGGGAAGGCTGTGCTTAGCAATTTCTGGGTGCAAAACACAGAGTAATTCTATTTATAGCAGAATGTACCATTCGTCCCAAGGCTGCGTATTTTTGCAATCCAATGAAATACTCTTTTTTTCTAAGTCTCCCAGTTCCCTTTAGGGCAAACTTAGGAATTGTCTGGATCCCCCCTCTGAGAAGCTGGACTCTTGCTTAAAGCATCGTTTTCCAAATCATGGGTGAAAACGCCACAGAAAGGGAAATCGCATTATCCCATGGACAAAGAAACACTGATGTGGGCCATCCTGATTTGCGAAGATTTGGCTTTATTTTATGGTTGCAGAGCCTTACATTTAATAAAAACCACAAGAATATCTCTCCTTCAAAGTATGGAATATATAGTATTTATTCAAACTTTGAGTATATATATGTATAATATTGATTATATGTATGCACTCGCAGAATGCATGTGCTGTTTATAATGCTATTACACAAATAAGTGTATACAGATGGAGTATATCTGCGTGTGTGTATAAATATATGTACACACACCAGTGTATATGTGCTTCACAGAAGTATATATAAGACATAATATGGATCTACTGTAAGTGAGGCATCTCCCTCATGCTAAGGGCTGGGATACTTGTTTTCCTCTTCCGTGCTGTTTGGAATTTTCCCCAGGTCATTTCAACTTTCTTCTTGAAGGCGTCTTTAGCCGAAGATGACTAAAGGAACAGTCTTCATCCTAGAGAAATGTCAAAAAGTCCTGGAGAAAACCCTAAAAAGCATTAAAAGACAAGAACAAGGAGTGTGTGCTGCTTAATGAAGCAGAGAGAGTTCGAGATTTAAAATACCATGGCATTTGTGAAATGGCGTAAAGGAGAACGACAGGGAGGAGACAGGAGGACCTTCCTAGTGAGAGAGGCTTATGGAGGACTAGGTTCACTTGGGTAGTTTCTCTACAGCGTTTTGCTTTCTACTTTTTATCCAAAATTATCACTGGCACAAAGGAAGGAGCACTGTGCTTCTAGAAAGCATTGGAAGCTTCAGCCAACCGTACTCTCAGCATATTCCTAGCCCTGAAAAGCTGACCTTCCCGAGCCGAAAGCAGCCCTACTCCTCAGTACCTTCAGCATATTCCTACTCCAGACAATACCAGTATAACACAATCACTCAGACCAGTCTCCAGCTGGCAGCATCTCTGCTGGCCTCTCCGACAAGCACTGCCCTGGCTCTGCCGAGCCATCCTTGGCTGCCAGATTCACCTGCCATGTCCTTTCCACGCAAGGCAGGACACAGCAGCGTGGTGACACAGGGGGCCTTGCCACCACGGGGCTTTGCACGCATCTCTGCGCGCATCTCACGCGCGTCGCACTGAGCCAGGATGACAACACCGAGACATGGCATGTGGGGGAAATCCCGTCCCTTTCCGAGGCTGTTAGCACAGATCCAGGGGCTGCCCAAGCCCAGGGGAGTCACAGCTCTCTGGTGCACCTCGGGAAGGCACGGGGTGAAATGGCTTGGCTGCAAGAAGAGGCAAATCTGCAGTGAAACCTTAATTTGGTGACAAAAGCCACTGGATCTTGGCTCTCCAACCTGCTCTCTCCTCTGTGAGCAGAAGGCAACAGGCACCCGAGTGAAGCAAAGCAAACAAATCAAGCCAGAACTGGGGCTTTTAAATCTCCTTTTATCTTCCTACAAGGCAAACACAAGCTGGGGCTGAGTGATCTTAATCAGGCCAGCTTGTCCATCCTGAACATGGAGCTAAATTGCTGAAGCTTCGTTACACAGGACAAGCCTTTTTTAAAGGATAGCAGAGCAGGACAGTGATGCCTTGAAATTTCAGGAAATTTATGATCCCATTACTGGATACCTAACTATTTCTGTCATGATTGAAGGTAATAATGTCAAAAAGTCCTCTCTAGCTTGACCCAGACTTCTGCAGAAACACCGAGCTCTATGAAGCATGGCTGGCTTCTAGCTCCAGTAGCTGAACTCACAGCACCGGGTCAAGGATTCTCAAGTTTTGCCTTAGTCCATCCTTCTGTCTCTAAATTGGAAGGAAAAACAAACTCCAAGGGTGACCGATTCCCTGCGGAGTACCAAGGAAAATAAACTTGCAGGGTAACAACCCAGCAGGGCGAGGAGTTATTGGCATTGTTGCTTAAATGCTGTAGTAAACATCTGCAAGGGCTGAAAATGGAATGAGAACTGGATCCCCCACCTGGAAGTCAACACACTCTTTCATTTGATCCTAAATAACATCCTCACACCCAAGGCCCTCTCTGCTGCATTTTCATGATTACTGAGTGTTCACGAGAACGATGCAATGCTCCTAAGAAATTAGTCTCCGTATGTGAGACGAGCCAGGATTCAGAGGTGCTGGAGAGGTACAAGAGTCTCTAGGAAAACGTTCCTAAAATGCCAGCTGACAGATCACACTGGGGCTGTGGTTTCTGTCTGGTGTCTGTGTGCAAGGGTCCTGCATTAGAGCACCCACTTTCTTACTGGGGAAGCTAACTGGTGGCTACATCTGGGAGGCCAAATGAGGGAAAAAGCCTTGGAGATCGCCCTAACTTGCCACTGAAACAGAAGGCTGCTCCGAGGCAGGGATTTGTAGGTCAGGACAGCTCAGCTCTAGTGTGATTACTCCAGGGTAGAGCAGAAAAAAAATCAGATTTTAAAAAGTGTGGCACCTATCAAGTAAGAGCTGTGAGTACCAGAGCTGCTGGAGGGTGCTGAGACGCTGCTTGAATAAGAAATATGCATTCAACAAGCAGTTTAGGAAAAGCCCAGAGCAGCTGCAACGCGCAAGACCAGCCAGACTTGCACTCACACCCTGCTACAACATCAGCTGTGAGAATTAAGGCAATCAGTCGACCCCCGTGTAACGATTCAAGTGAGTTTTACACAATATCCCAGATTATGAGGAGGAGCGGGAACAAGGAGCATCAACGCCACAGGCTACGTGCCAAAGCGCTCCAGAGTGGGTATCGGGGTGATGGGCACTGCTGCTACGCACAGCGGGTTTCAGCATCTGATGGTCCAAGCGCAAAGCGTTCCTTACCTTCTCCCAGCGTGCTCACCACTGTGACTTCTGAGGCTTTGCTGGCACCCCGGGAGGTGTAAGCCTTTATATAAAAGCTATAGCTGGTCGAGGGCTCTAAATCAGTCACTAGCTGCTGGAAGGTGCTCTTGCTAACAGCCTCCTGATACTCCATCTCCACGGGATCTGAAGTGCAAAGAAAGAGAGAACAGAGCAGCGTTACACTTTGCAAGAGGTAAAGAGACTGAACAGATGTTGCAGGCAGTAATTTTGGTCCCCAAGGTGGATATGTATCTGCCCGCGTTCTTTTCGGCTGACATTTCGGTGTGCTTTGACAGAGACCTAAGTGGGCAGCAAGATCTGACCGCGCAGCTTCACCCTCCCCACCCTTTTGGTATTTACATCAGCGTTACTGCCTCATCTCTGTCTTTCAGAAACATGGAGATGATGGAGAACATGGGTAGCAGCACTGTGTACTGCAGTGCAGACCTGGTTTACCTAGTGGGCCGCATTGCTAAATTATAGGAAGGCTGAGGACGCTCTGGGCAGTGGGTAGAGCGCTGTACCTGCAGCTTTCCGAATGTGCAGCACGTAGCCAATGATCTCCTTGGTGTTCTGCAGAGGCTCTTTCCAGGACACCTGGATGGTGGTTGCAGAGACCGTCTCAGCCTTCACGCTCTGTGGAGGACCGGGCAGCCCCTCTGCCCACAGGACTGTCAGGCGAGCGCTGGCTTGCGTGGAGCCGGCGCTGTTCTCGGCGATGCACTGGTAGATGGCTTCGTCCGCCTGGTTGATCCCGTAGATGGAGAGAGTGCTGCATGGGGACACGAGAGGGATAAGCGTCTCACTGAGCGCTCTGCAGCGGACGTCCCTCCCCTCCAGCCATGCCACGGCCCCCATGCTGGCTCTGATGGCAGGGCATCCCACATGCCTCTATTTCCACAGAAAGCCTCCAGGAAGCTGTGGGCTGGTGCTTTTGGGGGAGGAAAAGCCCAAGAGATGGATGCATCATTCCCCAGATCCCGTGACTGGGACGATTATCTCTGTCTGGACTTGCAGAGACTATGGTTCAAGTACAGCCAGATGGGGACACAGGGTGGGACAGGGAACGGCAGGATCTGAAGCCCTGAATTCAGGGAGATCCCAGACACACTACAGAGGTATCTCCGTGGGAAGTGCATCCACACACCCAAACCAGCTTTAACTAGCTTAGCTCCAGTACACACCAGTAAGACCCACCCAGGCACCACACACGGTTGCTAAGCCAAGTCTAATCAAGTGCAGCCAGAAAGCCCTCTGGTGATGCTCTAATTGCATTATAGCACATTAGAGCAGTCTTAGGGTAACACTGGGATTAGCTGACTTATCCGGCAGGGTTACAGCCTCGGCTCCTGCTTCTGCATTTTCAGAAACATGGTCACCACAAGCCAAAAGCCAAAGCTTACGAGCAAGTCACAGGTTTTGTCTGCAAAACCTCTGAGCATCTTTTTGATGCTGGCGCATCAAAGCTTGCTCTCCCAAGGCAGCAACCAGGACAGTTCTTCCAGCCTGCTCTGGGGGGCCTCCACACCAGGCTTAGATACTCTTTTCAGCCTCCAAGATAAAGACAGGCACTGGCTACCCTGGTGGAAAACATCCCTAAAGGAGGTGGAAAAGCCAGCCAGGTACCAACTTCTCAAATGAGTGCATTCCTGAGCACGGTGCCCATCTCTGCACCACATTTAGGAGGGGTGTTTAGTGGACTGATGGGCACAGGGACAACCAGAGTCCATGTACATGTGGCCACCTGAACTGGAAGCCCTCTCTGAGCTGCATGACGCTCTGGCAATGGCTGCGTACAACCGGAGCAAGTTCAGGGCCAGCCGATAGATTTCACTGCCCAGTATCTTTAAAACACCACCAGCAAACATTGAGTCAGAAATAATTGTGCAACATATTAGCTCTGTGTTGCCATTCAGCACGCAAAACAGCTTTTCTTAATAACATTTATTCACAAACAGGGACCTGTCAATGAAAGCTCTGCCCTCTCCGGGGCTTGTGCCCTTCCTCAGAAACCAAGCCAGGAACAACGCGATTCCATTTGTGACTATCCAGCAGACACAAGACCCCATAAATAAATACCCAGTGTGTCTCCCTTCCAAGACATGGGTGGGGGAGTCTCACCACGCTGTGTCCAGCTCCGAGCTGGAAGTGGAAAGGCAGCCTTTGATGTTGGAGATGTTCTTACCAACCCTGATGCAGCAACTCAGGTTATGATACAATATGCTTATGATGCCCTTAGTCCTGGTAGGATATTCTCACAAACAGAGCGTCTTGGGGAAAATGTTGGAAATAAAGTTCCAGTAGGGGCCCAGACTGGACCAACTAAACCTGGTGACAGCTTTGACACCACTGTAAATTGTATTTGTTACTGCAAATTGTGGGGATTGACTAGTCCTATAGACAGGCTATAGGACACACCCCCACAGCACTGAATAAAACACCGCTCACCACTGCTTCCCCTTCCATTTCAGAGTATCACCCAAACATGCACCACTCTGGATTAATCCCTGTTTGTGCATCTGTATTTCCAGTCCCGCCCAGTTTGAACAGTGGTTTGCTTCTGGCTTGGCATGAATGCTTGGGAAACCACGATGTCTCCAAGCTTCAGCATCATCTTGTTGGCTTACACCAAAGCTTGTATGAGCTTTTTGGTTGCTATTTTTCTCTAAGAAATGACCCGAACCTAACCAAATCCACATCCCCTGCTTGCTTCTAGGGAGAAATAAATTATTTTCTTCTCCTGCGGTGAATTCCAGGTGGGCTTGGGACTTGACAGCACATGAGTAAAACCCAAGCACTCCTGCTGATGCGAGGGGCACTTCACGGCTTTTTGGGAGTCATAATCAAAGCTGCCCTTTATGTAAATGAAAAATTGTACATGGAAAGTGGAAATGATAAATAACCTGCCACTGCCTGCCTGTATGTCAGAACGAACGCTTCTTCTAATTGCCGCAAAATATTGGTCTTCCTATATTAAAATTTATTATTGCTGTTGATTTAACATTCATATTTCTGCCTTGCAAATTATCGGGGCCATGGTGAGTGAGCAAATGTTTAACAGTCATCTGTTTATGTCCTGTGCCTTTGTTTCCTTGGAAACATTGTAAATGGAATATCAAATGTGATGGTTTCAGCTGATATGGTGATTTTAGAGAATCAGCCCTAAGCTCCCCTCATAGCCACGGGCTCAACGTATCTGATTAAATGGAAGGAGAAAGCCAGAGCTGGGAGGGGGGTGCAGGGAGGAAGGACCCCGATGTGTGGCTCAACTGTGTCAACAAGGGCTGATTCCTGTGAGGACAGATGGCAGAAGGCAGGATTACGCCGTCCAAAAGCTGTACTTGCAGCTCTGCACAAAGCAGATGTGTGGAAGGAGCACAAAGCAGATGTGTGGAAGCGCTTCTTTCTGCCCCGTCAATGCAGGGATTATTTCCACATGGTCGCTGTGCATCTGGGCACCCAGGAGCAGCCAGGCTGGGCTGGCACGCAAGTCGAGAGCAGCGTTAAGCTTCCCAAGCACAAAGCAGCCCAGGAACAACGCGGAGTATTTAGGCTCTGCTGCCTCCAAGAGTATTTATTTGCTTTACAGAGAGAGAGGAAAAGATGCGGAGGAGGGAAGAGGGGAGCCTGGTTGGAAAGCAGTGCAAGGGTGCAAGGAGCCTGATGGCAACAGCATGATGCTGGGGCCAAAGACTTCTCCCTCCTGGGAGGATTGGGGGCTGAACAAAGCTCGTCTTGTGCAACACAGGTGATGTGCTGGATGCCAGCACTCCTGGAGCAGGGCGGCACTTGGCCACTGGGACCTGGAGCTGGGGAGAGCCTCGGACATCCCAGCTGCCTCTCTGCAGAGGTCCCAGGGTGGCCGGTAACACTGTCACGCACAGTCAAGTCAGAAGACATAAATTTCTGCAAAGTGGACATGGCAGGTAGCTGGAAACTTGCTTCAGGCTTTGAAAAGTTCATTTTCATTGAGATTTACAAGGCTGTGTTTGGACGTACCGTGCAATAAGAGCCTCAGCCATCCCTTACCAGGGGCCCACGTTACCTGGAACGATGCGCAGGCAACAGGGTCAATAAAACAGCTGGATTTTCATCTCTGTCTATAAACCCAGGTAAGGAGCAGAAACGAAGTGCAGAGAAGTTGGCGAGCAGAATGCCCAGCGTCTAAACACCAGCTTCATGAGAATAAGGGTTTTCTCTCTCTCTCTGTCAGTGCCTCCAACACCCACCGGCAGACCTCTAAAGGAGGCTGCTGAGCTCCCTGCAAGCCCCAGCGTGAGCTCTGAAGCATGCTGGTAGCTGTGATGAGGAGGGCAGGAGATGGCAGTGAGTTACAGGAACCCCAGCACATCCCAGCTGATCCCTCTGCTGCACGTCCGTTTTCATCTTAACTACTGCCAAATGCTTCCTGCCTTCACCCACCGCATCACCCCCCGGGATGCAGAGGATGCAGTGCGGCAGGGTCAGTGTTCGGTCCAGCAGCTTTCCCAGGTTTTGCTGCTTTTTGTCTTTTTCTTTTTTTACAGAAGCTCAAACAAAAGGAAAATATGAAGTTGCCATGCAAGGAGGCGCAGAGCGTCTCTGCGCATCAACCATCTGAAATATGCAGTGTCCTTTTATTTCTTCCCATCAACAGGAAAAAAAATCTGTCACTTTGGGACATCTGCTGTTGGAAAACTTTCCCGCGAGTGCCAGACTGGCAGCGCCGCGAGCACGTCAGACGAGGCGAAATGCCAGAAGGCTTTCTGCTGGTCACCAAAGCCGCTCAGCGAGCCGAGGGCTCCATCACATCTCCGCACAATGCCCTGACAGGCATTGATGGAAGTGGGGAGAGGAGCTGCTGCAGATTCACACCCGGCTGAGCTGAAACGAGAGGCCTCCACTGCTCGAAAGCCACGGTATTCCCAAGCTGTCTTCCCAGTTCATAGGCAATCAGGATGACTGATCTGGCTCGGGTCAGGGGTCCGGGCCGGTGACCGGAGATCGGCTTTCCAAAGGCTCCTCTGAAAAAGTCTGAGAACTGAAGGAAGCCTCTTCATCGATTCAGCAGCACAAAGAAGAAGAGGGGCCCATCTGGAAGGATATCAGCATGCGCGCGCACAGAGGCGCACAAAAGAGGGAGTGTGATGAAATTAATGCAGAGAGCAGGCTGTGGCTAGCGCTGAGAGCATTTTAAGTGCTGGCAGCTCCAGAAACCCACCAGCGTCTCATTCAGACGCCCCGTCCCCATGCCCTGCTCTGCCTCCATTTGTTACGGGTCGTGTTGTGCCATGCTGCACTGAACGAACCGCTCCTGGGCTGCTGGCCAGTGCCGCGCTGGGAAGGAGCTTTTTTCCCTCCAGTGCTGGTTGTTGTCAGCTTTGCAGAAATGCCCTGTATTTGAAGGTTGCCTCGTACAGACTTGAGAATAAGGTGCAAAGCTTGAAGAGTGACACTCACTGGTCCAAAGGGACACTGCAGATGATCCCCAGCCCTCTATAAACATGTTCTTACACCTCCAGAAATTAAATATCATGCAGGGCTTCCTAGGGGAAATTGCGTTGTGTTATGCAGGAGAAGGATCCCTTTCGGCACAAACTGGATTATACTTGGCAGGTACTGCAGCCCGCTGGCCAGGATCCCAGCCTGATTCTGCAGCTACAGACTCACCCAAGCACAGCTTCTGGAGGGATGCTGCTTGGGATGTCCCAGCGGGTTGCACGGTGCCGTGGGGAACTCGCCCACCCTCCCCACTGGTCCTAGATGAAATGGCTGGCAGACTCTCAGCTTCAAAGCTGGTTAGAGATGGTGTTCCTTCTCACGCCCCTGGGAGAGGACGGAGTCTGGCAGGACGGGGATTCGGCTGTACGGTGTGTTTTCTGCAAATGGGAAGTTGTAAACGGCGTCACATTTGCTACAGGAGGCACAGCAGTGGCACCATTTCATCCTGAAATGCTGACCCTTCTTTGCTGGCTTCATGACACCTGGGTTTGCACTGTCTAGTTATGACACCAAGCACGCATGTGAGCCCTTCGGGGAACCTGCTGCTGCTCAGGCACCATGCTCAGGACAAGCAGAGGCTGGCTCAGCTGCACAATCCAACCGGACACCAAAGTCTACAGCTTTGGAGGCTCTGGGTCCCCGGGTTCAGCTCTGGTCCACATCAGAGGTGGTCTGAGCCTTCCCAGGTGGGAAGGACACATCCAGCTGGTGCTGCAACTCAGCCCTGCCTTGGAGCACCTCCCAGCACAGCATTGAGCTCCACGCAGAAGACCTTCAGCAGGCGAGTGGCTCCAATTTCCCATGAGCTTTGTTCCCTCACATCCATGGCCAAGGCAAGACGGTCCAACTGCACTGATGGTGGTGGAGTTGTGTCCTCCCGTCCCTGCAGAGCTGGGAAGCGCACCCTGGCACAGGCAGGAGACAACAGCCAGAGCCAGCTACTCCTTACTATCTGGTGACCACATTGACTGCCACTCAACCTGCTTTCATGAGTCAGAGAGTGCAATCACAGATTTAACTGAATCCTGTCCCAGGGAGGGAGCAGAAAATCTTTACATCTGCAGGACTGCAGGGAAGCACAAAACATCTTCGGAAAAGCTACTGGAAGGGAGGGTAGATGCCTATGTTGGTAGGACTGCTAACAAGCTGGGAGAGCTATCTGCTGCTAAATGGAAAGTCCCCCAAACCTTTTTCCCAGCAAGGGGCATAGGTGTTGGAGAGGAAAAAGACCCAACCTAATCCAGGAGAGGCTGAGTTTGGGCTGCCCCACGATGGGCTCAGTTCTGCCTTGAAGGCTCCTGTGTAAGGACCATTCTCTGCAGATGTATTTTGCTGTATGCAACAGTTTGAAGAAACACTTAAAACCCTGAATCGGTGATGCACTTCAAGAGCAGCTCAGTGGAGTAGCACACAGAGAAAAATTACACGGGCAACTTGGTAGCAAAATAATCACAGCCACGTGAGAAGGAGAGACTGACGCCTGTCACCGTCGGCTGCTCCAGAGCTGCTGCAGATCCCTTTCATGGGATACGGCTGCATGATCCCAGCACGAGATCCCTGCTTGGTGCAGGGAAGGCAGGATCACGCTGATGCCCCATGGCTTAGCGGGGCTTTGGGCACTCATGCAGAGACCCTCCCTGCGAAGGCCATTTCCACGTGTCTTCCAAACAAAGTCCAACCCATAAATTATTCTTAAATCAGGAGCAGCTGGTTCACATCCCAGTCCTTCACGTACTTATTTGTCATGCTTCTGGGAACTGAAATATGATTTTCTATTCGGTACCCTTCCCATAGCCACCAACGGTCTTCAAACTCATGCATAAATAACCTGCAGGCTTGCCTGTCCTCGCTTAAGGTGTCCAAATCCCTACAAATTCAAGGGTTTGTGGGGTGCGTGCGCCATGAAGGGATGTACAAACCCATCTGCATCTCTCTGCAGATGTGTGGTTTTATAGAAAAATGGGGGGTTTAATGTGGGTTTTATAGAAAAAAGCCGCCTTGTGAATGACAGGCTGTAGTTTCCCTGGGTTTGGTACCAAAGGGGTTGTCCTGTCCCAAGTGCTTGCGCTAGGATTAAGCAACGCGACAAGTGCAAGAAAAGCAAAGTTGTCCCGAAGTTTATTTATGGAGGAGTATTTTCTCTGATGAACCTTGAGCATTTGCAGCCCTTGAAGTGAGTCATTCCCAGAGCACTAAAACAAGTGCAAACCAGTGAGGAAGAATTTAAAAAGGAGACAGTTCATAAGCGAAGGTCACCGAGGAGAGCAAATGCCACCTGAGCCCAGGTTCTAACGAAGCCTTTTTCCGGTGGAACAAATGAAGTCCCTTAATTACCATTTTGTAAATAAAATCTTCTTGGAAAATCAATATTTAGAGCCTGCCTTCTCTGAAGATGTTGGCCTTTGTTCCTTGCTATTACGGCAATATAAACCCCATAGTGTGATATACTTCTAGGCTGAAAATTACCCCCCTGAACCTGATTGGGTCAAAGCAAAAAAAGCAATAAACCTTTCAGAGCAGTAATTTGGGTACTATTTCATGCTTCCTTGTAAATTTTGAAATAATAACCTAGAAAGCATGATTTTACACAAGCCCACAATTAACTCAACCAGTAACCACACCTTCCTCCTGCAGCCATACGCCTGCTTTCGGGCTGGGCTGGCGATGCCGGGTAGAAATTTTGCTGGAAATGCCTTTTATACCTCTCGGGCATTTGAATCGTGATCCATCTGAATCACCCCAGAAACAATACGAGCAAAATGGCATCTCTGATCAACAGAGAGGGACAGACCCGGCGGCTGCTGGACACAGGGACGGCTCCACCAAAGTAAAAAAGGCTCCACCAACTTCTCCATCTGAGAGCATGGTCCAGTGCTGCATCAGCCCGACAGCTATCGGCTCCATTCCCAACTGAGGAATCATGTGGCAAGACAGCCCCATCGTCAGCTCCTTCGGTGATTTTTATTCACAGCTTTTAATGGAAAACCCCACAATTCCCTACGCCTGAGCCTTCATGCATTTTTCATTAACAATTATCCGCTATCCCAGAACTGCTTTTGATTTTTGCTAATCATCGATTGGATATTTTGTTCCCACACAGCTGGCATTTTCAAAACATAACAACCACCTCTGGAGAGGGCACAGCAGAAGGCTGATCTTTAATGCTAATGTGCCCAGAAACTATCAACACATCAGGTGATGAGAATTCACATCTGAGGGACCACGAGGGAAGAGGTATTTATTGGATGCAGCCTGTGAGGCTTATTTTACTGTGCTGAAAGGCTGGAAGTTGTTTAGCAAGTGACTGTCTGATGTTGTACCAGGAGACACATCCAACCTGCAGCTGAATGCAGTCCTGAAGCTGGTGTCCCATCTCAGTGACGATGGGCTTCTGAAGTCCCCTGACCTTGAGGATTTGCTCTCCTTGGGGTTGCAGTTACTGCATACAAGAGACATCGTGGGGTGATGTAGATGCCAAAGGGCCCTTCACAACTTTGTGAAGCAACAGTTTGATGGACAGATCTTCCCATCAGCTGTGGGTTTGCGCAAACATGCTACTGTCCGCAGGAGTGATGCCTCAAGCGGAGGCTGTACTCGCAAAGCTTGCAGGAGCAGAGCGGCATCTCGAACGCGCTGTGCTCTGCAGGTGTGGACCTCACTTCTAGCTGTGTTCGTTTACAAGAATGAAGTTGCTCATAATGATACATTTTGCAATCAATTAACACATGATATGATTTGGGATGATTTACTCTTTTTTTCTAAAAATCCCTTTGGGGGCATTCAGACCTTTATTGCTATATTAAGCAGAGTTTTAATCCAAATGAATTTTCTAGGAAACCATGTAATCTAATTAAAAAGCTCATAGTGCAGTTTAGTAGCTTCATTACTAGTAGATTCGAGATCCATCTTTACACGGACAAATATTTTCCAAGTGCAATAGACTGATAAATCCAAGGCATAATCACAAACTGATTCTGCCTGGAACTAAGTGGGTTACAGCACTTAGTCATGCCCACAAGAATGAAACAAAGGACAACTTGAAAAAGCTGAGAAAAAAACCCAGCCGTTGATCTGTTTCTTCCAATGCACGGAGCACCCAGCCCTGCTGTACCAGCGAGGGCATTTTTCAGACCGACAGCTTTAGAAACCACCAGAAATGGCCACTTGCCTGAAGTTAGGGGTCAGAGTAGACCAAGACTAGTGCGAAAGAAGCCAAAAGTTCAACATCGTCAAATATGATGGCCTTAGGGCTCAGCTTTACAATCACATTACTATAGCTTGAGAAGATGCCACGCGTCAGCTGAGCCCCAGTAACCGGCTGAGCTGCCCCAGCCTGTGCCAGATGCAATGTAATCTGATCATTTAGCTCACAGTGGAAAAGACTGACGCTAAATTGCATTAAATGATTGCCATAAGAAAACGATTACAGTGATGTTCACCAAGTCACAGTTCACGTGCACGTGTAGCGCAGCTCCAGGCACACGGACCTGGTCAGGAGACATGACCATGACCAAAGACCCTGCTTTTACCTTCCCCAAACAGTGAAGGGGAATGATTTCACAGGCAAGACAAGATGCAGAGCCGGACTCAGTGTGTTTTGTCATGGATTTAATGACTGCTTTGGTCACTTCTGACTCCGCTTCCTGGTCAATAAAAGGGGATGCACTAATTTCCCTTCTCCCATTTCTGCTCTGTTCATATCGTAAGGGCAGACATGCCTCAGAAACCCATGCAATGAACTAGAAGACCATGAGCCTGGATCGAGTGGCATCTGTTTGTGCACAGACAAAGTTCCCTGATGCTCTAAAAACTTCCAGCTTGGAGAAAACCTCCACTGACTGAGAAGATTTTACTACAACTCACACCTTATCCTTCTTGCAATGCACATCCTTCCATCCTTCATATAACAAAGCTTTAAAAAAGCCTCAAACCTGAAAACAAAAAGCCCTATTATATAGAAACTTAGAAAAATAAACGCACTCTTCTCCCCTGAGGAACAAGCCATAGTGCCTGCACAGCACTTCCCAACAGTCTAAACTGAAGGTCCAGACCCTCCAGCGAGGTTGGGTAGTTGCATTCATGAGATGCATTTGTTAATATAGATAGCAGCTATATGACACCATAGAGTACAAATCTCTACCAATAATTTAGGTTTACAACACAGGTACTATTATTTTTCAGTATATTGTTCCATGCTATTTCCATAGAAACTATGCTGTCAACTTCTAATTTTCACACTAAGTGCATCCCACCATATCATTTCCTCAGTACAAACATCCCCATCCCCTCGCATGAAAATGCAGTTATTTAGTAGTCAAGAGAAAACACTCTTCCCTGGTGAGATAAAAGGCTGAAGTTTAGTGAAAGTCAGCTTCCACACAAATATTATTTCAAATGTACTTGCATTTACACACCCAGGCAGGCCAATGTTCACGGGTTAAAGCGTGGTTCCTCCACTGCGGAGTGAGTGTGGTCCCTGACAACTCCAGGGACAACATTTGGTCCTTCCAGAAATACCCAGATGATGATCAGGACAAAAGAGAAACTTTTGCTGAGCTCCTGCATCATCAGTCAAAGTCTAACGCTGATGTCCTGGTACAATAAAGCACAAAGCGCTGAAATGTAAGCCTACAAAGTGCAGCTAGTAGGACTGAAGCTGTGTTTTAGTATATCAAAACCCAAGCTGAATCCACAGATCTGCTTCTGAACATTACCACCTTCACATTAGGTCTTTGCTAATGCAGAACGCAAGCCAACATCTCTCCCACTCCCCTTTCCACTGGACTCCAGATAGTTCAAAATAATGGCTTTTAATTCAGCCTCTCTCAAAAGCAGGGAGCATTGCATCAGTCCAAGGGATGCATGACAGCAACCCACCTCGCCTGCCGAAGCAGAGCCGGCTCTGAGGCGCTCCCTTTTCAAGGCACTCAAGCAGCAGGGCTGCAGTCTCTCTGGATCACTCATGCCTGTCTCGGCCTCGAGCATATTAACCGTTGCCCCGCACAACGAGGCTACAGCAGAAGCAGGGCTTGCACGGCTCACCAGGACATGCTGCAGACCCCACTGCTCTCTGCCAGCCTTCACCGACTGGTCCAAAATGAACTACTGCACACATCTGCCTCAAATCCGCTGTCTGCGCAAAAGCTGAAGCCTGTGTGAGCTAACTTGCTCTTTGCCCAAGAATTACACCTGCAGGGACAGCTATTTCTGGACCATCAGGTAGGTGATGTCAGTCCTCCATGCGTGGTAACTCCAGATTGACGCTGGGGAATGGCACAACCCAACTGTGTGTCTCGCACTGCCCTCCACCCCACGCTGCAGTGCCAGCGGCCAGTGCATGAGAACTTACCTGTTGTTATTCTTCAGCTTAATGTGGTCGCTGGTCTCCAGGATCTGCCCATTCCTCAGCCAAGTGATCTGGGGCGGGGGTTCCCCTTGGGCCACGCACGTGAAGATGGCAGTAGTCCCCACAGGCCTGGAAATGGACTGGGGATGCTGCACAAACTCTGCGGGGGCTGCAAGGAGGAAGGAGAAGAAGCATGAGAAAAGTCATGATGATCCCACTTTATCCTGGTACAAAGAGCAACCTTGTAGCCTGGGCTCCAACAAACCTCATCTGCCTGGGAACATGGGATACTTGGCCTACCCACAGCATAGGCAGCAGATAACTACGGTTTGGATGGTGTGCCTGTAATCAATGCACTGCTGGAATTTGGTTGCCCATCCTGGCAGTCATGGCTTCACAGAAGGCACCTGAAGGTCAGCTCGGTACTCTATGGAGAGCTGAGGTGAGTCCTGCAGGGTTCAGGCAAACAGCATCAAGGTCTAAGCCCCCTCACCTCTCCCCAGTCTCCCACTGAAAGCAACCCCAATGCTGCAAAAGAATCCATATCTGACAAAGGTTATTTAAAAATGCATCCTGGCTGTTAGGGGAGCAGGCTGGAGGGTCAGCAGTCTCTCGTCGTTTGTACACACGTAAAACAGAAAGCGTGCATAACCCTTCATAGCGTGTGGCACCATGCAAGGCTATCACCCTGGCAGAAACAAGCACTCTGCTACGGAGGCTCGTAAAAATCAGCACATATTGACAGTATGAAGTGGTGAGGAAGGAAGGCTGCAACTACATGCGGCAATTATAGTATTTGTGGTTGGGGAGATCTGCTGTTTCATCAATGGCAGAGCTAAAGCAATGCCCTGGCTTTGCCCAAAGGACCCGTACGGCATTAGCAAACTGCTTGCAAATGGAAAGAAAGATATGGATGTGCATACAGCAATCTGGCAGGTTGTTCTTTCCCCAGTAAATATCAGACTTGCTGCAGACTCTCCTGGTAGCAATAGATTGGGGAGCCTTTTTTACCCCAGATCTGCAGCCTGGGACTCTTGGGGTCCTGCCAAACCTGGCAGAAGACTCCACCATCCCTGTAACTGCTGCTCACCTCGTAACCAAATGTTTTCACCTTTAACAATAACATTTTTAAACGGAAAGTGATTTCCCCCCTTCCAGCAGCTCAAAAGAGATTTAAAATCATTTATCAGAATAAAACAGCGTATCAGCCTACAGAAAGCCAGGCCTGAAAGACACTGCCAAATTGGTGAGTTTATTCAAGAAGTTACGCTTCAAAGGGCAAAGTGATAAATAAACCCCATGTTGCTGCTGAAACCTAAAATCAAGTGGAACCGGCAGTAGCCACAACGAAGACAAACAGACAAGAGGCATGGGCCCGTAATGAATTTACTGACCAGCGTCACATAACGGATGGCTGGTGTTAAATTTTCCCAACAAAAGCAAGATTATGCAGGGAGACATGCTCAGTGCCACTTGCTGGCATTTTCCAAGCATGGGGTTGGTGGGCTTTGCCACCAGCAGAGATGAGGGGATGGGAGAAGAGAGCAAACTGATCCAGCAAAATGTGTTGAGGGGTGGCCAGGCTGCTGGTGGGAGCAGCTATGCAAGAGCAGAGCCTTATGGTTCATGGCCAAAAAAACCCCTCAGGGTTTGCTGCGGGAGCACGGAGTGATAAAGCTCTTCCCCAGCCGCACGCATGCAAGGGAAGAGCATCGCTACTGCTGCAACGAGGCCAAACTGCAGCGAAAGGTGCTTGTGTGTAAGAGTGAAGTCATGCACGTTGTAAGTCCTGCAAGCAGAAAGACACAGAAATTCATTGAAGAGCCCGTCTACCTCAAAGGAGCCCCCTCTTTCATTTTTAATAATCAAAGGGAAGCGGAGCATGGCAGGTCTGACTTATGTTAGCGGTAGGGGGTGTCCGCCGCCAGAGTTTATTGTCAGGCCACTTCTGTCGGCGCTTGGCTCTACTAATGAACCTGATCTCAGCAACCTAATGGACACATATTTCCAGAACCTCCTGCTAAACTTCCCCATGTGCCAATCGATCCCTTGTCCTTTTATTTCCCTCCTACATCTTTTCCTCTCTAGACTTATAAATTAAAACAAAATTCAGGATGGGTTCAATAAAAGTTGGAAACATGGATAAACAGGGGGAAAAACCCCTCTTCCCTGCAGTGAATGGTCCCTTTGTGGTGTATAGTGAGAGCATTAGAGACTTGATTTTCAAGACTTCCTTAACCTCCCGCCCCCCGCTTTGTGTTGGCGCGGTTTTGCAGGAGCAATTATTTTGCAAGTGGCTGTGCAGCTCCCTGCTTTCATCTGGGCTCACAAGTTGCACCCGCAATACTCGCAGGTGCAAACCCACGATGCCAAGGAAGGGCACAGCCATCTTCCAGCTCCTTGCTGCAGCTTCATTAAAGATCCTGCCGCTTGGCTCTTTGCCTCTGCCTCCCCCCCGCTTCACCAAATCTCAAACCCGCCGTTTGTTCCAGCAGAAACAAAGTTTAAATATGGAAAGAAGCATCCGGCGTAACCCTTCTGGAATTGCCGGCTCTCCTTATCCTCCCTTATTAGCCCGTGTCAAGAGGGAGTAATTGGAGCGGTGTCGCGTGTGACTCGGGGGTAACGAACATGCAGCTGCGGCCCCTGGCTTGGCGCCAGCGATGCTATTCAGGTCCGCGGCCCCTCGGGTTCCTCGGGTCCCTGCTCCCTTCCGCTGTCCCTCCTCTTCGCTGTCTCGCTAAACACAATCAGATCAAAACCCCAGCCCCTGTTTAACTTGCTTAAACTCTCCAGGGAGCAGGCGGCCACTCCTTTGAACGGCTCCAACCTCCGCTGTGCTGAGCTGTCCCTGCTTGGTGGCATCTCTCCTTGAAAGACATGGGATGCCCTTCTGCTGTTCCTGCTCCTCCTGGCTTTCTCCAGGCATTGCTCTGTCCCGTTCAAGTCTCACCCTACTCCTTCTGGTGCAGAAGGAGCGGCAGCGTGGAGCTGTAGCAGCAAAAGGGCCCAGGCCGCAGCAGAAACCCATGGAGTTAAAAGGCTCCTTGTCCCCATCACCAGCTTCTGACAGCATCAGAGAAAGGACATGGTCCGGGTGCCACCAGGGTCTTAACACGGAGACAGACATTGCTGCAAGGAGATGCCCCTCTGCTACCCCAGACCAGGGTGCACCCGACCCAGTGTTGGTACCAGCATCCCCAGGCAGGGTGCCTTGAGGCGGGTGCCGGTGCATGGTGTCGGGGCGAATGGCTCCTTTCCTGGGCAGAAGAACATCTGCTCTCCTCCTCCCAGGTCCTCTCCCTGCCCTTTCAAACGATTTTGACAGGAACCAAGAGTTTGCCACCTCTGGCCCTGGGTTAGTGGGAAAGGAGCAGAAGCAAAGCCCTGCCTTCAGCCAAGCCCTGCCTTCAGCCAAGCCCTGCCTGCTGCCAGCCCTCCACCCCCCTCGTCATTCATAATTAATAGAGCATCTTGTCAGCGCTCATCTCGCCTTGCACGGAGGCACAGCAGCCTGAACGCCTCTCCCCCTTCCACACTACATGCCAAAAGGCCATTGCAGGCAGCGAGAAGCAGCGCTTCTCAGCCCTCCATGAAGATCTTGACAAAGACAGTAATGAAGACCACTGTTAAGAGCCAAGGATTCAAACCTGGCAAGGAGGAGGGGGCAGGATCCAGCCCTGGCTTGTGAAGTATGAAGAAACCAGAGAGTTGATTATTCAGGACTTAATGGGAGGGAGGGAATCATGCAGTTTTAATGAATATTTAAAGGCATGACATTGGTATAAAAAAGCAATAATGCTTAATACCACCCCCAGAATCGTTAACAAAGTGCTTCAATAGCTTTTACTGTGCTCAACAAACTGTGATAGCATGAAGATGCACTGTAACAGCGGGTTGTAACAGAAGACCCGGACGGGCTCCATCTCTTTAGGGACATCTCATCTCAAGAGTGACCAGCCACCAGTGTGTTCCCCAAGATAACAGGGAGCTTTGCTGCCCTTGCTGTGAGTTTGTGGCGTGGTGCTTATTGCAGCACCTGACAGCTCGCTGAGAAGGACTGTCCTAAGGATCAGGGAGCACTGACAGCCGATGCACCGGTGCCAGACGAATCCTTGCCCCTTGCATCTCAGTATGAAGCTGTCATTAATTCTCAAGTAGCCAGAGTGGCAGGATGAGGGAGGGAGGCTGGGGTTAGGAGAAGGAAGAATAACATGGAACAACAAAACCTGATAAATTAGGCTACTGGAACCTACAATAAGGGTATAAAGGAGAAGACAGGTCAACGGGGAACTCAGGCAAGCACAGCATCAGATGACAGGAGATTTAAGACAAAGAACTGCTGCCCACTTGGCTTCTCTCTATTGACTACAGAGGATGCCCAGATGCTTATGTAAGTAACTTAACTATTTAAGTTGTAGAGCTGGTGGGATTGCTAGGGCCAAAAGATGGAACCCATGACCATGTCCGCTGAGAAACAGGCAGAGACCACTCAAGGAGGCTGTCACGGAGGCTGTACATCAGCCCTCAGTGGGCATCATGAACTTCTTGTCCCAGCAAGGTGCAGGCTGGAGCTCCACAGCAGTGGGACGTGTTCCCATGTCACCTACTGTTGTGCTCCTGGGAGGACGCTCCGGAGGGCTCAGGCACCCCATCTCACTCCAGCATTCTGACAGACGAGATCTGAGTGCCCACCTGTCCCTGAGCAGTGGCTCTTCTTGAGAGGGTAAACATGGGCAGGAAGGGGACTGCTCCATGGGGCACATTGACCCATGCAGCATGTACTGAAGCTGGTTTTGCAGCATTAATTAAGGGCTAAACTCAAGGACAAACCAAGTACCACAGAGCCGGGCCTAAAACACAGCAACTGCAATACATCTGCTGATGAATTCAACCCCACAGCCAAGGCTTGCAATGCCAGTGAGCAAGAACGATGGAAGAAACGTCAGGAAATGCAGCAGTGGCCGGATCTGCTGGACCAAGGAGCGCTGCCCGGTTCTGCTGGCAGAAAGCAAGGCGAACAAGGCAGTCATTGTCAGCAGAGCCTTCAAAAACATGTCCTTAAGATGGGCACTCATTTATGAGATGGGATCTCATTTTTCTGCATAGCTTTCAGGAGGAAATGAAGCATGGAGTGGAGAACACTGGTGACCATCTGGCCATTCACAGCCCATCAGTTTGTTATGACACCAAACACATAATAAAGCACAAAAGATTGCACAGGAGGTAGAGAGAAAGCGCTTTGATTTTTTTTTTTTCCTTGCCACCGAAGCCTGCTCTTCCCTTGCACCACACGCACGCACACCCTCCGTTTCAGCCGGCGATGCATTCGTCCCTTCGACAACTCCCCCCGTGAGACTTTCATTCGCAGCTCGGCACAAAGCAATATTCAAATGGCTGTGCCGGGATCTGAAGGGAAAATGGAAACTTTCTTGTGTGAGAACCTTACAAAAGAGATCAAAGGAGCCTAAATGGCCAGGGGAGGGCAGGAAGGGAGGGAGCGGGGGATTGACGCCTTCTCCTCTGAAGGGAGGAGGAATTCCCAGGAAGATAATAAGACGGCGTTAGATGATCTGAAGGAGAGCCTGCAATGCGAAAGGACATTACTGCCGGAGCAGAGCGCAGCCCTGCACCAGGACACCTCTGCCCACGCAGCTGCTGTGATGGGGACAAGGACCAACGCTGGCAGCAGGAGGGTGGACGTGGTCTCAGTCCTAGCCTCCTGCTAACCCCTTGCCTTACAACAGGAAGCATTGCCCTTTCTCCCCCAGTTTCCCACCTATAAAATGTGCCTCTTTCAAAAGACGCAGGGCAAGTTAATTTGTGCTTCCAGGCACTTCAAGGGCCCCTGCATAAAGGCAGCAAGTACCTGGCCTGGCATGCTTTGAGGACGCTGTATTGTCATGGCCTTGTGCTAACTTCCTCTCCAACCAGGCTTTTGATAGCCTGCTCTTTGCTTTTATTCTCTTTACGGATGTGATTTGCATTGCTGACATCTTGACAAAGATAAAACCCACAGTCTCCCATGTCAGTCATTATCGGTGTTTTCTTCCCAGACAAACCTGAACAGCAATCATTTGTACCTCTCAGCTGGAAAATTCAGGCAAAATGAGATTCAGAGGAAGGAAAAGCTGCTACCAGAGGGAGGGTGAGCAAACCTGGGATGAGTCCAGCTGCCTGGCCAGAGTCTGCCATTAGCTTCCCTGGGGAACAACAGCTCCCCGAAAAACATGAAGCATTTTATGGATGGGCAACAGAGGTTGGGGTCCTGGACACCGCAGCTCATGTCTAAGGGCTACACCAAGGATGCAGTGGCCACGCTTCTCCATACCATTGCCAACTTCTCTGCTAATGCTGACCGCAGGAGCATCCCCCTTCCACAACAAGGCTGGGCTCCGATAGCCCTGTGATTACCATTTTAGGGACAAATTCTCATCTTGGTTTCCCAGGTGAAAATCCACAGTAAATCTACCCTAGAGGAACTCCAGCACTAGACCAGCTGCTCAGGAGCTGATGTTCAAATCTCCAAAGAGACTGAAAACTGCCGATCTGTAGCCATGAGAAGTTGTGCTACCTTTCCCCCTCTCATCCAATTGCTAACAGAAGCAGTCAACAGTATTCAATAGCTGTATTTTTACAACTTCATAGATTTTCCAAGTAATTTCTTTTGGCTCTGCCTGCTTCCCTCCTGTACATCAGCTTTGTGTTTGGGTTTAGTAGACCTCTGCTACATGCACCATGTGCAGAGCCATCCTGCAGCAGCTCTAAAGGGTTTGTATTAATACAGCACGGTTGTTCTTACTGCCTGGGTTGGTGTTTCTTAATAAGGGGACTTATAGGTGTGCCCACCACCAGCCAGCTGGGAGGCCCCCTCGTTGCATTGTTCACCCAGAAATCCAACAGCAAAAGGAACGGCGAGTTTTCACCTCCTGCTCTGTCTGATCAGCACCTGGGACTCAGGAGATACGAGCAGCCCTGTATAAGCACCCTTTCTACATTGCTCCTCGCTGCTGCCAAGGCAAAGGGGAAAAGGGATGCCAGCACCCAGGGACCACGGCTGCTGCACAAGCGGTGCAGTGCCGGATCACCGCCAGCGACACCCAGGACCTGTCAGGTGAGCATCAGGGCTGGAGCAGGGCACTTTCCCCATCACCAGCATGAAAGGTTCAATTAGCTCACTCCAGCAGGAGGTGTATAATTTTAGATTCAGGATATCATCAGTCAATAGTTAATGAGTGAACTGATGAGAGTGCGAGATGCTTTAAGTGGACTAGCTTGAAGAGGAGGTGAGTGCCTGTAATCAGGGGTGGATTACTGCCATTCAGAGCACGCTGCCAGCTGGGTTTGCCTTCTGAAATACTTGCCTGGCTCCCCTCACCATGGAAACTGGTTGCACGGAGCATGTAGAGGGGATTTGTTCGGTTTCTTGAGTGCTGATCTCTACTCTGGCCTGAATCACCCTTTACAACTGGCATTTCAGGACAGTTGCTGCGGGGAAGGGGAGCAACCTGCATCTCCTGGGCATCTCCCCCAAAGGGTGCTTTACTCATGTCGTGGCAAGGGGCTCAGATACAGTGTTGACTGCTAAAGAAAACAGCTCACTAACTTTTTGGAAATGGTTTTAGACTTACTGGTGCCATGTCAGTTGGACAGCAATACTCTGTGAGTGATATCCACTCCTGGATGTCACTGCAGGAACAATATCTATCATGCAGAGGGGTCCAGTATAAGAACAGTGCCTGTGTCCCCATATCACTAAGGACCATGCAGGGGTAAGAGATGAATTTGGCTGATTAATTCAGCCCAGGCTTTCTGCTGAGATGTACAAGTATGATTGATAACAAGTAACCACCGGTGTCTGTTAAGCCAAATAAATGCCTGTGAAGGGGTGGGAAACCACTGCAACCCATGCAGGTGAAGCCTCAGTTGAATGATACCTGGTTGCCGCTCATCTGCGTGGGACACAGAGACATACCCCCACCTGGAAAACCACGTGTCTAGAAAAGAAGTCCTTTGTCTGATACCATCAGAGAAGCAAAGTCAGCATCTGTCCAACCCAACCCATCACAGCGGCCGGGCGACACGTAGAGCCTGTGCAGAGGGCACAGCGAAGCGGGCATCACCGCTCCCCAAGCCCCAGCTTTGCTCACCTTGTACAACAAGCCTGCCCTGCGCGGTCCTTCGCACCCGAGTGCCGGGTTTGTTTGCTGCGCACACATAGATGCCAGAATGCTGCACAGTGAGGTCCGAGATCATGAGATTTCCTGTCCCCAGCACCTGGATCCCCTCCACGCCAATCGGACGGCCGTCTGAAAGAAGAGGAAAAGGGTAAGAGTCACATGCTGGACCTTTGAGTGAGGTTCGCCAGGGCACAGTCCTCAGTGAGGTCCAATTTACGTACTTATGGAGGGTGTCATGCTCTGTTACTGGGATTTGCCAAGTAAAGTCAGTGCGTTTTAGCTGATGCTCTTAGCAGAATTGCCTTCTGGAGAAAACCAGGATCCTCAGGTGTTTGCCCAAAACCACACTTTGTGCTGCTTGGAAAACCAAGGTACCATCACAGGAAATGTGAAAGCTTTCAGCCACATGTTCAGATCAAGATGAAGTGTCCAGAACACTTTTCAACAGAACAGTTAAACCAAGTTAAATCATATCAGCTTCTTATATTAGACTGACCAGGGATTCAACCAGCTCAACAGCCTGCTCCAAACAGAGATGCTCTGGGAAGGAGAAGACCAGCCAACCTACAGCAGTATTTCCCTGATGCACTCCCCCAGCCACCAGCAATTTATGACTTGGGGATTTCCTGAGCCAGAAGTTATGCCTTTTTGCCTGCTAACCCTTGATGGATTTTTGTGCCTGTGGAAACTATGCAAACACTGGATTTTCAGTTCCTTAGTTCCTGAACACAAAATAGCTCAGGGCCAAGGAGCCAAACTCTGAGCTGGTGGTTAGATCTGCTCAGCTGCTCTGGCTTGGAAGGGTGACTGGAAAGGGCTGCCTCCATCCGGAGTGCTGGGTCTGAGGCAGGCTGGCAGGAGAGCAGTGACGTTTCCAAAAAACCATGCCTGGCTCCAGCACAAGGTCTTCAAAATTGAAGCACTTACTTAACATGAAATAGTTCAGTATCAGGGAATTCACCTTTTTCCAACAAAGCCTATTTTCACTGGAAAATTCCCAGCCAGCTCTAATTACAATGTGTTTCATTAGTATCAGGTTATTGCTTTTTATTGTTTCATTGGTTTGTGTTTTAAGACACTGTCTGACAAAGGCAGCTCTAAATCAGTCCTAGCATGTGTCAGGGTGTCTGAGCAGAGGGGCAAGGCAGGGGAGCAGTTTTACTGGAGGAGCAGTTAAAGGGAGCACACTTTCATCAGACAGGAAATGGGAATCTACTCCCTCTCTCGCCTTTGCTCATGGAGGAGGTTAAAGAACCTACAGAAATGAGAGAAGCAAGAGCCAGCCCTGGTGATCTCCCCGCCTGACCATCCCATGAGTCCTTCATACATGTGTGTTCCGGAACAGCAGAAGAGCCCGTGTCTTGTGCTTCAAAGTTGTGGCTAGTAAAAGGAAAATTCATCTGAAGAATTCCTCCGGGAAGCTCTATTGGTCTGTGCCATAATCTTGCTAAGGAAATGGAAGAAGCCAAATAAAACCAGACCTGCTCTGTAGGAAGCAATGGGTCATGGGGAAAGATCTGAGATGCCCTAGCTGGTTTCCACTCCTGTGGGCCACCTCCTGAGAGATCTAGGTAATGACTGTTCAACCCGCTTTAACATTTATCATCATCCAGTGGGCAGAACAGTTTCCAGGGACATTTAGCGCTGAAGGACTCAGGCTGGTTACCAATATTCATGGCACACAACCACTTCAGTGGCTGCATCTGGTGTAATCCAGCAATGGGAAACCTTCATGGAAAACGCAGAGGGAAACACAAGTTGCCACAGGGCCGCTCCAGTCACCCCGAGACACCCCATTATCCCCAAGGATTTCCTTCATAGCCTCTGCTGTACAACAACATGGCCCCTGACTGAGAGCTGGCTCATGCCTGACCTTGGGCAGGCTTCATGCTTCAACACAGACAGGCTTGCAGGGCTAGTTAAAAGTTATCTTGCAATCATATGCTTTAGATGTAATAGCATGCTTTGCATAATAAAGAATATTATGAGGATTTGGGCCATTCACAACCAACAGGTTCTGGAATAGGTTGGGAAAAGGTGAAGGCACTCAAGAAGAGGGACAAATTAATCATCAACCCAGAAATGCCACTTTGCAACCCGCTGCCCAGCAAGCGCTTGGATCCCCAGAGAAAGGCATGTGATGGGACGGAGAGCAAGTGTCTCTGGCAGCATTAGTGAAAGCAGCGCACGTTCATCAGCTCGCAAGCCTGGACCGTACAAGTGAGGGATCCCATTTCAGATTAACAGCAGCATCCTGCTAGGAAACACCGGCAAAACATGGACTGAAAGCTACAAAGCACTTCACAAACGTATCTGCTGCCATGTTCTTTATATATAGTTTTTCAGGAAATTTTTAAACTTAAAGGTTTCCTTACTTCATTAGGCAGGCAATGCCAGACCACCTCGTTATTTGCATTGCAAAGAAAAATGCTCAGGTCTTTTTGAGAGAGAAAAACAATGTCATTAAATGATTAAATGATCACATAGCTGGCCAAGCCACTGCAGCAGTAAATGGCTCAGTCATAAAAAGGACAGTAAAACATGACCTGTCCCACATTTAACGAGCAGTAAGAAGGAACCATTCCTTTCAAACATCATTTGAACTGAAGTGTAAAGAGGTCTGAATTAAATTCAAATTGAACTTGATTTCATCTTTTAAATTAGACCTTTTGGAAGTCCATATTTACAATAGGTGTAAAAATCAAATCTCTCTCTCGAGGGAGGGGCGGGACCAGTGGAAGATGCGAAGTGGCCATACCTGCATGCTTCATCACATCATTGCCTTAAGAAATACCACAGAAATGTGACTTGAATGTCAGTAGTTTTACTGTATTATTTATAATGTGCTACATAATTTAAGCATGCAAAGACCCAGCCTGCAGCAGGTACTCCACACAGTCCAAATACCAGCAGCGATAGGTCCTCAGTTGCCTCTCTAGTTCCAACTATTAATTAGAGGTGTGGTGGTCTGAAGAAACATCTCCTGTCAATCAAGCATCTTTCATTTCCCTGAAGAACAAAGCTCTCCAAGCTCAGAAACCTCGGGGGATCTGCCATTTGATTCAGAGAGTGCGGCCACCTCTCACAGCCAGCAAAGATCACCATGCCAGATCATCCCATATGCCTCTTACTCAACTCCTCTCTTTCAAAGAGCACTGAAAAGGGCTTCTAGAGAAATACCTCTGCTTTCTCAGCCTGCTCCATCCTTCTTACTCTACTGTGCCTCACTCAACCTGAGCCATCCTGTGATCTGTTAGAAGCCCTTCAGCTAATATCAAGTCCAACTCGGTAACACTGACAACACATATAAATAATACAGAGTATTTACACAAGAAATCCCTTGCATCCAGAAAGCTCAGCACTTCACAGAAGTGCTGTGCAGAGGGACTGATATCTCACACCTGCTTTGCAAGGGTTGCTATCTATTTTAACCCTGTTTCACTTACACAGAGACCTGAAGAGCGGCTTGGATTAAGGCATCCAAACGCTGAAACCCCACCTTCCTGGCATCGCTTGCCATCACCAAGTCATCTCTCCATGGAGGAGATCCGAAAGACTGCCAAAGCTAACACTGTTGCTCAGTTCCCAAAGCTCTCAGGACCCATGCAGGCTTGAAACTGCTACTCATCTACCATGTCCTTCTACTTCTTCTTATGAAGTCAAAAGCAGAAAATTTGAGGGCTGAAAACAAGCCAGACTGGGTAGAAATGTCTGACAGATTCTGTCAATCCCTGATTGACAAGGGCTGGAGGAGAAGGTTCAGCTGGTTGTGAAGAGCAGCCAGGCAACTGATTAATAAAGGAGACTGTTCTCGAAATGGGAGATGCTCCCAGAGTATGCCCCGGCTATGGACCAGTAGAGGCTTCCAGGTTCCACACTGGGGTGAAGTCTGGATGAAAGATGCCTGCGGTTTGGGAGCTGCATTATTTATTTTTCCAAGGTGTATGTGATGCTTTCTGGAGTCCATTCTCCGCCTGCTAACCGAGTGATTGGCACACCGGCACCAATTACGGAGACCCGTTAAAACGTGCCAGGCGATATGAATATGCAACAACACGAACGCCTTTCTTTTATAAGTAGCAAGTAGAAAGAAAGTAACAACTTTCTAATGTTGATCATTTAGGTCTTTTGTGAACTCTTTGTATTGTGCCATAGCAGCCTTCCACTTTTTAGACACATGGGTCTCCTGCTCCGGCAGTCACTGGGCACTGTGGATTAGCATATTTAGAGTACATTGCAACAGTTGACTATTCAGTATGTGAAGTGGTGAAATTTACTCTATTATTTCTAAACACTTACGGGAACGGTGCTCCTGTCAACCAGTCAGCCATCTATTGCAAGCTTCTGTGTCCAATAAGTTACCAATTAATTGGCTCCTACAATTGTTGTATAGTTTACTTCTTGAATGGCGCGCTCTTTAGTAATTTCCTTCCCATTGTGCGAGCCTTTCTGACAACTTCTGTATAACGCTATCAGATAATCACTGTCTTTTCTCTCTCGCTTCACTTTTCTATATCTCTCTAAATAGTTTATTATTCTGCCTTGGTACCTTTTATGGAGGCCAGCTCAGTGGCCTGTCAGTTAAAGGGTAAGGATACATTAAAATCGTCATTCATTCAAAAGGCTTTGCAGTAAGTGCCCAGGATATTCATTTGTGCACACATACAGGTCCAAGCCTGAAGTGTGTAGCTCTGAAAGGAAAAGCCCTATCTTCCCTGAACAAACCTTTAATGATTTTACATTTCTCTCAGAGCCTGCTCTCTAATGAATGTTGACAGTTCATGCACGGCAAGACGCAGGAATTCTGTTTGTGGTCAGGGGCTACAACATATTCCCAAGGAAATTAAATTCAAAATTGATTGTGTGACACTCAAAAACTGGCCCAGAATTTGAATGATTTCGTTCAAGCAAAATATAGCTGCCTTTCCCACTAAAAACCAGCCAGGTTTTAGCAAAGCCAAAGCGAAAAGTGCAGATGTTGTTTATGGCTTGCTTTCCCCTGCACCAGAAAGCTATAAAAGCAAAATTGTTCTTTTGCTCCTTTCTGATAGAAGAAATGCCACAACGTCAAAACTGTGAGCAAAGGGGTTCAGCGAGACACTCCGAAACAGCAACATGCCCTGTGCAAAGACCCGGCATAATGGCAATGCCACAATTCTTCTTTATTTCAACCAAGCAAGAAAGATGTTCACAGATAATTGACTTTTTTTGTTTAAATTAAGTCAGGCCTATTGCTAAATCAGCTGCATCTCTCTAAGACTTCGTGGCCATGGATTTTTTTATTTCTGGAAGCGGACGAAAAGGGGTTTTTTCCAAGTAAGTTAAGGGGTTATTTAAGCTGAACCAGCTCTGGCGGAAGAACTTCTGGAAGGAGGCCCTCACGTGGGAAGAAGCCATGTGTACAGATGACAGATGCTCGGAGGACCTCCCCGTCCAGCGTAAGCCCCTCTCCCTCATTCTGATCACACAGACATGGAGACATGAAAGCGCTTCTGAAATGGCTACAAAGAGATGACAAACCCACCAACTCATCAGAGCGCCTGTACGCCACATCGCTGTCGAGATCGGTGTAATACTAAACAAGATCTTGTGATGCTTTGGACAGGAAACATTCCTGCTGAAGGGGAGGGAAAATAACGGGATCTCTTTCTCATTCAGTAGCTCTAATTCTGCTGCTGTGCTGCAAAGCAGTGTGGAGAGGGTATTTATTTTTGGTGGAAGGCAATGCTGAGCTCAGACCGTCCAGACAAACATCGCACAAAGCTATTACATCTTCATTATTGCACTGCTCTATAGAGACAAGTGTTTTGAAGAAGGTAATAAGCACTTATAATTAAGGCAATTATAAAGTAGTTTATTATAGTTGAGCACTTAATGTAGAGCCGCCTTGTGTCCAAGAGAACCAAAACAGTGATACAGCCTATCTGGGGAATTTTTAAAACAGCATCAATCTGGCGGTTATGGCTCTGGAGGAAAAAAAAAGTTAGTGGCAGACACAAGCTGATTTTACAAGCCACCAGAGGATGCAAGCAGGAGGGAAAACATGAAGAAATTGTGCAATTGATGCTAGATACACGTCCTCGTGCCCTGGCAGATGGCTCTGGAGTGGGAAGTGGCCCTTCCCATGAGCTGGACCCTGACCCTTGGAGAGCCACGGGGGTGAAGTCCCACATCCAGCACAGCAGCATGAGACAGGATTACCCCTGTTTGTGCTTCCCAGCTACCTTGGGGGACTTGGGGAGATTAGCGTTCCAATATGACATGACCTTGCGGACCACAAGGGCTTGGGAAATACTAACCGATCCCAACCCCACAGTGCGCACAGGCGGAGTTACAAACTCTGGAAGATAAACCAAAAGCCATCAGCTCTTTGCTCAGCACAGATTTCTGTAGGGCAATGGAAGTATCGCTCTGAGGAAAATAGTTTCCGAGCTTCTATCAAAAAGTTTGAACCTAAAATAACCCTTGCTTTCAGACTGGGAGAAGCACGGCACTTTGTTCTTCCTCGCTTGTATGATGCCATTAGACACTGCCTCTGGTTTCCATGCTGATTAAAAAAAATATCACGGACCCCAGTAGCAAGCATTTGTTTTTGCAGAGCTTCAGACATGCTACTATAAACACTCTCTTCTCCTCAAAATTTTTTTAAAACTCCCTGAACAGGCAGCAAGTTTCTTTCAAGTCTGTTTTACGTGAAAGATGTGTTTGTGTATGATTTTGCTTCTCTAGGCCAACAGTGGTGATGTTTTTGATGCAGCTGAAGAAGATGCTGTCACTCGAGAAAAGATAAAATTATCACCTTTCAAGAAACATCTACAGGTTTAACCAACCCACTTCTCTAATAGGTGAAAACAGGATCTTGGCAGAGAGAAAAAACAAAGCGTAGACATGAGGATAAAAAGCACTTCAAGCCTACTACAATTAACTTCAGTGGGAAGGGAAAGGATGAATCACTTGTTGCATAAAATAGTCAGTGGCACCTACCTATTTCCCATGCGATGGCAATGGGGAGGAGGAGGAGGAAATCCCAGTCAGCCCCGGGCTTACCTAGGCGGCTCCAGGAGACGATGGGCCGGGGATTGCCCGTTGCGATGCACTCCAGAACAGCGGTCTGGTGCACCGTCAGCGTGAGGTTCTCTGGACCGACGAGAATCATGGGGTCCTTGTAAACGGTGGAGTGGGAGCCTGCAAGGACAGCATCATTGTTAAAAGGCATCTGATTCTCTCTTGTTTAATGGAAACACCAAGGGCTTCATGCATCCTCTAAGTACAAATGATGTGGCTGGTGTAATCCTCAATAAATTTGAGATGCACATGAAACAAGCACAATGTTCACGTGGCAGTCACATTGTCTGAACGTGTTTTAAGTGTGCGCTGATATTCCTGGGGAAAACCCCTCAGCCAACCGGCCCAGCCGCAAGCAGCCCTGTTAACACCCAGATATGGGCAGCATAAAGAAGGAAGAGCGCCGTGAACTGCAGAGAGCAGATGTGCCGGAAAAACATGGTATATAGGGGGGACACAAGCTGCAGGACAGCTTGTGCAGACAGAAATGCAAATAAATGAAGGAGTTGCTTTATCTTTCAGCATCTCAGGCCATAAAGTAATCCATGCAGTCCACAATGCCTAGATCTGCCTCTCTGCGAGCACCCTCTCTTGCTGCTGTTGTAATTTGCTCCAAAAGCCCTGTCCTGGGACACAGAGAGCCACGGAGGTGCCAGTCCCTGACTCCTGTTGAGGATCTTTTTTTGAGAGGAAACTCAAGGAAACTCCTCTGATGACTGCAGCCCACAGGGTGGTCATTTCCCTGCCTTTTACAGCACCCCTGTCCTGGCCCACTCTGGTGTAACTGGCTGAAGGGTGAGCATGCATCCCATTGCTCTGATATAATCGTGATACAATCATTGCTAACGATGCAATCACTAATGGTTTATTTGCACTACAGTAGCACCAAGTGGCAGCAACCAAGAATGAAACCCATCATACAAGATGATGCACAGACCCATAATAAAATAAAGCCCTGGCACAAGGACTCTGGAAACCAGACAGGCACAGGATAAGCAAAAGAAACCACATTTCACCAGACAGGGGGAGACGGTGGGACAAAAACATCATCCTGTGTCAGGTATACCACAGCTGAACCCACATCTCCTGAGTCCCCAGAACCTTATCCCTGGACCAAAGCTCCCTTCAGCCTTCACTCCCATTTGTTGGGAGCAGGAGAGGAGGAAAAAAAGGAGATATTCTCCAACAGGAACACCGTTGGATAATCTCTGCATTAGCCTTCTCCCCATTTCCAGCAAGAGCTGGGTTATACTCCAGAAATGCTGAGGTCAAGCAGTGTTTAAGGAATTTCAACAATCTGACAGCTGCTGCTGGCAAAAATGCTCCGTACACCTGTGGAGAGAAATACTTGGGCTGGTTGTCTCCCCCCGTGGAGGAGAGGGGCACAGGGAGGGGTGGGGAGCTGAGCTCTGCCACAGGCCGGGCTTTGCTGTAGGGACCATCCCACGCTGACTCCTGTACGTGGACTTTCCGATGTCCAAAAAGCTTGTTAAGGAGAAGTGATCCACCAAAAACTATCTGCAAGGGCTTTTCTCCAAGAAAAAATTTCTTTTCTTCCTACGCTTTTTAGCATTACCCTTTGACAGTAGCTCAGGGGCTGAAGTCAGGGTGTTAGCAGGGGGATTTTGCTGCGGTCCAAGGGCAAGCACAGATCAGAGCGGCTCGTTTGTTAATCGTTCCTACAGGGGCTAAATGGGGAGCGATAAAGCGATTCAGAGGTTGTGTCTAAATGGGCAAAATCCAAGAAAAATCACCGTGTCAGTGTGACTTAAGAGCTGACTTTCTCACTAAACACATTTCACTGCAAGCCATAAAATGCAGATTTTTTTATGAGAACCAGAATGCACAATAAATTCATATGACCGGCTGGTTAACCCCAAGAGAGCTGAAAAACAATACCTTCCCCCTCAGTACCTTGGAGTGCCTTTAAAACCCCTGTAGATTTATTGTTCTAAATCACAATACTAAATGTTCATGCTTAGAATAATACGATATTATCATCGTATTATATAGTGATTTCAATATTTCAAAACACAGAAAAATGAAATGAATTGTTCAAGGTCACCCAAGAATATCAGTAAATGGGAGCTGAGACCAAAGCAGATTTTCTAAAACACTCTATTTTGACAATAAAATATACAAAAAATCACACTCTTTGATTTATACTCTGAGTCCTAAATAGGCATTCTGGTTTTTGGGTGTGGGCTCAGCTCCCTGAGTTTGGCCAAACCCTGCCCAGCTCTGGAAGTGGCATTTCCACTGTTGCTCACCTTCTCCTGCAAAGGCCACATAATGGTCCCGTAGATTTGCTGCTGAGCCCAACACCCACAGCAGTGCCAGCTCCAGGGCCAGAAGGGACGGTGACCCAGCAGGGACATGGTGGTCAGATGCCAGCACCATGCAAAGGGGTTGACCATGCCTGACCATCGAGAAGGAGGTTTCCTACTCCAACCAGAAAAGCTCTTTGATGCAGGGTCAGGAAGGAAGGAGTGACAAAACGAGGGACTCGTGGCAGGCAAGTGCTGCTGGAGCACAACAGGGTTCAGGGCGACGTGGGGAGGATCTGTTGTGAAAGGGAAAAAGGCTCTAATGATGCACGTGGTCCCCAGGGACGCTGCCAGCAGCAATCACGGCAAGGATGGGGAGGTCCCTGGCACCGCCAGGAGTGACAGGCACTCTAGCAGGCATGGGAGCTTCGTCGGCATGGGCTGTTAGATCTTGATCAAAAGGACAGCAGCAGAGAGAGCTGCAGCTCGAAGTGAAAAGGTGTCAGCGCAGAGAGGCAGGCAGCCCCTCGGGAGCATCTCCACTAAGCAGGCACTTGAAAATAATCAATCAGTAGGGCTGGAAGACATACCCATGCCGCTCGCTGCCGGCAGCCCCGCCACTGCTGCCAGCAAGAGGAAGGAAAGTGCTGTGAGCAGGCTCCTTCATCCCCCGCAAGCAGCCATCCTCCTACTCCTCTCCAGCTGGGCTGTGGCAGTGCCCTGCAGGGCAGCAGCTCCCAGAGCCCATCTCCATCCTCTCCCTCCTCCCTCCCCAGCCAGGGCTCAGTTTGGAAACCCCGGTGAGGCAGAGCCGGTGCTTCTCTGTGGGTGAAGCCTTGGCTGAACTTGCTGCCTCATTAAGAGGAGAGGGAACCCTTCTGCCACGATGAAGAGCAGAGAGCACCATTCCCTTTAGCCCTCTGCACAAGAGGGAGGCAATGGAACGATTTGCAAGATTACTTCTTACCCTATCATGCCTAATGACATGTGCACAACAGCACTCAGGTTAGTTCAGTATTTATTGATAGAACACCCACACCAGCGAAGCAACGTCCCTGTGCTACCTCTGCAGCACACCATAGCCTCTGCCAGTGTGCCAAAGCCTAGGGTTAACATGCTAGCACATACCCGCTGTCCTGGTCTAACAGATATTTGTGTGCTCTTAGCAAACACCACAGAGCATAAACCTTTTTCATGGAGGTTTAACCCAGTGCAATGGGTTTTCCATGGGCTGAGAGCATGCGAACGTCCCGTTACGGCAGCTCTGCTGACATGCAGTCACTGAAGCATGGTCCAAGCCCTTGCACAGACACTTATACACGGTGCCCGTATTCATCATCTGACTGCTTTAAGGAAGAGAAAAACCACAAACATTTCACAAACAGGAAACCTGGAAAATATCCATCTGAAATTAGGGATGGTCAGATGAGAACAACTCACACTTTCTGCCCTGCAAGAAATAATAACTCAGACCAGTAAACTGACACAAAGAACTTCACCATGTTGACAATTTACTGTTCTCTTTTCCCTCCACGCGGCTACTGTTCACCTAGATCAAGAAAACAGATAAGTAACAGGCATCAAAAGCTCCCAGGTCTTCCAGAACTGGTTAACTTGCTTTCTTTCCCCATCAGACTTGATATACACAGCATCGCTCTTTCCTCAGCTTCACCCCATTTCACACATTCTGCTTTTTTACAGTTGGCAGAGGCTAATCTGACATTCGGTACAGGCATTAACTCTCCTACTCCAGAATCACTGGCCAGGCAGCCGTTTCGGAGGCTGAAGGCAGGCTGTGAGATACGAGTGTACGCTGGCAAGCCTCCAGCCACCGTGTACCAGCAATGATGTGTATCTGACGGACAGGAGGATCACAGCTCACGGAGGGGAAGACCCTTTGCTGCCAATAAAAAAAGCTCACAGAGAAACACATACCCAACCAGCCCTGCGCAGATTTCCCTTGCCTCTTATCTCCAAAATTGTCATCTCCATTTCCACAGGGAATCTAGGCTGGTCCCCTACCCAAGAGCCATGGATGCACCACCGCTGCTGTCACAGGGCACTGCAGTGGGTACCCAGCATCCCAGCGAGGGTCTGACCTTCACAGAGCCCCGTATCTCAGAGGCCACCCTGCCAGCAGGACAGAGCCACAATTTGCAGCTGACTACTTCTTTGGCACTCTTATCTTCTCTGAAGGTAACCCACAAATGCTCTGAAATTCAGGAGAAGCAAGCTGCCCTGTTTTCATTCAAGGAGGATGAGCATATCAAAGATATTTCTAAGAAGAGGGCACAAAGGCGTCGTTCACTCCTGGCTGCTTGATCAGGCTGGGTCATATGATTTGACTTAATACTTCCCACTTCCTTCATACTAGGAGCAGCTACTGAAACATCAAGGGAGACTTCTGAAGCTAAAAGAGTTTCAAATTAAAAAGACTGACAAACGAAGAAAGCCTAACTAGAAGGTGACAATCTAACATCAGGTTTAGAAATTGGCTGCTGAGTTATTGCTCGAAGGAGCTCCAAGAGATCAGCTTGGGTCCCACACAGACAGCTAATGGAGGATGGGCAATGGGCAGGTCAGCAGAGGGTAGCACAGCTATGGAAACGTGGTCGCAGTGTATTTGCACCCTAATCCTTCCTTCACTGTTCCCAAAGTCATCACTTCCACGTGACATTTTGTGTGCTTTCACAAACAAGCCAAACTTGTGCACATGCAAAGTGTGGATGTGGGTTGCTTTGGTTTCCCTTATAGCTTCATCACATCCTACCTCACAGCGTGAAACCAAACAGCAAGTATGTGATTTTGGCCCTTTTTTTTTGAGAGGAGATCATAAGGCACCGTCATTTCTTCAGCTGGAGCTTTCAGAGGTGAAAACCTGTTTCTGCCACTGACTTCAAATGTGGATGGAGAACCAAGTCAAAATTCAGCCTGGGGTGCTCAGGGCTTCTCCTTCTCATCTTCCAAAGCAAGGTTAGCCCGCTTCGGTCGCAATGCAATGCTAACAGCCTACAGAACATAATTCCCCCATTAGATAAATAATTGATCACCCTGTGTGCTGCAATTACTTCCAGAGTGGGCAGGTCTTATAAGGAAATGATGAATCTTCCACATTTCCAAAATAATTTATTTAATGTAAAGCTGCTGTAACTCATTTTCTCACCATCCTCCCTCTACCCAGAAACTAGCACTAATTTACAGGCAAAGAGACAGGTTTATCTGCTATCAAATGGAAAGATCTGGCAGGAACTAATAACAGTCCAGAACAAGGAAGGCGCTATGGCTGGACAGAGGGATGCTTCTCAGTGCTGTTAGCCTAAAGCTCTCTTAAACTGTCCTGGTCCAGACTAGCAGCAGAAGGAAAACAACGGAAAGACAGCCAGGATAGTGTTTATTGGTACTAACCTGACACGGTGAGTCTGGCCTCCCGGCTGAACTTCACATTAGCAATATTGGTAGCAACACAGTGAAAAATCCCACTGTCTTCTGCTCTCAGTCCCGTAATCTGGAGGACCCCCTTGGGAAGCAGCGTGTACCTGTGGGAAGAGAAAAGCAGAAACACAAACTTGCAAAGCAGGACATGATGTGAAAGCAGGCTGCACACCCATCCAGGTGAGGCAGGCTGGCTCCCTGCATCCCAGCGCGGAGCTGCCAGTACCGCCTGAGTGATGCAGCCCCCGGCAGGCTGAGCCCACGCTTATCATTGCATCAGTTCTTTATTTTTTTGGATACTGGAGCCTCTGGTCTTCTTTTACAGGCGGGTATGTTCCCTTTCTTTATCTTCTGATGCAGCCTTGAGAAAGGATGACTTTTGCTGGAAGGCTACAAAGTAGGTGCTTCTTACTTATCTGTGGAAAAGCTTTGGCAGTGCATTTGCCTGTGAACCCAGCTGACGTGGGAGTTATCACTCATCGTCTGAAGCACAGTGACCGTGGACAAGCATCACGGGAAGCGCATGCTCCACAATCCCAGGTCCAGGTCCAGGACTCAAATCCACATGACCTTAAAACCTCAAATGCGTGGAAAGGCACGTTTAAAATAGATATTGAGAGGGCACAGATAAATATCAATAAATATTTTATATATTTAAAACATAGGTACATTTAAATCATGCATGCATACACACATATATGTATACATACATTACAGGTTGCTTGGCAACTGTGTGTTTAAATTGGCTGGTAGTAAGTCATTACACTGTGATGAGTTAATAATCCATTTCCGTCTGGAAGATGAAGAATATCTTTTTCCATATCAGCATATGGTTATGTGCCTATAACCTGCTCCCTGCGCTGGGTTCCAAACACGCGGCTTGGTGTTGGTGGCAGCATGACAGCAATCAGTTTTACACGTCCCGAAGTTGATTGCAATCTCTCTGGGACTTTAAAATGCCCATTGTTTTGGATGAATTATACCACAAGAAGCCTTCATTTTTGTTAACAATCTGCCCACAGCATTAGAAGATTCAATTCCAAAGCTATTATTCTGCCTTCAAAGCCTCCAAGTGCAAGACTCGGCATACAAATTTATATACAATTTATACGCAGAAATGCACAAAGCGTGATTAATGCAGAAATCCAATTCAGTTAGAGAAGCAACCCTCATCACCCGGGCCCGTTGGTGTCAGAGATTAATCTACTGAGCTGATAATAAAAACCTTCCCCAGTAATTTTACTCCTACAAAAAGCCAAATCTGTTCAAAATCAGGACACTGAACATAGGGAAACTGCTCCTAGCCCACGTTCTCCAGGGTTTGGGCAAGCTCCCTGCCCTGGTGGAGAAGCAGCGGGGATGAACGCAACTTGGAGCTCTCTGAGTTGGAGAACAGTCTTGGCTCCTCAGTCTTGGAGCTCCTCAATCTTGGAGCTCCTCAGTCTTGGAGATAGAAGTCCTGGTCACACTCAAATCCCTGCCACGTCTCTAACAATCTCCACACCTGTGACCCTGAGCTCAAGTGGAAAGGAGCAATAATGCACGAGAGACTTCAAGGGAACTTCACCTGCCCTGCAACATCTCATCGGGATGCACGCAAGGCGTCAGGCCCAGTTCCACACCCCTTACTTCTGCTTATATCACCTTGGACCAGTTGCCCTGCTCTAGCACATCCCCAGTTTAGCACTTGTGTGAGTAAGAAGCCTTCAGAGGAGATCAAGTTTAACGAATCAACCCTGTGCTGGGCTAAAAAAAGCTCAGATGAAAAACGCAAGGAAAAACAAAACCTGACAGTTGCAGTTTTCCACGGCAGGGTTGGGCCTCTTGGGTCCTTCTACTGTAAGTTCACCGCAACGCTGAAAAGGTCAGGCATTGTTCCAGCCCTCGTGTTTTCTCCTGCCTCCAAAGCACCCAACCACATTCTGCTTGCAGAAGTGACATTTTTAAGAATAGGGGCTTTCAGGAAAATATTTACAGCTTCCTGGTTTTGCCTATTCCCAATGCACGGACGTCAATTCGTGATTGAGGTGTGCTGCGACCGATTGTCTCCCTTCATTGGTTGTGCAGCTCCCGAGCTGCAGCTGGGACCACCGGAGGCTGCCAGCACGGAGCACGCGTTTCCTGCCACCTGTCCTCCGCCAGGCCCCACCGCCGCTCGGAGGATCAAACCGTGATGAGGGATGTTTCCGACGTGAAGGGAGTAGCCTGTCAAACACAGGAAGCGAGGACGTGCCGTCCCAGGTCTAGGCTGGGGAAGGGGGGCAGCTGGGGTTTCTCTTTAGGAGGGTTGCGTGGGAAACGGCAGCCCAGGGCACTGCAGGATGCTCTCTGCAGAGCTCCCCTGCCACCACACACAAGGGAGTCCACCTGGGAAAGAAAGTCTAGCAGCCACGGTATAATTCAGTGCTTGCAGGAGTTCAGGACCCACATGGAAGACCCTAAGTCACGGATCTGGCTCAGAAAGAGTTGCACAGAATGGAGCCACAGAGGGATGATGGATGGCAAAGCTATCCCAGCTCTACTAGGATTGCTGGGTGGACTCCTCATGCTGGAAAGTAAACCTGGAGGAGAGCTGATCGGGGAAGGTCAATGCAAGCCCTTGCCCCCTCCGAAATCAGCTAACGGGGTTTATCTAGTTCTCTTGAGAGATGCAGTATTTCTGCACAGTGTTTGGCCAGAAGGAGCCCAGACAACCCACAACATTAACTGAAGGACCCTTCCATGGCAGAAACGCTGGCCAAGACCCTCAGCCCCAATCAGCTGGGTCCTAGCACAACTGTGAGAGCAAGAGCAAGCCTGACCACCTTTTTCCACCTGGAGAAAGGACAGCAGTATGTGGTTTGGACAGGTCCTACCTTTCATTGTCTGTGTTGACCGGCATGCGGTTCTTTTGCCAGAGGATGACCGGCTCAGGCAAGCCATGGATCTGGCACTGGAATCTGGCTACGCCACCTTCCTCCACCACTGCGTTCTGAGGGTGGATGTGGAAGTCGGACATTGCTGGAAGACACAAAGAGAGACAAAAATATTCATATGTGAAAAGAGATCCACCGCCAACAACTTCACATGACCTAGAAACACCCCGATTTCCCAGAGACAGCAAATGGGATTGTAATGCAAGAACAGAAGGCTGGTTTGCAGCCTAACCTCATGGAGAAACAAGACTAGCAGCAAGTTCTTGCTATATATCTGCCTCTACACATTGAACTGATTGACTCAACCAGGACAGGAGACGGTGCTCCATGACCCATATGGTCCACAGCAAGGTCTACTGGGGCAGCGAGATGCACAGACACCGGACTGGCACTTATCGGAGGTCATTCTCAAGAGCTTCAGCAGGCTTTGGATCCAAGTTCACATCAGAAAAGCGATGTCTATCCTTGCTGTTGCTGCTAATATCTTATCTGCTGTAAATATCCTTCTGATGTACATGGCTTGACTATTTTGCTGAAATGACCAAAAGAGCTCCCAGATACCCTAGTAAAACTTACAGACCTTGATTTCCATCTCTGTTTGGCACATGCTCCAGCTCATTGCATACTCTACCTTCCAGCACCGCAGAAGGAATGGTCACATCCCCATGCTGCGGAGCAACAGGCTTCAGCCGATAGAAAGAGCAGCTGCCAAGAGCTCAGCAGCTCAGTAAACCAAGGCTTTTGGGGTTGGGACCACCTGACAGCAAATGACAAACCTCAGCGTGCCCACGCAGGATGAATACAGACCAGCCTGTTTCAGCACAGCCACAGCTGTAACCATTGTGCGGAAAGACTCCAGCATGCTGTTAGAGCTACATAAATAATACAGTAATTATTACTATTAATTAATTGGAAGGTGCTGCCTGTTGACTCTGCAATAAACATATTCGAAGCTAATAAACATCCCAGTGGTTATTTAGCTCATGATTCATTTATAGCGCTGCATCCACACGAAGATCTCTCACATTATCATACAAAATAAACTCCAAGAGAGCCCCCCGCTCTGCCACCCCAGCCCGATAATACCCCTTTCCCCAGCGAGAAAGCCTCGTTCCCTTTTACATGCGTCAAGTGTAATGAATGTACCTCCGCTAAGGAACAAGCTGCATATGTGTCAGGGCAGCTTAATCATTCATCTGCAAACTCCAGTTGGGCTCAGGCAGATGGGAGATGGCCATTAGCAATCATACATTAAATATGTGTTGCATTAACCCGCACTGCTCCCGCAACCACTGCTCTCAACCCGCTGACTGCAGATTTGTTAAGCTGATCGAGTAACACGGAGCAAAGCCCCAGCCCCGCACGGCCATAGGGTTGGGAAGGTTTTGCAGCCGTGAGGGTGGGATGGGCAGCCAGCCCCACACCGGGATGCAGCAATGGGAGCAGGACCAGGAGGTGGCTGTGCAATGCTCCAGCCAGATGGGAACGCACCAGCACAAGGCAAAAGAGCATGCAATAATATATTTCCTTTTCCCAAGAGGAAAGCTAATGCAAATATCCTCTCTGGTAAGGGATGGAGCGCAATGGTGGAATGGCAATTCACCCAATTCATAAACATTTAGCCTTGAAATGAGACTGCTCATGGCCCAGAGCACTCAGCCATGTGGGAAGGAGCCCAAAGGCTGCTGGGGGGTCTCCCAAACCAGGTGATTTCCCTTCCAAGATGGCAAGGGATGCTTCAAAAAATGGGGGGTCCAGATGTGCCCATGGCAGGAGAGCTCGAGGGAGCCTGCAGAATATTTCAAGGCTGCTGCCATTTGGAGGTCCAGGCCAGGGCGAGCATCTTGCAACCAAAGCTTGTGAACTCTCACCAAGAAATGAATCCCAGAATTAATGAGAATGACACAAAGCTCATTAATAAAGGAGGAAAAAAAGGCAAAAAAAAAGAGCAGAGATTCAGATGCCTGCAGGAAAATTCCTTTCAAATGTACAGATGCTCAGTGCAGAGGTTTTTCAGTGGCTGACAGGGCTGATAAGAAGAGGGAGGTGTGAATGAGAACAGCCCCAGCACAGACTTCGCTCTGCTGGCTACAGAATTCATTGCCATTCCTTTATTTCAATAATATCACCTCTTATAGGTAAAACTGCAGCAATAACCTCTACTCTTAAAGACACTAGTATTAATATTTATCATGAATAAAACATAGGAAGTTATAAATAATTCAGTTATGAGGATGTTAAGTAAAATATTACTCTTCAATGACCCTATAACATGGCTTTGAAGCACAGTTTTATGTTAAATGCCTAGGAAACACTGTGACCCTTGCCAAGACCAGCTGGTTTGCAGAAGATGCATTAAAAATTCATGCACCAAGCTACAAAATGCTATTTTTTTTAACACAGGTTTACAAGTTTATTTACAGTTGCAGAGACAAAAGCTTTTGTAGCATCTCCTGTAAAACAGCAACAAAACTTGAACGCAAGTGATTACCTGGGATGCTGTTTTCAGCCTGGAAATAAATCACTGGGTGTAAGGAGAGAAGAAGGATAAGAGCACAACTGCTTTACAGGGCATTGATCGGAGGGGCTAAATCTCTGCTGACCCACGTGAGATTTTTATATCTGTCCCAACCGACTGAAGCAAACTCATACAGCGGAGTCCTTGCTCTTATTCGTCACTTATCTTTCAGCAGCAAACGCCAGGACCCCTGTTAGCAGCCAGGCGCTATTGTTTCAGCGGCCATGGAGAAGAGCTGCACACCAGCCCGGGTGGGGTTGGCCAGCAGCCAGGGAGCTGCATCTCATTTCTATGCTAATGGCCATAATCATTTTAAAAATAAATACATGCAATCACAATATTCACCCTTGAGCTCCTAAGAGGGGAGGCACCCTCTAATCCATCTGCCCATAGTCTCTGTCGTCCAGCAGTGCAGCATCCAGGTGCCAACGGAGGGACTGGTGCTGCCCCAGGCCCCTTTTTACTGTCATCAGATGGGGTGAGTGTCACCCTGTTCCCATTAAACTTCCCTCTGCCATCACCATGTGTAGCACGGTACCATCCACACACACAGTGAGCATAGGGTAGTCATCAAGTTGATTTTCTATCAACCTAAATCATGTGCACACTCATTGCTCCATATTGATGCTCCAAGCCACACTGTCTCAGTGCTTCTGCTATCATCACACCTGGATTTTGGCCATGGTACACACAGGCTGGCACAGGGCAGGGAAAGATAAAACAAAATGGGCTCACAGCAGATGGGGAATGGACCCAGCAGCCCTCCCACGCTGCAGACATGGGTGCACCTTCTCCCAAAGACGTTGGCCAAGGCTAGATTCAGGCTGAGTTGTCTACTGCCACACTAACGCATGAGGCAGAGGAGTTACTCTTCATCTCTTCTTCCCCCATGTTGTATCATGGAGGACCTCAATTAGGATAAGGCTGAGTCGCAGGTGAGGCTCTTCCCTAAAGAGAAACCCATGCTTGGGATCTCCCACCAGGATGCAGCTCCCAAAGGCACGTCCTACCGACATAGTGCAGGGGAGCAGCAACTCTTATCCTCATCCATATTCACAGAGGATTTGTTCTGGCAAACGAATTTTCTGGGTCTCCCCTATTCGAAGTGCAAACACTCTCTCCATCCTAACGGGCCCTGTGGAAAGGCCAATGGAATAAAAATGAAAATAGGTATCGAGTGAAGTTTTCTTTACTCCATGAAAAACTAAATTGAAACCATTAGTGGCCAATCCTTTTTTGCTCAGTACAGCATTAGTGCTAAGCCAGAGATTGACCTAGATTTGATATAGAAAAAGAAAACATTAACTTGGTATGTCAAAGCAAATCCCAGGCCTGTTAGAATCATTAAAACGCAAACATTATTATCAACTGCAGGCACAAGGGGAGGAAGAAGACTTGAAAGATTCAGTGCCAAGCCTGGTGTTAGGAGAGTATTTGGGAAGCCCAGCTAGTTTTGCAATCACATTGCTTTTCACTTTTAAATTACTTATGGGGAAACAGATACCCAGGTTGGCTCTGACGCAAGAGGATGCTGGGGAGGAGCTGAGCATCCTCACAGACACTGACGCCAGGCAGTCACAAACAACAGCCCACAAGCAAAGACCCTTTCTCCACATTTCTGTCACCAACCTGTTAAATTCAGACCTCTTCCAATGCAGGCACGTGGTTAAAATGCCTCAAAGTTAACACAGTACAAGGAAAAACAAGAGTTTAATGGGGACATGCCTCCAGTACCTGGGGTCCCAGACATGCCTGCCAAGGAGGGCAAGCTTCGTTAGCTCCATTACAACTGATGAAAGTGAAGCCAGGGAGGCAAATGGTTTGCCCAGTGTGAGAGAACAAGCCATGGGCAGACCCAGCCCCTTCTAAGAGTGGCTCTATCCCGATGCTGGCGACAGCTGCTGATTTTCATACTGAATTTCCCAACTTACTAATAAAATTGAATTTCCCTTCGGGTCAGCAGAAGTCAGGGTTGTTTTTAAAACACAATGACCACCATGCCTATTAAACCCAGACCTAAACCACTCTCAAATCAGGCTGACAGCTCCAGCAGAACCAACCGTCGGAATCTGTGAGATTTATTAAGCCCCCATCCTCCCTGGCACCTCAACTTCTTTCCAAACGCTTTCCCTGCCCCAAAGCAAGCAGAGGGATTACATCCGCTTCCATTCCCTCTTGGCTTAGGAGACCTTCACCATTAAGTTAGCAACCTGCCGGAGAATATTTTCAAGGAGGACATCAGGTGAAGGCTTAGCAGACACAGGTTTCGTATCTGCTCCCCTCCATGCTCCAGAAATGGAGGATTTCCCTGCAAGAAAGAGCTGGCACAAAAGATGTGGGGCGTATGGGCACCACAAATCCCATCCTCTCCCCTCTCGCCCCTGCTTTCAAACAGGGACGCTTTCCCCAGTCTTTAAGAAGAAGACACTGCATCGTCTTTCTCTACATTTTTTTAAAGATGCATTTTTATAATAGAAATAGAAAAAAAGCCCACGTCACAACAGCCCAGTGGCTACTCCAGCTGCAGAGCAGCCTCTGCGCCTGCGAGCCGGCCCTGCGTGTCTAATGATGCTATTGTGCGAGGTTGTTGCTGAACTGCCATGAGCCCAATTTTGAATGCAAGTTGCTTTGTGCATAGTGAAGCGTGAACAACAGTGCCGCCCATTTATCTATTTAATTCTCCAGGAGTAGCAGGAGCGGGGGCCTTCGCTCACATCTAAAGGGAAGAAAAATCGCCTTTCTCTCGGCTTTGGAAAGGGAGGGAAATATTAAAGACCAGCCGTGCCTCTCCCAGCACAGAGGAAAATCCCCTCTGCCCCTGCCCACTAATCATAGTGGTGAAAATCCCGAATCTCTATTGTCTGCACCGGGCCTCAGATCTCAAAAGAAAATGGGCTGCAAGACTCAGGACAGTTTGAAGCAAGAAAGACATTTTGGAGGAATGTAGCTCATTTAAGAGAAACCAAAATACATGGTGAGATGAGAGAGGGAAGAAGCCCCATCTCGTTCTGTGCTGGGCAGATGTAGAAGGAAAGAGGGTCAGTCCTGCACGCTTTTTATTTGCAATATTTGCAAACAAATGCTTATTCCTCTTTTGCTTTGGCTGTCATTTTCTCCTCCCGGCGCTGATATGACTGCTCAGAGCAGGGACGGAGGATGGTCCAGGCTCCCCGCCCTCTCTGCATTTTGCATCCTCGTGTCTCTGTTGTTCTCACACTCAATCAAAGCTGAGTGAAATAATTTAAACAAGATTGAGAAGACACCCCATCAGACCGACTTCTCTGGTTGAGGAACAAAGTATCCACCTGGCCTGTTTTCCCCCCCCTGCCCTAAGCCCCTGGGATGGGGATGAAAGGGAGACAACTGAGCTAATGCCTCACAGTGGGCCACAGCAGCTGCCCACAGGACGGAACATGCAACAGATATTTTACAAGAGGGGGGGGAAAAATCTACCACTTCTTGACTCAAGTCCACCAGGAGGCAAATTGTTGGCTGATCTGGGACTGTGGCTTCTCAATTTTTTGCATAACACATGAAATGACTGCGAGCCAAATGCAGCTCAGGTCACCTCCCCGCCGCACTGCAACAAGCAGCACCGATGGACTCTACCGCCCCATGATTTACTGTTTGTTTTGGTGCTTTGAGAAGCAAGTGGAAAAAAGCACAGAGCCCTATGGGGGCTGCTTCTGTGTAGGGATGATAAATAACCTCTGAAGGTAATGAGCACATCTCCACTGCACGCAGACCGCGAGAGGAACAGGGTCAGAGGGAACGTGCTCAGGGGTCCCTGGTTGCTCAGTTGCTTTACCCACCCTGTATGAGCAAAGGACCAGGGCTGGGAGGAGAAGGACGGGTCATTCCTGCGAAGGTCCCTGCAGGGACTTTATCGTGGCACCTGGAAAACCTTCGAATGCCTGTGCTGCAGCTCCAGTCCTCTTCCTGAGGCTCCCTTGAACGTGCTTCTCATCACCAGCATGCCCCAGCCTCTCCTGCACAATCACACGCGCCTCCAAGCCGGTCTCCCAGTCCTAAAGAATGTTTAATAGATTTATGGTATTGATTATAGCTCTCTTACTGGAAAAATAACTACAACACCATCAGTTGTTGATGCAGGGGTACTCGCCCGTGAGTGGGAAAGATTTTTGTCTGAATAAAAGCAGTCTCCGAGCCATGCATGGAAATAAACAGGGGCCATACACCCCAAGGGCTGTTTTAAACTGAAGTATCTTGTAATTTCTATAAAGCTCACAAAGTGCTATCCCTCTGGAGAGAGACTGCACCCACACTGTCCCAGTACAGCATGCCAGGGAGCATCCCCAACATCCAACAGCCCACCACCCTCGCTATCTTGACTTGGGAGGATAGAGAGTGCCAGGGGAGCTGCCTGTGGCAGAGGAAAACCCTGAAAGCAGCTGGCCTTCGCCAGGCTCTGCCTCATGCAGTGGCACTGCTCAAATGCTGCCTGCTCAGACCCAAGACCTCCTGCAACGTGGCTGCAGCCAGAAATCATCCCAGCCTGGAAATAAGGAGCAGCGAGTCCCAGTGCATCAGCACAGATGCCCTCTCCGAAGCCCAGTGAGCAACCAGGGCTGTCTGAGCACCCTCAAACCTTTCCTATAAATGTATCGGTCTTTTTACAGAGACAGGCACAGGGGACACAAAGCGACACCCACGGTCACAACCCAAATCCAACATCATCCCTCAAGTACCAACGGCACGCTCTACCCACGAGGCAATGCTGCTCCTTATAAATCACTTCGAAAGATGCATCTTGGCAATCCCACAGATCAAATTTCTCACTTCCCTCCGTGTTCGGAGCATGCAGCAGCATCCCATCCCGTTACCTGCTACGGAGAGCAGCACGGCAGACAGCCCAAGATAGTCATTCGTCTTCCAGCACCCTCTTGTTTTGCAGGGGAATCGACTAATAAACAGCCCCTTTAGCGCTCTCAAATTGGTTTCAGGGAGAGAAGTTTCTGGCGGAGAGGGAAGCATCACTGGGAGAGACCTTTATCAGGGAGCGCTATTGCAGTAATTTTTCAAGACGAAATTGCTCTCTGGCTCGTGACAGCGTTTAGTGTATCCTGAGGCGACCATTTGTGAAGCCAAACCTGCGGTCCTGCCGCCCTGCTGCTGGAGGGAAGGGGGAGTATTAAATGTCATAAACAACTCCTAATTTGCTTGGGTGGACTGCATATGGAGCTAGCGATTCTGCAGTGCAGGAGGAGGTTATCTGTCATCGTTACAGTGCTCCAGCACCAAGGGTGATGTTGGCCGGGCAACACTGGCTGCTGTCACACCTGCCCAGTGACACTAGTCACCACGAAGGGCTCCTGCGTTTCTGCAGGGAGACTTCTTAAGAAACCCCAGCATCACACAAGGTTTCCCCACTCCAAAGCAGGGCTCCCTTCCGGCATCGCAAGAAGATGCTCCCTCTAGATGCTCCCTCCTGTTGCATCCCCAGCTCACCCCACTTCGGGCAACGGCTTCTTCAGGACCTTGCCCCCTCCCAGGCTTTCCTGTGAAGCACACATTTGCTCTTTGCAAAATACCTATGATTTATCCTACTCAAGTGCCCCTGCAGACCCCTGAACTAATCAAAAAATGAAGGACAAGCTGTCCCATAAGCCTCCAGGAGAGGCTGGCTCGGCGAGGGCAAAGCAAAGCATGCAGCATGCTGCCAGCAGGCAGGTCTCTCCTGCCAGACTCCCATCCGGAGCTCCTCGTGTTTTTCCTACTCCGACACACACAATTAAGACAAATTACATAGTTACCATTTTGATTTGTTGCACAATAACAATGTTTTCCATCCCTCTCCCAAATATTGATGGAGATGGTACAAGAGGAAGCTCCCGCACAGCCGTTTTTGGCCCTGGACCACTTTATTTGCAGCCAACTGCTTCAGATATCGAGTGCGGACGAGCAATCCTGCTTTTTATCAGCTCGGAGAGGCAGTGAGCCATCCGAGCACAAGGCATTATCCTGCCCCGCCACAGCCCTTGCAACACCTCTGGGTAGAAACATCCCTGCTCAGACCTCCCGGTCTGCAAAGCCAGGAGCCATCCTTGGTTTTTTGTGCTCGCCAATGAGCACACGCTTCGTTTCGGCATCTCCAGAGGTGATGGTGGAATCCAGAAAGGTGAAGGAAAGGAAGCTTTTCATCATGACTGCCCACGGAAATGCCATCAGCCCCACTTTCAGACAGGGAGCTGTCCTGATTTACAGGCTAATGAATTTTAAATGAGATGCATTTTTTAATTTTTTGTTGTCAGCCCCCATTTTTCTGCTAGCAATCATTCCAATAATAGCTTTAAATTTTCAGCATCTGTTTTTACCAGCTCTCTTGTAATTAGTTTACTAACGTATTTTACTGCGCCTTTGTTATTTTCAGAGAATTACTTCATTCCCAGCTATCAGAGATAGTGCACTTCAGTCTATAAGGAGTTTGGCCTTTGTTCCCTCGTGGTTATTCACATGGGGGAAGATGGCTCAGTGAATGACAAGCCTTTCTATCACCACACATTCTCCATTTAATGTCTTTATACTGGCTCATTAATTACCACAGAAAACTCCTTTCCGAATGGAACCTGTGATTTATAGAAGACTTGGGCAAGATGCCATTTTTATCGGGCCGACAGCAAACAGCACCAGTGCTGGTAATTCGCTCTTCATTTTCCCTTCTGCTGCAGCGGGGTCAGCCCCGCCGCGGTGGGAGTTTTGCCTGGGCAAGGGAGCTCAGCAAGTGCTCCGTGCTGCCGAGCCGTGGCCATCACGCTGTTCCTGCACGGCTGGGATGACCAAGTCCATAGAAAATTGAGCTACAGCCCATTCTGCCTGTGTACTGTGGTGCCCGCTGTACAGACTGATACACTCCCTTGGGCAGCGGCTGGAGGAGTGCCTGGAGGAGGTGGGACTGCCGCCGAGATGATGCCCTACATCTTTTTATCAAATCTGGTGGTCCAAGGTGTTGCGGTGCATACAACAAACCATCCCTTAGCGCTTGGCAAAAACCCAGGCACAGTGCGGAGACAGACTCAGGCTTTCGCTAAGGAGCGGGCAGTCAAACACGATGGACTCCGCCGTACCTAGATGCACCTCTCTGCAGTGCCCTGTTAGACAGCACGGGCTGGACAGCAGGCTTGAGTCTCAGCTGTATCCCTTAGACTCCACAACAACATTACAGACTTGCAAACCTCCCAGCAGCATGGGGTCCGGCCAGGGGGAAAAGCTGCGCAAAGACACGAGGTAAAGGTTCCCTGTAGACCCAAAGCAGCCAGAGCACAGGAGAAAGGCGGCTACCCTGCCTTCAAGAGGGAGTAACCCGAACAACGGTCCCTCTGTCCGATGGAAATTAACTTTAAATCCTCCAGAACAGTATGTCTTTCACCACGTCCATACTCTGTGCTGAGCATGACAAACTGCCCCCTTCTTTATTCAGGAACGAAATAGAGGTGGAAATGGTGCGCACGTTGACTAAAGAAGTTATTCAATACAGAAAAAACTAGAAGCGCTGCTCTAATGCTCCTTTCTGTTAATTTTAATGCTGAATTTCACTTGAATGCAGGTGATTTTCCAAAATGCCGAGTGCTCCTCTGCTCCCATCCCTTGGCGATGAGCATGGCCACTGTGTTATGATGTTACCTGACCCAGATGGAAGGTGATAATATCAAAGATGTAAAAAGGACTGAACTGCTGTGATACTGAGAAAATCCAGCTTCCTCCAAGGTCTGTTTTTCCTCCTAGCAGCGGCTAAGCCGTTAGCTGTCATCTCATCCGTGTGGCTGAGTTACATATATAAATTCCTGTTCGCTCCTTGGCAATAGCAACAGCTTCCTATTTTGCTGGCAGTGATCCAGGGAAATTCAAGCTGAATTACAGCCATTCTTCAGAAAATAGGCCAAATCCACGAAAGCAGGACACATGACCGCAGACGTAGAGCTTGTCCTTTTTCTATTTATTTTGCGGCGAGAAGCCCCGTTGACTGAAAATAGCTTATCTCTGGAAGTCCCCCTTTCCGTTCGCGGCTGCTGCTCCTGGCTGCTGGCCAAACTATTACCACCTCAAAGAGAAAGTTCATAGCTCTGGCGTATCAGCCCCACTGTACAGGACGTGTGGTTTGATGTTTTCACCGATTTCTCTCTGGGAGCTTGGAGGAGACAGGGATTGTATTTCTGTGCATGAGCCAGAGAATGTTAAGTCTTTTTCTGCGCCTCTGCTGGGACGGTTGTACTTAGGGATGCACCCCAGCATCGCTTGTCAGCGTATACACAGTAGTGTGCATACACGTGCACATATGTGCATACATGTGCATGTATGACACAGCACAGACAGTAACACAAGCTGGACTCCGTGAGCCGGGGCCCCTCCAGACACCTGTTCCCATGACAAGGTGAGAGCTTAAATTTCATGCCAGGTCTACATGAAGCAGCCACTCCATCCGAAAGCCCCTCTGCACCCACAGTGAGTCCTCTGTCCTCCCCGCATACCCCACAGCACCCTAAATACAACTGGGAGACACATCGCCCTCCCGAAGCACACAGACAGACAAGCACAAGTAAGGAGAACAGTTAAGAAGGATGGGAAGGATGGTCACACAGAGGAAGAAAGTGATGGCAGAGTTACAAACCACAAATCTCACCATCTTTATCTTCCTCTCTATCACCAGACCATCACCAAACACGAGGAGCATGGGTGCATTCCAAAAAACACAGCTCTCCAGGGAGGACTGGCTTCTGGTTGATAAGAATCAGGGAGGCTTATCTCCCAAACTCGCAGCAACACCTCACCCCGGGCCCAGTTTATCAAATTAAACTCATTACCTTCGAGGACTCGTTGAAAAGAGGTGGCAGGAGAAAAGTGGTGGGTCAGGGTGGCAATGCTCCCACCGCCCTGCTGTGCCACTCCCGGCTCAGCACATCCCTACCGGCACGTGCCGAGCAGTGGTGGCGGCTGGTGGGACAACCCCGCCTGTGAGACCACCACCAGCACCAAAATGTCCCAGAGTGTCATGTCAAGGAAAAAAAGTGACAGAAAGAGGAGACGCACTGATTTACTGCGAGGCCATCACACAGCTCTGCTGTTTATTGAGTGTAGCGCCAAGCCATGTAGGGCTGTGCTCGCTGGGTGTGTTTTCTGCATATAAGATGGTTTAAAACAGCAGGTTTCTATACCGTAGAAAGAGAATCTCACCGTGCCTACGGGAGAGCGATGTATCGGGAATCTGCCATCATCCAATCTCCATACTGTGTCACAACCAAATACAGTATTTTGCATATGCATCTATTACTGGCAAGGAGAAATAACCAAGTCCTTTCTATGGGGAATTTTTAAAACGAGCAGCCAACCAAAACAAAATTTCAGCTTTGAACGCTTTGCTAAGGTATTCGGATATATACTTCAGATATTACTATTTTTTGCCTTTTTATCATAGATTAGACAAACACCGGAAACCTCAGGTGGTCTCTCCTCTCTTCTCAAAGACCTTTGGTACTGTTTATGGGAACAGGATGCGATGAGAAGCCCTAGGTACCACGAGGCGAGGGCAGTGAGACCTTAGGGTGCCCAACGGGTGCTCCTGGATGGGATAACTATTAGCTCACAGGGCTACAAGGAGGGGCTCTATCAATTTGCTGGGATGAGGAGAGATGGGAAGAGCCTGTGTTATTTCCTACCATGGAGTTTGCAAATATTTTACCCAAATGAGTTTCAGGATGCACAAACACATGAAGAAGCACAAACGCAGCTGGGCAGGGTGGGCAGGCTGCCAGACTCCCCGAGCAGTGGTCCCCTCATTCTCCTGCAGGCTTGTGGCAACCATCAGATAAACCCTCTGCAGGTGCGCCAAGTCCCTGTGCCCTCCATCATTCCGCACCCATGCTTCCAAACAACCCCAGGCAGCAAAATTCAGTGTCATGGACAAAAGACAAGAGGAGACCTTGATAAGAAACGCAGCACCCAACGCCCAGCCTGGAGAAGGGCTCAGCGCCCGCAGCTCCAGCCACAGGAAGGAGAGCTAGAAAAAAGGCTGGACACTCAAGCAGCCATGCAATCCAAATTACAATATCAATATTTGCCTTCAAAGGCTCTCAGTGATGGGAGAGCCACGCAAACCTGCAACTGCCCAGCTAGGACGCAGAGGAGGGATGTGGCCACGTCCCTTCTGCGAAGGCTCCCTGAATTTGCTGGCTAGGTGCACTGGCAGGAGAGGACGATCTTGCCCCACACACCTAGGACTCCTCTGTCCCCATCCCTGCTCATGAACTTGCTGTCCCCATTCACTTCCCGGATGCATTCCCCATCCAGATGCCAGGGGAATCTAACAACATTTAGCCACCTAAGCTCCCTGTTGTCATGAAATTTCATTTTAATTAAGGTTTGTTAAGGGCTTGGGATGCGAACACGAGTGTGCAAACCTGCCTGGGGTGGAGCGATGCTAAACGTCAAGGAACGGTGGCATTGCAAAAGCAATGCAGGTTTTAGAGAGCAGGCAGAGGTCAAACGCTGCGCCTGAACGGTGGGGTTGCAGGGGGGTATTTTTACTGACTTTGAGCTCTGAACTTGAGCTTTGCCCCAGTGTTTGCAGCACACTGGTGAAATCAGAGCCAAAGCCCTGTAAGCCTGATCTTCAGAGGGCCTCTGCAGGGATCTTCAGCCCCTCCTGCACCGAGCCTGGGGAATCAGTCCTCTCTCTCCTGAAATGTGCATCTTCATCAGAAAAAACACTTGCACCCCAAAACAGGCACCTCTCTGGTATTAACAAAAGAGATGAAAACTCAGTAACAAACGTGTAATTGTAGCACAGACTGTTAGAGACCTAAAAAAAGGCTGGGACACCCGAAATATCCAGGATGGCAATTAAATCTATCTTAACAAAACCTTGTGGCACATAATGGCTCCCCAGGAGACCCACTATGATACTCTAATAACTTGTTTATGCAACCAAATTGTCCAAGAAGAGATTTCCTGTGGGTTTGCATGCATATGGGACCACGCACCCCACGTGCACATTCAGGTGCGGAATAAAAGACGGGAAATAGCAAAGTCCGTAAGATACTTGTGTGGGACAAGGCAGAGGCACCTGCACGGAAAACATCACCAGCAACTTCACAGCACTCCCCCCCATGAAACAAAATAAACAAATAAAGAGAGATGCAGGAATTAGCTGTGAGGGTGACAGCACTGAAGGAAAATGAAAGCAGAAGGGGAGGGCAAAAAAAATATCCAGCCCGGCTTGCTTTTGTGTTCTCACACAATGGGGCACGTCAGCTCCGGAGCCTCCACAAGCCATCACCCGCCATCTGGCACCGGGCTGGACCGCTAATGGGAGGCCCCGGCGCCCCAGCTGACTCCCAGAGCCACGGGGGAAATCAAGCTGACGAGCTCCCCACATTAAGCCGTCTAAATTAATGCAGATGCGTGGCCCGCTCGCGAGAAATTTGGCTGGTGAACGGCAGCAAAGAGAGTGGTGTGAGCCGGCTGCAGCATGCCACGAACCCCGTGCCAGCCCAAAGTTACAGCCTAGTCATCGTATTAAGCGGGGCCAGGGCGGACACGAGCCGCCCTTGCTCATTTGCAAGACGAATTGTTGGAGAGGGGATCTGGAAGCACAGCCCTTTTCACCAAGTGCTCGCAGCTCGACTGCGAGATGCGCGACGCCGGCCAGATGCAAATTCTGCAGCAGTGGGGACAGCCCAGATTAACACCGCCTGCCCGATACGTCGCTCTCAAAAACAGCCTCATTAACTAATGTTCCTGTAATGCCGTATTGGAGCAGATCAGCTAGGAAATTACTGTGCATGGGGTATACGCAGGGAAGGGGATGAAGACGTTGATATGAGCGCTTGGGGCCAGGTTCGACAGCAGTACCTCTCCCCAGGAGCAACTCCGCTGATTTTGGCAGGGTGGACCCCAGACGACTCATCGCCCCAAAGGAACATTTGATAAAGGAATTCAATGTTTGATTTGGGACTCATCGCCCCAAAGGAATATCTGATTCCCCTAAGCACTATGGTACAGAATAAGGGTACCAGAGCCTGGCACTGAATCACACGGTAAAATTCAGTGCTGTCCCGGTGAAGCAAAGGGCTGGCAGAGCACCTTGTCGAGGACACGAGATCCAGCTCCAGCCCCTTCCCTTGCCAGCTGTTGCACGAGGAGCGGGAAGAGAACTAGCCACAGGGGATTTAGGATGCACAACGCTCCCAAGGCATGGTGCGGGACATGCGATCCTACGTCCTCCCCTGCCCCTAATACAGCAGTGGGCTTTGAGGCCAATGCAGAGACCTGTGCCTCCGAAAGCTCCCAGGGTGCTACCCTGGGGACATCTGGGTATGCTGATGGGTATCTAATGCTGTTTCTATGGTATAAGATGCAGGTCAGAGCTCTCTGAAGGGTGTCAGCTCTGGCAGATCAAAAAGATCTGCCCCCTTTACCTGCGCACAAACAGAAAAGTCAACCTTCAGGCAGGGATTTCGTTTCTCCTCTCCATCACCTGCTTCGGAGAACTGATGGGAACCGAGCTCTGCAGTGGCCCGAGCTGGGGATCAGAGACAGCAGGGTTAATTCAGAGGCAGGCAAAGAAGAGCCTGGGAGGATCAAAGGAACATCGCAGGAGCTCGGCACACCAGACGGCTCTCACCGCTGTGGTTTCGCTACAGCATGTGTCACGCGGCGAGCAGCACTGCCTGCCTGCAGCCGGTCCCCCACACACTGCCTTGCACCCCAGCATGACAGGCAAACGATGCCCTCGCTGGCTTTTTGCATGCCTTTGCCATGGCTGTAAACAGCAGCCTGCTTATCGCCAGTGCCAAAAAATAGCCATATACCTCCCCAGGGTGAACTCAACCAGCAGAGTCCTCCAGGGAGTTGCTGCGACAAACCTCGGGCCAGACAAAACCCAAATCTTTAACAACTGAGGCACATTTCAGCATACCTAGGTACAACCGCTGTTGCGCAGCCCTCTTGGAACCTCTTGGGGTGGCAGCGATGCCTTGCAACAAGCAGGTATTTGGGGATCCATCACTGTCACCGACAGCTGAGCTCCTGCTTACAGCACCAAGGGTAAATCCAGACCCTTTCTAATGACTTTGGATTCATAACCTATTCCCACAGATGGAAAATTTTATTCCCAAATGCACAGACCCACATAGCAGCAGCTTGAGTGATTACGGTCTCTGCTCTGCAGAGCTGCTATCATTTGCAAGGAGGCAGAAACACCCCCATTTTACCTAAAGCGGAAGGTGGTAGCATATGGTAAGCGTAGGTTACACTCAGCCCCAGGAGCAATGCTGTAGCTCTTACACAGCTCACGCCGCCTCTGAATCACATTCCAGGTCTGTAACGCCCCACCAGAAGAGAAGCAGAATTTTTGCTGGGGTGGGAGAATGGGAGAAAACCTCTTGATGCAATTAATTTGCCTCCAAATTCAAGCTAGTTGAAATAATCTGTTGCTAAACGCAAAACACCATTGGGATAACAACTGAGCGGAGGCTTATATTAAACAAGCATCTTCAGATGAAAATATCACTCATCTAAAAGGCATCACCATTCATTCATGCTCAATAAAACACAAAATGGTTACAGATAGAACTGATAGAAAATGAGAGAGAGAAGTGGAAGCAAAGGTAAAGCTGCCAGGCAGAAAACAGCACAAGAAGGAAAAAAAAAAAAACCACCGTGAAGAGGTTGATTTAGCATTCTACTTTAGGAGAAATTTCAAAAGCAGGTTTTAACATCTGATAAAACTTCACTGCTGGTTGCCACGCTGCCTGACGGAAGCACAGAAGGGGACTAATAGCCCTGGCATACAACATGATAAAAACATTTTAAGCCGCATAGCTTTAGTTGGACTTGCTACTTTTAAGGACGTTTTATGGTTCACTGCTATCCCTCAGTGTCTTACCAACAATCCCTGAGCACACACAAGATCTCATCTACCCACTAGGCAGGTAGCTTCCCCTAAGGCTGAGTTTCTCCGGCTTGCAGATTGCCATAGTTGAATATTAGCACTTGGCTGCACTGCTGCAAGGAACTGCAAGGGGCTGAGTGCGGGACCGCCCGGGCTGGTGCCTCTGGTCCTCTTGCCTCACATCTGGCTCATTCGGACCTCTCCAGGGCCTGTCCCACTATAACGGGGACCATTCGAAGCCCCCCATCACACAAATCCTCCATCCGACGCCCTCCATCACACAAATCCTCCATCCGACCGGCTGGATGCTGCTGACTTGGCATTAATGAGAGACACGGTTTCGGGCTCGGTTTCCAATACACTTCTGCTTTATAGATGGTTTCCCAATCTAATAAAGAGGCAAAACATTATCTATCTTTTCTTCTCTTATTTCCCAAGGAACAATAAGGCTGGAAACATCTTTCTGCTTCACTAATAGAACTTTTATAACCCACTTCCTTGACAGCCCCTAAGCAAGGGCCCTTTTCCCAGCGAGAAGCCTGGGATAAGCAGGGAAAGGAGCAGTGTGATCTGTATTCACAGCCCGTCCTAGCTCAGGTGGCAGCGTGAAACGTTGGAGTCACACTTGGATGCAGGCTGCAAAAATACTCCCCTTCACCGGCTGCCCAGGAATTGTTCTTACTAGTCAATGCATGCAGAAGGCTTTACTGGACACAGCACAGCAAAAGTCCCGCTGCCAAGATTTAAAAGCTATCTGGCCACTCCAGGAAAAAAAATAAAGGCAACTAAAAAAATAAAGGCAACTAAGATGGGGTTTGTTGGTTGGTTTGAGTCCTATTTTGTTTGATTTTTTTTTTGCAATGGTCTGGTACCAGGTTGTATTTCCTGGCAGCCATCCTGCCGTTTCCAGTTTGATTTTACATTAGGGAAAGAGTTGAAAACCAGGCAAATTTGGCCATGGGATGGACAGGTCTACCTGCACATCCCTCTGTACGACCACAGCTCTTGGCGCAGCCTGCAGCTGCACTGCCATGCTGGCGCTGCTGCCAGGACAAACTGTTCCGGTTACCGGACAGACTGCGTGACAGCAGGAGCAGTGCTCTTTTGAGCCTTACCTCTGCATTTCCAGGACTGACAAACTGGTATAAGTGTATGGGCAAAACTGTTGAGACTACAGAGCAGGCTTGTGGATACCTGGAGGCAGAAGATGACAGGAAGTTTTCCAAAAAGCATACGGCATCAGTGCAACAAACAAACCCCACAGGTATCAGTAATTTCCACACTACATTTCCAGCTGGAAGGAGGAAGAATCAGCACAAAACAGGCTGTCTGCAAGCAATAATCTTTCTCAGTCTTCCTTGTGATGCTGCCCGACACAGAGTAATACTTTATAAATGATCCCTCCCCATGCGGGAGACAACCTCAGCATGGCGAGCGAGAAGAAGCACGAACCCATTGACTCATGTCACAGCTCTGAGGCTGTGCTGAGAAAGGACAGGGTTGGCCAAAGCAGGTAATTACAGAGATGCCCTAATTAGGAGGATGGAGAGGAAGAACATGGAAGAGGGAAAAAATATCCAAAGCAGTATGGCTTAATTACACTGGAGGAGCCTTCCCCGACGGTCCACTACTGCCTCCAAGCACACATGGATATCTTTTAAGACTGTTTCTAAATCCAGGAAACCTCTCCTGGCCACAAGCACAGGGTCAGAAGGGGGAAGAAAGGGGGAAGAAAGCTACTGAGGAGGAGGAGGAGGGCAGGAAACTTTTTTTTTAAAAAATCACATAAATCAATCCAGGGAAAAGACTTCATGCCCCAGAAACCCAAGGCCAGGTTACTCATACATTCAATCATAAACTCCAGGAAGGAGAGGTCTTTCCTTTCTTTCTGCAAAATGCTTTTTTTATGTCAGGAATGGTTTCAATTAACGTGCCCAAAGCTTGCAAGCAGCTCTGGGAGCTGAGAAGTCTGCCCCGTTAATGGTCGCAGAGAAAGCTGACGAAATCCCAGCAGGATTCGTCCCGGCTCCCGGGGACAGCTCATCCCCCCAGCTCCACACCGGAGGACGGGCAGGAAAATGGAGCACGGGGTAGGTGTCCACATCATGGGAGATGGTCAGGTTTCCAAAGGCCCTCACCATTTCTTGGCAGCCCCATGCTCCACATCAAGCTCCAGGTATGCCTCTGAGCAACACCAGCCCTTTCCTCCCCACTTCTGAACGGTTTGCAGACGTCAACACAAAGACCCCTAACAGGCATTTCACCCAGCGCTGCTTCAGGCTAGAGCTTTCCACATGTGCCTGAATATTGATAAGAGCTCCAAAAGCAAATACCTGATTACAGGTCCAACTGGGTGCACCTTGCCTGCCAAAAGGTCCGAGCCATTTGCAGGGTACGCATGTGACACCCATACATTTTGCACTTGAACTGGACCACAAGTTTGCTCAGATCCTGGCTTGGCACATGGCAAACAGCTGGGGGAAAGCTCCTTTTGGAGGTAACATTGCCCTTTCCCTATAATCCTTTAGCCCAACCAATGATAACAACTGCTCATTAACGCAGAGTCTTGTTTAGAAGAGCACACACCACCTCCCTCTACATTAAAATAGCAACCTGACCTCAGTAAAGTATAAAACAATTAACTTACTAATTAGTCAACAAATAACTGTTTCACCCAAGTAGATACTAAGTTGTTAGGAAATCTATTAGCATTTCCACTGTAATTTCATGCTTTGCTGATGATGAATAAAACAAGGTTGAATGGGACCTATTCACATCCAGAGCACAATGCCCAGTAGCTGTAAGATAGCTAGTGGGAAACTTCCTCAAAAGAGCCAAATACCGGGACCGGAACCACCGGCTGGATAGTGTCACCGACACCACAGCAGCACTGAAACCTGGCAGGAATGGTGTGCACAGCCAAAAGGAAGAGCAAGGGCTGAGAAGCTGTGAGGGAGGAAGCAAACTCTGCCTGCATTTCCCATCCAACGTTCACGCATGCAAGTGGATCAGGCAAAAAAAACCCCAACATTTTCCTTAAATCGATTGTTTTAAATTCCCCCAGCCAGCTCCACCATGGGCAATAGAAATCTTACCAAAAAAGCTCGTTTTCGGACACACCTCCATGTGCCCTTGTGCTGTGGTCAACAAGCAAGGCCGTCAAAAGCCACCAACCCATATGGATCCCCGTTCCACTCCCTTCCAGAGAAACCAAGGACCCCTCAACAAGCCAAAGATCAGACTGCACGAAGACCCCTGATTTACAGCACACTGCTACCAGCCCTTCCATTTAATGTGGGCAAGTGTTAATGTGAATGTCTGTGCTGGTCCCAAGAATGAAGACTGGGGTCTCCCAGGTGACATCCATTTACAAGATCCTCTTCCCATATCAGGATGTGCTTCTTGGCTGCATTCTGAGGATGCAACAGGGGAAATGTGAGCGTCTTCCAGCCCTGCCTGCCTTATCGCCTGCCCTGGCTGTGAAACCTCAGTGTGCAGGTCAGATGGGAACCCATCACGGGAAGGGACAAGGACCCAGACAGCTCAAAAGGTAAGCCTACACAGTCTTGGATGAGCACACACGTGTCCAACGATGTTCAGAGACAGTAATGATAATACCTAAGGCCAGAAAGAAGGGGCAAAGCATGTAAGCTGCTGTTTAACAAGATGTACCAGAAATTCCTTAGGTCTGTGGTCTCTTTCCTACCTATGGATGAAAACCACCTAGAAAAAGAGTGTGAAATTTGGAGCCAATGCAGTGAATCAACAGGTGCTCTGGACTGACAGTCTGTCTGCCGGGGGTACATTCAGCACACACACTGGTTTCACAGCCGTTTGCTGGGGAGCGGAAGGAGGCTGTAGACTCAAGCTGTCCCATTCACACCAAAGCACAGGGATTATCAAGCTCCATGGTAGGGGCCTCGTAGGGGAAAAAATGAGTCGCACAGCTTGGATCAGTGAAATATTCTGCAGCCCTACACAGGTCTCCTCATCCAGGCAAGGGCTGCTGTTCGGTTGCATCTAACCAGCACTTTATTCACCCAAAAACCAGCATCCTGCTTAGCATCAACTTGTGATTCCTGCAGAGTTTCTCAGAGACCTTGCAGCACAACACACCCACCCAGAAACAGGTCGACACATCCAACAGCCTGCAGAGTGCCTGATTCCTCCCGCATAATCTACACCCATGAAACACAGCCCTTGCCTTCCTTTCATCCTAACATGCACCGGCTTCGGAAAAAATTTGCATGTTAGAACAATTAGACGTGAAACATTACATGCCTTATCTCAATGATATTACATAATTGGATTTGCGGCATATACAGATAATGGAAGTCAGAGCTTCCAGCAGCCAGAAATATAAATCAGACACTGGATTTTCTGCAGTTAAAATTAGGAATATTTTAAGAGGCCCCAGCAAATACGTTGTTTATATTAAGAAATCAAATCATGTTATTAGGCCCTCCATTTATCTAGTAAAATCTTTAAAAAGCTCATAAACTCTTTACTTTATTAGTTCAGACTTATTATATGTATTTGAAGCAATACTCAGAGGTATTGTTAAGCTACTGCAGGCAAGGGTTACAGGTCTTACGTATTTTCCTTTTGGTAGTACCAGATGTGTTGGAGGCCGTGGCTCTGCTGAGGGCTGGTTGGGAAGCTCACTGCTCGGAGCAAGCCCAAGCAAACTTTTGTGCATTACTGTTCACCGGAGACCTCCGGCACATTTAGCGCACGGGCAGCTTTGCCTTTTCCATGGATAACTCTTCACCTGCCTGCCCACCCCTCCAACCTGTCCTCCCCCTGGAGGAAAGGCCACCTGAGAGCTGTCTGTGCAAATGCAGCTGTAATCCTGCTCCAGAGGTAATGACGCCTGGACTTCTTGCACTAATTAACCCAAACGAGTTCCTGCTCTGCATCACCGGAGCACCCACGGAGAGCATGCAGGACCCTAGCGCGACTTGCATATCAGGGAATCTTTTACAGAGCTGCTCTCGCAGCAATTCATCTCCATCATCATCTCGGATCCAGAAGATATAGGCAAATAGCTTAATGTGTTAATTTACATATTTGATGAATATGCATTGTCATGCCCATAGAAGTGACAGCAAACATCCTAATTACCAGCACACAAGCCTGATCGGGCTGCAGGATGGAAGGAGCTTGTAAAGCAGAGCTGTGCCATGTTTCTGCTGGCTCTGGCTGGGTTACACCAAACGCTGCTCCACTCACTGCCTGGCTGCTCCTGGAGCTGCTGCCCCTCATCTCATCGCCCAGCTCCTCCATCACCTCCCGACATGCACCGTGCATCGGGGCCCACGGCTTTTGTAGGGGCAGGTCAAAGAGCATCTGATCCCAGAAGCCTCCCAGTATTGCCAACCCATGTGCTTCGACCTCCAGCCTCACAGCGGCTCGCGTTCCTCCCCGACCCTGCTTGCGGGGATCTGCGGGAGGATCTCGGCTTAGATTGGAATAAACAAACTTATCGCCTGCGGCTACAGAGAAAAGCCTCGATGGGGGACCCCAAAGCATCCTCAAGGCCCAGAATGCAAAGTCACAGATCCCAAAAATGAGGGGGATTTTTTTCCTCCTTTGGCAATCTTGTCATTTTTAACCTACTCTCCTGATTTTTTGGGGTTGGATCTGATTCTGGAAAGCTTAAGGCCATCCAGAGTAGGACGTATGAACACAAAGGCACTGAGCCCTGTCACCAGCCTCCAATGTGAGCGCCCCCAGCAAGCCAAAACCACGCTCCAGAGTCTCCAAGAGACGTGCAGGACCCCATTATATTATTTTAGGCAGCACTGCTCCAAGAGGACTATGCTTTTAACAGCTGCCCTAACCCACAGGCAGTGCTTCACACCATCACCTCGGCAGTGCTAAAGATCGTGCCCCCGGCACACAACCTGCATGCCGAATTTGGCAGGCTGTGGGGTGAAAGGCATCAGCGACGTGGCTTTCCCCACGCTGCCTCCTCCATCCCTCTGCTTTCCCTGGGCTCCTTCCTCCCAGAGCAGCTGCGCACCAGGTGAGCCGGCCCGCAGGGAGGCTGGGCAAGGGGCTCGCAGCCCCCTGTGACCCTGCAGCTCCTCTCCCTCCTCCCCGATGCCTGCCTGCCTTTGAAGCCCGGCTAATGACAAAATGACATCCTGCTGCCTCCACCTCCCCCTGCCCGCTAACGGGGGGCCCCTCGCCTGACCTTAAGGTGTGACGGCTCCTCAGCTTCAAAGCAGAGAGAGGATGCTCGGAGCTGAGCCCCAGCCGGCTACGGCGGCACTGCCTTCAGTGGGGGGGTCAGCGCCGGGGTCGAAGGGGCCGTAGAGAGGAGCCCCGCATCGCCCCGTGCTTCGGCTCTCCCCTCCGACCACTCCTTGCCGCCTGGCCGAGAGGAAACCAGCCATTTCGCAGCCCCAGGGGCGACAGCTCTAATGGACGTTGCAAACCACCACCACGTTCTTCCTCGCACTGCGGCCCTGAAAGACTCAGAAGGTTGCTTTTCTCTGGCTCCTTTTTGCTAGCTGAAATGTTAGCAGATTCAATCACTACATTGGGAGTTTTTACCTGGAAATCAAGCCCTTTCCAGGCGATCGGCCACCACAGCTCCCTGTACCACCAGAGTCTAAATACTTTATAAGGTCTAATTATTGATGCAAGCAGACAGGGCACTGATCACTCCTTGGCAGTGTTTCAAGGAGGTGTATCGGATGAGAGTTAGCTCTCTATTTGATATGTTATTAAATCAGGTTCCCCTTACCTGCTTCTAGGCTCAAACACTGGTGAAGACAGATGAGTATTTCTTAAAGTGTTTCCTATCTCCTCTTCAAAAAAACCCCACAAAACTTGAACAAAGCCCTCCCAAGCTTTCCAAGCAGAGAAGGAAAATATTTTTAATCTCTCCCTCTGCAGTTTAATATCAGCAATCAGTTACCATTGGCTCAGATTTATTTAACAGGATGTACAGCATGAACAAGCAACCGTCTACTATTAGAAGCTGGGGATGCAAAACTCCATCACTGGCGGCTGCAACCATCGTAAAGGCCATTAAGGGAGCTAGTCTGCCTAAATGCACATAATCAGCAAATTTATGGCCTGTTTCTTCTGTTCAGTGAGGAATTGGCAGAGGCAACAAAGATGTGTGATGCTGACAGCTTACAGGCAGGGCTAGTGTGCAAGCTCAGAAATACCGTCTGCCCAAAACTTGCAACAGCCTGGTGTACAAATGTGCCACGCATCTCATGACAGCTCCATCGCACACATACACAAAGCCGCCCGCTTCAATTTAATTGATTCCCCCAAGGGCTTTGGTATGGATTTTATAGTGCATAACTAATACTGATAAGCAGGCGTGATAAGGTAGTGTTATTACCCAACTAATGGGTCACTTCATCCACAAATACTTTCTAATTTAATTGAAAACAGGAACACGAGCTGTGAGCAGTCAAAACCTCCGGTATTATCCACACCAGCATTCCTGGCAGTTTTTTTTGCTCTCCCCTTTCCACCTTCAGTAGCTGGTGAACCATGGCAGATGTCACAAAACCATGTTTTGTGGCTACGGATTCACAGTTGAAGATCTCTGGATTCAATTCAGCCATGCAGTGAGGAAGTGCAGCTCCCAGAAACTTCAAAGAGAATGGCATCCATCACTTTCAGCAGGGCTGAACTGGCCTTTGCTTATACCTACCTCCCTAGGTCTGCCCTGGAAAGGAAATTCCTTGAATAACTTTCATGTGCTTAACCCTTCGGAAATGGTAGGCATTAATAAAGCCCCTCCTCAGCATCCGCTTGCCCGGCAGAGGTTGGAGGCCATCCATGTCTGATCGGCAGAGATGTTTGCCGGTCATTAGCAGAAAAACGCACCTCCGCATTTCCATTCTGCTGCAAAAGAGTGTATTTCCAGTCTCTTCCGAGGACATTCCTGAAGAGCGCAGCTACCATTACACAAATTGCTTTAACGAGAGCCTGGCCTCCTCTAATAACAGCTACAGGACCAGACAGAAACATCAGATGAAATTCTCAGTTACTGGGGTACTGGGGAAAAACACAATGACTTCTAATTCATAGAGAATAAAGTATTTTCTCCATTTATTCTCTAATTCACAGAGAATAAAGTCTTTTCTCCAGCTAGCCCTCCTCCTCAGGGGTATTTTTGCCCATTCTCACCGATCCTGTGCTTGGTACCATGGGGTGCTACCACACTGCAATGCTCTAGCTTGGCTCACACTTGGAAATCAGACCAACGCCTCCGGCTGGAATGGAGAATTATTGAAGTATTAGTGATCACATCTCCCCCTTGTGCCTACAGACTCTGAGAGAGGCTACAAGCCCAAGTTCTGCTGCTGTTTAACATCAGAAGTTTTCTTTAACTGTGAGAGACAGACCTTAGAGCAAAACTGAGCCCAGTTCAGTGGCAGAGGGCAAGGGCTCAATGTGATCCAAGTGCCAGAGCATTCTACCATGGGTGGGCACATAAGCAGGCTCACACCGTGAGTGCACACCTCGTCTGTCGGAAAACACTGGGTTTTGCAAAGCTTTGAATATAAAATGCTTCCCAGCCCGTCCATGAGTGCATTTCCCTTCATTAGCACTAAGATCAACAATTTAGCAGGAAGCAGCTAGGGCATAGCAAGACCAATCCAAACAGTTTTACTTAAATTCCATCTAAATGAACCCAGTTTTCTGGGCTTTTAGCAACGGAGGGATAATGTATGCCTATTAAAGAGCATGTCAAAGCCCCAGTCACACAGTCTGGGCATTCAGTTAAAGCGAAGGTCACAGATCTGTGCCCTGGGGCCAGGGAAAAAAGGCTCAGAGGAAGAGGAGTGGCCATCTGGTCCCCCACTTATGCAGAGGTCACTGCTTTCTGTCACCCCCCCTGTGGCCTCTGACTTCTAGGACTCAAAGAGGGGGAAAAAAAAAAAAAAAAGCCAGGCATGATGAAAGCGGGGCCCTGATGTGCTGAGACAACTTGCTAAAAGAGCTCTAACTAAAACCAGCCACATGCTCTGCACGGTTAAAGGGACAGCTCTCCCCTTCCCAGCGCCTGCTGCAATGCTGACTCCTGCACGGGAGTGTTTTTCCACACGTGGACAATAGCTGGGATGAAAGACCGAGCATGGTAAAAGCCCACTGAGCCATCAGCACTCCAGCAGCTGTAACAGGGAAGCAGGGAGCCCGGTGTAATACACATGAATACAGCAGCAGCATGATCAGGATGGAAAGCGAGGGGAAAAACAGAAGTACAGCCTGTTTGCAAAGCTCTCTGAAGTGCCAGATACTTGCACATGCCTGAAAATGAGATTGATGCTATTCATGCCCGGCGTGCTTGTTTCGTGCTCAGCAATGGCATGTGCACTGAATCGAATTCGCTAATTGTTCCAGCTGCATCACGATTTGCAAACTAGATCGCTTAGGAGCCAAGAGAAAATAAATGAGGTGTTTATTAGAAGGAAGGCTGGTTTCATATTCTTCATAAAAGCAAAACAGCTCTGATGCTCAGCATCGTCTCCAAACTGCCTTTCTGGTTGAGATGTGACTTTGAGCTGCTAGGGCTTTTATTCCTCCGGAGATACTCATTCAGCATTCAAAGCGGAAAGGCATTATAGTAACTCTGCCATTTATTTTCAGAGTAAACAGGTTTCTTGTTCATTAATTACATGGGTCTTCAGATAACACACACAAATTCCCATTACCTGGACTCTGTGCAGTTTGTTCCCTGCATGCCAGAACACTGTAGACTTTTTATCAAGCAATTCTGCTTCATTTTAATCTGTGATTTATCTGAGGGCCCAGCATCAGTGCCTGAAGGGTATTGTTTAAGTAACAATACTGATGTACACATTCCCACATCAAATGTCAAGGGAGAAGAGGGCTGCTCCGGAGGATGCATGGACTCAAAGGAAATCATTAAAAGCCACTGGCCTGCAGAAACTAAATTGTATTCGAAAAGAAAAACTAACAACAGACAGGAAGCTACTGGCAACCAGGCATGGCTAGGAAAGCGGCTCTGGGGGGAATAGCTCGGCTTCCCCTTACAAACTCTCATCATGGCCCAGTTTTCTTTTTTAGGCAGTGACAGACACAAATTTAAATTCCAGTTCATACACACAGCCCTGGTGCGTGGATCAGTGTCGTTTGGATTTAATTCTCATTTTTCCCAAAGTGCAGCAGCGTCACACCACATCCCTTTGAGGCAACAGCAAACCTGCCACCGCCCGTGGATGGAGCTGGGCTTTCACCAGCCTTCCTCCCTCCCCGCCAGCTTTGAAGCCACTGGAAATTAGTGCAGCCCCATCAAAAGCAACAACTCCAATTAAAAGCTGTTGAGAACCTTTCCCACTTTATATCCCAAATGTGCTCCTGTGAAAGCACACCCTCGAGCAAGCGCAAATCAATCTCGGAGAACACCACAGTTTTGTGACAACAGGAAAAAGAGATGTTTCATATTTGTCGACTCTCTATATCTGCTCAGGAAAGACGAAGTATTTATTCCTAGGATGCGATCTGCACTGCAATGGACTTAGAAGCTACTTCTAAATTAAGGGAAGGGCGCAGTTCTATGTAAAAGGCTAATCAGCACAATGCAGGGAGAAACCAAACCATTAGTTTTGTCAGAATCATTTTTAAAAGAGCTAATAAAGAAAGACACCGTTATCTCATCCCTGCTGCTCAAAGGTCAGCGGATGCTACTAACACACCAAGGATGGAGTTTTCAAAGGTGTTGTGCAAAGAGTCCTCAATCCAGCGGAGCAGTAAAGCACCTACACAATTAACAGCTGAGAGTAATGCCACCAAGTGTTGACTTTGTGGCCCCGATCCTAGAAAAGCTAACGCTCCTGGAGACGGAAAGCCAAGCTGTGCATGTTCCTCCGAGGAGGTCGGATTGGAGCCTATGAAGGATAGCAGAGAAAAGAGCTGTTGGTTTTATGTTTTCAGTAACAGATCACGTAAACAAAGTCTTGACGCTATGGAGGTCCTCTGCAAACACGGGGGAGCAGTGCCAGAGAGGGGGACCCTGGCACACCGTGGTCCCAGGGTACTGTCAGGGACCCACATAGATGCCACTCTCCACAATCACATCTTCTCAATGAGTTTCCAGCCCTGGAGGTACCTGAGGGAACGGAGCATTTTAGGGAAGAATTTGGGGCAGGACTACGAGCCCCAGCATTATCGGCTCTTTTCCTCCAGGAAGCCCAACAGTTTTGCAGATCTCCAGGAGCACAGGGCACAAAGCTGTTATCATCGAGCTCTGGAGCACTTCCCAAGATAAAAGTAGCTACAAAGGTGCTATTTCCTTAGGAAACCAATACAGAGCAGAGGGAGAAAGGGAAGGTGCCCTCCTAATTTGGCACCAAGCTAGGCACCACCAAACTTCACTAGCAGGCAAAACCACAGCTGCTTTCATTTCACTGTTGTTTTACTGTGTTTTGTCCAAAATCAGACTGCATTTTACTTTACCAACCATCAGCAGAGCAGCTCCAAGGTCCGTGTTCCCGGCTTGCTAATACAATGGTGCCTCCAGCAATTAGGAGTTAGCTCACAAGAGTGAATTAACACAGCTGGCACTGGCTTATCCAGGCCCAATTCAGGAAACATCCCACCTAAGAACAGCCAAGTAACAGGCTCAGCCTGGTTTTAAAGGGTCTTCAGCCCACACCTTGGTGCTGTCCTGATTAGGGATGCTTTCCAAGAACAACCATCACAGGAAAAAATGTCACCTTACACCGTTACCAACATTTTACTGTAGGCTGTGGGACTCCCCCAGCTGAAGGACTGACACCTCAAACCACTTGCACAACTCCCAACTACTTCTTTTCTTTCTTCCCCACAGCTGAGAACATTTCTCTGCTTTAGCCATCTCCAATGTGTTGTCGTGAGCCTGCGCTTGCAGCCCATGTGAAGTCCACCAGCTCTCCATGACGACAGCAGCCTGCCAGGAACCAGCCTGGGCTGCAAGGTCCCAGGGACGCACATTGCTTTTCTAGCACTATGGGACTCTTGCTGATACCATGTCCAGAAAGCAGTAGCATCACCAGAAATGCCACTTATAACTCCACAATTGATAGACATAGCTGTATGTAGAGCGGTTGCACTGTGAATTCAAACAGCGGCTCCAAGATAAGCTGGAAATGCAGCAGATCTCATGGATCTCCTCTCAAAATGATACAAAATACCAATGTCTCTAGGGAAAAAACATTTCCAGCATACTTCACAATAAGGAAGGGATAGAGGAATTAGATGCTAATTCATCTGCAAATATAATTAAACTCTGCAACACTAAGACTTCACTGTTAATTTAGTTGCACGTCCATGTCGTATGTGCAACAAATCAGAAACAGGCCTATTAATTTACAACTTTACATATAATATATTCAGAATGTAGCATAAAATGGCAGGAATACAGGCAGTTCCATCTAAAACTCCACAGTTGGTAAATTAAATCTATTTGCAGCAAAGTAAATTGAAATACATACTGAACTTATTACTGTGTCTAGTTTAATATCTACAAATGGGTTGGATTTCTCCAGGTGAATATTAGCCATATGCAGTGAAAGAAATGTGGCTGTTTCCATCTCTCTGCTCACAATATCGCTCTCATCCTGGAGGGGCTACTTAGACCTGACTGGCATTGGGGATTTGGGGTGGATGGTGGGGGGGGGGAGTTGCCAACACACAAAAGTTTCAACATTTGACTGTCCTCCAAATATTAACAGGAATAAAGATTGTAGTTTCAAAACAAGGCAGTGTCTTGTAGTGTCCCTGCAAGATGTCAGACACACAACTGGAAAAAGGAAGGTGTTTTGGTCCTTCACAGAAGCATTTAGATGTCTTCATACCCAGGGGAACATCAAACATGCACTCAGGAAGGTCAAGGAGGTCCCACAGGCTATTACAGCCGAGGTCTTAGGACACAATTCAGGGTTGAGCAGAAATTTGAGGGGGAAGAAAATACTCATGTAAAATGTTTTTTCCACCCAAGACAGTCTACAGGATCCCTTTGCTCCTGAGCCAGCAGACCCAAAGACAGTTGGACCGAACATCTAACCAAGACACTCAGCCTGAGCTGTGCAATGATTTCCTAGCTTTAAATAAAGAAAATCCGGACCAGTACATGATACTGCACTTGAATTTAATTTTCAGGAAAAAAAACATTCCCTTTTTCCACCCCCACCACACTGCTCCTGCCTAATGGGCTTTATTTAAACAGGACTCGCCAACAGCTCTCCCTCCACCCCCCTTAATACTTTCAATCCATAATGCCTGAAAGGCTCTTTCCCTGGACCTTGCACGGTTTATAGGGTTAATTGAATGCACACTGATCTACTAAGTGTCCATAAGAAGAAGCGCCATTCTTTAAGATGTCATTTCTACCCCCGGCCCCCTCCCCGGCCCCCCGGACAATGCTGCGGGGCTGTGCCCGGCCAGGCTTGGCCCCAGCGAGGTATTGTTCCCCGGCCGGGGGGGCTTTGGAAAACAAAGCAAACCAAAAGAATCCCTGACATGCCTAAAAAAGGAGACTTCATGCCAGAGCTAACCTTTGAAGATTTATTCCCTGCTGCCCTTGTGACCCAATTCAACCTCCATTACTCAGGAATTCCCCAGACAAGCCCCAAAAGGCAGGGATGGAATTTCGGACTTTCTAACTCATTTGTTTGTGCAGGACAGGGTGGTCTGGCAACCCCATCCAGACAGGGAACTCGTGTGCTGGGAGAAGCTTTATATAAATATACATCTGTATTTATAGGTACTTTAGGTATTATATGTAATTATCATGACGATTCCCTCTCCCTCCACTTAAAATTGCAAATCCCCACCTTGCACAATGCGACTGGATTGTAATAGGCTTTTGTGCGGTTGCTTCCCTCAAGCCTTAGAATTCACCGCCTACTTTTAGGGCTGGAAACTAGAGAGGGGGAAAAAAAAAAAAAGAAAGAAAAAAAGAGGCTCATCTACATTATAAAACTGAAGCATGTTTCTCTTGAGAATATCTCTAGTGGGGTGAGAACTTGGGAAATGCTCATTTGGGACATCTGCTCCAAAACACCTCTTGCAACAAAGCCTTGGGAGGGCTGTGGGGCGAGTGGGGTCCACGACGTGCCGGGCTAGGCAGCCCTTAATGCAGGGCCACAGGAGATGCCCAGAGAGATGCATCTATGCCTGGCAAAAAGTCAGAGAAACCCTAAGGGAAGATGTAAGAGCCATAAAGTCAGACAGACCCACCCCCAGGAGCGCTATCTCTGCATCACTCTTCTGTCTGCAAATGGCTTTCCCAACAACACCGGGGGGTCAGGGAAAGGAATCCAATTTAACACTAAAAACTTGGAGGAAATAGCTTGGGAAGGAGTCATAAAAATGTCACATACGCCTAGTCTCATTAGTCCAGCAAGGGACGTGTCCCGCCCACCGTGCCGAACGCAAACCAAGCTGGAGAGCGTGTTTATCCCAGGTCCAATTCAATCCTCCAAACATCATCTCTCACAGAGCCCTGCCAAACACAGGCTCTCTCTGGGGACAGATGCCGCAGCCCCACGAGAGCAAGGTTATTGCAGCTGCTGAGGTCCAGGGCAAGAGCTGCACCCTCTTCGGAGGGCCCACTTTCTCTCCCTGCACAGTAATGTGCATGAGCTTTTTGGCCTGTTTTTTGCTCAGGGATCACTCATCAGACATGGTTACCCTTGGACCCTTCCTCCAGGACAGCAAGGAGTATTTTACATGCCTCAGGTGCTAGGAACAAGGAGGTCTTGCACCTCCTTGTTCCCAGGGCAAAAGGGGGCAAAGTTATCAAAAGGCAAAAATTATCTCCCCCTGGACAGTGGTAGGTGACAGAAAATAACCTGGCTGGACAGAAAATAACCGCCTGGCTCTCTAGCTGCCCACCGGCCATGTTCTGCAAAAACAGCTACCAGCTGCCTGCAGAATTCCTCAGCTTGGGAAGACCTCAGACCAAGGCATCTCTGCCTCAAGCCAACATCTCCCAAGGTGGAGGGAGATCATCCCAGGGAATGTTCCTTACTCCAGCTCCACTGCATTGCACTTGGTGGAGAAGTAGTAACACCGTTAGAGCTGCTGAACAGCTCAGAAATCAAGAAGCCAACAGAGGTTTATCTGCAGGAGACCTCAGAGACATTTGTCTCAATGGGACAAGGTGCTCCATGCTCCCACAGCACTAAATACTCACGCTGCTGTTTCCCTCTTCCAAAAGGCATGATCCTGCCTACCTTCCTGGACAGCAAGGCAGGAGCAGAGAGCACTCGCAGGCCATCAAGCATAACATGAAAATATTCTCGGCCAAATGGAGCTTATATACCGGCACAGATGTGCCTCTGGAGAGCAGGCAGCTCTTGCCCACTTACAGAGCGGCAGCACTATCCAACCTCAGCAGCAGGCAAAATCCCTACTCTTCACTTGCAGCGCCAGAAAGATTTCGCCAGCTCTTGACATTCACAGAGAGCGTTCAATTGCTGTAGTTGGTTAAGTGCAATAATTAATGATCTTACCGCCATTTGTGTGTTAAAAAGCATTGAATTAGAATGGGACCTTTTGATGTTGGCTTTGAACGAGCACGAATGACTCCAGCAGAGCAGGTCTGAATTCCTCCACGCAGGGCACACAGACCCAACAAGAGACTGAAGGCTTTCACACTCCACGTCAGCTCTGCAACAGAGTTCTGGACTGTCTCAGCATCGTCCTACTCCCTCCTATTCCTTCATGTCCCCTCTGAAAAATGACAGTGATAGTGTTCACCTGCTTCGTCAGCCTTGCAAGAATTCCCTCGCTAATCTTGGCATAGTCCTTTGTAGATAGAGGGCTGTTCGCCGCTGGAGCTGTGCTGACATATGCCAGCTGGAGGTCTGTCCCATTAAGGGGTAGGTGTTGCTCGGGTCTATGTTCAATACCTAGGAAACAGGCTTGAGAAATGAGGTTATGCACACAGCATGGTGCTGCACGTGAACTAGTAAAAAGAGCTTTACTTCTGCCTAGTTGATGCAGCCCTGAGTGACTGGCTGATTACTCCTTCTATATACAGTAAGGCTACACTGTAAATACGTCAGCATCGTGTCAAACAAACCTCAGAAGTGGTAAGTACAAGGTGAGAGTCTGGAATGTAAAAACAATCCCATTTTTTGCTGGTATCTGCTAAGTACGTTGGCTAAATGTCTAAACTGTTAAAGGAAAGAGCTTCAAAGTGACCGTCGCTTAGCACAGCACACATGTCAGAGATGTGTGTAACACAGCCTCATGCATCACACTAGCCAGGGAAAAGTTGCCTGCAAAATTCACTATATTGTTATCCAAATCATTTACCAAGTCATGGCAGACATACTAGAAAGTCTCCTGGATTTCCTCTAAAACTTCTCTCCCTAGGAAAGACTTCAGAGGACATCAGCATTAAATCCCAGGTAGCCACACCACCCCAGCTAAAAAGCCCTGTGGACCCAAAATGTAGAGATGTCTCCCAAACAAACACCGGGTAGGCTGAAACACCCTCACTAAGCAAAATTCCATTAAACTCCTGACCCTTCTCATTAAGATAAATGAGGTCTGACTGTCACTTCACCTTGCCACCCTTTCACTTAAAACTGAGAAGGAAGCAGATGCTTAATTAGCATCCATCATGGGTGTTCACAGGTCTCAGTGTAAGGAGTAAGCAATCTGCTACTACTTCTTAGAAATCTTGGGTGACGTCCTCCATTCACCTGCAGCGACGCACACTGCTGAAGTCCCTGGAGGGACGGAGGGACAAAACTCCAGGTGTGAAACTAGTAGCCCATCTCTCATCTTCACGTCTCAAGGCAGCCAGGTGCCCACATCAAACTCCTACAGCTACAAAGGTCTGTGTGATCTCTGTGTCTGTGGTTAAGCTTAAAGGTTTTCTAGCTCTTAGCCAAGATAACTCATCTGTTCCAGTTACAGACCCAGGAACAGAGTATTGTAAAGTCAAAAACCCCATATGCTATTAGATGTGCATAAACTCCCATTAGCTGGGGAGATGCTGGGTGGTGAATGAGCTAAAGTGGCTGCATTACAGAGCACTTGCTTTGCTATTGCTGGAGACTTTCCTGCCATGGACTGCAAAACTTCTGAATCAAGGAGCACTGAGACGTTTCAGGAGGAAAAAAAGAAGAAGAAAACAAAAACAGAAACAAAAAACCCAGATCTGTTTTCAAAATTTTTTAAATAGCCAGGGTTTAAGCTCCTCATTGAGGACAAGCAGCTACAAGGAGATGCTGACACAACCTACAGGACCCAAACAAAAAATTATGTGGATACAACTAGTGGAAAGCTCCAGTCTCTTTTCAGCCCCACAAGGACAAGTAGGATTTAACACAACCATGAGCTCCCCTGGTCCTTCTCCCTGTAGGAGAGACACAGATTCTCAGCTAGAAGGCAACCAGAGGGAAGCAGTTTGCACTTATGCTAGCTTGGTCCAAGGACACAACTACAAGAAAAGACAGTCTCCTATAAGCTCTGTTTGCAGCCCTTGCGCCTTCCTAACATTTTGCAGCACCCAGGGAAATCATAGAATCATTTAGGTTGGAAAAGACCTTTAAGATGATTGAGTCAAACTGTAAACCTAACACTGCCAAGTCCACACTAAACCATGTCCCTAAGCACCACATCTACACATCCTTTAAATACCTCCAGGGATGGCAACTCAACCACTTCCCTGGGAAGCCTGTTCCAATGCTTGACAACCCTTTCGGTGAAGAAATTTTTCCTAATATTGTTTAAACCCTCCCTTAGTAAACTGGTGCCAAGCCCAGTCTGCTTGCCCACTCAGACCCACGTTTGTGCTGGTCAGCAGGCATCACATCCTGCGCTGGTGTGCCAGACATTGGGATAATGGTCTGGCCTCAGGTAAGCTTCAGCTTCCTGCGCTTTTGTCGTATCTGGCCAGGGTCCACCTCATCCCCATAGTCTCTTTGGTCAAATTGTTTTACCCAAAATACTGCAGCCATCAAGAGCTTCTCCAAGGAAGTTAGGAAGAGACAATAGCATCTCTTTGAGAAAACCAGGAGGAAGGGACTCTGGAAGGCAGGCACCAGAGAAGCGCTGCAATTAGACCCCAGAAGGACAAGAGCTCCGTGTCCAAGGTGGATCCCCATGCTGTCATGCAGGGGGTCATCTCACGCCACCTTTTACCGAACCACAGCTGTATTGCTCCTGTGACAGGAATGCGAACCAGAGTTCGCATCTTCCAGCACTACTCACCCAAATCTCAGGGAGGAGTTACTACAAGGAGCGCTAAGGAGGAATAAGAAATCCCCAAGGTGCTGAGATTGTCTAAATAAATCACGCTTCAAGGCACAATTCAGCCATTCTTGTTCCCACCTGACAAGACACTCAGCGACTTTTCTCCAGTGAAAATACAGCAAGTCTCCAAGTGAGAAAGAGCAATAGATTAGACCCCTTAGGAAAAAGATAAAATGGACTATTGGCTGTTTAAGAGTCCTTGATTTGAGGAGGATGGGATTGTGGTTCAATTTTATCAGCTGCTCAATAGGTACATTTAATGAACTACATTGCTGGCAGTCTCTCGACTCAGATGGGGATTAGCATTAAACTGGGAGAAAACAAAGCAATTCGATGGAAAAACACATGACTGGAGCAAAGTGGGACGGAGACCACTTAGACCTCCACAATATCATGAAATTTTGCAGCTCAACCCATTAAAAAGTCCACAAATATCCCGGATTAAAAAATAAAATCCCCAAAAGTCACCTTTAAGCAATCCTCCATTTATTTCCCATTAAAAACTCCTGGTTGTGTAAATTGGATTCAAATGAACGTATTTACATTTGCAGTAGGAACCTGAAGTCAAGCTGTCAAAATGTCACTCTGTCACTCATGTTTTCATTGCACTCCGTCACAACACTGAGACATTCCCCCCCCCCACACCCCTTGACAGCCTCCTTGGACACAACGGAATGAGTGGCAGGAAGGAAGGACGGCTGCTGGGAGGGTGTCTCATAAGGATGCTGTAGTGGAAAAGTGTTATTTGCCTGCAAATTCTGGCACGCCGGGCTCTTATTGTCATTGGCTTTCAGCCAAGCACTGCCAGGACACAAAAAGTCAATTTATGTCAGGATTTTCATTGACTCACTACCCCTCGTTCCTCACGTTTTTGGGGCAACTTATTATGAAAGCTGGCACTGGCCATATGTGGAGTTTTCACATAAGCGTTCATCCTCATTAACAGCATGCCAGGATGGAGAGTAAATTACAGCAGGCCAGGATTGTGTTCACTGTGAAAAATAGTGTGTTATTAATCTGGGACAATCTATTGTATGTCAAGGATTACACGACTCCTCATATTCCTTAAAAAAAAGCCCACGGGGGAGAAAAAACAGTCTTTAAAACCAAACAGTTTAGAGCCATAAAATCTTGCTCTACTAAGTGAAGTTTCTGAAGGCAGTAAAAATCTCCAGAATGAAAATAAATTCCAAGTAAGATCAAGATTTACCACTTGAGGCTAAACATTCAAGGGAAAGCATCAGTAAGTTATTACTTTTCGTTTTGTAATAGGATGCTAACGGTGCAGCGGAGATGAGGACTACATTTGCATCAGTCCCTATGCAAGGACAGGGCAATGATAGAGGAGCTAATCCCATCTTTTTTTGTTTCTCCCCAAAAGAGCTCTTTCCAGGCTCTCTCTCCAGGCCTTTTGCGTAGCAGCTCCCAAATATTTTGGGACTGACTTTCTCTTGGGAAGACAAGCTGGAGGTGCACACGGGACAGTGAGAGAAGAGCAGCATTTTAGAGGAGACACCCACGCAACCCAAGGGCAGAAATTAATCTCCTTTTTGGCTACTAGCTGATAGATATTCTTGCAGGACCAAGCAACAAAATAACTGCAAACTGATACCACTCCTAAACAGAAGTCAGCGCTAACAAAGCTGGAAAACAGATCTGCAGCTCTGAGCACCAATGACTAAGTATACAAGCTGCCGATGGAAGGAAGAAACGTCCAGCACCTGATGGCATGGACAAGGTCCAAGTCAGCACACAGAGGCAAAAGGTAAAACAGGCAACCCCATGGCTTTTGCTCAGCCAGGCTCCCACCCTGGGGATCAGTGGGCCAGTCTCTGGAAACAGGGAGTATGTCTCCCTTAGTCTGAGTAATGTTACCTCTGGGAGGAGAGCTGTGGAAATAAAGCACATTAATAGAAAAGCAAAACAAATGATGGCAAAGCTGGCAAGCAATGCCACTTCCAGAAAGACACAGGAGATGGACTAACCCCTACAGATCATCCAGCCGCGTGCAGGGTTTAATCTGTAATGAGCGAGGAGCGGTGCGATGGGAGATCTCAGTTGCCTGCCGTACACAGCTCTAGTGTATGGTTTTGCAAACATGCCTCTGTCTTTGGCAGGGAACACGGCTGCAGTCAAAGAGTACCGAGAAACACTTAAAAACACTGCCCAGTGGAAAATGAGGAATAAGCTTGGGTCCACCTGATAGCATGAGAATTACACTGATATCCCAAAGGATGGGCCAGTCCTCCCGGCTACACTGCTGCCTCTCAGGACGCTGGGTTCACTTGCTCTCAGGAAAAATGCCACCAAAGCCAGAATTGCTAGGATAGGGTACGGTCTTCCAGCTCCTGCCTAGTTGCTTACCATGCCAGAGCAGTCTGCTAGCCTTTCTGGGCCCTACGCCGTGAAGAAAAGGTAGAAAACAGGATGCTTACAGTCTCCAAAACCAGGAGACGACCCAAGATATCTCTTAGGAATGATCTCTAAGCCCAGATTCTGATTTTTAAACATAGTTGCTACAATCCAGAGATGGAAGCACATCCCATGTACCAGAATATCCCACGTTTTACTAAATAGTATTAAAAAAAAAAACCCACCAACAAAACCCACCTTATTCTCAATACTCACGTCTTGCCCTTTTCTCTGAACCATCTGGTTTGGACCCTTGTCAGAGTCAGGAGACTGCATTAACCAGAGCTGATGTACTAACCCATCAATTCCACACTCCTCTGAGATGTTGCCTTCAAGCTCATTATCCAAAGCCTAAATTGCAAAGAATTAGATACCTTCACTCTGCATACCAGCAGGAAAAGGGAAAAAAAAAAAAAAATCAAATAAAATTCACAAGTCCACAATCTAATTAGGAAAAAAACTTCCAGTCCTGAAGCGTTTGTCAGTTTTTCATCCTGCCAAATGCATACTAATACTCTCTCCCCGCACGCTGCATGGGACTGCCATTACACTGCTTCCATAACATGTCAGAAGTGATCAGCATTAGGCCTTCCTAATGTGTCTCAGAAACAATAGCAATTACAGAGTCGTCCATTCATATCTAAAGGCTTACCAGACTACAACTTCCCTCAGGAGGCTAAAGACATTTCATCGAAGCAATTATATTTATGTAGCATTAAAGTACTTTCTTTAAAGCCACGGCAGTTACCTTTTTGCATTAGAAGCAGAGCAGTAACGAGGAGCCCTCTCACCCGATCCGAACTCCTCCAAGCATATTTTTTGCCTGTTTAAAGATTGCTAACACACACACACACCTTGGGGTTTTTGCTGCCTTATTTTTAATGTTATTACACTCCCTTACCCTAGGGATCTGACATGCAGATTGGAGCCTATTTACATGACAAGGGACCAGAATGGAAGAAGCTCATCAGTTTATTCAGCTTTCCCCACTCTCATCATGTCAAGGACCTTGTGATGTCTGGCAATGCCGTGAAGCCCCAACTTTCAGCGTTTCGCAGTTCTGTCAACCTTAGCTCTCGTTATGTTAAAACCGAGATGTTTTCAAGCTTTTTTTTTCTCCATGAATCACAAATGCTAGAAACATGACTTAAGTGTATCATAACAGTTAAAAGTCAATAGACAACCTAAAGGAACTAATAATCTGTTATTTTTTAATATCAAGAATTCAGAACAAGCATTGATTTTGAGAGGGGAAAGACAGCTCGTCTCAGGTTTTGAACGCTGGAAGCTGTCAATATAGGACATTATTTATTTTCCACTTTTTTTCCCCCTTTTCCTACAGGAAGCCAAGTAGCCCTCTAGAAATATTCTACCTATGAATTTCACAGCATGCATCGAAAAATCAAAACATGAAGCCTTGGTGTGACATCTCAAATCTCTGCCATTCAACAGCTGATCATATTTTCCCTTTCAGCTCCACCAGCTGTACCCCACCAGCACGCCTGGCTCGCACAGGGCTGCTGGGAAGTGCCGGCGGCAAGTTCGGCAGCCAGGATCCCGGCTTGAACAGACATTTCCTTCCAAGCAAATCCTGCACCTAGCTCTGATGCACCGGGAGGATTTTTTTAGTGCTTGAAGCACTAATAAGAGGAACGGATTCCTTGTGTTTGACCAACATTTCCTTGGATGGGGGCTCTCCATCTTCCTTCCCGAGCTCTTTGCGTTGGAGAGCGAGAGCTATCATGACTCTGCACTCTGGTGCTGCCCAGCTCAGGATCCCAAAAGGACTGCCCAGCGCCTCGCCTGTCCTTTTTGGGTAGGAAACCAGCAGCCTGAATTTTGCAGCTTGCAGAGCATCTTGCAGGCACGAAACCCAACCCCATCCCTCCTGCCTCCCTGGGTCCTTCTGGGGATGCCACAAGGCTGGACTGGCTCCTGGCTGCCTTGCCACATTGCAGCCAACCCTTGTACTGGCCTAAGGATGAACTTGTTGCCATGGCAGGAGTCAAAGCATGCATTGCGCTGCCGGCATGACGGCGAGCAGCAGCACAGAGCACCGGCTGCTCCTCCACAACGGCTTTTTGTTGTTCCTTTCTCACCGAGGCGGCCCCACCACAATGCACCCATCCTCTCACCGTGCTGGAGCAGCCTGGCAAAATCCAGCTGACCGTAACACACAGCAGCACCGTGGCCGAGGGCCCAACATCGCATTTCTCTGCTGCAAACTCTGCCTCTTCCCTGCCTACTGCAGTGCACGGCATGGGAAAGTAGACCCCACAGCACAAGGCGAGCCTCCTGCTGCAAATACAGGACATAAAGGGATGCCAAAGTTGTGAGGCAGGAGCTCTGTCCAATACAGAGAAGGAGATTTAAGTGAGGGGAAAGAGCATCACTCAAAAAGGAGGTTGTCTCCAGCTAATGCATTTCCTCACTGCTGCTGGGATGTTTGTCACAGGACAGGCTTAGCTCGGCGACCGGGTAGTGCCTTTTAAAACTCCCTTACAGCTTTGATTAGCCTTGCTAAAACTAAGGGCATCTCTCATTCATACACTAATTAATGGCAGGCTCAGAAGAGGTTGGTATCCCTCATCACTGCAGATTTTAACAAGGAGAAATACAAAGGTGGACTTAAAAATAAAAGCAACGCTCCTTCCTGAGCAGCGGTTTCAGTGCCTCAGAGATTACAAGCCAGCCCTGCTCTGTGTGTCAGCAAGCCTTTCCAAAATAATGAGCCTGCTTCCGTCCCAAGCAGCTCCTGTTGCACTGGAGAAATGAGCAGAAAGGTATTATGGGCTCACACTCACCAGATGGATGTCCTGCTTTGTTCTCCGCTTACAGAAAACCCTACACATACAGTTTGGATTATCTTCATTGTAATTCTAATCACCACCTCTCTGTAAGGGAGGGAGGGAGGGAGGGATCCTTGCCTCGGTCAGGAGAGCTAATTAAAAGTTGTGAGTCATCCAGACTTCTCCGCACATTGGAAATGCTTTTGGAAGATCAGGTAATCTCTCTTTCTTGGGGGAACCTAGTTAGCAAAAGAAAAATTAAGCAGACTCCCCTTGGGCAGGGAGCTGTACAAGAACAAATCCTGTTTCCCCCACGGGACGTGGCAGCATGAATCGCAGAGGTGCTTCAAACATATGCAAACTACGCTTTAAAACAGAAAGGCTTGTACCCGATCCCCAGCACAGAAACACAAACACCTCCTGTGTACGTACGCCCACGCTGGCTTTTAAAACCCGTTGTCTAAGAGGCTTTTGCATACAAATATATGATGCAGGGACCTCTGTCTTCCCCTAAAAGAACTTCTGAACCCTCTGGCTGGCTCCCGGTTGGTTGGGTACAAGCTCAAAGGTCTCAGAAAAGACAGACCCACGAGCCTTGTGAAAAACGACAGCCAGCAGCGATGCAAGGTCCACACGGCGCCCCAACTCCTCAACCCCGATTAGCCGCAGAGCAATTGGCGCCGAGCAGCGCGCCCGGAGGGAACCGGCCTCCCCAGACCCGCTGCGGTGGGAACGAGCTGCCCGTGTTGATAATGAGCTCTGACAGCTTCAAGCAGGGTCAGGGCCCCCTGCACCAGCTTGGTGCAGACAGTCTGCAGGCAACGGACCCCCAAACCCAAAGGGGCTGGGAGGAGCTGGGGAGCACTAATGCCTCCGTCCCCAATTCCTGGAGATACAAGGGCATCGGGAAAGTTGCCCAAGGTCACATGGGACAGCAGGAGCAGAGCCAGGCTTCCCAAGGCATCAACCATCACGCTGCTTCAGCTAAAATGGTCGAGCCTGAATCCTTAAAACTAGCGCCCAGGCTTTGTATTTAAGATGTTGACCAATTCCTGTCATTTAGAGGTGCTGGGCGCCTGCAGAGCCTGGGTCCTTGCAGAGGTTTAGAGCACCCATCGTTGTCCTAAGGGACAAGGAAGCTGTTTTCTCTTTGGCTACCATAAAATAGAAAGATTACTTTTGTTGTCATCCTTCAAATGGCCAGTCCAGCATGCAAAGAGCCTCTTTCACCTGGGCAACAAGTGTTGCTGCTCTTCCTGCTCCCCACCACCAACAGGAGAGATCGGGCAGAGACCACTGCTGGGGTGAGGAAGGAGGGAGAAGGGGTCTAACTAACTGTATCCTCAAGGCTGGCAAAACTTGGCTGTGTTCATACAACCAGGCAGCCTGCCCTGCCACCCCAGGCATGAGGCAATGCCCTGCAGAGCCATTGCAGGCCCAGGGCGCGGTAGGCCCAGGGCTTCTCGGGGCAGAAGGAGCATAACTGATGCGGCCCCATGTGTGCCCTGGAGCATCACCTCCACACCCCACTTCTGCAAAGGTGTCTCTAATGCAGCAGAAGAATTTAAAGACAGATTTTTCCCAATGGTCATAAAATGTCTCCAAGTGTTGCTACCTATAGGCTCACTTAAAATAAACTATGTTTATAAAGACTTCTTCTTTTCTCTCTCCTCCTTTTTTTTTTTTTTTTTCCTTCGAGAGAGTTCAAGCTGACCCCCTTGGGGCCCTGCCTCTCCTCTCCCCCTGAGCATTAGGATCACTAATGAAAGACGTAGTCAGGACTTTCCTTCCCACCCCTTTACACATTGCTGAGGGAAGCCATGGTGAGCTGGACGTCGATGCTCCTCCAAGCAAAGTGCCTCGGCAAGTACCCTCACCTTGGCAGGAGCCGCCACAATGGGGACCAAAGGGATGCGGCCGCATTGCTTGGCCATTCAGGGCAACGTCACCGCAGAGAGCTCAGGATGAGAGCAAACCACTGGACTGAGGCTGAACGTCCCACTGCCCTCTGGGGAAGATGCTGAGCTGCAGGGAAAAAAACTGGTAATGGGCAAACCACACCAAGGAACAAGGGGAAACAGGGGACTGCCGCTTCTGCTTGATCATTTTGGAGGTTAGCTCAGTACCATAACTCTGTTTCAGTTCAAATCTATTTAGCCTTTGCTTCACGGGAACCCGACAGGCCCTGGAGAACCCTCCTGGCAAAAGGATGCTCCAGTCGATGCTCCTACCTTTCTGCCCAAGGCAAATCAAACCAAAAATAGACATGATGCATTTCTACCACCAAAACAATTTGCAAACTCATTTTAACTGGCACAGCTTGGGGACCTGGACATTTGCGAGCAGCTCATCCCAAATATACATTAGCTCTGACTTTTTGGTGTATGCAAAGACTTGGGCAAACCTGAATCATGTTTCTTCAATGCTCAGTGAAACCATGAACCCAGCTTGCGCACCCTTGGCTTTTCCTTGTCCCTCCTGCTGCATCCATGACATCCTCACTGATGAGAGTTCACTGTCCCCCTTCCCTCTTCGACACCTCCTCCAAGTCAGCGTTCCTCTGCAGTCTCAGCAAAGCAGTGCAATCCCTGGTAGGGTGAGCTATGGCCTGAGATGAGGATGGGCATCATCCTGCCCAGAGAGATGGGCAAGGAATGCAATGCACTGCGCTCAAAAGCCACCAGCCAATTTGCAGTGCCATGCTCCAAGATGAGCAATGCAACTGAAGAAACACAAGCTCCTGCTGCTGGCCAAAAACATCTCGCAGGCATCAACCATGACTTGATCCGGCAGGTTTGCTGTCCCTGCCCCTCCTGGGCACAGCAGGCAGGAAAATACTTGGTTTTTTCTCAATGAATAAGCAGAGAAGTATCGATCAAATGCAGCGGACTGCAACGCTGCAGCTGAAGTATGCACACACTGAGCCTTTTCTGCTACCGCAACACTGCCACTCATTTACACACCAGCAGCCTAAAACTATCTCTTTTGTACACCCAAATTGATCCTCACGCTTAATTAGTGCTCTCAGTTGCAGCAAAATTTCATTTGTTTCTTCCAAACGTGGCCTGATCCATTGTCCCTCTCCCGTGACCTGTGAAAATTAGTCATTGAGCTCAGTGACAGTGGTAAGTGCGAAATGCAGCATCAAAGGGACATAATGGGGGCCTCTTAGGACTGACAAAAAAACCCACCATTAATCAAGGCATGCTCAAGAGGTGCCAACTTACTGAGGCATGTGAGTGGCGCCGGTCCTGAGTGCAGGCCCTCCTGCAGGAGGCTGGATGTAGAGGGGTATGCGGGCGCAGGAGAGCTCCCCAGCACCCCGAGGACCGCAGCCTGCCCCAGGCAGGGAGGTACAGCTGCCCCAGCATCACTGCTCCCTGGGCAGATGGTCTCTGCTCTGCTTGTCCCAAGGATTTGTCCACCTGCTTTCCAAAAGAGGTTACAGAGCCATGCTTTTCCAGGCAGCTCCTTGGTTTAGAGAGTAGGGACGGAGCTTGTCTCGTGATACCCAATGCACTGCTTTAACTGTCAGGAGCGATGTATGGGACACCACACCAGATCAGGAGCGAGATGTCAGCATCTCTGTGTTTCCAGAGCTAACAGGAGAGCCTGCAGGCTCCCAGAGCCAAACACACGATATGGTCCATCCAGCAGCACCCTCCACTGACCCCCTTGTGCAATCCCAGGACCAAGCTAAGGGAGAAGGCACAGACTGCACAGACAGACCAGAGTGCTGTGGATGCTGCAGCAAAATCACCCGGGGAATTATCCCAGGGATCGGGGCCTCAGAGCCCTATGGACAAACCCGCACAGGTACAAAGCCAGGGCAGCCCTGCAGCCGGAGAGCCAGCAGCGGGGCAGCTGAAAGGGTAAGGGACCAATTTTAACTGGTTGGGACAGAGAGAGTTTTAACATCAGAAAACCAAAGCAAAGAGGTGAATCTCTGCAAAATTCAAACCTCCATAGCAAAGCAGTGTGTTTAAACCCTCTCCTGCAAATTCATGTCATTAAACAGAATAACTTGGACTCAGCAAATCCAAATGACTCTCACTTTCAAGGTCCTGCATTCAGAAGCCCACAATGGAGAACAATGAGGTAGAGAAAAAGCCGAGGATCTTGACGCCGCATTCAGAAGGCCATCTGGTCCGGCCAGCACAGCCAGCGCTGGGAACGGGCAGCGTCGTGGGTTGAGATTTAATCTGAGCCACTTATTGAGTGACCTCAGGCGAATCGTTTGACCTCCTTTTGCCTCAGTCAACCCAACTGTAAAATTGGGTTTAAAGCAAGAACCTCTCTGAAAACCATATGCTGTGCCTAGGAGGTGTGGGAGCAGACTCCCTTCCCAGCGACAGGGCTGCAACGGTGGGTAGAGCCAAAACCAGAGCGGAAGAGGTGGTGCATGGTGCAGAGATCCAGCATCCCTCGGTGTCGGGGAGCTCTGGCTGATGGCTCTCCTGGGTCTCATCCTGCCATCCCTGGGAAAGCAGCTTTGGCCCCCATGCGGGGACTCACCTGTAAGAGGGGATTTGTGAGGTCTGCCCTTGCTCATATCACTACTGCACCCAAAGGCCCCAAACATTCAAAGCAGGGTCCCCAGATCCCAATCTCATGGCAGGCAGGCTGCTGTGGGCAGGGATCAGCAAAAAAGACGTGGCCCTGACAAAATCTAGTATCCTTCTCTACAGCCTCTGTGCCCTTTTATTTATTTACATATTTTGCTGTTTTCAGTAACTGTGGTTACAGCCATGACCAGACCTTCAGGCAAACACAGCGATGATTTTCTTTAACTTGCTGGTTACCCACTAGATCAAGAGCATTGATTGCTCTGGTCAAATGCCCCTGAAAATTGATTCCTACTCACAGCCTTGCCAATGAACAGCGGCAGAAAAACAGCCCCCCTCTCACCTGGGCACCAGCCTTTCCTCAGCACTGCACGCCCTTCGCCTCTTGACAGGCTTGCAGGGAAGAGTTGGCACAGATGAAACAGCATCCCCAACTAATGCGGGTCCCCAATAAACACAAAATAGCAATTTGTCTCCCCAAGATGCTCAAAGGGGTGTGCAAACAATGGCACTGAGGCAAACCCATCCTGGGTTCAGAGAGAGGGGAAACTGAGGCACAGATCAGTGTTACTGGCCACACCATGGTGACTGGCTCAGCCAGCTGGGACCCTTGTAGGGCAGTATGAGAGTGAAAGCCATATATAACCATCACACTGTCACCAGCCCGCTGGAAAAACAACCGTATAACTAGTGGCATTACAAATGCTTAAGCTGAGACAAGCCTAAGCAGATGAAGAGCTGCTCTAGGTGACAGCACCAAAGAGATCCCGGGGCGATGACTGCAAGCAGAAGACTAAGGTAGCAGAGACCTGCCCTGGCCCCATGCTTCAAAGAGAGGCTGGAGCAAAGCAGCAGCCAGAGGAACAAGCAGCGTAAAAGCACGTGAGGCTGAGCACCACGCTGTCTCCACAGAGCTGCCCGCATGGGTACCGGCAGAGCATCGCCCTGTGTTAAAAACACAGGCGGCAAACTCGGGAGCAGCCTCGTGCTGCAGGCGCGGGCTGCAGAGATACCAGAACTTCCTCAGCTGTGCTCCAAGAGTTAATTGAGACAAATAACTCAACAGTGCTACCATTAATGAAATTCTTCTGATATATTTCCCCTGAGCTTTCTATAAATGACTAAGTGACATTACTGCCTGCAGTGCAAACCCCTTATATGAGAGATAACATTGCCGGAGCTAAGGTTGGCGCATCCACGTTAGAAGCCTTGCGGAGAAGTGCAAGATGATATTTAAATAACTATCACACTGCTAAGAAATGAGCAGCCAAAAGAAATATGGTCTTATAATGTGCTCAAGTCTCAGGATGAATCCTGGCTGTTACATGCAGACACTGAAATGCAGTGGGTGGTAAGTGACAAACTCTTTTAATCCTGCAAATCTACTAAAATTCCCAGTCAAATCTCTCTGCTCTCCCCCTGGTGACTCCTATATTTGTATATTTGTTTTGCAGCACACACAGGGCCAAATACTGCAACAGTACAGATATGAGAGGCAGCATCACATGAGCCAGCATGTCCTAGAGGCAGCCAAAAGAGCTGATGGAGGGAAATAACCCACTCACCCATCATTTCCATCCCCTGGAAACCTCTCACAGTCTTTTTCCTTTACTTAATTTCTTTTTCTTTCCTTTTTTTAGTAATTCCTCATGGGTTTTTTTCCCCTCTGAGACCCACTGCTACAAGCCCAGAACTTGCTGTGGGCTTACCAAGAGCTGTGAGCATTCAAAGCACAGACAGATAAAAAAACATCACTGGCACCAGAACTGAGCCCTTATACTCAGCACTTGAGAAGAAAGGGCATTAAATGCAAGCAGAGCCACAACTGAAAAAAAATTATATCTGTTTGTGGATGGAGGAAACTTGGCATGCAACACCAGGGATTAAATTGCAATAAAATGCAAGCGACCATTAGCCAAAAGTTCCTGGAAGTAACACGACCACGTCTCCAGAGCCGCAAACCAACACCACGGCACTTGCTTTAAAAGCATACCTTTACCTCCCGCACGTGTTTCGCACCACTAAAACGTGTCATCACAAAAGTATCCCGCTTCCAACTGTGGAAACAGGTTCACTTGATCTAAGCGCAAGCTATAGGTAGGGCTCTGCTGACAATACAGATACTGTATGCACACAAGAACAACCAACAGCAAGCCCACGCGTTTAAGGTCTGCCTTGATGTTTTGAGGGAGACTCTCAATCTGCATCCAAACAGTGGCATTGCCCAGGAAATACCTTGGTGACAACTTTGGTGCCACCTTATTTAAACCTTAATTTAAAATGCTAACTTCATAATGAGTGGAACAAAACTGTGTAAAAACATTTCCCACTCTAATCCTGGATTGATCCCCCCAGTATGGCCTTCTTTTGTAATTACATCCCTTTGTGATCTCACTCTAATGCCTTGTATTGTGACCCATAAAATAATCAGCCCCCTTTGTCTCTTCCTAATCCTTTTAGACTTCCTTCTTGTCTCTACACTCTTATAAATGCTGCCATTATTTGGGTTCAGCAGCTCTTCCCACCACCCCAGAGCCTGGAAAGGGGGCTGCAGGTTAAACCCTGAATATATTCTGTGCAGGGGAGCCGAAATGATGGGAAGATCTTTCGTGCTTTAAAAACTCCGCAATTCCCAACCTCCTCCCCTAGCCACACAGCTTGGCAGGGAAAACAACTTGCAAGCATGCATATGCACCAGACCTCCCCCCTTTTTATACTTTGCAGATGACCTTGAGACCCTTGGCCTGGAGGTTGCAGCGGCCAGCATGTTTGCGGGGAGAGCATGCTTGGCCCCAGGCTGGGCGAGAGGAGCTGCTGCTGCTGTCTGCAGGGATCAATGCAGAGAAGAGACATAACATCTGCCTTGCCCAGGCTATCAATCCTGCCCTCCTGCCGGCAGGGTAGGTGCCATGGACGGCCAGGCACAGTAGGATGGAGGAGCGGGATTTGGGGCAGGATGCGGAAGGGAAGGGGGTAAGGGAACAGAGAAGGGATGCATAGTGCTAAGCTTGGCTCCAAAACCGTGCCCCCGTAGCAAGATACAATGATGAAAGCATCTTTACAAGCCCAGATACCTCCAGAGCCATTCTCAGGTTCCACAGTACTTCAAATATTGGGCAGGCCCATTTCGCCAAGCTTCAAGAAACCTCTTTGGCTCCAAGTTGCACAATTGGCTTACTTTTCCTCTTTCCTGCTTTTTATAGCACCGGATCAAACAGGGAAAATTGCTACTCTCAAGCCGGATGCGTGCAGAGCCTGATCCGATACCCAGTTTGATGGTGATTTCCAATTAGTGGTAACTGCTTGTTATTGAGCGATATAATCAATGGGTCTTACTCTACCAGCCGGGCTGTGATTTATGACGAAGTGGAGCCAGCTCCATCAAATTACAGTATCGGCAAAAAGGGCTGGAAATGCCATGAGACAACATCATCAGAGTCAAATAAGGCCAAGTTAAGCAAAGGGTGGCGATGAGGAGAAAGGCGGCTGCGTTTTGGGGAGCTCACCTTCCAAAGGAGTGGACTCTAGCCATTACTATTGCTCAGAGGGTATCTTCATCCACAGACAGCAAAGGCGTGCATCAGCTTCTGGCACACACAAGAGAAATACAGCTCCTCAAAGAGACCCACGAAGACACAGCCAAGCAGTGCCTCCAGAGAACTCTCTGCCTATGAAACTGATTTTAATTAAGACAGCTCGGAGTCATGCAAAGTTATGAAACTGTCATTAGGAGAAAGAAAAGATCTGTATTGAATAACCTGATCAGATTATAAAAACATGTTGCATTCCACAACCTTTTAAACTAACACACCAAGGTTTGAACAGACACAGAAACAGCAACTGAAAAAATTCCAACTGGCGTGTTAGGCAGAGGGTGGAAATGCCGAGGGCCTCCGCTCAACTCAGTCACGCGTAGGCTTCTTGCACACTTGTACTTGTTCAAAAGAAGGTTACGCTACAAAAATATTATCAATGTGTTTAGCACCTGACCTGCCAATCCACAAACCAGCCAAGGTCTGCTTCCCTCCACTGAGCGTCTTTGGTTAATAATGATGACATACAGAAATTTCCCTGAATTTTAGTTAAATAAATTTAATGAGCCAATTTTTAGGAGGAAGGTTTTAAGAAGTGCCTGCTCCGTGGGGAAACTGCATGCACCTCGAGCCCCTCAGGGCCGCACGCGCAGCGGCTGAGAGCAGCATATTCTTCCAATTAAATTTTATTCAATGCCAAGTGTTGAAGTAAATTTGAAACATAAAAATATGATATCCAGCCCACATTTCCTGAATGCAAATATGTACATTCCTCCGAGCCAAGAAGATTATATTCCAAGCAATAATACAAAGCCAGGGTCTGTAACGGTGATATGAGACTAACAGCCTGCCTTTGAAGACAGCGAAAAGTGCAGCAGAACTCTCGAGGGGCTCCGGTCTGTCAGATCCCTTTTATTCCTCAGTAGCATGGCCTTGATCAACTTTCAAGATTTTTGTTTGTGAAAGGTTTTTATTTCTCCTTTCCTTTTGTGTTCAGATGTCAGGCTCAGAGGGAAGAAGAGATCAGCATTGGGATGAGGTTTTACCCACCGGCAGTATTTACTCTGCTTCGCAAAGGTCTGCTTAGTGCTTGGCTTTTTTTTTTCCTTCCAGGCAGCCAGCACCCATTTCTTCGATGCAATGGTCCCCTCATCTCCAAAACAGGGATAATTACGTCCTCCTTTGTTTGACTTGCTTATCGGGACTTGGGGCAAGGAAAATCGCTATTACTTGTGTGTAACCACCCTGAGACACAGGGGCTCAAGGGTACGACTGCGATTCATTCTTAGGAGATTTCATCTATGTTTAAGCCGAGTCCTAAGTGCAAGAGCATGCTCCTTCGGTTCAGGCACAGCGGGGGAGCTCACCCTGAGCAGCAGGTTACATTTGCCCACAACATCCCGTTTTATTCCCATTATCCACAGGCACCTGTGGCATCAGCAGGTGCCCCATGTTTTGTGCTGGCTTCACCCAGACCTTTTCTCAGGGCTGGCAAGAAACCAAGCCTGAAGCCAGAACACAGTCCAGAGCATTTTCAACATGATCCCTTTTTCATTTTGATTCACACGAAACTACGGCTACAAAAGGAAATGCTATTCAGGGACACACAGCACATCACATACATATTGATGCAGGAGCCGAGATAACAGTGTTTATTGACAATCCACTATCCCAAAGGTAATTCCTCCAGCTCTCATGTCTCCTGTTTACAGGTCCAAGAAGTTTGACATTGTGCTTGTGCGTCAGCCAGCTCCCAGCTCATAAATGCCAGAACCATTCACCAAAAGTGCTCCAAGGTTTAGCACCACAAGACTGACGAGTTTGAGATCCAGCTGCTAATCTGGCACGGACCCAAAGCCCTTGGCTCCTGGACAATGTCACTTCTTACACTACTGAAAAGCTAGGTTTGCAGATGGCCACTTCGTGCACTCGGGGATTGTTATACACAAGGGCTGGAGTGTTCCCTTGGTGGGCTGCCAGCCGGCCCCGGCACTGCGGGGAGTGGGCAGCAGCGCTCCAAAAGGCCCCCCAGTTTGGGGAGTGCAGCCAGGGAACCAACAGAAGTGGTAGTAAGTGGCTTGCACAGAAAGAAGAGTGGTAGCCATCTCCCAGACAAGTTGGAGAACCCTTCAGTAAAACTTATTTAACAAGCCAGCATTCAACCAGGTTTCAGGGCTGTACCAGACACCCGTCCTCACACCTGTATATAAATTACACCCACCAGCAACTTCTGGTTGAATGCAAAAAGGATTAGCAGCTGCACCCCCAGAGCCCACAGACAGTCTGTGGGCAAAGCTGGCCATCAACACAACAGGGACAGAAAACACCACGACATCTCAGCTCTGCTGTCAGTCCCGGGACAAACACAAACCAGCAACCAGAGCCAGCAAGGGGGACCCCAGCAGCCTGCACGGCAGGAGACCCAACAGGACCAACTGCTCTGGCTGTGGCAGTGCAACGGGCTAAGCTGGGTACTGCGCAGGGCCAGAGTCACAGCCTGCCCTGTAATTCTTCCTCCCCCACCTTTAAATTTCATTCCCTCGCTGACATTTTCATCTCTCTTCTCCTCCGGGCTCCCCCCACCAGACAATCTGTCTGGTGTTGTTAGCCTTGCCCCCAAAGGCACTGCCACGCTGGGTAGTAAATAAGACCTTGCTGCCTCCACACTGCCTGCCTTAAATAACAAAATGAAAGAAACCATGACCTTCAGAAGGTCTTTGCCTATGGTTTGGAAAGCACTGCCTGCCAAGCAGAGCCAGACGTGCTGCAAAGCAGAGAGGCTTCCAAACCCACCGCTGGAGAGACACAAACCATGGACTATTTCACCGCGTGACTTTAACATAACTTACCCCTCGGAGACAGGGAATTTACTGCTGGAAGGTGGCTTTTAGTTTTCTCCCCCTGAGAAGGCTGATTAGCTCTTCTTTCACACTTGGACAGCTATGCAGATTAGACACCAGCCAGATCCCCACACCAGCTCCAGGTTCTTTTTTCTCTTTCCCCTCTTTAATTCTCCCTCCCTGAACACCCAGCACCCACCCATGCTTCCCAGCAAAGCCAGGGCCCCTTGCAGGACTGCCCCATGAGGTGCAGGTGGGATGATGCCCGTACTTACTCGCTGCCTGAACCTTCGCCTTCCGGCTCACCACCAGCCCGTAGTGGTTTTGCGCCATGCAGTCATACTCGCCTTCATCCGAGGACCCATCTCCCCGGACCCTCTGGAAGCGGGAGACATAGAGCGACCCGTTGGCCAACATGAAGGCATTCTCACTGTCCACAATCATCACGCCATTCTTCCGCCATGTGATGGTGATGGGCTGGATGCCCTCCACCTGGCAGTAGAGGATCAAGGGCTGCTCCTGCACAGCTATGTCATCGCTAGGCTCCACGACGAACGCCAGCTCGGAGGAATGGCCAAAATCTAAAACGAAGAGAGAAGGACAGAGTCAGCAGTGTGTCCACAAGAAGCAGCAAGAACCCACTGCTAAGGCAGCTAACAGCAGGTGGTGAATACATTTTGGATAGAGTGGGCTACACTAGGGCTACAGGGTACAAGCGTTTTGGAGAAACACAAAACCCTTGGGCATGCTTTGCCTCCCAAGCCTTTGCTATAAAAATCTCCGGGTGCAGTTTCCAAAGGCACAAACAGGCACAGACCTTCGAGGCTGCATTTGGAGACTCCAGTGAAGGGGATGGGCAGGCACACCCCTTCAATGGCTTGCCAAACTCCAGCTCCACTCCATACCCCACTGAAGATTGCCTCTTCCCCTCCCTTTGCAGGGAAACAGCAATACAGAATAAAAACTTGCCCAAGCATGGGGGAGTGCTTACTTCAACATCAGCCATTCCCACCCCAGGAGAATTTACACCACTTCAAGAAATCCGCTCCCCTTCCCCATGTAACCGGGCGGGCAGGAGGCTGTGCCAAGCTCCAGACCTGTTTGCAGCACAGCTGGCAGGGGTGATGAGGGGGATCGGCAGCTCCCGATTCAGACCATATTGCCACCGGCATCTTTGCAACACTTCTCCCGCTTGGCAGAGCAGGAGGCTGTTTGCTTCTCACACATAACACCATGCCCTTCTGTCGCTTTGGTCTCTCTCACGCTGTAACAGGCAAAGGATGGTGCTATTCTGTCCTTAATGAAGAGCAAGTTAAGCACCGAAATACAAATGCACAATGTTCTGGCTCAGCGACACAAAAGGTTTCTTGCAAAGCAATTACGCTAAACGATGTCCACCAGAGATAAGTTACTGCAGAATTTGTACCAACAATACGCAAACCCTCACTTCCCATCATACAGATACATACTAATTTACTTCTTTTGCCAACAGAACGTTTAAACACTACGTCTTTGGTATGTTATGCTTCACTTGGTCCAGCACACCTTTTTAGGGTATAATTTGCCATACAGGCATGATTAGATGCTACAGAAGATGACAGAAATAGAGCTATTGTTTAAAGATTAGCCCAAAATACATGCTGACATGAAAGACAAAAGGCGACCAAGAAACAGGAATTATATCAATATCTGAAGGGTATAAATGCAGGGATGGAGGTGAACGGTTTTTTAAAAGAAGGCAATGGAGAAGAAATTCCAACAGAGTAAGAAAACTACAATTTCATCCAGATACGGGGAAAGCCTTTCTAACAGTTCCCTTGTGCAACAGCCCCTCGATGGGTGGAGGCTTCCAGCTGCTCAAACCTGTGATACAGCTTCTCCCCTCTTGCATGGGCTCAGGGGAACCGAGTCCAGAGCTGCTCACAGAATTGGGATGCACATATGCAATTTCTCTTGGCAAACACCAGCCACAGCACAGTCTTTGTAATGCCCGTCCCTAACACAGATCCCACCACACTAGGCTCAAAGAATGGAGGGCAGATCGTTAATGCACGGTAAAAACAAAAGAGAGGAGAAGAGGCAGTTATCCTAAAGAAAAAGAAGGAGAAAAAAGTCTGTCTTTTCTGCTCTGCAAACACAGTGAGATTTTTTTCTTTCTTTCTGTAAATCCCCATTGCTTTCTACGGCAACTTAAATTGGATTACGGGGGATAAACATTGAGTGCAACCTGAGCCGAGGCAGATGGATGGAGCAGACAAAGAAGGCAGGGGTAGTGCACGGCAGGTCAAAGGTACTGCTGTCAAGGTATGAGTGTGTGCAGGGAATGGACAAACTCTACTTAGTGACAGACACCTAAAACATACACTTTATTAACCCATTAAGTCTTAAAATGTCAGGCTAGCTCCAGCCATCTCAGTGATCTATCACTCACTGTGACTTCTTTTTTATGAGATAGCCCTGGGGTCCTCTCAGCAAGTTAGACTACAGCCAGCACAAACCCATCAATTACTTTGTTTTGTGAATATTAAGGAATTAGATGAATGCTCTGCATTTTTCTGCAAAGTGGCCAGAGTCTCAACAGCACCTACCACGCCGGGGCCCCATTCCCTGCATGGGGGGCCCTGGGAGTTAGGTAGGATAAGGACTCTCATGTCCTGACTTCGCACTGAACCGAGGTGGACTCCTGACTCCAGAAAGATTGAACAAGATCTCAAGATTTAGCCTAACAGGCAATCTTAAAAAAATCCCTAATGAAATAAATGCCCCATCTTCCCCCAGCTCCCCTGTACTCTTAGATAAAACAGCTTATTATTATATGTACAATAAAAGGAAGAATCAACATAATTACATGCCCTTCCCACAATAGTTGTCATTATAATAACCATCATTAAGGCCTGTGATTGGAGATAATCATGTTTACCTCCATAAACATTCGGTCTGCATCCTAACTCCAGGCTGCGCAAGCAGTAGAAGTGATGACACTCATAATTAGGACTAGTGCCCTCAGACACATGCTGGGCTGGGGACGGACACTGGCTGGTCCTGGGGTCTCCTCGGCCTGTAGTCGAGAGGGGGATTGTGCCTCAACGTGTGACACTGCGCAATGCACAGTGTGCAACTGGTTTGTAACCCACAGACACCTCAGTGTCCAGAAGCACCCAAATTCCTCCTCAATGGATGCTTTTTTCACAGGATACTTTTCTGACCTTGAAGAAATCCCACTGCCACTTTCCTGGGGCTCCAGGGCCAGGTGACCAAAAAACCAGATGCATGGGGAGAAGCAAGCCCACCCCATCTGGGGATGCAGGAGAAGCCAAGCTCTATCTTTCACCCCAACATGGCCTTTCCATGCAAACTCAGCCAAAAGTCTCTCTTCTCCTGAGATACTTAGACGCTGAAAGACACAGAGAGGCATATGCCTTTCCCTGGCACCATGGGCACATTAGACATCCTAAAGCTGCCTATCTGCATCGTTAAATAGATAGATCCGAAATCGCCTTAAAAAAACCTGACCTTTGGTCCTCAAGGGCCTTGGTATCCCACTCTGCAAACACCACAGGCTCTGTCTTCCACAGGGTAAATGTCTGAGTCTCGCAAATAGGTAAGTCATTGGTGGCAGTGGCACAGTCAGCGAGAACCAGGCTGGCAAGCTGACCTGAGCGTGTTTCGGCACCATCGTGGCACTGCAGTCCAGCAGGTCCTCAGCATGCAGCAAGCTCTGAGGAAGTAACCATGGGCTCTTCCCCAGCCAAAGGTCACCCTGAAGCCAGCACTATTGCCTACGGCACTCAGCCTCATGGCCTAATCTGGGGGCACAGAGCGGGCTTGGTGAGAAGGACACCCTTCTCAATGCTGTGCTTCTACAGGGCATCATGTTCCTGGAGGTTTTCTCAAAAAAGAATGAGGCCCTGGGATGCTGCACACCATCAGGAATGGGTGTGAGAAACTGGTCCACAAACAGCTCAACCTAAGATCCACATGGTCAATGCACAGCCGCGCCGGAGAGAACTGGGTGCAAGGCATGGTAGAAACTGGGTGTCTTACACCTTCTTTGTCCCCTTCTAAAGACCCCCCCTTCGCCCATTTGGCTGTAACCATGGGATTATTTGCATTAAAAGTGGTTTTCAAGGATCGGACTTCAAACAGGGACATTGGGTTTGGCCTTCTGAGATTGGCACTGGGGGGCTCCAGGTCTCAAAGGCAGAGTCTGAACACATAGCCCTGCCTCCCCGGGATGCTCGGGTGAGAGACAAAGGGACAGGGACACTCACAGAGGAATCTCCATGGTGGGACAAGAAAGCTCCTGGCACAGGAAGGAGCATTTCCTCTAGAGATCAGCTCAGACGGGCCAGAGGGAGAGCACATACAAAGCAAGGAGGTAACGGGGGAAGAGAGGGACCCAACTCCGTTAGCATAAATAACTGATTGTAGTTAGCAGTGAGGCACAGAAACGATGCTGCAAAGTTGGAAGTAAACGACACTCTGAAGGCACATGGAAACAGTAAAAGTGCAGTTAATTGAGAGCGACAGAGAGGAAATCACCGAGGCCGTGCACATTCACTCAGGGAGTCTGAAAGTCCCATCCCTCTCCAACGGCTCTCTGCATATCCAAACCCAGCTCATCCCACACAACGTCCTGGGTACCTCGTGAAACGGACTGCAAAGCAGCGTAGCTCACAGCCACTTTCTGCTCGATGCAGAAACTGTAAAACTCGGCTCACAGCAGCTTGAGTTTGTAGTTAGAGGCAGGGGTGTTACGCAGGCAGCTGACCAGACTGCTCGTCTCAATGCTGGCAGGCTGCGCCGGGGAGCACGCAAGGGAAAATTGCTTTGCTTTCTGCAAAAGGATGGAGGAGGAAGCGTTATTAGCTCTGACATAAAGGCCACAAGAAAATTATTGGAATCCTCATTCTACAAGTCTCCTTTTGAGAAACATTTACCATCTCCCTGAGCAATACAATATGTGACTATATGTGCAAATATTTAACAAAAACTACTTCCCCTATTGATCAAGCAGACAGGCATACTCTGAGAAACCAATTAGCACTTGTGCTTTTGAACCAAGAGATTTATTTAGCGCTGAGAGAAAGAACTTCGAATTAATGGGAAGCTTAAAAGACACTTTGAAGTACATTTAAAAAAAAATAAGTTTAATTATTTTTTACTTGACACTGTGATTCATGTTCAAAGCTTCAAAAGAACTTGCTCATACCCTAGCATTGTCCTTTTCCACTTGGGAAACACGATTTTGGCCTTCCCTCCTGGGCTTCTGAAAAATACAGCAGCTAATCTCACAGCTTTAATTAGCGGTGACATTCATCGCAAAGGACCTCAGTCACATCACGGCTCATCCTCCTGGACCCTGTCCAGACCCACAGCCAGCAGGGCCATCCCTGCCCTGGGAGCACGCGGTCCCAACAGATGAAGCCCGTATTATTACTCCCATTCTAGACAGGGAACATTAATCACAGAGAGATGAAATGACCTGCCAAGGGCCCGGTCTGAGCTCGTGGCAAGGCAAGATGTTGCAGGAGCAGTCAGGTCCACCCTGCTCTTCCCAGCGCAGCATTGGGAAGCACCGGTGGGGAGACCCCAGCTCCTCTCTCATCACACCAACAGCATGACTTCCACCTGCAAACTGCCTCTCATGAGCAGAAACTTGCCCTCTCCTGATTTACCGCGTTCATTCCCAGCATAACACAGCATAAATCAGCAGCGACCCACCGGCGAGCCTTCCCATCACCAAGGATAGCCACTCCGGTCCTGCTTCAATAAAGCCAAAAGAACATGCCCCTGGAGTCCCACGAGCCCAGGACCAGGGGTTTTTATAGAGGGATGCAGGTTAATATTAGGACCAAAAACGTGGGTACAGGTTGGGACAGCCCTACAAAAAATGGCTCCTGTTTTTTCAGTGGTGCTTTTTTTTAAAAAAAACCCTTCTGCAAATGGGAGGATATGGAAGGAAGAGGTATCTGGACCTGAAATGTGCTCTCCAGCACATTATAACAGGTTTCAGGCTGATGAAATTGGCAACCTAAAAATCCAGCTGGTGCCCCCTTAAATCTCCTTGAGGCTGACCCAGACCCTAAGGAGAAAAGCACTACACTGCAGTAAAGTGCAAATTGGCTCTTTAGGGCATCCAGAAAAATTTACATTTAAAGAAGAGGAGAATAGGCTGTAACAGGCCCAACATCTTGCTGGCAGTAAAGTTTACTAGCTCAGAATTTTTTTATTCCCTTTCCTTTCGGACGGGAGGTTATATAAAGCGATTTTTCCATCAGGGCACATAAACCACATCCACTCGTTAAGCAATTGCAGGAGGTCTCTGTCGAGGATAACACGACCTCTCGGCCACCTGATGCGGAGCCCAGAGAAATGCCCAGCATCGCTGCCCTTGGTGGAGGCACAGGTTTCTGTCGAAGAAGGCAAACACAGCCCAAAGAGCCGGAGAAGTGGCCCCAAATAATTTTCAGATGTTCAAGACCAGACTGGGCAAATCCCAGGAGGTCGCTTGTTAAACACAGCGTGGAAGCTGGAAGCGTTCACAGCACAAAGACCCTTTCCAGGACGAGCTCCGAGTCCTTGTGGGCTCCCCCATCTCTGAATAAAACAGGGTGAAACCTGTTGGTATAGCTGGAAAGAGCAAAGACCTTTTCTGAGTTAATTGCCCACAGTAGCTCCATCCACAGTGAGGCATCCAGAGAGCACGGCAGCAAGCCGAGCGTAGGATGTGTTGTTATTTGCATTCCCCACGTGTTTCGCAGCCCTGACCAGATCACAGTCCTACCACAGAGGCCATCAGCGATACAAATCCGGAGCAGGAAACAACTGTGCATGAGAGGACGGCAAAGGCAGTGCCCAAGATGGGAAACGCTGTGCCCAGAGCCGGGGTCCCCGCAGGCTTCAGCCCCCAAGGCTGCCCTAACGCAGAAGAGGGGTTTCAATCCCTGACTCTGCAAGAAAGCAGCAGGGATGTGGCTGTCCCTGTGGCCGGTCCCTTGCACAGACCCGGCAGGGCACAGACTGGCCACACGGTACGTAATGATGCTCGTGGATCAGAGACATGGCGGCTGGGAGAAGTACGAAGGCATGAGGCTGCCAAGAGAGCCACACGCACCCTGGCTTCATGGTGCCAAAACCACCAGGCAGCACAGCCCCACTGCCCAGCCCTTGAAATTCAGCTTGAGTACTGGCAGGCAGGACTGGATGGTGTGCAAGGAAAGGAAAAGGCAAGGTCCTTCTGGGGAAGAGAAGTTTCTGTGCACTTTAAAACGTTTGAAACTCTTAATTGCGTCCAGGGGATTCAAAGAAAACACAGCAGTTTCTCCTCCCTGCCATCCCCTCTGCCTTATCACCTCCCACCCTGAAATTCAGGATGGAGGACAGCATCGCCTCGCTCCTCTCAAGGAGCTGAGCACTGCACCAATCCCTGCTTGCTCCAAAACCAGAGCCGTTTCAATGAAACACTAGCACTTCTCTCCCTTTTCACGTACTCTCAGGTTTCAGCAGCAAAGATTCTTTTGCAAAAGCATCTTCACAACTCAGCAGAATCACCTGCCACAACCTGCATCCTCCTGACTTGCCATTAGCTTCATCAACACAATCACATGCGCAAGAACAAAAAAAAAAGGCAGCAAAACCCTTGACTCTGCTCTGAAACTCTGGTTTTAAATTACCAACACAGGAGCGGGTCTGGGTTGTTAAGTGACTGGGCTCCTCTCGAGTGGAGGGTGCAATACAACAGTGACATTTGATATAATAGCAAGGCCAGATCAGTATGCTGTGTGCTTTTCTCAGTACGCTTGCCTATTTGCCTCTCTCTTCTCTTAAAGTGCAATTATTGACATGTTCGCCTCCTTAACCATCAGTTTTATATGCTTGCCAATGACTCCTGAACATGTGTAAACAATTATTTTTATTTTCTTGCAAAACCAAAATGTTGCATATTCTTTTGGATAAACGGACTCGGGTAGATTTTCATGAGCCCTGCTACATAATTTATTAGTTTCTAAACTCTGTAAAACTAAAAGCTCCAGTAAAGTTCAAATAAGTTTGTGATTTCAAAGTAATTTTGAACGGACTATTCCTGTTCCTGCCCAATGTTATTCGGTTGATTTAAATGGGAATTCTTAATCTGCAGAGGGGGGGCTCCTGCATTGTTTTGTTAGATCAAATAAAAGGACAATATCCGGGGTCAGAAGCCCAGGAGCGCAAAATATGAAATATAGAGGGGGAAAGGGGGCACGGGGAAATGCATCTTCTGTTCCAGATCTGTTGCAGGCTGCAAAACGAAGCGCATGGTCTGCTCGAACGCATGCTGGATCAGCTCGCTGCTTCAGGGGCAGAAAGCCAGGCACCGGCAGCGGCTTCGCACAAGCTCTGCCGCACGCTGCTCCCCGTGCCGCAGCCCCACGTCGGGGTCCCATCCTGCTCCTGCCAGAGCCAGTGCTGGATCCTAATGCTGTGGTGAGACAAGCGAGACAGGTCTGGCCATCCCAGCGCAGCGGAGAAAGATGTTTCAAGGCAGTGGGATGGGGAGGTGCGGGAGGAGCAGCGTCCCAAGGGTTTGTGAAGCAAGGGGCTGGCGTTGCACGGGGTCACCGCTTGGCACTTCACATGCTGTGACATGGGACTCTCCAGAAACAAGGAAATCAGAGAAAGAAAAGTTTAAGCAGACAGAAAAGAGTGAGAGAGGCTTTCTCATTCACACACATAAAATGAGAGCAGTTTTGCAGCTCTCCGCCAGGCAGTACGGCTGCTGAGCTGCTCCACGCTGGCTCCTGCCGGGCTCATTGCACCAGGGTACGTGGGCCAAAACTGGGACTGAGGAGGAAGGAGAGGAGCAGGGAACCAGGCTGTAACCTTGGATCTGGGACCTTCTGCCCAGCTCCTCTCCCTGGGACCCTCTCCCAGCTCCTAAGCAAGCGTGAGAGCTTGCGCTGTGCAAGTTCCAGAGTCTGACAGGTAATAAGACGACGTGTAATTAGACTAGTTTAGGATTTCTAACTCCCTGTGCAGGGGGTGGCAGGGCAGATCAGGAGGGGACCAACTCGCCCTATTCCCCTCTCTATTGGCTGGCTTTTAAATACTTCCAACGAGAAGTTTAGTTTTGGCACTGTGGTGGCCCAGCAGATGTTTGCGTGCCACTGGCATGGGTGGCTGCACGCTCAGGCCCCCGTGTGAGCTTCGCACCCAGCACTGGTCCCAAACGTGGCGCACAAGCATACGGTTGTGAGACAACCACCCCATTTCACGGGCCGCCTGCCACATTCGCCGTGCAGGAAAACCACGTCCTGAGATTCTCCTGTTGAACTCCCCGAGAGAGACAAAGCCCAAATGTGGGCTTGAATTTCATATAGCGTCTCTGAGTGTTACTGGGGAAAAATGATACCAGATACCCTCTATGTATATTAAGAAAAAAGACGGGGTATTACACCAATTTAGGAGAAAGCAATCCTTTTTTTGTATCTAAAAAAAAACAACAAAGCCACACAGAGTGGGAATTAGTGAAAGCTTATAGCTTCAATAATTTAGAAGTTAAGCCTACTTAAATATAAATGATGATGTTTAATTCCAAGGTTGTTACTGAGCAGAGCTGGGGAGCCTCTCGTATCCAATGCCTGTCTTTGAATGCCGGGCTCAGCAATAACAGACAAAAGCTGTCCACCACCCAGAACAAAGAGCTCCAGGAAATTAAAAAAAAAAAAAAAAAAGAAAGAAAATACTGTCTCACTGCTGAGCCCACTCCAGCACGCTGACCAGCAGCTCCCAACGCCTGGTTCACGGTCGCCAGGCCAGCATTTCAGGGAGTTTGAAAACCGCAGGGGTGGGAGCGGAGCATCCCGTCCCACGCAGCATGGCACCGCTCCCAACGCAGCATCCATCCCCGCAGCGAGACTTTCTGCTCCGGCGCTGATTGACACCAATGCAGGAGGGTTTATTAAATTCAGTAAAGCGCAGAAACACGTTACCTCGCTTTTAACCACATCTAGAGCGTATAAACCCACTGAGGGGGGGGAAAAACCTCAAACCAGAAAAACTTTTAAAGTGCAGCCAAGCACTCTTTAGTGGGGCCAGCAAAACACACCCCAAAATCAGGAGCCACTGACCTGTCAAGTTGCAGCATAAGCAGACACACAGGGCAATTTGGACAGCAGCAGGCGATAAACTAGACGCAAAACCCAACTTACTAAAGTTCTGCTTTCAAAAATTCACTTCTTTTCCTTTCGTCCCCACAAAAATAAGTACTTTTTCAACCATCCTCATTGCACTGCTGTGTACCCAGGAATCCCAGTCAAGTAACGAGACCTGCTTCATTACATCCACTTCACACACAACTTATATTTTCCACGAGTTACACTGGCTTCTCCTCCTTGCCGTGGCTGCTACGAACCACGTGGCGAGATTTATTATGGGAATAGCCCACAGTCTGGTTTCCTAAACACTCCAGCAGCTAATCTCTGATTAATCTAACACACGCTTTTCTCCCTCTGACCATGCTGGGCTGCTTGCACATTTTTTAAACAATTCCTATTTTTCCTTATCTTTAAGGCTGCTAAGTGAGGCGAGGGTAGGATGCACCCGGGTATTTCGCTGCAGAACAACATCTTGCTCAGATTAGACCCATGCTTAAGCAGCACCACCAGTAGAAGGAAAATATTGCAATTTATCAGCAGGGCATGTGCACAGTAGGTCCAAGGAAAAAATCCCTTTGATGTTTTTGTAGTTCGGCCCTCGTCTGGTGGGTGGTGTTACCGGTTACGGCTGTGTGAACCGAGCCAGGCACTACAGGAGAGCACAATACTTGTAGGTTTAAAGTAGCTCACTGTCATCCCTGCAACTTGCAGCCCAACATCTCTTTTCTGTAGCTACCGCCTTTGCTATCAAACAGACTCGTTTGCTCGGGCGCTGTCTCCCGCTCACATCGCCGGCGATGATTTCGGATTTGGTCCCTGAGCGCGGATGCCCAACCACGCCACTGCCACGGCAGCCACCGCATCCCTCCCCAGCGCTGGCCACGGGGGCGAGGGCCCCACAAACACCACGGTCTCCCCTTTCCCAGAGCCCCCCATGCAAGTGGGGTTTCCAACTGAAAACACGCAGGTTTGGGGGAACACTTAGGGCTGCCTTCAGATTAAGGGGTTGGATGGGCTGACGGAGAAGTCTACAGCCGAAAGCCATGTCCCCAACGCGCCTTCCCAGAGGGACGAGCCCCCGCTCCCGCAGAGGGATGCTAACACGGCGGGTGACACGGACAGCCGTGGCCGTGCACCTCCACGCTGCACCGGCGGACACGCGCGTGCCGGAGCCGTGCTCGGTCCCTCCAGCCCCCGGAGCCGTTCGGCCCCGTTCAGCCTCCACGGCGGCCCGATGCCACAGGGACGGGCTGAGCGCGGGGCTGGGAGCGAGCGGGGAGGCGTGCGGGGTCGGGACCGGCTGGGGAACGAGCGCGGGGGACCGGGACCGACGGGCAGGGTGGGGAGGGACGCGGGGAACCGGCCCCGGCCACCACGGGGGTGGTGGGGGGATGCGAAGTGCGGGAGGGACCGCTGACGGGACCGACCGACCGACGGATGGACGGACCGACCGACCGAGGGGCCAGGGCGGCGGGGAGCAGCGCCGGTGCCGGGGGCGGCGGCGGCGGCAGCTCCGTCCCTCCGCCCGCTCCCCAAGCCCGGCCCGGCTCTTACCTCCGCGGCAACCGAGCAGCAGCAGCCCCAGCAGGCAGGCGGGCAGCGCGGAGCCCGGCGGAGCCATGGCATCCCGGGCGGGCGGGCTCGCCTCCCTGCGCCCCACGGGGAGGGAGCAGCCCGCGCAGGAGGGAGGGAAGGAGGGAGGCGAGGCGAGAACCACCCGCCAGTTGGGGGCGGGGGGGAGAGGGGGAAAAAAGGAAAGGGAAAAAAAAGGCAAAAAGCGGATTTCAGCGCTGCTCCCCTCCGCGCGAGCACGCCGCCGCGCCGGGCGGGCGCGGGGGCGGCGCTGAGGGAGCGGGGCCGCCGGCGGGCGGGGGCGGGCGGGCAGCGCCTTGCGCCATCTTGCGCATCCGCCGGGGCGCCGGCAGCGCCGCGCCGGGTCCGGCCGGGCTGCGGGGCTGGGGGGCGGCAGCGGCGGGGGCGGGGGGGCGGACGGTCCCCGTGCGGGGCTGCTCGGTGACCGCCGCGCCCGGGATCCGCGGGGACTGTGCCCGGACCCTCAGCCGGTCTGCCCTCACCGGAGCCCTGTCACCAGAGCCCCCTCACGGGTCTCCCCTCACCAGACCCCCCTCACCAGAGCCCACTCACCGGTATCTCCTCACCAGAGCCCTCTCACGGGTCTCCCCTCACCAGAGCCCCCTCACCGGAGCCCTGTCACCAGAGCCCACTCACCGGTATCTCCTCACCAGAGCCCTCTCACAGGTCTCCCCTCACCAGAGCCCCCTCACCGGAGCCCTGTCACCAGAGCCCACTCACCGGTATCTCCTCACCAGAGCCCTCTCACAGGTCTCCCCTCACCAGAGCCCCCTCACCGGAGCCCTGTCACCAGAGCCCTCTCACAGGTCTCCCCTCACCAGAGCCCCCTCACCGGAGCCCTGTCACCAGAGCCCCCTCACCAGAGCCCCCTCACCGGTATCTCCTCACCAGAGCCCTCTCACGGGTCTCCCCTCACCACAGCCCCCTCACCACAGCCCCCTCACCGGAGCCACCTCATGCGGCTCCCTTCACGGGGCTCCCGTCACCAGAGCCACCTCACAGATCTCCCCTCACGGGTCTCCCCTCACCACAGCCCTCACACCAGAGTGTCCTCACTGGAGCCACCTCATGGATCTCCCCTCACAGGGCTCCCTTCACGGGGCTCCCCTCACTGGGGACACTTCACAGATCTCCCCTCACCAGAGACCCCTCACGGCTCATCCCTCACGGGTCTCCCCTTACCAGACTCCCCTCATGGGTCTCCTCTCCCTGATGCCCCCTCACGGCATCCCTCCAGCCCAGCCGCACAGGGCGCTGTGGGCCCCCCAGAGCAGGAAAGCCCTCCAGGTGTCCGGCCTGGACTGCCTTGTCCTGGCTGGCTCTGCCATGCCCAGGGGATGGCAGCTGATGCAAGGCCTTCCCAAGCTTGTGGTAATGATACGGGAAGAAGTTTCCTTGCTCTGCCTGATGGCCTCTCTCCTGCCTGTCACTGCTCGAGGTGACCCGTCTCGGCAATGGTGTCCAGCTCTGCAGCAGCGGACAAGGGCAGGGTCCCATCCCCAAGCCTGTGCGGTTGTGCCCAAGGCCAGGGAGCTGCCTCTTATCTGCCCTTAGGGATGGACCCAAAAATCTGGCATTAAAACAAGGGAAAACACTGATGAGACAGCACAACTTCTGCTGATGAGTTACTGAGACAGTACAGCTTGGTTTCACCAAGCGTTTCGCTTTTTGGGCTCTGTTTTGAAGAACAAAACCACCCGCTGAGGTAGTTGGCAATGCCTGGAGGTGACCGGTGTCCCCAGGAAGCAGGGCGGTGGGATCACAGAGCGATGGCCACGAGGGGATCCTGGGGACAGGAACGAAGAAGAGCTTGGCTTTTCCCACCTCAGTGCTCCTTATTTTAAACGCTATCATAAGGCAGCTTACCCGTTGCCATCAGTCACACAGATGTTGGACTAACCAGCTCACCCTTGAAGAGGCCCCAGTGAGGAAGGACCCAGTAAGGGATGAGTCTGCTCCTAAATCCTGCCACAGCCTTCAAGATAATTTGTCCGCCCTCCTGGCATGAAATGAGGATAACAGGTCCCTATGCGGCTCTCACGTGGTATTTTGCTGCTTTCCAACTGATCCTGCCCAGTCCCTTGGCCCACGTTCTCCGCAAACACATCACCAGCAAAAGTCATCTCTGCAATGACAGCTCAAAATCTTTTGTGCTGTTTCCTTGGGGAAAAAACAACTAAAAAAAAAAAAAAAAGATCCTAACTAATTTATTCTTTCAGAATAAAAACAGAGCTTGGTGGACTGGGTTACTAAGCCCTGTAACCGTGCTCAGAAACGTGGTGAAAAACATTTTGTAAAGATGAGCAATGCGTGGCTCCCCTGGATGGTGCACCCCGAGCGCGTTGGAGTCGGCTAACGAGGAAAGAAGACGTCACTACATTTGCTCCACATTAAAGCTTCCCTCATTTAGCGGAGGGCTGAGCTGTATGAGGTTGCTTTCAGCTGGGGAAGAATTTGCTCTGGCTCCATCAGCCTCTCAGTAACATCTGAATTTCTGCGCTGTCCCTGACCTTTTGGCACCAACCCTGCTCCTGTTCCCCAGCCGTCTCCCCGGCTCCTGCCATGGGGCCCCGCCAGTGTTTCTGTAACGCTCGCAGCCGTCGGGGGCTTGTGGCAGCTCCCGGGACGCCGCTGGCACTGAGGACAGCTTGTGGGAATTAATAACTCCAAGGGAAGTGAAGCGCCGTGTGTTTTACAAGGCTTGTTTTCCCCAGAAACCACAGATTTTGGGTTCTTTTGCTCCCGTGCACAGGTGACGGCCAGTGTGGCAGTGGCAGGACCCAGGAGCCGGGGCAGGTACCTACGTGTTCAGGGCATCACCAAGTTCAGCCCCGCGTCTTGCAAATGACACTTGTGACATCGCTGGTGTCACATTCAAAAATCGCAAGTGCGGGTGGTCCTGCCAAACAACGGGACTCAGATGAAAAGCTATGAGATTTTTAAAGAACAACGCAGGTTTTGGGCTCTCCTTAGAGCCACCTGAAAGCAGGAATCCAGACCACTCATGTTTTTCTGTGCTCCTCTGTAACCATGAGGACTTTAAAAAGTTGCTTTGTATTGGAGGCAGGGATTTACTTATCCCACTGTGAGCAGAAATTGGAGGCTTTTGAAAAGCAGCGGGGCTACAGGAGTGGCAGTGCCCAGCCCGAACCGAGGCTCCAAACCCTTCCCTGCAGAGTGGTCGTGGGCTCCATCCCTCCATCCTCCCTCCTGCAAAGGGGCACAGGGTCTGTCTGTCCATCTGTCCTCCCTCTCCACAAAGTTATCCTCCACGAGCACCGACCTTAGAGAGTGTCGCTCACCCCTCACCCCTTGCACAGCGCATTTCCAGCAGCTCCAATAGTGCTCCTGATTTACACCAATTAACTGCAAACTGAGGTCCCCAAGACACCATTAGTAGTTTCAGCGGATGAAGTGGGAGATTAACTTGTCTGAATTCACTCCATTTATTATTCGATGTGTAATTGTGGTTTCCCTGTCTGCTAACAGCCTGGGAGTTTTTCACTTACGTATATACGCATGGGGTTTTAGCATCTGTTTCATGGTCAGTGAGCAACAGGGAGGGGGGCCAAAATCATGGCACCCACCTGGAGGCACTGAGGTGAGAGCCGTCCCAGCAGTGGTGGGACAGCCCCACGACGTGCTCCTGGAAGCTGGTTTCCCCAGCAGAAACCCTTTTCCATCCACTTTTGGCTGTATAAGGACACAGGTGTCGTGGTGGCAGGGGCCAGCGCTTGTCACCAGACCGAGGGGATGCCTCCTGGCACTTAGCTGCCTGGCTGCGGAGGAGCTGTGTGTTCCCCGTTAATTGAAAACGATCGTGCCACCGATCTGGCTGTTTTGCCATCAGTGCAAATGAGCGTGGGGAGCCAGCGTGAACGATGAAACCCACACGATGATTGTACCTGCCACGCAAATCACAGAAGTCCGACTGTGCTAGTGTAACCACTGCTCCAGTGCTTTGCTGGAGGGGAGGAGGTTGGAGGAGCCCCCATGAGATGCAGTTTCCACCACTGGTGTCCACTGAGCATCCGTGGAGCATCCCTGGCTGCCTCGCTGCATCACGCAGCCCATCACCTCACGCTGTGTCGTTTCCCAGAGGGCTGAGCTGGGCAACACGCTCAACACTAAGTACTGAGTTACCTGAGACCACATGAGATCCAAGCCTGCTGTAGTAATATCGCCAGCTGCATCATAGCATAGCATACTGGGGCGATGAAGGCTGGGAAGAGAAAGAAATGCAAACAAACGCCTCGCTCTTATCTTCACTTCTCCATGGTCCCAGCTTCCCTATAACTGCTGTGTCCGTCCTCCTGCTCTGTTCACCATGCGCTGCCCTGTTTGCAGCCACCCGCTGTGTCCCTTCTCAGCTGCCTCCCACCAGCATCTCATGCTGTGAACTGAGAGCTGGACGTGGGATTTGCAGTCACCCATCACCCCCCCAAGGTCCTTCCTTGCTCCTTTGTGGAGTTACCTGCCATCAGGAGAAAGACTCATCAGAGTTACGCAGCCTGACACAGTTTCCTTTAACCACTATCAGAGAACACTGTGCTAAGTGCAGATTTATTACCTCTGTAATGCAGATAAAATGAGGTTTTATGGCTCCGTAGTCCTGGCAGCATAAAGTAATAATGGAAACTATCTACTCAAATAGGGCTTGCATCCTAGGAAGAAAGGGAGATGCATGGGAGGTTAATAGTGTGTCCTCGGGCACTGCCAGATATCCTCTCGCCAATCTAGCTGGACACAAGCCACTGAGTGTTCAGCCCTGCGTGCCATCTGAGAGAAGTCTCACCACTCGTTTGCTAGATGTTTCTGCTTATTTTTGACATTAAAAAATTCCCCAGCAAGATAAAGCCTGAAACCGCATAACTGGTTTTCTGTCTCTTATAGGAATCAGTTCAAAACGGAGAAATGAGCAAGCACCAAGAAATGCCTAATGAACCCAAACTCTGACCATACCTGAAATCTGCAAAGTGACATCTAAGGAACCAGGCACCCACCATCATCCTAGATTCCTAACCCCCACGGTTACAAGCTCAGGCACTGAACCGGCATGAGCGTGAATCCTGGCTCCTGCTCCCACCGCCTCTTCCCACCAGCGAGGTACAACCTTGCTGTGGAAGGTGCTCGCCACGCCGCCCCGGGCCTGCCAGCTGCAGGGTCTTGTTCAGATGCATCCAGAAGTGAGTTACTCAAGAGAAGCACGAGGCTGGATTTGAGCCGTTAAGAAATGCACACGCGAGGCACAGCTCTAGCCAGGCTGACGCAGCCTGCAGGGACATGTTACAGGTCCGTCTCTAGCAAACCCGCGCAGGCAGAGCTCTCCGGCCATCCCCTCCGTGTTTTGAGAGGCAGGGTTCAGCCCAGCACCTAACAGCAGATTTCCCGGGGTCCAGCCACTCCAGGCACAGCTGCAGATCAGCCTTCCACGGCAAGACTTCCTCTCAGAGTAAGAGCTGTAACAGACTGCATCGTGAGACAAATGCCACTGTCTTTTTAAAATATTTTATTAATAACCCATTAGTTAAGGAATATAAGGACAATGTCTTCTTACACTTCAAAGAGTATTTGTGGAGTAAGAACAGTCTCTGAAGAAAGAAAGTTATAATTAAGTACAGCATGGAACCAAACACAGACACAATCTTCAAACGAGATCAAGTTCTGGTTACACATCCTTATGCACTGTGTAGACAATTAAATGAAATTTAATTTTAAAATATTAGCAAGGGAATACAGTAACAGAACTAGATGGTACGTTTCTGCTGGATTAAACACAGCTTTTCTAACAAGGTTATTGATTAGAAAAGACACAATGATCCCTTCAAAACATCTATTTCTAATGAGATCGAAAACATATATAGTGCTCTATTTAAATGGTTGTTTTCTTACACAGCATTATTTCATGGGCTGATCTCAGGTTTGTTAGCTAGTAATGTAAAAAAATTCTCAAAACCTAGATTATAAATTATCTCATTTGAACTACTTAAACCAGAACTTTGCTGTCTGTTAAGTAAGAAATCAAATCAACAAAAAGTTGAAAGAGATTTTTAGCCAAGTCATGTGTTTCATGTAACAAGGAATTAAAAGAAATAAAAGGATGAGAATTGTGACTCTCGCAGCAGCATGGGGAATATACAGTTGTGTAGCCAAACAGTAACATTAATACTACAAAATTATGCCAGTGAGACAAACCTGACATCTTAACAACGTAAAACAATATACACCAGCAAAAAGTTGAACAGCAATTATCTTTAGTGTTACTGAAAGGAAGAAAAGGGAGAAAGGAGCCTGATGTGTAGGAACATATATTAAGTATGATGGGTAATTAAAGGTATCAACAGTTTGTGTGTCTGTGAGAAATCTGCAAGAAAGCTACTTATTTCATGATAAAAAAATATATGCACTGGTTGTTTCAGCTTTACACATAAAATGTGTATTATCTGTCTTCTTCCGTTCATCTCTAGCAGAGACTAGAAAGGTCCCACGTGCGTCCAGGACAAGAGGGACCTGGGGCACAGCCGAGTTAGACAAGGACACCCAGCACTCTGCGTGGACGCGCGTTCGTACAGAGAACAGCTTCGCTGCTGCCGGTCAGTGGTGATCTCTTGGCTCTGAGGGAACTGCCTTGATTTCTGTAGCTGAGGTCTGGTGTACCAGTCCACGGCCACCACAGTACTTGGACGTCCAAACACTGCCGGTTTCACACTCTGGTACAATTCGGTGGGGTGTAACAAGATCAGAATAAGCCTCAGCGTGAGGAGATGAAGTATTTTTGTGATGCATAAGCAGAACTGTTTGCACTCTGCTGCATCTCCCCCAAAGCTCTCGGAGCACGTAACTAACTCGGTGGTTTCGTGATCAGCCCAAGGTGATCCAGGGGAATGGTGCCACACTGTGCCTGCTTGTGTTGACTTCAGTGGCAGGCAGGGATAGATTTTAGGCAGATCAGCAATGCTCACCGCATGGCTATAGGATTGCTAAAGTCAGTACGGACAAAGCAGAGGGTGCATGTACAAAGGAGTGCCACAGAAACCGTGGCACACTCCTAAATCAGCCACTGGACTAAGCTCCATCCCCACATACCCGCTGGAAGGAGAACTCCAGTGCCCCGGTCATACCCGCTACTGGCCAAACTCCTCCTGGCGCTGCCCTCCGGCAGCCGAGACGCTCAGCAGAAGCGGTCCTTTGGCATACTCTCACGCTTGCAGGTGGGTGACTTGGTTTTGGAGGTGAAAGGAAGTCACCAGGGGTTCCTCTGGAGTGAGCTTGGTGGAGAAGGGTCCTTCTCCCTTTCTGCACATTGGCAGTGGCAACGTGGCATGTACAGGGTCTGTCCTGCCACTGGGGAAGGGCAAGGATGCTTCCATGAAACTAACTGCCAACTGAGGTCCAGCTGCAAAAATCTCCCCCCAGCCTCTGCAGCTGGTGCCCGGTACTCCCCAGCTGGAGGGTTTATACCTCTGCAATTGCATCCGCTCCCATGTAACTGTGAACTGCCCTTATTGCCTGCAATAACACTTCACTGCCTTATCTGTAACCCTGCTAAGTCATTAGTTTCAAAGTCTCGTGGCAGTGAGTTCTGGAGGTTATTTACGCACTTCCTCTGCCCAGTTATGATTTCTTGCCTTTCTAGCTCCTTGCTCTGGCAGCGCACACACACTAACTCCTGCCTAGCCAGCTCACTGGCACTGATTTCCAGTCTCTGTGCCACAGCCTTTCAGAGTCATGGTGCTTCAGAGCATGGAACGGCATTTCTGAGACTCCTCAAGATACCAAGAAGCAGCTGAAGCAAGAGAGCGAGTGCAATGAGTGGAAATACAGTCATTTACCAGAACGGTATGTCATGCTGGGAGGAGACGCTGTAGGCTGGGGAGAGGTGGAAGCTCCAATATCCTTCCCAACAGGGTACATGGAGGCTTGGAGGTACTCCTCTACTGAAGAGCTGGAGCTAACACGGTTTGATGGAGGATTGCAAGGACATGGGCTGGTCCAGCTCAGCTCCAAACACAGGGCACACTGTGACATGGCTCTTCACAACAGAAGTGGGGATAGGGTGCTGGTGGAGCAAGGTTCTCCTTGCTGCAAGCAGTGGTATCTCAGTCCAGATTTCACCACAAAAAACAAAGTCTAAAGTCTTTTACAGGATCTCAGGTCAGCACACAGCTCCCCATATAGCTCTGGGGGAATTTCGGTAGGAAAAGAGAGAGATGGGCATCTTTTCCCTCATTTTTTAATAAACAAATGGCCAGATCTCTGAATCCTCTAGGAAGGCAGAACATTTACCAACACCCAATGAACAGAATTACCGATCCTTGTTACCCCCGAGGAGCTGGTCCAATCTGTAGCATTCGCAGTCAGACTCTGCAAGCCTGGAACAGGGCAGAGACAGGCTAAAGAAAGGGCAGAGAAAAGTTCATCCCACACCAGAAGGCCAGGCTGAGAGATATGTCAGCAGTAAGCAAACAGCGTCAGCCAGGAAGAGTCACTGGATGATTTTCAAATGTTATCTGTAATAAACCCAGACCAACTGGTATGAGACCGAGGATTTGATTTTAATTTTTAAGCTCTGGTGGTGCTCTGGTCTTTAAAAAAAAAAAACAACCCCAAAAGCACTTTGGCCAGGACTCTCAGAAGTGACTGGAAAATTTCACCTGTTCATCCAAAGCCTTCAGTAAGTCCACTGCTTACAGAAGGCTGAGCGCTGCTCTCTGGAAATCAAAATCATCTGAGATGTCTCCGGTTGGGCACAAAAAAAAAAAGAAACAGATGTCCCCAAGATCACAAGTTAATTTTGCAATTGTTGGTTCTTTTTTCTCTTCGCTAGTATAAGCTTCATAAGGAAAGATGGATCACATCCCGCCAGCTGAAGCAGTCTCCTTTGGCCAGCTCCTGCAAAACACAGTCCTACAGAGAAACACAACCCACCTCTCCAGCCGTAGGGAAGGTGTCCTACAGCAATACTTGGAAACAAAGCAAGAGAGACATCAGATCTGCAGCACTGTAAGAATCAACAACCAGTGCAAACATATTCTTTAGAAAAAGGCAGTATAAGAATAAGTTAAAACCTATAATGGACTATTAACAAAAAAGTAGATCTACTGCTTTTTTTCTCCAACAGACATGAGGTAGTTGTGTTGTTAGGGAGAAAAAAAAATAAAGAGAGAGAGAAGTAGTAAAAATGCTACTCTATACCACACACTACTCCACTTTATAAAATTAAATAATATAAAGATGTTCCAAGGAAATAAAAATACATGTTGTACATTAAAAGGACAGATGTGTACCTAAAATATTAGGTACAAGAACCTACATAAAACAAAGTCCAGGTTGGTGAAATGACCCAGACACTGAAGAAGGTTCTATATAGTACAAGTTGTTAGAGGCACTCGTAGAGTGTGTAATAAAAGGCCACTACATCAGCCTGCTAGTAATAGTTACTGCAGTAGTGCACAAAGAGAGCCTTATAATCCTTTTAACCACGGGAGGGCAGAAAAGGCTGGTGGTTACAGCTCACTGAATTTGTTTGTGTTGGCTTCCACCGCCTTGTGGGACTCCTCTGACAAAATTCATCCCAATGCTGCGAGGCAGTAGGTAGTGCCAAGGCGCTCCCTGGTGAAGAGACAGTTGAGAAGAATCGCTTGGTGTACCCTGCCTCTTCCCAGCATTAAAAGACGTCTTGCCAGTCGCCTCGAGGACTACAGCGAAGTGACAGCCCCAGTCTAACGCAGAAGGCTCTGTTCTAGCCGTGGTTTCACGTCAGACTTTGGCAGATGGCTCAATCCTGCTCCCACGAAAGCCAAGTTACTCATCAGCTTCAGCGGGAAGAAGATGGGCCCTTACCAGTCTATACCTACTGATTTCTTGAAGGCAATATGTACAGCTGACAGGTCCGAATCCTGTTCTGGTGAGATGCTGCACCTTCTTAGCTCCTGCTGGGCTCAGTGAGTCGAGGGCATGCAGTACCTCACAGGGACAGGCCCTTACTAGTGCTTCTAGCTCTCCCATGATCAAAATCAGATTAGTTCACTCTTTCATGATTGTGGACACATGCCATGTTCTCAGATGCTGAGGATGAACTGGTTAAACCAGAGTTACTACAGAGGGGGACCTCCTCTGGGGCCAGGGAAAGCGATTGGCACTTGACTGGCTGTACGTCCCCGCTGCCTTCCTGGATGGAGTCCAAATCTCCGCTCTTCACTGAATCCAGACTTTCCCCGTGCCTGTGGAAGCCATTGGTGAGCCCACGGATGCAAGTGGCCTCTGTTTTGTTAGTCTTTCTGTCGGTACATAACAGCTCGTCCTGGGCCTGAACCTCAGAATTGCCCCTGCAGTCCACCAACACTTGGCTAGCATCCTGCTGGGTGCTGGGAGAGCCAGGAAGAGGCAGCTCTCCAGAGGGGAGCTCTTCAGGCTCCTGGTCCTCGGTTTCTGTCTCTTCGCTCTCCAGGGTGTGCAGCTGGGAGTCGTAGTCTCTGTCAGAGGCTGAAAAATCAGAATGGACGATGACCTCTGCTTCCACTTGGTGGAGGCTGGCTGGCAGGTGGCTTTTCTTTGCTTCATTCTGTTATCAAACAGGGGAAAAAGTTAAAAAAAAAGAAAATAAAAGAAAGAAAAGAAGGTAAAGTAAATGAAATTCCGATAATTGAGGCTGTGACCCAACCAAGCACTGAAACGTATTTCTTTTTAATCCCACAGAGTGCAATGGGATGTACACATACCTCTATTAAGCATTATCTTGACATGCTTCTCAGGGCTGAAGTCTTAAGAAGCATCTCAAATCACCTCAGGATCGTTATTCCTAGTTTACATTTGGGAAAGCAAGTCCCAAGGAAGTGAAGTGATTTGCCCACGGTTTCTTGGCAGGCTGGAGCAACCATTCCTCCAAGCCTCTGTCAAAGACCACAATTTTCAAAACTCACCAGTCTGTTTCCATAATAAGGGCCAGATTTCTAGAGGGCGAGTGGGCAGTGCTCTAGGAAACTGGCTTCTGAGACAGCTCATGATACAGACCTACGACTAGATACCAGGGCTCCCTTCACTTTCCTGGTTTAATTTTGGCTTCATATCACAAAATGTTTGTTCATTAGAGCCCTGGTCACAGCTTGCAACAGTTGGTTAAATTCAAGCACCTGAATTCAGAAAGAAACCAACTGGTTCTCCTCCACAGCGTTTAAGTGGAGTTCAGGCTACAGGTGTCCAGAAATCTGGCTAACAAGCAGGTCATTCTGCTAGATCATCATTCAGTAATTTAACAGACACATTATTTTGGAAGCTCACAAAGAGTTCTCTAGGCAATCAGCACTCAGATTCTGGGCTGAGTGTGATTTAGTAGCAAGAAGACAATTCAAAGTATGGAAGTGATATCCTACATGTAATTTGCGCTTTCTGTTGAAGCCAACCTTGTGCATCATTTACATATTTTAACACTTTTCTCCTTTTTTTGACAAACTCTGATGGGTAAGCTGTGCTGTAAATGGTGCCCTGTAATTGGGTTGTAAAACATTGTCTTAGCTCTATCCACAATGTTAATTACATCCTGTGTATAATTGATTTTCACACTACTGTCTAGGAAGGAAACATAGATAGGTTACTTAAAAGTATTTGCTGGGGGTAGAGGGTGAACTTTTTAGAACAATAACCAAAGTAATCTTCTGGTACAGAGTCAATCTGAGCAGGTGTCAGCTTGCTTTGCTGAGACTGTGGCACAGACATCACGATCCTTATACAAGCTCTCCCAAACATGGGAGTGCATATTTATTCTAATGAAGCAATATCAGAAACAGGATTTCCTCCCAGTCTGTGCACCCACATAAAGACGACAAGGGCAGTGGAAATTGCTCTACCCTATCTGGAGAAGGAGTTTAAATCAGCCCTTGATCTTTGACTCCTTTTACAGGCAAAAATGCAATCCCTCCTTCAGGCGAGCACAACGTAGATCTTAATGATGTGCCAAGCATTGCAGCTCCTAACTCATTCGTCAGGCTGCTTGCTGCATGGCCACAGCAAAGACTCAAAGCAGACTGCTGGTGCCTGGCTCTGGGTCCTCAGGAACCAGGACTGCCACAAGCCCGCTGGCAACCGAGCTGTCTGACCCTACTTGACCATCACCAAAAGAACAAGCCCACAGCACAGGCCCTCAAGGGCTGGCTGGAGTCAAGACAGACAACCAGGGAGAGCTGAGGCTTTGAGCAATGCTTGGAAAAAACAAACAGCTTTTACTCAAATCCCATCACTCTTGCTGGCATACACTCTTATACCCAGGAAAAAAAAACATAAAGCCTATGATTAGCCAACTAAAGCTAGCTTAGAGAAGAAAACATTTTCTCCTGTGCTGCAAAAAGGAGAAAGGGAGATGGGGAACATAAATGGAAAAAACACATCAGAATACACAAGTCAATAAACCACCGAAGACACCCACCATCACGGCATCGTAAACCAGAGCTTGTAACAAAAGTTTCTGTCCCGCACTGGAAGGGAGCTTCAGTGATCCATTCACAGCAGAGAGAGGCTCTTTTGTGATAGTGTCCCCGTATCGGGCTATGCTGTTTGTCCAGGGCTGGTTGGCTGATTTATTCCATGAAGACTGCAGAAGAAAAGTGGGAGGAGAAAAGATCCAATTATCACAGACACAGATTCTTATCCTCATAAACCTGACATGAGAAGCAGCTTGAAAAAGGAAAGTGCAAGTTGGGAAAATACCGTGGTGTTAGAAGACACAAGTTAAATGCAGAGAACACTTCTGATGGCATCAAAATAAAAAAGCTCGCTGCAACGGACTCACATAGTCGCCACATTAGAACAGGCTTTATTGCTCTGTTACATGGTCTGATGCAGAGCAAGTGGATAAAAGTTGCCAGATGGATCACAACTGGTCGCATAAGGGGCTTTCCACTGATTCTCAAATTTTGAGGCCGACAGGTATATCATGGCACAAGACATCATTTAAAGGTCCACTGAAATCAACTCCCTGCAAAGCTGCAGACAACCCAGAGCAGTATGAGCCTCCTGAAAAATACTGCAAAGCTGAAAAGGAACAGGGACGGAGGAAATCTGGAGCTGAATGATTACAGTATTTGCTTTGGCACAAGCGATGCTCTGCAGCATGGAGAAGGACCCTCACCTGTGTGCACTGGCACGTGTGCTCCAGTAAGAGCTGAAGACAATGCTAAACTGCTCGCTCTGCGGTGCAGACAGAGTTCCTGCTCTAAGCTAGGGCTTCGGTAAACACTCAGCCATTCCCCATCAACATAGAGGCACAAAACTGGGGGCCTTATTTTTTTTAATTTTTTTTTTTGCAACAGACCACCAAGC